>NC_140029.1:12318920-13746420 GCF_963513975.1 Fringilla coelebs | reverse complement strand
TTTGCCTCAATGTCCTAATGATTAATGTGCCTTCCTGCTCTGTTCACATGTGCCAGCTGTTCACATTGATGTATTTTACCTTGGTCCCTCCTGAGCTCCTGGGAACTTAAAACTATTTTGGCCTAGTTTTGGGGTATAAGAGTGGAATTTTCCACAGTTCCTTGGTATAAAGAGCATGGTTTGGCTGATGTGAGCAGTTGCAAGTGAACCCACTTACTGTATCATTAATCTTGAAAATACATAAACAAGTGAGAGGTCAGTTTGTGGCAAAGTGGGATTGGTGTTTTTATAGATCTGGTTAAGACAATTTTCAAGGTTTGTTTAATTTAACCCTATATCTAAATACTTTCAGAATCATTAAATGTGTTTATGCCATAGTGACTTCAGCCTGTTAATGAGCAGATTCACATAATCAAGCTTTTGTTGTATTGGAGCTGCAGTTAAAGGAAAATCCAATTCTGCTAATAGACTTCAAGTCATTACTGTCTGTGTAACAGTAAAAACATGGTATCTTCAACAAGGCATCTTCTTCTGTTTGCTTACTGCCCAGACACAATACATAACCTCTTCACAACAGTGCACGAAAGGTGCTTATCAAAGTGCTTCTAATCAATGTATTACTCAGGCATTGTTAATTTAAATTTTTAATTTAAGTTTTAAAGAGTTGATAGCTTCATGCAAAGCAGTTAACTTCAATGGAACTTTGTGAATAACAAGGAAAACCTAAGCAGGTCGCAATTTCTCAGTAAAACACTGCTGTTCGTATTGTATCCAGAGCTAGTCTGCTGAGCTCATACCTACAACATCTGAGGCTCTGCAGAAATATTTGTAAATCCTCAGGGAGGAGAAATTCACAAACCTCAAAATTGTTGTAGCTTTTTCTGTCACCATGCCTCCCATCCCTGCCATCTCCTCATGTAGCAGTCCTTGGCTGCTGAGATAAAGCTGTCTGAAGGGACACCTTCATCTCAGTCACATCACAGAGGTGAGAGGTGACTTGTCACAAAAATAAGACATTTCACCCCTTATACATACAGACTAAAAAAACCAGTGTGTCACTCTCCCCAAAAGACTTTCCTTAAATAAACTCCACTGTTTTTAGAGACAATTGGTTTTTCATCTTAACTAGTGCTGTAGACCAAAAGCTGTTTGAGAGGGGATGGAGTTTCCTCTGTTATGTATTCAAAGGACCAGGAGGGCTGTGAAGGTGTCAGGGAAAAGTGAGGCAAAGCTAATGAGCAATAGAAGGATGGTGTTGGTGGCTCACAAGATGCATGCTTTACCCTGCACCTCAGTGGCTTCAAATCTTGACCTGCAAATACCTGTGCTGTGCTCTCCTAGTGCTGCTGGATGTGGAGTCCCTCCGGTCTAAGATCAGGGAAGCTGCCTGGGAGGGCACCTTGTGCTGCAGTCTGTGTGCTCTCCAATGTTCCAAGCGTAACTGCAGGAGCAGGCTTTAGGGTAGGAGCTGGTGTTCCTAGAATGTGGAGTTGGTTGGAAGGTAGGAGCAGAACTGTGCCAGATCTGCATCCACTTGGCATTGCTGTATAATGGAGTAGTGGAATATTTTGCTCTTTTAGACTTTGTTCACAGCTTTTATAAAGGAAAAGCTGGACAATCACCCAAACAAAATCCCTTGGGTGTGTTTTTTTAATGGCAGAAAATTTGAAAAAAAAACCCAACAGAAATAGAACAGCTTGGTCTTTGCTGCTGAAATATGTACAGATTCATGCACATGACTTTGCACACACATAAAGGTACAGGTGAGTAAATGCACGTCCCCCAGACATCTCTTATCAAGCATTTGGGAGCCTCTTCATTCATGTGTCAGGTGAATCTGACATCTCCTGGTTGAGATACTGGGCATGTTCTCTCTATTTTAGGGTATTAGCTTGGAATTCTCCTTGTTTGTGCTCCTTCCCATTTCCTTCCAGTGCCTTCCGTAGTGCTGAGGATCATGATTCCTGTCCTGCACACAAGGTGCATTTGAGAACTCACAAGACTGGTGATAAGTCTGTCCCAGGCTGTGCCAGTGCCAGTATTGACAGCAGGGATGAGGAACATGAACTGGACATGAGTTGTGATCTCCTTCACTTCTGAAGCCACCCTGGGGCAGAATCTCTCCCTGCTTCCAACCCCTGGGGACTCTGGATAGTTCTCACTAAGTTAGGGCACCTGCCCCTTTTAAATGAGACCCTTTCAGACCCAGCCCAACTATCGCTTACTTTCTCTGCCATGACTTAGTGAACCTCCATTTCACTCCAGCTAGATCACAAAACTGGACTAGGGGTGGCTTTTGCCACTTTTCCCACTGCTCCCACGCTGGTGGGGCTGAGGGAGCTTCAGCCGTGGTTCCATGGCCAGGGTTCACCATGGCCCCTCACCAGCTGGTGCAGGAAAGGCAGGGAATGCAGCAGAACGTGGGAGAGCTTGCCACAAATGTGCTCTTTGCTATCTACAACATTCACCTCGTTTTAAAATACCTTGATTCACAGTCTAATGAATGCAAAAATCCTGTCTTTTTGTGGTCATTTAATCCCTCTTTGTGTTTTGGGTTTTTCCTCTTTGTTCTTTTAGAGTATTTGAAGAAGAAGCCACTCAGGAGGGAAGTCTCTGACGCCTACAAAAGACTGAAGAGCACCGTAGACAAATGCCTGTCCATGAGTGCCTACTCAGAAGTGAACCTTGGCAAACTCTTCACCATCAGTATAGGAAGATAGATCTGTGGGAGAGTCCAGTAATGAAAGACAGTGATGGATTAAAAATGGAGGGAGGCTAGTCCCTTGTTTATCAGTAATGATCTCTTCAGCAATACTCTATTTCAGTATGCACAATGATGTTTTAATAATCTTATCTCTTTGGAGGAGGAAAAACAGGAGATGAAAACAGGATGTATGATTCTCGTGGATATGAAGTATTCAAGGTGTTTTTATCTTCCTTTTTTTTTCTTCATTGAGAAACCAGGGTTATTAAAATATGGAGTAGTTGATTTTTGCAATATTTTTTGTTGTGTATTTAGACCTATGAGGGAAAAGGGGGTGGGGGAATTGCTGCTTTAATTGGATAATTCCCAGTGAGAGTTGCTGGAATGTAAGTGATCCTAGACTTTGCTCCAGGGTATTTACTAGAGGTGCTCTCAGGAAGAGAGGTTAGTAGAGGTCTCAGTAGGAGCACTAATGTTTTGCCTTTTCACGGTTTATCTTCTTCCTGATCATAAACATACCAATTAAAAACAATACTAAACCTAAATGCATTTAAATGTCCTATTACCTTCTGAACAGAGGTAGGGATGCTTTACTTTGAAATTCATTAAAGAACGACTGAAACCTGGAGGTGCTAAAAATAGGGACCATCTTTTTATTAGGAGTTTTTCCAAGCATCTTTAAGCATAGCATTTTGCCACGTTGAAAATTTCTGTATGCATGTAAAGACATGCACATGAACAAAACCCATTTCACTCATGCAGAGGATATAAATGTGTTTAATTTCAAAGTATTTGAAAGTAAGCAATCGATAGAGAAAAATATTTTTGGGAGGGCATTGTAACCAATAACGGGAATGGAAAGCAGCAAATCACAATTACTGTTGTGTAATAATTACTGTGTTGGAGATTTTACAGTTTTTACAAACAAATTGTATTTTTCATTTACTCCTAATAAAATGACAAGCAGATATGACAAGAGAATAAATTTGGGTACATGCTTTTGTACACGAAATATTGTTCTCTGTTCACTGTTTAGTTTGCAATGTGATATATTAATGTAAGGTTATAAAAATTGCTTTTAAATCTTAAACAGTGTAAAATGTAAAGTTTTTTTCACACTTGAAGGAAAAAAAATAAAGTTTTCTAGCAAAAGAGAATTAGATTCTATGATCTGATGGTTGAAAATATGAATGCTAGGTCATATTGCTCTGAACTTCTCCTGGTTTTACAGAATTGCCTTTGTGTCTGTTTTTAGGATGAACAGCCATTAACAAAGGGAGTTTGAAGAAAGAGTAAGAGGATCAGCATGAACATGTTGGGCACTGTAGGGATTCATGTATCTGATTGTGTTCAGAGTATTTTATGACATTCATTTGTCCCCAGAGTGGCATTTGGGAGAAGCTGTGTGTCAGTATGGGTAGTGTCAGTTTGAATATGCCTAAATACACAGTCATGTTCCTAGCAACTTTTGGAACTAAACCCCTTCATTTCTGCTCACATGAAATCACTACAGTGAGAAATGGAATCTATGCAGTCTCTGGTGCTGTGCAGGTGTTGTCCCACCCTGGTGAGCTATCGATCCCTCCCAGTATGTTTAGTTGGGTTAATATTGTAAAACAGACTTTATTTGGAGTCTTCTTTGGAAAGAAGGTGTTGCTGCCAAGATGCCTTACTGAAGTTGCAGAACTTCAAAAGATCCTGGTTTCTTTTAATTCCATGCAGGGATTTTTAGATTTTTTTTTGTGTCCAGTCCAATTAGGATTATGAAGATATTACTGATAAACACTGATTCTACTGGGTAGAATGCCTCAGGAAAGTGAAAAGTGTGACCTTCTCCTCCAGACATTAGGTATACAAATAAAATGGATAGATATGGCGTAACCTGACCCTGTGGCACTTGTATGTATCTGTATAATTACAGCTGAAGAGCCTGTTAATTTGCAAGTTTAGGGATGTTTAGATTAAATGAGAGTGTTGTGGAATGACTGTGTAGGGTGCAGCAGCACGGAGTGGCCCTGCGAGGGGCTGTTCCCCCCACGCACCGAGGCGGAGGAGCCGTGAGTGGCACAGCCCCGGAGCCCCCGCCACCCCGGCCAGCCACACTCCGGGGGGGTTGAGGATGGGAAATGAGGGCTTTTACCCCGAATGGAGGCTTTTTTTGATTCCTCTCAGTAAAGCTGGTCAGATCAGAGCTGAAGTCTTGGCAAAGAGTAAACCAGATTTTTTTTTCCCCTCCCCTCTCCCTCTCTAATCAGCTCCGGGCACCGTGCCTCGTCTTGGCCCCTCAGAAAGGCTGGGAAATGCAAAATCATCTTTATAGCGTTTAATATTAAATGGAGCTGGTAAACGCTGCGCTGTAAATAATTTGGGAAAACTGAAGTTCGGAGGTTTGCATTCTGAGGCTGGTCTGGCCTGAATCGCCTTCTCTTCCTTTTCCTCCTCATATCCCCCTCCACCCCGTGCTGTTAAAATGAAGGTTTGTGTTTATTTGTATTTATTTGCAGTTGGGGAAGAGGAGTGTTGATATATGGAGCCGGTGGCCAGGTTTCGCTGATGACATATGCGATATGAAAAAGAATTCCCATCCGCAAACACGGTGGCTGCTGTGCCAAAATCCCTCTTTTCGCCGCCAAAGGCAGTTTTCTAAGGCCGAAGCAGAGCACATCTTCCCCTTCGAATCCGTCCCCGTCTTCTGCAGGGCACCTTAAATGTGCCTTAATTGAATAGTTCTCCCGCACCCTCCTTATAGCAGTTTAATAGATTAACTCATCTGTGCCAGCTTCAAATTTCAGATTAAAATTCCTTCATCCCGAAGGCAGCATTATCAGGTTGTTGGAGGCTGTTTTCAAACCTTGGTTTTGAATAGCAGCGGCTCTGCATTAATTTAACCACTAAGCTAATAAGTAGGTTTCGTTTTGTTATGCTAAGCTTTATTGCTTTTCTTTTGATCAGAATGGTGTTGTTGAGCAAAGCAGCAGACAAGGCATTCTTTGATGAGGGAATTAGCGCTCTATTCTTCCTCTATTATTCATAGCACAGTGGAATATGTAAGTACCTGAGGGTGTCAAAGGAGAGCAGGCTCTATTGCAAAGTGTTCGCCTTGTTTCTCTCAATAGCTGACTATGAGATGATAAACCGCTTAATACACTGCACTAATTGGATGAGAGCAAAAAGAGATGGGAATTAAGGCACGGCGAAAGGAGAAAGTGCTACCAGCCTTCATTCACTCTTTCACCACTTTAACAGCACCAAAGGAGGCACAAGCTTTCTATAAGCAGACTAGGGGTTTTGTGCGGAGATAAAATGAACCTGTTAGTGGATTCAGGTAATACACTAATTATTGCACAGTATAAATACCACTACTGGTTTTATAACACGGAGGTAAACTTCTTTTGAGAAGGTTATAGGATTGCTTGGCAGCAGTATAGATCCTAATAAGGGACCAGAGTAATAACCCCCTGGATTAACAAAATTGCTGCTTGCAGAAGTATGATTCGGGCTTTTACGAAGATTTCAGCAGAATGAATAAAAATGACTGAATGACATTTCTTAATGCCTAATGGCTTGATAATGATTCCCTTTTCTTTGAGGCAAAAATGTATATTTCAGGCTGCACTGTTAATAACGTCCAAGGAACAAGCCTTATTTTTCCCATAAATTTTTTTTCGCGCCTATGGTGGGTTTTAGAACTCAAAAATACGGCTGGGGGCGGGCGGGGTTGGGGGGTGTGGGATATGAAATGCCGTGAGTGGAGGGGGGAGCTGCGGGGAAGGGTCGCGGGGGGCTCCCACGCGCGGCGCTCGCTCCAGCGGTGCCTCCCGGAGCCGGGGTCGCCCCGCGGAGCCGCCCGCCGGGCCGGGCCCCCTCGGGCTGCCCTCGGGCTCTTCTCCGGCCCCGGCCCGCCGTTGTGGAGCGCTGCCGAGATTGGACCAAATCACCCAAAAAAAGAGCCCCACACCCCGGCTCTCCGACGGCCCGTCCCGGGCCCGGGGCTTGATCGGGGGGCACCGCGGGAGTGTGGCCGGGGGCTTCCCGCATCTCGGCCCCTGCTCTGTGGAAGAGGCAGACGGGATCGCTGCCCCCGCACCGCAAAAAGAAAAGAAGAAGAAACAACAACCAAAAAAAAAAAAAAAAAAAAAAAGGAGGAAGAAAACAACCCGAGGAGTAATAAAGGAAGAGGGAAGAAACGGAAGTTCACCTTTAGGAGAACGAAGGGGCAGGCGTGGAGAAACTTTTGTAGCCCCAAAGGTGTAGGGGCTGCCAAGCGTTCCCCAAAATTCCAGATTTTCTCCCCCACTCCCGACTTTCGGCAGCGGCGGAGCCTGGGGCTGTCCCGTCCCCGCCCGGCGAGTGCCGGGGCAGCGTGGGGCGGCTCCCCGCGGTCTGGCATCGCTGGCACCGAGGGATGGCCCAGAGCCCCCGGGCTGGCGGCGGGGGACACACCACGGTGCCCGCGACAGAGCGCGGACAGGTTCGGCCGTGGGTGCCCCGGCACCTCGCCGTCCGCAGATCCGCTCGCAAACGGGGCTGCCGGCACCTCGCGTCCCCGGCACGCCCGAGCTGCGGCCGCCGTCCCGGTCGAGCCACCCGCGCCCACCCAGACCCCTGGACCCGTGGGGGGACCCCGGCACTGAGGCTGGGGGGGCTCAGCCCCGGCCGCCCCCGGCCCCGGGCGCCCGCAGCGCGGCGCAGGTGGCCCCGCAGCCCCCGCAAGTACCGGGCTTTTTGTTTTCCTTTTGATGTCTTTTTTTTTTTTTTTCTTTTTTTTTTGTTAAACATATATTTTTGTTTATTTTCTGAACGTGGCACTTCTCCACCGGATAGCAAGGAAAAGTGTTAACAATAACGACATTACACGAAAAAGTACTGTACCATCGCCTCTTGAGGGTTTCAGAAACCTCTACAGTTAATAAGTTAAATAAAGAGTTTGTACATAAATATTTGTCTAGGAACCCTATTATATCTACAACACAGTAAGAATCTACAGAATGACAAACTTTTACAACACTACACTGAGTGCAATTGTTTTATAACTTTTCAAATATACAAAGCTCTGTTCTTTTTTTTATAACAATGGTATGTACAGAATTAATAATCACAGTTTAGTGACTTAAACAGTCCATATTCTAGCAGTGTATTTCGCTTTGGTTTGATATAAAAACCTTGGTTGGTGTAGTGATAAAGAATATAACAAGAAAAAGATATACCCTTTCCCCTAAGTGCACTGGTTATCTTACAGCATCAAATTTACTTTCAGTTTGCACTGTCAGCATCCTTGGTTAGCATATGCAGCTCGTTGCAACACGTAACACAGCGCTTCTAACTGACCAACTTAACATCCTAGGATGCTATTTTAAGAAGATGTGGGTAGCTTTCCCCCTCTCTTAGCTTCTCTATTGTTTTTTGTTTCACTTTCTTAATTACAATTCTATTTATTTCTTTTTTCTTGCCAGATAAACAGAAGGAAAAATATTTAGTGTACGAAATGCTAATATATAGTAACTTTTATTAGGGTTTTTTTCTTTTTTTTTTCTTTTTTTTTTTTTTTTTTTTACTTTTTCCCCCCTTATGTTCATAGAGGGAATGGACACGTCGTACATTTAAGAAATGTACCAGCCAAGGAGTTACTTATTCAGGAGGTTTTTAGTGTCGTTTCACTCGTGTGAGGGATAATGCTAGAGGCATTCACTTTCCCCAAATTCCTAACTTGAGGACCTACTACAGTCTCAGCTGCTGGTCCTCCTTTTTTAAAAATCATCATTATTTTTCCCCCCGTTTGGTCTTGATTCATGCTGTCTGAGGTGACCTTTATTGATTTACTCTCCTCTTCTCCCCCTCTTTTTTCTCTCCCCCCTAAAAAAACCCTAACCCGCACCCCGCGGACGGCAGCCGTGCCTTAGCACACCTCTTTCCCCGTGCTGTTCCCGGGGAGGATGTTGAGCTGGGTGAGCTGGGCGGCGTGTTCCTTGGCCTTCAGCCGCAGGGCGGCGATGCTGGACGCCCGCCGGTCGGCGGCGGCACTGGCCGGGTCCCCCAGCCCCGCCGAGCCCACCGCGCCCTCGGCGGCCGGCGCCGGCTGCCGCAGCAGGGCCGCGGCGCTGGAGGCGCTGCCCAGGGGGGACATGGTGGAAAAGAGCCTGCAAGGGAAGCACAGACGGCCGTCACCGCCGCGCCGGGGAGCGCCGGCCCCGCACGGCCCCGCACGCCTCCTTCCCACCAAGCGCGGACGCGAGGGGACAGAGACTCGCTGGAAATACCCGACGCCGGGCAGGCAAAAGATTTTTTCGGGGAAAAAAGATAAAAATATATGTATAGGAAAAATCGCTGAGAGCTTGGTCCTCCCCGACAGCCGCAGTCAGGGCGGCAGTGGCCGGGAGCCGCAGCCGGCGGAGAGGGGGGTGCGCGGGGGCAAGCCCCGGTCCCGGGCAGGCAGCGCTCGCTCCCCCCGTGCCCCGGACCCGCCCCGGCTCCGCCAGCAGCGCTGCCGCGGCCGCCCGGCGGTGCCCGCCCTTCCCCGCGGACTCTGCGCCCGGAGGAGCGCGGCTCCCGCAGGAGCTCGTCCCGACGCGAACCTGTGGGAGCTGCTCAGCCCCACGCATGCCCGCGGCTAAAAATCTGTCCGTGACGGTCCCCCGCGGCCGGAGTGGCTCACGGCACCCGGGATGCCGCGGCTCCTGCTCATCCCGACTGGTAAAATACCAGCAACTCCCGCCCGCCCCGAGCAAAGCAGAGGCCACGCGTGCACGTAGGGAAACCCACGCACGGGTTTAGTTTCTGCGTGGGAGCACGGCTTTCCGCGGGCCGCTCCCTCGGGGGCCCTGCCCCGGCCCGGCCGCCCCCACGGGGAACCGCGGCCGCGTGGGGGGCGGGCGGGGGAGCAGCCCGCGCCCAATGAGCGGCCGCGGCGGAAGCACGTGACCCGCGCGGCGCCCAATCGGCGCTGGCCGCCAGGCGCTCCAAGTTCGAACGGCGGGGCGGCCGCGCGCGGCGGGTCCCGCGTGGGGCCGCGATCCCCGCGCGCCCCCGCCTCAGGACAGCCCGGTGCCGGCGCGGGGGGCGGGCGGTACCTGCCGAAGGCGGGGCTGATGAAGGCGGGGTGGCGGAACACGGCCGCGCCCAGGAAGGTGCCGAGGCCGAGCGGGGTCCCGCCGGGGGGCAGCGCCGCGGAGCCGGGGGGCGGCGGCGGCAGGCTGGGGAAGGCGGCGGCCGCGGCGGCGGCGGCGGTCCAGGCGGAGTCTAGAGCTGGGTGATGAGGAGGGAAAGGACTAGCATCAAGGTATGGACTGAGGGGGTGAGTTGCTGACAGGGGACCAGGGAAAGGCAAACCTGGGGGGTGTGTCTGAGCCCCAGCCTTTTCCCTCTTCCGCCACTTAGCCCTACGGTTCTGGAACCATACCTGAAAGCCAAAAGAAAAACCGGTTTTAATACTCCTGCCCGCGCCCTCGGAGCGGCGAGCCCCTCAGGAGCCCCGCACCGGCCCGACGGCCACCGCTCCTCCACCGCCCCCGAAGCGGGATCGCCCCAAAGGGGCCGGCCCGCGGGGGCCACGTGTGTCGGTGCCGCGCCGAGCCGCGGGCTGGGCCGACCCACGGCTTTCGGTGACACCCCCGGCCCTGCGGCGGGCCCTGGCTCCCGGAGGGGCGCAGCAGTTCTACACCCCCGCACACCTTTGCGGCAGGTCGGCGGTGCGGGCAGGTATAGGAGCGGGAGGCGGCTCCCGCTGCGCTGGAGTACGATTTCCCAAGAGAACTACGTGGGAAATATTCCGCACTCACACCGCGACTTTTTTTTTTTTTTTTTTTGTTAAAGGGCATATTTACAAATTATATGGTTTGGGGATCGTAGACTTTTTTTTTTTTCCCTTCAGATTTAAAGAGAGGGGAAAAAGTCGTAATTTCACTGATATCTGAAACGAAGAAATAATTTGTGAGGCAACCAAAGCAACAAATACAGATTTCAAGGTTGCCCTTTTAAGATCTATCTTATGAAAGTTAGTTAGGATGCCATGGCACTGCTGTCTTTTCGTTCTTTTATCCCTCCCACAAAGAAAAAATCATGAAATAAAACTGCTTAAAGCAGGAGAGAGGTAGAGGAAAATAAACCGCATTTCAAAGGAAAATAAAAGATTCCGTTATTATATATATAATAACCAAGTGTGGGGCCATCACACGCACTGACAGACAGAGACTTTGGGAAACAGACGCTTGTAAATCTTTTGGGACAGTTGTGGGACAGAGTTTTTCCTGTTATGCTTGGCTTTGTAAGCTCAGTATGAGACCCTTCTTTCCCGGAAGGCAGAAAGGCAGCAGCGCTGCGAGTCTCTCCACAGTTGTTCAGCGGGAATTGAGCTCCACGCACGCCTATCTGGGCACCCACGACGAAGAGGCATTGTGCTCGTGCGGAAGGCAACAGCCTGGCACGGAGGGAGCGTCTCTCCCCGCTAAAACTCAATTAGCAAGCTGTCCTCACTACAATTCCCCCTTATTGAATTAATAAGTCTGAGTAGACCCAAAGGTAAACGAAGGGACTCTCATAATTCATATTCACTTAATTACATCTTCTGCCATGAATAGAGGAGAAAGAAAGGGGGTGTCTTTCTGTTAAAAAAGTTATTTAACTTTCCCACGACTTGTTCCCCTGAGCTGAAAATACTGATTTGCTGTCACATCTCTGTTTGACAATGGAGAAATGTGTCAACAGAAAGGAGGGGACAAATCTCATCATTAGCCCCTCTAATGCAAGAAGCTGTTGTGTATTAAATGAGCCATATGGAATTTATTATGCTTTATCAGCGCCCGATTTTAACTGTAAAGTGATTTGCTCAGCTTCAAACCCAGAGACATCTGTTTTCTGTTGGCAATCAGGGCATCCCAATGTTTATCGTCTCTTTGGTTATGAGACCCGGGTTGGGAAATGCACTCTGGTATGGGGCGGCAAACACCTTTAATAGCATTGCACTCACTCACTATTAGATCAATGCAGGCTTATTGCTATCAAAAATGGGAAATCAAATAGCATTAGCCAGCTCCTTGTGCAGGCGGAGAGGAAATCAAACAACATTTCGCCTTCAAATGGCCCTGTTTGTTCTAGCACTAAGTGGGCTTTTATGAAGCCCGATTGGAGATTTGATGGCAGCCAAATACTCGACTTGCGGCCGAGCGGGTTTCTAACAACCGAAACGGGAGCCCTGAGTTTTAATCACACAGGGATTCGCCAGCCGATGGCTCGGCCCTGGCGGGGCCGGGGGCGCCGCCGAGGAGGGCCAGGCCACCCTTCCCCTGGGCGCCGCCGAGGGACGCGCCGGTCCCGGTCCCGCCGCTGCCACTCACCTGCACTCGGGCTTCTGTCAGATCGAGCCTCATGGCCAGCTCCTCCCTGGGGGAGACACAGACGCCGCCGTCAGCCCGGGGCACCTCCAATCGCCCGCGCCCGAAATCCCGGTGCCCGAGGCGAGCGGGGCCGGGCCGCGGGCGGACACCGCTTGTCGCCGCCCTCGGCCCGGCTCCGGGCCGCCGAGCTGGGCGCCTTTTGGGACTCCAGGGTTTTGGCATTCCCTCCCCGCCGCTCCCCAAATTCGGCCCGTTCCAGCCGCAGCTGCCGTGTAGGGGACGGCAACCGGGAAGCTCCACACGGAGGTTCACATTGCCGCAATTAAGGTAAATCGGAAAACACTAAGGCACTGGAAAATAGCTCATCAGCTCCGTGTCCCAGAGAGGAGCATTCCCAGCATAACTGGGACCCTGCCGCGGCCGGAGTCCCATACCCTCAGGGCGTGAGGAGCCCTGGAGCAAAACTCAAAGCCGTTAAAAATAAAACCAACGAAAAAACTGCGGTATGCCCATACAGCCCGGACAGCCGCTCCCGGGGCCGGGGCCAGGCGGCGCCCCGAGGTGAGCGCGGCGGGCGATGCGCGGCTCCAAGGTCCAGGGGAAAAAAATGCCCCCGTAAAACACTCCTGTTCCAACGCTGCCCCAAACCCCAACCCCCGGGCAAAACAAACGAGAAACCGGGAGGGTCTTCGGGATCGAAAAGTGCGATTCTGGGGACTCGATCCCCCTCTAGCCTTAAGGCGGGAGTGGGGAGATGCAATTTTCGGTGAGCGCGAGGAGAGGGCTGGCGGCTCTGCCTCTCTCCCTGCTTGCGCTTCCCGGAGGGGAGCCGCTGGCCAGACCTGCCACCACCGAACTCCCATTTTCAACGGGAAAATGTCCCCGAAAGTGTCGACAGAGCCGGGCTGGGCCCCCCGGGCTCCTTGGGGGCAACTCCGGGCACCAAGAGGCCCCGACGTGCCGGGCCGGTATTTTTAGGCAGCGGCGCTTTGATCTCTGCCGCTGCCGGGGCTTCCCCGGGCCGGGCTCCAGCCCACGAGCAGCGCGAAACCGATCCCGGAGCGGCCGCGGTGAGAGGAGGGGTGGGCAGCGGGTAAAAATAGTGCCCGGCGGCGGCCTTCAGGCGGGCCTGCCCGGGCTCTGCCGGCCCTAGGTCCCCCCTGAACCCGGCCCCGTTCCCCGTCTCCTCCAGCCCGGGGGTGCCCAAGGCCGGATCCACCGCCGAGGGCGGTTTGGAGGCGGGGGTACAGCACATTGCGGCCCGTCCCGTCCCCCCGGGGTTCGCTCGCTCCGCGCTCGGCCGGGACCCCGGCGCCGGTACCTGGTGAAGACGTCGGGGTAGTGGGTTTTCTGGAAGGCCCTCTCCAGCTCCTCCAGCTGGTAGCTAGTGAAGGTCGTACGATAGCGGCGCTGCTTCCGCTTGAGCAGCCCCTCCTCGGAGTCGCTGCCGGCCGAGAGGCAGACGCTCTCCTCGCCGTCCTTGCCCTCGCCGTCCTCGGGGTGCAGCAGCAGCTCCTCCTTGGGGGACAGATCCCCGCCCTCCGCCCCGGGGGCCGCGGTGGCGCCCCGGCGGGCATCCTTCAGCAGCCCCCCGCCGTCCTCGCCCAGCAGCTCCTCCTCCTCGTCGTCCTCCAGCTCCTCTTCCTCCTCGTCCTCGTCCTCCTCCAACATCTCTTCGTCCTCTTCCTCCTCTTCCTCCTCCGCGGCCGGCGCGGCAGGGCCCGGCCGTTCCTCGACGTGTGCCGCGGGGCTGCCCAGCTCGTCCCGGGCGGGCGGCGGTGCCACGAAGGGCGCGTTTTCACGGTAGCTTTTGCTGCGGCTGATGCTGACCTGGGGCGCCTGGCTGATCTTCAGCGTGTCCCACGGGGCGGCAGCGGGCACGGAGCCCGCGCCCCCCTCCGGTCGCCCCTCCGTCCGGTCCCCCCGCGGCCCCGCCGCCCGCGGCGGCAGCAGCCGGCCCCCGCCCGGCCCGTAAAGCCGGCGCAGTTTGGGGGGAAGGTGCAGCTCGGCCGGCTCGAAGGGGGGACTGGCCTTAGGGGACCCTGAGCCATGAAAGTGGCGTAGACGGCCGCAGCAGTCGGACGGAGCGGGCAGGCGTGGCGGGGAGAAGGGTGCGGAGGAAAGAAAGAAAGAAAGGAAGGAAGACAGAAGGAGAGACACGGTCAGTAGGTAGGATCTGCGCGAATAGAGCCCAGGGCAAGAGTCCAATCCCTCAGCCATCCTTCGTGCACCATTTTCCTACCTCCTACCCCGTCCCTCAGGCCGGCCCCGGCCCGCGCCGCTGCTCGCAGCCTGGGAAGAAATCATCCCGGCCGCTGAGCCCGGCCCGGCGCCCCGCTCAGGGCCGGGACAGGCTCCGGGGGCTCTGGCAGCCCCGGGCCTGCGCCGGCACGTTTCCGACAGCGGTCAGCACCGGACCACATCCCACACGCCGGGGCAGCGCGGGTCCTACTGCGCCCGCCCGGCGGCCCGGGATTCCTCCGCTGACTTTTTTTTTTGTTTTGTTCCCCCCTCCTATAATCATCCCCCCTCCCCAAGTCTAGTTTTGGTTTTGAAGGAAAGAATCCCGCCCGCCAGTGTACGCCGGGAAAAGCGGGAGCGAGGCCGCCCATGGGAGCTGCCCATCCGGGCTCCCCGCGGCTCCAGAGGGGGCTGCTCCCAACTTGGGGCCGGGGGCGGCAGCTGCCGGCGGCCCGTTATCACTGCCCCGGCTGCTGATGGGCGCGGTCCCAGCTCGCTGGCCGAAACCCGTTACAGGTTTTAATGCGAACGGGCCAGGCTTGCCCTCCACACGGATCGCATCTCGCACCGATTTATTTCGGCTATAAAAATTACACCCATATCGAAAGCAAGAGCAGCCTAAAGCGTCGGTACCCGACCCCCAGGGAAAGAATTGTGACGAATTCCGGGCACGGCTCTGGCCGCGCTTCCTGGCAGCATAGCAGCCGCTAACGAGCACGGTAACGGGATAACAGCGACCGCAGCTCCGAGGCGGCGCCCGGCCGTACGGTGCAGGCGGGGAGCGGGGCCGGAGCCAAGCCGCAGGCTGTGCAGGGAATGGGGGACACAGAGCCGGGCCTGCCCGATGCCAGGGAAAAGGGACGGGACGAACGGGTTGGGACGGCGGGGCTTACCTTGCGCGGCCTTGTCGGTGTCGGGACGGGCGGCGATGGCGGGCAGGGTGGGCGCGGTACCGAGCAGCCGCACCTTGCAGGGGCTCCGCCGGCCCAGGATGCTGTCGATGCAGTAGGAGGACAGCAAAGTTGGCGATTTACTTTTGCACTCGGGGCGCTCGGCGCAGCTCTCCTCCGGGTAGGGGCCGCTCATGGCGGCGGCAGCGGGGCCGAGCCGTGGGGCCGGGGCGGGAGCGGCGGCGCGGACGCCCCCGCGGCGCTGCCCGGTGCCGCCGGGACGCCCGTCACGGGGGGAGTGAGCGGCGGCCGCGGCGCTCTTGAGTCCCCTCGGCTCCACGTGCGGGCAGCCGCCCCCTGATTGGCTCCCGCCGGAGGCCGGGCGGCCGCCGACAGACGGCGCCCGGCAAAGCCCGGCTCGGACCGCCCCGGATCGGCGCCCGCCCCGAGTCGCCGCGCTGCCCCCGGCCCCGCCCCGCCCCTCCCGCCGCGCTCCGCCCCCGCTCCGTGGGGGCAGCAGCCGGCGGGGACCCGCTCGGGGGAGCCGTCGGGGGCGTCCGGGATGGGCGGCGGCGGAGTTCCCGTGGCACGCCTTGCTCCGTCCCCACCCCCCCCACCCCGACGGCGGCCCGCTCCTCGCCCGAGCCCTCCTTCGCCCGCGGCAATTCCCGGGCGGGATGGCGTGGGCGGCGCCGGGGGATCCGCGCCGCGTTTTCCCGCGGGCAGCTCCCGCCCGCCGGCCGGGCGCGGCGCTGCGCAGGGCTGCGCGCTCGCCGCCGGTGTTTGAAATGCCGCGTCCGCGCTCGGCGCTTTCCGCGACAACACCTGCGCAGCGCCTGCAGCGGCGGGGACTGACCCAGCGGAGTGCGGGAGCCGGGAAGAGTTTCCCTCGGGCAGGGCAGGGCGCGCAGCCCGGTGCGGTGCTGTTCGGCAGCCCCCTCCCTGTCCTGACAGCCTCCGCCTTTCTCCGCACACGTATCTCCCCTCCGCCGGCGCTTTCCACTCCTCTTCGGGGCCGGAAGACCTCTGACGGGTTTTTATGCTCCCTCCTTTCCTTTCCCTGTTGGGCGGTCACAAGTTCAGGCTCCCTGTCCGGTCAGTTAGGGCTCAATTTGGATGGGCACGGTGCAGCTGCCTGTGCCGCTCACGTGTGCGCTCCTACTCTCGGACTCCCGCAAGCACAAACACGTCGGAGAAACTGCTCCCGGTCATCACAAATAACCCGTCCTCTCGTTCGGGTGATGCCCAGCCCCGAGCACCCAACAGAGAAAGCCCCATTTTCCCTGTTCATGCCACAATTGCCGTGTGGAACTGACGTCTCCTAATTAACCAGAGATAATAAGGAGAAAAGATAGGCGAGTGGGTGCATGTGTCCGTGCTGGCGTGGGATAAACGGCGCTCTGGCTGCGTCCACGTCCGAGGGCGCACAAGCACACACTTCCAAGCTCTAAGGGTGCGTGCGCGGGGAACAAACGTTACACCCAGAGTCGTCCCCTCCCTGGGAGCGGGGCCCCTCGGGGTTCCTACCCCTCATTCATCCCTCTTCGTTTCCCCCTGAACGGCAGGCCAGGGCGATGCCAGCGGCAAGCGCCCCGACGTGCGCGGCCGGCGGGCCCCGCGATCCACAGCGGGGCGGCCGCAGCCCGTCCGGCTTTGCGGGGTGCTCCTGGGCCGGATACGCAAAGCTGCCGTTTGCCATCGGTGCTCGGCTCTTGCCATCCCCGGCACGAGTGGCAATTAGTTCATTAACTCAGTAACTAAAAAAGATCCACCCCAAATCCCAAACCAGCCAACCAACAAAAAAAAAGACAGGAAGACCCAGGGGTGCCCTTGGCGAGGCTCGGCGAGCAGAAAGGCTGCCGCCTCTTGCTCTCGCCCTGGCCGTGCCAGGCAGTTCCACCGCGACTTTTCCCCCGGGCTTCCTGCTGGGGCTTGCCTGGGAGAAGCTGCGCGGAGCCGCGGGTACCACCGGGCCAGGAGCGGGGCTCCGGCAGCCGGGAAGGCCGACCCGCATCTGCCTTCCCTTCGCTGTCTTTCCGGGCGCCGGCCAAGCCGGTGCGGGCGAGCCGCGACACTGCGAATTGCAGAGCAGGGACGGGCAGAACAGCCCGCCCGAGGGGGGAACACCGAACCCGCCGCGGCACAGGCGACAGCCGGAGGGCACAGGGGACCTTCGGTGCGGCATCTGCGAGGGCTTCAGCAGCGCCGAGACCCTCCGGTGGCTGCCCGCGGTGCGAGCCGGGACTGCGGCGGGAGGGAGCTCGAGGCTGTCGGGGACGGGCGGAGCGCAGCGAGCCCTGCTGCGGCCTTCCAGCCGTCTGCAGCTTGTTTTCATTCCTTTCCCGCCCCAGTCCCTCGTCTCCCTGTGCCCGAGTCTGGCCGGGGGCTTACACCCTTCCCTACTTTCCGGCGCTCCGGCAGGCCCTGATGGAGGAAACGCGGCCCCGGCCAGCCCAGAGCGTGGGGCGGGCCCGCAGTACTCCCGTTCGGAGGCAAAAATGCTTTGCGATGCGAGCTCTCCTCTGCCAATTCACTTTGTTGCTTTATTTATTTTTTTAAACAAACTTTTAGTCATTTATGGTCTCTCCCTCGCCTTCTTTTCTTCCCTTCCCCCTGCAACCTGCTAATTTAACACTGGAGCGCGTTATGGCAGTATTACAGGGAGAGAACGAGAGAGAGAAAACAACAATACTGCAATGATCCAAATGATACAGTAGAATTATAGCAATTATAGTTCTGCTCGGAGAAGAAAACCTTGCTGAGCTCAGCCAAACAAACTGATACCTTGTACGGATAACAAGCCCGGGGACTGACAGCCGGTGCTGAGAGAGGCAGGAGGGCACAAACGGAAATATTTGCCTTATTTCACTCCAGCCAGCCTACATTAACACCCTCGGCTGCCGCTGCCAGAACAATATCCGCTCCGGCTCTTCGCACCCGGGGCCTCCACGATGAGTTTCTCCCCAGGGACCGGCCTCCGCACCCACCCGCGCCCGGCTCTGCTCGGCCCCTGCCGGGAAGGAGCAGCGGGAGCGCTGACGCTGCCGGGACCGGCCCTCTGTGCAAACCACCCATTCCCACCGCGGGGCGAGGGCGGTGCGCCCCGGCGCGCACTGCCTGGGACCCTCCAGCCCGGCCCGACCCGGCCCAAGGTGCCCCTCGCCGTCTGCTCTCCGAGCGAGCGGCCCCGGCGGGCGCAACGCCCGCCCCTCTTCGCCTGGAAGCGTGGGGCAGATGCGCAGCTCTCCGCGCTGCTCCGCCTGGCCGTGCAGCGGGGCAGGGGCACCGCGGCTGCCGCGGGACCGCCGCCCGACGGCTGCCCGTGGCGGCTGCAGCACCAGCGCACACCCTTCTCCCGGACCTGCCCAGGCGGCCCGGGGACGGCGTTTGCAATGGGGTTTGAGTTTGTTACTGTTTTTCCTTGTACATCTTTCTTTCGCGTTACAGAGATCCCCGTCGTTGGGAACGCTCCCCCCCGAAACCTTCTTTGCGAGGGGATGTGGCTACAAAATGGCAGTTCGCTGTCAGCCGTGGGGAGAGGTGTTTGATCTTGGGCGGAGACAGGGCGAAGCTCTGTTACAGGCGTTGTGGTTGGAAATGTTCAGGATCGGTTCAAGACCAGGTGAGAAATTGTGTTCACCTCTCAGGGAATAGCGTCTGTCTCGGCTGGGGAGGATTTGCCCTCACTGCGGCGGCCACCGGCGACACAAGGTTGTGACCCATCGACTGAGCACACGGCAGCTTTTGGTCCGTGAGCAATTTGTACCCATCCCGTCCCCGGCGCACCCCGCAACCCTCGATACAAGCTGCTGAAGTCGGGAACCCCTCCGGTGGGTTCCCGCTCCCTGTCAGCCCCGCGCATGGGTGGAGCCGCAGCCGCAGCCCATCCCCAGGCTTTCACACAAGCTGGTTGTTGTTTATTTTTTACTCTCTTTGCAATGGAGAAGAAAACGATAACAACTAAAATCCTGATTTATCGCTATCTACTACAGATATCACAATTCGATTTATCACTGTCTACTATATGCGGAAGAGAAAGGCTTGTGTAGAAGCTGTCTGTAGGGAGATGCACACACTGCATTTCCTCTGCCTGCCCTCCCAGCTCTTCGCTGGAGTTTCCTCCCCGTTCCTCGACGTGCTTGGCGCTCCGGCCCCATGCTCCCCCTGGCTCTGTGCTGTGGGAGTCACAGCTCCTGGGTAACCGAGGGTCAGCCGCAGAGAACGTCAGGGTCTGGAGCGCCCCTCACCCGAGCGCGCAGGGGAGTGAAACACAGGCGACCACTGGTCTTCAAGAGATGTGATTTAGTCTCATTCCTCCCCCCAGCACAGCCCTCTCTCTCCCCCCGCCAAGCGTTCAGGACTATGGTCCCGTGAACAAAAGCAGTACAGCGGGGCGTTAGGGAAGATGGGATGACTTGGTACCCGGCAGTGGAGAAATGCATGATGCCGTTTGGATATCATGAACTGGCACATGATTCCCCTTGTGAGCCTCACAGCGTTTTATCTCAATCCATATTCACGATATAGTTTTCAGCTTTGTGGAGAGTACTTTTCTGGGCACAGCCTTGACTTTGCCCTGAGCTGTGGAGATGGGTGGAAATGGGTTGTTGCCCTTGATTGCAACAACCAGAACTACTCAATTCTTCTGCTAGGGTCTTGTGAAACACTTAAAAAATTTGGCTAATACCCTACAGACGGTCATGCGGGATCTCAGAACAGCTGCACATCCCCTGTAGCCGCGATCAGACAGCTGGGAGAGAACCAGCACCTCTTTGTGTCCCCTGGGGCTTTGACCAGTGTCTGGTCACCTGAATACTGCTCCTTAGGGTTTAATGGCTTAACAGCCTTCTCATTTCAGGTAAGATAACTGCTATCCAGTCACTGCAGATTGACAATTTAAGCACTGGGTAATCTGTACCCAGCAGCTATTACTAGGGCACTGCACCAAAATCTCTTTGCAGAATGATGTTGGACTTCAGCACATTTGAATTCACATCCAAGAGAAAAACTCATTTTGCAAGTGTTGCTTCTTTTGGACTCACATCACCATTTTTGCCAGTTTTCAGCCTATTGCCCTGGATGTGAGGCTGCAGCAGCTGCCCACGGGGTGAGTTGGGAGAGCCCCGTGCACCAGGTGTCAGTGCAGGTCACAGTTAGCTGGACTGTCTGGCACTTGCACTGCCACTGTTTTCTGCCTGTGAAACCAGCCCCAGCTTTTGTCGCTCACTTTGGTTTTAGTGCAAGCTCAGGGAGCAATTTCAGTAATAGCTGGCATCTGGACAGAGGTTTGACATCAGCAGTGGTGGTGACTCCAGAATAATTATTCATAAACTTCAGATTTAGCCCATGTCTATGTGTAGGCAAAATCTGGGCCCCATTGCATAAATGTAATTTTAAAAAGTATTTTCTCAATAATTTTTTATTCAGTTGTCATTATTTTTTAATCAACTAGTTTACTTTTCTGTTAATATGGGTTTTACTATGGACAGAGGACAGCAGTTATTTTAGGTGAACATGTCTCATCTTTACTTCTCTTCTGCTGTTTTCCCATATCTGGTAATGCAAAACTTCTCCTCTGGTCCATGCTCCAGAAGCATTCCCAGCTCATTTTTGGACTGACCCTTTTTTGCATGGCCATGAGACAGAACAGGTCTGCAGTGATGTCTCTGAGTAATGCTGTCACCTACCATAACTCTGTTAGATTTAGTTACTGTATTTAACTTATTCCTTGAGCCTAGTCACCAAACCAGTACTCCTGGAAATCATTTGAAAAAACAGATCCAGGCACATATCTTGGTGGTACAACCCTTCCACAGCCTGCTCTCCCTCCCAAAGACTGTGTGCCTTCCCCTCTTTTGTGCCTCAGGTTTGCCTTTGGGGACAGAGGTGTGTGTGTCCTTTGCTGGCATGCCATCCTCCTTACTGGTACATCACAGCTCTCTTTTTGGTTTGGTTTGGTTTTTTGTTCCCAAGTGCTTGGCTTCATGAAAACCTGTCAGTGCTGACAGTTTGTTAGTTGAGACTGTGGTGCCATCAATATTGTCTCTCTCTATTTTGACAGCTTGCCATGCCATGCCATGCCATGCCATGCCATGCCATGCCATGCCATGCCATGCCACCCCATCCCATCATCATCTTGGGTCCTCAGAGTTCCTCAAACGCCCTTTCTACTCTTTTAGATTTACCCAGGAGGCTCCTCCCTTTCACATTTTTCTCTCCCTCCCATTTCCATGTATGTCCTTTTCCCAGGATCTCAGCCTTTCCACACCTCCACAAGCTCTGGCCGTCCCTGCTGACTGCAGTGATATTTCTGCAAGGAGGTGGATTTCCTAGCACTCTGTGGATTTAAATCAAGCCCTCTCCTTTTCTGGAAGACATATTTTCACCTAATGTAAAGATTTTGTCTAAATATAAGAAAACTGTGTGAAGCTCTGTGTCCTACAGCCCCTGTGAGTGCATCTTACAGGAGGTTGGGTGATGGACTGAAATATGGATCTTCTGACCCTAGAAAACCCATGGATAAAATCCCAAGTAGCTTTCTCACAGTAAGCCTTAGAAACTCAGTGAAATTATTAATGCATTAAGATGCAGTGGTCTAAAAAAATTAAAAAGATGATCATAGGCTTATTTAATGTTATACCTTCCGTGTTATTTTCTTTTGTATGTGCTGACTAGAACTGAGCAAAGGCTTCATAACAAATAATTTATTTGTCAAACGTATTCTCTTCTCCTGCTCGTGGAATATCCATGAGCAAGAACATTGTTTTCTGAAATGTATTTATCTAAAATGCTCCGGTGGCTCCTTTAAATGAATAACAGAAGTGCTTGCCTGCAAATGGTTTCCGTTGTTTAGCTGTACTTGGGCAAATAAACCTCCTGGTATTGACTGCTTTGTGCCAGCAACACCCCGGCTGTGCAAATAGGGTGTGAGAGTGTGAGTGTGTGAGTGAGTGTGAGAGTGAGTGATGGTGTGTGAGTGATGGTGTGTGTGTGTGTGAGAGTGAGTGTGAGTGAGTGTGTGAGTGTGAGAGTGAGTGATGGTGTGTGAGTGTGTGTGAGTGAGTGTGTGAGTGAGTGCGTGTGTGAGTGTGTGTGTGAGTGAGTGTGTGTGAGTGTGAGAGTGAGTGATGGTGTGTGAGTGTGTGTGTGTGTGTGAGAGTGAGTGATGGTGTGAGAGTGAGTGATGGTGTGTGAGTGAGTGAGTGAGTGTGTGTGAGTGAGTGAGTGTGAGTGTTTGAGTGTGTGAGTGTGTGTGAGAGTGTGTGAGTGTGTGTGTGAGTGTGTGTGTGAGTGCGTGTGTGTGTGTGAGTGTGAGTGGTGTGTGTGTGAGTGTGAGTGTGTGTGCATGAGTGTGTATGTGTGAGTGTTTGTGTGTGTGTGTGTGAGTGTGTGTGTGTGTGAGTGTGTGTGTGTGAGTGTGTGTGAGTGTGTGAGAGCATGTGAGCATGTGAGTGTGTGTGAGTGTGTGTGTATGTATGTGTGTGTGAGAGCGTGTGAGTGGGAGTGTGTATGTGTGTGTGTGAGTGTGAGTGTGTGTGTGTGAGTGTGTGATTGTGAGTGTGAATGTGAGTGTGAGTGACTGAGTGTGTGAATGCAGCAGCTGGGTTTCCCCAGCTCCTCCGGGGACATCCTGCAGCCCGGGCCAGTCCCAGCGCTCGGATCACTGAAATGCACCCGCTGCAGAGGGGCTGTGAACGCCGCTGCAAAGCAAAGCCATTAAAAATTCAAATGAGCGTTCAGTGAGCAAAGGACAATGTTGCACCGTCTCTGAGTGTCTCCGGTGTGACCTTCATGTGGTGCTGTGTTCTATTTCAGTAACCACAGCCGCACAGGGGCAGAGCAGGAATCGGAATGATCCGGGGAAGGGCATGAGTTGGTGCTGGTCTGGCATTTCATTGCTCAGGAGATGTTATCCATAAGATCAGAGTGTTTTAATCCAGAAGCATGACTGAAGTGAAATAGAATAATAGAGGGAAGAGAGAGCAAATTGTCTGTGAAGCTTGGTTGGACCATTCTACTAAAAACAATCTAACCTTAAAACCATATTTATTATTATTTTCTACATCTCTGGGCACTGCTGCATCTGGCTGTTATTTAGGGGCACCATTATCTCATAGAGATTTTTGAAAAATGGTTTTGGTAAAGAAAAAACCTGCATTTCACAGAAACGAATGGACATTTTTCCTGGGAACAGGCTGATTCTCATGGATGCATGGGGAAAATTCTTCAGTGGCTGTTTGTCAGTGTTTCTCATGGCTTTTTTGGCGTTGGCTCCTTTATCTGGAGCATCCTTGCTATTACTCAAGGCTGAATGCTGCTCAGATAGCTAAAGGATCTGCTCTGGTATAGCATCCCTGTTTATCTGTTTAACATTCTGCACCTCCTTTAATGCAAGATTCAGAGTGCTCTGCTGTGCTTTGTAGGAAGGGGATGTGTAGTGGATATAAACTGTGCTGTGTAAGTGCTGAGGTATGAATGAACCTGCTGTCTCCCAGGTTTACACCACTGAGAGCAACACAGACCAGAGATCTCCCAAACTGCACTGAGGACAATCCATTGACAAGAGGTGTAGAGGTGAATTGATGGAAGAGTTTCTACCAAGGCACCCAAATCAGGCACAGATTAGATTTGTCAAGGAGATTTAAGTAGGAAGACAAAAATGAGGAAAAGCTGCTGTTCTGCAAAATAATTAAGAATGAAGAGTCTTACAAGTGTCTGTGCTAACACTAGTTATGCTCCCAAAGAACATGGATAGCTGGGGCCTTGGGTGTGCATGACATTGTGGAAAAGTAATAACTGTCTGGCAGGGACCAGACTTCTTCCTTCCAAATTCAAAGGGGCTTTATCTTAATGGAAAAATAAAAAATCAATTTGCCTGTAAATTGGCTCAGCAATTCCAACAGCTGCAACTTGTTGCACTGCTGATTTGAAGTTTTCAATTCAAAAATAAAATAAAATAAAGGAGTATATGTTTTAAGGTTTCCCCTTGATATACAGTTCTTAGAAACTTCTATAGGCATATTTCCATTCATATGCACGGATTACAAAATCTTGAATTCACTGGGTGCAAGTTATTGTTTGGAATCAATGTACTTTCTTGTTTTTTTAGCTTTTTATCAAACCTTGAAAAAGGCTTGTCATTTACAAAGCTCACCTATTATTCTCATTCTTGAAATTTAAAAATAATATTATGGAGCCACAGAAAACTAATTTTAAACAAAAGACGTTGGATTTAACAAAATTATCGTTCCTGTTTTGTAACCGTAACACAGAACCTTTCATTTATCCAGAAAAAGGGGCTTTCTCATGAATGAAAGCACATTTGTATGATGGCCTTTGTGTTAAAAACCCAGGGAACTGATAAACACTTTGGCTGAGCTCTGAGTCAGGGGCTACTTGAGATACCTGGTTGCTTCCTTCTTCAGAGGATGTGCTATCATCTGTTTTGTGTAGCAGTGCTGGGGAACATCTCAGTTTTCTTCTCTTTGAACAAAAACTAGAAGGGGTGGTTTGGCTTTATTCTGTTTCAGGTTTTGTTTTGTTTGTATTCTAATATTATCAAAATGTCTGAAGGGCTCTAGATGTCCATGAGGTTTTTAAAACTGAACATTACTACTGATTTTTAGAACTTTCTGAGGTTTAACCTTTACCAGAGGTTTCCTGTGGACCCATCACTCAGAAGAGAAGCAGCACAGGTCTTCCTTCTCTGAATGGAAAGTGAGAATAAATGGGCCATTATTTACACTCACTTTAATTCTTTATCCCGTAACAGGGCTCCATTTTCAAATTTTTTTTTTGAGTGGGAACAAAAAATTCAATGAGTCTTCAAGACCTTCAAAATAGGTGGATTCTGACCTGCAGGATGGCAGACAGAAACCTTTGTTGTTTTTGGTTTTTTTCCTGCAGTGCATATCAGGAAGACAAACTGGTGATCAGGCAGGGAGCAGGGAGACAGAAGGCATTTTTGTATGCTTTCCCCCATTTATGCAAAAGAAAACAAAAGGGACAGATGTCCAGGGAGAACCATGAAGTGCTATGAAGAAGAAGAATATGAATACAACAGTAGGGACTTAGGAACACTCATTTACAGGCTGACAAGAGCAGTCTGGGTCCAAAGGTAACCTAATGGAATTGTGTGTAAGGATTGTCACCTAGAGAAGTGAGGCCAGATCAAACCCTGCATGATTCAATGCAAACAAAGCTATGATCTGGTAGGAAAAAGCAAATCAGGTTTGTATTCATGTTCTGGTTGAAAAAAAATCCATTTTCTGGCACTGTGAGCTCTTTGACAACCTAAAAGCTATGCAGAACTCAACATGCTTCATAATGTGGGATTTCTTTAGGAATGCCCAAATGATGCAGGATACCATGAAAACTCTTGTTTTCATCAGTGCTTGTAGGAAACCAAATCCATGTGGATACCAGTAGAATTTGGTGGCTGTCACTTTGCACATAGACTGGACTTTGCTGTATCTTCTGGGCATGTTTATTCTGTATATTTAGGAATAAATTGAGGTTGATTTAGAAGATCCAGGAACATGGCTCCAGAGACTTGTCCCTGGCCATCCATTCTTTCTGGGGTTTCCTTGGAAGCAAGGCATACTGGATACCTTTCAAAATATCAGTATCTTTATAGGAGAGCTCAAACATTGTAAATATCATCATAAATGCCAACTATATTTATGGCAAAAAGTTGATCTTTCTAACTTTTTATCTAGATTTTAGTGTTCTCATGTATTTCATATCCTCTGAAATGTGGTTTTTCCTCACTTGCTGTTTCTAGGCCAACAAATTCACAGTTAAACACCCTCAGTTGCACCTCAAGACCTTTATACTTTCATAGCTTCCCAATGAAATCCTTGGGCTCCTGATGGGAGAAGGATCCTGGGCTCTGACCCTGTGGCACCAACCAGCATTGAGTTGGAAGTCAGTGGCTTTGAGCTGCACAGGTGAAAAAGCAGTTCCCTCAGCCCTTTGCAAAACAGTTGGATGGAAATTACTCTGAAAAAAGGTATGTTGTCCATACTTGGTAGTTTTGCCAGATGCTCACTGCATGTTCAAGGATGAATATCCATCCATTCATCTGGATGGTTTCTGGCTCAAGTTAAAATCTGCTTTGTGTGGCTCATATGTGTTAAGCAAATCAGTTGCATGTAGACATGGAGACCTTAGTCAAAGACTGTGCAAGAAGGAATTTATCCCAGAGAAGTCAAGGTTGGCGACAGCTGTAGCAACTCTTCCTGAAGAGCCAGCTGGTCCATGGAGTATGGAAACATGCTGACAACAACTCTCCAAAAGCAGCATTTCTGTTTGAAGGCGGCACATTGCACCGAGAGGGCACAAACTGCAGCAGGGGTGACATCCTCTTCTCACATCACCGTCACCACTGCACATCAGCACAGCCCCTGTCACAGCACGGAGGGAGCTCCAGGGTGGCATTTAATTTAAGCTTCACATCTATTGGCTTTCTTCTCAGCCCCTTGTGAGCATCGTTTGCTTCAGATACCACATCTACTAATGATTTTTTTTCCCTCCCCCTTGCTCACACTTTAATTGCAGGGTATATGTAATACTCTTAGGAATAGCTATTGCCACCTGTATTATTATTTATGCTGTGAAAACGAAGCTCGTGGCAATATATTTATTAACACGGTGCCCTGGAATCACACGAGTTAACAGCTTAATCCTGTGATTGTAAACACTTTTCTCTACATGTTCAAGCACCATCCAGGTTTTTTAACTTAGCATTGGGAAACTGTGAGCATGAGCAGGTCATAATTTCTTGAGAAAATCTACTCTTTACCAAAAGGAAAAAAAAAATCTCATAACAAAAAAGTGATTTATCCATCTAATAGTGCCTGCCATACTAAGCAATAATGCCTTTTGCAAAAGAAAGAGTTAAACAAAACATTTATGCAGTATAAACTTTGCTCCTTAGTATTAAAATGCACTTTATTCATACTGTAGATTTCTCTTCCAGCCACGGCTATTGTTTGTCACTAACAGCTAGCTTTTGTGAAGTTAATAAATGTGCATAATAAGGACATAAAGGTATGGAGAAGTAATACTGTAATCCTTTTGTTTGGATAATCAGTCTAATGTATGCAAATTAAACCTTATTAGTACTAGGGTTTTGTGTCTGCTTATCAAAATGTGCCATTTTCATGAAAATTGGAAGTCCATTATATAAAGTTATTATTAACAATCATTTAGGAATTATATACGGTATGCAAATTAAAGTTGATTACAACTAATTAAGGGCTTTCTTTGTTATTTGACCTTGTCTGCTTTTTATGTAAATATGTTTCTTTTGGTCTGGCATATTTTTAGACTCAGAAAAGTATATTAAGACAAGTTACATTATGTATTTTTAATATATTTTTGTATTGCATAGAAACCCCCTTGCTATTGTTTAAGAGCCTGGTTTCACTCTGGGCTGTTCTGAGTGACGATATGTAGACATGTGTGCCTTGCAGTTTTAGGATGGCTCTGTGAGATGGACCAGGAGTGGAATTGTAGGAACACACTTCCAAGACTCTCCAATGGTTTAAGGAAAAAATGAAAAAAAAAAAAAACCAAAACCCTGTGAAATATAAACAACCTTCATGCCAGAGTAGCCTTTGTTCCACCAGTTATTGAACTGGATAAGCCTCAGTTTAGTGGCTCCAGACACAGCTAAGTAATAAATGATTGGTCCCTACCTGCAAGGTACATTGCAGAACTTAATCGCTTGCTTGCTTCCCCAATGACCACTGATCTCAGGATAAAAGACTTTTAACACAGCCAACATGGTGAGCTGAGCAACAGCAGCCTCTGGGAACTTTTGTCTACCTGTCAAAATCCAAGAAGGTTCAAAAGTAAGTGAAACGAAAAAAATCTCCTGAAGAAAACTTCTGTGAGTTGAGTAACATTTCTATTAAAAACAACAGCAGCATGTAATGCAATTTTGATGTGTTTTCTACCTAGACAAGAAACCTGCCATGTAAGGCAGTCACCAGTGTGGAGACAGGAGATGGCATATTTTGTGGTGTGTCAGAAAGAGATGTGTAATCAATATCTTCACACCTTGCAGTGTCAGTAAAACATGCAAGAGCAAGAAGGCTTGGGAAAGAAAACAGATATAAGGGGTACAAGGTAGGAATATCTTAGAGGTATGTATAAAACTTGTCATCACATATTCTTTGAGTCTAAAATGTTGGGATCTGAGGAAAGACATAGCATAAATCTCCTCCTTGATACAAAAGGGTGGGCACAAAGGGACACTGATGCTGGGAAAAACCACTCTGCGTAGGCAAGGTATGTATTTAACCATAAAAGTGGGGATATGCTTCTAAACACGGCTTTTATTCTTTCCTTTCCACATGCTTGGTATCTTGCATTTTATGTCAGACAGTCATGAAGCCTCCTACTCTGTACATTTGGAGCTCACAGGATCTGTCCCCTCTTGCCTGGGAGGAGGTGTCCCACCACCACACCTCCATAGACAGCACTGGTGCCTGGCTAAGCACATGCTGGCCTCCTGAGAGCTTGAAGACAGGGAGTGTGGGTGTTCAGATCCAGCTGGGAAAGGCAGGCATGCTGGGGTCAGACTGGGAGATGGAGTACACATTGCATCATGGTAATGGAGGGTGAGGGTCTATCTGCTCTCCCTTCTCATTTCTCTTTGGACACGCTTGTGGCACAGAAAATGCTAACTTTTCACAGCTGAAGGCAAATACAGAAAGCTTTTTGTCCCTTGAAAAAGCAGAGCCTCCTGGCTAGGTATCCAAATCCCTGGGAACCCAGTCAGCTTCAAAGGCCAGGTCTTGAATATGTGCTGCAAATGGCTGGATGGGAAGTTGCAAACTGCAGATTACTGGCATGACTTATTCAGCAAGTCCTTGAGGAGATATTTGAACAATTGGAGAAGTTGGTGATTTGCTTGCTCACAGTGGGACCATGGGGTGCAATTCAGCCAGTGACTCATTACAATGAATCCTCTAGGGATGGAGTGGGGACATTTTGCTCAATGCTTCACTGCTGGCAGGAGCTAAAAAATGGAAAATCAGAACAGGCAAAACCCGTCTCTGCTGCATGGGGCAATGTCCAACCTCAGTCACCCTCCTTTGTACTTGGAAAAGTCATGCTGGAGTCAGGAATGGAGTAGCTGCAGAAGCAGCAGCTGTGTGACCTGGGGGAGGGTGCCAGCCCATTCCCCTGGGAGAGAGCTGACCATGGTTTCAGAAACACTCCTGCTTAATGGGTGGCACCAGGTAGATGTGGCAAAACGAATGTTTTTATTTCCAACATTTTCCAGTGAAGAAAAAAAATTGAACATAATTCTCCTCTTCCACCTAATAAATGGTGAATGTTTCCACCTGAGTGTTGGGAACTCAGGGCTCTCAAAATAGGGGGAAAGCAAAGCTAAGAAGGGGTCTCAAATTATTTTCTCTAACAGAATAAGGATGTAACCCTGATGCCATCAGAGGTAATAATTCAGGATTTCCCTCAGGGAGGTGAAAGTCATTGTCGTGTTTTTAAAATAGTTGCAATTTTCTGTCTCTAAATAGCACAGACTACAAAATGCATTGCAAGGGGAATATAAAAATAGTCAAAGTCTTCAAATCTTTTAATTCAATGAGAATGTAATATGCAATTAAAATTAATTATCTCATAATCGAACTGTAGACACTGATTATTGCATCATTTTCGTAAGAGACATGCATCTTAACTTGCATAATTTCTGGTATCTTTGTGGAGTTGGCTCAGGAAAGAATCTGGGCCCAGATGTTTTCATGCCTTAGCACTCAGAGGGGATCCATTGTGGCTGGATGTGCCTTTTTCTCCACGGAGCACCTTGAGCACCTGTGCCTGGCAGAGCCCCGACCCTTGCCCTTGGTGTGCAATTGATTAACTCCTCCCCAGCACCTCCCATTTATTTCACTCCCATTTGCCATCTTAGAGGCATTTAGGTTGGAAAAGACCCTTAAGATCATCAAGACCAACCATTAAGCTGACTCTGCCAGGTCCACCACAAACCCTTGTCCTCATCACCACACCTACAGGTCTTGTAAATACCTCTGGGGATGTCGACCCAACTACTTACCTGGGCAGCTTATTTCAGTGCTTCACAACCCTTTCCATGAAGATGTTTTTCCCAGTATCCAGTCTAAACCTACCCTGCTGCAATATTTGGTAATTTCCTCTTGTCTCTTGTTACTTGGGAGAAGACAGCGACCCTTGTCACCGACATGTTTTATGAAAAATCCTTTCTTTAGAATTTTTCCTCCTAAGAAGCTGAGAGGCCTCAGGAACAAAATGTAAACAATGACTACCTGCTGCTGTGGAATGCAACAGGTGGATCTGGGATTGGTCTCATCTGGTTGTTTCTAATAAACGGCCAATCACAGTCCACCTGTCTTGGACTGTTTCGGTCAGTCTGAACCTTTGTTATTCATTCCTTTTCTATTCTTAGCTAAGCCTTCTGATGAAATCCTTCCTTCTATTCCTTTAGTATAGTTTTTAATATAATATATATCATAAAATAATAAACCAAGCCTTCTGAACATGAAGTCAACTTTCTCGTCTCTTCCCTCACCCTGAGACTCCTGCGAACACGGTCACAGACCCTCACCTCACCCAGACTCCTTTCAGGGAGTTGGAGACAGCAGTAAGGTCATCCCTGAGCCTCCTTTTCTCCAGGCCAAACACTGCCAGTTCCCTCACCTGCTCCTCCTCAGACTTGTGCTCCAGACCCTTCACTAGCTCCATGCCCTTCTCTGGACCCACTCCAGCACAGCAATATTCCTCCTCTAGGGAGCTGTCCAAAAGTGAGCACAGGATCTGAGATGCAGCTTCACCTGTGCTGGCAGGGGACAACCACTGCTGTCTTCTCTCCAGCTCCCATTGCTCCCCACAAGTGTCCCCAGGTCACTTATCCCAACCTGGTGAGATCTGCAGAACGACACTAACTTTTCTCAGCTCATTTTAGTTGTGTCTTCTATCCATCACCTATTGTTCTTGCGACACAAGGTCCTAATGCAAGAGACATTCCTGTTTTCTGCCTTTATGTTAAATACAACATAAGGTGGTACCTACACGTATTTATTTGGTGTCATAATTTAATAGTGCTAAATGTTGATCAGGGCTTGGCTTTCCTGCTGGTTATCAGTGTGGACTTGTGAGACCCTGAGACCCCCTCAGGGCGTTGAGGTGGATCTGGCTGTACCTTCACCTGATGGCGAATTCTCTAAAGAGGAGAAAAAGAATTTTAAAATCCAGACACCATTATAATATTCAAGTACAGTAAATAAAATAAAGAAATAGAGAAACATATGGAAATGGGAAAAACAGAATAGAGATAAAATAGATTTGTAACCAATCTCCAATTTTTCACAATATCCTTGTAGGTGAGACCGTGGCTTCAGGCCTAGTTTCATCCACCTCTTCATCCAAGGGTTGCAGCAACCATTGCAGAACTCCCTTAGGGCTCTTATTCTCATGACATTTCCTTTCCCCTGCTGGGTCCTGACTGCTGTACATATATTTTTGGTAAGATCTTTGAAAGCACCATTATACTGCCTTTAAACAGACCCACATCAGCTCCTGGGGAGCTGATAAGAGTTTGGGAATGCTTTCTCCTGGTTATGCCCTGCTAAATCCCTTCCTCACAACCCTGATTTTCATTTTGAACTGTGTGTGCTGATCATGTGCCATGCAAATTCCCTAGAGTTGTTTGGTTTTTTTTTGGTAGGGTGGTGAAGCATGGTTCCTATCTCCTTCTGGACATTCCTGTCCCTTTTGCTGGAATTTCCTCCAGTGTGTTGGGCAGATACTCTTTAGCAGGTTCCTTCATTTTCTCAGCTATTGAAATTTTCATTTACTTTAAAAATAATTAATCTGTGATTTAGAAGGAAAATCATGTTTGGATTCTCAGAATGGCATTTGAGTAAGCCAAGTCAGTTTGGTCATAAGTAGTTTCTAGTTGTTTTCAGCAGAGGCTGATTTCTATAAACACTGTGTGTATGAGCTGTGGGTAAGACATTCTGATCTGTTTACATGTACAGTACAAAAGGTTTCCTTTTCACCTGTAAGGCATGAGGTGATTTTGATGACACCATTTTAATACCCCTGATTTCATTTCCATAAATGTACCCATAAACAGCTGAATTTTGCTCTTAACACACAGTTGCCATAAGGTGGAGAATTTGTGACTTCTCCAGTTTCTCCAGCTCTGTTAATGACTGCACCCTGCACTGGCTGGAGGCTCAGTATGGCTGCCAGCCTGCCAGGCTGCTCATTCACCATTTCCAAACATCCTTCTTCTCATCCCCTCACTCTCAGAACATATCTACTGAAAATGTCCTTCTATTTTCTTGGCCTCTATATCTTGTTCTGTGCGTTAAAAAACAACAACAACAACAACAAAAACCGTTCACTTGCTGGGATTTCTTTGGCCTCTGTTTACCACTGGGAGTTTTGTGGACCAGTGCTCTGCCTCGTTCCCCTCCTAGGGGCTGGCAGGAGCCTCCTCCTTCCCCTTGCTGCAGGGCTTGTGTGCCTCTTTCCTGTGTGGGGGCTCTACATTTGCCATTCACTGCAGCACTGGATCAACATCTGGGGAAGCCTTGCTAGGTGCAGCAGGAATCTCTTAACAATGACATATAAAGGAAAAAAAAAAAGCTAGAGAAGTGGATTTGTACATTTTTCATCTTGATAAATATAACTATGAAATTGCTTTATAACTTTGGACACAGTTGGAGCTTTATAATAGGTTGTCAGTGAAGGAGCACCTGTGATCCTAATGCTAGCATCTATTTTCCTGATTTTAGCTATAAATTCCATTTTACAATGCCATTGGGGATAGCTCTGGGTCTGCAGTAGGGGGTGAGCGTTTAATTCTTTCTGCCTTTTCCTGTTCCACCACATCCTTAGGTTTCTCCAGACCATCTCAGCTGTACAAAACATCCTAATTTTTGCTTTCATATGGATGAGGGTGTCTTGGTTTGAAAAGACAGGCGTCTGCTAAGGAAGGCAGGAGCCTTCCTCGGAATGGAAAATGTAAACACCCTCCCCCTGAATTATTAGAATTTTGAAATTAAGGGGCTCTCAGGCAAAGATGTGGGATAGGAATAGCACTTCTTTACTAGTGTGTATAACAAGGCAAACAGAAACAACAAATACAGCATTAGTAATTATTTACCAGTACTAAACAGAAGCCGGCCCTCGGCCGCGGCGCTCTCCCCTCGGCGCAGTTCCGGGCACGGCCGGCAGGGGCGCTGCTGCTCCCGGCGGGCGGGGCCGTGCGGTGCCTCCCCGCGCCTGCAGGGGGCGCTGTGGGGAGGGCCCGGGCAGCACGCGGCCATGGCGGCTCGGCCCACACGGGAAGGGCGGGAGGACGGAGCAGAGGGAGGACGGAGCAGAGGCCTCGGTTCACAAACCCTGGGGCGGCCGATCCCGGTGCCCCTGCAGGGCTCTAGGGAGCACCAAGCCGGGCCGGCAGGATGTCTCGGCAGGCAGAGGGTGTGGGGCTAGAGTGCGGTGAGAACTCGGAGCAGTGCCGGAGGAGCGGCAGGGCGAGGCAGCTGCTGGAGAAAGCGGCGGCGGCTCCCAGCAGGGCAGGGAGAGGATCCCGGGCACCCGAGCAGATGGGACAGGCCCTCTCTTAGCGGGGTGGGTGTTAATAAGGTCCTGGTTCTGTGGCTGCTCTCGCAAGCAGAGGGTCACACCATGTCAGGAGAAGCAGCTCTGGGCTGGGCTCCGGCAGTAGCAGCGAATTCCTTCCCCAAGCAGCGGCTCTGACCGTGCTCCTCTGAGGCCGAGAGACAGAGAGAGCCAGGAGCTGTCCTAGCGCGTCTCTTATCAGCCCAATTCTCCTGGTATCTCAGAGAGAAACTCCCAGATTAGAAAAGTGCAACCAGATGCCCTCCTCCCCTGAGCTTGGCCACTGCTTTTGTTTTTCTTAAGGACCCAGTTGCTAGCGTTTCCTTGCAAGTTTAGGGGAAAAACTTCTGTAAATAAAAAGGAACAAAAGGAAAGAAACCTAACCCCCAACAGAGGGTTTCAAATTTGTCCATATTTTCATAACTGTACTTAACACTGGCATACTTGTGTTCCTGTTAGACATAGAAATAATTTTGTAGTTCAGCTTTCTCAAAGAATGTAACTGTCAAATTATTCTTCAGAGGAAAGGAAGGAAGGAAAGAAGGCTGAAGTGGGTGGAGTGTAAGTAACAATTACTGTAGGCTGATAATATTTAAAGATTCATAGAGCGATGTATTCCATGGGCCATACGTATATGTAACAAATTCACCTACTCTGTAATCCTTCTCATTATTGACAACACAACAATCATATCTTTCCAGAATGGCAAACTGCAGAATGTTTTTCTTCTGCAAATGCTGCACCTGAGCTCAAATAACTAATGTGAAGTGTTATTACTGGGAAAAGCTGGCAAGCCTACTGAGCAGGTTACTGATTCAGGCATAAAACCTCTGCTGAAGGAGCCTTCAGCATGGGCTTTCTTTTGGAGTCTTAGGTCTTGGTTTTCAGATTGAAGGAGGATGTAGTCCTAGGGGGCTGCAACTCAGTGCTCAGAATGTGTAGAAATTGGACATTTACTTGCATACTGAAATATGGCTGAGGGAAATGTAATTTGGGAACCTCTTCTGCAGCCCTTGAGCTCATCTGACAAGAAGATACAGAAATCAAGTTAAGTCATGCATACAGGATGTATGGCTGTGAACACTACTGAAATACATTTAAAAGTAAGGAACACCCTACAGCAAAATTTACTTCTATTTCTACAAACAAAGTAAATACTCATAACTTGCTTTTACATTTAAATTAAAAATATTTCTTGTGAAAGGCAGGAAGGAGGACAATCTAGCCATGAGAAAAGGAAAATATATTTTTCTTTCCTTCATTTGAAGGTTTTTTTAAAATGAAGGACTATGAAGTGATTTTTTTAATGCAGGACTATAGTGATGGGCTAGCAATAGAAAGCAATTGTGAAATGCACCAATTTTTCTCAGCTTATTCTGGTGGCACAGCACAGTCCAACTTCTGAAGATGCATCTCCTCTTCTGATCTTGGACTTTGGTTACTTACACAGCAAAATCAATGTCAAATAATGAAATAAATACTTTGGGCAAAGTCCAAAGAAAACTGAGTGTCCTTTTCCTTCCCTGGGGCCTGGCGCAGCTCCCAGTCCTATTACCTGTGAAAAATTCTCACCTAGCCCAGGATCAAAGCTTGTGGCTTTGGAGCAGCTCAGATGTTGTACTCTTCTCCCTCTGTGCTTCTGAGCTAGCAGAGATGCCATGTCGTTATCTACACCTGTATCCCAGCATCCAGTCTCTTGGCTGAGAGGATGCAAAGGGGGACAGGGGGCTGCAGGTACGGGGCTGATGTGGCTGGTTTGCACCAGCATCCTCTCCGTGGGATGCAAACCACACAGGACACACTGGGGTACTCCAGTGCATCTCAGCTGGGCACCCTGCCTGCTGGTTAGGGACACACAGACCCTGAGGCAGCTGTAATTTAAATTGGAGCTGCTCAGGACGGATGGTGAGAGCTCTGTGAGTGGTGTCCTGCTGGAATCCTTTCAGCCTCTTGTACTGAGCATATCCATGCAAGGGAGTGGCTCAGTAGCTTTTCATCTTTTAGAATAAAAAACAGAAAAATACTTCTTTTATTTTCTTTTTTTCCCCTTTGTTCTTTCTTTTTCCCCACTTAATTTTTTTTCATTTCCTGCATATACTGTGTTTTGTATTTTCCTTTTCCCCTGTATTTCGAAGACTGTTAATAAATAAATAATGTGAACACAAAATTGCCATTCAAATTTGATTGTCTCAAATTATGTCTAGAATGAAACAAAAATCTACTGATCTGTGATTTTGTATGGCAAAGGCAGCTCAATGCTATTCAATCCAGTAGGGGAGATTTAAAGAAAGAGTATAAAAAGAATCCAACCAACTAGCAAAGAAAAGAAGAGGCAGTGAAAGTGTGATAAAGAACAGCATAATACTTTAATGGTGTGAAGATATTTTTCAACAAAACCATTACTAATGCCGCGTATTCTTCTAAGTCAATTCTTACCATCACAAAACCATTAGCTCTTTGGTAGTCACAATCCCCCCCTATATCTATATCATGTCTTTTCATTGCTTTTTATTTGTCTTCTTCTGCTTGACTGGTAACAAGCAGCACCCTTGTGCTGTATACTTATTTCAAGACTGACTGCAACAGTTATAAATATCTCCTCAGCACTGAGGGAGGCAAAGAAAAAGCAATGAGCTTCAGTAGCCAGAGTTCTGAATTGCTGCAGACAGGAGAGTCTGTCAATGAAGACTGGTGAAATAAAATTTTTGCTGGCTGTTTTTTGTAGCTTTAAAGAAGAAACCTATGGTTATTTTCATAATATCATAGATAAAATTATGATTAGAATTGCTTTTTCTGGGGAACTTGCACATGATACTTGAATAGCCAGAATGTTTTCCTATGGCAACAGGGCTCTGCTCATTATCTCCTGAATATTTAGTCTCCAGGCATGAATTTGGGTGAATATTTAGCAATAAGCTTTTAGTTCTGGGTGGGGATTGGGGCATTTTGTGTTGTGCCTCCTCTTTGAGAAGGCAGAAGAGCCGCTGGCTTTGGTGTATTACAATGTACACTAGCGTGTAAAGAATCAGTGAGACCTGAATCAGACACTTTTTCCTGCATAAATACCCATGGAATGCTGCATAAATACCCAAGGCAAAACAATTGTTACTGAGGTATATTTTCAGGTTTACCCACTGAGACTTGTTCACTGTCAATAAAATGGAAGTAAATTAGAGGAAACTGCTTAAATCTGACCTAGAGTTTATTGCTTATGTTTGACTTGAGTCAGACAGTTTTTCTGTCAGGTGCTGTGGAAGCCCTGCACATCTCATCCTTTGTCTCCAACAGCAGCAACACATTTGGTTTTTTTTCTCTGCTTTCAAGAAATAAACACTGTGAATTTGGTCTCCATGCACAATAAACACAATTTAAGTAAAAAGCTTAAGAAAACCTTTTTTCTCCTTTTAAACCTTGCTTCTTGCCAGTTATTCACTGTGTTGGGTATGTGGTTTAAAATAACAAAATAAAATAAAGCTTTCCACTATTATGTGGAAGTCTGAGAACTTATTCCTTCGGCTCTGGTGTGTTTTGAGACATCTGCACTGGCTTATCCAGAGACATTACCTGCCCCATGTCCTCAGCAGAGAAAGATAAATTCAGAAGACAGAATTGGGTTCTAGATGTTTACTCTGTCTTTTGCAGTAGCATCTCCAGGAGTCCAGTGAGGATTTATATTCCAGAGGATAGAGGCTGACTGCCGGGGACTTTGTCAAAGCATGAGAGCAGTCTGAAGCAGACACATGATCACAGAAAAAAGAGTTGCATAGCACTCATCACTCAAAGATTGTGGTGTGCTGAGTCCTTATCCTAGGTCTGTGCTTTGTGGGCCCTTCTGGCAAAGCTTTTGTGGGGAATATAGAGACAAATAACACAGTGACTCTGCAGGAGCCAGTGAAAAAGCTCTTCACAAGCAAGGAGTGAAACTTGGGCTGGCTTTGGAGGTGAGAAAGTGGTCAGGTAGCACTGCTGGCAGACTGAAGGAAGAAATTAATCTTGAAGTAAGAGACCCTCTGTGGCACAGAAGGATGAGCAACCTGCTGAAGAACCATAAAGGCAAGCACTAACAACTTATGGTTGATGAGTGAAGACAGAGGATAGCAGATGCCACAAATTCACCATTTTAATGAGAAACCAAGGAAGGTTATGTTGCCACCAGTGTCTCAAATGATGCTAAGGCTCTGCACCGATATTCTGTGAAGGAAGGTTTTACTTGTGTGATGGCTCAGCTCCATGACAAGTCAGAGCAACAAGTGAAATTTGGGCCCTACATCATGTTGCCCTCAGCTGGCTTTAGAAGCTGCAGGTGTTTTCATCTGCACAGCAAGGAGGGTAAAGGCTGGAGGAAGCTTAAGAGAGTAATGATTTGCTCCACATGGGAGGGGGACATTTAAATTCCCCATTGCCTGTGATGTTGGATTGTGTTAAGTAGAATCCTTCCAACTCTGTCAATAGAAGGAGGACTTGGATATTGATCATTTACAGGGGGCATGATGGATAATCCCAGTTTTGTACAGTACTCCTTATCCAAGCTGCTTTGCTCAATTAAACTCTGCTCAGCAGAGACTATTCAAATCTGCTGTAAAGTTCATGCCATGACCACATTTCCTATCAATTTCTCCACCGGAATATATATTAATGGAAACATGGGGATATATTAATTGTACAATTTTGAATAAATGCAACCTTAGCAGAGTACATTTTTTATTATTATTTAATAATTATGAGTTCAGGCTTTTCTTAATTTCCTGCTGTGAGCTTTTAAAAGTCACGGCAATGCTGAAACATAAATAGAGTATATGATGCAACACTTTGCCTAGGCAAATATCAGACACTTTTACCTCAGGAAAAATGGAATGAAATTTAAAAAATTCATTTGGCTCATTTGAAATTTTGCACTGTTGAAACCAAATAAAGAAAATCTCAAATCAAGATGGAACAATATTTACTTAAAAAATTAAACTAATATTTTCTAAGACTTGAGTAGGCAAAAAATAAAAATCCACAGAGAGCATAAAAATGGTAAAATTTCTTGAAAAAATATCTTCTAAAACATGGATTAGAAAATATCTAGCTTGGTCAAATTTTTCTCAGCCATTACATTCCATAGTGATAAAACCTGGAATGATGTTTAGATTCTCCCAGACAGTGGAAAAGCAGCAATGGGGTCCAGTGTGAGACACTAGGATGAGGTGGCCTGGAACCACCCAGAACAGAGGGATCATCATCGCTTACTCTCTCATCACCTGGCCATCAAACTCACACATTCCCTCCCTTCCCCCTCTCCTCTTTGGTTCCTTCCTATTTTGTCTTTATATTTTTTTCCTTTTCGTCTTTGTTTTCTTTTCTTAGCCACTTGCCTTGTTCTGACAATATGATTACTTAATACTTACCTGCCAAATTAACTGATTTATTTTACCAACGAGTGGATATACCATTCCCTGACACTCGGTATTTGACAGTCCCATAATCTTTTCTGTGTCCATGAGGTGCACACTGTAATAGGAAAATTCCACTAAGTGTGGTGGGCTTTCTCTACAACACACTACAGTTACATACCAGCATGAACCAGGACGTGTGTTGGTTTGCCCTCTTTTTGGCTTTTAAAGGCAATAAAATGTGAACAATTAAAAAAAATCTTTTACAACCCACTCATCCTCTCTCCTTTATTCCAAAAATCACACCCAACTGACCTCTTACTGAGAATGCTGTTCCATTCGGTAAGACTCTGTCTTTTCACAATGAAAAGAAAAAACCCTATTCAGCTAATTGAGCAATTTGCTTAACTGGATGCACTGCAAAAATGTATAGTGGAAATGCTACTGTATTAAGTATGAGTGTGTATTTGTAAGCGTGGGGAAAAAGAAATGCTATATAGATGCTGTAGTTAGAATGCTGCATAAATACCCAAGGCAAAACAATTGTTACTGGAGGTGTATTTTTAGGTTTACCCACTAAGAGTTGTTCATTGTCAATAAAATGGAAGCAAATCAAACTAAACTGCTTAAATTTGACCTAGAGTTTATTGCTTATATTTGACCTGAATTTTTTTTTGTTGTTGTTGTTGAATGTTAAATACAGAGCTCAGGATATCATCTTCTTTTTTTTTTTTTATTAGCACAGTTTACTTGGAACCTAGCCATGGATGTGAATACTTTTGTACAGAACCCACTGAGAAACAAGGCAGGGGGTCTGCTGTGCATAATCTTTGAAATGTTTTGCAAGACAACACCCAGAGCAGGGAACACCTGTAGCACTCCCTTGTGCTACAACCTCCTGCACTGACATCATCAATCACCCCAAATCTGGCAATGTGTTGCAGGAGAGTAGAAAAAAAGGATTTTTAACAGAATGGTGAGATCACTTTGTGGGTTATTACCAGGGGCCTTCCCAAATGTGAAAGACGATATTAAAAATCATGGAATGCCAGCAGGTAGATGACAGAGGTTGGAGCTGCTGGCCCCTAAGTCACAACCCCTCTGCCCTTCCCTGCCTTTCAGAAACAGTCCTGAAGATGTGCCTTTCACATTGGGCACCGAGCAGGCTCCTGAGCCTGGAAATCCTCAGAGGTACAGCAAAAAACTGGGGCAAGAAACAGTTTCCCTGGCACATCTTTGGTTTCCCCTTTCCTCTTCATGGAAGGGGGCTGAGACTTAGACAGGAACTTTCTGTTTCACATGGATGTGCAGAGCACAGCTGTGGTGGCCCAAAAGTTGCTTTTTAAGAATAAGATACTGCCTCTTTTCTTAGCTTGCTTTTAGTTCCCAAATATTGCAGCAATGCAGTACCTATGTAATATGTGTATGCTGAAGAATACCCTGCCAGGGGATGAGGTGTTTGAGACTCTCTTTGTGGAACCTCTAGTCCACTCATGTAAAACCAAGGTTGTTTTCTAGGTAGAGACAGTAACGTCAGGACAATCTTACAGCAGAGTGCATTGAGAGGGCGAGCAGTAGAATACGACACCAAAGTGGAATTAGGAAGCAACTTAGAGACTGGGATGATATAATCACCGTTTCTTTTTCACTGCTTTTCTTATGTCTGTGACTATTTTATTCCACATTATAAAAATGAGGTGATGGAAGCAGCTCAGCATTTAAGTTCTCTTAAAATACAAGGGTGTACTGAGCTGCCAGTGGCACACACTATATCTACAAGATGTGCAAGACTTTTTAAGCCTATACCTTTCTATTGCTTTTTCCTGACAGTCCAAGAACTCCAAATGGGGTCTGTCATCCTGCAGCAAGACTCTCCCACTGATTCTCATAAGAGAGATCTCACCAGATATCTTCTGAAGTCCAGCCTGGGGTGGGATCTATGAAATTTAAGCCAGTCTTAGAGAAAATTCACCCACTGAGAAGCTAACAACAATTGCTTCCTCCAAGGAAGGACTGAATCTAAGAGTGAGGGAGTTTTTCTGTCCAGAATCCATTTAATTCCTAGCCAGTTCAAACCCTCTTTTATACGAAGTGGACAGTTTTTGCACATTGTGTGGGAAGTAAGAAAATAGGTTTATTTTTCTTCTTTTGTCTTCTCTCTGCATACACTGGCAACTTTATGGGCAGGTATTTGAGGATAAATGGATTGCCTCTCACACAAAGGTTTTAAATAAAACTCTCTTTTCTGACTAAAAAATAGGTTAGTCAATTTTTAATGGCTTTCTCCTTCAACTGAAGATCATCAGCTTGTATTTGATGTAAAAATGACACTATCACCATAAAAGCTCCTTCTGTTGGGATTCACTGCACCATTTAGACCAGATAGCAGTGTAAAGTCCTAATGGAGAAATAAACATTTGAGCATCTCTCCTGATACGGTAATTGCCACACTTAGGTGCTACTGTATGTGAAAACAGAAGTACATAGAAAATTTCCTTGTTCATTCCATATGCTAGAAATTTTGCCATCCTGCCTGCATATGTTGTTTGTTATGTACGTGAGTGTGTGATGCATACCAAAGCAGAAGCTTCCCTTCCCTTTCTGTGGTGATGGAGATGCTTTGTGACACAAAGTGTAACTCCATTCCTGATGCCTCTAGGAGAGAAAAACTCACATAACCCCTCTCCCCCCCAAAACTTTGATGAGAAAAAAACCAAGGATAAGTTGCAGCAAGAAACTCTGAAGCTAGAAGTGAAGTAGAATGATGGAAGCAGAGATGAAGACTCAAAGCTAGTGAGATATGACAAAATTGGTATGCTGTACTCAGAACTCCTGACATCACCTGGTAGGAGTCACAGTTGTAACATGTTCCAGAGATTTTTCTTATGGCCAGCCCTGTTGAGCCTCTGCAGTCCCTTCTTTGGAAAACCGCCTGCATCACCTGGGATGTGCTGACACTGCTGGGAAGCTCTGACATTGACACAGGTCACTCAGGGATGTGGCCATTTCCTCATTTTGCTGGGTTAAAACCTTCAGCACCCTGGCTCAGAGAGCAGCAGCTGTCATGTTGTAGCACCTCTCTGGCTGGATGCTTGGCTGTGACAGAGTTTTGGAAGGTGGGGGTTCAAATGCTTTCTCTGTGGCAGGCACATATTTATGCTAAGGAAAGAACTTGATATATCAAAGTAGGGAAAAGTGTGCTTGCTGGGAAGAAAACCCCACTGAATTACCCTAAGGACACTCTAACATTAGGAGGTCTGGGTTTAGGAATGGACAGGCTGGGGAACATATTTTGTTGACCTCCCTTCCCAAAGTAATTGGAAATTATTCAGCTCTGCTGAGTGTAACTGCCAGTAGCTTCTGCTTGACATAATTGAGTTCTCTACCCTCAATTTGTTTGCTTGTGTTTCAAGCTTTGAAAAAAAGAGCACTTAACCTTTTATTGTTTATTCAGATTTATTTAGAGAAAACAAAATCTCTGTGGCTGGCTCTGTCAACTACCTACATTTTTGCTGATCTCTGGAATGAGGTACGTGTCAATAAAAAGCAGCTCAAAAATTCTTTCTTCCAGGATTATTACTGACAATGTAAACAGTTTTCAATGATACTGGATGTCACCGATTATGTTAGCATATGGAATGGATACAGTCCTCTCAAAGGACTCAACATGTATTTGTGCCTGCAATTATTGTGTCATCTATGTTTAGGATTTCACCCCAAATATAAGAAACTTGAAAAACATTAAAAAGTGGATATTTTAAGTTTCTTGATCTCAGAGAAAATCTTACTGCAATTGGAATCCACTGTTCAGGCATGAAACTTCCCAATGCACAGTTCAGTGCTGCTGATGACATGGGTGGGATTTTATTAGATCACAGATATCTAGCCTGAGTTTTGCCTTTGTTGTCCTCTTTTCCACCACATTTAAGAGAAGGCTTTGTACCTCTCTGCAGCTTCTTTAGAGCTCAGAGTGCTTCCTATGCAACCTGACTTCTACTCAGAGAATCACAGGATCCCAGAATGGGTCAGGTTGGAAGGGAGCATGGTGTACCATCTGGTCCAACCTCCCTGCTCAAGCAGAGTCATCCCAGAGCACATGGCACAGGATTGTGGCCAGTCAGTTCTGGAATATCTCCAGTGAGGGAGACTCCACAGCCTCTTTGGGCAATCTGTTCCAGTGTATGGTCACCCACACAGTATGAAAAACCTCTGACTGGCATAGCATGTGTGAGAGAGACATTTTTAATGCAGGTCTGTGGTGACCTTGTACTTTTTATTTTTGAGTATTGGTCCTTCAAGTGGGCATGGGGCAGTGTGCTCCTTGCTTCAGGCTGTCAGAGAAACAGGGGGTAAACCTGCAGTGCCAGGCAGGACATTAAAGAAGGTTTACAGAATGCTGTGCGCAGGGAGCTGGGCAAGATCAGGGTGGATGTAGATGTCAGGAGAAATGTACATCGTGTCACCTGGAGAGTGAGCTGGGGTAAGAAACCAAGAGCTTTTGTTCTGCCTAAACTCGCTCTAATTCCCCAAGGTGAGAACCTACCCAGGGAGGCTCTTGTTCTCAGGTCTCTGACACCTTGAAGTGCAGCTCGTGATTTGGGTCCACATCCCTCTGGCTGGTAATTCCCAGAAGGGGAAAACAAGGTCTTTATCACTGGATGTTGAGGTGCTGTGGAGCTATCACCATTGTTGGGGAAAATCATTGATAACCAAACAGTGTGTGACCCCCCTCCCCAGGCATGTGCCCTCCCTACAGACCTTCACAGAGGGTTCTGCAGCCCAGCAGCACAATCACTGCCCAGGACAGATAGGCATGGCTGCTTGGGACTCCTCTGTGGCTGCACTATCAAGTACTTTAGCTGGCTTGTAAATCCTATGATTCTAGGATTTATTTTTTAAACTGTGGAAAAGAAGACATGGCAAAGGAAATAATCCATGGGAGTATGTGGAGTGGGGCATACAGAAGGGAAAGCTTGTGGTTTCACCTTCAGCTTCTGATTTCTCTGCCTTTAGCTTTTCTGGTGGGTTGATACATTCTGTGACAACCTTCATGGTCAGGCACAGCAGCTTTTGGGTCTCTGAAAAGAAAATTATGACTATCCTCAACCTCTACTTTTTCAGAATAAATCTTGTCCAGAATAGCTCTATTGTTCTTCACACAGTAGAAAACTGTTGGCTTTCCATGACTTTGGCAGGTTTGTAATAACTCTGAGGGTGTGATTTTGCCTGAGACTGTGTCTATGAATAACCTTTCACAGGCAGTGATCCTGCAAACATTCTGGCATGTCAGTGTTCTTAAGGGTTCTTCCATGCATGAACATACAGAACTGTTGGAACTGAGGGCTTAGGCATGGAGATGTTAATGTTTGCAAAGGTAATCATTTCCCAAGTGTTAAAAACTTGTGTTCCCAAGTGTTAATGTTAAAAACTTGTGTTCAGTCAGGATTGTTTTCTACTATTCTAGAAGTTTATCAAACTCTATAACTTCCTAAACAGGATTGTGCCATAGTTGTTTCAGAGAGACCCATCTGTCTGAACAAAGGAAAGTTTATTATGTTTTAAAATTAAAAGGAATTCAGACTTGTTTTTGCAAAGATGCTGATAAGTCTCTTTGGTTTTTTGTTTTTGTTTTTTTTTTTTGTTTTTTTTTTTTCTGCAGAAGGATCCATGCAATGTTCATATACAGACAAAATGTATTTTCTGATAGGAAAAAATAATCCAAACACACAGTTGTTCAGTTCTAGACTGCCACTTTATAGAGAACAGAACTTTATATAAACACATATGCGCTAATAAACATCATACATGGACATGCTGGTTTCATGTTGCTCTGACTCTGGAGTGTTCATCATTGACTGGCATGAGTCTTTCACTTCTTTGCCCTATTCTGGTTCTGGCCAGGACAGGGTTAATTTTTACAGCACCCAGCCATGCCTCTGAGCAGTTAGAGGTGAATCCTTGCACAATTGCCTGTGAATGGTTCACCTATCTTGAATACTCTTGTTACTACTGTTGTTGTTGTTGCAGTTTTCTTATTTCATTGTTGTTTCTAGTAAATTGTTCTTACCTCAACCTGTGATCTCCACCTTTTTGTTCCTCCAGTTCTCCTCTCCATCCCTCTGAAGGACTGTGGGGGATGACTGGAAAGTGAGTGAGTGATGCACAGTGGGAACACTAAACTGGGGAACTCTATTCCTAAACTACGACATGCCCCTAATTTCCTATAGTCACAGGAAACACCCATAGGAAATAGACTGGCCATCGAATGCAAAGATCAGTCACCTCAGCCATTCATTACTGACTGTCACATTAGAAGAACTGAGGTTGTGACAGAGATTCCTCCTTAATCAGCTCGAAGTGAAGGGTCCTCCCAGGCAGGTGAAACACTGCCTACTTTCCTCCTACAAAATGGAAAGGTTTTGAGCAGCGCCAAACCATTAAAGATTTTGCAGTGTTGCAGAAAGGTTGTAAGAGGTCACCTGACACAAACTGGGTGAATTTAAAGGGCAAATCCTCAGCAGGTGCAGAGCAGCACCCTTCAATTGACATCAGGGAGGATGTCATGGTGGAGCTGCTGATAAGACTCCAAGGGGCCTTAGAGAATTAGTCTCAGCCAGAGAGCTTGCAGTGCTGCAATCACTGTTCTACTTTCTCAAATATTGTTCCAGTAACACTATTTGACTAATTTTTTTCTTGTTCTGTTAGTATGTGTAATCCATCAGAATCTATTTTTTCCACTGCAGTACAGCATATTGTCAAACACATGTTTTTTTGTCCAGCCTGCTTGTTAAGCTCGGTACACTGAAGCCATGGTCTGAATGCATCTAAGTTCACATTTAAGACATGTCTGAAAATCTACTGTGGTTTGCTTTTTTTTCCTTTCATTCTTTTTTTTTTTTTTTTTTTTTTTCCCCGGCTAATACCAAGTGATAAAAGCTTTCCATGGGCTGTTTTGATACCTGGAAATCTGGAAATAATATGAAGCTGCTGTTCATGATACAGTTTGGGTTGAGCCTGGTTGGTAGGGGCAGGCTGAAAGAAGTAATCTAAATAAAAGTGCATGGCCTCTTGGACCCAAAATTGGTTGCCTTGCCAGTCCCAATTCATTCATCTCACAAAAAAACCCCCACAAAACTAAACAGAAATAAATCCTCAGCAAATTCCTATCAGTTTCACAGCGATCATTTGCTTTTCTGGCTTCCACTAAAGATATCATTATGCTCTTTAGTCCTAACCCAGTCCTAACCTGCTCAGCTTTCTAAATAGTTAGTTTAATTAATCCCCTGCCTTTCTGATTGTGAGTGCTATGTATTGCAAGAGAGATTTTGATGCAAAGCATCACTAAATTAATTAGTTTTGGCCCTGATCCACCAGATTTAATGGGGGTATTTGCACGTTCAAAGGTAGACCAGTGTTGAAGTGCCTCATTGAATGGAGCACTTCTCCTTAATGAGAGGGGGCTAGGCAGCTTGGCCTCTGGCTGCTGGATGAAGTTATCAGGGGATACTTACTGCCTCAGCAGACAACCCCTACTCCTGACATGATGATATTTTAGTTATGTCTTATACAGAAGTGGAACATCTTGAATAATCATCTTATTTCATGCCTTCTTCTGTATGCCTTTGTTACCTCATATTGAAGGTGTTCTCACTGAATTTGTGGTATTCTCTATGCACATCTCAGAAAGCACTTTGGTTAAGGCCATGAGAGAGATCTAGGCCTTGAAAGGTTTGATTAACAACACCTTAGATGTTAGATTCTTAACAGAATTGTTTCTGTGTGTTTGTGGACTGATATTATTAGTTTGACTCTTGTCTAGCAGTTTATTGTTACCTTGTAGACTGAGATTAAAATTGATGCTATCTTTGTGTTGTTGCAGGATGATAATGTGTTCCACATCAACAGATACCACTTGTTAACTTTTCATCAGGGAAGGAAGAGGGAGGGCAAACTGCCAGCCTGGCTTTGGTTCCTGTGGCTTTTTAGATCAACTCAGTGAGTGGCTGGAAATCTATATCTTCTTTCAGTAAAACTCTGTTTCTGCTGAAATTCTGGGTATTTATCATCTGTCTCACTAAAGATGGGATTTCATTCTGTGAATTTTCATGGGCTTTTCTCAGTATAGGATAACTGTGCCCAGCAGCACATGCCAAGATTCAACAAACTGTTGCAGAGTTTTTTAAACAACTACTCTTGCAATAGTGTCCTGATAGTTTGGCTTGGCTGGATAAGATGCTGCTGGAGCTTCATAACCATATGGAATAGGTATTATAAGATGCTGAACTCAATAGACATATCACAGACCTTGAGTTTCGCCCTTGAACTTGAATGATGAAAAGCAAAATTACTCAGGCAGAAACACAACCAGATTTATGAATCTAGTGTCTGAAAATGTTATCAGAATTGGTGTTGGGAAACTTGTTTTACCGTCTTTTTTCTGCCAGTTCCCTGGGTTCCTGGGTGGATTACATCAAAACTTCAGGATGACCTTTCTGTTCAAGGCAACAGTGATGCAATTCTTCATCTTGTGAAGTTAGCTCTGAAAGACTAGGTTATTGAGGTCCTGACTGACTCTTGTGGCTTTTCAGATTTCCATCAGCACCTTTGGGAGTGGAGAAATGCATTTTAGCCTATTAAACAGTCCTGCTGGGAAAATTCTGCCTTGCCTCCTAAGACAAGCCACAGTCTAGTGGTGCTACTGTGGGTAAGGGGGTGCAGTTTGGGGCAGAGGAATAAACTCCTGGTTTTCATGGTATCATTCTCCAGCAGCAGTGATGTAGGCTGTGGTCTTTCCTAGAATGTCTTCCTTAGTTCCAGACTGCTCTAGGAACTCTTTTTGACTGACCTACACATAAACCAAAAATCTGTGTACCCTTAATGACCCTTTGGTCAGATGCATGCATAATATAAATCAACTACTTTTTGCTTTAGCTAGTGGTCAAGGAGTAAAGAAGCAAACAGTGGAAGCAAAACAGCCTGGAGGGAGGAATTTTAAGGAATCACAACCAAATATTACAAATGTTTGTCCCCCTTTTAATGGAAGGGAGGTGACTAAAAAAGTCAACATCCATCCTGAATGATCGTTCACCGAAATAAAATTTTGCAGACCCTGTGCTACATCTATCCCTTTTCTAGGATAATGACGATTCTAATGGTTTGACTGTGTTTTGCACAAGGCAGCCTGGCTCCCCAGGGAGGCAGGACGGGGCTCTCACCTTCCGCAGAGCCGGAGCCGGCCCATCCCCGGCGGTCATTGCCCAGGGCAGGGCCGGCCCAGGTGCCCGCGTTCCAAGGGAGAGCGGCGGTAATGAACCGGCGGCAGCCTGCCGTGGGAGCCCTGCCACTGTTAAATTTGTAGCCAATTAGCCGTGTTGCACAATTCCAGCAGAGTAACACCAGTCTCTATAGACTTGGTATAGAGAGAGAAATTAGTTTAGACAAATACCTCTTAATCCCTTGTTCTTGGCTGGGTTGGAGCGCCTACTGCTAAGTGCTAATGGCACGGGGAAATCCCAATTTCCAGTGTCAAGGGCTTCGAGGAATCAGGCTATTAAAGAGAGACATTTATTTTGCATTAGCTTTGATCAGCAGCTCCTGGGTGAAATCTCCTTAAATAAATACCTCGTGCGGCCTCTCGCTTGGGGAGCGCGGGCTTCGGGCCGGGCCGGCGGCTGAGGGAGAGGGCGCCGGGGCCGCCTTCTGCTGGGCCTGGCCCCGCGGGAGCCGAGTCACGGAATCAGTTCGGTTGGAAAAGACCGCCAAGACCATCGAACCCAGCCTGTTACCGAACACCACCCTGTCAGCTGGACCATGGCACTGAGTGCCACGTCCAGTCCTTCCTTAAACATCTCCAGGGACGGTCACTCCACCACATCCCCGGGCAGCCTATTCCAATGTGTCTACTCAACCTTTTCTATTAAGAAATTTCTCCTGATGTCCAACCTAACCCTCCCCAGGCGCAGCTAAAGATTGTTCCTCTCATCCTGTCGCAGGCTGCCTGGCAGAAGAGGCAGCGGCCTGCCCGGAGCGGGCACTCGCGAGGACGAGCGCGGGCAGGAGCCGGGGCGGTGCGGGAAGGCACCGGGCCCTGCAGTGCGGAGCGGGGTGGTGCGGGCAAGAGCCGGGGCGGTGCGGGCAGGAACCGGGGCGGTGCGGGCAGGTACGGGCAGGAGCCGGGGCGATGCGGGCCCAGCCGGGCGGTGCGGGCAGGTACAGGCAGGAGCCGGGGCGGTGCGGGCTGGAGCCGGCTGGAGCCGGGCGGTGCGGGCTGGAGCCGGGCGGTGCGGGCCCAGCCGAGGCGGCGGCGGCGCTTGGGCGATCTCGCGCTGCCCCCCGGCGGCCGTTCCCGGCCGTGCTGCCGCTGCCCCGCCGCCGGCTCCGGCCCGCGGCGCTGCCCCCGCTCCCCGGCGCTTTGGCAAGGGCAGGGCTTGGTACCCCGCCCCGTCCCGCTCGCAGCCGTCCCCCTTGTCCCCCCGTGGACGTTGTGCATCCCCCGGGTCGGTCGGCCCTCGGGCAGGGGAAGCCGTGCCTTGCAGGGCGAGCGACGCTGGGGGCCTGCGGTGCCTCTCCCGGAGCCCCAGCCCGACCCCCGGGGAGGAGAGCGAGGCAAAACCGCACGGCCTCGCCTTCCCCGCAGCGAGAATGGATCGACACCCATTTTAAATATTAAAATGTCACCGTTTGCAACTCAAGAGCCTCGGTGTTGCAAATAAAGCTCAAGAAGGGAAATTACTCAGTGAGCGTCGCTGCGCCCTGTCCTCGTGTCAGGTAGCTGGAACCTCTCCATGGCATTAAAGGATAATACCTCGCACCGGGGACTGCCATGAGGCTCAAGAGCGTATTTTTACACTTCAGCCTCCCCGTGTATTCCAGATGCAATTTACCAAATGATATTGACGTCTAAATAAGCTAAACATATAATAAAAGATTAAAATTGTATGGGAATCTCCCTGGACGCAATTATTAGTCCCTCATGACATTATTTAGGCGCTCCAGAAGCTTCTGGGGCTGAGGGGAAATTGCATTGACACATGCAAAGTAACTTAGGAACCGACCAGCATTTTCAGATCACAGAGTGGCATGCTGGGAAAAAAACCCACAAAACTATTGCTCCTAAATACTAATTGCATGCACTGGGTCTTGGTCCATAATTGGAATGTGAACAATGTGTACACATAAAATGTAGCAATTTCTGTACTTATGTAAGTAGCTGTTATCTAAAAATTACACAGCTTACTACTGTGTTAAGTTTATGACTGCTTCCTGGCATTGCATGGACACACAGTACCTGCAGAAGGCACCTGCTGGGTTTCTGAATGCATCAGGTACATCCCAGCATTTCTGTGACTTTGGAGGAATGCTAATAGCATGACAGTAGCACAGCAGGCCCCGCAGCAGACTGGTGGGGAGGGAGGATGAGCAGTGCTGGCCGCATTAGGGACTCTTTGCAAGCATCTAAAATAATTTTGCAGATGAAATACCCATATATTAAGCAAGGATATGAAGATGGAATGGGTGAAACTTGGTTTTCTAAGTGTTTGGCTTGTAAGTACCCAATTATTTTTCAGCTGTAAATAACAAATTTGGCTGCAAGTCCCTGTTTACCTCTGAGCCTTTTCTTCAAGCAGGACACTGGGTCTTGTGCCATGGCCTTCTAACATACAGATTAATTATCTGGTCTGCTCCATGCCCCTTGGTGTTTATCCTTGGGGTTAACATCTGTTAATGCTGTGGTTGTGTCTATGTTGTCAGGAGCTAATAGCCATAAGCTGCCTCTCCAGGGCAGCCAGGGTGGGCTTTTCTGTGTGATGGGGCCTCTGCTCAGCTTGGAGCTGTGATTCCAAGACAGGAGCCCGGTTTATGGAACTTAGCTGCCATCCTTTCTGCTGAGTGCTCCCACTGGGTGTACATCCCTTTGTGGGGAGTTGCAGGGATCAGCTGTCAGGATAGGGTATTGCAGGGATGGTACTTGGCCATGAATCATGCCTAATTCTCTAGTGAATCAACACCTTTGAGTGACAAAAATATTTAACAAAAAATTCCCAACTGCCAGGCTCTTAAATCCTTGGCACTGGGAAACGTGAAGATGACTGGAGACCTCCATCGTGGCAAAGATACCCAGAGGCTAAGGTTAACACAAAATGAAATTAACATTGGAAATAAATTGTGGATTTTTAACGTTTAATTAACTATTCAAACAGATTGCCAGGAGGTGTAGCAGAAATTTTTTTCATTGCTTTTAAGTTTTTAAATGAAGACTGGTTATCTTTGTAGAAGATATACTTCTAATCCAAATGTAAATTGTTGGGATCAATGCAAGAATTACTGGATGAACTTCTTTGGCCCTTGCTATGCTGCATGTCAGACTAGATGATGCTAACAATCACTTGTGGCCATAAAAATGTATGAGCAGTAGAAAATTATAAGTTTGAGAAGAATAAAATGATATGAAATTAACTCCATAACAGAAATATTTTTGTAACATAAACTCCTCTTTAACTTCTCTTGCATTATTTCACACCCTCACTGAAAGCAGCACAGATTTATAGTTGCATGTTCACATTAAAAACAACAGTTGAGAAACTTAAATAAGGAAAAATTAACGTACTTCAGCAGAATGGGAACTGACTCCCAGCAAAATGTCTGTCTGACCAGTTAATTTGCTACTCAGTTTCCTTATGGAGGAACAACTTTCTGCAGCCATTGCTTGTGCTTGACTGACTAAATTTTTAGAAATTCCCCCATTTAAGATACAGTGTGATTGAATAGGTAATTGACTTTAGGTAATAGGTAATTGAACAGGTAACCTATCTTTCTTGATAGATGAATGGTATTTGTATTTAACCTTCTCAGATAATGGTCTCTCAAGATCTCAAAGTAGGTTTTCAACCTCTCTGTGTTGTCCTGATGATCCTGAGAACAACCCACTGACTTCAACACAAACACAGCTGCTGGGACCTTACATTTATTAGGCATGTTCAAAAATCTCTGTAAGTGAGTGGGAGGTGGAGTATAAGATGAACACAATTCCTGTGTGACTACCTAAGGTAACTCCATGTGACTTAAGTCCACTGAAGTGAGTAAAAACTCACTTCAGTGAGCTTATGTGAAAAGTGAACCAGCTTTTTGCTTAATTAGAGTATTCAAAGAGAGGAATGAAAATGAAAGCAAAAAAGTCAAATCAGTTGGAGAAGTATATTTTTTTTGGATAAAAAGAGGGTGTGAATACCTTGGATTGCTAATATTTTTTCTTACCCTTTCTCAAACATTGTTCTTGAGGAAAGACTTGATCTGCCTGGAGTTCAGTCATGTTGGGTGGTTTTGCTTTATTTTGAAAGGTGGAAATTTTTGAGTTGACTGGTTCTATTTTGAATGAGATGAATCAATAAATTCTGGTTTTGACACATTTGAGATTTTCAATACTTTCTTCCTTAGCATAACAGAGACCTGGCCCAGGTTCCTTTCTGAGACATTTTTAGTGAGAAACTGTCTGGAGTGCTCACTCCTTATCAAGGAAAAAGACAACCTTATTTTCCAAAACTTTTCCACAGTAAGAGAGAAAGAAGAGAACAAGATACTTCCTATATATGATTCATCAGTTGCTACATTAGGATGAGGTAATTTGTAATTTGAAGAAATTTCTCTACAAGTGCTATAGATTATGAGCTTATCTTTAAATGTTAGCATTGTGTTTACCTGGTGTTGGCCATTGAACATTAACTAGGAATAAACATGAAAGAATAGAGAAGGAGAGAACAGGACGTAATATTTTCCAAAAATACTTAATAAGGAAAAAACTAAAGGCTTGAAAAGCAAAAGTGGTCTGTGGATTCATAGAAGAGGGAAAATAGAGGAGGCAGAAGGAGCATACAGAGGGCAAAAAAGAAAAAAATTATCTTTTTCCCTTTGCTGTACCCAGATGGGAAAACAAAGGTGGCTATGTGTTTTCTTGTAGCTGCAGTAGTTGAAGTCTGGCCAAAAGAGGAAGGCAACCACTTGTTTTCAACAGAATTTAGCCCAGTGGTAGGGCTTGGAAAACTGATGAATGTTGAAATGTTCTTAATACATCTTTGCTCAGCTGAGTGCCTTCTCTGATACTGCTCAGGCATCCTGTAATGTAATAAACACTTGTAGCATCCAGCACATTATGTAGTCCTCTTCACTTTGCCCTGCCTTTCTCTGGGAAACAACCTGTGTTTGTGTACAGCTGGTGGGAGAGTATGAGAAGAGATGGGTACCATTCCAACGCAGCAAAATATCGGGAGGGAAACTACCTCTCTCCCTCTGCCTCCCCCAAATTCAGCCTGAAGCTGCAGCCTGGCCTGTCTCTACTCAGCAGGCACAGAGTCAGGGTCAGGGTGGGTACATCTGCTCTAGTAACTAGGGATAGTACTGGGAGCATTCCCGACACTGGAGCTTTGATTGTGCTGTTAAATTTAGAAAGTGGTCCCTGGCACAGTGCTGGCCTGGGATGGCTAACATTCTCTCAAACAGCTTAGACACACTCATTGCTTTCAGATCCAAGTGCCCTTTAACCATCAATCAGCTGAGAATATTGTCTCCAAGTTTTTCTGAGATTTGCATATCTAGGCTGTGTCCAGTGTCTCCTTGAAGGTTGCTGTAACAACTGTGCTTTCTTTTTTGTCTCACAGACTTTCAAATCTCCCCAAAATTCCTTAGCCTTGGAAGCACCTCTTTGTTTGGACTGTTGCACATATTGTCAGTGCGTGGCTATTGATTCAACAACTCAGTGGACAAAAGGACCATTCTGGATTCTTACACTTGCCTTTAAATGAAAGTTGTCAATTAGCCCCTTCAGTTTCAAAGGACTTTAAGCTGACCAAACAATCTGACACCTATTCACTCACACAAAAGGAGAAGAAATCAGAAGAAGTAAATATTGCATATTAAGTCTCCTTGTCTATGAAATCCAAAGAGTTGCCAAAATCTCTGATACTGTCTAAACTCTTCATTCCAGGATCTAAAGTGTGTATTCATGCCACCATTGTCTCAGCTGCGATTGAACACTGCAATGACTTTTAATGTGCTTGCTTTTTTCTCTCTCTTGTTCCTTGACCCTGGACCTGTCAAAATCACTTACTTTACTGCTCTGATTGTATAGTTCAGCTCTTTGAATCTCTCTAATTCCTCTTTGTTTATTTATTCCATATTCTGTAGTTATTTCACTTACTTCTTCAGCCAGAGGAACATCTTTGTATTCTCTTATCGTAACCTCTTAAACCTCATATTTGATGGATTCTGTTCCAGGGTCATGTATGCCTATAGAAGGACTCTGTATTTTGCTGGAAACTGGAATTAGTCCTCTACCCACCTGCATTACATTTTCTTAATATCCATATTTGAGTTTTTTCCTACACTTGCATCAACACACGGGATATAATTTTTATCCAGGCAAGGCATCTTTAGTGCATTGGAGTTCCCTACATTTTATAGAATTGATTCAAACCTCCAGTGCCTGTCTGTGATACAAGCGATGATGCTAGAAATGAACAAAAAGCACTTCTGAAAACTACCAGACTCACTGGAAAACCAGGTAGGCCAAAGTGGTCAAGAAAGCAGCCTGGCTTTAGGTCCTATGTTTTATGGTGGTCAAGCCTGGAACCATCTCATAGGATCCTAGATCCATTTAGATTGGATAATACCTTTAGGATCATTGAGTCCAACTCTAAAGCTAACACTGACAGGTCTACCACTTAACCATGGCCCTAAGCACCACCTCTCTGATATATTCCTTAGTGCCACATCTACATATCTTTGAAGCCCCTCCAGAGATGGTGGCTGAAAAGACACCTGATAAATAATTTTTGTTATGACTTTCTAGGGACCTCCTCTAAGATTGTGAAAGGCTATTTTCCAAATCTACATTCTGCCTGATTTCCAGATGAGACTTCATCCCACATCTCCTACAGCTCAGGAAATGTCTAAACTCCCAAGTTATATCTGGTTTTGGTGTGTGTTTTGCTTTCTGCTCTGCTGAAGATCTACAACAGCTGTACCATCAAATTCAACTGTATGGAGGGACAGACCAGCTTAGGTGAGATCAGGCTTTGAAGCAGAGGAGCTCTTAGAATAGATCAGCAGCTTTTTAGCAAAACAGTTTTTAGCATGAAAACACAGTGGTTTGTTAACCATGTTTTCTTCTAAAAGTCAAATCTGTCTGAGTGTGGTTCCTGGTTCAGACACTGGTGATCTGCGCTGCGAGAGGATCTAATGGATTATTTTGTGTACTGCTCAGTGTCCTAGCCACCTCTCTTTCTCTACAAGTTTTCTTGAATTCTTGCTTGTATTTTTCTTTTGATTACAAAATTAGTCAATACTGGGAAATGGTCTATATATGTCTCATGTATTTTTCTTTTTTGAAAAAAAGAAAATCCATTTCTTTTTCTATTACTGAGAATAGACCAATAACTTTCCTCTTTGTTGTGGAATATGGGGCATGTTTTTAGCCAACTCCATTTAATGTCTCTTCCAAATCTGTCTCATGTGCAGATTTTCTTGTAAAAAAAAGTCCCTACAGTAATTCACATTCTAGTTCTTTAAATATGTAATGACACTCCCTGTTATAAAAGATATTAGCTTCTCAGTCACATTTCCCATTACCCAGGTAGAAAAGATGCAAGTTTCCAGTCTACAGCTCTCTTGAGTCCGACTATGACAGCTTTTGAAAGGGCTCCTGGTTTTGTGTGTCCTCCCAGGAGGAATGGCTGAAACTGACAAGGATCTCATCTCATCACTTCTCCCAGTGACCTGTGACAAACCAGAGGCAGCCCTAAATACCTCAGAGGCAACGTACAAGGAAGCCTGTGTCAGATATATCTAAGTTAACTGGCTCCTGAAAAAGACTCCTTCCACCCTGTCATTATTAAAAAAGGAAAGAAAACAAAACACAGAAAACCAAAAAGCCCCAACAAACAAAAATTGAAGCTTTGAAGAAGAAAGGGAAGTAGTTTTTATCTGAAATTTCTGCCTTTTAAATGTTTTGAGCATTTCTCACTCCAAAGAGGTGCCTCATCTTCTGTTGAATCCTGTTGAATTCACTGTCATGTGGTTGGGTTTTTCACATGTTAATTATGTGAAAGTGTGTCTCTTTTTGTATGAATTTTCAGTCTTACATGCTTAAATTTTTTGAAATGTCTCTTTGTACTTGCCTTATGGTAAAAGGGGGCGGGTGTCAAAGTGCCTCATCTGTCTTTTCCATCACACTCCTTATTTTCTTTGCATTCGATCATTTCCTCTTTTATTCATTTCATCTCATCTCTTAGGTAAACAGTCCAATTCTGTTCCATTTTGTTTCATTTTTGAGGTTTTCCACGTCCCTAATTATTCTCATCACCCATCTTTAAACTCTTTTCCTCTGTGCTATATCCTTTTTTGACATTTTAGGTGCAAATTGTTGTAGGTGCAATTTAGATCACTTAAATGTCCAAGTCCCTGACTTATGGATGCAATCAGGGACTCAGACATCTAAGTAACTAGATTGCAGACACAAATAATTACATTGCAAAATGTGCCTGCAAGTTTTGTGCCCGTGAGAAATGGCTAAAGCCAGACTAAAGATCAGAGCCTTAATCACAAGCAAAATATTCCCCTCACCCTTTTAGGGAGAAAAGACCCCCTTAATTTGAACAAGGTACTAACACAGAAAAAAAGTCAATTGTTTAAACTTATAGAGCTATATGATAAATGTAATAATGAATAGAATAATAGGTCAGAAGATGTTGAAAATAATAATAATAATAATAATAATAATAATAATAATAATAATAATAATAATAATAATAATAATAATAATGAGAACCTTAGAACCTTATTAGGAGAGAAGAGCCCAGTATGCACTGAGCTTCCATGATAGCCAGTGTTTGTCAGGAACATTTGCATGTTTCTGCCTTTAAAAATGAGACTTGAGATGGTTTACTTTGTGGCATTGAAATATTTCTGTCATTAATCTACAGAAGAAGGTCTAAGACACTTTGCCCATGTCCACGATCCAATATTCTAGAAAAGTCTGTCTTTTATTATTGAAAAATATTTTGAACAAGGTTTTATCATTTGTTCTCTTTACAAATTAAATGCCTTTCTCTGATGAGGTTTCAGCAGACTGCAAAATTGAGGTCATGCTGTTCAATGGTGGTGCTGGTGGAAAAGTTGGAGAAGGAAGCACCTGAGAAACAGAAGCTGGTGCAACAGCCTCCAAGACTTGCATCTGGTGCTTGTTCTTCCTTGATCCAGCATTTCTCCCCACTCAGAGGTCTGGTGGTTTAAGCTAGACTTATAGTGAGGCAATGAATACAATGACTTCTTTTCCATGGGTGGAACAAATCAGGGGAGAAGCATCATTATTGTCATTATTGTCACAAGATCAGGACCCAGCAACTCAGCAGCAGCGAGCACCAGCCTTAGCAATCGTGCACAAACTGAAATGGGTGCAGCTGTGTGTGCTTCTCCTGTGCTCTGTTCCTGCTCAAACACATCTGGTGGGGTCTGCCTGTGACTTCCATGACCTAGCACATGTTTTTCTACATACATAGCCTAGAATAGGCCAGAATAAGATTTTCAGAGAAATGTGCATTCTTGTGTTTGACCATAAAGTAGCTAAGAAGGGAAATCTGCATTGTAGGCTCCTAAAATTCTTTGACGTTATTTCACTCCTACCTAATTTTCCTCCCTGAAGAGGAAAAAGCATCTCTCTATGTTTTCTGTTCTTCCAAATGATTTGAAAACTTGACTGCACTTTTTCTTGCATTTCGGACATAGTCAACATTTTCAACAACCTTCTGAAAAACATCTGGGATTATGACAGACATGTGGCTAAGGTGTGGGCAGAGCTATGTGGAAAGCAGAATTAGAATTGTTTCTCCAAAATATTAGTGCAATTTGAAATGCAACCACTTCTCTAACAAATCTCAAAATAATTTAGCTTATATTGGTTATTTTATGCCTCAAATCTACCATTTAAAATTATCTTTAATATAATTTAACTGTGTTCCTTGTCCAAAAAAACTTCTTACAATTTCTTTGGGTTTTGTTTTGTTTTATTTATATATTATAGAGGCAAGATGCCTAACAGCTTGAGGCCTTTACAAAGCCTAGGATCCCTTGAGTTTTCTTTTCTCATCTCTTCTCTTTGAAGTGAAACATTTTTTTTCTTAGTCCTCCTCTTTTTTCTTCCTCTTCTTCCTGCTATTTAATATTTGCAAGCTTTTCAAGGTCAGCTTTTCCTCTCTCTGCTCACCTTGTCCTGCTGACCACTGCATGGTGTCAATTGCTGACCTGGCACCTCACCAGGCTCTTTGGTCCTTGGCCACCATTTGCTGTAAAAGGACAAGATCATATGAAATGTTTGCCTAGTTCTTGCTTTGCAAAGGTTTCATGGCCATTCAGATGGCAGTGAAAACGTCATAAAAATCTATTCGTTTACAAAGACATCATAACCATTCATTGCTGCTCTCAGAAATAATAATATTTGGCAATTCTTTTGAAAACTCTTAAGCTTCACCCATCCTCAAGGATAGAAGAGCCTCAAATGTTCCTGTTTCAGTTTGTCTTGTATTCAGTAGTTTTCTTGTGAAAACTCCCAGAGCCCTTAACAGCAGAACACTGCAAAGTTGCAGTCATACCAGAAGATCTAGGTCCTGGGTTTTCATGAGTTTGAGTGTGAGCATATGAGACACTGCTGTGGTTGCTCACCTTTGTGTGTGCACTGACCAGGCTTTGAAAGCCTGGTCCTGTCCAGACAAGGTGTGAGCCTCTGTGCTTGATTCCTCTCCCTTCAGGTGACAATTTGCTTTAGACTTCCTGTGTATCCAGAGGCAGGGGAAAGGCAACATGAAGGGTGGCAAATCCCATTACCATCTAAACCCTTTCTTTATTGTTGCTATGCAGACAGTAGTAGCCATTGCCTAACTTGTACAGCCTGGTAAGGTGAGATGGATATTTTGACCTCCAAGATAATTTGGTATCTTTTTTGCCTGGCTATGCAAAGAAGAAAGCAATGAGACAATTTCCTCCCTCCTGTGCTTTTTGCAGCCCAAGGGGGCTGTGTTGCATGTGTATATGTCGTGACAGTCCTGTAACCCTCTGGATCTGACCTTTTGTGCTTAGACCTCTTTCATTGTAAAGTGGCTTTCTGTGGCACTTGAGGCTGGCTGTTATTTTACAGGACTGCAGATTGCAATGCTTGTTGCTTCCTCCTCTCTTCCTGCTGCTGGCAGTGGTTTTATTTTCTCAGTTTTAGAAAGCTCCAGGCAAGTGCTGCAATCCTCTTCCTTTTCTCTAGGGACCTCCTTCAGTAATAACCCGGGTCTGACTGAGGCTATTAGGGATTTTTTGTGGAGAAATATTTAAACAGTAGCTCCTGTGATCAGGTTTGGGCATGAAGGAAGCCCTGATTGGATTGAGCCTGTTGTAGGTGTGCACTTTCTTCTTTTGTTGCTATGAAAAAGCAAGTCAGTGGTGGAATATAGGTGCTCTGAGATGCAGACATTGGCAGAGTAGAATTTCATACTAGACCAACTACCAAAATTCAGCCTCAGGTACTTGTCAGTCCTCTTTTGTCTGGTTCTATAGCTCTTTACTGTATTATGCCCTTATTAAGGAATAAATTTTATTTTTTTAAGTACCAATTCAGTTTTGGAGGGTTTTTTTGTGTTGAAAAAGGTAGGATTTGTTTTTTTCCCCTGGGAGTTATGCAGAGTTCTTGGCATTTTAAACACCACGAGGTTGAATTAATTCTACAAAGGAAGGGTTTGGTCTGATTTACTTATGATGAACTCATTTCTGCTCCACAGAACCTACTTGCCTGAAACATTCTTGTTTAAATAGAGTAATATTTTAATCTTGTGCTTTGGGTCCTTTTAAACCTGATTCTATTTTGTGCTCCTATTATCCCAATAACAGTTCAATTAGGAGTGGTTAAAAATCAAGATATTTATTTTAATTGCATGCTTATCTTTTGAGGCTATATTGCAGTAAATAAGGAACATTTGAACAAAAAAACCCTAACATTGCAACATGTCTTGTCACATTATACTTACCCTACACCTGATTTCAAATGTAAATTGCACAGCATTTAGCTCTAATGAAAATACTCTAGTGAAGGAAATTGTTAAGATTTTCTGGTGCTCCCCTAGGGGTAATATTAAAACCTCCATTACTAACATCTCACTCTGAGAAGACAAAATGTGCACTGAGAATACAAAAGCTCTGTTGGCATCTAAATGTGTGCCAATTAATTCGCAGTTACAGACCTGCAGATCTGTATGGAGATGTAAAAATAGGACCTGGGAAAGCTATTTAGATCCCTGTATAACAGGGCTCCTTGACCCTGGATTTCTAATGTTAGTTTAATCATGGCATTCTGCTTTCTATTTATTTATATAGTTGCCTCAATGAACAAATTAATAATTATACAGCACATTGACAAACATGCCGAGTAATATTTGCCAGATTTTAAATTAATTTAATTCAAGGGCCACTTCATTTACAGGATTCATAGGCACATCAAGGAGTAGCTTTTACTTCATTGCTATTCAGATTACACCAAGATTTTTCATAATTTTCCACTCTCCTTTTTATCTCTCACCCCTCCTTTCACTGAGGAAGACAATTTAACTTGCTTTTCCAAATAGGTGGTTACTTTCAGGCAGGTGGAAAACAGGTAAATGATAGACAAACAGTAATGTAGATAAATGCATGGATAACATACATTTTAGAGAGATAATAATTTTTATTAGTGAAAAAAACAGCTCTAACAACTCACTTTTATTTTTCCATATTTCCAATTTTCAATCTATCTCCTTTTGTTTTTCACCTACAGTTTCCTTTGAATATTATTTTAACTTCAATATATATTGTGATGCTGTGGAGGACTGTTTCTGTGCTGAACATAGTTACACAGAGGTGTTGTGCTTTATATTGTTTGTAAACAGAAACTTGATATTAGAACCAGCAACTGGCTTGAACTGCAGTATTTGAAATGAGAAATATATGTTCCATGGCAGGCAAGTCAAACTTTTTAATGAAGGCTGTGTCCTTTGAGCAGGGGGAAGGAGATGATCATCAATCTTTAAAAATACTCCGCCACTTTCTCCAACAGAGCCAAGTAAAAGGAATTCACAGAACAGTACTGCTTCTCTTTAATAGTATTCTCTTTTTCTTACCCATTTCATTATTCTTTTGGAAGAAAAAGGACAACCGGTATGTGAAAAACACTTTTGTTCTCAAAAGGTGGCACATTGCTATCTTGGCCAATACATAGCAGGGTCTTCTGCTGGAATGTAGAGAATCTGAGACATATTTAATGTTTTCTCCATATTTTAAGAAGGACTGCAATGGTGGGGAGATTTGTACCCCCTTATTACAACTCTTATAACTCATATGATCTGTGTTTTTATGTATTTAATTATGGCAACACCCCCTCAGATGCTGGCACTTAGAGATGCATCTTCAGTTGTAGAACAATATCCTTGAAAGCCCTTTTCATCCCTTTCTGATGTCACCTGATTTCTATCCAAAAAATCCTTACCTTGGCACAGGAAATTGCAAGGAGCCACTGCACTCAGCAACCTGAGTGACACAGCCGAGCCTGAGCTGCCACATCCTCTGCCTGCATTGCCTCTGCCCCCTGTGGCAGCAGTGCTTCCTCAGAAATACTGCACCTAGTTTGGTACCCAGACATTCCTTTCTGGGCTGAGCCCCCGTGGTTGAAACACCACTATGAAATGGTCCTGTGGGTCACAGACACTCAGTAGTTTGCTAAGCACAGATAACTTGCACAGCTGTGTTTGCTCTCCTGCTCTTTTCTAAGTAAATCTGGTTGCAAGGATAGCAGAGTTTTAGGGACCAAGATCCTCGAAGACATGAAGTGCAACCAGGAATGGGGACTGGGTCTGAAAAGCTTTGGAGGAGCAGTGCTGTGTAATTGTACTGAACTTCCAAGATGTAGCCAGATAGTGAAACTGAGAGTGAGGATCATCTCACCTGGCTTCTGGGGAGGGACTCATCTGCACTTGGGTGTCTGGCAGTGAGAGATTGGCTTCTCCAATGAATACCAGAGGTCTAGGGCCTAATTCAGTTGCATAAACACACTTTAAGACTCTTCCATGCATCTTATATTGTTGAAGACCTCTGCATGCTGCTGATATGTGTGACTGAGGCCCTAGAGAAATCTATTTCCTTTAGCAGCTGGAGCCAGGTAGCATCTGCTAAGGTATCCTTATTACCTGCTTTGGATAAATTGCACCTGGGTTTCACTAACCAGATCTGCATGAACTGTATGTGAGCTTAGACACCTCAGGAGCCCACAGAGTCCTACATGTTGGTGCCTCAAATAAGGTATCCTATCTGGCAGTGAAGACCACTCTAAATATCTACTGGTAGGCAGAGGCAGGAAAATGAAACTCATCTAAGTATATTAGCAATGAGAAAGCAAGATTTAAAGGAAGACAAGTGAATCAGCTCCTCACAGCCCTGGCTCAGATGAAGGCTAAATTTGGAAATGAAAATTGTTTAGGTGATACATGGGTCTCTCTGGTTAAATGTCTTGGAAACCATTTTAGGAGAGATCAGAGTGGCTGGGGGTGAATTGTAAAGCAACATTTGAACCAAATGCTTATTTCTAATTTGTGTGAGGTGACTTAAAAGATGGAAAATCAGCAGCTGGTGATGTGAAAGATAGATATGAGGGAGATAAAAGAAGACTGTGAAGAAAATTGAGAAATAATTTTTATGCCTTTAATGTACATCGCATTTAGGAAATTTGTGAGATATCAATGAATAGTAAGGTTCTTCTCAGAAACAAATAGGAAATAGCTGTGCCTTGTGTAAGACATTAGCAGTCTCTCTTACGTCTGAACAACTTTTCATAGGTAAAATTGCTTTAGCTGGCACGATTATCACTGTTCACTGCTGCATTCAGCATGCTGCTCAATGTGATAATGAGTGATGTCTTTTTTCCATCACTTCAATACAGGTATGCAATTTATTCTGCCAGTAAACACTATTATAATGTAAAATTTATAATACAATATCTTTCAATGCCAGTCAGAGTGATAGTTTGAAGGAACTCGAATGTGTCTGTTATGTATCAGAGCAAACAAACCCCACATTAACAACAAAGTTGCTTACTTGGCAGAATGGTGCAGCTGCCTTGCTTTGCTCACTGGGGTGCATACATTAACTGCAGCACCGCTCCCTGGAGTGTCATGGCCCCAAACTCCCTCTCTGTTCCTGTACAGCCCTCACAGCAGCATGGGTACCCAATGGAATGGGCACAATGATGTCATGTTAGGCATTTGGAGCACTAGGTTTACCTTTTAATATCCCCACAGCTCAAGCACAAGGTCAGCACTGCTGATGATCCTTGGTATTGTTAGCCAGATAAACTCTCATGTTAATCCTGCACATTTAAGTTGACAATACAAATAAATACTTTCTGCTCTGTGTGTATGTGGGGGTAGTGTTCTTACTTTCAAGAGCTTTTAGAATATATTCCAAATAATTTCCAATAATTTAAAAGCCTTTTAAAGAACAGGCTCTTCTTCCAATAATTGACAGGCAAGACAATACCAGAGGGGGAGGCAAGGTGGAGAGGGGCGGAGGTGTAGATTGCTCTATATAAAAGCTGCTAAATTATGTTGTCAAAATTATAGCAACATTTTTTTTGCTCAAAAGCCTTGAAAAATCACACTCCTCCAGTCCCAGACTTCTGGCTTTTGTTTGTTTTGTGCAACCAACCTAAAACTTCATGTCATGAAATCTGTTATAATTGGAAGCACATGCTAGATTCAAAATCAGCCCAGGACCAGGAACCCAAACATGTGACTGAAAACATTGTCTCTATTTTTACACATAACTACAAGAATAAAAAATTTTGGCTGCCACTGGTGGTATCTATGATGTGTAGGCTGGATCTTTGGTTTCGTCTTGTTTATTTCCCATTCTTTGACAGGTTTTCTTGTGAAGAGTAACCTGTCTGGAGATCTGGAGAGTGCACTCTGAGCTGATGTGATTGGACACTTTTGACAGTAGGAAAGCCACTGACTGCAGGCCCTACATTGGGAATGGTCTCCACTGAGAACAACATTCAGTAGCTTGCTGAAACAGGAGTCTCAATAACTCTACATTTCAGTTCAGAGGTCTTGTTTACTGACTTCTCAGTATCTCTTCTAAGCTATAAAATCCTTCCTTCCTTCCTTCCTTCCTTCCTTCCTTCCTTCCTTCCTTCCTTCCTTCCTTCCTTCCTTCCTTCCTTCCTTCCTTCCTTCCTTCCTTCCTTCCTTCCTTCCTTCCTTCCTTCCTTCCTTCCTTCCTTCCTTCCTTCCTTCCTTCCTTCCTTCCTTCCTTCCTTCCTTCCTTCCTTCCTCCCTCCCTCCCTCCCTCCCTCCCTTCCCTCATTTTTACCTTCCCTCCCTCCCTTTCCCTGTTGAGATTTAGTGACCTGATGTCTTCTACAATGGCTTTGCTCTTGGAGAAAAGGAAATCTGTGTCAAGGGTATATTCATGACCAAATTAATACTGTCTCTCAGATATTAATTGTTGCAGTAAACATGTAAAAAGCATGATGTGGTAGCTCTCCCTCTGGTCATCTCACAGTAAAATAATTTGCTCTAGAAGTAAGAAGCTGGAAAATTAATTTAATTTTTTTTTTAATTGAAACATTCTAATGTATTTCTTTCTTTTTCTGGATATTTACTCTTCACATGCAGCATTTCTTGCTGTAGTCTTCATGTCCCATAAAGCCTATATAGCTCAAGCATTTCAGAATTGAAGATGCATTTGGAACATGGCATGAAATATAACCTGAGTCTCTGTTCACTCTTCCACAAGTTGCATCATTTATTAACACTTTCCCTTCATAACAAGTCTAGATGATGAAGCTTCTACAAAATCTGTGTGTCTGACCAGCCACCTGTCTGTCTCCCATGCACCAAACACAAAGCAAAGCTCAGTAGCTTGAGTGCACTTTCCAACTCTGGTCCTTACAGAAGTGTCTTATTAAAGTGGGAGAACAAGCAATCCTCCAGAAAAGGGCTGAGAAAAAAAGAAGGGGCCTTGCATAAAGAGGAGGGAGAGACTGAGGTGCTTTTTCAGCTTGTGGTGTTCTGCTGTGTGCAACAGGCATTGCATGCTGTTGTGCTTTATGGTATCTCTGCTGTAAAGGCTGATTAAAAAAGAAAGGTAAATTCTTGCTGTTGTCATCTGATGACATTTCAACAAACCTACAATATTTTTATTATTTTGAAGAAACCTTTCTAAGAGTAAACTGTGTGCTTTGAGAAATGTACTTTCACATGATACTGCATGAGTTGAAAGTCTTGATGTTGTTGACAGGTAGATGAATAGACTGCAGTCTCTTCAAGATGCAAGACAAAGAAGAAATTGGTCTGGAAGCCTGCTGAGGAAAGGGACTGTTTGGCACTCTGGTGCAATATGAGCAGCTCACCCTCCTATATGTATCTGGGGTAATGCTTATAGAATAGAACCATAGAATTGTAGAATGTCCTGAGTTAAAAGGGGCCCACAAGGACTGTCAAAGTCCAGCTCCTGACCCTGCACAACCCCTAGACGCCATGCAAAGCACAACCCCTGCACACCACTTACCAGAGGCTGGACAAGCCAAGTGACCTCATATGCTTCTCATATGATTTTTCCCTCTAGACCCTTCACTGCCTTTGTAACCCTCCTTTGGTTGCTCTCTAATAACTTTATATCATTCTTGTGCCCAAAACTGTATGCAGGACTCGAGATAAGGCTGCAACGGCACAGAATAGAGTGGGGGTTGTCATCTTTCCCCACCCATCATTCCAGAATTCCTGGGAGATTTTGCAGAACAATAATATTATGTACACACACACACACGCAGGCACCTTTTCTGGGACTATAAAGAATGTTTTTATCCACACTTTTTGAGCATTGTACCTCAGATTGCTTTCATACTGACCCAACTTTTAAGAACAGTCCCTTATCCACAGAGGTAAATCTCATCCTTTTGGTCAAATATGTGGTTGCTTTCCAAGATTTTTTTTACAATGATCCTTATTACCTAACTTTCAGCAATGATCCTAATATAATTGTTTATGTGCTAATTTTTGGCTAATCTGCTGCTGTCAAATCCAGCAGTATTTTAAAAGCAGGCAATAAGCTGTGTTTCATCATTGCTACATCTACCTGTTTTATTTTATGCCCTGATGAGAAGAAGTACTGCAAAGATGAATGGGATTTAAATGACTGTATTTTTTTTCTATATATTTAAATGTACACACTATTTCAAAGCTAAATAATGTCCTGACAAGTGAAAACAGTGCCTGGCCTGTAACTGAGAAACTAGTCTTGAATGGTATTGAATTTCTGGCCAATTCTGAGTTCTATTTTCAGGTGTGCCAGACCTGATGTTGATGCTCCTGACACATTGGGTACAGATATCATTTGTTTTCCTCTTAGTCTTGCACTTAACCTATCTCTGCCTGGAAACTATCACCAGTGTAAATGAGAGCAACCTTTGTTTTTTCACCTCAGGTTTCTCCATCTCATGTCCTAAGCCAAAGCAGTTCCCAGTTGCCACTTTTGGAAGAGAATTAAAATCAGATTGTGACTGAACCAGACCTGGAATGTGTAAGCCTGTTTTTGTCTACTCAAGTGCCAAGATAACAAAACAGTCTTTCCAAAATATTGAAAAATATATTTTCATATGTTCATGTATCTCAAGAATCCTGTAAAAAGCAGTTTGCCATCAATCTGTGAAGAATGCTAATTTTATTCCACTAAGGTCTACACCCCTCCCAAAAAAGTGTCAGGAGTATCTGCAGGGGAAGGATTATGATCAAGGAAGCACTTCTTTTGTAGTGAGACTAATTCTAACATGGTGCTATAATCATATGTGCAGGGTTACTACATGATTTGCCTTTGCAGTAACTCTTATGACAGCAAGTACCAAAGTAATAATTTGTGTCTGCTACATTTTGTAAGCTGTTGTCAAACAGATAACCTGGCTACATGCTCAGAGCTGGTAACTCCTGCTGATCAGCTCAATCGACAAGGGGGCTTTATTCACAGAGGCACTCTCAGCAGAATGTAGGTTCAGACTGTGCATGGAGGTGCTCTAGTACTTGTAGAAAAGCAGTAAATTCTCTCTGAATAGCACTTACATTATATTAGCTACTGGAGATGAGTGTTTGCTCTTTTGTTTTCTTTTGCAATAACATCATTTTCTGGGCATAAATTCTGTTCATGGTTTATACTTTAATACTTCATTCTGTGTTTTGTTGTTTTTTTTTTTTGGTTGATTTTTTTGTATGTTTGTTTGAATTAAATGTATTTCTTAAATAAGCCAACTGTCTTTTTTTTTGTCACTGGAGATGGAGAAGTTACTGGGTCATTTCTCACCCAATAACTCTGAAACAAATAAGATCTTCCATCAGATAAAATAAAGTGAGTCAAACTCAATGCCATGATTAGTTAATTAACCACCAGGGAGAGCTGTTTCTTTAGTAAGAATCACCTGCTGGTCAAGATGAGGATTTACAAATTCCTCTTCTTTAGATTAGGAATTTATGTATGAGATAAATCCAAACAAATACTACATACTGGAATAAAGCTATGAACACCTCGAGGCTCCACTGTAAAAAGCCATTGTTAACAACAGTGCCCAATAAAAGGCTTTCAGTACAACTGCACCTATGCTATTTACCAAGTAGGAAGTGAGCACAGGATTCCAATAGTTAGTAACTGCTCTTGCCTTGATTATGCCCCCTTCACCCATTGCTGGCATTCATTAAGGCTCAGATTTTTCAGCCATTGTTCATATTAAGCAGGACCATCAAATTCCCCAGGTTTAGCTGTACACTGAAGTCTCTTTCAGTCTAGTGATATCTAGTCCAGGGCCCATGAGCTCTCCTGGTGCTCACTTGTTGTGTCTTTGTTTGCTGGCTATATCCTGACTATATTTTAAAATTAGGGACAGTCTTTTCCATCTCCTGATATTCCATGACAAGAAGATTTGAGCAGTATATAAGCCATAGGGACTAATGTTTCCAGAACAAATTTCTGGCACAGGGAATATTTTACACTTTGGAGGTGAAGGACTGCCAAATATTAAACATTATGAATCAAATTTTCACCTCTCATTGAAATTAAATCAAAAGGGGGAATATGTCTGAATATATCTTTTCACAATGACAGGATGAAATGAGATGGCCTCAAGCTGCACCAGGGAAAGTTGAATTCAGCTGTTAAGAAAAATTTTTTTCACTAGTAGGGGTGCCAAGCATTGAATAAGGCTGCCCAGGGAAGTGGTGGAGTTGACAGTGGTGGAGGTATTTTAAAGATGTGTAGAGGTGGCAGTTGTGGATAGTATTTATTGGTGGTGCTGGGTTAGCAGTTAGACTCAATGATCTCACAGGTTTTCCAACCTATATGTTTCTCTGATTCTATCATTTAATAATTCTGTGTTAATATTCCTCCCCTCCCGTTTTTTCTTTTCTCTGATGCAGAATTTCATTAAATTAATTCAGGAATTTAAAAAAAATATTACCTTAAATAGCAATTAATTTCTGAGTTCTGTTTTTTAGCATTTTACAAGGTAAATTTCTTTGATCCAAGTAAAGATTTAATGTTTATATTTTCTTTATGACAGTTTTGTAAAGAATTTTGGTTTTAAGCATTAATTGTTTGGTTTTTGAGTGTTTTTTTATTATACACTTTCAGCTCAGATGATCAACATTATAATTATCACCTAAAATTTAGCCTTAGCAGTGGTAGTGATACAGAACATTGCATTCTGACTGCTCACTTTAAATTATAACCATTTTTGACAGCTGTGCTACTAAGCATTATCAAAGCAAAGTAAATGTATAGGGTGTTCAAGTGTGTGTGTGTTGATGTTTTTAAGCCCAGTCACTCAGAAATAAAGCTTTTTCTCAGGTATGAACTGAACTGGTTTGCTGTGTATTCTGTACAGCATCTCTGTGCTCTGTTCTGTAACACAGGCTGGTTTCCTATAAAGGTGCCTATCAAGGGCTACTTCCTACTGCTCTCAGGTGTTCTGGCAATTGAGGACTCACTTTTTGCTATGACAGTGAAACCTCCATGGCATGGATGACTTCCAAAGAGAGTGAATGGAAGGAAATAGCACTTTTCATGAGTCATAAAATGATCGTGTTTTTTTGCTAGCTGAGACCAAGCTGATGATGCTTCTGTACACTGGGGTGCATTGTGCCTTTCTGGTTAAAAAAAAATTAATGACCTCAAATGTGTCTAACATAAACACTGAGAGGTTTCTGACTATGTAGGTGAAGCTGCTGATACACCAAAGCAGGTAATTTTAGTGACTATTTTGCTATCTTTGACAGGTGCCCCATGAATATGTGCTACTTATTGCTTATAGTTCAGCTTATTGGCTAGGAATCAAAATTTACAGGACCAAATCCCACACTTTGAAAGATTTGCTCCTTTGAGGCCACTCAGGTGGCTGAGAGAAAAATACACAGCTTGTAGGACTGGCAGAGAGCTGGGAAAGGGTAATTCTTTTCCAGCTGTGCCTCCCAAGAACCGACCCATAATGCTGGCTTTGGGAAGCAGTAAGTACGTGCTGCCAAGTATGTTTTAGTGGCACATGACTGTTTTTTAAAGCTGCTGCTTGCTGTGACCCTTGGAGGCTTTTAAACTAATCTGTATTTAGCTATTATAGCATCTCTCCATCTCTGGAGACTCATCTTTGACCATCTGTTTTTGGAGGAGGAAAACTGGTTTGAGTTGCTTATTTGTCTGCTGAAATCAGGGGAATTGGTAGAGTGCTATAAAACTGGAAACTTGGACTTTATCTTCCATTTACAAAGAGGAACATTTCTATTTTTGTTCACCAGGGAAGGCAACATTTGCAGCTGACTGGAGGAGAAGGCCAGATGTACTCAAAGAGGTTGAGAGGCACTAATGCATGGACTGACCAGTTTATGGAACAGGATGAAGGATGGAAAACAAGCCAATTGTGCCAAGAGAAATTATTTCAATCAGTCAATGTGCCCTGAAGTGTTCTGCATAAACTTAAGGGTGGGATGGGAGAAAGAGGGTTTCTGCTTTGTTAACTGCATTGTAAATGCAATGGGGAGAGTGATTTATGGACTAGGTGCTGATGATCTGCAGTACAAAATAAAGCCAAATATTGAAGCCTTCCATGTTTCACACATTCATACTTGCTTCATACAAGAGTTCCAACGTGAAGGATGGGATAACAACACTTGCAAAACTTCAGGGACATGTAACCCTCAATTTTCCTTGTTTCCCAAACTATTGGTGTAGCAATATGTATCCATTCTGGTCAGTGGAAATGGTTTTTGCAGGTTGAGTAATCCTTTGTACTGTGCACCACTATTATTTTCCTCTGGGGTCTTCCCACTGTAGAAGATTCTGTGTATTTGTCTCTTTGTGTCATTACTGTTGTGAAATACGTGCCTGGATTGGTGAGCTCTGAGTCAGATTTTCTGCCCCTTTGTACTGCTTTTCATGCCTTTCACCCTTACTGACTTCAGCAGTGCACAAACTCAGAGGCTTTAATTAAATGGACAAATTCTGCTTGTGTTTGTGTTGTGATGAAGGCCTGGGTATTCCTTTGGGTGAAGATGAGTGTCACTGAGGTCAAGATGTGGTCCATCATTATCTCTGATGTAACAGTGTGAAGGAAACAATCATAACTAGTTTAGTTTTTTGACTGTTGGTATGAAATCAGTGTTGGTTGGTCTGTTGTGCCACTATTCATCTCTAGGTGCAGACCTCAGGTAGGATAAACCAGGAGAGATAGTGAGTACCCTTGCTGGAGCTGACATTTGTCAGAAGAAATGTTTGTTGGGAAAAAATCCTTGTCTCAACTTGTTGGTGACCTTAACTTGCTCTTTATAGAACACAGCTTGACTGATGCATAATTGTATCCTGAGAAATTTGTTTGCTCAAATTTTAAAGGAAATAGTTATTTTTTTATTCTGTTACTTTACAATGCTTTATCAATAAAGGCAAAAAACCATTGTTTGAACGGAGTACCTCAATGATGCAAAAAATGAATCAATTTCTTACAGCAGTGCCTGTCTCTCTAATGGAAACTCCCAGAATGGATGGGCTTCTGTTTCTTGCTGCAAGTGTTAGCTATCATGTAGAGGAGCTATTGCTCTATCAGAAATCATGCCTAAACCTGTTATTCCAAGGAGACAATTTTTTTAATAAAGAAGTGATTTCTTATTTTAAAGCCTTGGTAAATAAACACATAAAAAAGGGTTTCAGGCAGAGACGTGGCCGTAATTCTGGGTGGGAAGCTGTGATGCTAGTTTACTTCATTTTGTTTTAGAGAAGGGGACAGAGTTAGGCATGAGCAACAAATCTATACAAAGTCATTTATCAAGCTTTACTGGAGTCACTGTGATGTCCTTGAAGGCAGACTGCTTCATTTCTTACACGCTCTGATGTGGAGGCAAGACTGCTGTTCTAAATCTCAAACATCGAGTAAGGCAAGGTGCAAACAGCTGGCACCAGCTTTTAGTAAAAATTCAGGAATATACCAACACAGGAATAGAGCAGCTACAAATTATTTTGATAAATTATTTGTTGTCACATAGAGGTTGGCTTCCCTGTACTGAAGATTTTACTGTCTTTTCATCGTCTTACTGAAGATGTTGGACACTTAAAGGTGCGTGGTCAATAGATGGCAGCAAGTCATTTAGCCTGACTCTTACCTCTTCTGGGCAATCCTCTGTGCACAATCAGTGCTCACCCTCTCTTTGTAACAAAACACCTTCTTCTTCTTTGCAATTCTAAAGGCTGCAATGGGATGTATAAGCCAGTTAATCATATATTTAATCAAAGAAATTTCCTCTTGCAGTTATCTGATGTGTCTGTTTTTCCAAACCCCCTAACACAGATTTACCTCCATGTTTCTTCAGTCCAACAATTATAAAACCCTTTAACTGGGATCCAGAGTGACAAGAATTAGTGATTTCCTGTGGAAATGCTTTTCCAAGGCACAGCAGAAGAAATGGTGCTAGAGGGGAGCCTCTACACCATACACAGCTACCCCCATGAAGACCTTACATGGCAGTGAGTGAAGCTGGCAGGAAGAGAAAGTTGATGGCAGGAATTTACTGAATGAAGAAAAAAGCAGTAATTCTTCAAAGTACAGGAGCTCAAAATAATGTTGCTCACAGAAATTGTCCTTCCAGGAACTGCTGTAGAAACTCATTATAGCTCCCAAACTAACCACAGTTCCCAAAAGGAGTTTTCATCTGTTAGTTTAGTCTAGGAGCTTTGACACCAGGCTTTCTCCAGTCACAGTGCTGCCTCTGACACTAATCTTTTGTGCAGCTTTGAAAATATTGAGAAAATCTTTTGATGAAATCTGTAGGAATCCAGAAAGTGAAACAGTATATGACCCACTACACAATCTTTCTCCTCTGTAACCTTTACTGTTCCCTGATATTCCAATATAACTGTCTTACAGCAAGAAATTCCGGTGAAGGAAGATGAGGGAGGGGCATGCTGGTTTTACTGTTAATCTCTTGCAAAGCTAATTGTGAATAATTATTTCCTCAGTGATATTGCAAAATTAAGCAACTGGAAAATCATTGCCAAACTTTTAAATATTCTAGAACTACCATTTTGCTGAGTGATTGGTGGTGTTTTGCTGTGAGTTGATACATGCCTGATAATTATACTGACAATATTGACACCTTTGAATGTTCTCATAGAAAGTTAAGATTCATTTGAGAAAGGATAGGTAATATCACATTCTAAAATTAAAGGTGCAATGATAAAGCCTTGAATTTCATTGTTTAGTTATTAAAAGCGCATTTATTTAAGTCTGAGATGTATGTTTTACATCCTCATTTTATTTTATGTACGTATCTTACTTTACAGCTGTTCTTAGTATTTGATACTTGAAAGATTTATAAAGCCAAGCTATACAAAGAACATTTGAAAACAGAATCAATAATTTCTTACATAACTGGAATAACAACATTATTCTGGAGATCTTAAGGCATATATTCAAATGTTAATTAATATAGGACCATTGTGAGGAGAATAATTATTAATATGTTCATATTATCAGTGAGTAAAGTAGTCACAGAGCATATTCTTACACTGCTGGGAATGCAGTAATAACTGCTGCTGGACCAACTTGGTAAACTTCTGGTTTGGTAGATGAGGGGAAGGCAGTGGATGCTGCTGACCTTAATTTCAGTAAGGTCTCCCATAAGATCCTCCCAGACAAGCTGAAGAAGTATGGGTAGGATGGGCAGACAGTGAGGAGGATTATAAACTGGCTGAGTGGATAGGCCCAGAGCCTGATGATCAGTGACATGAAATTGGAGGCCAGTAGCCATCAGTGTAATCCAGGGGTCAATACTGCGTCCAGTCCAGTTTAAGATCTTTGTTAATGATGGGGAAGGTTGTGCCCTCAGCAAGTTTGAAGATGACTCAAAGCTGGGGAGAGTGGCTGGTAGGTGCTGCCATCCAGAGACACTTCATCAGGCTGAAGAAATGGGATGACAGGAACCTCCTGAAGATCAACAAGGAGAAATGCAGTCCTGCCCCTGGGGAAGAACCATCCAAGGCATCAGTATATGCTGGGGGCTGCTCAGCTGGAAATAAGCTTGACAGAAAAGAACTTGCAGGGTTCTGGTGAACACCAAGTTGGACATCAGTCCCCAGTGTGTCCTTGCTGCAAGGAGGGTGAGAGGGATCCTTGTCTGCTGTAGGCAGAGCACTGACAGCAGGCTGAGGGAAGTGATCCTCCTCTCTCAGCACTGGTGGGGCACACCTGGAGTGCTGTGTCCAGCTCAGGGCTCCACGCAGGGGAGACAGGGACAGAGAGAGCTGGGACAGTTCAGTTGGAGAACAGTGTCTCAGTGAGGAATCTCAATGTGTAGAAGGGAGGCTACAAAGAGAATGGGGCCAGGCACTATTCATGGGGCACAGTGACAGGATCAGAGGTGACCAGCAACACTGAAACACAGGAGGCTCCCTCTGAACAGCAGGAACCATTATATTACTGTGGAGGAGACCGAGCAGATGTTGTCCAGGGAGGTTGTGAGATCTTCCTCCCTGGAGATGTCCAAGAGCTGTCCGTACAAGGTCCTGGGCAGGTGTCCAGGTGGGTGTGCTTGAGCCATGTCACCTCCCGAGGTCACTCCCAACCTCAACCATTTTGTGGTTCTAACTAAGATTCCTTACTCAGTCTTTCTCTAACATCAAATACTCTATAAAATCCATATGAACCTGGATATTTTTTGTGCTGTGTTTCCATTTTTCTTGCTCTATTCATGTTCTGAAGTAATATACATTTTTTAAGATTTTTTTTTTCCTTCTCAAAATTATACCGTTTCCTCTTTGCACTTCTTGCTTCCACACTGGTTTTCCTCCTTCCCTCCCTTTTTCCTCCATCTGTGTGGATTCATTTTCCCTATCATGATATTTTTGACTGTTGAAGGTGCCCACCCTGCTTTTATTTTTCACTCCTCTCTTACCTGAAAGCCCAAATCTCTCTCTACCATCACAATTTTTTCTTCCTTTTCTTCCTTCAACAGCAGAGATCATATCTCCAGCCTGCCCCTCCTTCTATTCCACTCCACTTTCCCAATCCCTGCTATGAAATCTCTTTGACATTTTTTCCTAAGCCTTTGCTCATCTCTCCTCCTGCCCCCTAAATCTTCTAAACCAAATCACTCATCCCAGCTTTGTCACCAACAAAACTTCAGAAGAAAAAATTTAAAAAATGAATAAATGCAAATATTTCCCACAGTATCATAAGCGCTGAGTGTAGGCAAGGTTGTGCTGTTATGATTATAATGAAAAAGAAAAGCTATCTCTGGCAGTGTCAGTATGTCTGGTACCTTCAGTTTCTCTCATATCACACTGATATCTGCTTTTTTTTTCTGTGTTGTGGCATGCCTCTGGCTTCTGCTGTCCACGTGGGAGAAGGAGGAGGGCTTAACATGAGCAGTATGGCTTGGTATGAGCAGTCTGACTTTGCCAGCTGGAGTTTAATTGCCCCCTTCACTTGTCCCCTAGGACATCTTTGTTGTGATTTCTGACATGGCACCGTGGGTTTTATTATTATCACCTATTTTATCACATCTTTGACAACTGGAGCCCCCTCTCACCTGCAGGTTACTTTATCCTGTTTGTCTCTTCTGAAGATGTAAAGTCCCAGAGTGGGGTGTAAATTGAAGCCTTTACTACCCCTGTATGTGACTGTTTTAAGAGAATTCCTTTGTGGGATTCTGTCCCCCACTGTTTGGGGCTTTTTGATATGATTCTCTTCTCTCTCCCATGCACACAATGACTCCTAGTCTTGCAGTTGATATTGATGCAGTGGTTTTCATGTTGTGTTTCTTTTCTTTTTAATCTGCATTTGGTGCAGAACCTCAGGATCTGAGTGACCTGAGTCCTGCTTTAGTCTAAGTCTGTTAGGGTAGACCTTCAGGCAGCTACTACATTACAAATATCAGAGTCATTGCTCTTTTAATCAGCATTTAGGCAGGATGTAAATTTGGGGGCAGCCTTAAACAATTTGCAGCTCATCAGGAATCCTGCAAAGAGGGAATTATGGAGGGAGGATATTCTATAATAAAGAAATATGGGGAACCTTCCTTTTGCCTCTGACAGTCCTTCTGACTTTTCCAAATGCTGAGTCAGTGCTTAATCAAGCAGCAGTTCTGTGAAAACTCACAGGCATGAAGCACATGAATCAGCTCATAGCATACACTGGCAAGGATGCCCTTGGATTTTGGTGGGGCTGGAGCCCAATTCAAGAGTAATCCTACTGACCACTGGATGTCACTATGACACTGCAGGAATGAAAATTAAGGTAAGGCTTTTCAAAAGTCTCCACAGAATTTAAGAGCATGAGTCCTTATGACCATTATTTCAACTTTGGGAATTTTCCTAAAATTAGCTGTTAGCCTACAAGGCACTGGTGAATAGTGAGCTTTCATTTTGAGAGTTAGACACTCTAATCTATCAAAAACTAGTGTCACTAAAAAGAGTGTGTGTGTCTCAGAAAGGGGATTCCCAAAAGGGATTCTAGTTGCACTGTTTTCTGTCATTGATACAATGAAGATTTTGATGATAAATGAAATTAAATTGTATTGTTCAAATTAAAAAAAAAGGCAGGACTGATGGAGATTTCAAGAGATTGGTTAATCTACTCCACTTTGGAGCTGGGATCAGATAATGTCAATGCTAATTTAATTTACTCTTATCATCTGCAGTTATTTCATAACCTCATCAGAAAACAAATCTGATTTCTTCACTGTTATATCAGATCATGATTTCCAAACTTTCTATTCTTGTTCTTCCCCTTTTCAAAGATGCAAAGAAAACAAATAAAGGGTTGTGAGGACATATACTGCCATAAACCCCAGCCTTATATACACATAAAATAGCTTTTATGTAAAATTATGTAATAATAGTAAAAAAAAAATTGAATTCTACTAAGTCAGGAGAAGAGCAATCTGGGACATTGGAGTACTCAGCCAATGGCAGAAGATGGAAAACTAGAAAGTGAACATACACATTGAACAGATTGCTTGAATTTGAGACAAGTCTTTCACCTTTAGGTTAGTGAAAGGAAATCTTACTTGGAGAGTTGTAGAAAAGGCTGCTGATAGTAACAGAGCACTCACTGTGGCAACACCTATGGGACTTAAATTATGAATCATTCATAAATATGAAAATCAAGTTTGGTCTTTCCTCAGGGTTGTGGTGCAGGTCTGTGCACACCCAGCACACACAATCCATGAATTCCTCTTGTGCTGCAAGAGCTTCCCAGCCAGCCCCTGCATCCCTCAGGGCTGGCTTGAGGCAGTGGCCAGCTTGAAACCAGAAAACCTTCACACCTGAGTATTTGCCCAAACAGGTAAAACAATTTTAGACAGTTTTGGATATTCCCTAAGGCAGGTCCTGCTACATATAGTCCAAATTTATCCGTAAAGTTGGGAAATTCCTGTATTTTCAATGAAGATGATTTTTGCTTGTTTTATGTTGACTCGGGTATTTGGTTTCTCCCTTGATTCTTCCACTACAATATAGGCAGCAGAAGTAATTTCCTAACCTTAGAAACTAAGGCTAAGTAATGTCTTTCATACTCTCTCTTCATTACTTTTTATTCACCTTCAGATAACTGTGAATACTGCCATGACTTAATTATTATATGGCTGCCAGGATTCTGAAGTTTCTCTCTAATTTCTCCTTGGTAAAATTAGAGCAATTTATGCAAGTATAAATTGATGTACCTCCACTAGAGCTTTTGGCCTGTTGTTAGTATGTTGCTGTGTATTTTAAAATGTTTTAGGAGTTGCAGCCACAACAGAATCTCCCAGATTAGCTAGTCTAAAGGATAATTGCTTGACATGATGCTCATTAGCAGAATTTCACAGATGGTCAAGACTTAGTTTTATTAATTGCTCAAGTTAAGCCAGAGTTTGTTCATAATTAATGATACAGTAGTAAAAAATTTTCTCAGCTCAGAAGTTGAATAAACATGACCCTCTAGAAGGGAAGCCAAAACTGAGATGGTGAATATTTATTGCTGGATTACTGGACAAAAATTCAGTACTATATGGGTAAATTGCTTCATGAATACCAGACCCTTGTGGGTCACATGCCACAAACAGCCTGAGCTGGAAAGTAGATTAAGGGTTAAAGTTAGGTTTTTTAAACAGAGAGCCTGGAGATGTGGTTGTGAATGGAAATGGAAATGGACATCCAAAGGAAGGTCAGGGGAGACAAGAGACTTGTGCTCAGAGAACATTTGTGTTGTGGGTCAGAGGTGGGGTCTTGGTCCAGACCTGAGATGGGAAGCAGGATTCAGGTTTGGATTTGGACTGAATGGAAGGGAGAGCCTGGAGGAGTGGTTGGAGTGGTGCTTAAAATGGCAGAAAAAAAATATGTTTCATCTGAATGAAAAAGTCTAATGGAAGATAAAGAGGTTTCAGACCTTTTATTCAAATGGAGAGATGGGCAGTATTTGAGCAAGACAACAGTAGGGATATTGGACAGAAACTATTTTAGAAAAGGTTCTATTAAATGTCAGTCCCATTAAAACCTGTAACTGAATGATAATGTGTTTTGACTGTTTTTATACTGTGAAAATGATAGATGACTTGCCTCATAAAAATAATAAGAAAAATTATTATGGTGAGTTTGTAGAATATATATATACAGTTTCTATTATGAGATGGTAGAAGTAGTAAATCTGCTATAGGCAATACTTTTCCATCCTATGTATTTGGTCTTCTTTCATATTTGTTCTAACTTCCTATAGTCTGTTCAGTTTTTACAGGGCTGCCAGTTCAACAGAAAAGATAAATTTTGTTACTATAAATTATGCTGCACCTGAAAGCACAAATTTCTCATACAGAAGTTTTTGAGATTGAATGCCATATATCTAAAGAAAAGCTGGGAGGGAAGGAGTGAAAGGATTTTTGGAAAGCTTTTAGATCCATTACCTCAGCACAGAGTTCCCTTCTTTAGTGGAAGAGAATAAAACCATTTTGCCAGAAGAGATTTCCCCTTAAATCAGCACCTGAAAATCCTCAATCTGACACTTCTCAGACTTTAAAAAACACTGTTTAGAGACAGTTACAATTATCTCCCAAACAAGCTTTGCAGTTCTCAGCTATCCCAATAAGCCAAGGTGTGAAGATGGGCAATGGAATTCCCTAAAAGTCTTGGAAGATTTATAGTAATACAGTGAACTAGCAGCATTTCCTTTGCAGGTTTGGAAGGTGCAGCATAGACACAACTCTCCTTTGCATGTGCAAGGGCTTTTCTTAAGCTGTTTGTCTTTCTCCAGTCTTGGCTGATACCAAGCTAGAGTAGCAGCTATCACATGTTTTGATGGCCTGTTTGGGAGCTTCCTTACAGAGCAAGAGGGCAGCCCAGCTCCAGAGTCCTTGGGGGATGTGGAGGCACTGAGTCCTGGGGTGGTCTGAGTCTGGCACTGAGAAGGGCAGGAGCTGTTTCATTATGCTGTGCCCTACAGGGGCTTAGGTACCTGTTTCCCTGTGGAAGGAATGAGTGAATGAACTAATTAATCATTAATTTCATGCCTCTCAAGCATGAAGTTGTCTGACACTCACAAAGCCAAGGAATTGACTCTGCTCTCCTTTACACCTTGTTTAACCTAATGAAACAGCAATGATTTTTTTCTTTTAATGTAGGAGAGAGTTCAGAATGGGCCTGAATAACTTTCAGATCACCTTAAAGGGAAAGCAACCTTCTCCTAGGATTTATTCAGAAGACATTACAGAGAAACAAGAAAGCTCTGTGTTCTGCTTCAGATCCTGAAGCATGTTGTTCCCCAAAACTGCCATCATGATGTGATTTAAGTATTATTTTCTCAAGTGAGGTGTCCATTCTCTCAGCCAAAGGAATTTTGTCATTTGGATGCCACAATCAAATTAGAAACAGCATTATTGTTTGGAATATACAAAAGAGTGGTGACTGATGACTCAGAACTGTATTATGACATCTTATGGAAGTCTGCTGGTGGCCTTAACCAAGATTTTCTACTTGCTGTTTTTGGGTTTTGGTCACATTTCTGAGGTTCTGCCAGGGTCAGTTCTGCAGCTGGTGGCTGTTGCAGGCTGCAGGAGCAGGGGGTGAGGGCTGGTGGGGGCACACCATGAGAGCTGTGGGCTCGTCAGGAGCTCCTGCCTGCTGCTCTGCTCTGGTTGGATCTGTGACCTGAGCACGTTTCAGCCAGGAAGAATTCACGAGCCAAGTGCTGCCCAGACACCAAACTCATGCAAAGGAGGAACAGGGGCCAATCCTGAGTTTATCACAGATTCATAGAGTCGTAGACTGGTTAGGGTTGGAAGGAATGTTAAAATTAATCTATTCCAACCTCCCCATTACAGGCAGGGATGCCACTCACTAGATCAGATTGCTCAGGGCACCATTCAGCCTGGCCTTGAACACTTCCAGGGATGAGGCATCCACAGCCTCTCTGGGCAACCTGTGCCAGTGTCTCACCATCCTCTGAGTAAGGAATTTCTTCTTAACATCCAAACCTTAAAACCAGTGCCCATTGTCCTGTCACTATCTGACCACAAGAGGACCGAACAAAAAAAAACAAAAACAAAACCCAAAAAAATAAACCAAACCCAAAACCAACCAACCAACCAAAAAATCAACTAACCAATCAACCAAAAACAAAACAAAACAAAACAAACCAAAACAGAAAAATCCCCACCAAAACCAAAAAACCCCACCACCTGTCCCTCCTTTTTATAAGCCGCCTTTAGCTACTGGAAGGTTGCAGATCTCCCTGAAGCCTTCCCTTTTCCAAGCTGAACAACCCCAGCTCTCTCAGCCTGTCTTTGGATGGAGAGGTTTTCCATTCCTCTGACGATCTTCCTTGCCCTTCTCTGGACCCATTTCAGCAGGTTTGGGCGATGTGTAGCTAGATTAAATCTTTCAGAAGCAAAGAACAAAAAAATCTTGTCTCAGGTTTTCTCACTGCTTCAACAGAAGAGAGTGTGATAATGTTCTTTAAAGCATGATTGAGCCAGCCCTGGGTGAAGCCTGACCCCTGGCTGGTACTACTTTGTCCCAGCCACCTTTCCAGTGTCCTTTCTGAAGATGTTAATGAAAGCAGTGCAGAGGGTGCAAGGGCTCCCCTTGTGCTCTGGCCATGCTCTAGACTGATTGCAGTCCTTGAGATTTATGGGGATTTAGGCAGGCTTCATGTCCTTTGCTCTCAGTGTCTCAGATGGAAATGAGATTTCATACTCACAACTTCTTATGTTTTCATTTCCTCATCAAATATTTGTTTGTTTATTTGTTTGTTTGTTTGTTTGTTCAGTCCTCTCCCTTGAAAATCTGCTTGTGTTTTGTATATTTATTCTTCCTGGCAGGTGCTAGTTGAGTAAATGACAAGACATAACTGAGTTTTTCTCTGACTATCACAATCCTCAGGACATGCAAGGTCAGCTCTTTGCTGTAGAAGAAGCTGACTTAACAAGGTGCTAATTTACTTCAAGGAAAGAGATTACTGATCACAGTAGATTTCTACAGCAGATGAATATGTAATTAAGAATGAATAATTTATTAAAAGTATTCAGTCTTACTATCTGCTCACAGTAAGTCTGTGAGTATTCCAGAATGTCCTTATGTTTGTCATTAGATAGCATCTGCTATCTCCTTGTCTTAGATTTATTTTTCTGGCCCATTCCTGAACTAAAATTTGGCCATATCGCTCCAAGAGTGGATAGGTGTACAATTTCTTCTTTTGAGTGTACAGACCAAAAATAAGATTCATGAAGCTTTTTGAAACATAATTTAAAATATTTTTTTCCATAGTTGCTTAGCACTAGCCAATGAAAAGGGAGAGCAAATACAAAATGAACCCTTTAAAAAGAGCGACAGATAATAAATAGAGCATTTGTGTTATGATTTCTGGCCAGGATTTCTGGAAAATTGTGTTTCATGTGCGTGCGGTCTTCTTTTTTTATTTTTAAAGTACACATCTAAAAATTGATGTAGGATTATCCAATGAGAACTGTCAAACTTTCTGCTGTGGTTTAACATGCAGACAGTTAAATCCCACACAGCTGCTTGCTCACTTGGCTCCCAGTGGAATGGGGGAGAGAATTGGGGGAAAAAAGTTCCTGGGGTGAGATAAAGGAAGGTTAATAGCACAGAAATTGATAGAAAAATAATACTATTACTCCTCCTTCTACTGATAAAATAATTACATTACAAAAGCAAGTGATGCACAATGAAATTTCTCACCACCTGCTCAGTGATCCCCATCCATTTCCCAAGCAGCCACCCTCAGCCACCTTCCACCCTAATCCATACACCAGGCATGACATTTTATGGTGTGGAATATCCCTTTATCCAGCTGGGGTCAGCTGTCCTGGCTGTGCCCCCTCCCAGCTCCTGGTGCCCTGCAGCCTCCTTGCTGGCAGGGTGGGGTGAGAAGATGAAAATCCTTGACTTAGTGTAAACACTGCCCAACGACAACCAAAACATCTGAGTGTTATCAGCATTGTTCTCATCTAAATCCCAAACACAGCACTGGGCCAGCTACTGGGAAGAAAAGTAATTCTATCCCAGCCAAAACCAGGACACTTTCTGATTTGTAGAATTCATGACGTTTATTTAAATGCATATATTTGGACATATCAGCCTAATGGCAGATTCCTGTTTTCAAACTGACATGAAAATATTGCTTGATCAGCCCTCAGAATGATCATGCAAGATAAGATGGTTCCATGCTACAAATTTTTTTTGGCACTGGCCTGACCAAAAGTATCTGGTTGGACGGCATTCAGACCTCTTCTGTGATTTCTTCACTGAAGATAAATTATGTATTTGGAAAGGAGGACTTTCAGAAAACACTTTGGTCAGTGGTAAGGTGTGTTTTGGGGAGGAGAACTACAGGAAGATGAACTGCTACTAGACAAATGTTCTCATATTTATGTCTCTTTCTTTTACCTGGGAAATGTAGGACACTTTAAAATATGGAAGAAAACTAGAAAACTAGCATTTTTTTGCTTTGTGAGCCTCTTCTTCTTTCTATTATATCTTCTTTCTATTATACCATGATGTCATTTTTCTTGCACACTTTCTATCAAGGATTCATCTGCCCTACTCTACTCTCATGTAATTCTTCTAAGTGCGTGAGCGCTGTTCCTCTACTTCCTAAGGAAACAACAAGTTTCCTGCAGCAATCACCTCCATTTTTCACTGCTGCTTTCTGCTGGCTGAGTCTGTCCTTATCCAGATCTCAAACCCCTCGAGCTCTAGCTCAGGACAGCCCAAACAGCTGCTCAGAGGCCTCCTGCCCTGCATGCCCTGGCTGTGCTTTCACTGCCCTGTGTGACAGCTCCTCGTCACCACTCCCATTTGAGAACACCAGGTTTTTCATCATCTGTGCAGGCACAGCACAGCACTGATGTGGATTCTAGCTGTAAAGCTTAGGAATACAATCAGAAGCTCTGAAAATGTCTCTTCTTTCCCCTTACCCATTGTCACTGAGTTCAGGACACCATGCCTGCTGTGTCCTGCCGTGTCCTGGGAGATGCCAAGCCCCCTGTTCTGTGATTCTCCCTTTTGTTGACAGCTGACCTGCTCCCAGGACTCTGGAGAAATGAGGGCTGAAAACATTGTGTGTGTGTGTGTCAGTACCACCATAATGTGCCTCTTGGGGATAATCCAGCCAAGGCTGCATTCCTGGTACAGTCTCTCTTTCCTTTGCCACCTGTAGTCTACTAATTTGCTATCAGGCAGGGTTCCCTGTCACACATCTGTGCTGGGGGCCTCTGGGTCTGCAGAGAGGATTGAAATGAAGGCATCATGAGGTGATACTGCATGCTGCTGTGCTTCAGCCATGTGACAAATTGACCTAATTGGAAAGTTGCAAACTTTTTTCCCAGCAGAACCCCCTCTCCTAATTTTCCATGTGAGGGAAAGGGTTTCCCCTCCCTAACCAACAGTAGGGAAATGGCTTCTGGGGCAAAAGGCTGGCTGTGAATCGGTACCTGATGGGAGGATCACAAAGAGAGCCCTCTGATTCTGTCCTCTGCCCACTGAAGCCTGACACAGCAGGAGGGACTTGCTGGGTGTGTGTGATGAGAGTGGAGCCACATCTCTGCGAGTCTCCAGGCTTCTTTCCATCTTGGTTTTTATTTCCCCCCCTTTTTCTTTTTGTCATTTAATTTAACTTTATTATGAATAGGTGTTTGAGTTATGTTGTTATGTATGGTAAAACATGTTAATAACAGATTGGGGAAAACAGTTGGCAAGGGTGGGGTGGAGCAATATTTGGTGACTAATGTGTGTTTTTTTAACCTGTTTTTCAAAGAAAGACTTTGATGAAATGTTTGTGAGAGTGCGTACATTTGAGAAGGGGATGAAACACATCACAGTTTAAATGCTGTCACGTTTTACAGCTAGGATGCCATTTTTTCTTCTACAAAAGCTGATAAAATACAAGTTCCATTTAGGCGTAGGATTTATAGTTACTTTAACATATGCCCTGAAAAAATGCCTATCTACAGGGGATAGTAGTTCATGGAGAAAACAAGTTGGTGCTGAGAAGTTCAATTACTCTCCTGAAATATCAATAATGTAGCTGGAAGAAAGAAAAAACAACAGGCCACTTCCTATATTGGATGAATTCTCAGAACGTCTATAAAGGCTTTCTGCCAGCAGCAAGAAAGTAATAACTATAAATGTTGCTCAGTGGGAAGACTCAGTGATGGAGCCCCTCTGTTTGAAATCTTACCGAAGCCCCGTCAACACAGTGTAACTTTCATGGTTTTGCATTTTTATTTTTATTATCGTTCCTGTTATTCTTGGCAGGTGCATGTGCTGGCAGGTGAACTCAGGGTCTCCCTCCTGGCAAGGCTCTCTATCTTTTCAAGTCACTCAGTGTAAGCCTACAGTTTCTTCACTCTGGGATCTGCTGAAATACAATTTTAAACGTGCTGCTCTAGATGGTCACTGCAGCACTTCCTAAAGTCCCACTCTGTTCTACAGAAAGCTTAAGCAGCAGAGTGAGCAATGTAATTTTATTCCTTAAAGAGTTACCAAAACCTTCCTGCAATTCCTTTTATTTGACAGCTGTGGTTGAATTTAATTATAAAAACAACAGCAACAATGATGACAACGATGACAATGACGATGATAATAAATCAACCCCAGCGTGTTCTAGGCTGCTTGAGGCAAAGTGTTTTGTGTTTTTTTCCTCTTCTTGAGGTATTGGCACCTGTGCCTGGTCTCAGCAAAACAAGATCTTTTGTACATGAAGAAAACAGAGAATGTTGTGTGACAGCACTGCCACACGTGGGAGCTGCCAGAGCTTTGCCCTTGCACAGGACAGCCCTTTATCAAAAGAGCTCCTGAGGAATCTCCTGAGCTTACTTCTGAGGATTGGTGACCTGAGGTGCTGAGACAAATAGGCTGAAAACAGATTCAGGTGAATGAATTGATGTTTTTGTTTTCTAAGGAGCTTGAAATGAACAATAGAGTCTCCCCCCCAGCCCCCCTTCTTTTTCTTTAATTTTAATAACCATTCTCAGCTGAAGGCTTTAAAAATGTTTTTACAGTTATTTTACATATTTCAAAATAACATTTATTAGTCTAATACCTGTAATTATGCATGATGGATGAGTCACATGTAGAGTGTGCTCCCACATTTCTTCATTTGAATTCATGTACATACTTACCTAATTTGGCAGCAGTGGCATGGCTACATATTAAATGAAATGATCCTGCTAAGATTAACTCTCAGAGACAGATCCATAGTGCAACAAAGACTTTAAGATTCAGGTCCTTCCAGGTTTTCCCAATTTTTTCATTGCAGGGATCATTACTTAAGCTCAGAAGACAAATATGTGAAGGTGGATTGCTGTGAATCTGTCTTTTGGTTCAGACAGGGAAATTTGGTGCTCCTGTTGGTTGAATTTATTTAGTAAGAGCAGTTCAGTTACTTTAGGGATGAACACTTTTGGGGAGAGAGGAAAGAGCTTTAGAGTGGGTATTTAATTTTGGAGAAGCAGAGTGTTTCTGAAGCAAATGTCCCAGTTTGTGCCTTGCTGGGCTGCAGGTTGCACCTGGGAGAAGTTCCAGAACATGGATTCCTGATTTCCACTGGCACAGGGATGGTCTCTGCTTGCTCAGGTGTGCTCAGCTCATGACTATGATGCTTGTCCAGATGAACCCTCCTACAAACACCTGTAGTGTGGCTGTCAGGCCCCCTGGACCACCAGTTTGCTGCCCTCATGCTGCAAGGTGAAGCAGACAGAGCTTCAGTGGTGTGCAGCCAGTGTGACTCTTCATTTGGGTGATGGGACACATGACAAGTGTACTGGAGCACTTGCCTGGCATTTAATTACAGTCAGTAAATCATGGTGATACCTGTTACTATAGTTTATGGTTGTTGTCAAACATCTACAAAGTGGAGATGCTTCCTGCCCACAGCATTTGGTATTTTGGGTGGCATCTCTGTGTGATGGAGGATAAGTTAATAAACCCAAATAATCCTTGAGGGAAAAAAAAAAATCTAGTTTTCAGTCTGGAAAGGACTGTATTGAAAGTCATTCATTCACAGGAAGGTTTAGCTCCTGTGGCACCTGTGGCTGGGAAGATGCTGGAGGCATTTTGGTCTTCTGCACCTTGAGTATGTATTTCCTGTTCCTCAGATGGTTTCAGTAAGTGGCACACTTACTGGCAAAGAAGAAGGTGCAGCTGCTTCAGCTGTATTTTTGTATTTTTTTATTATGAATCCTTATTGCATTTTTGTGTCATAATAAACACACACAAAGCCCTCTTTGACTGTATTACAGCAGGAACTAGAAGAAGATATATTAAAGTTCTAATCATTCCCCAAATACAGGAAGGGAACAACAGTTTTCAGCAATGTCTGTTATGTTATCTTTAAAGACTATAGAGTTCCTACATTTTCTATTAATAAGAGGAATATACATTCAGTAATCACTAACTTTATTATTTTTAAAAAATCTCTGGGAATGCCTGGTTTCCTAGTTAGTTATTTGAAACACCTTACCTGATGTGTTTACTAAAAAATGTAAGCAGTCAGACTTTGGCAAAAAGAAACTTCAAAATCAGAAAATGCACTTGAGACATGTATTTATGCAAGAAAAATTACAAATTGGACAATTGTCTGGCTAGGTTATTTAGAGGGTTGCTTTAAGCAGTCACACAAGTTATCAGCTGAAACAACTTGCTTTATACACATTGTTCCTTCAATAAAAGGTCAAATAAAATTGTGCTGGAAGCCTAGTGGGTACTTTAAATGGCTACTTACTCAAAATGGCCTTTTGGGGATGACATTAGAGGGAGTCTCAAATACAGGTTCTGTTGTATTTTGTCCCATACTCATTTTTAGGGTAGAAAAAGCCATGACCAAAACCCAGATGCTGTCTTTTTAATGGTGCTGTCATGCTGAGCTCTTCCTGTTTTTTGCAGTCTTTCTAGAAGATGGATGCAGCTCCTCAGTAAAAATGCAGAGATGTGAGGCTGTGTCCCTCTGTGTGATTCCTCACTATTACAAACAACCCTATCATATAACAGCTTTCAGAAATGGTTCAAGCTCTTTTTTATGAAAAAAAAGGAAAGTTGTCATTTTCTATCCCACTGGAGGACTCTGATCTGTGCTTTGACACTCTTATATTTTCCTGGGTATTCAGCTTAAATTAATTCCTTAATAATTTTATAATCATTTATTAATCACTGTGAACACCATCCTAGAGGCTGTACTCCCTTGGAATATATGCCCAGGAGGTATTTGGAGAGAGGCATTCTCACTCAGCCTTCATTTTGCCTGACTAGACAAGACTGATTCTTGTAGTTCCTTAGTCAAGTTACCTCCTTCTTGCTCACATAAGATTAAGAGCTTCACCAGACTTACTTTTCTCACCTGCCAGTGGCTGGAGGTGGATGGACTATGTTAGATGAGGTATTCTCTGTACAATGTCATTAGAGTCTAGAGAATTCACCAATACTGATACATCACAGACCTGTCTTTGACATTGTCCTGCAAGATAAACTGCTTTAGTGTCTTGCAGGCACTTGGTCAGGACATTAACAAACTTGGGTTCTTCTTTTCAGATATTTTGAATTAATGATAACTGGCTAAAATAACTCTTGCTGCTGAGTTAGAGCATATTTCAAGCTATTGTTATATTAATGCATGAGACATACTAAAATGTGCTGGATTTGAAACCTCCTGAGTGTTTTCTTTTCACTCGTGTTTTCAGCCTGTTCCAGTGGGTGGCACAAGAAGCACAAAAACCAGGTGAGTTTCCATCCCAGCATGTCCCATGGGATTTCTATTTAATTGTAGTTCTTAGTTAAAAATAATAAAGGAGATGTAAGAGGGTAAGGAAGTGCATTCCTCAGTCTGTCTGGTGTCAGACATTGGGAATGTTTAATTCTTCAGTATTGGTTTATACTCATCAGTGTCTACAAACACGGGCTCCAGGAGGTCAATATGAGAGCTTCCCTTCCTGAGAGCTCTGTGGCTGAGAGCTGACGTGCTGGACACTGTGAGGGAGCCTCAGATCTATCCTGGATTGCACCCACTGAGTGCCTTTGTGCTCCAGGTGCTGGGGCTGTGGGCTCTGCATTGCAGCATGTGCAGAGCTCTGCATGTATGAGCAGAATTTGGCTCTTTTCAGTGGCATTGAAATGATCTTTATTATACTCAGTTCCAATTTCACAGATGGGATTGAAAAAAAGAAAATGACAGATCTAAAATCAATACTGCAGCTAAGGTATTGCCCTGGAGGACATCCTACTTTAATGTTTGGTGGGAGGGTAACTGGGGTGTAACAGGAAAGCCTATAATGGTCATGCAGGTGCTCCATCCATGACACTTCCATGTGGTTGCTGTCTCAATGAAAAATTCAAAGGAACAACTTACATTTGCCTTGCAGAAGTACAGGCAAAACCAAACCTTGCTGTGACAAAAGGATGGATTTTGCAGAGCAGAATCACTGGGGATTTGAAGCCATTGTACACAGTTGGGATCATTGGTTGGTATTTCAGGTCAGCGGTAAGAGAAGTTGGGAATATCATGAGAGATTTCAGAAGGCCTTTAGGAATCAGCTGGGTCTGAGAGGGCTGCAGGTGGGAGAAGTCCCCGTGGTACTCTTGCCAACCAATGGCCTCTGATCCTCCTCTAAAGCAGGAAGGCTGTGGATGAAGAAGAAATGCAAAGCAGAGTTATCTCTATGGACCATATGCCTGATGAGATGTCCAGCAATCTGCTGCCCATTGAAAGTCTACTTTGTTTACTGCTAGAGGGGGCCCTGAATGCAGGAAAGAGTCAGAGGAGGAAAAAATGAGGGCAAAACACAAGAGTTACTGGGTACAAGAGGGCCCAGTAACAAACTTTCCAGCGTGGCATTTTTCCAAATGACCAAAGATGGGGAATATGCGTTCCAGCAGAAATTCTCACTTTGTTCAGGGCAGCTTCTAGTAGAAGCCCGTTGGATTTTGGCAAGTGCTGCTTGGAAATGCCTGAGTCCCTGGGCCACTGCTGCTTAGTGCCCTAGTGAAGCTGAGGACTGGGAATTCTTCTGTACCCTGGGGGTTCTCTGCTCTGTGCTTCACTGAGGAGGATTTGGGAGCCCGAAGATGTGTAATTTCTGAGATCTGAAATGCTGGTTTGAGGGGGATGTGTGTGTGTAGGTATGGCCCAGCTGGGCTGGCCAAAGGCTGGAATGATTCACTTCACCTGAAGTGCCCTGGCTCTAGACTGAGGTGTTGCAGGCTCGAGAGAACTTGGCATTAAGGTCCAGTGGTGTGTGGCTCTGGTGGTGCTTGCTCTTCACACTCTGCAAGGCTCCAGTGCTGACTGACAGAGGTTTCTCATGGGTTTGGGAGACCGATGAATTCCTGAGTTTGGGAAGGAAACAAAAGAAGAAAATGGTGAAGAGGGAAAAAAAATGGTGAAGAAGTTGAAAGCTTCTAGAAATAAAGAGAGGATTTAAGACTAGAGAAGCTTCAACCACTGGCCTTTTCTGTGTCAAAGTCTTAACACAAGTGAAATAGTGAGGTGGTAGTTTTATTTCTGGCTGTCACTTATTTTGGTGAACAGGGCAATTAATACTGTCCAGCTGAATGATGGAGAAGAATTGTTCACCTGCATTAGGGGAATATAACTAAAACATTACTTTGCATGAAAAAGTAAATACAGAAGAATAAGAAAAGAGGAAAAAGGGGGAAATGTAGACTTGGAATCTGCAATCTTATACTGGTCACAAGCATGCAATTCTTGTAGACTGAAGCACTGATAAGAGATCAGAATATGTCTGGGAGCTGAGCCAAGGAAAGGCCAGAGAAAGACTCTGAGTTTAATCTTGCAAGGCAATGACAATTTGCCAGCAGAGCAAGCCAGCTCTCCTGCAGGAGCTCTGTGAGCTGTGCTCTGATGATGCCCAGGCTGGTAGAGCATCCACAGCAGCTCTCAGCCCCAGCAGAAGCAGAGGGCAGGTGCAGTTCAAGGTGGGTGTCCATCAGAAGAAGCAGCGGTGTCTCATCACCGTGGGTCCTTGTTACTCTGGCCAGAGACCTGCAGTTACTGGGACCTCCCTGCTCTCTGCAGGGCAGTGCAGCAGCCAGGATACACCTGCTCTGTTCCCTGGGTCTTGGGGACATTTGCTGCTCAGGGGAAGATTTTAGCTGAAGGAAGGTGGTGTGGTTTTACTCACTTCTCTCTGTTTCCCTGGCTGTGTCCAAATCTCTCCTTCTTGCTCCCAGCCTCACTCTTTCCCTTGGCCTCAATTCTCCAGGGGGAGGCTGAATCCCCCTGAGAGTGGGGAAAATCCCCCATTTTTTTGTTTTGATTCATCTTTCCCAAGGTAGTTAGCATGCTAAGCTTCAAATTCTTTCATGCTCTTTTCCCCTGGTGGGAGCAGGGTGTCAGGAGAGGAGAGGGGTGATGCTGATGGTGGGGAGACACAGCTGGTGTAATGTCTCTTCTGTCCCCTTCATTCCCATGGACTGTTGGCAGCAGCTCCTTTTACCTGGATGGTTGGGACTCAGCTTCCTCTACTTTTCTCCTCCTGGGAGAAGAACTGCCCCAGGAGGTGGTGGAAAGCAAGGAGCTTGAACCCTGCTCCAAGGGTCTGGATGTGTCCAGGAGACACTAAGAAGCTGGCAGGAGAGACCAAGAAACTGATAGAAGATGAAAGGGGTGGCCAGGGCTGATCCACCATGTGGTCCTCCCCACACCACCCTTATTTTACTTTTGAGTCCCCTTTCCACAGGAAAAAAACCCAAAGCAGAAAACCAAGGCCTCTCTGGGAGACCCCAGAAGCAGGAGGCTGAGTGTTTAGGACACATGTCACAGTTATATTTTCTGAAAAATCCCTTTGCCAGGATTTCTTCTCCTGGGAAGCTGAGAAGCCTCAGAGAGAAATGAAACCAATAATTATCTGATTGCTTCTCCTGTGTTTGCTGCTTTGGAATGTGGTCTGGAGATTGTTTACCAACTGGCCATTGTTTGATTGGTTTCATGTGAATTGTTTTTACTTAATGACCAATCACCATCAGCTGTGTCGGACTCTGAGGAGTCAGTCACGAGTTTTTATTATTTATTCTTGTTAAGCCTTCTGTCTGTATCCTTTCTGTTTCTTTAGTATAGCATAATAAATAGAATAGAATAGAGTAGAGTAGAGTAGAATAGAATAGAATAGAATAGAATAGAATAGAATAGAATAGAATAGAATAGAATAGAATAGAATAGAATAGAATAGAATAGAATAGAAATCAGCCTTCTGAGAACACTGAGTCAGATTCACTCATCTCTCCCCTTCATCCTGGGGACCTCACAAATACCACAGACACAAGTCTGCAGGAAGATGAGCATCTTTTCCCTGTTTTCCTTTCGTTCAGTCCCTGGGATGACACATCCTTGTGGGGGCTCAGAGCACAGAGAGCTCCCTTGAGCGGAGCCACAGGTGCCACAAGTGCCACTCAGGTGCCACTGCCATGCCATGTGGCGTGTTCAGGCTGCTTTGATGGCTGTGCTTCACTGAGGCAGAAGGCAAGCAGAGGTGAAGTTGCTTTAGGCTGTGCTTTGCCTGCCTCAGCTTTGGATTCTGACTCTGAGCCACTCAGTTGCTTTAATTCCCACTGCAGTAGGGGAGAATTGCAGAGATAAAAGTCCTCTGGATGGAGAAGAGAAGAGAAGAGAAGAGAAGAGAAGAGAAGAGAAGAGAAGAGAAGAGAAGAGAAGAGAAGAGAAGAGAAGAGAAGAGAAGAGAAGAGAAGAGAAGAGAAGAGAAGAGAAGAGAAGAGAAGAGAAGAGAAGAGAAGAGAAGAGAAGAGAAGAGAAGAGAAGAGAAGAGAAGAGAAGAGAAGAGGTGTCACTCGTGGTTTGTGAAAGCTGGCTGAGCAAAGCAGGTCACACATCGATGCAGTCTCCTCAGGGAACGAGGTGTTCAGTAAATGACACAGTTTGTGATGGTTTTTAATACCACATTGCAACTTTTTTTTTACACAAGCAGATGGAAGGAATCAGCAATGGTCCATAAGAAAAGGCAGGATGACCCAAAGCAAGACTGACATTTGTTTGCATTTTTAAATAGATGTAGAGGTTAATTCTTCCATTAATTTTTTTGCTTTGTCACTCAGTATGTGCTGCTGCTGAGGATCAGAAGGAAACCGTGACACTGCAGCTTGTTCTTATTTTCCATGAGCGCTAGCCACTTTGAGATCTTTCATACATATTTTTGTAGATGCAAGTTGTCTATTAAACTAGACCAGAAGCATAATAAAATAAAATTTGCAACAATCCTGCAGAGAGAACAAGAGAATAAGGTTCAACATATCCTGCTTGGTAGATACTATATTCATGATAATCAGACAGGGAGCTCAGAAGGTTACCCAGTCAGCATTTTAAGTTTAGGGTATCTCATTAAAAGACATAACCTTTGTGGGCTCAGTAAAATATACATTATCTGTGGATCTTTTTCCCAAAGCTTCTCTTCTGAAGGCTTCCATAACTCCTTTATTGCTTGTACTATCCGTTTCTGAGTATTATGCTGCCAGAGAGCATTGGCTCAGTAGCAAACCTGCATGTGTGAGTCAAAACAAGGCTGGTGGGGAACATGTTTTAGGGCAGAATTGTCTGAAAAAGACCACAGGTGAGCTGTCATCAGGCATTAATGTACCTGAGGAGCTGTGCTGTTCTGAACAGCCAGGAGAGGCTTATCTGGGCTTTACAGGTGGGCTGTGACAAACATGACCAGCCTTGCCCGAGGTGAGAGCCAGAGATTTCTGGGTAATCTTCTCCACACCGTGTTCTCATAAATGTGGATGAAACTGAAATGAAATTACCTCCACATGGAACAGGAGAGACTGATACATTGTTTTATGAGTGTACAGTTGAGATGAAATCCAAAATGGGAAAAAGTTTGCAAAAGTGTTTGCAAGTGGGAATGAATGGAAAGATATAAATACAGAAAAGTGAGCTATAATATGTCCTCTAGCAGTCATTGCTGGATGGGACATACTTTGTTACATGCTGTGCCATAATTAATCTCAAGGGTGAACAAAAGAAGTGGAGTGGGTCTTCAGGTGCATAGCAGAAATTAAAAACCTTTTTAATTTATTGACAGATTTCTTAAAATCACTGTTGGTTTAATGCACTGCTACATGTATTTCATTTGCAGCAGACCAATGGTAAGTAATGGTTCTCAGGTATTATACAGGAGAATACCCAATGACCTTCAACTAAAACAGTTCTCCTGGTAAATTTGTTTAAAGACAGATTGAACATTCTTTCTTCTTCCCCTTCAAATGGTTTCCTCTGAAGTCTGAATTCATTCTTTCCCCCAGACTTGTAAAAAAAAGTCTGGTGCATGGAGTGAACCCTGCACTGAGTGAGCAGAGAAGTGGCTTCAGGTCTAGTTAAATTAGCTCGAAATGGACCTAGTCCCAAAATTCTTCATTCCTGAATAAATCCCCATCCCCACTCTCAGAGTTCCTTGCTTCTCAGCAGTTCATTTCTCCTTCTGTTTCTGACAAGCAAAGCATTAAATATGAATCTTTGCAATGACATCTATTTTTAAAGTAAGAAGAATAGCGCTGAAGGGAGTAGAAAGTAAAACTGAACAGCCTTTCTTGCCTTTTGACTAAGCTCCTCCAGCTGTTGAATAAACAAATGTCATCAGCATTGCCTTCCCTTCCTGTGTGCCTGCAAGGTGAGCTGCACAGGTGTGTTTGCAGGCTGGGTACAGCCCTGGGCTGGACATCCCTGGGGGCAGGGCTGGCTGGCGTGGCTGCTGTCAGAGGTGGCACTGCAGGAAGGGCCACCCCAGCTTGGCAGCAGCAAGGTGTGGTGGCTCCTTCCCTCCATGTGTGATGGTTTCCTTCGAGGTGCTGGAAGCTGAAGGCTGCCTCCTCCCAGAGTGTGTGCTCTGGGAGCTGGCTCTGCACTGCTCTGTCCCCTTTGTGACCCCAGACAGATGAAACAAGGAGCCAGTACTTCTCCCAGCAGTTTCTCAGACGCCCTTTGCAGACCCACAAGACACCCCCAACCTTGCTGAGAAACACCTGTACACTATTTTTGAGGCACAGGCTTTCCAGGGATGGATTGTGTCTCTGCTTGGCACGGTCTCACACGGTTTTCCTTCTCTCTGCAGCACTGATGGTGTGCACTGTCAAACCTTGGAAGCTTATTTCCTTTCTTCCAGGCAGCATTATTTTAAGTAAGGTTGGTTAATCTTTGGTGTCTCAATACCTGTCCTCATTGTTAGAGATCTGTTTCAGAAAGTCTTATCCCTGGTATGACTTCCCTTGCTTTTATCAGTCCCCTGGAGGTGAACTCTAGGAGGTACAAGATGTTGGGTGCTAATAGGAATTGGAATAACTGGGGCAGAAGCATAGCTAACAGGGAGAGAAGAGATGAGTCTCCAATAATGTTCCATTCTCAGCTCACTGCCAATGCCCAGTGTTTGGCCAGGGTAGAGGCACAGCACACAATGAGTAACAAACCCCCTTGCATTCAGAAAAGGGTCTGTGGTTTGATATTGAACAGGTATAAGGAATCAACCACAATTAACAAACTGTGAACATATTTGTTCCCCAAACTGGCTCAATGACAGTTGCAAGGGTTAAAGGAAGTGCAGTGCTGTTGAAAGGAGGTGTGATAAATGGAAACAGGACATCAGGGGGGGGTATGTTAATAGCATTTAAACATTACTTGTCTGTTTTTGAAAGTGGAAGAGTGATTTTTCCTTTTAATGCTTTTCTATCCAGTGACACAAAAAGGTGGACTATTGGAATCTGTTAAAATCAAGCCCTAACCTTCTCAGTTTTCCATGTCTGCTGTGGGTAGTGTGGCAGTGACAGAGGAGATGTGAATAATTGATTTTACTCTGTCTCCAGAGACAGGAATTTCCAGCAGCCAGCAGGTGAGTATATAGTTGCTTCTTCAAACTGGGTCCAGCTGAGAGTATGTGACTGCAATGTGTGGAGGGCTCACAGTGCCCTGTCTCGTCATTACAGACATTCACAGGAGGCATTTATCTCCCAAAACTCACCTGAATCCTGCATGGCTCTGCAGGTTCAGCTTTATTTCTACACTAAATTCTTCCTTCATTCTGGTTTCACCAAAATCTTGTGTAAATCCCTGCCTCTCCAATGGCACAGACTCTGCAGCTCCTGGGTCACCTCACACCACATATTACAATTATTCATACCCTGTTCAGTACAAAGCTCCCTTTGTCCAGGGGTCTCAAACCAAGAGACCTGTGAAGAGTGAGAAGATCCTGGAGTGCCAGAGTTGCTAAATTGCAATTGAAAAGTTGACTCCTCCTCGCACTGGACATTCCAGCTACAGAGCATGTAATGAAGGACTTGGTACGAATCTGAAGGTTAGGGGAAAAAAGTAAGAAAAATGCACACTGCATCCCTATCCCTGTATGCTCCCTCAAGTCTTCATAGCATCATGACAGCTTGAATGCTCAATTTAGACAGAAAATTCCATGTTTGCATTTTGGAAGAAACAACTTTCAACTCAGATGTGTTAGCAGTTCTGATGCGTCAGATGTTCCATGTGGGAAAACATTTAAACAAGAGCCATTTTCTCCTAAAAAAAGGTTTTTTCTCTTCCCTCTTCCTAGTGTTTGTCTGGTAATCCAAGTGGGATGGGGAGGATTACAGACTGCTATTCTCTAGTCTGTGAATTTATGGCAGTGGCACTGGTTTATAGTGAGTGGTTTCTGGCAGATAACATCTGCATGAACACATTTGTCCTGTGGCTCAGGTAATACCTCCACAGAGGGGTTTATCTCCAGAGACTGCTGGAGCCAGCTTCTGGGTGGTGGTTTGGGTTCAGGCAGAGGGAGCAGGGAGGTGCTGAGTGAAAGCAGATAGTGTGGAACTGGTGGTGTGGGGCAGGTGGAGTGTGTGCTGGGGAAGATTCTTGTTTTGGAGCCTAATTTATTGAGAAGGTGGCTGAAGCCCCAGAGCTGGGGTGCCACTGGAGCAGTAAGGACCCAAATTCTCTCTGTTGTACATTAACTTGGCTAGTAGGGCAGTGATCCAGACAGTAACCTAGCCAAGTTCAGTTCCTTCTCTGCTTGAGGGGTTTGAAATTGCATCTTCAGCCTTATCCAGAATTCAGAACCATTTAGTGGCTGGAAAAATAGGACATGTAGTTCAAAATGCCCCTGCTCAGAGGAACAATAGAACTACTGCCTGTTGCTCTGCCTTCCTGTAAATAGTGCTCTGGGGATCTCAGCTTCTGTTTCTCTAATTTTTTAGAGGCTAATGTGGAGACAATGTAAACAACTTTACTTTTGAGAAATTAAATTTACTGTCCAGCTGGACTGTTGCTGCTCCCCAGGACCCACAGAGTCCTGTTTCTTTGGTTTTATTTTGAAGCTTTCTTTGGAAAAAAACTCAAGTTTCTTGAGAATAAATACTCATATGCTGGTAGTTAATAATTGAATTGGAAGTAGAAAAGGAGAGGTCCCAGTACCTACTTTCTCCCCATTGCCTCCTTTGGCTCCAAAGTATGTAATCAAAGTTGTGCACTATGATTATGATTGCTTATTTCTCTGCTCCCAGTAATGCAGCCCCTTTTGTCCAGAACTGTGGTTTTCACTGGTAAACACAGTGCTTCTCAGCAGATTGGTGTTAAACTACTTTAATTGCAAGTAAAGAATTTTGCTGGCTGATTTTCTCCTCTTCTGATTTTCCATGTCCTTTGATCTTCTGGATCGCTGATCACGCCCCTTTCCTTTCTTGGCTAAATCCATCTTGCCCGTACATCTGACAAAATGTTTGGTTCCCAGATGCATTCCTGATTAGAGCTGGCCAGGAATTTCCTGACAAAGCATGCCTTTGTTGAAAAATGCCAATTTATAAAATCAAAATGCCTTATAGATGTGTCTCTTCTTTGATGCATTTTCAGGGAATAATAGGAAGATTTCTGCTTTTGGGATTTGCTCCAGATTGAATTGCCATGAATTTTAAAGTCCAGAAAACACTGCCCTGAAAGGGGCTCTGGGAGCTGCTACACTCCCTATTCTGTGGCAGTGGCCTCCCTGGGTGGCTCAGATAATGTGACAGCAGTTTGTTGAGTCCTGTGGAGCCAGAACTCACTGGTGTGATATCCAGCTTTTAAATTCCATATCAAAATGGCCAGAGTCCTGAAAATACTGATATTTTTTGTCAGCATTGAAAAGGTCACATTCCAATGGAATCTCATGCCTTGGTGGGAGATGGAAGAATACCTCCATTCAGTGCAGGTGCATTCCTGAGAGCTTTACCCACTTCTGCAAAATCTGGAAATACAACTTTTAAAAACTAAATTACCCTGGTTGAAGAGAATAAATTAAGGCATATTTTTGCTATTGAAAACAAGATTTTGTCTTGAGCTGCGGAGCCTTAGAGACTGAAAATCTTTGTTTATCAAAAAGTCAGGCAAAAGATAGGAAGGTTATTCAGGCAGTGGTAATGCACAGCATGAGTGGTGGCCATTGGCTCTGACCAGAAGGGTCTGAAAAGGACAGCAAGTTCAACCTCAACATCCATTAAATCTTTAACCTTTCTTGCTATTCTTAATGGAAGCTGGGGGAAGAGGAAGTGGGAATATTTTAATAGATTTGAAGTGCTCCCTTCATGAATTATTTTTCGTGAGGAGATGAAATGCCTCACTGTATGGACACATTATGTTCTCATGGTCTGCCTTATTTAAAGACACAGTCATAACAAGCAGTCACAAAGCTTTATATGGCTTCTTTATTATTTTGCTCTTGTTATTGTGCCTCTGCGGGGTCTACACAGAAGAAAATCAGTAGATCAGCAGAATGCTGCTGTTATTGTGGAGCCTTTGTGTAGATCTGTGTGGCAGTAAAAATATGAACAATATTTCACTGAATCCCATCCCTCATTATTTTGGGGCCATTTCCTCAGCAGGCTGTCACACAATACTAAGGACAAGTTGGGTTCACAACTACTTGAATGATGCAGAGAATAAAAGAATATATGCCTCTTTGTGGAAAGAAAACCTGCCTGGGCCCAAATAGAAGGAAATCACCACAAATGCACCTTGTATCTACTTGTCTAAACAGACCTATTCATTTCTATACAATACTCTTTCCAGTCCTCAGGTTGTCTCTCAACCCATTTTTAAAAATCAGTCCATTATAATAAGCACACCAGGGACAGATTTTGTTGACTCACTCTTTAAAGCCATCTTATAAATATGCAATAACTATATTTGTGAGAATTCAGAGCTCCACATTCCCAGCTTAAAAGCTCAGTCAGTTTTCAGTTGTGTCTCCATCTAATGCCTGACAGTATCACAGAAGGACACGAAAAAATTTCCCATAATGTGATTACACTGGAAAAGTCCATTATTTGAATCCTTCCATAGGAGGATCACCATAGGTTGCTGTTCCACTACAGATTGCCACTTGTCTCAGGAACAGCAGAGGAGCTGGGAGTGCCTGGCATCCCCCAGTCCTGGAGGAGGCAACCTAAATATAGAGGCCACTTTAGGAACCCATAGACTTAATGGATCAAAAGAAGGATACTTGCTATTGCAAAGGATTGCAAGGTAGCCCTAGGCACAGTCAAAAGGGCACCACAGAGGTTCAGCAATTGCTCCTGGAAGAGCAGGCAAGTGACCCCAAACTGCCTATACCTTTCCTTAATCCTCCTTAGCATCCTACAGGAAATCTACAGACTGGTGATTTAAAGCCCTAAGTGGGGCAGGGAAGCTACAGTACTGGGATCATATCTCTGTTGTGACTGGGCTCTTAATGGCACTTTAATCTTGAAAATGCTGACCCTTGAAACAGTGACTTAATCAGAGGCTGAAAACAGATTGATTTTGCAATGAGTTTTTTCCCCCCTAAATTGCCTTTGAAAGTAAGAAAGATTTTTTGGTGCCTTATTTTTGATGTTTCAGTGTGAATATTAACTAGATACAACTGCTGCTTAGTTGCACCATCCATGTTTTGTACAAATTCAGTCTGTCACCTGCACTTAGGCCAGTAAGTGCTTAACTTTTTTTCATACTGCAAGGATTATGAAATCAGGTTCATGAAAAAACTTATTTTAAGAGAATGCAGCCTTTTTATCTTAATGTGTCTTTGTTATTTCCACAGCAGCACAACAAATGCTACCATACAATTAACAGGTTTCAAATAAACTGCCCTATAGCTGTTGCAGTGGGTTGCAATTCCCAGTTTTAGACTTGCCAGTCCTTTCCCAGGTAGCAATACCTTCTCTGTTCCCCTCCCCTTGCCTCTTCCTAAGTGATGTCCATCAAGCTTAACATTCCAGCAAGGGCTTCGTGTGATTGGCACAAGTTCAAAAGAAGCTTCTCAGCCCTGGGGTCATTGGCCTGTCTAAGTGTCATTGTCCCTTGAGACTCACCCCCTCCCACCTGGTTGGTGGCTCACCTATCCTCTCCCTTCGCCCTCCCCCTGGGCTTAAAAGGACCTGGAGACCATGGGGCCGGGATTCTACTGTAGCTGTACCAAGATTCAGAGATCTGTGACCCTGGAATAAAGCTCTGGATTAAACCCTACGGTAGAATCCTCTCCTTTTCTCTCCACCTAGCCTAAGGACTTTCACCAGAGGTAAACCTGAGTTCTTACCAGCCTGGACTTGTCCCAAGTGCCTAGCTGCAACATCCAGCCAGCCAGAGGTATCTCTGTGGTGAAATACTGCAGCTGCTGCCTCTGGTCAAGCAGCAAGGGCCAGACGAGCCCAGGCACGTTCCATCCAGTAATATTGGGATCATATTCCAATATACAGCTGCTTTGCAAAGCCACCCCAGGAGCTGGTGACCTGTAGATGGGATGGCAGCAGGATCAGGCTGGTTTTGCCACCCACACCCCTTCTTTTGAGGGCTTTCTTCACACACTGAAGCAGAGAAGCCTGTGCTCTTGCCACCCCCCATGCATGAGACACAGGCACGTAGCTGTGGCTGAGCTAATGTGAGTGCATGGTCTGAGTGCTGCCCTTGCCTGCTCCCCACCCCGTGTGCCTGGGCTCCAGCCAGCTCAGGTCACATACTCCAGGGGCTGCAGTCGTCCTTGCCTGCCTTTATAAAGGTGCTGCAAGCTGCCACTCCTCTGGAGGAATTGGGAATGGCAGAATGTTGTATAAAACCCAGAAAACACAATCTATACCTGGAGGCAGGAGGTGCACCGTTCCTGAAAGGCAGGTTTATAAAATAGCATGAAAATGCTGTTTTTGAGCTTTTTTTGCTTTGTTGTTCTGAGAGGAACTCATGGGAAGAGGGTATATTTCAATGGTACTTAATTAAAGACTGCTTTGTTTGTAATTCCATGTGGAATTGTCCATGATTGCAAGTTTGATGAAAAACAATACACGGCGTTTTGCCTTTGGAGCTGTTGCTGGTTCAAATGCTATGTAGTCCTGTCATATTCAGTAACAGGAGAAAGGAGGCACCCAGGTGAATGTTGCTACAGCTATTTGAAAATGAACTGGTTCCTGTTGATGATAAAAGCAAATTTCCAGGGCAGAAACTCAGCAAAAATAAAAAGCTGAAAAATGATAACATTTTTGATTTCTGTAGCATCACTGACAAGAAAAATCTTCAAGCCAGGAAGCAAATAAATGCAACACTCAGCCATCCCTTTCATTTTTGGCAAACAATCAAAACCTGTTTCTTTTCTATATAGAAACAGATTTTCCTTCCTAATGTATTTTAAATTAAATTTTTTGGTGTCTTTTTTTTGGTGTTTTTTAATGTCTGTTTTGTGGAAAAGCTATTTTCTGTAGAACACCATTTTAGCTGCAGTTTCAACAAGCTCTTGTTGCTTCTGAACTCAGGCTTCCTGTGTAGTAACACATTGCACTGTTGGCACACTCCTCTAACTAACAGCCTATAGCATATTTGGTGTCATCTGTTCCTGTTTCCTTGGCTGAGACATGGGCATCCTGCCACATATCTTTGTATCCTTGGATCACTGACATTTTTATTGTTTGTAAAAATAACCCCCCAGCTGCAACTTAAACATTCCTCACAAAAATGGTTTCTACTAAATGCTCCTCCATGTTTTATGTAGTAATGTGATAAAAATGGTGAGGGTGTTGCTGAGCTGATTGGCATCTGTTGTAAGGTGATGAGCATTTTCTTTTTCACTGAAGGTCACAGGATGGGGGTGCTAAATACTTGGCTCTTGGACAAATGCTACATATGACTGTGAACATTTGTTTGTATAGTCCTGGTTTAAAAAAAGTAAAAATAATTATTATTCTTTGGTGTAGAAACAGAGGTACCTAAGTGCAGGCCAAATTTGCTATCACAGTGGGCAGAACCTTTCACACTTTCTTTTAGCAAAGGTAAGCAGGAAATCAGTATTCCTAAATAAAAACAGGTATGGGTGGGATAATTTTTTGTTATAAGGGTGTTTTAGAATTAGTCTTCCTTCCCTGTGTTATTTTGTGCCAGTAACATTTGCACTCCCCTGGCCCTGGGACAGTGTTTGAAGACAAGTCTAAAAACATAAACCTAGATGTCACAAGGCATGGAATTCATTGGATCAAACTCAGCTGCTGAGACTACAAATCGTGGTAGTCTGCACATCAGCTCTCTTTGCAGGCAGAAATGGAAAGTAAGCACTGCTGTGGTGCAGCTCAAGCAGATGGTTTGTGTGGTCAGAGGAGCCTTGTCTTGGAAGAGGAAGGGCAAGAGGGCCAGAGAGGGGACCCAGCTGGGATTGCTGGCTCCCAATAACTAAAGAGATATTTTATGTAATGTCATGTCATACTCAGCATAAACAACTGGAAAAAGAAGGAGGAAGTGGGGAGGGACATTTGGGATGAAGGTGTTTGTCTTCACAAGCCACTCCTGTGAGTGATGGAGCCCTACTTTCTTGAAGAGGTCTCAATATTTTCCTGCTTGTGGGAAGTAGGGAGTGAAAACGTTGTTTTGCTTTACTTGCACAAGTTTCTTTTGCTTATTTATTTGCTTTATCTTGACCTGTGAGTTTTCTCACTTTTACCCTTCTGGTTCTCTCCCCCTTCCCACTGGGAAGAGGGGACAAGCAGATGTGTGGTGCTCAGTTGTCATCTGGAGTTAAACCATAACAGTTGGTTCTGCTTTTCCTGCCTAAGTGTGACTGCCAAGACTAGAAAGCACCACCTTGGCTGTTCAGCACACTTCTCATTTCAAAATGTAATATGCAAATGACCACATCTCATTCTGAAGAGAAACTGTTCTGATAATTACCTCTTGGTGCCAACAAATCAGATCTTTCTTCATTTGTCTGACCTTGCCTCTAGTCAACATATTTGTTGCTCTCTACCAGGTCTGTTCTTTGTTTGACCCTCCAGGCCTAGCTCTTCTCTGTTTTGTCATTCATAAGATATATTTTGAGACCTTAAGGCTTATAACACAAGCTTTTCTCTCAAGCCTTTTGGTTTTTTTTCCTGTCTTTAGATGTGCTCCATATCACCATGGACAACTGAACCATACTTTTCCCAACTGGCCAAGCCCCTGAACAGCAGGAAAATCCCTGCTCTAGTGTTTGATATCTGCCCTTTTTTGGTGTCAGGGCCTGAAGCAACCCTTCACACTATTCAGTCTGACAACTCCTGTGTACCATCTCTGAGCTCCTATCCAGCAGGTGGGATTTGCCTCCTGCACTTGGTGATATTTCAAGAGTTTTTTCCAATGCATCAAGCCACTTTGACATGCAATTGAAAACCTTCTGTAAGGGCAAGTGTCTTCCTCATTATTTTCTACTCCACTAATCTCTGTAACGTGCAGACTTTATTGACAATGATTGTAAATCCCAGTTTGGAGCTATATTCAAAACTTCACCTCAGAAGATGATAGGGGTAACAATTAATGTGTGATATATGGCTCACCAGTGCCATCTTTTTAAAGGCAGCCATAAAATTTCAAAAGCCTTTGTAGCTCCTTTCAAGCTGACAAAAGTATAAATGACAAATAATTTTCTTTATATTTCTCTGAATAGGCTTTTGGAATAGTTTCATCTGTTTTATTAAATGGTTATGACTGGAATAAAATAATCTTTATTTATTAAACTAAGATCCAAGTTGTGCATAAATAAGTATGGTTTCTAAGCAATTGTGTGGACAGCCCCAAGGGACTAGTAATGAAATGTTGAAACAGAAAAATTTCAAAATAAGAAATTGTTCTTCATGTCTAACTTTCCAAAAAGCTTTCTCTTTAATTATATTTGTTCGGTTACAGATTTCTCTACTTGGTTTTCACTTATTCTTCTGTACTAGATTCTCCTGTTAGCTGATGAATTCTTTCTCCTTTTTCCCTCATCACATTACTGGTCACAGGCGTGTCATAACAAGATTAAGGTTTTCTTGGAATAGTGCAGGGTGGAAAGTGTGATCAGAAAAGATTGACTGTTCAGTCTGGTCTAACACCACACAAGGCAGGAAATGTCTGAATGTTTTGATGAGAAACAAAAGGTTAAATCTTGTGAGATTGTTGGTACTTTTAATTTTAAGTCATTAAAAATGACACTCTCCAAGACACTGTAATATTGAGTTGGGGTTCAACATTTCAGGTTGCTTCTGAGAAAATTCCGAAAGTTAATTGCAATATTTTCCATTTTAAAAAAATTGTAATTTAAATTATTTATTAAAAAAAATGAATAGAAAGAAATTTTATTCAAAGTCTTTGAAAGGTGTTCGTTAGACTTGAGATGGATAATTGGCTACATGCAAAGATGAAACAGATATGGGACTAGGGAAAAAGAAAAAATTGTATTCACATTAGAAAAATGATGTCCTTTTAAGTCAGAAAGAAGTCTCAGCTCTGCTAGCTGGGCTCTGGTGTGTCTCATCTGTGGCTCAACCTATATTTACTGTGCAGAGACAAAGCTTCACCCTCATCAGAGCAGATGAACTGGGTATTTCTGACATGGGGAGTAGATGTCCCCTTGACTATGCTGTGAAGTGACCTCTGGGGATAGCTGTGCTTCAGATTAAAAAAAAAAAAACAAACAAAAAACAATAAAAGAACTTGAGCAAGCACAGGGGAGAGCTTGGCTTACATACAGTCTTCCATAAAGAGCTGCCTTTGTTTCTGAATGGCTCTGTCCAGACTTTGACATCTCCCTAGGGAGAAAGCTGACATGTTTCTTACTGCAGGGCTCTCTCTGGAACAGGAAAGATCCAAGGAAATTCTGTAGATTTTTATTTCAGTTGTGCCCCTTTAGGATACGTTATGAACTCTATACATGATAGTGCTGCATAATGCTGTGAACCTAGAGACAGAACTTCTAAATGGAATGAAAATATTTGATGAAAGTTTTTTGAGATTGTTGCTGCATTGTATCAAGATATTCTTTGCTTTCATTTTATGTTTGCTTCTAGAAGCATAAGCAGTAAGCTGAAGCATTTTAATAATTACTTCCACTAATTCCTCTATGCTTTTTTAACGCTTCATTGTGAACAGACGCTTTCCACCTTTCTATCAAAAATCTCTTAAAGATCAGAATTTTCAAGGTGCCAAATGTGTGTATTTCGAGTTTGAATTTCAATATATAAAAATTGGAAAATATGTCCCAAAAAGAAAGAAGAAAGAGGAAAGAGATACAGGGACATCTTCCCTGGCACTGAATGAGAACAACAGAAGAAAAGTGAGCTATCAGTAGAAATATATTTTATTGTTGCCTGTAATCTGTGTTTTCCATTCACACCAATTTCTGAGCAGACTGGGGCCTATTTTCCATTTGTTGTATGTGAGTAACTCCCATTGTTGAAAATGGAAGTTATTTGTTGTATCAAAGAGGAAAACGTGGTTAGAATGTGATTGTAACTGTTTCTTCCCCCTTATTTTCTGTACTGTGTGTTATTATTTTGTGGAGTGCCATGTTTTTTTTTTTTTTCCTGCAGTGTTTCTCATATTCTTAATAAGGTCAGCTTGCAGTAATTTCAAGAAGAAAGGCATCTTTTGCTGCAGTGTGCTATAATTTCAGGGCTCTCTGCAGGCAAACTTGAAGATCAGGATAGATTTTTCCCCTCCAGTTTGGTCTGTTTTACTTTGTTAAAGCCATACTGATGGTCCAAATGATCTCTGCTCAGCTTCTGAGTTTTAGTACAAACTGGAAGCTCACAGCAGTCCTTCTGGTTCATGTAATCAATTTGAGGTTCATAGTTTTTTTCATGATAAAGAGCTTATTGCATCACTAAGAGGAATTAAAATGAATTTCTCAGCTGAGAGTCAGGTTAGGTGAGATGCATCACATTTTTATTACCAGGGAAATGCTGCTAATCATGAAAATATTTTTTGGTTTTTCACTGAGCAAATTAATTTTTTCCAAACAACTATGCAGATGCAGAATGATCAAATCTTGCAACCTTTATTGACAAAGGGAGTGTTGCTCTTAAATTAATGTGAATGCTGGGCCTTATAGAGTAGCTTCTACTTGAAGGAGCTGAGTTGTGCCAATCCTTGTTACTATGCAGAAGAGCTGTGCTATTGCTTCACACCTTCCCAGCAGAGTCATATTTATGCTCTGGTTGTACAGAGACGGGAGCTGCTATTGAACAGGTGAAGTGTCATTAGTGTCCTTGTGATCAAAACTTTTTTTCTTTTTTTTGACAGTGTGTTTTATATTTTGCAGATTTAGATCCTTTTGGAGAACCATGTGTCTTCAGCCTGAAGGATTCCAGGATGGAATTTGGGAATTTGTCTGTCTTACTTTACCTCTCTTTGTAATACCGAGGTTTTTATCTGAGCTTTCTATCAACTCCATTTGATGGTCATTTGTGAGAAACACTTGCTTTTAGGTCTTCATTCTGAAAACAGACCTAAAAGAGATCATATGAAAACATCCTCCCAAAAAGAAGGACATTCTCTTGCAATTTCAGTGCCATATTTGCATGGGGAAATACCCAGTGTCAGAGAAAATCTCAAAGAACAAAGAAAATCAATTGGCATGAAATGATCTGATGATGAAAGATCTCAGGAAGCCCTTTCTTTCCCAACTCTTTTTATTGGAGTTGATGTGTCTGTGGCTTAGATCTCTGTTGGCTGACTCCCTGGCTGCTTCCTTCTGGAGTGTAGCTGTGCACTGCCAATAAACCTGTCACCTGAGCAGGGGTCAGTGACCTTTTGTATCCTGCCAACAAGTGGCCTTCCTGAACATTACTGTAAGAGAAAAGGATGAAATATTTGTGCAACCAACTATAAGAATCACTGTCTCTAGTGTCTAGTAAGCTTTCCTTCATTGCTGAATTATTGATTGCAACCAGTTCAAGTGCTGAAGTTTTACTTTGCTAAATTCAGGTTTTAGTTAAATCACTCTGAAATACATTAGAAAATTGAGACCCTTAATGTTCCTACCCAACCAAGATAAAGGAGAAGCTGTTGGATGTCAGAAAATGAGCCTGTGCAGCCTAAGGACGAGTGATGAGTCACATTCTGTACTGCTGTGGTGCTGTAAGAACTGCTGTTGAATGCCAAGTCTTGCCAACTGTGAAATTACTATTTCTGCTTGATAATGTTTTGTTTCCAAGCAGGATCTAGATAAAAGGCAATAAGTGAACTTTTGAAACAAATCAGACTGCTTGTCAGACTTTTTCCTTTGGTCTTCAACCAACATATTATGGAAAGTTTTAGATTTTATATAATAATAACTATCACATGATTTTCATTTCCCCCCAGTTTGTTGCCTAATTTGGCTGAATTGATTGAAAGTTAAAGTAATGCAGTCACTATTATTTTGTCAAACTGGGATATAATATTAAAAAGTGCCTGCACACTGAAGTAATTTATATGGTGAAACTAAGTCTTGTTTCCAACACAATTACAAAGGGGATTTTGGTGTTTGATTACAGAGTTAGACTAGCATCCATGGGAACTGAAAAACTCAAGTTTTTGTTAACATGGTAGAGGAAGGGAAACTCTTGCTTTAATGGTGAATGCACAGATGCCTCTAGGACAGTTCAGGTATCATCTGGATTTTGAGGCCTGTTTGCTGAAAGCACAAAAGGGACATTGGCTATCATGGAATGCTGATTTTTCTTGGTTAGACTTGTCTAAGAACTTAACTGACAAACGTTCTTAGGCTGGTGTGTAGTATGAAGCTTCTGAGCAGTATCCCTGAGTTCAACAAGCCTGCTCCAACAATGGCCAAGCACTTTGGCTGAGGTGGAGTCCAAGGGCATAAATTTTTGTAGGTTTCTATGCAAATATCTTTCGTATAGGTATCTTTGTCCAGCTGTTTTTGATTGTCAGAAATCCACAAGAAATTGGAGATGTAAGAATCTGCTTCCTATTTTTAATTGCCAGAATCATTCGGCTTCCCTTGTATTCTTTTCCAGAGGGAATAATTATGCTCATCTACACTGTGGTTTTTTATGTAGGCAGCTAGGATGTACATCTTATGTGAAGCGGAATGAAATTTCAAAGAATCATTCTGATGTAGTGATAGTGCCAGTGTGTCCTTAATAACAAACAGATTGTGATGAACAGTTACTAAACTCCAAAACAATATTGGATGGAATTAGCAGATTGTGATGTACAGTTACTAAACTCCAAAACAATATTGTTGGATGGAATTAGCGGATTGTGATGTACAGTTATTAAACTCCAAAACAATATTGTTGGATGGAATCATCTGTCCTGTACTTAAGAGGACTGATAACATTAATGTTAATATTTAAATATATACGTTTTCGCCATGTTAGCTTTGTATGACTTCCTCAGTTATTCATAAACTCTGACTTATCTGTGAATTAAGTAGGTATCAGATCTGCCTTATGAAAAGTTTAGTGATTCATTCTTTTGCAAAATACTTTTAGACAGAATATCATATTGTTTGACCTCTATTGGCAAGATGTCAAACACCCTGGCTTTAGCAAACAGGACTTAAATCACCAGATTCACTGTGATGAAGATGACCAAAACCCCAAGCCAAATCTGACAGACAGATGGGTTACCTGAAGATTACAAAGTGTCAGCTTAATGAGGCTTTTGGAAGACTATCAAGTCTCAGAGAGAAAGAAAGTGGGCGAGACATTTCTTAAATCAATATTTATCTGAAATGTTTTTCTCATTTTGCTGGGACAACACCGTATCATGCAGCTTCTTGGCTGATAGGTTTGGGCAGGAAACGTCTTTAGAAATGGTTTTCCTGCAGAGTTATGGTCTCATGATGCCCGCATCCAGCATGCCGGGCAGGGCAGGACCGAGGGAATGGCTTCAGCACCACGGGCAGCGCCCGCGCCGGGCCGGCGGCGGGAGCGGCGGGAGCGGCGGGAGCGGCGGTGTCGCCCTGTATTTTTAAGTTTTTCTAAGCCTTCTGATGTTTACATTCTTGTAACGAACTTTCTCACACACTCTATGTAAATAACTTATTTTTTTGCATTCTTTTATGGAGGAGGAGAAATTTGATGGACTGTTGGTTTGTCCAGTGTCATTGGAGAGGTGGCACTGTCACCCTCCATTCCACTGTCACTTTTGGAAATCTATAAATGTTGGAGTCAGAACTTAAAAGTGCTATTTTTTTTTCCTTGGGAGAGCTGCGTGTCCACATCGTGTTATTTCGTGTCCTATAGTGACACGGCGGGGGCGGCGGGAGCGGCGGGGCTGCCGTGCTCATTGTTCATCTGCCCAAGGGATGCACTCTGACTGTGCTGACCAGGAAAGGTCTTTTTGTGCCTGGGCAGAGGTGGCTGTGATGAGCCCCGGAGAAAGCACAAAACTGCAGAGCGTGGTGCAAAGCTGGCACTGCCAGACAGAGTCTATGCTTTGGAAAGAGGTATTCCCGGGATATGGCGAGACCAGAGGAGATGGAGCCGAGAGGCACCCAGCTGTGAGAGTGCAGCAGCAAGGCTTGAGGTATCTGACCTCAGAATCTCGACTCAAACCTGATGAAGGGTCTTCTTCATCTCACTCCTCTGCAGATCCCATTCCATGGGAATAATTCACAGAGGAAATACCCTATTGCTTGAATTTCAAGAGATCTGTGCAGTGCAGCTAATAACGTAGAGCCTGCTGATTATCACTGAGAGACTGCCTTCAGATTTCTGCAGAGATGGCTTCGCATTTCACTTTTAAAATAAGTGTGGGAAATCACACATGCAGAGTCTATGGAAAGAACAGTAACTTAGCAAGTACTGGTAGTGAGGAGTTACCACAGGCTACAATAAATCTTTCTGAACCAGCCTTATTTCTCCTACTGTTCCTGCCCTTTATTGTTCCTGAGGCTCTCTGCCCATGCAATAGATATCCTAGAGCTGTCCTGACAAGGAATCAGTTGCGTTAAGGAGGTGGTTGTCTGTAGGACTTGTCAATGTCAAATTAAGAATAGATTGTGGCAAAGGACTGAGAGAAGAGATGGGACACTTCCAATGTGCAGCTTGTGTTGTGCTGTTATGGAGAAATGGATTTTCAGTTTCTGTCAAACAGTTCCTTCACAGTGATGGGAAAATTGCTAAACCATGTTTTTCCACATTTGGCTACTACTTACACAGTCTGTATTTTCTTATCCTAAGTTTGAAGTGAATGTGTTTCCTGCTTTGCAGAGGTTTTGGCACAAACAGCACCTCCTGAGCTCATTGGAACTTGTCCAAAAAAGAGGATTCTTGGAACATATTAGATGATGCATAACTGTAGAGATTATGGAAGATCAGCTCATGTGAAACTCATAGAATTCCAATTTACAACTTTTGATTTCAATTTTAAAACTCCCTGTACTTAAATCTCTGTCAGTCATCTTCTTGAAGTGTACAGAAATATAAATTTCTTCATATTTTCAAAGTTCTTATACTCAGTGAAAGAACATGAGATATACATCCATAGACATTATAGCTGTCACTACTCTTTGCAAGCTTAAATGCTGTGGAATGCAAAGGAAGAATGAAAGTCCAGGATAGAGCAACTAAGAGAGCAGATAATGGCATTAATGTTATTTTACCTTTTGGCCACCTGTTGCAGTACAGCCAATGCCAGCAGTGACTGCAAGTCATTACTGTTTGACAGCTGCTTCATGTGCTTTGGAAAATGACTGTGTAATTGTTCTCAACCTCCTTTCTTGTGGACAGGTGTCCATACTATGATTAGCACTAATTGGCAATGTTGTTGGCAGTCACAGAAGGGAAACTAATGAAAGAATGAGCATGAAGGGGGAACAAATTTCTCAGCCGCCAAAGCAATATGCCCATCTATACTCCTGCCTGTTCTGGGAACAGAATGTCAGTTCTGTGTGTCCCCTCTCCCCAGACATATTATTTAGAAGAAGCCAAGTTGTTTTGAGGTAGAGAAACACTGGGTAGTTTAAAAGGGATTTGAGGCTGATAGTGGGATAATGATCTGCTTTAGGAATTTTTAAAATTGTGTTTGTTCAAGTTTGTTTGATTTTAACTTGTTTAGAAACTAAGTTTTCAGAAAGGGGGCAAATTTGGGAAAAGAGCTTTAGAAATATAACACCCCAATGAAAACTCAGGGGTTCTTTTTCACAAAAAAATGATGATGTTATCCTCATTAGTCTGTCTCTGGAATGCTGTCATTGTAGTCTTCACAACATGGTGATGTCCATCTCACAAACAACCCACTTCCATCCACTGTATGGATATGACTTTATATCAATATATCTGTTGGAATTGTAGAGGACTGTTGGTAGATATAATATTAAAGTTTGCTTCATGTCTGCCACATGAACATTCAGACATCCATAACATGACTGGGGAAGACCATATGTAGCAGATGCTGTGCATTTCCTACTCATTTGAATCAGGAGTTCTCTGGTCCTCTCACTATGTGACATAGTATCTGAATTTTTGTGAAAGTGGATGTGTGTATGGTCTCACTGGTAGGAAAGGGTCATGGTGACCAATGCATAGTGACTTACTCAAGAAGTTACATCACTCTGGAAAAACTCTGGATTCTGATGTAATTTTCCATCCTAGCTGTTATTCCTTCCCTAGACACCTTGAAATTCTTACCTGTTCTCTTGAATTGCTAAGTAAAGACTGTTTCAGACCTACCAGTTCTGCAAACCCTGAAGGGACCACCTTTGCTGTAAATGTTTGTAACGATGTCTTTTCCTGAAGTAGAGCAAGTTGATAGCATTTAGATGCAGAGCCAAACACACCATAAGCATGTCCAAGTGTGTACATGATTTTGCAGTGCAAATGAAAAAAACTCCAAACCTCCTGATCCTGGGGATCAGATAGGGGCAGCTAACACTGAGGTATAGTAATGTACAGTTCTTAGCTCCCACATCAGGTCAAACTGAAGCATGTATCTTAAAAAGGGCATGGGAAAAGTTAAAATAAAGAAAGATGAGGATTGTGCACAAGGAAAAATATCATTCCTAGGAAGTAAAGGTGGATGGATGAAGGAGAGCTGAGTTGGTATGGAAAAGCCCAATACTGTTGTGCTATCATGCAGGGAAAAGAGAGAGGGGCCAGCATTGATTCTTGTATATCATTGCCTTCTCCTCAATGACTTATCAGCATGGAGCCAACTGCATCTTGTATAATGGATGTACTTTCTGGGGGATCAATACTGGCTCATCACACAGCTGGCAGCATTGAACATCTTTTCTGTCTCAGCCTGCAGCATTTTATCTCTCCTGTTGCTTGTCCCACGTTATGTGTTCTGATGACATGGCAGTCGGTTTTGTTGGGTAATGGTTTAAAAAAACCTTGTGCCCACACAGACAGGGGAGCATAAATGAACAGTGGCAATGTGGAACATTTATAATACCCTTCTAACCCCTTCCCCAGCTTCTTTGGGACCATGACCTGTCCTGTGGTCTGAGACTGACACCCCTCACAATGCCTCAGAGGAATGAGTCTCTGGATCACCTTTCAGATAGCCTTTGGGAATATGAAATGTGTTATGAGAAGCCAGAAAGTGTCTTTTGGGACTGCACAAGATTTCTATGGGATGTTTTCGAGAGGAATTAAAAGTGGGGAAAGGGATGTATCTAGCTGATTTGGGGAGGAAAAGAATGTGTGAAAAGGGAGGGGTAAAGGGCTGGTTCCATGTAAAAAGGTTGCTGGTCATGCCTGGCTCCTGGGCTTCTCACCAAATCCCATTAATATTTTTGAGGGTGAGGAACTCTTTAGTTTGTGTGCATGTAGGTCTGCTCCATCAGCTGGAGTAGGATACAGGCACATGGGGCATGTGAGGGGTGATCACCAGGAAATACTTAGCCAGTCTAACTGTTGACACAGATAAGTGACCAAATGTTTAAGCCATAAGTCTAGGCCAGATACTAGAGTGACCAGAGAGGCTGAGAGCTGACTTCTAGAGGGATCAGAGGCTCTGATACAAATTCCAGGGACACAGTGTTAGCATGGCCTGAGAGACCCATTTCATGCGTGTGTGTGGCTTGCTGGATTTTTACATACATATGTGCTGTATACCTGTGTATGCAGGGACCTGCTGGGAATACACAAATCCTGGCTGGATCTGGAGGCATGGAGATGCAGCAGCCTTGCCTCTTCTGGTCTAATGGGTTTGGCACCCCCTAACAGATTTAATAAAGTTATACTTAGTATACCTGATCTTCATGAATGCAGAAATAATCCTAGAAAAGTCTTTATTTGTGTATTGCCAAACTTTGGGAGAATTTAGGCGTTTTCCCAAACGTGATCTTTTCCTCTGAGAATGAGGAAAATAACTCATGGGAGGTAAAAGTTCTAAAACAAAGTAAGCAAGGAGAAATAGGAAGCATCATATGTGGGCTGGTCTTCCCTGTGGTACATTTATTGTTATTTTCTAGAGAAATTAAGCATTTTTGTATTTCTACTTCTCTCTAACCATTAAAGTGATGACAGAAAACAAAAATGTAAGTGATGTACTGAGGTTAGCTTTTCTGGAGAGTAGTTCTGCTTCCCTTGCTAAAGTGCCTGAAGGTATTACTCTTAGGATAATTGTAGCCTTTTGCCATGTTGGCAGATTCTTTATAAAAATTTTTGTTCCCATTAAGCAACAATAGATGAAAGGAAACCTTGGCTCAGGTCACCTGTTGGCAGCCTCACAGTTGCTACTGAATAAGCATTGCAGCAGAAGTTGTCACTGCAGACAGGATGTCACTGAAGAGAGCTGGCATTTTAAGGACTGCTGTGTGTTTGTAAAAGCCTGGCCCAGCCTGAGAGCTCTGCCTCATCCTCCTGGCACAGCTCTTATTTCACTTGTTGCAGTGACAGAAAGCAGGTGAATCAGAGGACTAAGAGAACAAAACTCACATAAGTGGGAACATGGATCTCAATTCCATTTTTTATGATAAAAAGCAAAGGGTTAGGATTAGTGATTTTCAAACCTAAGACAGGTTCTGTCTTCTGATTTTATTTACAGTTATAATGCAGACATTTTAATAATTTTATGACAAATGACAATATACCCAGCAGTGAAGGTATTTTACTTGGTGAGTATGGTAGTAACAATATTTTCAAAAAAAGGAAAAAAATCTTTAATTAAATCCTGACTGTATGGTGTTCATATGTTGCTGTGAGTCCTACTTTGCCTCTTGTTTTCTGTCCCAGAGGGGTAAAGCTTTAAATTGAATTGCTGTAGGGTCACACCCCTCACATAATTTGTAAATATACACTGTGTATGAGATTATGTTTTAGTAATGGCAAAAGCTGGTTAAAATGTTATGAATATTAGAGAAGCTTTGAAATGGGGGGGCAAAGCAGCAGCCAGAAGGAAAAAATACTCTTCCCAAATGCTACAGTACGTCATACTCAAAACTGTATCACTATAATTATAGAGCAATGATAATTGTTTGTTTTTTTAAATATGAAATTATATCAATAAACATTCTGTGCTTCTTAAGTACAATCTCTGTTGTTGCAGTCCTCACATAGTATGACTGAAAGACAAGATGTTAAATTCTTTTGCAGGGGACTCAGCTTTATGAATGCCTCTTAACTGAACAATTTTTTCTTAGAATGTTATGGCCTCTGATAAGAGGACTTCTGAGCCAGAACTTGAAGGATAAAACTGAGCATCTGTGAATGCAGGAGGTGAAACCAATTTCTTAAAAACAAATTTAAAGGTAGCTAGTGGAAAGTCAGGCTAAAGTTGAGGAAGAATATACATCTGCCTTGATCACTCTGCCCATCTTCAGGCTGGCCCTACAGGTTATACAAATGCCCTTAACTCTGCCACTAACTTACACTTTTTTGTATCAGGCATTATTGGTCTGGCACAGGGGCAATACACTTTCAGGTGATGTACATTTTAAGCCTTACAACTTCTGTACTACTTTACATTTTAACTCTGTTCAGCTTGATGCATTGGTTGCCAAAAGCTCCTGCTTTTGAATAATTCAAGAAAGTCAGCTGTCAGTAGGTATATAATTTGGAGAATTGCCTTTGTACTTTTTAAAGTCGTCGAGCATGTGCCAGCAACTGACTGAAGCTCAATTTTAAGTTAGGTACTAGAGCTCAACTTGTACTGAGTTGTATTTATATGAATAGACTCTATGGGTTTGGACTTCTCCCATCAGTTTTTTACATAGACTCCAGTAGCATATTGAAGAGCAGTTTCATGTAGCATTATTGAACCCAGAGCTGATAGGTCTGATGATTTCCATCATTCTGTCATGATACCTGAATGTCAATGATGCACTGCTGTAAAGCTGTGAGTATTGCCAGTCTAATTTTTTGTCATTGCAAGGCACTAGAGCCACTTGAATTCAATCATGGAGTGAAAAGGTAAGAACTCTCTAAAAGAGGAGGAGAGAGAGAGATTGAAAAGCTTTCTTGGGAAACGTGGGCATCCTGGATTGCACACATCTGAAATATGGATGCAGAAATTAAAATCAAATCCATAAAATGTAAGCTATTTCATATAATTAATCTGTATAAACTAAAACATATGCCATAAAACTGATGGCTCATAAGTACATGACAAGATTAAGCTGAAACCTAATACATCTAAAATGAATGCATATAAAAATAAGTCTGATGAACTCAAGGCACTTAACACACCAAGTAACTCTTGAACAATACCATGAGCATTATGATCTCCTGGTTACTGAGGTGGTGCATTGTGTTGTTTTTTTGGGGGTTTTTTTGGTTTGGTATTTTTTTTTTTTTTTTGTAGTATGACAGGGCTGCTTGGTAATCAAACCTCTGCTGTGTTCTGCACTCTGCAGACATGGGATATGTAGACCTTCAGAGTCCACATTTGCTAAAAAGCTAGAAAAGGATTTTCATGCCTGCCAGAAATACATTGTGCATAGGACATATTGAATCTACATATGAATTTATATAAAAACATAAATATAGATTTATTTGGATCTGGACTACATTCTTCTTTGGAAACAGCATACATAATTTTTAATCTTTTAAAACATGTGGATTAATATGTCTGTAATTATTACATGCATGATTAACAGCAATTTCTCCTTTCCAGTACACATTCAAAACAGTAGAATACAATGCATTTAGCAAGATGCCATTCCTCTCTTCTGCAATCCACCATGTGAAGGAAGAAATTAAAGAGACATGAGGTGAGCAACAATGCTGGTGGCACCAGGATGTTTATGTTTCCTTTTATCTGAATACAAACAGCTCTCTTGGCTTGCTAGAGTCTGCAGTTATGGGGAGAGGAAGAACAGGATGCTCAGGAGATAGATGAGTGTGGTGGTGTCAGCCTTGGAGGGTTGGCCTGAATTTTACTCCCTCAGTCATACGTCTCTTCCTATTCTTGTCAGAAAGAGACCTCTGTGCTCATGAGTTTTATCCCATTGCAGGGTCTGTTCTCATATGACCCTTAAGTTATTTTCCACTTCTCTGGTCCAGTGTCCCGATTTGTTCCAGCAAGAAGATGATGGTTGAGACTTTATGCGAGGCAATTACATTTGAAAAGAAAAATGCAAAATTTGCTTAAGTTTCTGTAAACATATGTTCTGCTGTGTACAGTCTCACTGAGGTAAAGGTCATAATTGTGGATGAGGTGGGAAAAATAAAAGCTAGAGGTGCTTTTATTTTAGCTGTTAATTTTCTGCCCTTTGAACCATGAGAATTGTCTTAGCTTTTTTTTTTTTTCCCTGTAACTGTTCAATTATTATGCCCCTCACCTCCTTCCAAGCTATTTTTCCATCTCCACTTTTATTTCCTACTGCTCCATTCCTGCTTTTCTTTCCCTTATTGCTCCACTCTGACTTCCCTAAGAAAAATCTTATTTTCTGTTTCTCCCAAACATCTCTTCATGTTTTTATTCATGTTACTTCTTCAGCTTCTCTCCCCCTTAATGTTGTTACCTAGCCTAGAATAGAACCTTTCCTAATTGTGCGCTCTTCCTGCAAACCAGCTATGTGGCCACTGCTGAAGAAGTAATGCATAACCCATAATAATTAGCAGACAATAAAAAGCTTTGAAATATTTTTTTTCCCTGATGGTGGGCTGAGATGTTGACTTGAGCTAAAATATATTTTATTTAACTTTAAAACAATTGTCTTACCCAATCTTTGTAATTTTTCTTCAGTTTTGAACACCATTCTCTGGGCTAGGTTTAAGGCTGTGTTTTATATGGTTCTGTGCAGGGAGGTAAAACACAGCAAACACCTTTGGGCTTCTCTAGTTCCAACCCATTATTGTGTAGTGCAAAGGAAGTAGAAGGTACTTACTAAAACATTATTAAGACTGTACAAGCCTCTCAGAATTTTTTCTAGCTGTCACATGAAAAAGGGAGATTTTCTCAACCCTCAGTGTTTGAATTGTCTGTCAGTGGCCCAGGAAAGCTGAGACCCTTGTGCTGTCTGTGTCCTCTTAGGGGGACCCTTCCCTGAGTAGTCCTGCTGGATCAGAGGTTGGTCTGACTGACTTGTCCAGGAGCACACACCAACAGCATAAGGGAGAACCCTCAGCAGGTTGTCCACATTATTCAAGTACGTTCCCTGCTGCTGGAGACTGCCTGTGAAGGACTCACACTCACATGGAATAACACTCTTTATTAGTAGGAAATGGTGACAGGTGAAGTTTTGACAGTATCTGTTGGTGACAGTATCTGACTGCAAAAATGTGCTCAAAGCAATGCAGAGACAAGCTCCAATACCCAACAAAAGCATTCAGACACAGACTGTGGTTCTTACCCAAGAGCAGTCCCTATGGGGGAGGAGACAGGTTCAGCTCATTGACAGATCCCAGCAATTACAATGGTGTCTTCCCTTACTTCTCCCCAGTCTCTACTTAGTTTTATACCATTTCTTCATGTGTAGGTGGAGCTTGAGTCACTCCAGTCAGGCATACCTTGGTTACTACTGATTGCTGTAACTCACTCTGCTCTTAGAGACGCAGTCAATAAAACAGAGCACAGGCAGATTGAGGGCTGGTTGTACTTTGGAGGGGGTACCTTTGGGATGTAGGTGTGTGCCAATATTACAGTTAGGTTGTAATGAACCAAGCTCATCTGGGGAGAGTGATTTCAGCCCAGCTGCTGCCTTGGCAGCAATACCTCTCCTCCTCTCTCCCCTGGCTGACAGGTGTTATGGGGTTTATCGGCTGCACAGCAGCACCACTGAGTTCCCTCCCCACGAGGATTCCAACAGAGCCTGGCTGTGGCGTCTCCACTCTGCTCCATGCTCCATCCCATAGCAGGTGCTGTGGTTGCAGATTGTGTGCACATGGAATCACCATGGGATAGGTTTCCAGTGTGCCAACCACATTCCATTCAGGGAGCAGGAGCTCCCTGAATTTTACCCTATAATTTCTGTACTTTTATGACTTCTGTTCCGATGAGAATATAACCTCTCAGTTTCCTATAATTTCACCCCCAGCCATCTTTGCACTTTAATTAGTAAGGCTTTCTTAAAAACCAGCTAAATCTGGGAGCACGGACCTTCACAGCCCTTTCACAGAGGGCTTGTACCAGGCAGACTTTATAAAAAGGTTTTACTAGGAAGTAACTTTGATTTCAGTATGCCATATTAAGTACTTTCAGAGCTTCTATTATTACTTTACTTGTGAGAGTATTTACTGAGTCTTTATTAGAAGTAGGTTTCCAGGTTTTTATCTTCCCGCCTACAGTACGTAGTGAAGTCTAACTTTGAAGGAATTTTTTTTGGCTTTATTCTCTAAGTGATCCAGTCCTAACAATGGGTCCATGATGATCAATTTAATTTAATTTATGTTTTGTCATAAACTGTTACCTTCTTGACTTGTCTGTGTAATATTCAGCCTCACTCAAAGGAGCTGTTGGATACATTTTCAATTGTTTTGTGTGAGTCATTGTTCTAGAGGGAGCTTTTATTATGGATTGAATACCAAGGATGATACATTTACATGTATAAGATCAGATTCATGCTCTATTAGATTTATACCTGTTTCCTAGGTGTGCATATATTCACAAATATTCATTTGCATTAGTATGCATACAGACTCACAGGGTCTTGGAGACAGAAGGATAAGAAGGAAACATTGGGATGCTGCCAAGAGAAACTACAGTATCTTTGGTCTGATTATTATTCATTATTTATTCCTGTTGCTGCCTATGACAACGTTGTTCACACACAGTTGTCCCTATCCTTGCACAGTCACTTAGGCTGCTTGCCTTTGTTCCATGCTAAAGATGCAACTTAGAGAACAACAGGATGTGAGAGAGGAGGAGGAGGTTGACTCTGGACATGCTGAAATGTCAAAAAAAGCCCATCTAAAATAAAAAGCAGAATACCTACAAGCAGAAGAAACTGTGTTTAACCTCCTGTAAGTACATGAGCAACTAATGAGGAAATAACCACAAATATGGTACAGGGAGAGTAGTTTATAAACAGGTGAGACTGGAGCACGACAATTAGAAAAGTAGACTAGATCTAACTGGAGACCTTCCTGCTAGAGCCATACAAGTTAGGATTAAGGTGTGTGTGTTTGCTTGTCTGTTTCTAGCAACTGATTTATGTTGCTGGGGGCAGGCAGGACAAGCTGCTCAAGCATAAGGTCTTGGGCATCTCTGAGTGAGTCACCCTGAGCTCCAGCTACACAGCCAAGGCATTTTTGAGTTCAGTTTATCTGCTGGTTTTAGGTATCTGCTTTTAGATGAATGGTGCTGTGGCTGTGCCCTCTCCTCTCTGCTCCCTGCAGTGAGGACCCTGCTCCTAGGGACACCTGCAGCACCCACTGAAGAGGTCTGTGTTGGATCAAACGACTTTCAAGTGAGCTTTGGGAGCTGGCTGTGCTTCCTTTTGCCCTCAGTAAGCATGAGGTGAGCTGTACTGCCGGCACTATAAAGATTTGGTTTAGAGTAATGCGCCTTGCAGGGTATGCCTGCACATGTGGCTGGTCACTGCTGTTCTGCTGAGGGGAGCTGTCACCTGTGATGCAGTTATCCTGACAGGAAAAGTGCTTCCATTGCTACTTTCTCAGCCATGTGAGTGAATATCAGCCAATGTGAGAAGCAGCTTAGATTTTTCCCTGGTATAAGATAAGCCTCTGACAGGAGTTGGCTCTGTAGCTGTGTCTGTGTGCAGGCTCAGATCTGGGACCTGTGGAAGCATCAGTGCAGGAATCTGCTGGGATGATCCCAGGGGAATAAAGTAACATCAGGCATGAGATGGGTGAGGGATGAGTGGTAGAGTCCTCCAGAGAGTGAGTCAGAACACAGAGTGTAACCTTGCTCCCCAGAGTTAACTCCACAGGAAACTGTAATTTTGGGTGTCTAAGTTTGATCCTGGAAACCATGTACACCTGAGAGCAAATGTAACTGATAAACACACTCAAGAAAACCAAATTGTCATGATTTGATTTAAATCATAAAGTGAAGTAAAAAAAAAAAGTTATTTCAAGTTAGTTTCTGATTTCTATGTTTTGCTGTCTTGAACTCTGCCAATACACTTTTTTTCATTTTCAAGTTCATCTTTTTCACCTCATCTGCTTGGGAAACTGTAACATTAAAACGGAACAAGGACAAACTTCATTTAAAAAGCAAGCTGTGTTTCACAGCTACTGTCAGTGACAATAGCCAGCTTTTGATGTGTAATTCTGATAGCATCAAAATGAGAAAGCCTGGCAGTGATGCCCTGCTTGGTAATTTTAGAAGGAGGTTTTGGAGCTTACTTTGGGCTTTCTGAACTATTTGAATTATTTACTGGCAGCCACAGGCGAGTGGCATTTTACAGTGTGTTAAAACCAAGCTTTGATATCTGAAAATAGCTCCTTTGGTACAGTGCTTGTCTTCCTTGATTCTCACATAAGCTGCATATTTATCATAGCTGAGTGATAAATGATAAGATTCTGCTGTTTTATATGCAGTGAAATGACAAGGTCAGTTTTAATTAAGCTGAGATCAAGCCCAGCCTGTATTGCACACTTCTGATTAGGTTACTTCAAATTAACATAAGTTTTTGGAGACTCCACTGAAGTCAGTGGTGTTAAACACCAGCTGTGCTGGCAGATAAGCGTGGGATATAAGAAGGAGATAGAATTCACATTGAAATTAGCACTTGGCACAATATAATTCTCTGATTGCAAACTATGCGAAGTTGCCTGCACTAATTGGTTGATTTTATTTGAAGCAGATGTTGTTAGCTTTCCCACTAATGATCTGGAGAGAAATTTTTTTGAAAGAAATGCCGTGTTAGGTTCTCTGCAGTATAATAAGCTAATTACAACTTTAAGTACTTGCAGTAATTAGCACAATGTGTATAAAGTGGTCCTGATCTTTTCACCCTGCTGTATTATTGTTAGGACATGTAAAAAACAAAAAAAGAGAGGTAGCTGGATTTAGTTTCCCCAGTCTAGCTTTTTGTTTTCCCAGACTTTTATATTAAGGAGATAATGAGCTAGACTTTTATCCTTATTTTTCAGCACACCAAAAAGTTTTAAACCTTTCTCCTGTTTCACTCTCTCTTTAAATCAGATCTGTTTAGTTTTATCTATCTCCATTGAGGTAAAGCCTTTCAGCATCTTAAAAATCCCATTAGTAAACTGTTCTGTACAGCAACGGAGTGTTTGTTCTCTATTAACTTATTTAATCACTTGCCCATGGATTACCAAGATCTAAAGTATATCTGACCTATAGAAAGAAAACAAACAAACCCACCCTGGAAATTTCCTTCTTTCAAGAGGAATTGTGCTCCTTGTGGTTTGTACTGTCAGTGATTAAAAACTGCTGGCAGTTTGCAAAATAGATACCAGACCCAGCAAGTAATCCTGACTGAAGGAAGAAGGAGAACCAAAATGAGTTGTACGAAAATGGTGAATCAGATATTATCCTCATAATCCCTTCTGAAATTCAGTGTGACTGTTGCAGACGGTAGGTACACTCCAGAAATGGCTGTTCTGAGAATACAGTTTAATGAATATTTCAGTTTAGCTAGTGGTCTCCTGGCGTGGTTTGGTGAAACCTGCTCTTCAGAAACCTCCACCAGCCATTTACACTGCAAATGCTTTCGCTTCCTGGGAGAAGAGACTGGAAGCCACATAGAACCATTTGCACAAATATGGTCACATTTCCCAGCTCCCTGGTTTTGTGGGCTGAGGGATGACACACAACTGTCTTGGACATGTTGTGCCATTTCAGGAAAGCCTCCGTGGCCCCAGCCACTTGTGTGACGCACATATGCTGCCAGAGACTGATGCCATAAAGCATCTCCTTGCACACCACCTGAGAGGAGGGTTGGGGGACTGTCCCTTTGGGTTTGTTTTCTGGGAAAATGATTCACTGCCTGGAACTGCAAGGGCAGACATTTCCAGGCAGCAGGAGCCTTCAGCAGGAGTTTTGTGGGGGGCCGTGTACATAAACCTGTTTAGGTGGGCTGGGCTGAGCTGAGCTGTTTGCAGCCCTTGCACGTCCCGAGTGACTACTCACAAAGACTGGCACAGCAACAAAGAGGGGACAAAGCACAAAGCCCACAGAGTCTTTTGGGCTGGCATGTGCAGGGATGTCCATGACACCTGGGGGGGTAGAGCAGGAGGGAGCTGCTGCTGACACTGGGCAGTTTGACTGGACTCTTGCTCTCTGACAAAGAGCTTCAGGCCCCAGAGTTTCTTCTTAGATCCTTTAAACTGCAAGTCTTATCTGTGAACAGTGTTTCCCCTTGGTGCAGAACAGAAGAGTTTCAACCCATCATGTTTTGTCCTTTTTTTTCCCCTTTTCTAGAATGAATTTTAAAAGAAATATGTCCTTTGCAATTAGAGCAGGGGTTGAATGTCTACCTCTCTGTATAGTGCACATAAAGACGGTATTAAAAATCAAATCTTGTATTTATCATGGCATATTTCACTGAGATATATTCCTGGGTTAGCAAAAATGATGCAAAGTTTAAAACACTCATTTGCTTGCAACAAACCTCCTTTTAAATAAGCTGGTAAATCTTGAGAATGTGGGTGAAAAAAGGAAATATCTATCATTATGGCAGTGGTGAGCTTTAAGGAAAACTCTTGAGTTAGCACTAAATCATCACTCAAAGTAAACCACAACTTGATTTCTGTAACTCCTTGAGACCAAATTAATTAATTTTATTGCCTTGGGCAAATCTTCTAGCTGTGGGTTTAAACTAAAGCAAACATGCTACTTCCCTTCAGTCTGAAGAATTGGCAAGTAAAGATTCTTTGTTATTTTAATCTCATGATTCAATCTCCTGCTGCATTAATTTGGTGATTTGACTAATTGGTGGTTTAACCTATTATTAATGTTCCTCCATTAATTTCCTGATGCAATTTTAATGACATCTTGATGTCACTATTGAATTAAAGTCTGTTTAGTCTAAGGAAAAAAAGTAAAGCAGTAGTTTTAGATGTTATCTATTTGCTGCATTTTAATGTCTGTCTTCATTCTAATAAAAGTCTGTATGTTTTAAACATACATTGGGCTTTAATCCTGAATAAAGCCATTCATCTTCCTAAGAATTTCTGTGGTGTTAACTGAAATAAACAGTCCATTACACTGTTCCTAGGTCCTACTCCAAGGATGGCATGCAATGCATGTAAAAGTCTCCATGTGAAAAAACAACTTCTGGGTCAAGTGGTTGTGACCATGAATATTCCCTCTGGACTATAGAGAAGTAACAAAGCAGAAACTGAGTTCTTGGCTTTGCTACAGTTCATCCTAAGTCTCCACACAAGTCTCTTCATTTGGTTGTGCCTCACTGCCAGCTCTTGACCCAATTAAATTGGGATCTCACTTCATTCCCTTCACCTTTTACGTTTCATCTGTTTGTAGTGTAAATTGTCAGAGCAGAGACAATTTTTCACCTGCATTTATGATCTCTACGATTTTGGTTGGGATCTTGAAGTACTGCATGGTGCACATCAGCAACAGCAGCTGTGTAATTAAACCCAGGGAATACCAGATATTGTGGACCCAGGTAATACCAGATATTGTGGAACCATAGTCATTTATAAACAGAAACTAAGAGAAAGAGTGACTTTACTGCTTCTGGAGCCTTGCAACTACTTTTCTGAATCATGCCTGCATCTCACCCAGTCTGATGCAAAGAAGCACAAGTTGACAGAAATTGTAAGAAATGCCATGAGGTGAGCAGTCATCTGGTTTTCTGTTTGATGTAGCAGTGGAGTGCAGCTTGCAGGAGGATGAGCTGTGCAGCCTGGCCAGCAGCAGATGTGGGGACAATGTGTGTATGGCCCCGCAGCACACACGGGAAACATCTCCACATCCCTGTCCCTCTTTGGCTGAAGAGCCACTAAGGTCAAGGCACTGTTACCTAGCAACTAATGAGAGCTGATTAATCCATTTGTGGGCATCACAGGCTGCAGTGATGTATGGGAGCCTTGTGCCTGCTTTCTACTATTCATTTAGTTGCAGGAAAAGCAAGTACCAATAACGTCGGTACGACATCAGTAATGCTCACTACATCATCAGATGTGTAAATAATAACAGCCAAAACTGACTGTCCCTTTTCAATGCTAGCATCAGATTTTGAAATTCTAACTTTCATTATTGTTTCTTTGAAGACTAGGTAGAGGTGGGATTTGTATGTGAAGGAACCTGGATTGTAGGTACAGGGCAATTTGGTTTGTCCAGAAAAGCAAACTGTTGGCTTCCCAGTGCACTCCCTGTGAAAGCAAAGCTACCCCCCAGTCTTCATTGTACACTCCACAAATGCCTAATCAAACTAAAAGAAAGTGGAACTTTTTCTGAAACAAATTCTTTTGAGTTTTAAGGGCCCCTGAAGAGTTAAATAAAAATAGGGCATTTTATAATGCATCTGCTTGCTGTCTGCACCACATGCTCCAGAAGGGCAGTACCTCACCCTGTCAATGTCTAATGAACTGTGCAGTTCTATATGATTCATCATTGCTGGTGTTCCACCAGGAATGATCAATAATATAGTCTATATAATTTCTTTTTTACTTCCAAATGCACCCAGCAGGATAGAGAAACTTTCATTAAATTGTTGGAAAAAAGTAGAAACACTTTCCATATTTTAACAGAGGAGACCTTAGTAGACTTGGTTTGCATTTTAAATGCTTAAAGTCAAAAGTAAAACTACCTTTCAAATACATTTTCCTTATTTTTAAATTAAAAAATCTCATTAAAATATTAAGACTTTATATGTGAGAAAGAAACTTTTAAAGTGAATAGTTTTAACAGAGGAGATAAAACTTTAAAGAATGTATTTTTCACAGTTGAGTTTAGACAACAAAGCCAGAAAATCAAACTCCCAGAAGCTCCAAGACCAGCAACAAGCAGCAAAGTTTGGCTGAGACTCAGATGAAGCAAGATGTTGTTTTTTTCATGCCCTTCATTTTCCCACTCCCTCAAATGCCTTGCATGAGACCTTCCATTTTCAGGCATTAGTTTTACATTAGTTTTACTTCTTTCACCAGCTTAAGGGTGTAATGGAGAGCAAAATTATCTCCCCTGAAATGACCAAATTGGTTTGCAGACAGAAGAGAAGAAAGAAGGCCAATTCTCTTGCTGTAACCAGACCAATCTGAGGTATAATACATTTTTTGCCTGTCCCTATCATGATTGCTTACTCTTCTCAATTTTGTTTATTCTGAGAAAATTGTGCTGGAGAAATTTCCTTCTGATTAGTGATTAGACACAAAAGGAAATGTGGACTGTCCTACCCACTCATTCAATTTCCTTTGTGCTAGGCTGTTACCAACACTTATACTTTCTAACCAGACGTTCCTGAGAAGCTCTTTCTTCTGTGCTATATTCAAACTCCCTAAATAACACAGGGGTCAGAAGTTTGCCCCTTGACCAAGGGTGTTTTGGAGCAGAGCTCTGCTCTGCTTTTCTAAATCTCTGTGAGCTGTGTGGGAAATGGCTGATGCTGACTGAGGAACATCTGATAATGCTGCTGCACAGACCTGGCAAGGGAGCAAGGACCTCAGCCCACAATGTCAGAACACATCAGTCAGAGTATGGGGCACACCAGGCTGTCTCCTGCAAGTGTTTAAACCCTAATTTATCTCTGGAGTTTGGGAGGGTGGCTGAGTGGTCAAAAGCACGAGGATATACAGCAGGTTTTTCAAGCAAGGGAAGATGCCTTTTACATATTGTTTAAACACCCTTACCCTCCTTTCCTACCTCTCCATAACTGTCTCCACAACTCCCCCCCACACAGACAGCAAACATGGCAGAATGGCCTTTAAAACCTTTACAAGAAGGAAGAAGCACCTCCACTGTGACTCCCACAAAATTTAACATGTGTAGGTTTTTAAAATTTTTATTTTTAAGAGTAGAAAAGAAGGGGAAAGAAGCTTTAGTTTTGTTCCTGATTTATTGAATGGCTTGCATTGGAAGGGACCCTAAAGACGATCTAGTTCCAATATACAAGGGGACATTTACTCAAGAGGCAGTTGTGTATATGCTGTTTGGCACATTTTACTCTCTTACCTTCCACAGCACACAAATGTGGCTGAAGGCAGATAAAAGGTGTTTAAAAACTCAGCTCTTAGAGAAACTATGTTGGGGAGAGCAGGGAGTGTGTTTGGGCTGGCTGTTGTCTGTCTCTGCCCAGACACTCGTGAGATGGGTTTGCTCTTATCAGGCTTCAAAGGACGAGGCTGGACTCTCAGGTTCGGTCTTCAAGGTTATTTATTATTGCTTATCTACAAAGTTTTCTTTCTGCTTAGCTGGGGTCTGACCAGCAAGGCAGCCAAAGGCACTCTGCCTGCCCACAGGGCAGTTGTGTTTTTTTATAACAAAAACTACGTAAATCTTATTTACCTTTTGTCCCCAATACTTATCATTTTTATTACCAAGTGTACCTTCACCAAGAACCTATCAAAAAATATCTGTGTCACACAGAAAATGGAAGACATGAAGAAGGAAGAAGAACCACGAGGCAGGCCCAAATTCCTCCATCTTGTCTCTATAACCCCCCTGTACCAAAATTTTAAAACTTGTGTTTTGCCCTGTAATTGTGCTATTTTTATACCCTTTAAACCCCAGTGGTTCTCATATCCCCAGATACAGGTGGTACATCTCTCGAAGGGTCAAAGTCAAGCCACCAGGTACTTTTGGCAACATCCTAAGACTCTTGAGCCCTCCAAGGGTTCTCTCAGTAGTTCTGGGCATCAGGAGCGATGTGCTGAGTTCCCACAGGAGTGGATGACAAAAGAGACATGACAAGCCTGGACTGTGCTGTGCAATTAGATGTTTTTTATTCACAGGTTTATTATCTGCCCTTGCTCGCTTCTTTCCTAAGTCCGGTCCTGCCTCTCTCTGTGGTCCTCAGAGTTTAATCATCTCACCCAAGCTGCCCAGCTCTCCACCATGAACTGATGTTCCTCTCCAGCTTCAGAAATGGGAAAGGGGTGAAGCAGGCTCACACTGTGAGCCTTCAAAAGCCACTTGTAAAGAATTTGGCTTCCAATTTATGAAGATCCATGACCACTACAACTTATTTAAAGGTAATTTAAACATATCTACAAAGGAAAAAGAAAGTATATTAAGAACATCTTCTTTCTGTGCTCTGGGAGTTGCAGAGCAGCAAATGGAGAGTTGTGGGCAGTGCCTGGTCTGTTTCCCACCTGGGAAGAGGTAAAAAGGTCAGGGCTATGGAGGAGGAGGATGGGGAGGAGGATGCTCCACAGTTAACATAGGGAATGCATTTCTGTTAGAAGCAAAACTAAACCTCCAGATTTTCAATCTTATAACAAATTCTAAAGTGTCAGCATCTGAGGTCCTGAGTTCCAGAAAAAGCAAAAGAATCAGAATTTAGAAGTTTTTGTTGCTCTTTCTCACAGATTGTTAACTTGAATGAAATATCTCTTTAGGCCTCAGTTATCTGTAAAGCAACAGAACAAAGTTTCTTCTATAATCTCTTTTCAGGACATGCATCAATTTCATAGGTGGCATGAGAGGGTTTAAAATTAGACTGAAGAAGGATAGCAGCACTTTATTTGTCCAATATGTGACTTGCACTAAGAGCCCTCTCTTCCCAAACAAACTGGATTCTGGACTGTGCCTGTCTGGGGTATGTATTTGCTGTCTCAGGTTGCTCAGTGCTCCAGTTACACATTTAACAGCTTCCTTAAGTGTTCTTCATCTATTTTTTCCTCTGCTGTCAATATCTGCTAAGAATAATGCTCAAAACAGCTTACACAAGCACAGAGCCGGCCCATTTCCTACCTAGAAGAGTGCACTGGTAAAGGTCACTTTATTCTCCAAATGGCTCAGAGTTGGTCCTTAGCCTCAGTGCTGGAAGAAATATTTCAGGCAGGGCCATTTCAGCAGGAATCTGAAGTGTCTGAACTGAGCTGTTACAAGCAGCCCACTTAGCAAAGGAAGGACTCGCTTCTTTCCTGGGGAATAAGAAATACCCTACCTTAACAGGCAAGAGAAATCCTCACCATGGCCTGGAAGGGGATCACCAAAGCCTGTTTCACCTCTGGTGAAGACAGAGTTTAAACCATGAGCGTACAGTGCGTTGCTCCTGGTTATGCCAACAGAAATTTGCTCTGCATTTGGAGAGCCATCAGCCTCTCCTGAGTCATCTCAGACCAGCACAGCATGCACTTCCAGCTGCTCTCTAGCCCTCCCACATGCTGGGTCCCTCCCAAAACTTGGTGGGGACTGACTTTGTGTATGTACTGCCTGGGGTGATCCCACTCACCACGTGACAGGTGTGGTCTCTCTGTTGTACAATTCTCCTTTCTTGAAAGACACCTCTTTTGCTCTGTGTTTGTACTGTACATCTTCCTCAAAACCTGGGTCTGTAAAACAAAAATAACAGCTTTGTTTTACTGACAGGGCAGCTGGTAGGTTTTTAACCACAGTTTGTTTTTATTGAATGTCAGTCACTGATATGAGTTCATCTAAGTTTGTCTTCCTTCTCAGCACTGCAATCTGTTTTTCTTTGTAAAATATTGATGATTTTTTAGAAAAGGGAGCCAAAATCAATTAAAACCAAACAATTTTTGACACTTTTGGCTTTCTGCAGTGGTATCGGTTAATCACATATTCATAAATACTCTAACATACAGGTCAGAAAGATGACATTAAAATTTAATGCACTAGGGAAAAATAAATTTAAAAGGTCTGCTGAAGAGGCTTTGCCATAGTTCTCTTCCTGCAGTCTGTCAGAGGATGCATAAACCTGTGACCTTTTTTGTACAAAATTACAATATATCTCCTCCATCTAAAGCTGGATAATTACAAGGTTACATAGTCCCTTGGCAGGCTGAAGAAAAGGTTACTCTCATTTTCATCACAAGGCTTTGGAGTAATGCTGTGTGCTGGAAAGGTGTACAGTCATTTAATCCAGTGTGAATGGAGAGGAGGGATGGTGTCTCTTGCTGTTGCTGCTCAGTTACTAACGGAATGACAACCCTGAATTTATGTTTTAGTTAGCACTGTCATTCCCCTTACACACACAGCATCCTCTCTGCTGGTTTGTTTGCAGGGATTAGCTGCAGCCAGTGCTCAGTGGGATCCTACCAACACCTTTAGGGTGCACCCAGAAGTTCTCACAGGATTTACACTATAATATTTTTAGAGGACTGCCTAAGACTGGTTGGGAATATAAACTTCTGAATGAGAAACTGTACAGTGCAGCCACCCTGAATATCTGCCAGATGGCAGAAAGATCAATCAAGGTAATCAGTGGGATTGAGCCTGGGAATTTCCTTTGATCTGTATCTGGGAGGTGTACCCAGTCCTTTTGCTTTCAGCATCACAGCTGAAACCTGATGATGAGTATGCAAGGGATAACTTTACCCAGCACAGTGACAGTCACTTCAAAGGGTGCCAGTCAGACTTGAGGACTCAAGCTCCAGACCTGATCCTGACCAATAATGTAAAAACATGATTGTTTTGGTGAGGAGTGAGGGGAGTGAGTTGGCCATGTTTGTCTCCAAGGAGAAATCTGTTGCAGAATGGTGAGCAGGTACAGGCACCCATGTGCTGCTGAACAGCTGGCAAAGGCACAGGTTCAGCAGCTGTGGACTTTTGGATGGGAAATGAACAGGAAGTGATGGATGTAGCAACAGCTGTAGATAGAAAAATGCGTACACACACATATTAAATGCTGCTGCAAATTACAAAAAGGAGAAAGTTAAGGTTTAAAGGCTTTAAATTCATCAGTGCACCCACAGCCAATTTAATTGATCCTTCTGTTACAACAATGCCAGCTACAATATATGATGGATTCCTCATTATGATCTGTGATGTTACCAAACTTTGCTGCCATGAAGAAGGTGACTCTTTGTCCAAAGCCTGGATTCTCTGTTCTCCTTCTTCATCTTGTCCCTGCATGAAGGTTAGTGAGCTCACAAAAGTAGTTTTGTGAAAGACAAGAAATACCCCAGAGAATCTGCAGCTATGACATCCAACTCACAGCAGACTAGACTATCATGGAGCACCTGTGACAGTCCTGTGAGGGCTGAATTTGTTTTTGGGCAGACCTGGCTGCCCTTTACTCTGAGCGTGTGACAAAACTACTGGTCTGCATGGATCAACATGCCAGGGAACATTCTGTGCTGTGCTGTGGTCCTAAGGTCTGGAAATACTGTTTAACACTTAATACAATTAGCAAGACTAATAATTAAAAATGCTTGGAAAGCATTCAGAAAAAAAAAGAGCAAAAAAATTTAGAAAGAAAAAAAGGAATGAAATCATTATTTCCCTGGAAATTTTCCCAGTATTTTCTTCTCATGACCCGTCACCCGTCCTGTAGTGAAGTCAAGGTACTGGTGCCCTGCAGTAAGGGGGATGCCCACTGGATGTCACGATTGCTCCACAAAAGTGCAAACACAATGTAATTTATCTAGCAGTCAAAATGTTATCCCTGAAAGGAAGCAATTTTAGGATGTACGTTTTGTGTAGTTATTCTCTTTCTCTGTTTCAGCCCCTCATCTATACACACACATAAATCCTCGCATTTCTTGAACTGTGCAGAGTCAATAAGCCACAGCTAAACCCCTGTGTCTGTTAGGTTTATATGTGAATTGTGTGGAAACGAAAACATGACTGAAAGTTATTCAAATAAATTACATAGGAAAAGACTCTTGTCACTGATTTTAGAAAAAGTCAGTCACCCACATAACTTTGAAAATCATGGTCTTATTGCCATGATTAATGAGAGAGAGCTAGAGTCTGTAATTGCAGTCAAATAGATTCAATCACTTAATTCAGTGATTAATGAGATCAAGAATTTGTATGTGGGTCATCTCAGATTTAGACTCCTGTACTGCCTATAAGTTCTTTACAGAGGGAAAGTAAATAAGAAATAAAACAAACAAACAAAAAAAAGTACTATTCCTCTGCCAAAGAACTCTTTTGCAACCATCTGAATTCATAGTACATGGAAAATATGACTGCAAATACCTACATTCTGCAAATGTCAGTAGTGGCTGGCTCTTGTTTTAATTTACTATTTAAATGTATTAAACATGAAAGGAATCTTGTTAAATGTCATAATCATAATGACAATCCAAATGAAATTAACTAGAAGAGTCAATTAGATTCAGAGGCCAAGCAGGAAGTAAAATGAGTCATGGGGAAAGGAGGATCCCCCAGACTCTGCACAGCGTGGATTACAGCCTCAAATGTCATGTGGAAATGAATGCAGTGCTAATGGTCTCGTATTCAAGGGCAGGTTATTTGCTCAGTCTCCAGAAGGCAAGCTTTTATATTTTTCTTGAAGGGTTAGGCAAACCTGTGGGCTAGGCAAACCCAGAAACTGTGCAGCAGCATGGGGCTACCTGAATTGCAAGCACAAAGACTTTTTGGATGAACAAAGATTAATTTGTAGAAAGGAGGCTGACAGATGCACAGAAATCATGATTCTTGGAGTCATAAAATCTTTTCATTTGGAAAAGACTTGTAGTCCAACTGTTAAACCAGCATTGCCAAATCTACCACTAAACCATGGCCCCAAGTGCCACACCCAGGTGGTTTTTGAACACTTCCAGGGATCGTGACTCCATCAGTTCTTTGGGCAGCCTTTTTCAATGCTTGACAACCATTTTTATAAAGAAATTTTTCCTAATTCCCTGTCTAAATCTCCGGTGGTGCAACTTAAGGCTGGTTCCCCTTGTCCTATTGCTTGTTACTTGGAGAAGAGACTGCCCCCATCTCACTGCAACCTCCTTTCAGGCAGTTGTAGAGAGCAGTAAGGTCCCCCTGAGCTGCTTTTTCTCCCAGCTAAACATCCCCCAGCTCCCTCAGCTGCTCTTCATAAAACTCATTCTCCAGACCCTTCACCAGTTCCATTGCCCTCCCCTGCATTTGTTCCAGCACCTCAATGTCTTCCTTGTAGGGTGGGGCTGAAAACTGGCCACAGGATTTGAGGTACAGCCTTATAGGTGCTGAGTGTCAGTATCAAAAAAGCTGATACTCACGTGTGACTAGAAGGCATAGATGAAGTGAAAAGAAATGCATTTGTGAACTGGATAAATAAATTGTTATGTAGCAGAGATAATTTAGTCCTTTTCCCTTTTCCTCTCTGTCTCTGGCCTTATTTTTCTGAAATGTTAATGGAGACAGTTCTATGATGATGTTCTGTGTACAGACTGACCATGCCTACCAACACTGCCATCTCCAGAGTTCAACAACAGGTGTTTTCCTTGTTGGTCCATCTCATATAGTTGTATGCGTTGCAAATCTTTATGGACTGCCCAGGTACATATTCTTGGATCAAAGATATTTCTCAAGATCAGGTTTCTGGTTTGCATTCTGCTGTCCATATATTCAGCAAAGAAACACCTTCAGATTATGATTATGTCTTTTCTGTCACTCAGTCAACTAATATCTTTTGACTATTTGTAGTAGGAGGAGGTCAGAGCACAGATTAACTCATAGCTTGCTTATAGATAACTTCAGAACTCCTTCAAGGGTGTGAAAATGCAATTTAAGCATTATGTTAGTTAAAACAGGGAAAGGCCTTACAGTTTCAAAAGTATGCAGCATATAAATGTCATTCCTATCTTGTCCTCCTCCCCCATTAACTTGAAATTCATATTACATCTTCTCTGAACTTTTTCCCCTTTTTTTCTGTTTCAACATGAACAATTATGAAGGACTAAATGAGAATAGCATTTTGATCAAGTGAAAGTGACTCTTAAATGCTTACATTTTTGGTGGATGATTTATATTTTACAACACAGCTCTGGAGGGCACCAAACCCAGGAGCAATTGCTGTGCAGTTTAATGATTTGACTATTTTGCCCTTGCTTTGAACACGGCAGAATGAGTTTCTTTGTCACAGGAAGCAGAAAGAAGCAGCTCAGCTGGGACAGTCCAGGCATGGAGCAAGGACCTGCTGTCCTTCAAGATGCAGCTGATGGTCTGTAGTGTCTGTGCCTCTCAACAGCTCTGTGTCCCCATGGGTCTGTCCCATTGATTTGGGATGGAATGGCTGGGAAAGCTGTGAGTGAACATGGTTTTGTGCTATGCTGTAGTGATGTTTTCTGCTTGCTTTCATTCTTTTCCTCCTATTCCTTACTGTCTTTTTTGCCTTTTTGACTACTGAACATTGAGCTGACATTTCAGGAAATTATCCAGAGTTATTCTGAGACCTCTTTCATGAATTGTTAATGTAGAGCCCATCATTGCATATGTATAGTTAGGATCATTATTTTGCCATGTGCATTACTTTGCATTTATTGACATTGAATCTCTTCTGCCATTTATTACTCCACCATGAGAGCTTCCTGCAAGTATTTGAGGTCAGTCTGATGTTTGATTTTTCTGAATTCTTTTTTAGCAGTGGAATATTTGCCATGTCACTAAAAGAGATTCATTGCATTAATAGTGATGAACAGACTTCTACTGTTCATTTATGAATAAAGGGTGAACAGAGCTGGCTGCAGCCCTGAAACTGACTCCCTGTGGGAGAACCTCCCTCCACTGTAAGAACTGACCAGCCACAATTTTTGACTGCTCAGCTTTTGAAGTAACAATTATTAATTAGTAGACTCTCTTTCTCTTTCCTTCCATGAGAGTTTAATATCTTTAAAAGTGTTAAGCGTCCAAATTTTTCAAAAGCTTTTGGGAAATTGAGGTGTGTGATAACAGCATGTCGTTCCTCACCACATGCTCACTGATTTCTTAACAGAGCATCTCTAGCTTTTTGAAGTATCTCTTTCTCATAAAAAGCCATGTTGGATCTGACTTTTCTCCACTATATCTATGTGCTATTTATGACAAAACTACCACTATTCAGTTCACTGTGCCATTCAGGCTCAGTGCACAGGAGCTGTCACCATCAGCACAGCTCTTAGAAATCATGGTCCCATGCTGTTCCTTTTCTTTCTCCTCTACAGATAACCTTCTAAACCAGAGATTAAATACCAAGCTTCATAGTTTAGCAGTGTTGTACCTCTGCTCCTTCAGCCTGGAGACCATCTGATCCTCTCAATTTCTTATGATTCTTTCAATTTCTTCACCACACTGTGGGTTGGGATTGTTCCCTGGTCTCATCCCCATGAGGAAAGGCTTTGGTGTCAGTGAGTCCCATAGCTCCTACAGGAGGGACACCCCAGGGAAGAATTAATTGGGCTCTTTTCCTTCAGATTCATCTTCCCTGCAGGCTCCTTTTAGATATAATAAGTAGGACTATTCTGCCTGGCTTCTTCACTGCCAGATTTCCAGGTAAAGTTGTTTGGGAAAGTTAGTATTTTTTATTTTTTTACTTCTTAAAAATTTTTTTTCCAAGTTTTTAACAGTCAAGCTGTTTTTAAATTTTTCTTATTTAGGCCTTTTTATTTTTTAAGGCTGCTTTTTACCTCTAATGACAGCATTTTACTCTGCCATTGAACACTCTTGCCTTTTACTGTGGTTAGATGGTAATCTTTTATCTTTTCTTATGGCAGTGCATTTGGAGTCTACAATGGGCAATCTGTAAAGAATTCCTACCTATATTTTGTACCTCTGCCAGTCCCTTGAACTGCCTGCTGTGTAGCCTTCTCATTCTCCCCTCTTTGAAATGAAATACTCCTAGGAGGTTGAATGAAATACTCCTAGGAGATTTCTGTAGTTTGAGTATCTTTTATGTACCTTGCAGTTACTGCCCTAGGGTGGTTGTTTGATTGATGTCATGGGACAGCTTCTGTGCCTTGGGTTAAAATATTGACAAGAGAGAATTGGCATGGCTGATCACTTAGTTCAAGAAGTCAGGCTTCATGCTGCTTAATAACCTGCCTGCAGCATCTTCCTCATGTATGAATTTTCCTAGGTCATAAGGAACCAGACTCAACAGCTTTTACTACTCTTCCTAGGGTGGGTTGACCCTGGCCAGCAGACAAATACCCACCCAAAATATCTCTTAATGTCCTGTCTTGTGGGTCTGGGGAGGGGGAGAGGGGAAACACAAGGAAGGTCAGAAGACCCACGGATCAAGATAATGACAGTTTAGCAGGGAGAGGAAAAGCTGAGTGCACAAGCAAAGCAAAAGAGGAATTCATTCAGGACTTTCCATCAGCACACAGATGTCCAATCATTCTGAGAAAAGCAGGTCTTTAGCATATGCAATTGTTTGTTTAGTAAGATGAACAACATAACAAAAAATGCCTTCCCTTTGTCCTTTCTTTCTTGAGCTTTTATTGCTGGGAATGCAGCCATATGGTGTGAAATATTCCTTTTGGTCACTTCATGCTAGCAGTCCTGCCTGTGCCCTCTCTCAGCCTCTTGCCCACTCCCAGCCTACTCACTCTGGGGAGGAGGAGAAGAGAGCCTTGACACTGTGCAAGCCCTGTTTCAGCAGCAGCCCAAACACTGGAGTGTTATCAGACTGCTGTAGCCACAAACCCAAAGCGCAGCATCAAACTGCTGGGAACAAAGCTGAGCTCACACCAGGCAGACCCAGGGCAGTCTCCACCCTCACTGCAGATCATTTGCACCACGGCTAGCCGGCACTGATGGGCTGGCACCTGCCCCTGTGGGTTAACCCCTGTGCTGCCAGTTGGTTTGGTGCCATTGCCACCCCCACAGGGGGCTTGCCCTTGGGGTCACCATGGGAGTAGAGCACTGGCCACTCTTCTGGAAGTCCAGCTGGATGTCCTCACTTCTGCAAATTTGCTTGGCCCTCTTTCTCCTTTGGTAGCTTTGATAATTTGTCATGTTAGACTACACACAGCAGTTTTCCACTTTCCATGGTTTCCTGTAACATGACAGGATCTGTTGGTAAACAGAGCACAGAGCCTTTCACCTTCAGGTGTTCCCAGGACTGGTGAAATGGGGGTAGAAATGTGTTCCAGTGTGTCTCCGCATGAGGAAAGGTTCCCAATATGGAGAGTAATGGGAATGAAACTGAGGAACTGAGCTATACCTTTACATGCATCTCCTTTCTGGGGAGAAATGGGAGACTTTGATAGACAAGGAAATCCCTCAGAAAGGGAAATACTTGTGCCATCAATATAGAGGCCAAGGAGTTCTGGATTCTCTGCAGCAAATCCTTGACTGCTAATTGCAATTCATGCGGCAAAACAGAACCGAGCAGCCAGAAAACACATCAGGGATATTGATACGGTGTGGGGGATACAGACTGTAGTTTTACATGACTATTCCAAGATGTACAGTATCAGACAGTGTGAGCACAGAGATAAAGACACTTCTGCAAACACTGGGGTAACTGCTCTGCCTTGTCTGAAAGAGAAATCATGTCCTGCAGCCTGCCATATATGAAGTGCTGACACCTGGAAAATAACAGCTGTCAGTTCTTTTTATCAGGGGGTTATATGTATATATATATGCTTTTAAAGAATTGGAGCATTTTGTCCTTTTTCAGAGACAATCCCTTGAAAGAGATTGCATTTGTCTAGGCTGTGAGATCTGACTGGAACCTGGAGTCAGCAGGCAGCCTTTCAGGTTTAGGAAAAATCAGAATGTAGAGGTCATGTTTCAATTTTTTGCCCTTTATAGTTACAAAAACACAATTTCTTTCACCCACCAAAATGGCTTCTGACTGAAAATGTCTGGTTGTTACATGCCAAAGAATTGCTTTGGCTTTGGAAATAGAAAATTCAGTGATACTTAGCATAAATCCACTCATCTGGACCATCAGAAGTGATTTAAGGGTATGTCAGTGAGGCAAGGAATACAACATAGACAAGTAGTTCACCTTTTAAACATTATCCTTCAAAGAGTCCAACTTATGAAAATATTTCCTATTTATATCATTACCAGAGGAGGGAAGGGAAAAAATACATTAAAATTATACACAAAAAGCAGGTCTGGACGAAATCTAAACTTCTTTCACCTAAATTAAAGATTAATTTCTTCTGACATAGGCACTCATACAAATGTGGTGTGATGGTTAGGCCAGCAGATCACAAGTTTAGTAGCCAGCATGTGGGCATCTGGGGTATTCAGTGGTTAGCTGATATCAGGAGAAGTGAGAGGCAAAGAGGCAGTGTCAGAACAGTCTATTGACAGGCATGGAAGTAAACAAGAGGCTTGCTCTGCTGTATACCCATGTGCTGTTGGAATCTTTGCCTGTTGAACTAAACAGGAGCAGGCATGGGCTGAGCCTCGGAGAAACAGCCATCCTCTCTGGCTTTGCTTTAGCATCTGGATTTTTCTCTCCTTGCATACACTTTATTAGCAAACAGAAAGCCTGTCTTAGGGTTGAAGACTCAGGTGAAACATTTGAAGTCTGGGCACTATGCTGCTGAACTGAGCAAATCATTTTGAATAGCAAGATCCTGGTACATCTAACATCCTCCAAAACACATCACCCTCACAAATGAGTGTAGAGAATTGCTGTACCTCTGTAATATGGGAAAGTAAAACATAGAGAAGACACAGACATTTTATCCAAAACAAATGGGCTGAAGAACAAAATTGCTCATCAGAGTAATCAACTTTAAAGAGTCCTTTTCTTGATCTCAATCTTTGTTCACTTATTGCACTTAGGTAATTTTAAAGACATCAGTGTAACTATTTTATGCCTGCTCTTGTTAATTTTCTTAAAGTACAGTAAAATAACATTTTACTGCTTGCACAATTCCCTGATCAATTGCATTTTCTTTGTCACACTTGCTTGGCAAGTAAAACTGCCTGAGCTGTGATGGTTGGGTAAATTAGTATCATTCACAAGCTCATTTTGCACTTTGGAGTGTCAAATGCGGTTTGACTAAGAAAACTTCTTCCCTGTTGTTGTTGTTGGATGTGGGAGGAAGGGAGAAGATAGGTAAATTTTTGTAATGGAAGAGTGAGACACACTTTTGAATGTCAGTTTTATATATGTTGATAAAACCTGCAGACACAAATCAGCTTCTGACTGTGATTTCACTAGTGTGCCATAACTTCCCACATGGTCCAATGAATAAGCACAAAGGGAATAACAGGCCTATTGATTTACATCTTATTTAACAAAACAAAACAATATTGGTGACAGTGTGCAATTCCAGAGGGAATGTTAGGAAAGAAAGAAACTACAGGCAGGAAGAAGGGTGGAGTTCTCCAACATCTCTGTTGCACAATGCCAGGGATTTAAATTAGGGGTATCTCAGATTAACCTGTGAGGCAAGCTCTCTCTGGAGGTTTGATGCCCATTGTCAAGGCTTTGGGATCTGTAGGAGAGGATGGCAGCTCCCCTGCTTCCTGCCTGAGCTCTCTCCCTGCAAAGCCAGGGCATGGCTGATGGGGGGACATTGACTTGCTCTGCAGGTCACAAAGCAGCTTGATGTGGCTGGGACATCACCCTGGTAGGTGATCCAGAGTCCTGTGCTTATGTGGCCTGAAGGGACCAAGCTCAGAAACTTCAATTCTCTCCTTAGCCTATGGAAGGAGAGAGACTAAACCTCTGTGAGTTTAAGCAGCAAACATAGGTTAGATATTTGCCTTGGATGGAGTGACAACTTCCACAGAAGTGAAACAGATTTATCTTCCTACAAAGTCCAGTTTTGGACAACTTTAGGTGTATATGCTGACATCTGATATAGAGGCATTCTGTCTGGTGTCACACAGAGACACAAAACTCAGATTGTGGAAAATAAGATCCAAAATACTGGCCTGGGACACTTCCAACTGATGAAACACTGTGAGTACAGAGATGGGGGAGGCAGCCTTGTGAGTGTAGGATTGTGATTGTGAAAACTCATATTTTTTTATGCCACTGGCACTGTTCCTGAAATAAATATTTGTTTTTAAAGCCAACTAACAGAGACAAAACACATGCAACTGAAAAATTGCCCATTAACTATTGCATGTAGGCTGGAAAGGTTCAGCTGCATTTCCTTCTGTGCAGTCAGGGGTAATATTGGTGTGATAGAAAAAGGCAGAAAGATGTACTCATTAATGCTTATCAAAGGGCAGAATTTCAGATCTTACAACTGACACGGGCTCCTGAAGTCTGCTAATTAAACCATCTGAAGATTTGATCAAAGGCATTTAATGCGGAGATTGCTTAGCAAGATGCGGATAATTAGATGAAGGCCACTAATGATTTACTTCTGCAAAGTGTAACCTAGCACTGCTGTCTGAAAAGTGACATTTCCTGAAAATCCTGTGCTTCGTGTTCCTTGGTGTAACAGCCTAATTGTTAAATACCAAGTGCAGATCAGGCCAGAACATGCCTCATATTCTACTTCACAGTTAATATAGACAGTTTAAGCTGGAGAACACTGGTGATGTAGGTTAAGAAGGGATAGATATCCTTTCAGAGAGACAGAGTGCTCTTCACTGGCTGAAGAGATGCCTCAGTTTGTGTGCCTGGAGCTAAGTGAGACGATTCCTACAGCTAGCATGGGATGTAACTGGGACTGAATTAACACAAATAGCTTTGCCCCAACTTCTGTCACTGCCTCCTGTGGCTGCCACCTTCACATCAAACTCTGGGTCTTACTCTTCCTTTTTCAGTGCCATGTGCTTCCCTAAGCCTTAGACTGAATGCCCTCTTCTCTGGAGAAGACAGATCACCTCTGCACCCCACAGAGTTCTCCTTCTGAGGCAGAGGGCAGCTCTTTCTCCACCAGGGTCTCTTGGGGATGGATTTGTGGGCTTCCCACAGGAGCAGGAGGTCAAGTTGTCTGCTTGCTTCCTAAACAAGCACTCTGCTGACTGGATTATGAGGTAAGGCTCTACTCTTTAAGAGGCTTAGAAAGAGCTTGAGGGCATTTTCCAGGTGAGCTGCTGCTGCTGCTGCTGTTGCTGAAATCTGACAGACTGTCACTGCTGCTCGTACGCAGACCTGAGCTCTGCTGAGATGATTGTTTCTGTCAAGGTGTACGTGACACTTGGCATTCCTGCTGGCAGAAATCCTCTACTGGGGGAATTCTGTGAGTAGGAATGCAGGCATCCTGAGAAATTTAAATGAAAGTTAATTTAGGTAGAAGGTGGCCTGAGGTTTCAGATTCATACATCATGTAGATCTAACCCTTATTTTTGTACTGGTTTAAACATTCCCTTACAAAATATCTTAGTAAGTTATTAATTCTTTCTTAACCGTTTTTAACTGTAATCTGAGGTGCGATTAAGCTTTGTCCATTTTTCTCCAAAAAACAGCTCCATGCAAAAAAAATTCCCATAAATTATCCAAAGTCCTCAGCCTTAATTGCAGTATTCATTACACACTTACACTATCATAAAAGCTCCTTGGATATAATGAAACTCAAGAATTCTTTTTTTGTTCATAATTTTAACATGCATCCTGAGGGAAGTTTCTGTGGAGAGGCAGCAGGCTCCGAAATGAGCTACGGCTGTTGCTGAGCACTACAAAGCAGCTAAGACCTCCTCCCAGTTAGGCTCATCTGCTGTCCTTGCTTGCTCTCAGAGGTCACCTTACAGACACCAGTGCACTTCTCCAAGCTCTGAACCCACCTCTGGGGCCAGTGCCAAACAGGCAGATACTCTGCTGTGATCCAGAAACTGAGTGAACGTTTATCAGCTCCAGGAGGCTGGATCTCGCATGGTGCCCCAGGCTCGGACCCTGATACTGAGGTGAGGAAGGAGAGAGGAGCATGAGTGCATGGCCTAAAACCTCAGGGCAACTGGCCTTGATGGCTGCATTCTTGTGGTGTCCACAGCTCTTCTCTCTGCCACACATCACCTGGGTGTGCTGGTCCAGAAACAGAAATGTTAGGAACTGGCATTATGGCTTTGCCTGTGTGCAATAACCCCTGCACTTTCCTGGTTGTGAGCTGGGAAAGGAGCCAGGCACTCAGCACCCCCAGCCTGCCTGGGTGGCTTCACTGGGAGCAAACCTGGGCGAGGATGGAGCTGGGGCTGAGCAGGGAGGAGCCTGAGGAGGGCAGTGGTCCCACAACACTGCTACAGCCAGAGGATTCTGTGTGACAGTGCAGCTACAGGATGAGCAGGTAGGACACAACTGAGTCTTAAATGTTCAAAGAAACAACATCATATTTGGTGGACTAAGGTGGAAGTAAGGTGAGAGATAGGTCACAACAGACAAAATAAAGGAAAGAAATCCAAGCTGGATTTATCAGTAATTAAAGATTAGAAGGGAAGGAGAAATAATAATAACAAAACAAAAAGCTGACAAGCCAGAAATGAAGCAGAAAATGTACTCTAGATAACAGAAAGCCAAAAATTGCAATGTTTTAAAACAAAACAGTGATAGTGGAAGACCTGCTGAAGACCCCAAATATTGAATCAGGATGACCCCAACGCAGCAAATAATGCACTCTGACTCCATGAATTTGGAAGGCTGAACAATTGCTTTATTAAGCTAGGTTATATTACACTAATACAATATTAAAACTATACTATACTAAAGAGATACTAAAAAAACCCCTTTGACTGCATTCAAATAGTCATGACACAGTTTTTTTCCAATTGGTCAATCAGTCCAAACAACCATCTTCTTTAATAAACAATCTCCATAACACATTTTCCATATGCCAAACAACAGGAGCAGCAAGTAGAGATAAGAATTGTTTTCTCACTGCCCTCCCCAAGAAAAATCCTGGGAGAGAGAATTATGTCTCTCTCTGTTCAAAGAATGTGAATACCACACCCCAAATAATTCCTATTTTAGAGGGATCCTAGTAGTTTCTGTTGGATTACTATTTAGACCTCTAAATCAGCATGTCTTGCTTCCAATTTTGTGATTGGTATTCATCTTCCATTCTGAAGTAGGACAGAGATGACAAATTTTAAGTTTTTGTAGAATGCTACAGTCTATAACATTTGTTTCTTCTAGACTGATATGCTTCAGGTGAATGTTTATGTTATTAATTTTTAGAGTACCACAGGATGTAAGAAAACCGTCAACTATGTTAAAAATGAAATTAAATGAAAAATCAATTTTCAAACAAACCCCAAAATGTTCCCTTTAAAAATGATCTATTTTCCCTGCCCAAGCAAATGTTCACAGAAGAACCATGTTTCTACAAAATATTTAATTTCAGCTTGCCAGCAGTGGAAATTCACTTCATCAGGAGCTGACCAGCTTTGTTATTGATTCACTCAAGGAAAGAGCACAGAGGGAAAACCCAGTGACTGATTTACTACTACCTTTTTCTCTTATGCATTCATTTACACTTATGGGCAGGAAGTGTAAAACACATAAACTTTTACAAAACCAGGTCTGTGCAATTCATGATGCAGTTTAGATCCATGCAGTACAGCTATAGTTACATAAAGAACAAGGCAATAGGCAAACAGGCACAATATTTGTGTTATCCTTGAATATTAGGATTCATATAATTTGGGTTTACTTGTCCATGAACAGAAGAATATCTGGTATTCATGTGTTTTGAGACTTCATCTGCTTTCACCTTAATTGCTAAAGACACATTATGTCTCAGCAAAGAAAAAGACCATTTTCACTGTATGTTGTCAATAAGGAATAAAGTGCAAAAAAACCAAAAGGGAAATACAATCCCGTTGGGAGTAAAACCCCTTGGCAACTGAAAACCTCTCTGTGACTGGGAATGATGATATGTCAAAAGGGCAGAGAACTTCCTCCAACATTAGAGAATGAGCAAGCTCTGCATTTGAATGCTCATGCATTTGAGCAAACAGATCACACGCGGTTCTCTGGATAAAAACAAAAGAAGTAATTAATTGCAAATTATATGGTCATAGCAATTCCTGTTGAGAACTCAGCTGAATTTTCTTGTGTTTAGTGGCTCTCCAACCCAGAAGTGCAGACACAGAAACCATTTCAGTAGGCATCCCTACAGAACCTATATTTGCTTTTCTTTAATTTGCTAAGCTTTCCTGTCCTTTATTCCATATCATAGAGCTGTACTTTGCATTTTTAACTCTGATTGACCTAATTTCCTGCTCACTGCTCCCTTTACTGTTAGGTCAGCCATCTGCATTGATATCCAAATTTTACATTCACTGTCCCTTGCAGATCTCCAGCTTTATCTCTTCAAGCTGAGTAACACAGTCACACAGCCACTTTGAATCTCTGAACTGACTGACAACTTGCTAAACTGTTTCATACACCATCTGAAAACATCCTCACCTCTATCTTGGTTCTGGAAGCAGTAAAATGGCTTAAGTTAGAGGGCAGCTCTGCTGGGGAAAACTGCTGCTAATGTGCTAAACGTGATGTTCATGCAAATTGCAGGCATGGTGTTAATAGCAGTGCAATTCCCAGGGCCCAGGCTGTCTCCGAGAATAAAAATGTGTGGCATCAGTTTGAGGTGACGCTGCTTGTTGGGGGCTGAGTGAACACAATTGTGGAAGCTGAAGCACAGACATGGGGGATGTTGTGTGTTTTACTGCCTTCTCAGAAATGCAACCATGGCTTCCCTGAAGTCACCCTTGCTTTTGTATGAATTTGATGAGAATATGGTAACTGCTTTCCAGACTTGCCTTTGTCCTCACCATTGTGTGTTTCTGCCTGCCTGTTCTCTGTCTATTCTGCCAATTTCTCCTCCTGATTCTGTAGTTCAGGTCCTCATTCTTGCCTGCTTAACCTTGCTCTGGCCAAATTCTTATTTTTGCCCACTAATATCCCTATTATCCATACTATCTTTTTTTCATGGATGTCTTTCCTAGCTCCCATCTCAATGTTACCCACTCCTGGCATATAGACTGCCAAAAGGACTGTCTGCCCTTTTCTACACCTGGATAAACTCAAGGGTGAATTAAGTACACTTATATAAGTACTTTTATACTGGCAGGGGACCCTGATTGCTCTATTTTCCTCAGCAGTGTAGATTGTCCAGCCACTGCCTGGGAATGATCACTGTGAGGTGGGTGGAATTAAGGGCTCCCTGTGCAGTGGGTCAGCAGATGGCTGGCATGGGAAGGAGAGGTCAGCTGAGGATTAGGTGGACAGTCTGATAAGCCCTGCAGGTCTGCAAGATGGATGGCTTATAGATGTGTATGTTGGGGTGTCTTCTCAATTTGGGTGTTAAACAGGAGGTATTCTGAGATGTGAATCTTGGCTGACTGAAGTCACCTTGAATTTGAAGGTATTTTTACATTTAGTCTTCTGTTCAGCAAGCTGTGTTTCAAGTTCCAAGGCTTTTCACAGCAGTCATCTTTAAATAAATATATTTTATAGTAAAAGCAGAATACCAGCATCCCACAGTTAGTCAAATACAACTTCATCCTACAGAAGTCAAAGGGATGCTGTCCAATGACACTGAAGATCACATGAGTGCCATTAGTCAATATTTGCTATACAGTATTGTTCTTGGTATTGGTGTTGGTATGAAATGGCTAGAACAGACAGTTTAGCCTTTATTTTAAAAGTATTTCTTGTTATTTTTCCACATCTCATGAATATATTCAGACTAGTTTACAAATTTACGTAAATTCTATTGTTTAAAGAGAAAAAAAATGTCAAAATAGCTTCAAATATCTTCCATTATGTTCTTTGTTGCTCTGCTGTGTTTCTGTCTCTATCTATATTTTATTATTAAGAAGGTCTGATTTTACTTTTATGATGTGAAGTCTGTCAAAACAATGCATTAAATAATTCTGAATCATTATTATCCAATACTACATCTGTTGCTTTCTTTCTTGGTTTTTTCCCCTTCCCTTAGATGGTCCAGGATTGAAACCTGCTATTTCCTTAATATTATTCAGCTGTGTCTGAAATATTCTTTTGTCCTCCTACTTAGAATCCTTCAAACTATTGTGTTCATCATTCAAAGACCTTGAAGGGTCTTGCCTGTGACTGTTTCAGGTGTCTGAACGAAACAGAAATGCTCCTTACCCCGGTTCTTTCAGTCAGTACTGAGAGGTTGGTCTGCAGCAGCTCTCGAGAGGTAGGAACAGAAAGATGAAGAAGGCCAAGTATTACAGAATGATTGTAGAAAGCATGCTATCCAAGGCCTCAGTGCTTCATGGCCTGCACAGTTTTTTTGGGAGGGATGAAGTAGTTGAGGTGTAGCCTGCAGTGGTTGCTTTAAGCCTTGGGAAGCCTGAGGATAGCCTTGCTCTGCAGGCTGTGGGATGCACGATGCCTTGTGAAAGCTGACCTAGAACAGAGACCAGACAGAGTTAAAGAATAAAGTAGGGATTTATTAAAAGGCCTCAATGGACCCACCTTGGGCAGTACAAGAGCTCAGCCAGGGCTGCAGCCAAGATGAACCTAAAAGTGTCGCAAAATGGATGACTGGTCATGAGGTCTCTCACTTTTATAAGTTCTGGGCCATCTGCATATTGGAGTTAATTGTCCAATTATAGCTTTAGGTTATGAAGTCCCATCCTGCTTGTTTTTCTCTCTTCATTCCACCGTTGTTTCTGCTCTTGGGCCTGAGATTTGGATCAGTTGTCCTTGGTCCCCAGCTAGAGTCGGAATTGTTTTGTCTCCCTGCTCTGTGAAGAGAGCTTGCCATCCCCTAATATGAAGCTCAGAACTATGCACTAAAGCAGTACAGAATCTGAAAAATATAAAAATAAAACCTGAGGCATCACTAAGGGAGACTGACCAGCAGAAAACACAAACAAAACATATGAGGCTTCCTAATTCTTCAACGCAGTCCCAAGAAACTATAGAGAACAAATATCTAATTTTAAAATGTCTGTTCAATTCACAAAGGCTGCAAAATATTTCTCCAAATTTTTACAAGCTTATGAGCTGGCCTAAAATACAAAAACCCCCCTACTAAGCTGTGCTTCAGGAAAAGGTCAAGGGCAAAGCCCCAGGTTCCTTCAGTGACAGGAACTGCCTTGTTGAAATATTAGGTGATCTTAGCAAGTGGAGTTTTTGCATCTTGAGATGAGGGCAAAAATCTTGGTACAGGGCTCTCATCCAGGGAAAAATTACCCATGTCTCTCTGAATAAGCTGTGAGTACATAGACAGGGCACATAAATCCAAGACATCATTCCCACCAGACTTGATGCAACCGAGACGTGACTGCACCAGTGCACCCACTACAACAAATTGGGAGCAATGGGGTTTCATAATTATGCAAACTGTTTCTCTCTCCAAAGCTGCTTACATCACTCATTGGAGAAACTACGCTGGCCATGCCAGTTTCTTCTTCAGACTCTTTTCTAGTTTTTCTAAGTGTGGTTTTTCTTAAGGTTTTTTAAGGTTTTGTCCTCTTTCTGCCTTCTATATTGTCACGGTTTGACGCAGGCACAATGCCAGTGCCCCATGAAAATACTTTCTCCCTGGTGTCTACTGTGAGATGTGATCAGAAATAGAGCAAAGCAGGTTCCAGCTTAGGAATAAAAGGAAAAAAACTTTATTAACTTACAATATATAAAAGAAACACACAGAACTCAGAATGAAAACCTTCCAAACATTCCTCCTTTCCCCACCAAATTCCCAATACATCACAATAAGACAAGACCTTGGATTCTCAAATCAGCTACCACCCCTCAGATCACTAACTCTCAGTCCCTCACCACCCTTCAGATAATCAATTCTCAGTTCATCAAGAAGAGAGGAGTCCCTCTTGTACCATGGACTGCCCCAGGAAACACAGTTGAAACCTCTTGTGTTTCCCTGTCACACCTGGCACCGCCCGGAGAACACTTGCCCTCTTCCTTCCATGCCCAGTGCTCTGACCACTGCACATGGACCAGAGCTGCTTCTAGGGTTCCCCTTTTAAGGATGCTTTGCCCAGTTCCAAAAAGAGCACAGTCTCTCACTTTCAGGACCCCTGTCCCCCCAAATTCACCCCCTGGGGCCGAGCGAGCTCGAGAACAGAGATCTTCCTCTTCTTCACTGAAGATCGAGGGCACCACCACCACCCTCCTCACCCGTCGTCTCTGCTCCTGCCACTCCTTCACATCACATCAGTGGACTTCCTTGGCTCTGAGCCATTGCCTCCCCCCTAAATGCAGTCTCTGTGTCACAGCAAAAATGGTTCTGTCTATGGCTATACAGGAAAAGTCCAGCCAAAGGCCACTCCATCAGCTCTTCCTAACTAGGATTCTTCTCAACTTTTCTCAGACATTAACTTGCACAAACTTGCATCACACTTGCCCATTTCCTGCTATTCCATCTCTATCTCTCTTCTCATTAAGGTCCAGGAGGATCAGCATTTGTAAAGTTTCTATCATCCAAGAAAAGGGTTAAAATCTCAGGCTCTGCCTGTCCAGATTGCCGCCCTGCCGGGCACCTTCTCACTGCACCCGCCCTTTCTCCGGCTGGCCGTGCTATCAAATCTCTGGCACAGACACCAGCCCTCTCTCTCTCTCTCTCTCTCTCTCTCTCTCTCTCTCTCTCTGTCTCTCTGTCTCTCTCTCCTGGGAGGGTAGGGGGGGGCTGCCCATCCTGATGTCTCTCTGGGTTCCTCCACCCTTCCATCCTGCAGGGCCTTCTCCTCCCTTCCCTGTCCAGGCCCCCCGGCCTACCTCACCCGGCCTCATGGCTTCCCCTCGCCCACCCAGCCCGGGCAGGGCAGGGCAGGTCCGATCTCTCTTTCACACACCAGAACCAAGAGAGCTTCCCCTGGAAGTTCTCTGCTTTTAACCCCCTGTGTTCTCAGAAGCGTATCCATATCCTCAGTGGCCACACCAGGTGGCAATATTCAAATCTGAGCACCTATTGGTTTGACCGCAGCATCCCAAAAAACTCACTTCCCCTCAAACCAGGACATAGATGTAGTCACTTGCTTTGCCTTGAACAGGCTGTGTGTGCAAGGTGGAACTTAATAAAGAAAAATCAAAAGCAAATGTGGACGACTCAGTAACATCTGTGTTGGAAGACAGCATTAGAACTCAGAGTTATTTAATCATGGCTTTACTTTGCTAGTCTTTTCTCCTGGGCAGCCCAGGAGTGGAGAAATTGCTCCATGAGACCTCAGTTTAGGGACAGCCTGAACTTTGTCCTTTGAACTGCCAGTGAATCTTGTAAACTGGTGGTCACTGTACAGGTGTGTGAAAATGTGTGCATGCATGTATGTGTCTTACATATTTTGAATTCAATTATTAAAATGTTCTCCTCTGTGTGATTTATCAATGGTGTTCCAACCAAGATCACATCATTCTGGAATGAGATTGAGCAGCAGAGACAAGAAACACTGTTTGTATAATCACCTCTGGAAAGAGCTGGGAGCTGGCTGTGTCTCAGCACGAGTTCCAGGGTGATGCCCTAGCCAGTGAACTCTTCACTACATTGCAAAGAGTACTGCTGGTGCCTTCTGTTCACTTTGTGCTGCTGTGTGCTTAAAGGAGCAAACACTTTAAGCCCCAGGCAAACTTGGGACCTGAAGGGGAATAGCCAGCTTGCCTTTAATTAGCACACTTAGAAAGAGATACAGAGCCTATTCTGTGAAATGCACAGGCATTTTATGGTAGAGCTGATCAGTTTGGGATTTTTTTAAGTAACTGCAGGGAGTTTTTTTAAGTAACTGTGGGAGTTCTAGGAGCTTTCTGCCCACCACAGGTGAGAGTTCACCTTCTGACTGATAGCTCTTACATTCCTGGATCCAGCTTTCATAGGAGCTACACACAGATGCCTGGTTTGGATGCCTTTCTCAGAGAGCAGAAACAGCATCCAGCCTCTGCAGCCTGAGGAAAGGCCCCAGCATCAGGCAGCACTCCTCTTGTCTGAGCTGTGCAGAGGTGCTCAGCGGCTCTGGGGGAGCCACCAGCTGCCTTACAGCACTGCTCCACAGCTCTCCTTGCCTGGAGGAGGGCTGGATCCCAAGCAGGTATCCAGTACTTCTCCCTAGTTCCCAGTGCTGGAGGAGTGAGGCAGACATCTGACGCTGATATCTGACAGCCCTGCCTCTGGAGGTCTCATTGCAATTCACTCCACAGAATAAGAAAATTAGCTACTTATTTCCAACAGGCTGAAATATTTTCTTCTCCTTCTTTTCCCTCAGACTAGGTGGTTACATTTTGATGCACTTGCAGACAAAATGAAATGAGATGGACTGGAGCCAGTATGATACTGCTTGCAGTGCTGTAGTCAGAATCACAAAGTAGAAACTTCTGCGTTGTGTTCTACTGAAACCTCATCACTGGCATCACTTACTGCTGTTTCTAATCAATACAGATGTGCAAAACATTGCACAAACTCTTTAGATTTTGCAGATAGTTCCACAGGGCCATTAATTATTTCTGACTACCTGGGCAAGCACCTATTTACCTGGCAACATGATAAAGCATTAACCTTCCCCTGTAAAGTGATGGAAGGGAAAAAAATGGAGGAGGAATGCAGATCTTTTTCCTTCTGAAGGGTGTTTTTCATGAAAAACATTTGATATTTTTTATGCTAGACAGAAAGCAGGATTTCCATATTGAAAACCATTTTTTCACTCTCTTTCTGAAACTCTGGATATTTTTAGATCAAAAAACATAGAAGAACTCACATTACTAGAAAGATGCCTTGGCCTATTGAAGATGAAGCATTACAGCTAGAGGTAATTATTCACAAAGTTGGCATCTCTGTTGCCGACCTGATTTGCATTTGCAAACTGCACCAGATCTTCAGACTTTTAAGTTTGCATGCTTCCAGAAAGCGATTTATTTTCTAAAGGGATGTGTAGTTTAAAGTGTTTTCACTAATGTTGCTGTGGAGTTATTGTTTCTTATTGTAAACTTTCCTAGTAGTCCTGTAGGAATTTGGCCTTACCTCTCAGAAAATTGTCCCCTGAAAGGCAGAGTTTGGGAAAAGAACCTGTTGTGAAACTCAAGCCTGTTAATAATCTTGGGCATAACTCATGAAGATTGAAGAGTGTGTCTTTTTAAAAGCAACTCTAATGTTATGAATAACTGCCTCTTTGAATTCAAGGGAGGCTGGAAATTCACTTTTAAACTGTCTTAAATGATTCTTAGTATTCTGTACTATATAGCAGTAGAAATTGGGCAGGTACCCAGATAGGAAATGGAAATTTCATTCTGATATCTGAAAGTATTGTGTAATTCATTCTTTCTTGACAATGTTTTGGCCTTTAATTTCCTGAACTGTCCATAAACCACAGAATTATACAGAAGTCTTAGAAGTTAATTTTGCAAAATATTAACCTATAAAGCTACCTTGAAATTCCTAGTCTTATAAACATATTCATCCTTCTGGTAAAAGAGAGGCTGGTGGGTTTTAGTATTTGATAAATGCAGAGAGCATGGCCTCACACATGTTAAAGTTACCATTGGCTTGATGACATTCCTCAGAAAGAGCAGCAACGTTTATATCTCTTTTCATACCAACTGAAAACTGATAGCAGGCTAATGATAAATTTACCATTGACAGATCTCTGTGGTGTGAGAATGTCATGCCTAGATGCCTTAAAGGGAGAGTCCCATGTGATCCCAAGAAGGTAGGGCTGGGAAATACGCAGAATGCAGACAAACCCAAGAGTGTTTCTACTTTGCTAACAGCTAAGAACCTGTGGCTGTTAAAAATAATCTTTCCTGGATACAAATTACAGCACCCCAGGAACAATTCAGAAAATTGGAAGAAGTGTATGAAAAATATGAATAAGGTCCTAGAGGTATTCCAGGATAAAAAGTTGTATAGACCCCTCTGAATTAAGCATGCTGTGCATATGATTGTAGAAGCCACAACTCAGTGATGCACCTGGGTCCCTTCCTGTCTTTGTCCCTGTCAAGTGAACTGATGAAATGTCAATTTTGGAATAGTTTTCTTCAGATACAGTAAGATTTCACATGATAATATAATCACATATTAGCAACAAGAAAATCGTGGCTAAGCATCTTCACAGGAGATTGACACCTGGCCTCCAGACTCTTCGATGTGTCAGTATTGGATGTGTGTGCAAAAATAAAGCACTGGCTTGTGCCAGAGTGAAACTAGGGTACTGGAATAAAGCTGGCCACACTCTACAGAAATCAGGCAGGTATGCAGGTTTTCAAGTTCCTTTCTTGGGAGGTTTAGTTGTCTTAATAAGTACAACTGGCCTTTCAGCTACAGAAATGATCTGAGTTGGAAAGTTACTATTCCTGCCCTTTCCAACAGCCTGTGTGACAGGCACAGCTTTATGCCTTTTCTGCAGCAATGTCTGTGGTAGCTACAGTGGTAGCTGTGTACCAGAAAGCAGATCTTGACATTTGTGAAAAATGGATTGAATTGTGCTTTCTTCATCTCTGGCAAGAGCAAGGTGGACCTGAAGCATGCTGTATTTTAGGAAGGAAGAAAAGCACAATGAGTTTATTTAAAAGCAAATGCTTTTATATATGTGACATATTTAGACATCTCTTTCCATCCAGGGGAGGTTAGGCTTTCCTGCCACACAGTAATAACAGAAAATATCATGAGGGTACAGTATATTGAAGTCACTTGGGTTTTAGGCATTGCTTCTTAGAAGTAGAATTTTGCATCACAGGTATTAGAAAAAATGCTGCCTTGCCTTTACTATTGCTCAGCCACAACTGCTAGTAAATACTGGTGACCTTTCAGACAAAGGACAAGGTTTTGCAAGTAAAGGGAGGATGAAAAATAGTGCTTTAATATATTAAGCATCCCACTGCTAAGGCAAAGAAGAAGCAAAAGGTGAAGATGTATGTCCAGGTCAGAGTACTGACCTAGAATGAGATGAAGGTATACCCAAAGTGTGGAAGTTTTCTTTTTTCCCCCCCACCTTTTGAAAAATTGCTTTATTTCCAGGTGTTATACAAGCTTAGCAGAAGCTTTAACCTGAAATAGCTAAGAACAAATCTCACCCTGTGAAGAAATAGTTTCCCTTTGCAGGAGCAGGTGTGTTGAGAACCCTGTTAGATGCTCATACATCAGGAACTGTGAGGGGACTGAGACAAAGTGTTTCCAAGACTGCAAGGAGACAGTTAAAAAGAATGAGCTTTGTACAAATGTCTCAGAGGGAACTTTAATAAAAAAGGGAAGAAGAAATGGACTTTTTCCTAAATCTGCAAGTCATTGACATTGATTTTTCTGGGCCCAGTGTATGATAATACATTTGCTTCTGTCTGGCTGCATAGAAGGATATTTGCAAAAGCATTTTAAAGAGAAGTTACTAACAGGCTTTATACATGTTTTGAACTGCATTGGGGAATACTGCTGCAGATCTGTAGCACTCCCTGCTTGTGCACTACAGGAAACTTTGTCCCGTGCTGGATATATGGGAGAAGGAGTCACAGAGAGAGGAAAAGGTATTAAGGGCACCCAAGAAATTATTTTGAGGCTACATGAGTAATGGTAGTAATATTTCAAAGGAAAGCAGTAAAACAACAACAACAAAAATAAAGAAAAAGAGTTGGGGAGGGATTCACATGAGTTCTTTACTGAAATGATATGATCTCAGATGCAGGAATGGCTTTATTCCCTGGACCAACCCCCTTTCTGTACAATGTCTTACATAATTAACGTGAATTTTCTTAGGCAAAGTTTGTTTTTACAATTTGAAAGAAAAAAGAAAAATGGAAAGAAAATGAAAAGCAGCCAGCCATTGTGAGGGTTAACAAATGTTAGTTGTGCCATCGAATCACCAATTATGTACATGCCATGGAAGAATTTTATTTTTGTCTAGCTCAAGTTGGTCTCACAGCACAGCCTCTGTGTTGGCAGAGGAAGGAATGTGATGTTTGTGGCACATCCTTGCAGGGAGCATCAGAAACAGCTGAAGACTCCCATAAGACTTTCCAATATAACACACTGTGGAGAAAAGCCTTTCCACACCATTGTCTTTTACATGGACACGCGGCAAGTGCCTTCATTAGGACTTGAGGCAAAGTCACAACTGAGTCCTGATGTATTAGAAGGCTGATAGGGAGCAAAATGAAAAACCAGAAGGTCAAGCTGCTTCCTGACATGTAGGGAAACCTCCACCTCTCTTGCACAGGCTGGTGGCCTTTCTGACTACTGCTGTGTTACTCAAGCTTGAACCATCAAGCTGCCTCTGAGGACACAAAATGCTTGCCCAGGCTATACAGTTGATGTGACTGTCAGATGTGTTGGGTGATTCATGACTGTTTAAAGTCTTTTTGTAAATTGGCCTTGTATCCTGGATGGTAGAAGGAATAAGTTTGACAGTTACTGTGATTTTTTAAACAGCATTCCTTGTCAGAAGTCAGACCTCTGCAGATTGCTTTCTGATCCTACTGAACAGCATGTCAAATATATTGCTGTTTTATGAGCATCTTTCCACCTTCCCAATTCCAAAAGTTTCTGGGGAGACTAAGGCTCATGAGCAGAGTGCTAATATAGCCCATAAATCGTGTTGATGGCAGTACAGTGCCTGAACATTCCCAGGGGAGAAGGTTTTACAGCCCTTACCAAAATCATTTGCTCTACATCAGGCATGATACCTGCCATAAGGACCGTAGCTTGTTTCCATGTGGCAGTTTACAGTCAGCTGCCATTCACTTTTATTTAATTTGTAGCAAGACTCAGAGGCTAACAGGGCAGGCTTAGGAAGGCAGCATGCATCTCAGTAGGTTGACACTCACCAGCTTGTGTGATCTAGGCAAGCTCCCAAGCTGCACCTGCAACTCAGGGTGTGCTGCTCCCAAGCTGCACCAAGGAGAAGTTTCATCCTTCTGTAGATTCTTCATACCATCCGAACAAAAACTGTCCAAGATGAAAGGGTTTAGCACAATAGTGCTTAGTACTCTGTGCCAAAACAACTCTTTTACATGCCCAGCTCAGAGAAACAGTCCAAAATCCTTTGAATGCTGAGTAAGAGCGTGATGAAACCGAAGTTCCACACGTCTTGCTCTCATTAAGAATGGCACTCCAGCAAACCTCGGAGAATGAGTTTAAGGGACCATTGAACACACCTGGTATTTCTCTCCTAATGTAATATATGCAATTAGTATAAGTTTCTAAGCTGCCAAGACATAGTTAAGTGCCTGAGGATTAGATCCAAAAGAGGCAACATGCATAGCCATTGATATATTTAATGAGTGCTGATGCCTTAAGTTTTTAGCTTGTATATTTTTCAGATCCTATACTGCATTAGTGTATAACTCTGAACTCCATAGAGAGTGTTAATAAGATCTCTTCACAGTTTGGTCAGACTAAACAACACTTCTAAGCCTGAGAACCAAGGACATCCTCAGCCTCAGGCCAGTATAAACAAAAGTGAATGGGGGGAAGAGCAAACTGGGGGAATATGAATTTATTACTTGAAGCTGCAGTTGGACAATTAACCCCTGATATGCAAATAGACCGAACTTATATCTGTCTGAAAAACTCGTGACCATCTCCATCTTGGGTGTAGCCCTTGCGAGGCTTTTGCTCTGCCCAAGGTGAACCTCTTGAAGGCCTTTAATAAATATCTACTTTAACTCTGTCTACTCTTTGCTCTAGGTAGCCATTCCAAGGCATCAGTGCTATGGATAACTGTAAAGCAGAACTAATGGAAGAGGCCATAACCCAGAGCTACCCCACAGCTGGGTGTAGAGTGTCAAACTGACTTTGACTCTTCATTTAATTTGTATACCAACATTTTCTTCCAGTGGAAATGAAAGATATAAATGGGACATAAGTGGTTCTTGCTCTGAAGTCAAAAGAAACATTCCCACATTTCACGGTCTCTAATGTCTTAAATACTTGAGAAAACAGTAACTTCCTTAGCTCACAGAGAAAGGAAATGATATGAGACACTTGAAGATTGAATTAATGGGAATCTTGAAAAAAGATCCCTTCAGGCAGAGATGGTAGCATTCATCACACCAGGGCTATTGTGCTGGGTACCATGTAAAGGTGTAGGGAATGACACTTTGTCCCCCAAGTCCCAGTTATTGTCCTCCTCTAGTAATGTTAAGTGCAAGCCCAGTAGCCTGTTTGCATACTCTTTGATTGGTATCAATGTTTGTATTAGTATTCAAAAAACAACAAAGGGTGTGTTAAAAATAGCAGAGATGACAGAAAGAGGGCAATTACTTGGTTGTGTGAACAGGAAGGATAATATTAAGTTACTGTGTAATTAAGGTTAGACCAAGGTGAAATAAAGATAGCAAACAAGGAAAGTAAGGAAAGGTTACTCATTGTGGACCCAACATATCCCTGCTGAATTTAATGACAGGTTTACACTGACCTCTGTGAAAGGGAGTAGGAGTAGACTTGAGGTTAATGTAGAGACATATTCATAAGGCAGTTTAGTGAAACTTGATAATGTATAATAGAAGAAAAAAGCACAGACAAATGTGAGGGAATTTATTGAACTGAGCTCTCATCTTGGAAGCAGTTTGATAGCTGCTCTCACACATCACGCTGTGTGCTTATTATGAGATGAAATGCATTGATTTGTTTCATATTAGGTTATTTATGGGATTTCTTCAGGGAAAATTGTTTTCAAAAGGCCTGAACATGGATGTGTCCTGCCACTGGTCACTCTCAGGCTGCATGGCTGCTTACCAGCAGGGTACCAGTGTTGTTTTCATGCTTGACTGGGAAACATTTGTAGCCTAAATCCCATCTTGTTTGCAGCTATCAGAAAATGCTGTGTTCTTTTACTGAACAGGCATGGAAGTTATTGATTTCTCCTCTGTGTTCAAGGGGACATTTCTTGAGGGTTGATGGGACTGCCTGAAACAGTTCAAGAAAATTGTGTGTGAGACAGAGAAGGAAACTAATTAAATCTTCAGAGAGGAAAAGGACTTAAATGATGAAAGATGGTGGTAAATTACTTAGCTAGCAAATAGGTGCCTTGGAAATTGAACTACAAATTAGGTTATGTAATTTTTCACCGCAAACCTAAGCAGTTCCATTAATATGATTTCCATCTTGTGATAATATTTCATGGCTCATCAGGAGCTTCCTGAGACATCTTAATGTCAGCTAGAAGGAGTGGTAATACAAAGCTTTTGATTCCAGGTAAGGTGATGACGCGTTTCCAAAGAAAAGGACAATAAAAATGATGATTTCATGAGCTGTTACATCCACATTACCAAAGAAAATAGTGCCATTTGTGTCCAGCTGAAGACAGCATTAAGTCATAATTTAGACAAACAAATCTGATCCCTTTACCATCATGCATGTTGTCAACATTGCCCAGTGGGGCTGTGCTGGGGGTTTTTGTGAGGTACAGTGGCCATGCTCCAGGCAGGCATCCTCTGAGGCAGGATCCAGAGCTTTTGTTTCTTGGCTGGTGCCTTCTGGCCTTTACCAACGTCTTTGTAAACGTTGGATCAGATTTTCCAGATTTCCCAGCAACTGTCTTTGTGTCCACTAGCACTGCATAAAATCACTCACTGGGAGCATATGCTGCAATTATTAGTGATTTGATTTTCTCATACATATATTGTACTACGTTTCAGCATTAATTCTGCAGTGAGAAAAATGCATATTGCACAGTAAGTTATCTCATTCCACCTGCCTGCACACTGATACTCAGCAACCTCATTTTCTAATATACAGTTTATTTTCCCCTTCTTTAAAACAGGATTTTAAATCAGACTGTAGGTGGGGGAGCTCTTGTGAATTTGTGGGAGGCTTTTGTTTCTGTCTGTTCTCAGAGCACCCTGCTACATCTAGTTTTGTGGTTAGTGCAATGTGTCTAAATGGCAGAAACAGATGAGCAAACAAACATGGGTCTGTCTAGTAATAGAAATATAGAGTGCATGTTTGAAAAAGGAGGAGGGAGATATAAATTTTCCTTTTGAGAGGTAACTTCAACCTTTACATGATTTCAACATGATTTTGGATTTCATCCCCCTTCCCCTCCCTGCCTTCTTTCCAAGTGATTAATCAGAGAAGTTGTTACTCTGCAGTATCAGATGTGGTGGTGTTTAGCTGTGGCAAATGACAGCATGTCTAATGCATGGCATTTTAAAGAATTGCTGCATTTTATATCAAGCTGAGCAGGTTGTGTGGCCTTCATCACAGGTACTGATAAGGGCAGCAAATCAGATCCAAACCCTGTGACAACTCTTTGCCAATTTCAGACGAGGAATGTGCATTTGTTGGTTTCCAATAGTTGCTGTCTTGTCAGATGACATTTTGAAGCTCAGGAGTAGCAGATCAGATTAAAGGTCTGAAGAAAAATAGTTCAGCAGTATTGCAGAAGCAGCTTTTCCTTTCTTTTCTTATCAGCCCACCAGTGCTTCCTACCAAGACACTCATTTGGGCAGGACCCTCCAGAGGCTTAGCAGGGGAGCTGCAAAAGCAGACCAACCCTTTACCAGTGATGCTCCTTCAAGTTGTGGAAATAGAACTTTTCCCCTTTTGATTCTAATGCTAGATGAACTATGTATCATCCATAAGGTGATGTACAATGTCTAGTTGCAGGATCCAGTTTCTTCATTGTTATGACATTGCTTTCCCTGAGGCTAAAGAAAGTGATAATGTCTGTTTATTTAAATTCTACACATCATCCTTAAAATAACTGAAACCCATGCAACTGACTTAGGAGCTTGTATCTCATTAAATCTATACGATATAATATCAGGATACTCAGATATAGTAAGCTTTGAATCCCAGTGACTTGGACAGGAGGACCTGCAGTTGAACTGCTTAGAGGTGGATTATAAGATGGGATTTAGATGCCTAAATGTGCAGATGGTTTCTCATTGCCTTTTGCAACAAGCACCATGAAAAGGTATCCTGCAAGATTTAATTCTCCTAGATGTGTGAATCTGAAAGTTTACTTTTAAAAATCTGCTTTGAGGCCTTTGAAAAATATTACCCCGTGAGAGTGTCCATGGGCTGTGTTTTGAGAGCTTTAAATGCAATATGGACTTCAGGCTCCTTCTGTAAAAGTTCTGGTTTTGGTCTTTGTCACAGATGTGTAGGGGATCTGATTGAGTCTGCTTTCATCTTCCTGAGGTGTGCATGCTTTTGGGGAAGGAGATGGATAACTGGTAACACAGTGAAAGTGCATTTGTTCATACATGCAAATAATTATTCATGGAATATTTTTGCTTTGTTAGCTGGCTTTTTCAAGAATCCCCCCATCTACAATAAGAGGACGCAGAATGTCACAAAAATAAGGGCTCTAATGGGTAACACAGTGAAGGTTGGATTCAGATGAAAATCTGAATAACAGGTCTTTAATAACATTGCCTTCAAAGTCAGCCAGCAAGAACATCAGGATTGGATCTGATGTCTATATGGACACAAGAATGAAAAGTCACACTATATTGAGTAGAAAACCCATTCTACTGGGAAAAAAGACAATGTGAAATGCAGGACATGTATGATTTAAACAGTGATTATTGTTGGGTACATTTGGGTAGATAAGACATTTGTAGGTGAGTCTTCCTTATAGGAGCAGCTTACATTTCAATGGCAAAAATCATTATTTTCTTCCTACTTCTTTTTGAGAAAAGAAAATCTTCACCCCATCTCCTACTTCAAGATCGTCTTACTGCTGTGTCTTCTAACTATCAGTCTTCATTTACTTTTCTGTACAGAAGAATTAGCCTTGTAGAAGGGCACTTTAAAAAAAGTGCAGTGTAATTCCTTAGAACATCAAGACTTGTTGAACTCTTGCTGGTTGTACCAGGTGAAAAATGCTGATGGTGTCTGTACTTCATCTCAATGACAGTATGATGATCAATTTATTTTTTTTGTCAAGTACATTCTTTAATATGTTGCATTTTGTGTGGTTGACTATTCTGATAAAATCAATTTAATTAACTATCAAGATGTGACAGAGCATATTCAGGCAGTGTCATTCATTTCAAAAGAATAATAATTTCAACTAAAGACAAATTGCCAACCATTCTAATGAGGTATCTCAAAATCAGCAGGATTTCATGCTAATGATCAAAATGAGATTTCAGGGCTTCTAAAAAATCATGATTATAAGCCAAGACACTGCATTAATACCAGGGTACACTGTCACTATTTAGTCACTAAATCATCAGTATTTTAAGCATACTCTGTGTGTGTAAGTTGGAAAAGGGAAACAAATTACCCTGTGCTCAGCTTGTTATTCAGGAAAGTTTCTGTGGGGAGGCAGGTGGTGTTCTTACAGCACATCTCAGACTTTGTGGGGTGCAGGTTTCCTAAGAACAAATAAGCGGTGGTGTATGCAGCTTACTGGAGTTTACATTGATGTACTGTGCTATCACTCCATTTTATTATAGTGTGAGGCTGAATATCAGCAGGGTCTATTACAACACTGGATGATTAAAGTACTTCTTGACTTTCCACAAGATTTTAAATTCAGGATGAAGGAAGGGGAGGCATAGTTGGTGAGAGAAAGGCAGAATGAAAGTGAGAGGATTATGCTTCAGCAGCCTTTGTGATAAAATACTAGTAATTAGTTTCAGTAAAATCCCATAATAGTTTTTTTGTGCTTTGCAGGAAACCAAGTGGCAGACAGATAAAACAAATTACTTTACTCAGGGCAATTAGCATGCTATTTCAAGGCTCTGACTATGTTTCCCCACGACTGCAAAGATCATGTCCTATTTTTCCAAGAACTTTATGTTCCTGAAAATCTCATCCATTTTAAACCTATCATTGTGTACATGGAGCTACCACATCTGTGAGCAGAGCCTGCATTGCAGGGACAGCCCAGGAGATAATGAGTTCTGGGACCACATTGAGGGCAGGGGGAGTTTGGATCACTTGCTGCTTACTCATCTGAAACAAACCCCCAGTGTCACTGTTGCATGCCTGGCTCTCTGACATGTAGCACAAGGAAAACATTTGGGCTTTATAGCCCTGCACTCTTGTTCTGCACCCCTAGATCAAAGTGTAATTGTGCACTGCACTTTTAAGCGTTCACAATTTCATGGCTGTTTCTTGATAGAGACCCCATCAGAAAGGAAAAATTATTTCTTGGCATATTAGTGCAAAGATTTCAAGCTAATCAGAAATAGTGGTGGGAAAAGCATTTTCAAGTTTTTTTCTTTTGATTTAAAAGACTTTTCAAGTTTGTGTTTCAAGGAGGCACTTGTTAAATTAAAGAGTAGCTTAATATATGAGTAATTCAGGCATTAAAAAAGACAATAAAAAAAGACAATCTGAACCTATATGGCACAGGAAAATTACACATTTGAAATTACTATTGAGAACACGTCTTAATGCATGGTCGTCACTACTTCAGGCTAAGTTGAAATAAAATTATGCAAAACATGAAGTTCATCAAATTTACAAATGGGAAGTTTAATTTCCTTTTTTGAAGAGAAAGCCTTTGTTACTGCACTGAGACCACGGGAACTATACTGGTAGAAAATGTAGGAATGGCACAGAAAGAAGGAGCAGGTTGTCTGGCCAGACTTTGTCCAAGGACGCCAGCCCTCCTCACTTAATCTGCCTGGCTATGATAAAAGGGAAGAATGTGAATTTCACACCAATTTCTGCAAGAACCTGAACTCCATTCCTGAGCTGTAGAAGTACTGTATTTAAATTAGGCTTGGTGGTGTTCAACATGTCTTTTTACTGAATATTGGTTGTTAAAGTTGAAGCTTATTCTGGTTTTCATTTATAGACTGCTTCAGCCTCCTCCTGTCTCACTTCTGGACCTTCAAACCAGCTATTTAACTTCAGGTTTGGCCATCCAGCTGTTTTAAGTCACAAACCATAGCTTGTGCAGCTGGGATGAAACCTAGTGCTGGCATCCCAAAGAAGAAATTTCATTGATATGAACATGCAATTTTCATGACTCATTTTATTAGTATCATTACTTCTAAGCTGCATCAGTTGAATTGATATTATTGGGTATTGAATGAGACCTTGCACATCAATTAATTTATTCTCTCTGCCAGACGGAGTGAAGGAGACTTACTTGTCTAAGGTAGAGACACCAATAATTGAATTGCTAAATATTCAGATTTATTAGCAGCAATCAGAAGAAGAATTGAATTGTTGTAATCATGATCTCTTCCCATTACTCACCTTCTCTTTCTACCAGTGACTCATGGTGGTAAGGAAAGACAAGAAAAGAACCTAATAGGAATATCTTGAAACAGGGGTAAGTTGGAGGCTAATGGCATGTTTGTGGTTCTGACAAGAAAATAACAACACTCAGCCTCCTTGGATAGTGGTGGAGGGGGGAACCTATGGGCTGCAGATGGTGACTCTAGTGAATGTCTGCAAATGACTTTTAGCAAGGAAAAAACAGGAGAGAAAACAATTCATTACAGTTTACATGATTATTGTCCCATGTGGTAGTCAAATTTGGATCTTGTCTACACCTCTGATAACATCAAACTTTTGTAATAGAAAGAATGCACCTAGAATGAACTCAGACTCCTGAACATCCCAGCTGATTAACAAGTTTGCCATCAGAAAAAAAAAAAAATAAACAGAGAGAAAGAAATGTGGCTAGAAATTATTTATCTTTGATGAAGGAATGCACTTGGAGTTTGTGTAACACAACCAGAAATCCTTTTGGGCTTAAATGTATTCAGATGGCCAGGGACAGCTGATAAGTGCTTGAGAATCTTGGCTGTTCTGACCAAAATAATTTCCTGAGGTAAAGTCACTCTGATCCAATTGATATCTTTAATGTGGATATAATGTGAATATAAATTGAGGCAAAGAAAGCTGTTCAAAGCAAAATTCCTCAGTAGCATTGAGGCTGCATGTTCTATGGGAGAGCTGATCACACCCAGTTTTCCATGGATATGTGAATTTGTTGGTGTGGATGATAAAGGGGCACATTTGAAAATGATTAATTAGACTTTTCTTGGTGATGACACCTTTACTGCCTATTGATCAGCTTACTCTGCCAGAGGGAAGGTGGTGCTAACAAATGCACTGCCACATTATAAGTTTATGTTTGCTTAAAAATGCAGGCAGGAAGATTGCTAGTTTTGTCCTTTTATTCCTGCCCAAGTACACATGTAATTTTCTGCAATGGTTTCGATATAAATGTTCAGAGATGCATCTGGTGAAAGTAATTAATATCCATCTATTTAGTTTAGTCAAGTTTCCAGCCAACCTGGTGGTCAACGCTCCTGCTGTCACATATATATTTCTATTCATGAACAGGAGTTATAGCAAGGCTACCTAAAAACTTCAGTTGCTTTGTCAATTAAATTAAAAAAAAAAAGTTAATGACAGGAAAAAAAAAGAAGCACTTCTTGCCTGAGAATAATAATGGAGACTCACATGCTAAACAAACCTCATGTGGGCAGAAGAAAGCTCCCAGAATCAGTCTCTCAACATTTGAGCCCCTGAGTCTCACTTTCAAATTGAAAAGATCATCCTTTATTAACAGTGAACCATTTACATTTTAAAGTTCAACTCTTAAAAAAAATGATTACAGAAATGATATCATGGGTATTGTGATAATTTTCAGGAATGAGAAACCTCATGTGCTCAATTCCTAAATAAAACTGTCTCATTTTCTTCTATCAGCCAGCCTTAACACATAGCTTGAGAAGGTGAAAGTCATCTTCTCAAGAGGATGGTTTCCTTCATGCTCACAGTTTACCATCAATGATGTACTTATCTGGGCCTTAGCAATTCTGCTTGGGATGTGCAAGGTGGAATAAAACCCATATCACTCCCCTGTAACATAATGGACTCTGCAGTGCTAACAAGAAGTAGTAAAGGTAATAAAAGTATATTTCAGGCAATAAAGCAAACAGATACCACTACTGAGTACACATAGGAGCAGATGGCTGTAATAAGACAAACAGTTTGCACAGACACTTTCAGAGAAAAAAAAATAGAAAATTCTTTTTTGGTCCTGATTTCCCCCCTATATCGAAACACCATTAGTCACACAAAAGTGGCTGTGGTTTCCCCACAGAGGCTCAAGCTTAGGGTACTGGACTATTTTCCATTAAAGTTTTGTTTTTAAAAGGAAAACAAAATATTAAATGAAAGTATAAATAGTATGAAAAGCATCTGCATAGCTCAGAATTTGTTATTAAAAAAAAAAAAGTCCCAAAGCTAAAATGTTTTAGATGAAAAGATGAAGTCTTTCTGTGGATGCACTTTGCTGGGATCTTGTGGGATTTCATTTTGCTTCATCTTGTACTCTTTTCCCCCATGCATTTAAAATCTGAGTTAAGCCACATCTCTCCTGCAGACCAGGAACTCTCCTGGGAGACGCACATCACAGAAGAGGTAGTCTGGTTGGAAAGCCAGGCATGTAGGGGAAAATGGAAATTGGAGAAGTCTGAATCAAAGCTGCAGTGAGGCATTGCAACTGCATTTTCAAATGGTATTATTTCAGCTTTGGCTACATTTTTTTTCTAGGTTTTTTTGCTACACATAGGCAGTCAGCTTTGTGATGCAAGAAAGGCTATAACGGATGATAATGAAAAATCACGTCTAATTTTTGGGGGGATGAGGAGAAGAGAAAAGGAAAATAACTTGTACTGAGCTCTAGCTGTGATAGCAGATGCCTCCTCTGGAGAGTTGGGTACATTGCCCAGTTCTGCTCTGATGGTCTCATGCACTGGCATCCCTGGCATTCCTCCTTCATCCAGTTATTCTGAGGAATAGCATGAACATGTGACCATGAAGATTTGAGAAACTAATTTCTTCCCCTGGCTCTTGATATTTCTGCCAATTGACTGAAATTGTCAACACTTTCAGCTTTCTTGAGCCCTAGGTTCCCAAGCAATAAAGAAGTAAAGTTCTGTGCAAAAGAAAGTTTCAAACTTTTAAATTGGTTCTGTCTGGCAGTAAAAGAGCACTTAATGTTTGTATCTGCTAAATCTTTTTAATTATTAAGTAGTCCTGAAGGCACCTGTAAATTAAAGGATGATTGGAAGAAATAATAACATGATGAGGAAATTGGGGATAGAGAGTGTTAAACTAACCTTCAAAGTGTCAGTAATTAAAATTAATTACAGTTCATGACTTGCACTGATTGTAGAAAGAGTGTGATGCTGTAGGGAAATAATATGAAATAATAGGGTATGAAATATATAATAATACCAGAGGCTATTAGAACTTTTTTTTTTTACCTCCCTGGCTATTTGAATATCACCACAGGAACTTTGAAAAATTTTTTTCTAAGTGGTTAAACTTTTGAATCAGTAAGTTCGTTTTGGGGACTATCTTCGTCCAATAAAAAACCAAACTCGGTAAAAGGCAGAAATAATTTTTCTTTCCAAAAAAGGACAAAGGAATGCTCTTAATTCCCAGAAGACCTGTCCCCTGCATGTTTGTGTTCTATGAAAGGAGCAATGGATCTATCAGTAGCATCTGAATTAAAAATATCCATGCTTATATGCCTTTTGGGAAATAAGGAAATATCATGTGTATTATATGGTCAATTTAGAAGGTAGTTATGGAGACTGGACTCCCAAGAGAGAAAGAGACAGCTGCTGAAAACAGAGGTGCATATGTGCATAAGTAGGATCAAGAAAAATTAAATTAAATTAAAAAAAAAGTAGGTCCAGGCTGTGGCAACAATGCGGTACCTTCAGTAATCTGAGACAATTAAAATGGCATCTTCCCAGTGCTGGTGTGAGACGTCAGTACACCCCGTTTAAACATTTCACTTTTATATACAGTATAGTCACTAAGTCAGGTCTTGGATATGAAAAAGAACATGCCTGTTTGGTATATCACAACAATTGGGATGGATACCTGTTCCACAGATAATTTTGGAGTAAGTGATATCTGGTGCTAGAAGGATGTAGCTCTCCTCCTTCCTCAGCAAGAACCGGGTTGATAGGGCCGGAATGACTTTTGGCCTCCTTCTCTGGAGGAATCAATATTTAATTACTTTATAAAAGATGGAAGATTCTCTTCACAGAAAGAAAGAAGAGTTCTGGAAATCCTCTAAAGCAATGAGCAGTAGGTACCCTCTGGCATGTGGTGATTGAATCTGGAGGTATGAGGTAGATCCACGTCTCCTGTGCAGTGGGGTAACCAGTACCAGGGATTGGAGGGTCCAGTAATTTAATATTTTGGCTTGAGACGCAGGAATAAACTCTTATTGATTTTTAGGAAGACTTTCTACTCCTCAGCCCTACATCTGTGTCTTATTTCTCATGTCACCAGAGGCCCTTTAGGATGGAGCGTCATCTCATTGCCATGGCTGAAGCCGTGTCTCTGGAAGGAGAGAGGGAAGAACTGACTGGGCCAGAAACAGAGAGGCTAAACTGGGCTGTGTCCTGCTGATTCTTGTTTGGGGTAGCCCTTGGCACTGTAACCACTGCAGAAAATACACAGGCAGGGTTGCCTGGTGACCTCATTCCAGGTGAGTGCCCCACTGCTCGGCTGAGAAGTCTTGCTCCAGCTTGTGATTCTCCTGCAGTGGGAAGGATTAAGCAGCTCCCCTGGAAGCAGGTCCTGAGCATTCCCTGCTGTGAAACCACAAACCAAGACTTGGGAGGCATAAAGTGCCCAACCTGCCCATGCTGTGTGCCCGTGGTGTGAGTGCAGGCTGGGGCAGCCAGCAGTGCTGTGCTCTGAGCTGCAGCCGAGGGACTGCCTCACCTCTGGTGGCCTGGAGCTACTGATGGGGGAAGGAGGGTGGGGGACGTGCTCATGTTGTGCTGGCCTGAAGTCAGAAAGACCCTTTACTTTGAGGCAATCAAAGCAGAGCGTTCTCAGGATTCAATCAGGCTTAGCAATGTTTGTTTTAAGCCCAGAATGCTTGAAATTTGAAATACTTTGATATCCATGGACAGCCCCAGAGAGGGGTGGAGCAGTGAGGGAGAGGACAAGAAGGATTAATGTCTTCAGAGCAGCTTCTTTCCCCTGGAATCAGAGAGGTCTTTAGGTAGGAAGATAAATATTTGTGTTTTGTGAGTCAGCTGTGCCTGTGGTGGATAAAGGGCTCAATAAATCCTCTTGGCTGTCCAATAAAGAAAACAGTGTTTCATGCTTGTGTGACATCACAAATATTTGCCAGGTCCACCTGGAGGTCATCAGTTTGCACTTGTGCCCTTCAGCCTCTCATTTCCAGCTAGGATTTAGCTAGTGCCTTTGCTCTGCCTTATCAATGCTCATTGTCATCGTGGCTGGAAACTGCTTCCCTTCACCTGAACAGCTCCCTGCCTCCTTCATTACACACAGCACCACTGTGCTGTGGGCTTGACAAATACCAACAGAAATAAAAAAGTGGCAACATGTTTAAACAAACATTTGCAATCATGGAGATAGTAAATGAAAGTCTTTTCTTGCAGGATGCAGATTTAGGCAAAATATTAATATTAATATTAAATCTCTGCACATTAGATTATGCCAACACACATATTGTAAATATAGGTCATCCACTGTTATTTGATATTTACTTGGAGAGGAGATGGGTCTCCTCACGTTTGAGGTAGTGACCTCAGGTCAGGAGACACTATGAATGTAAAGGGCAATATCTCTGTAGTAAATAATATTTCTTCTACCAGGAATACTTTATTCAGAGTAACAGGAATATTTCTGAATTGTTATCCTGGCTTGATGTTCTGGGCATTTGGTTCTTGGCCAACAATGATATGCCTTTACCAGTAATAAGAAATATAAATCTTTATTACCCATACAGATACATCTGCATGTCATAAGAACCCTCTGTAGTTCTTGTCACTTGTAGAGTAACAATATCTTATGTAAGATATGTATATTTTTATCCTTTTTTTTTTTTACTCATTGCATCCTGTTTTTCTGTTACAGGAAGTAGTAAATTGCTGCAGGAAGCAATGGATTTGTTTTCTGGTGCCCCTATCCCTCATTTATCTAGTCACTCAGGTGACCAGTAACTTCAGGTGCCTTTTGTGTCTCTAAACATTTTCACTACAAGGTGTGCACTTCCATTTCTGAGTTTAAAACAGAAAGGGGAAAAAAAAAAGAGATACCTCTATGTCACACATTAATTAAAACTTTGAAATAGAATTGTTTAAATCTAATTTTTACCTTTCTGTATGAATTTCCCATTGTTGCCAGCTCTTTCAACAGGAATCCTGGAGGTTTCTTAAAGCTCCAGTCAGAGGATTAGTTTGATTTTGTAGAGAAGTCTAACTTTTACCAACAGCAATAATAACAATAATTTAAAAGAAAGAAGAAAAGGGAATTTGTGGTTCCTGTAACTAACTAAAAAACCTCAGAAACTAAATGAATAAATGGAATGAAGGGGAAAAAAAATTCTTCTGCTTCTTTTTCACTTGCAAGTTTATAAGCAAAAGGAATATTTTATTTTATCTCTTTTTGATCTTGATGCATACTTTTTGTATGTTCCAGATTGCCAGAATTACATCCTGTCTTCCCTGAAAGTTTATATAATTATCAATTCTAAAAGCTGAGGGTGCATTTTATAGGTAACACACAGTTTCAGCTGACTAGAAAAAGGGAGAAGTTGATCCTGTATCCAGTGCTGTATTGGGACATCTTAGCACTGGGCAAGAGGAATAAAAGCCAGATTTGAAGTTGCCATTGAACTGTTACTTGCAACAGTACATCTGAATGATGCTTACAGGGTATTTTCATTCACTTTCTTGGGAAAGGAGTAATTTACAAGTCTTAGCATGCACATGCTGATTATACATGCTGGTTCACACAGTTTAATGTATATCAAAATCAATGGGCATTGGAACAGAGAGCTTGTAAAACTTGGCATAAACTTAATGACTCGAGTGGTTTAAAAACGGGATACATTTTTTGAACCTTCAGAACAGTTAAGTTCAGCTCCTTGTTCGTTAAGCATCAGCTCTGATCACAGCAAAGTGGGTCAAGGAGTTGCTGTTTCCTTTGACAGAAGGTGTGATTCCAGCTGCAGGCGCACAGGGAGCTCTGAAGCTCTCCCTGGTACGTGCAGGGCACTCCCTGCCCCGGCAGCGCCCACTTGCCCAGCAGGAGCTGCATCCCTGCCCCTGCCTGGAGCTACAGCTGGGGCACTGACTGCCACAGCCTGGACCTGGCTCATTTCCTACATCTGGGCACCAGTTCAAAGGACACCAACACCTTTCAGAAGCTGAGCAAATCAGAGTGCCAGCAGAACAGTAGCTAAGCACATACACAGGCACTTCAGTATCAGTGACCTGCTTCAGAGCACCTGCAGTGCCCGGGGAATTCAGAAGGAATTGTCTTGAGAGGTTAGGCTACTAATTCTTGTGAAAAAGCAAAACTCTATTCTTTTAGGCCTCTAAGACACAGTCCAAGGCTAACAAATACCTTGCAGGTTTCACTTAGGGGTCAGAAGGTTCAAATATTACTGAGGTGATGCCCTTACTACTGCACAGCCATCCAGCCATCCTTATTATTTATTCATCACTACCTTAAACTTGTATTTCCCTAAAGCAGATGTGGTGTCTTCCTTCCTGCTGTACCTTTTTAGTCCTTTGTGATTTAATTTTGTTTGTTCATACAAAACATTAGGGTGGTGTTCTTATTTATTTTGAATTTTATTTAATTTTATTTCTTCATAGTTTGGTTACAGTTTTCCTCATGATTTCCCCAGTTTTCCCTATATACATTTCCTTCCTTGCACTTCCTCATAGATTTGATTTCCCCCTCATACTGACAGCAGTGTTTGCCCTTTTCTCATAAATGAGATACTGGAGCCATAATTCCTTAAAGCCACTGGCTTGAACTGCTGGGAAATCCTTTTAATGTTGCCACCCAGAAGGACTGGTTAAGTGTGCTGGCAGCCTGTGTGCTGGCATTGACCACCACAATACATAATTTAGAAATGCAGTTCTCTTGAATGTCAAGGGAGACCTACTTTTCCTTTTCCCCTTCTCTTTAAATGAATTGCTTGCAGCAAGAATTTGATGACTTTTTAATGAGATATGTTGTTGTTGTCGTCATTGTTTAGATAACTAATGCCACAGTGGGGTGAAAGAAAGGGCCCAGATTGTGGTTGCTTTCAAAATTTTTTTTTTCACTTAACAAACATCAAAATACTGTACATTCACAGAATGAGAAAAAACAAATAATAAATACAAACAATGCAGATGATTAATGCTCTTCACTGAGAACTAACAGTGACTTCTGCACAGGACAAGAACTAGAAAAACCACTCTGTAACAGATACAAACATGCACTGAGTGCAGGGGGGGAATGAAAGGGGGAAAGAATGTCATATGGAAATGAGATTCTGAGCTCCTTAAGCCAGAGCTGACAAAACTACACCCCTTGGACCAAGCGCTAATCAGGGAAACAAAATTCCTGTTGGCATCAGCATTTTCAGCTGTCAGAAGGTTGAAAGTCCATAATAATTTTTTTTTAAAGTCCTTTTAGCTCCCAGGTGCTTGAGGCTGTCCCACTGCTCAGTTATGATGTGCCCATGGAGACAAGAAGAGCCTCAGAAGTTGGTCACAGCAGAGTGGTGACAGACAGTGCCTGACTGTACCATTACGAGCAATGCTGCACAGGATGCTCAGAAAGCCACTGGGTTTAAAATGCTGCTGAATGTTACTGTGACCCTTGCAAAACAGCCCTGAAATTTGCAGTTGATCAAAGATGGAATTTTAGGAACAATGAGCTCTTTCAGCCTGGAAGAGAATGCAATAGCCATGAATGTGGTTCCACTCTTTCATCCCTTGGTGGACTGTTCAAATGGTGCCAAAGGAATATGTGTTGGTTTTTTCCAGTCCCAAATCCTTTCCACCACTCCACTTCCCCTTCTCCTGTCTTACCTGATACTGACACTCCTATTCCTGGGTAAAACACTACCCTGCAGCATTTTCTTGAACCAGAGCAGCAAGAGATAATGACACTTTACGAAGTGCTGGCAAAGTACAACCCTTGTGTGATCTTAGGACCCGCAGGTTTTTCAGGGGCTGTTGCAAGATCAGGGCAGGAAATAGCTTCTGAAGAACTGTCCAGGATTTTGTTTTTAAAATGCATTTCAAAAGAAATAAGCTTTACAATGTTTTTCACAGCCCCCTTATCCTGATCTATGAACAGGGGCCAGGGTGGAGCAGTCTATCATCAGCAGGAGCAGTTCCCTCCAGGTGGTTAGGGCACTCAGCTGGCTGACCCATGAAATCCGTGAAGCACCAAGCAAAGGCTGTCCACAGAGAATTTCAGCTGATCCAAAAGCTGTTTATCAACTTTATTCATCCTCTTGGATTTACACAGACGCAGGAATGAAGGATGTCTCAAATAAGAAGGTCTGCAAAAGAGTTATAATGTTATTGCGCTGAATTAACCCTAAAATGAATAAATATTTAAATGTGACCAACCAGATTGCAGACACATATATTAGATGTTTCTTGTCCAGTGCTGACCTTGTTTCCACACCATTTTTCTTATTTTATTGTCCTTTGTAGGCTGTTTGGTGATATCATTTTCACTTCATATGGCTTTTTGCTGCTCACAAATTGCAGGAGGCTAATGGGACAATTCTTCAGGAATTTCACTGAAATGAGTCCAACAATGCCCTGGTTATGTTTCATATTTCAGTACATGCCATCTTTTCTCTTGAATTTTCAATATATTAAACTTTAATAAAGATATTATTCAATCCTAGTAAACTACAGACACCAATGAATTATTTTAAAATTTTCAGTTTATAGTCCAGATGTGGCATCCATGCATTATCCAGTCAGACCAGATAAGATTGAAAGCACAGAGGGGTTGGGGTGCTGACAACTCACTGCTCAAGCCATTCCTCCTGTACTTTTAATTCTCTGACTGTCTAGTGACAAAGTTGTTAAGCAGAAACAATGAGCCAAGGCTTGCACTTCTTGCTGAGTGCCCTGAAATGCAGTGAATGCTTGTCCCACTGGCAACTTGCAGTGCACAGCACCCATCACTGTTTTTCTGAGGTGCCAGAAGCAAATTTTGCAACAGTACTTTGCTTAAAAACCAGATTCTAAATTTTTTAAATCTCTGTACATAAAGAATAAATGGTTTATTATATTATTTTACAATATTATAATAAATATTAAATATTAACATCAATTAATAAGTATTAATTATTAAATAAGCATATAATATTTTAATATTATAATATTCAATACAATATTATAGATGCAATAATATTGTATATAGGTGATGATAATTATTAAATATTACTATTAGCTAATATTAAATATCATTATTGAATATTATATTATTATATTATTTATTATTATATGGTTTAGTTCTTGTAAGACCCTGGGCAAATTGTTGGGGAATAGCAGCCAAGAACACACAAAACAGTATTTCTTATGAGCATGTAAGATAACTGACATGCAATCATTCCTTCAAAAATGAGGGGGGGTTGGATATCCAAATTTCCTTTGCAGTTTAGAAGTCTTCCACAAAATGTATCTTTTCTGCTCAGAAAAAACTGTCTCACTATGTATCCTGTGTAAAGAGCTATTTAAAGAAAGCAGTATCTTTTGTTAAGAGACAAAATCTTGAAAACATCAGTCACATTGAAGGAATGTCTGAATTCTTTTCCTTAAAATATTTGGTTCCATTCCTTGCCTTCAGCAATTCTCTATCACAGGGCTAGAAGTGGAGGATGGAACCAAATGGGCAGAGGAAATAACAGTAGGAATGAATCTCTGCCAGTGTTGCATAAAATCCCTTGATTTATAGTGTCAAGTGTTTGTGATAAGAACAGAACCCCCCTTTGTACAATCTCTCTTGTTAAACACTGGATCAACCATTTGGAGGCATCTAAAAATAAAGGTATAATCAATTAGTGGAGCCACACTGGCCTGACTAAAGTATTTCTATTTGTAGACAGTTATGTGGATTTTCCCAGGTAACTTAGCGGGGATTCTGGAGTGAGGAGTTGTCTCCTCAGGGAGACAAAACATCTCAGTGACCACAGGTAATGTTTTCTGTTATCTTCTGGTTTCACACTTGGAGTTGGCTCTGTTGAGGAATACTTGTGCCTTTTCACTTGAGTATGTGTAGATGCTATTACTAGATGCAAAGGTCAAAATGCTTAGAAGGCTCCCACTTTTGGATGCAGTCTCCTAACTCAATTAGATACTTATTTAATCTTTAGGATAAATTATTTACAATTTCTTTCAGTCTGCATAGTGGCATTTTGATGTCTTAGTCAATGAAATGATTTTAAGAAATACTATTATTTCTTTCAAATTCTTTTTTTTTCCATTTCCATTGCTAAGAATGTTTCATGAGCTATTTGGGATGTTTCTCTGTCATGCAGAAATGTCCAGGAAGCTGTGTAGATACAGTATTTTTAGGTGTCTGGATACCAACAAACTGAGGAAGCAGAGAGAAGTCCTGCCCTTACGTCATCTGGGCAGCTGAACTGCCTACTTCAAAAACTTCAGTTGACAAGTCTGCAGAGAGCTTTTCAATTTACAGCTTCTACATATGAAACATTTGAGTGTGGAGCTTTAATTTTTCAAGCTGTCATTTATTACGTCATATTATTTAATTAGCGTGAATATGAACATATTTATTTCATAATTTGAGAGAACTGATGGGTTGGTCTACTGGTTGGATAAGGCATTACATGTGGATCAAGAAAATTTGGGTCTGTAGTTCTCTTTGTGTCTTAGCCCTTCCTTTTTTGGGGGCACTGGAATGGGGAATTGGTGAAATTCATAGAATCACAGAGTGGTTTGCTTCAGAAAGGATCTTTAAAAGATCCTCAACCTCCCTGCAATGAGCAGGGGCATCTTCAAACAGACCAGGCTGCTCAAAGTCCCATCTAAAATGGCCTTCAACACTTCCAGGGACAGGGTAACCACAACCACAAGGGTAACTTCTCTGGAAAACCTTTTCCAGGACCTCATAGTAATAATAAAAAATACTTTCTTATTATATCTATTCTGAATCTACCCTATTTCAGTTTAAAATTCATGCCTTTCCTGGAAATTGAGTGAGATTTCTGGACTGTAAATTACTTGCTGAGCAGACTCTAATTTATTGCATAAGGTAGTGAATGCAAAGAAGCCCCCAACTCAGAGGGGCCATTTATATTTGATGTAAACAGGGGGAAAAAAACCACAGCACTAAAAAAACCCTGTAAAATGTGCAATGCCAATGCTGATACAGGTAATTCCTAAGTGTTTCTCCCTCCCTTGATTTTTACATGCTTTTCCCTACTTCATCATGTTTGGTGTTGAAAAAGTAACATTGAAATAGGGAAAATATCCACGTCCTCCAGTGAGTTGTAAATTCTTCCTCAATTGTTCTTGTCATTACTCACAGTTGCTGTCCTGTGGCCAGTTCTTCAATGCTCTTGTACTGCCATTGATTCATATTATTTCAGACCAATTACTCATACAACAATATGGTCTTCCTGTTAGAAGACTATCTTGCTAGATGAGAATTCTGCAGGTTTATTTGGGTGTTGGTTGGTTTATTTGTGTGTGTGTGTGTTTTATATGAAGAAACAAACTATGTCACGGGTTGGGTTTATTTTGCAGGGCAAACTTTTAAACCTCCTCAATATCTTCTGATCTGTTGAAGGAGAAAACCTCTTCAGCTGGGACAGATTTGCACTGATTCCATTTGTCATGTTATTTTCAGCTGAAGTTTGACTGTGTAGGAGTTAAATAAAAACCAGGGAAAGTCTCAGATGTGGATTCATAGACTATTCCCTTGAACGTAGCTGTTAAAAATCCCCATGGATACTGTTAGCCTTGCTTCTAGCACAGTACTTACACTGCCATTCTCTGTGTGTGCTTAGCAAGAGTGAGTTGAGCTATATAATAGCTGCAAAGATGCCTGAGATTCAAAAAGGTCCCTGGGTTACTTCATGCTATGAAGCATTCACTTTTTGAATCAGATTTGTCAGTACCAGTGGTACAGATGATCAGCATATGCATCAGCAGCACTGCAGAGCCATATTTTCTTTAGACCACAGTACTTCTCTGAGAGATCAAACTGATGGATACACTGAGCAGGGTCAAACCCTTCTCTCTGAGTTAGTGGAAACAGCAGGGAGTACGAAATAATGAGCCAATACTAAATGGCCCTGAAAATTAATCACTTCATGAGCTTCATCTTAGCAAGTCAGTGTCCATGGAGACTATACAGAGCAACAGGTGGACCTTAGAGACCTTGGTGTTTCTGCAGCAAATGCAGCTGTGCCATCACCTGACAGAATTACAGACTTTGATGTACAATTGGTGTTTCCTTCCAGAAAGACTTGGCTTGTTTGATTTGCATCCTAGGTCACAAAAGGAAAATGCTCTAAAAACTTGCAGTCCAAAAGAGGGTTTGTATGTTTTTGACTACAGCAGATTCAGTTCCTAGTCAGTTTGTTGTGTGATTTAACTATATAAACATTATACAAGGCAATAAACTGAGACATTATAAAGGTGACTTAATTCAGAAACAAACCAGGTGTCTCCAGCTTTAAAACAGGAAGGTTCAGAATTCACAGAAAAGCCTGTTGTCCTTCCTTCTCTCCCTCCCAAAAATGTTAGCTCTCTGAAAGCAGAACTTTTGGATGGTATAATGCAATGCCTTAGCGATTCATTTGGGACACCAGGACATTAATCCAATATTGATTAAAGTAAGAGTCTCTTCCTGCTCCTGCAGTCCTCTCAGTTCTTTCACCTGTCAACATTTTTCTTCAATACAAGGCCTGTCTCTGGCCAGTGTTAATAGTGCAGAGTAACTTTGTGCTGAGCCCCAGCCTGAGGCTGATCCAGTTTCCAATTGCTCAGCCATAAATCAGTATCTGTTAGTAGCACTTATCACACTGGATCCAAACTGGTGAAGCATAAGAAAATCAGGGGCTGTATGTCCTATTTCTGGTGGGCATTAACCCTTCTGTTTCTGGACCCTTCATTTCTTGTGCTTGACAATGTCTTAAGCTTGTGAATATGATGGTCCAATTTACTGTCATTTAAGATTTTTCTCTACTAGACAGGAGAAAGAAGGGTGCTCAGTAGTTTCTGGGCTTTCTTTTCTATTTGTTTCTGTTTTTGGTACAGCTTTCACAGGTCCAGCTCTCTTGAAAGTAAAGGAATTAGACTGTTCACTAGACTTTGCTTCTGGGTTGAGTTAGTGCTTTAGATCTGCAGCTTTTCTTTTTAGAAGATTAAAGATTAATCTTTCTGAAATGCTTAGTGATTTTCCTGGAAGGCTTTTGCATCAAAAGAAGCTGAACATGGAGAACTGTTTGGCATAGTATTATTTTGTTTTTTTTTTTTTTTTTTTTTTTTTTTTTTTTTTTTTTCCAGAAAAAAAGCCCTGTGTGGATAAAGAAGGTAAAATATTTGGTCCAGAATGAATAATGTCAAGTGCTGTCCTAGCAGTTTCAGGTAAGCTCTGAAGCTGTGCTCTGACAGGAGGCACTTGTAAAGACTGGACAGTTTTGAGAACATGACCCTAGTGTGCCTGCTTTTGACATTGCCCATCATTAAAAGGTAAACGAGAGGAGAAAAGCAAGTAAAGTCTGGGCTCACAAGGATGTTAGTGTGTCTTCCACACCACAGGTATTAGATGCAGTAAGGACTGCAGAGGATTAGCACCAATTCTCATTAAGCAGCTTCATGTACATGTTATACTAAATAAAAAGGGCAAATACATGCAATTAGGAGATGCTGAAGAAGATAAAGCTGTGAATCTCCTGGAAATTTAGGCTAACTTTATTTAGCTAATTTATAAAGTCTGGCCTAACCTAAGCTTTTAGACACATAATTAAGTGAACATATGAGAATATTTACTGAAAAGAGATTAGAATAGCCCTTCTGTTCAGTACCTAAGTTCCCTAATATTACTAGCCCAATGTTTTTCACCTAAATTGAGGATTCAGGGATGTTATGGATCCACATGCTGGATCCTGTCAAACACTTCATTCTCTCATCTGTCATCCACAGATTTCAGAGCCACACACTCTATTTATGACACCTTTCTTTTTCCTTAACTTTCTCTGTTAGAGAAGGTTACTCAGGTGTCCAGTTTCCCATGTGTTGTGACCTACAGACACAAGTCATTGTCAGTATTGGCTGCCACAGGACAAGGACAAAGAGAGAGGGAGGGAATTCCTTTCCGCTGCTGAAAAAGGAATGCTACCAGAATTCAGTAAAATTAATCAAGAATGTCATGTAGCTGTGAAATTTTAATTATTCAAACCAGTCAGGAAATCCATGTGTTAAGGTTGCTGGTAAACTTTTAAAAATATGGAACTAGTTAATATATGAAAATGTTTTTTCCTATTCTGCCAGCCATTTAATGCTCTTTTATGAGCTTGGTGGTACCAACACTAATGATGACAGTCTGCAAGGATAATTTCTGCTTGTTGTTCTGATGGAAAGTTTTTTGGGTAATGATAGCCGTTAAAACATGGACAAGACATTTGTACATATTTTTTTACCTTGTGAGGGTTATAAAAATCCCTCATCATAAAAATGAGGGACATTCAACAATTCTGATTCCTGAATGACCCAGGAGCACTGGAAAAATGGATGTTTCAGTGGTATGGCATGCTTTGTCTGACCCTGAAAACTGCAGCTCCTTTCCAAAGTTGTTTTTAGAGTGGCATTATTGAATGCTATGCTGCCACGAATTGTCAATTGAACTGTTAGTCTGTGAAATACCATGGTTAGCAGACTCTGTTATCTTAGAAATGCAAAATGCTCAAATCCTGTTTGGAGCATATTCACTTAAGCACCATTCCAGAAACAGTAGTGGCATTTCCCTCCAGCTGGAGATAGGATGCTCAGGCAGGGCAGGAGAGGCTCCCAGGCAGTCATCCTCTTTTTCCTGGGGATTTCAAGACTCCACCTGCATCTCCTAAAGGGAAGGTCCATGTGGATTGCTTCCACTGTCTTTTGCTGTTGGTTGCACTGGTATAGTCTGTCAGCTGAAATACACGCTCAAAAAACAGGTCATGATTTTTTGATCATTTGTATGTTCCAAAAATTAACCCTAAGCATATTTTTTGGGGGGAGGGGGTTGTTGCTTTTGTTTTTGTGGTTTTTTTATTTTTTATTTTTTGTTTTGCCTGATGAACAAGCACACATGGTTACATTTCTTGTCAGTGTGAATCACTCTCCTTTTGTGTTTTACTCCCAACAGATTTTTTTGACAGCATCAGGGAATAAGAAGCAGAGACGTAGAAAGACTCAGGCCATGTTGATTCCCTGATGCACTGCTACTTAGTTTGTTTTTAATTATAAATGTCAGGTATCTGCCCTTTTAAGAAAACTGTGGGAAAAATGATAATTCTCCGTATCAGTAGGGGAAATACTTTGCATCTTTTAGGAGTGTGGTTCTTCAGTTTTTCAAAAATTAAAAGCTTGACCTTTAATAATGGCATCTTTCATTTGAGTCCCCCAGTTTGCCTTGAGTTTATTCTAGTAACAATGCGCTCAGCATTGAGATATCCTGTGTTAAATGAACATGGAAAACTCTTATTTGAGCAGAAATACTGTAAAGCAAATATTGTTAAGGATCATTTGCTATGTAAAAAAAGGTTATTAGTAAGCACTCTGTAGCAGCTTTGCTTGTTTCCCCCCTCTTCATGCTTTCATCTGAATTCTTTCCACTAAACTCTAGTTGAAGCTGAAAAACTTGTATGGCACAGACAATCTCCCTTAAATGATGCCTTGTAACTACCTCAGCCTAGTGTATCTCAAATCTCCCCTAAAACAGCTGCCAGGAGTTTCAAAAGTTAGTATGATTGAAAGACTGGTATTACAACTTGCCCTTCAAGGAAGGCAATGTCCAGTACGTGTTGACTGTGTTCCTCCTGAGTTATTCCCCCTAAATACTCCAAGGATGCTGGTCCCTGACCATTCTCTTGCCTTCTCTTGGACTATTTAGTTATCTCAGAGTTTTTTCAGTGACAAATTCCTGCATGGAATTTGACCTTTCTATTAATATCAACTCTGTCTTCATGGGACCACTAGTCCATTGTCTTTAAGAGGGAGCAAGTAACCCAGTTACTGCCTGAGTATCTATTTTTTTTTGCCTATTTTTCATTTAAATTTCAATTTCTTACATGAGATGAAGGGTAATTGTGTACTTTATATGTTTCTTCATTAATACATGGTGTAATAGTAGTAATTAGGGAAAAAAAAAGGATAAAAATTGTTCCAGCTGAACTTTAGACCAAAGCTGAAATTACATTTTTCTATTTGGCCTCATAACCTTGTAGTTGGAATCTCATCTTTGTCTTTTGAAAGTGAGATAGTAAGGAGGTGGTGCAGTGAGCTGCAAAAAGAGTGAATATCAGTGTGTATAAGAAATACAGTTTCTGAAACTGCAAGTGACTGCAAATACTGATGTTTCTGTACCTCTATTGAGTCAATTGCAGGATAAAAATCTGAAAGTAAAGGGGAAATGAGAAACACAAACTGAAAAGAACATCTGTTTTTTACAAGTGCAGAGTCACTGACAATGTCAACAGTTCTTGAGAAATAAAAAGCTTTTATGAAAAGATCAATTTGTTTATTTAGGAAAATAAACATGTGCTCAGGAGCTGAAACTTGGCCATTATTTTTTGAAAAGTGTCCCCCATGGTCCATGCAGCTCTGTTCAGAGAACTCTGGCCTTCAGCATGCACTTCAAAGTATGGACAGCTCTACTCTGCTGCAGACAGCAGAAGCTCAGTTGCAGTGGCACTCTGCCATTTCCCTCTGTGATATTTCCTTAAGCAACCCAGAATTCACAAGCAGTCTGAGTCTCAACAGGATGAGTTTGACATATATTTTTGTGGATAATGCTAGCTTTTGTATTCTCAGGGGTCAAAGGGAAAAACAGTGGGATTATGATTCAGGGTTCAAAACACTGGAGAATTTGCCTCTCTCTTGCTCAGAGGTACCTTGCATTTTTGGAAGAAAGTGGTTGCTGATCTGAGCTGAACACCCAGAATTTCTACAAAGCATAACTGCAGCATCTTGCCCCAAAGGAGTGCACAGCATAAAAAGTGCTGGTATGCTGTATGTCTTACATTGCTTCACCTCAAATTTTGTGTATTTCTCAAGCTGGCAAAGAGGTGGAACAATATTTTTAGTAGGTCACATCTCTTCTACTATATTGGCTCTTTGGATTTTTATCCCATTATTTGTGACAGCTAAGAGCTCAGAAATCTCATTGAAGAAGACTTTAAATGTCTTACAATTCAGTTTTAATATCACATTAACAGCCTTGATAAATGTTCCAAACTGGGTTATTGCTTCCTCCATGACACATAGCCAAGTTACCTTGTCCTGCAAAACAGCTGCTGAGATCAGTGGTGGCCACAATCCTGTAGCAGAAAATTAGCCTGGAGAGGCTTTTAGGCTATTGCTGCTTTTTGCCAAGTCCATTCCATTTCTTATGGGGCTGAGGAAATAACAACCCCCCAGCACTATCAGGTTTACATGAGTAGCATTTTGAGTCTGGAAGTAGAGGAAAAGTCTTAGGTCTAATGTTCCCCTTCCCTTCTGCAGCAGAACTCCTATCATTAGCAATAGGCTTAGAAATCACTTAGAATTTTTTATCCAGCAAGGAATCTGAAAAGTGTTTAGGGGCCATTTGGAGATAGGCACCTGCCAAGTTAAGAGTGGAGCATTGGTCTTCTGGAAAAGAGTTTGAAAAGGTCACAGAAAACCTCCATTCTTCCTCCCCACTCCCATTTATTTTTAAGTATATTTGATCCTGCTGTGCATGAAGCCTCAAATCTATAAACAAGATTGAATGCTCTTAGACTCTCACTTTTCCTAACAGTGTGGATTGAATTGACAGAGAGGTTTATTCAGAATAGCTCAGTATGAGATTAAGTTCTCAGATTAATGATTTAATTTCACTGAGGGACATGGAAGATCTTTTAAAATGTGTATTTAGGCTCACAGGTTGCTCACAGGTCAAAGTGTACTCAGGGCAGTTTCTAAACAATCCCTTCATTGTTTAAATCCAGTCATTTTACTGTGAATTGGAGGTACTGTTAAAACCCTCATATTAAGGTAAGAAGCCTTCAGACCTGCTCCCTAGTGAAAAAATTAACTTCAGAAAACCTGAAGAATCATGAAAGGGCATCAGAGTGGGAGCACTGGGTGGAGGCAGTGTCAAAGAGAAAGAAAAGTAAGAACGGGCATTGTACTTTGATTAAACTTTTCTTCCCCTGCAGTGTGGAGGGCATATTGTAAAAAGAACATCTCTGTAGGTGTTTTTTTTTTTTTTGTCCTGCAAGCTCTCACAGCCTGCATTTAAAAATACCAGCTCTTACTTTAGGCAAAAGAAGAGGTATTTATGCTATTAAAAAGATGAGTAAAAATTGTTGCTAGCAGAACAGATCTGAGCCATATCCCAGCAATGCAGCATCTGGTTTAAGTATAACAGCCAATGTGCTGGCTGTGTCAGTGGAACTGCCTTCTGTACTGGAATGCTTCAGCACTTGCTTTAAATCTCAGAGATCCCAGGGTGGTTTGAGCAGCAACATGTTCCATAATTAATTGCATGTGTAATGTAGCCCATTTGGGAGGTCTGTGATTACTTGCCTGTATGTTCTTGAACATATTACAATACCAATAACTACTCATTTTAATTAAAACTTAGAAATGTCTGTTGGTTGAAATATCCATTTACATCACTTGATTATGTTGTTTTGTAATCTTCTGCACTCTCTTCATTACTGATTATCAAGGCTATGCAGAAGTATGGCACTTCAAATCACATACCTCCCCTGTAAGGGCAACAGTCTTCAGAGATGTATTTTAATTTTGTTTTTGTGAAGAGAGGAAATCTCCTCCTTCTCAAAATACTAAGAGTCTCTGTAACACACAGACAAACCCACCATCTGTCATGGACTCAATCCTACAGTTCAAATGATCTTCCAATGCTGACTGAAATGTAAGGCTCATGCAGTGGTTTGCTCATTTATTCTTTATCTCTAGATTTTTTAAAATTTAGGTCTACCTGATAGAGATGGGAATGAAATGCTCATATAACCCAAGCACTAATGTAAATTTGTGTAATCTGAAATTCCACTTTCTCACTCTTTAACAGAGTCTTTGACTTCAAGCCAGTACTTGGGCATCTACTTTTTTTTTTTTTTTTTCAATCAGTGGCCCAAAGTCTCATATTTTCTGAAAACTTTCCATCTCCTTCCCCTGGATTTCTTTTTTGCCTTGAAGAAACTTTCTGTCAAACTTTTAGGATGGACAAGGAAGTTTCAGTGAGTCCTGGCATCAGAAATGATTTCGAAATAATCAAAAATTATCTAGAACACTAAACACTCATTCAACTAGAGTCATGAGAAGTTTTTAAAGACTATGACTATCCACAATACAGCACTCCATGGGCATTAACTAATAGATCCTGGGCATCTAGAAAGCCACACAAAAGTAAAACTCCAACATAAATGGTGTGAGAAAAATGTTTTGAATAACTGCTGCCAATAAATAACAACTCTTCTGGAAGGAAGAATGACCTCAAAGATAGAAACAAAATGTGCTGATGCTCTCACACCACAGAAGGTTAGAAGCAGTTTGTCAGCACTACAGAAAATTCTGTAGCAGCTGATATTTTTATATGCCATATAAAAATAACTGCCATGGTTTCTTTGTCTCATCAGTAATTTTATTGCTTTAATTGTGGTCATCTTGATAGCAGTTATTTCCTTGGTGACCTGTGCAACAAAATATTAGGAAGATGGCTTTTCAGACTATTAAAGAGATAATTTAATAAGAATTGTCCACTGCCATAGCTTCAATACATAATATTGATAGACTCAGCAACTGTCAGATCTTAAGAGATGATCCAGGGCACGTCACACTGCCCTCAGACTACTCTGAATGGAGGAATCTTCCTTGCAAGTAGCGTGGATATGCTCAGACTGATTATATGCCTCATTGTTTGGGCAATATGGGATGAGCTGTAAGAGGTATTGACTATCCCAGACAGCCAAGAACTTTTCTGACTTGCCACAGTGCTCAAGGCTTCATCATGCAAGCAGCAGCTCACTGAAAGCCTGTGACAGTGGGGACACTGGTGCCCCTCTGGAGATGGCGCAGGGTCTGTCAGGCCCCTGGGATGAAAGCAGGGCTGTGGATCTGAAGGCAATAGCCTGTAACAATCCCATTTAGACTTAAAATTGTCCAAAGTCAGCATATTCACTGCAACACTATATTTCTGAGTACAACTCAGAAATTTTGCCATAATGTATTGTTAGCTTAATTTGCAACAATTGCATCTTGTTGTATCATTTCCAGGTAGACAGGTATCGAATTCCAGGTGCCCCCAACACGAGGAATGATTGGCATCTGACTCCATTGATTCAGAATGCTGAACAATAGCTTTATTAGACTATAGTAAAGTATAATTTCCAAATTTTATATATATATATATATATAAAAATATATATTAATATATATTAATAGATAATATATATTCCAAATAATCAATAGTATTAATATTACATTAATACTATATTATATTAAAGAGATACTATACTTTATAAAAGATACATACTAAAAAAACCCCTATGACTGTCTCCAAACAGCCAGACACAGCTTTGAGCTAATTGGCCAGTTAATATAAACAGCCATCACCAGACTCCAATTGCCAAATCCCTTCAGGTAAACAATCTTCCTAACACATTCCACATGTGCAAAAACAACAGGAGCAGCAGGTAGAGACAAGAATCGTTTTCTCTTTGCCTGAGCCTTCTCACAGACTTTCAGCTTCCCAGGAGAAATTCTGGGAGAGAGAATTATGTTCAAAGAGTATGTGAATACCACAGACAGGAAAACCAGGCATTGTCAAATTCCTCTTAGGCACTTCTTTCAGACTGCCAAGTAATTTCCAAGGAGATGAATTCCAAGTTGTGAGATTTGGGTACTTAGGCAGAGTTTGAATGCTGTCATATATCTTGCCAGGCCTCCAGCTGCTCATTCAGAAAAGCACTGCTCTCCTGTAAGTACTGGGCCACTTCTGCCATCTCCTCCAGGCATCTTGCATGGTAACCTGGCCAGTAGCACTTGTTTAGGACAGGTGTCACTGCATGGCTGAGATACTCCTCTCCACCCCAGCCAGGCCTCTTGGGCCTCTTCCAGATTCAGCAAAATAAGGTACTCACAATAATGTCTCAATTTTTAACACCAGCTGAGGAATGAGAGGAATTATAATTTATATCATAATGAGTGCTACTGAAAATGGAAGTAGCCTGTTGAGATTAAAAGCTACAGGCAAAAGGTTAAAATACTTGCAGTTGGTATGGTGACTGCTAAAAGAAAATCAGAGATACCAACTGTATTCTGTGTGTATCAAAAAGTATTTGAAAAGGCCCAAAAACTCCCCAAATACAGTTGAACAGCAGAGGTGGCTAGAAAATAGCAGGAATTAGACCAGATTAGAAGCAAAAAAGCAAAAGTGGAATAAGGAAGAAAATTTTGAATGAGCTGCCCCGGGTAAAATGTACAGTTTTTTCCCCCCTCTCTTCAAATTGATCAAAATGAAGCTTATCTGAGCACTTGTGGGACAGACAGATCCTCAGGGCATAAATGGTCAGCCTATAGCAGAAAAGCCAAATTAGTTATTTGCCTTTATGTTTTCTACAAGAATACACAGGGAATTTCTTGCAAAGAAAGAGTAGGAGAAATCTTTTCAAAATGAAGTGTCAAGTTGAATTTTTCAAACTGAAAAGGTTTTAGACAAATAGGTAAAATGATCAGGAATAAATAAAAAACCCTAGATGATATTCTTTCAAGCATTTGAACAGAAATTTGAAATTAAATAGAGAATCAATCACAATAGTAGACAACAGTAATATATTTGACTAAATAATTTCCTACCTTAAAGAGCTATAAAGTAGCAAATGACAAAGGCAATGCAGAGGACTAGAGACTAGACTTTGATATAAAAGCCATAATAAACAGCTGACTTAAGTAAATAGAATTCAGGAATGCAGGCTTTCTTGTATAGATACAAGAATATGACACATGGCAAAGAATTAGCCAAGTTTCATACAGGGAAGAAATGCCTCACAAATAACCCAGAGCTCTTTGAAGAAGTCAGTGATATATGAATATAATTACCAAGCTGGTCTGCTTGGATTTCCAAATAGCTTTTGACATGATCCTTCATCAAAAAGGTTTAAGAAAACTAAGCTGTCTTGAGATTAAAGATAATTTTCTCTTCTGGCTTAATAAAAGCAAAATTGATAGAAAATGCAGAGATGGGAAAGTGTGGTTATATGATTATGTCAAGGGAAACAAAAGGTACAGATAAGGAGAGGAATTACAATGGATGCTGCACTTCAGGAAGTTTAGCTGTTCCATATATTCATAAGTGACCTAGAAAAGAAAGTAAATACAGGGTGACAAAATTTGCTGCTGATGAGATATTACTTAAGGCATTCAACTCTCAAATTGACTGCAAAGAATTACAGGAGGATTTCATGATACTGAATGACTGGACAGTAAAACAGCAGATGAAATTCAAGGTCAATATATGCAAAGAGATGCACATGGAGAAACACATCCTTAATTGTACATACAGAATGATGGTTTCTAAATTAGCTATTGCCTCTCAGGAGAGAGATATTAAAATTACTATAGCTGGTGCTATTAAAACATCAGTTAAATTCTCTACAATGGTCAAAGGAACATAAAGTTTGATAAGAATGGTTAGAAAATGAAATGAGAACAAAATGTAAAATATGATTAAGCCATTTGATAAATGCGTGGTGTAGTACATCTTAAGCACTGTGGATAGTTTGTGTTTATGTTTCTTGAAAAAGGGAAAGTGTAACAAAAAAGGTCAAGGGAATTTTATCACAGTGGTGGAATAGTTTCTTTCCAGGAAAAACTTAAACATATTGGGAAGGAGATGACTCAGGATGATATGACATATATGTATGTATATTTTAATGTTAAATAATAAATGTCATGGACAAGAATGGAGCAAGTCTATTCCTTAGCCTTCATAGTGCAAACTGCATAGTTTGACTTCATATGATGGGCATGAATAAAAAATAGCAGCTAAAGACAGCAAATAATCAAATGGAAGTACCTTTTTACACTGTGTGTAATTAAATTGCAGCAGTCCTTGCAGGGGAAGCTGAGATGATCACATGTAAAGTTGGGTTCAAGGCCTGCTGGGATTGTGAGCTATTAAACACCAGGATGCATCTCATGAACTCCATCAAGTGCTCTTTGTTGGGGTGAGACAGAGGCAGAGAGACCACACAGTCCTTGCCTGGTCTTTTCACACTTCCCTAACCAGCCATCCTTGAAAGATAGTGAGGAAGGTGTAGTTTACTTCTTTTGTTCCCTAACTCTTATTATTTATCTTCTGACAGTATCAAGAAAATCCCTTCTTACTAAGAACTGTGCATGAAAAGAGCGAGTGCCTCTCCTCGCCCCTACGTGGGGCTTGAAGACCTTGCTAAAAAAAAGACAAGGAAGTTTGTCTCAGCAAGATTCTGTACCTTGTCCAAGGTCACAGAGAGAGCCTGTTGCAGTGTGTAGCTGGAAAGATCATCCTTGTACTCCAAATGTGGTCAGGAAATATGTCACAGATTTTAGTCATGAGCGTTTTTAATTATCCGGGCCTTGCTTGGATTCATTATTCTGAGTCATTTAGGACCGTGCTCTTATTAATTATATGGCAGCTTTCTGCATTAAGTGATTTAATTATAGAATATTACTTCATTAAAGACAACAAAACTGACCAAAATAAAGAATTATTTAATAAATATAATTGAATCCTTAAGCTTTTAATCAAATTAAACATTGATTATTAATTAAGTGAAATGGAAAGCATTGTCACCTTAACTGGAAAAAGTGGAGACAAATGAACTAAGGCTTTTCACAGGCTGTCTGAAGGTGGGGGTATTGAAAAACTCATAAGTGTACACTAGTGGGAATAGAGTTCTGATGCTGTTGGGGCAGCCACATGTCCAAAATGGACATGACAGGCATGGCAACTCTTTCCAGGTTTTCCTCTGTCCAACCAAGTCCCAAACTGAAAAGCAGGCTCATGATTTCCAGTCCTTTCATCTGTGTAGTGTGTTTCATGGCATTTCAGCTCTGAGAGAAATTATTTCATCAATATCAGCATTTTAATTTTAAATGATTCAGTGGGCAGGCTGTGCTGTTAAAAATGTATCTTCAGTCTCTTTTAGTTCCTTTTTTCTTCTATGTAGTGCTGCATGGTTGGGATCCTATAATATCCCACAGTTTCTTCAATAAACAAACTGTGGGAATTTTTGACCTTTTCCTTTCTACAGTTTCTAAGGCTTTTCTAGGATAGTGTTATAGTCTTGAAATTTCCTGAAGATGTTTCTCTTGATGGAAAAACACAGAACTTTTTTCCTGCCTTTATCACCTTTCTAGTCCTTTTCCTTGAATATGCCATTGTCAAAATCAGTCTAACTCACATTTTTTTTCCTTCCTTCTTGCCTTTTTCCCTCTTCTGTAGCACATTCTATGAGGTTCTTTTTCATCCCCGCTGTCTCCTATCATTTTTACCTTTGTCCTGATGCTATGGGAGCAGAGTGTTCAGTCATTCCATGCTGCCACAGTCTTTTTTTCTCTCCTCTCAACTTTGCTGCCTTTGAGTGATGCAGCAACCGCTGTGTGGTACCTTTGCCCCATGAACCTCAGTGACCCAAAACAGGCCAGGAGAACTGGACTAAAAGGAGCAGATAGCATTGTGTGCCATTTTATTAAACAACTGATGTGTATAATTTCACTGCACATACAGTTCCCCTGAAAGTAATGATGCAGATCAACAGTATGTTGAAACACTCCCAAGGCAGGTTTTGAAGTCAAATGATTCTCTTCCCCCCCAAAAAAATGCTGACAGAAGCCCTGCATGAAATTACAGTAATTCCAATCACAAACCATATTTTACCTCCTTTGGTTCCTGAACACAGAGTGTTGCCCTTGGTGGGGTGGCAGGTTGCTGCCCAAGCTGCTCTTTCGCTCCCTTCCTCAGCAGGACACATGACAGACTATACAATGAAAGGCTTGTGGATTGAAATAAGGATGGGGAGAGATCAGTCACCAGTTACTGCCATGGGAGAACAGGCTTGACTTGGGGAAATGAATTTAATTTATTGTCAATTCAATAAGAGTAGGATAATGAGAACTAAAACCAAATCCTAAAAACACCTTCTTTCACCTCTTTACTTCTTCCCAGACTTCACTTCTGATTTTGTGTACCCCCTCCTTCCCAGTGGCATTGGGGGATGAGGAATGGGGGCTGTGGTCAGTTCATTTTCTGTTGTTTCTGCTGCTGCTTCCTCCTCAGGAGCAGGACTCCTCACACTCTTCCCTTGCTTCAGTGTGGAGCCTCCCTGAGGAGAGGCTTCTTGACTGTGGGCTGAACACCAGGTTCAGATCCAAGGGGTGAACTTTTCCTGTGGTCTGTTCCTGTTGTAAGGGACCACCCTGTAAGAGATGTCTTTGTTGCACTGATTAACACTCCTAAAGAATGGCCTCAAGGTTTGGTCCTGGTTCAGGATTCAACAGCAATGCCAAGCTCATCTATTTTCATGCTCAGAAAAGCACTACCTGATTTCAAATCATTTGGGACTTTGGGCTGAGTTTTGATTTGCAACTATGAAGTATTACAGTAACCAAGTTGAAAAGTCAGAAGCCAGCTGCTAATATGATGACACAGGTGTAAAACAGTAGTTGGAGGATGACATTTTACCCATTTGTGATGGGTCATGGAAAATCAGAGAAGTGTGTATTGAAAACACACTAAGAAATGTAGGAGAGCAGCCAAAGACTGACTCAAAAAAGATCCCAAAAGAGCTGTCTGTAATCCAACCCATATTCCCTCCATGCACAATAAGGGGTTGTGACAAATCCCACGCTCCAGAGGAGAATGGTGCTCTCTGAAACAGTTGTCTCACATCCTTCATCATTCCTCAATTTTTTTGCTAATGTAACTTTTGAGCTTTGGCTGCAAAACTCTGCAGGCTCACATTGTTTCTTATAGCTCTGCTGTGATTTGAAGCAGTTCTGCTGGCAGCCCATCAGCAGAATCAACAGGATTTGCTGGACAACCTCCAAGGGCAACCTCCTTGGTCTGGCTTTGTTGACTAAGTGGCAGGTTTGGGGAGTTAAGGCAAAGAAAGCTCTGGACCATTCTGGAATTAGTCCCAGGTCTGGTTCTTAGACTGATCCCTGTAAATGGCCTCATAAGAGTTAATTTTACTGCTCTAAGCACATCTACTGAAGTTTTAGGTGAACACGTTTGTCTTTCAAAGAAATGAAGCTGGAGAAAGAAGTCAGAGATTCTCTTCACTGCAAGTCAAACTGTAAATAAGGATACTCGTCTTTTCACCAACCCCAACTCAGAAAAACAATCCTTCCCTTGTCTGAGAATCCACTGAAAGGCACAACTGCTCAGGAAAGGGGGAGTTATTCCCATAGTACAGTCTGAAACCAGAATTTATTTTAAGCATTATACTTGAAGCACAGATACCTCTTTTCACATGGAAAAATTGTTAATAACAATGGAAATGTGAAATCGACACTTTTTACAGGAGTTCTGAATGACATAAATTTGAAATCTTAATAAAATATGTTGTATTAATTTGATTACACTAATATAACATCATGAGTTATGCTATTATTTTAGTATAATTTTAATAACATTTTTATACATACAAATGAGCACGATGCTGCTTTCCTGGCATAAATCCTATTTTTACATACAATTTGTTCCATCCTTGTCTTTTATTTGTATGGATCTTAAAATTTTGATGTGATAATTTCTGAAGTTTAAAGAGGCCAGCTAATGTGCCTACACAATGGACTAAATTAGAAATAAATTAAATCCTCCACTGCTTGTCCTTCTCACCACTTCCTGCTATATTGTAGTGGCAGCATGAAACTTATTTATCACTGTAAGGAAACATAAGCAGCTATTCAGAATAAAGGAGACACCCTCCTTACCTTTGTGCAAACACAATTGTTGTGCAGTGTAGAGCAGAGCTTTCTGCTCTGCAGAGAGGTGAGTGAAATGATAATCCTTTCATGGCTTCTGCAGAAAAGCAATTGAGGCACAAAGAAAAGGAACATATGCACATTATTTCCTTAGTTAATTTTGAATGTTTTGTGGTAAACTATTTTCTCTTTATGAGTACTAGAAATATTGTAGTGTTAGCACTGCTGGAGCTGTCTTTCACTAAAACCATCAAGCACAGTTCCTGGTCATTTAGGCAGAGGAGAAATTAAAGGGTATTGTATTTTTTGGAAAGACTTACATGCCAGATTGAAAAAATTAGGCCATAAAAAACTAAAATCTAAACATTTTCTGGTGCCGTCTTGTTGTGTCATATCATGTAAGAAAATGACCAGGTTTTAGTGGCTGGTGACAATTGAGGAAAAGTAAGCATGTCCTCCTTGAGGTAGCCTCTGTAACAGAGATCAAGATTTAAAAATGTTAGCATCTCTTCTACAAGTTGCTCCAAAAATTTAAATTAGGAAACATTTCTGAAAGTTATATTCACTATCCCTTATTTAATTCCAGTAGGTGCATTTTAAAATTGTTTGTTGTGAAAAACCCCTGAAAATATTTCAGTTGAAAATGTTAGTGGATTGATCTTTATTTCTGTGAATGTCAATTATTTATTTACCAGTCTTCACAAAATAACTTTCAGGTTGCATGTTTTTTACTGATTCCTCTCTGTAATCTGAATCTAGTTGTGCTGGTTTTGCTCCTTGCTGTGTGGAGAAATGGCAGGTGACAACACAAGCCCCCTGTTCCCTAAGCACACAAGCAACCTGTCCTCACATTATGTGTCAGTATGGGGTTTTACACATTCCCAGTCCACCATATAAATTAAGCAAAAATACCAGGGAATAAGCAATATGTAAAGACTTGGCTGAAGCAAGAATTCATCATTTGAAAGAGTCAAAACTAATGTGATGATATTTAACCTGTTGCAACACACTGTAATTCAACAAGGATGCAATTTCTCTTATTGCATTCTTGGTATGTTTGCAGGTATTTTGCAATGTCATTGAAACATCTGTTAATAAAATGGCATCTAGACTACCTATACAAAATGCAAAACAAAACAAGATCTCAACCTATCGAATTTTATGACCTGAAATACAGAAGAACAGTTCTGAGGAATAGCTAGGAAATGTATGTACTTTGCTGAAGGCCACCTGCAAAAATAGCGAATGGGATGATGAAAAGAAGAGCAGGATTATCAAAACATGTTTTCTTGCCTGAAGATCCTGAGCTGTGCAGAACTATTTCAAAAGTACCCTTAGCCTGTTGAGTGATAAACCAAAACTTTGAGTAAGGCACTTTTGGAACCTTGTTCTCAGAGCCAGCCATGTGAGAGACAGGGCATCCCTAAGGAGAGGAGTGTTGGGGTGGGGGTCTGCATGTCCAGGGAGCCCACAGGACCATGGCTGGGAGCGAGAGACAGGCATGAGCTGGGAAGGACAAATGGGGCAGGTGGGTGGAGGGACCATGCTGGGAACGTGGCTGGGGACAGCCCTGGAAGGAAGAGAGTCCCCTGAGAACCCTGGCTGGAGCTGGGACACCGTGGGGGACTGTGGCTGTGAGCACACAGGGTCCGTCAGGGACAGCCCTGAGCGACTGCAGCCCAAGGGCACCCATGCTGGAGCAGTGAGGAACCAGAGCAGGGGATTTGGGGTTGTTCAGCCTGGAGAAGAGAAAGGTCAGGGCAGACTTTGCTGAGGCCTTTCAGTAGCTGAAGAGGGTTACAAAAATACTGGAGAGGGACTTTTACAAGGGTATGTAGGGATAGGTCAAGGAGAAATTTCTTTAAACTGAAAGAGGGCTTAGATTAGATCTTGGGAGGAAATTCTTTACCGTGAGCGTGGTGAGATGCTGGAACAGGTTTCCCAGAGCACTTGTGGATGTCCCATCCCTGGGTGTTCAAGGCCAGGCTGGATGGGGCTCTGAGCAACCTGATCCAGTGGAAGCTGTTCCTGCCCATGGCAGGGAGCTTGGAGCTAGATGATCTTTAAGGTCCCTTCCAACCCAAACCATTCTGGGATTCTACAGTGATTCTAGGAGGAAAGAGGAAGGAGGAGCAGGAGGAAATGTCTGTGTGGGGACAGCAGTTTCCTGGGCAGCCCACTGTCTCTCCAAAGGCAGCAATGGGGTCAGCACCATGGGCTGTGAGAACAAGGGAAAGCAGGAAAAGAACCATTGGTCTGAAACTGAAAGCAGAGAAGGGAATGAGAGATTTTTTTCCCTCAGTGTTTGTTTAATTGTTTTTCTTAATACTTGAATCAGTAATTAAAAATTGATGTTAATTGGCAATAAATTACATTAAGTGCAATTCCCCAAGCTGAAACTGCTTTGCCCACAGCAGGTCCTTATCCTGAAATGTTTACTTCTGATGGTGCTGCTGAGGAGAGGTTTCAGTGATGCACAGAGCAGACGTGCAAGGAGAAGGAAGCTTTTTCAGAAATGATACGGTGGAAGTTCTCAAAGTGTTGGAGGAACATGCCCTTGAAACTATTACAGTACACGGAGTAACCTTTGAGGAGGGCTGCCTGCTGCCAGGGTTATTTAGAGTTTTACATCTTTATTTAAACTACATTATCAAAATGAATGTAAAATAAACTACTAGAATGCCTTGTCCTTTTCTGCACTGAGTACATTTGACAGGGGAAAAGGAATCCACCTATTATCTGTCTGATGAATAAATGCAAAAATAAATCCTTATTATGAAGCTTTCTTATATAGATCTGTTCCAGTTATTAAGCCACTATATCTTGCCTCTAAACTGCATTATTCCCCAGTGCAAACCGAAATTTTCACGAGGTGGCATTTCCTACTACACATTTGAATTTATGTATGCGCCTTGTATACAGTAAGGCACACAGCGTTCAACATATATCAGTAAAAGCCTTTGATTTATTTTTCCTAGAACTAGGTCACATAAAGCATTCATTTTAGGATGAGGAGATATATATATATACCTACTAGAAGTGGCATCTTTGGCTCTGCATGAGAATATAGAGCTGTGTTAAAGAGATATTTGTCAAGCAAAATAATGGCTTATTGTTTTTCTCTGAGTTAAAGGTGATAATTACTCATGGTTTATATGAAGCTATCAGTAATGCAGCGCTTCTCTGATATTGCTATCCACCCTGTAGGCCCCCCTGTAAGTTCACTCCCAATGCCTGTTAATATTTTGGAAGTGGTTGATCATCCAGAGAAAAAATGAGTTATAGTGGTAAACAGCCTCCTGTGTCTCAGAGTTCAGAACATTACCACTGCAGATAGGTAACATCTTTCCTCCATCTCATCATTCCCCAGGTGAAAACTCCAGTTTTGCTGGAACTCATTATTCTTCAAGAAATTATCTCATTTTGCTGAAGAATAGAGCCTTATCTGCATGGAGATGTTGGATAAATGTCAATGCTCAGTTTATACTCATTAATTCATGCACCTACGGAGACCTTTGTTTTAAAGAGCTCCACTTATGGTTCACCTTAAATCATGTACTTAAAAAGCACAAAACAAATACACTTCCAAACTTTATAAAATTGTCTAAAACACCACATTTTTTTTTCAAATTCTTTAATAAAGTAGGCTTTTAATCCCCCCAAATAACTTTATAGCCCTTACATTGGTGATTTTTAGCCTGTGTTCATCTTTGAACATTAATATTCACAGCATTGCAAATGAACACAAGGCAGAGCCCTATTGCTGAATGATTTCACCTGAACCTCATCAGAGGATCACTTTTGCCTTTTTTCTTGCCTGTGTTACAGAAGTAGTAATGTTATGACTACTTAAATCAGCAAATGCAAATATTAGTAAATTTGCTACATTGAGGAGGCAATGGATTTTTAAGAGGCTAGATTTAATAAAGAGTTAATGCAGCTGTTCTGATTTTTTTTTTTTTTGGTCCCTTTGGTGCCAGACACAGATGGGAGTAGGTGCAGACGACACTTTTGTAGCAAAGCTTACACTGATTATAACTGACTGGCTGATCTCTGTAAGTCAAAAATCTGGAGCTTTGCTCTTTGAGTTACTGTGAGGCACAGAGAAAATAATGAGTGGAAGGCAGAGAAGGTGCAAGAGAGGGAATTCATAGGTTTACCCACACTGCATGCTCCAGAAGAGGCACTTCCTCAGAGAAATAAATGCAGACTCAGTCACTTTCCTTAACTGACCCTTCAGCCATGAAATAACTTATTTCCAGTCTGTTTCTAGCTGTGTTTGGCTTCCTATCTTGCACTGAGGGGTGGAGCCAGGCCTGTTCCTAGGGACTGCCAAATTTTGCTGGTCTGGCTGGTTTTGGGCTCTGCAGATGGGAGTGTGGCAGTGAGATGTGGTAGCTATGAATGGATAATGCAGTGAGGCAAAGCTCCCTCTAAACTGGGATGGAATTGAATAAATGAGAGGGGATACTGCTAAAGCTGTGGCTTGTGACCTATTTTTCCTCTTGCATTTTACTAAGAAGGGGAGTCTATGAGTCTTCTTCAAGGTTTAATGAGACCCTGCTTTCCACTAGTAGACTCTAGGAGGAAAGAAATATCTCAGTGAATAAATGCCAGGAACCAAGCTTAACTAGACTGTGTGAATGTTAAACTCTTTTTGCTGGAAGGATTGATACTAAAGCTCTATTGGGCTGCAAGTCTATTCACACTGGCACAGAGAAGTCCAAGGAATTTTTTTTTATCTCAGAAGAGGCTGCAGTACCTTACAGGCATTAATCTCACAGGAAGGTGTTTGGGGTCTGCCCTATGGACAGGTCTGGGTAGATATGGATAGCCTGAAGGATATCTGTAAAGCAGAGGTGGAGCTTGGGTGTCCCATGGGCAAGGGCAGCTAAAACCTTTCCTGTTTGAAGACTCTCAAGATGAACCTCTTGCCATCAAGTGTGACAGTGCAGGCTGCTTCAGTGGCAGCAAACAATGAACACAATAAACAGTGCTTTTTAAAAGACATTTACTGCCATTTAGGCATGTGATTTTTGGAGGGGAACTTGGAGAGAGAGAAGTTTGGAGATGATCATGTGTCATGGTTCCCTTATAGATGGCATATCAGATCTTGGAGCAGAGACTTCAGAACGAAAGACACAGATTTTCCCTTGTGACCACAGCAGGTCTGACTGTTTTGGCTTCCTAGTTCTCTTCAGTGAAAAGCAAAAGTGTGACTGAACACACCAACTAGTGAGCAAGAGAATCCAGAAGGAATGAGCCCCAGGTTCCCTTCCAGTGCTCAGCAGTTCACATCAGCATCATTGCTTGATCTCAGATGTGCAGCTACAGAAAAATGACACATAGGGAATGGGGCTTCTCTTAAAATTTAAAAGTTTATATTTTTCCTTGTTTATTTTTTGTGTTTTGTGCTCCTGCTGACATCACAGCTGAGCAAACACCCTCCTGTCAATAGGCACGTTCTTTCCTTTTCCTTGCAAGGTCTGAACTGGCAAAAGTAGATCCATCTAGTTCAGGGACCCAAGGGAAACTAAGAGAGCAGACAGCCTGCTTGCTGAGCTACTCTGTCTATATTTTGTCTGCAACAAAGAACCTTTCCTTTGCAAATGAGCACAAAATTTTTTATGAGGGAGGTATTATAGTTGGAGATGGATCAGATTAGTGAGGGGACTACAAGCTATAAATACAAAATGCAGTGATTATAGGTGGGCAGCTCAGTACTGGTTGTATGTTTTGACAATGGATTTTCACATTTTTGGCTTGGCTCAAATAAGAACTATACGACTTTGTTGTGGTTTTTTTTATTTTTGCATTTTCTTTACGGCTTAATTACTTTTCATGTCAGAAATAAGATATGCAAACTGAAAACAGAAAAGTTTGAGGTTCTAGAAAAATTTAGGTGTAGTTTGATTTGAATTCAAAATGATGATAGTTCTGGGAAAATGGTGCTGTTCTGAATTGAGATCTTTCCTACTCACATTCAGTCCTATGACAGCATCAAAAATTTGCTTTCATATTTTTTTTCTTGCAATATATGACTTAAACAAGCTCTTGAGACCCATTGGAAGAGTGCTCATTATTAAAATCCATTAATATAATACATCCTTTTAAAAGGTCCTTAAATTAGGAGCTTTGCCTGCAATCACTCTATTAAAATATCAACCTGATGATTAATCCAAATGACACCAAGCCAATGATTTTTTGCGTCTCTTCCTCTGATGTCCACACATTTGCCTGTATTGCTCAAAATTAGAATATTTCTTTCTAATATTTCTCAATATTAGAATATTTCCTTCCCTTTGTAAAGGTAATTCCTTTGCCAGAGAATGTGTTTCTCCATTATGAACACACAAAAATCTGAACTAGCTCTGAATACATTTAAAAGTAACACACACAAAAACCCCCCAAATCTCCCTTTGGAAAGACTTGGAAAGACACATTCAATATTTATATAGCCTTTTATCAGGATACTGAATTTATTCATTCATTTTCTCTATCAGTCTAGAAATGAAAGGAATATTATTACAGGAGCATTGGCTTTCTTCTTAAGATTTTTCAAATGGAAAGCAGAGTTACCTTTTAAAACATACCCTTGATAAGAAATGAACTCCAGATCTGTGCCACTTGAATAATTTAGCCTGACACATAACAAATAGAGCAGCTGAAGTTCTCCATGGAAGCAGTTTACTTAAGGAAGAGGACACAAATCAAACCAGTTGCATATTTGAGTGTGACTGCAGCAGTGTGTAAACCTCACCACACCATCATGTTAACTTTTGATAGCCATTAAAGGAAGATGAGATATTTTCCTTCAGCTTTGGTCTTTTAGAAGGTATATAGAAGATTTCCTTCCCTGTGCAAGCCCATGTTATGCAGTCTTGGGTTTTTTTTTGAGTCCAATCTGTCTGTGTCAGAAGCACAGCAGTAAGTCTGCTTCCCTGTATGAGGGAAATTGTTTTCTACTAACTGATGACCTCAGCATAGCAGTTTCTTTTCCAGCACATCAAAGCTCACAGTCAGACTTGCTGCAGCAAGTGCACTTTTGAGTGGCTTTATGACATATAAAGACCCTCTTTGGCATTCATACTGTGCTTTTCTATTGTTTACAAGCTAGCAGTGAATTATTTATGGAAGTTGCTGGAGATATGACTCTCCTTTTGCCCAAAAGCTGTATTTTATCGTATTTTATCTTATGGTGAGATTTTATGTGAAAGCTATTTTGGGGGTTTATGTCCTTTTTACATTTATTTGACAGGTTTTATGGTACCAATCCCTTGATTCAATTTTTTGTTACTGATAAAATTATTCTCTGAAAACGATTATTAAAAGCAGCATAGCTTTAACTCAGCTGATGGTATTGTTCTTTGCTTTTCTGTTTTTGAGTGATTTCAGATGTGATCATACTGAACAAACACATGAATATTCTCAGCAAAGGAGAAGCTATTTTGTTTCTTCAGATAAACTGTAGAGCTTGAATTCCTTTATAGTCTATGGTGAAAAATAGCCATTGAAATTAATCTGACTCCAAGATACTCTGTTCTCAGCAGCACTGGAATGTTCATAGTGAAATAGTGAAAAATGTGGCATGATCACATGATTATGATCATGGCTAAGTGGATCAAACTTTTTTTGGGGTTGGCATGGCTTTTCAGCTTATAGATGTAAAATTTTGTGTGGGAGGTGTTTTGAATATATATAACATGGGATTTTCAGAAGTGGGTAGGACCATTAAAAATCTGTTCAATTTCATGATAAGAGAGCTGGATTGGCACTGAATGCTTTAGAAACACTATTTTTAGTGTGAGCTGTTCCTTTTCAGGATTAAGTATTTATGTTGGTTGCTTCTCATTTCTCTTTGAGGAAATATGTGATCTTTTGAAATGCATAATGGCTGCCAAATTTTAATCTGAAGGACTCGGCTGAGTTGCCTAAACATTGGCATTTAGTTTTATCTGAGATGCCAGAGGGCATCCCTGACATCTGAACAGGGCTGACAGATTACTCAAGGAAGAAGGGAGCTAGATGTACTGCTGGTTGAGCAGCTGAAGGCCAGCCAGAACACCCTAGAACATCTCAAATGGCATTAGCAGTCTGTGCTTAGGATGTGAATCATGCCTTAATTTCCTTTGTGGTTTCCTGCAACTGTCCAGGTACAGTACTGAGGGAAAAGAAATTGGAATCAGCTTTGCTAATTGCTTTTGCTGTAACAGAGGCTTAGTGGAGACATGGCACTTCCCATTTATTGTCACAGCAGTTGCAGTTTCCTGTTTGACTGATATCTTGTATTTACATGTAGCTTTCATTTGCAGGAACCTGTTTTATGGAGAAGCATTGGCACAGGTCTTGGCAGCAAAAGAGATATTCCAAAGCCAGAACATGCTCAACTGTACAGCACTGCATGTGCATTTGCCTCCAGAGGCAGAGACCCCACTCCTGCTTGTTTATTCCTTTTCTACTTAGCCCAGCAAATAGTACTTGGTCTTAGTTGCTGTGGGCCTGGCATTTTATGAAGACCTAGTGCCTACTTGACTGACATTTTTACATTTACTTCTAAATCAAGGCTTCCCCACTCAGTCAACCACCCACAGAATGACATTTCAGAAATAAAAGTGTAACATCTCTGCAGATATGTCCCTGGTTACTGAAGCATCTCTCAGTCTCCAAGATAATTACTGCTTTACCTGTGAGCTGTGGTTCTATATGTGAAGCAGAACCTTGTCTTTCAAAATAGAAAAGGCTTTGGAACCTCAAAAAAGCAGATAAATTTTGGTCAGTGACTGTAAGACCTATTTTCTGCCTGAGTTAGGAGTCAATGTAGATATATGATGGAGCTAAAACCAGTAAGGGATAAGGCTTACTGGCCCTCAAGGGAAGATTTCATGCTTGCTTATACCAAAGTTCTGCATACAGAGCTTCCATCACATTCAGCTATAGCTCTATGTGAGGCAGATATTGATGCAGTCAAATATTGCAACCAAAATTAAAAAATGAACAACCAGTAAAAAAAAGCTCAAAGTGAAGAGAAAAATGCTGGGTAGCTAATTATTTCAAAGGAATTTTGAAATTCCAAAATAGTTAAAAAATTTCCTTAGGAAAGCTATTTATTCTTTCCATAATGGGCAAAATTATTCTTAATTTCAGCCAGTGTTTGTCCTATCAGTACTACTACTATTGCTGTATGCTACCACTAGTACTACACCAGCATACTAACTAGATATATACCTGGTTTAACTCACTTGATTTGGAGTATCTGTATTTTTTTCTTAAACACAGAAGGGCATAGTCAGACCTATTGTCTTGGAAAATCCCTTTAAGGTTTATCAGTAAAAAGTAGCCTTGTGTCCTTTTCTGGAAAGCTGATTGTTTTGTTCAAACCACAGCCTATTGCTTTCCCCTTCCAGATTTCCACTGAAGAGCAGTGATGTTTTATTCTTAGTTCTTTAAATTCAGCAGACAAGCTTCTCACATCTGGTCAATTACCTGTGTCCTACTTGCCCTTTCTGTCTAATCCCTCTCTTATATACAAGTCCTTTATGATGTGACAGTTGAACATTAAAAACAATGTGAGGTTAGATCAGAGGCAAGCTGAAAGTAACCCCTGTCTGAATGACAGATGCCTGCGCTGTACTTACATTTTGCTTCTCCAGCACAAATGCCCATGAAGATAATCTTTCATGTATGACTTTACAGAAATTTAATTTAGAATGAAATTTGTCGAGAGACCTTTTAAAAATTAAAAACATTGAAAAAATGAATTCTGCATAAATGGGTTTGGTATTTATTGGCAATGTTTGTTTTAAGCTATAAGGTCTTGTAAAATTCTTGTTAGAAATGACTGAACAAACCCTGGATTTGATGCTTGGGCAGTGAAGTAAAAATAAAGCACCTTAAATGCCTCGCCCTGATGGATGACACCTCTGTGTTCTGTTTATGAGTGACTTCAGTGCTATAATTTTGTGACATTTCAACGTGGAACATTTTTTAACCCCATCTAGAGATAAGTTATTTTCTCTTTTTTCCAGTCTTTGCTTTCTCCTGTACCTCAGGCTTTCACACTCACAGTAAAAGCAACAAAGACTGCATTCTAACAGACTGGGCATAACAGAAGTGACCAAGAACATGTGTCTATGGAATAAATATTTCTGAATAAGTTTTTTCTGGGGGCCATGGGATAGACTAAGCCAGTGTCCTGGTTCTGGCCAGGAGAGGGTTAATTTTTGCAGCAGTGGGAGGGACATGGCCAAGACATGGAGGTTGTTTCATACCACCTCACTCATTACCTGTGTCAGGGGGAAGGGAGTCTCTTCTGGGGAGAGATTATGTCTCATATGTCCCATAAATATGTCTCATATTTATATATATTTACATTGTATTTACTCAGGAAACGTGCTCCTGTGCCCAAGTCACAGATCTCCAGAGATTTGTCTTATTCTTCTCTTTACTATTTTGTTAATCATAAATGATTTAAAAAAAAATTCCAAATTTTGGTCTGAGGATGACTGGTGGATTACAAAGCTGTGGAAATAGTTTTCTGGGCTTTTTAAACTGTGTTTTCAGTAACAGTTAGAATTTGAAGCATAAAGGGTGCATGACTATCTACAAAAAATGAAGAGAGCAAACAATGGCCCACTCCTTATTACTACATTGGAGTGTGATATATTCTGTCATTAGTGCAGATGGGGTAATGAAGACTGCAGGTACTGATTCCCAGTCCCAACTAATTTTCATTCTGGCTATTCCAGTTTGCTTGGCTTGCTCATTTTTTCAAAAGCAGCAGTTTTTCAGGCACACTGCATAATACTCAAGACTAATCTAGCATAGCATTAACTGAAAATGTTAAAAATACATTTTAATTTTTTGCCAACACTAAGTATAAACCTTATGATAAATGAAGAAAGGATATTTATATCTGTGTTTTCAGAGCTCTCAGAGAACAGAGGAAATCTATACATTCACACTACAGTCCCCAACCCACTGCCATTTCCATGCCCTTAACATGATATTTATTCATTGCAAATTAAAGTCTTATCACTTCTGCTTTCAATTCCTCTGTAATAGCGGAAGCAGCAATCTAAATAGGCTGCTAGATTCCAATGACATATTCATTAGGACTGAATTATTAGTTTAGCACATCCTGAAAATAGAGACTGCTTGGTACATTTGTGCAGATGTCACTTTGCTGTGGGCACAAACCAGGAAAGGAATGACTACAAAACAAACTGCTCCAGTTCTGTGCATACCAGTTGTTTTGGTAACCATACCCTTCTTTCCTTCTCCAAATAGTATTCCTCTGACAGGGTTTGCCTGGCACAGCAGAGGCATAAGTTTATATCTGGAAGTCAAACTAAGAGAAAGAAAGGGATTCAGAACTGTTGAGTGGAATGTTCTCTGAACATAAGACACATCAGAGAATAAAACCCACTTTCTGCAATATAACTGCTGTTTTAAAATGGTAAAAAACCACATAAGTTCACATCGCACCATATGGTGTTGAGTTAAATCTGCTTCATAGTTTTGAATCAAGAACATATGCACCCAATGAAGTGGCAGTTGTTATAGAAAATATGACTGTTTTGTTAGTAAATAACATTCGAAAGCTACAAACAGTCCCTAATTTTTTTCTTCTGCAGTAGATTATTATGCAGAACAGCTACTACCAGGAATGAGCATTTAAAATCTATTGACTCCTAATCACTTTAGAGAGCGAAGGAGCTGGCTCGGCGTGCCTGAGAGTCTGCACAAACTTGCTTGTCAGAGGAGATCACATAAATACATTTGTTGTGCTGCAGGTGGCATTTTAATGTTTCAGTGCCACCTTTTTGAATGAGGAGTGATCAGGCTGTCAGTCAGAGTGGAGCAAGAGAAACAGCCCCTTTTTTGTCAGATGCACTTTCCCATTTCATCCCATATATCTCCCATGCGTAAATCAAGACATGCATTGTGCTAAGTGCAGGCTAAGCCAGGCTACTCAGCCTTTCCTGTTTACTTGTTCCACTGGGGCAAAACTGGAGCTGTTTTAGCTCAGTGCTCTGAACCTGGTGGGCAGGTGCTGGTGCTCTGTACTGGGTGGTGGTGAACCAGTGTGCCCCAGGCAAACTGGTGACTTTGTACACTGTCAATACTTGGGGACAGCTCTGGGGGGGAGCAGGAGAGGGACAGAGAGCTGTAGAGGAAAAGACATAGAAAGAGATTTCTGAGGATATAGCAAGGACTCAGACAAGTCTCTGCCTTCTTGTTAACTGGCTTTTACTGTGTCTAGTCCCAGTCTGAGTTTGGGAGCAGTAAGAGGATATTTTGGGTCCCTGCCAGGATTCACATAAGGAACTGTCCACACTCAAATACTTCACTGGCTTCAGTGCTAGTGCTATCTAAAATAGCAACTGCAGTTTCTGAAGAGCAGCATGTCTGTGTGCTGTCAGGGATGTGATAAAGGTTTAGAGAGAAAATCAGTGTGGGGAGCCCAAATAGCACCCTGCCCAGCTGCTGCCAGGCTCAGCCCAGGAGCCATCAGCCCACCTTAGGCCCGCTTGCACAACCCAGAGGAGCACAGGGGCACAAGGGCAGGTAGGAGTGGACCTGAACTGAGGCTTCCTTGGGAACCACCACCTGTCTGGGCCTCTCCCAGGGCTGCCCCAGCAGAGCTCAGCCCCAGTGTCCAGGTGTGAAGTCTTTTACCACAGGAGCAGCACTCTGAATCACCTTTGTGGACAAGACCCCTTGGATGATGCAGGACAAAGGCAATTTGGCATCTCACAAGATTTTGGGGGAGGAATCAAAGGTGGAAAAAAGGAAATGTTTAGATGATTCAGGGAGGAACGAGAATGGGAAATTTGAGGGGTATGTAACCCAAAAGGGCTTGTTGTATGTAAATTGTGGGCTGGTCAGCCTGTATGGCTGGTCAGCCTGTGCCTCATCAGCAGTCTGTCCTGTCTTCTCATTAGATTCCTTTCTAACTGTTTGCTGGGCCAGTGACCCTTTGTTCTGTGTACATGCATGTGTGCATGCATGGAGGTGTGAGTACAGTGGCTGCAGTGGCACCACGGGCTGGAGCAGGAGCAGCTCGGTGTCCCTGGAGCCCTGGCTGTACGAGTGCAGTGTGCCATCAACAGTGAAGGGCAAGCTGGGGAAGAAGCCTGGGGGCAAGGGGGTCTCTAACTGTGAGTAGAAGGTGCCTGTGTACCTCTAAAAGGTGAGGCTCAGGGCACAGGAGGATGACTGCTGGGACCTGGGAAGTGCCAGCTCTGGGTTTGTGTGTGTTTGTATGTGTGCATGGTGGTTTCCACCAAGAACTGGAGTGGGATCACAGCTTTGGAGTTTCATATGTCCAGGTTCCAGTAGCTGAGGAAGCTGAGATCCAGGGATAGCTACTTGGCAGACTGTCTAGAGCAGCCACTGACCCCCAGAAACACACAGGTATGTATGTATATATTTATGTGTATATGATTGTGCATGTAGGTACCTATGTGGTGTGTGTGTGTTTGGTGTGTGCGTGTCCCTGCTGGGAATACATCTTTAGCCTCACTTTAAACTGAGCCATGGGACATGGAGCAGCCCTCACCTCTGTCAGGATTCTGAATGCAACATGATAGATTTTACTCTACCAAATTCATTCTGTAGTATGTTTATTCAACCATTTATTTTGTTTCCTCACTCATCAGCCCTGTTAAAAGGACAGCTTTCAAGTGCAGAAAATGTCTTACAGTAGTGCTACTGCTGTATTTTAGTAACACATATCTCCTTTTGAACTGATGCCATTAGAAGCAATTATTTAAAGCCCATCCTGCTGGAGCACATGGATGCAGGGATAGACCCATCTGGTACCAAGAAAATGAAACTTTTTCTTATCTCATGAGCCACTGACCAGGAACAGAGTGCATGGAAATAAGTTCATACAGCTGTGTGTCTCCACAACTTTTGCTCAGCTCTCCATGGGGAGGAATGACTGCCTTTTCTCCATTAATCCTGACAGCAGAAAGATTGGGCATGTGACAGCTGCCTTGACAAATATCTTGATCATAGTGCTTAATCTCTCCTTGACAGTCTTCACAACCAATGAAACATAACTCCTATCTTTAAGCTTGACAAGATCCTGGAGAGCTCAAACTAATAGGTAATGTTGAAGTCCAAAACCTTTGAAAAAGTATTTACAGGTTATAGTGGCATATATCTAAGTATAAAATTCTTTAACACCTCTAAGACACTGTGTTATTCTGTTCTCTGCTGAGGGCAGTTGCTTTACTGCTGCTTTTGCTGACCTTCCTTTCTCTCATTTTTGCAGTGCTTGCTCAGGTCTTGCTTTTATAATTCTCCTCCTGTACTGTGGCATGACTGTGTTTGAATTTACAAGATGATATTTGGTGAGTAGCTGATCTCTAACTAACTGGGGTGCTCATCCTAGTCAGCATTTTAGCTTTTAGATGAATAAAGCATGAATTTGCCTTCAAGGTTCTGTGAAATTGTGACTGCAATATTTAAGAAAACATCTTTGACTTCTTTCACGTCCTTGCCCCCTTTTGCCCAAAAGAGGGCACTCTATACCTGACTTTCTTTCAATTCTTTTTACTCTTTTTTTTTTTCTCCCTTACAGTCAATGATTAATTGCACAAAAGACAATGACACTTTTTATTTACAGTTCAAAATATGTGGCTCTCCCTTGTTCATCTCTTATGAGAATCATTCAAAAAGTAGGGAAAATAAAAATATTCTCTGTAAATAATGAAGTATTCCTTTATTCCTTTTCAGTTCCTTATTCCTTTACTTATTCCTTTTCAGTTCCTCATAAGTAAAAAACAGGAATTGGCTCACAATCTGATCTATAGTGCTAACCAGGAAGCAATTTAATTTGGGAAGCAGAATTTGGGCTTTCTCATGGTGGAAGCATGAAATAATCCAGTCTTATGCTTTTGTGTGGCACCACGTTGGGCTTTCCTCTCTTGATCTTAGTGCTTCTTGGGACAAATGCATCATAGAATCATGGAATCAGCATATCAAGCTGGAAAATACCTCAAGGAGCCTCTGGTCCAACATTTCTCAGCAAAAGAATGGTCTAGAAAGATGCACCCTATCTAGCTGAATTGTAAAAGAATCCAGTGTTGGGGAATCTTCCAGTTCCTTGGGGAGATTATTCCAAAGGCTGATTGTTTTCACTGGGAAAATTTTTCCTCTTATGTCCAGTAAAAATCACCCCAGGAGTGACTGGTACCCATTATCCTTTTCCTTTTCCCTGGGACTCCATGTAAAAGAGGAAGTTCCCCTTCCACATTTGATATTCTGCTAGTCAAATCTCTCCTATGACAAGTGCTGGTGAAGCAAACCCACTTCATGTCTTCATAAAAAAAAACTTTTGACTCATATTTCTATGTGAGAGACTCACACATATTTATATATGGAGTTATAGTTATATACACTTTAAAAGACTATTTAAAAAGCTGTAAAACATATTTTTAGACCTGCAGACTCCTATCTCTGCCTGCTCAGCTACCTTTAAAAATTGAATGGTGATACTTCAGTTAAAGAATCTTGGGTCTCAGTTGAAGCACTTGAGGCTTGGCAATCTCTTCAAGGAGTCTTTGTTTATGCCAAAAGGATGTTGCTTCCTCAGCCCAACATGATTTCAGCTAAATGGAATAATGCAAATTGATCACACAGCGTTACCACTCACCATAACTGCAGAGATTCTGCCTTTGTGGTCATAGTCCTCTCCAGATTCCCTCATGGAATTCCTGTGTTGGGACATGAGTTCATTTTTGATCTAAACTTTCTGTCCCCAATTTATACATGCAGAGGGTGGCTGGGCACTGGAACAGGCTCCCCAGGGAAGGGGTCACAGCACCAAGCCTGACAGAGGTCAAGAAGTGTTTTGACAATGCTCTTGGAGAGCCACGAAGTCACACGGAGTGACTCTTGGGGATGGTCTTGTGCATTGCTGGCCTGATGGGTCCTTTTCTACCCAGTTTATTCTGTGATTCTGTGATCAAATTTACCTGAATACTCCTGAAACAAAGCACCTTAGGCTAGGAAAACTTTAGAAACGGATTGAGTTATTTTATGTGCTTACGCGTATGCACACACACACACACATACACACAGAGATAAACATAAATACATACATATATGTATATTTGTACATACATACATATCTCCCTAGAAAGAAAAATAATGCCAGAAATTGTTCAAGTTTGATGGCTTTTTTTCATGAAAGGACATTTTCTATGAGAGTAAGTGCTGATTAGATAAGAAAGCAATAGTTTAAAATGAAGACAAGAAACACATAAATTCTGCTCCATGGTGCAGCATAGGATTTTGAAATTCTTTATGATGAGCAAAGCTTTATAAAGCATGGAGAAAATGTGTAAGGGGTCAAACAAGGTTGTTTTCTCCATTTAAAAAGATTTGAAAAAGAGTGAATTTGTTACATTCAAATACAGGATACTAAAAATGTAAATGGAAATATATTCTTAACATAGTTAGGGATAAGGAAAGATGTATATGGAAAGTGAAAGTGACATCAGTTCAAGTAAACACTGTAATTTGATTCTAAAAAATACACTGGTTTATATTCATATAAATATATAAATGGACTTTCATGTTGATGTAGGAAAAAGAGACAGAACAAAACAGATGAAGGAATCAAGTTGGCACAGCTGTGTGTAACATTCAGAATGTCTGGTGTTACAGTATTTATTAAAAAAAATAAAAATAAATCAACTCAAATCTCCTCTTAAGAAGTTTTCAGAAGTTACAAAATGGATTGTATCAGGCTTTTTTGTGATATAGAATACTAAATTTGTTCACCTTGGAGAATGATTCAAGCCATAAGAACGAGGCTTCAGTAGGGCACATTTTGCTCAAAATTAGTCACATGATAAGTGTGACTGGTTTTCTGAAATGGAACCCTGTAGGAAAATCAGCTAGAATTACAACCTGTTAGTGATATTAACCCTGTGGGTTATATTATTGGGAAAAGTGGTTTTAATAAATAATACATTTTTGTTCAAGGGACACAACACTGAAGATAAATGTTCTGAAACAGGCTATTGTGCATGTGAAAATCTTGGAAACCAGCTTACTGCTAGAATAATGCAAAAAATTTCATTAACTTTTGATCCAGCTGTCTTTTCCTGCTCTTAACACTGCTTATGGTTTAATACCATCTTACTACCACTGCTATTAGAAAAAGTTGCCTTGCTCTAGATATGCCATTGCATGCAGTGTTCAAACACAGTCCTCTCACAAGTTTTCAGTTAAAATATAATAAACAGAAATAGATGTGCCTCTATTTTGTTCAATCTAATCATATATTGTGACTAAATGTGTAAGAAACAAGAAATCAGGAATACTGTATATTATTTTCACTGTGGGTGATCAAAACATTATTTAGTGGTTCTATAATTATGATGTATTAGGAAAATTCACATTCAAACTAGCAACATCCACCTGAATGGTTAGACTAGTTAGAGTACACTGAGCTATAATAGAAAACATAAAAGAAAACAGTTTAAAACATGCTAGCAGACTTTTCATTGATAATGTATTCAACTAAGTTTGTTGTTAAAAACCCACAGGTGTAAAGCACATTAAAGTGTAATTGCTCTTACAGTTCAAGGCAATTGTTACATATTACATATTAAGGCATATTTTTACTGTTTACTTTTAAGATATTTATGCACCTGAGAAACCCCATCTAAAACATCATAAAAGAGGAAATGGTAAAAAAGGAGCTGTAAACCCAAATGACAAAGAGAATAAGAGTTATGAGCACAGTTGGTGAGAACTGTAGTAAGTGTATAAATGGACAATGAACTGCTGAATGTTCTCACAGACACATTTTCTACCATAGAAAGGAATCACAATGCACTTACCCACCAACTGCTGAACACTACTGAGCTTTCACTAATCTCCTGGAACGTTAATCACTTGCAAACTTTAAATTGTTAATGTGAATAGAAATGAAAGACACAATCTCTTCCTCACAAAACAGTTTATTTACTTTTCTCAAAAATTATTCATCAGCCTGCAATTGTTTATCTAGTTCTTAAGAAACCTTCCCTCAACCTTGATGACATCTCCATCTCCAATTTGAGTCAAATGAATTAGAAATTGCAAAAACATAACTGGACTGTGAAGCTAGCACACTACTACCGTACAATTACAGGGGAAAAACATTCCCCTACTTGTACCCTCAAAGAGAGAGGAAGCAGAGACTTCAGAAAGCCTATTAAGGACTAGATTGTGGTTATTGATTTTACATAGAAAGCAATCAAATTCACTGGTAAATCTCCTTCAGAGATAATTCTGTTTGAAGAGCAGACAAGTCTAATTGTTAAAATACACTTCTCTTGTCTACCTTTAGCGTGTAGCACAACCACATCAGCTGCTTAATTAATGAAGGCTGGCTTAGAGCAAAGTCCAAGGAATTCAGAGACTTTGGTTTTGGTGGGAATCACAAATAGATTCAGAGAAAAACCACACACAGTACCATGATCATTCACAAACTTGCTGAAGGATTTCAGCCTGCTAGATTGGGATTTAGACATTTAAAACACACAGAAGTTCCCAGAGAAACTTGTCTTTTCTGTCTTCCCTTCAGGCACAGAGAGGTTCCCTTGAAAACCCTGTGGTTGGCAATCATGGGCAGCCAATGCACATACAGAAATGCCCATGCTGGGGAAGAGTATTCCTGACATATGGATGTCTTTTGCAATTGAATCTCAGAAGGTGGAATGGTGTAAATGGACAATTTTCCATCTGAGGACAAGGGAACTGGACTACAATTCTGATAAAATACATGCACATGCCCTGAAGACTCAGGTGAAGAGCAGTGGGAGTAAAACCAGCTCTCCATCTAGCTGGAATTGGGCCTTCTTTACATAAGCTAAAAATGAGAGAAAAAAAAGTTAAAGGAGGTTGTCTGTTGCTCAGAGGAAGGAAACCCAAGTGTGGTCCCACAGAACAGGCTGTCCCTGCCTATTTCCCACAGCTAGTGTCACAAAGAAGCCTACACACTCCAGGCAGCAAGACTGCAAATCCCAGTTCTCATCACTTCTTGATATAAGTGAGACTCACTCTTACTTCTGGCCATGACTTGCCCCAGCCATGACTTACCTCACTGGGAATGCACATCTTCTGTGGATCTGTGAGTGTGTTACCTCTCCTCATACTTCTGCAGCTGAGAACATCTCAACCCCATGTCTTAAAGCTGGCTGGCTGAATGCCAGTTTCTGTAGCCTGCCACTTCCTCACAATTCACAACAATATTTGCAGTTCTGAAGATTCAAGGGTACACTGGACAAATTGCAAATGTAATTTAAGTCTAAACATTTTCTGCTAGCCCTGCTCTCTAATGATGCCAGTTAGTTTTCTGTTCAGTGCCCTTTAGTATAGCCATACACCAAGTGCTTCCTTGTATGAAGCGCTGAAATGAAAAAATGAAAAAATCCATCTTCTAATATCAGCAACAGAGACATGACCAATATAGGAGGAAATGAAGTATTGTTTCTGGAGCACAGCAATTTTTGAAAACTGTTCTTGGCCTGCTGATTACCAATTGCTTGCTGACTTCAGAAGTGGTGCAGCACACTTGTACATCATATTGGGAAACTTTTTTCTTCTTTAAAAAAAAAAATCTTCTTGATTTTACTTTGGCATTTATTGTGAATCAGAATCTCATTGATCTGCTCATGACTTGCATAATTTTATTCATTGGCTCATTACACAGCTGGTTTTGGAGATGCAACTTTATCTTTGTCAGAGGAAAAGGGGACTTGTTTGAATTGATCCAAATGGTAGTAAAAAGCAAGACAGGAAAATAAGATTTCTTTTGTTTTATTAGAAAAGTGTAATGTTCCCCTACTGATTAAAATTTAGTAATGTTCCCCTACTGATAAAAAATTAATGAAAAGCAATTAGCAAAAGAAATAATTTTCAATAAAGGAAGTAATGTTCTATTAAGTCATACTTGATAGCTCAACAGAACTGTGTTTTATATTCAGTATTAAACTCTATGACAAAGAAATTACAGAAGTTCTGCCAGGCATAATGTGATTTATTCACCATGAACATGCAATAGTTACTGGTAGTATCTTTTCTGTGACAAGACTGAAATTAAACTCAGGACTTTCAGCAGATAAAAATACCAAAGCACTATGAGCCATGAAGATCTCTGTTGGATCTTAACTCTGATGGTGGTTAACATCCTGTGATGGAAGTCATGCTTTATTTCAAGGTTTAATTTTTAAGTGTTGTACAAATGAATAATAAATAGACCTTTCAATTAGTGGTTTATCAGTTTCTAATGCCTTCTGGGCTGATAGACTGTCTATAATCATGTTTTATAGGCCTCTATTGATGTGCAGTCACTATCCATGAAATACTACTGTGTGAAATAAGGAAATAATACCTATTAATCAGATATTACCCATTGAGAATACATCCAGTACAGACATTTGGGGGGATGAGATAATTCCTTCTGCACTGTGCTCTCCTTCAGCAAAATGCCTTTGCTAACTCTGGCAGCACTGTTTCCCTAAATCTCCTGTTGCAGGCACCCTCAATGCAGTGGTAATTCCTTCTCATTTCAAAAAGTTCATGAAGAAACCAAATAACAAACTGGTGTCTGTCTCATTGAAGGGGCTTATGTATGTAATTATGATATTAACTCTCAGCAACCAAAAAACCAGCCCCAAATCTCTATATGCTTTATCACTCCTCTTAGCAATAAAGATTGAGGGGAGTACTAGGAGACAAAATGTCTTTAATTTGGCTCACTACAAAGGGTTTTTTAATGATCAGAGGAATGAAGGAATATTGCCTTCTCTGTTGCTGATTTCCATGGTTTGAGTAGTACAAGTTTGGAGGGAAGATTTTACTTATAAACAGCTGATGTCATCCAGGCTTCTCCACTGAAGCTTTTATACATGGACAGATAAAATAAAATATAACCAACTACCCTTCTGTGTTTCCAGAATGGTTTTAAGTTATGGAGCAGTAAATCACTTAGTGTTTATGTGATTTTAAGTATCTTTATTTTCTCAGAAATTCTGAGCATAGTCTTATCCCACTTCCAAAGTTCTAATTCCACTCCTGCTTGGGAAATATTTCAAGTGTTATTTGGATTTGCTAATTCTATGTTTAATGTCTTGGAGAAGGAAAGAAGAATGTTAAATGTTAGCTGTTAACAGTGATTTACCTTGTGTTACTTTGTGGAGATAGGTTAGGAGAATAGGTGCTGGTTGGAAAGGTCAGAGAGGGCTGGGAAAGAAGTGCCCGGTCTGGCAGAAGAGCAGTGGCAGTGCTGGGAAGGCAGGAGCACATCCCTGAGCCTGGTGACATGTTGGCAGAGGAAGGGATGCAGGTGATGAAGATGCTCCTGAGAGTGGGGGTGAGGAGGAACCCGTGGGGTGCTGTGCCAGCCTGTGCCACGGCCACCGTGTGCCCGGCCAGGGGAGCCCACGACCGCCGGGTGGGACACTCACAGCGCAGCTGCAGAGAGCAAGTGTGCCATGTCTTTCACTGCGGTACAGCAGGAATCTGCTCCTGGTGTCTGAGGAAGTGTTAATTACTATCCTATGTCTTCCCTTCAAGCCCTGGAAAAAGGAGTGAGGAGCTCCTGGCTGTGCTCTGAGGAGGAGGCAATAGATTCTGGTGGGAGCTTGGTGGGTGCCAGGGAGTGCTGTGGGCCTTGACAGCATTAAGAAGGATTCTGCTTTTCAATAGCAGCTCCCTCTATCACTTGGCTCTTCTACTGATTAGAAAAACTGGAGCCAAAATTTCCAGAATAACCCACCTTTTCTTACGTCTTCTTGGATATATTTTAAAATGTCCTGGTGGGTGAGGGAATGCCTTATCTAATGGAATGGGACTGTCAGTAAATAAAAATCTGAATTAAATGAAGATCCATGACAGGAAAGGTGAAATGAGAGCTTCTCTAATTGCAAAATAATTTCATTTTGCCACACTAATTATTGAAGTATGAGCTTCATGTAATTATACATGACTGGAAACAGCTCCAGCTAACGCTCACTATGTTTGCCCAATTAAATTTTACAGCATTGTGTTTGAATACAGCCAGTTACACTCATTAATAAAACTGCAGGTGACAATAGACACAAAGGACTTCTGACAGAAAGGTTGGCATTTACTCTTTCTCTTTTGGTGCTGTGTCCTGCACATCTCTGCAGAGGAAGGACTGTACAGCACAGCTCTGTACAAGATTTTCACCCTCATATACACACAGCCCTCATGTGTGCTGTCCACTGGGATGTCAGACAACTTTGCTGAAGTTTGTAACAGAAAACAGAACAGGACAGAGACTTTTGGAAAAACTCCAACAAAAACCATTAACCTGTAAGACAGAACAAAATAGTAAGCAGAATGACCTGAGAAAATCTCCTGAGATTGAATGATTCCTAAATCCTTTTCTCTCCTTTCTCTGAGCCTCCATCAGTTTTCCACTGATTTGAGAGGTCTGGAACAACTCCTTTCTACTTCTGAAATTTTTCAAATTAATTTGATGCTAACCTGCTTTTACATTATCCTATTTTTCTTCAGTATTTATCCATTCTTGCAGCTCATTTATGTCTGTTTCTGGCTTATATCCCAGTCCTTTTGGATAGTTTCAATGCAGTTTTTTTGGTGTGTTTTATCTTTCTGTCCCTTCTGTCACTGGACTCATCCCATGGTCTCAAAAGTGTCAGTGGCTTTCTCACAAGTCTTTTGGTAGATATGCACACACAGAGCCACACAGACAAAGGTTGCAAAAAAAAGGGGAAAAGTCTGTTACTCTTTTAGCCTTGTTCTTTCCTTCTCTTTTCAGAGTTATGAACTCCTTTTTTCCCCCCCCACCTTTCTCTTTTAATATAGTTCTTTTTGATATTTAGCAAGAAAGTTACTTTCTTGACCTTCATTCTTTATCACTGGGGTTGACTGCATAGCTTACATGGCCCTCAAAAATACAGTGTTAAATATTAAAGTGATTAAAATGATTTTTTATAGAGAAAGTCTTGCACATTTCTTTAGCCCTCAGACCAAAGACCCATTAGTCACTTAATCAGCTACAAAATCATTGAAAGAAATGAATAGATTCTGATTCTGTGAATTCTTTGACTGGATTTTTTTTTTTTTTTTAAATCTCCTATGATGTGAAATATTCATATTAAGGACCAGTTTTCACAGGTTTCAATCACCAACATGTACACAATTTGCCATCCATTTGGCATTACTTGAGGAACCTGTAACTATGGGAAAGTTTGTCTTGGAAAAGGAGCCAGAGGTGGCTGAGCCAAGTTAATAAGAGGTATAATAAAAGCAATATTTTCTGTATCATCTTATTCTTTCAGTGAGGTCTGTGCCTACTGTACTGACCCTGCACCTCTTCAACCACACAGCATCTGAGGGGGTGATTAGAGGCAAAGGCTGTGTCAGGGACTGTATCATGATCCTTCAGTATTACAGCATAAAGCTTAAGGCTAGAGAGAACTTGAGAGAGAGTAAAAGGGTCCTGCAGATGCTAACCCCAACAAATAAACTACTTGTAAGCTTGGCATTCTGGAAATTGTTATATTTCAGGCCCAGCATATGAAAAACTTTCACTCAGTGCATTCTCTGTGCTGGAGACACGGGACACAGAGGTGCTCAGCACTTCTAATCATGTGCTTCTTCCCATCCCCATGGGCAATATGTGCTCCCTAATTCTGGTTACCAGTGGGATGGTGTGCACAGAGGAACCTGTGCTAGCAAGGGCTGTAGGGATTCAGCTGTGGTTGGCAGAGCTGGAGAGGTGTGGGAGCCACCCACCCCAGGTGATAGGACATAAGGCAGTGCTGCTCCCAGTGCAGCCTCGCTGTGCTCACAGGGAGATGTGCTCCAAGGAAGGAGCTCTAGTCCCAGCACAACACCCTGCAAAGAACATCTCTTGCCTTGACAGACAGTGCAGCCAGTGCTGTGCTGCACTGCCTGGTCCCTGTCCTGCATCCTGCAGGACCTTCCTCCTGGCCTTGTTGAACTTCAGTGGGTTTGCACAGAGCACCTCTCCAGGCTGTCAGGGTCCCTCTGGCTGCCATCCCTGTCCTGCAGCATGCCAGCCAAACCACACAGCTTGGTGTCCTTGGCAAACTTACTGAGGGTGCCCTTGGTCCCACTCACCAAGTCCCCGAGAAAAATGTTAAAAATTGCTGGTCCTAATACTGACCTCTGGGGAACAGCACTTGTCATTGGATTTTATTTGGACATCAAACCTTTGTCACACTCTGAGTGTGCCCATCCATCCATTCTTCATCCACTGAGTGCTGCACCCAGTGCTGCATCCATGCCTCTCCAGCTTAGAGACAAGGATGATGTGTGGGACAGAGTCAAATGCTTTACACAAGTCCAGGTGGATGATGTCAGATACTCTTCCCTCATCCACCACTGCTGTAACCCTGTCATACAGGGTCACCAACTCTTTTAGGCAAGATTTGCCCTTAGTGAAGCCATGTTTGCTGTCATCAATGACCTCTTTATTTTGGTGTGCCTCAGCATATCTTCCAGGGGAATCTGCTCCATGACCTTGCCAGGCCATGAGGCGAGTTATGATTTCATGCTTGACACAAAAACAAGGAAGCATGGCTTAATTCCTGCTTACATCCATGAGTAATAAAATAAAGAGATCAATTCTGTAGGTGATAAGAATTAAAAAAAAAACCAAAAACTTTTACCTGCCAATGTGCTCACAATCACAGAACTTCCATGACAGCATTTAAAATAGATCCAGAATGTAAACTTAGCCCCACCAATTTAATGGTATGCTTGCAGAGTACTCCTTATCTGTGTTTGCAGAGTGTATGTATAAATAAATACATATTACAATAAAAATTCATATCAGCCTTGTTTTTTAAAACTTGGCGTGTATATTATCTATAAATTGAAAAAAATGTTATTAAGCAAATAAGGCCATGCTTAAAGAAGTCTGTGTTACTTTTATGATATCTGAAGTCCCAAGCCAGGCTTGCTCAGAATACCCTTTAACTGCTCATGTATGTGATGTCTGTGACAGTAAATGGAAAAGTGGAGGACCAGAGTCTTTCATCATGCCTGAGTAAAGCAATATTTTACTGAGGTTGTTTTTTGCCATCTACAGTTGACAAAACACTGAGATTGCTTTGTAACATTTGATAGAAATAAATTCAGAGCCTAAAAGGTACCTTACACCAAAGAGTCCTCCCAGAAATGGGAGTTTGTATCCCTAAGTTAAATGTGGAACAAGAGTACTAGTTAGATTTCTGTTCCAGAAGGACAGAAGCAAGGGGCCAACAAAATTGTAGGTGACTTCAAGGACCAGATCTCCATGGCTCTCACGTGGGTTGCATGTGGAAGGAGTGGCAAGCACAGAAGGAGTCAGGGAAGAGCTCTGCTCTTCAGCAGAGAGCAGGACTGCATTCAGCACTTAACTGCATTTTTTTTTGCACTCTGTTTGTGAGATGCCTTCACTTTTAGGACCAGGGATCACTTTCCTCAAAAAAAACCAGACACTGAAGATCTTGAGACCTGCTGAGTCAAGAATATGGTACTCAAATATTGGGCCAAACCCTCTGAGGTTAGATTTCAAGCATGGGGGCTGGATAAGTTGGGGAATGTATTTGTGCTACTGTGGTACGAAAGCAGAGGTAAAAAAGTTGAAATTCTGACTGAGTTGTTTCACAGTGCTTTCAATGGCCTGAAAATGAAAGGAGTCACCCGAATGTATTTGACCACCCGAGGAAGCAGGTTCTCCCTTTGCTTTGGTTCTCGGTGTGCCCTCCTTTGGGCATGGCTGATTGTGGCTTTGGAGAGAGTTTCACAGGTCCCAGCTGAGTCAGCCAGTGCTTGGCAGAGGCTGATCAGCCTTTTCTGCCATTGTTTTTTATTTCTTTTTGTGCGAGTTCCGTCTCTAAGTGTTCAAAGAACATGGCCCATTACACTTGATTACTAAGAACATCTTGCAGTCTCCTTTCAGAAGAAAGCAATGAAAGTTTTACCTTACAAAGCAAGAGCAGGAAATAAAAGGCTGTTAAAAATCAGAGAAAGAAAAAAGACAGGAAAAACTGACTCAGTAACATAAGTACTGCATAAAATAGCAAGAACACTGCAATGTCATTTGAAGTTATGATTTAGACAAATATGAAGCATTTGCATTTTCAGCCTCAAACATGTAATTTCTTAATCACAGTTTTTTATGTGATTACAGCTGCAAAACCCCCAGAGGCTCTTTTTTGAAAGTTTTAATTTTTTTCTTGCTTTCATTTTTTTCAGCTAACTACAAATGGATTTGGGGGGAATTTTAAAGATGAGAATTTGTGTTCGGCTTTGATCACGACAATTTCTATTTTTATGCTTTTCAGGGGTGTGTTAGATAAGCATGCAGTTTCCTGATGAAATGTATTTTCAGTCAGTTTTTTTCACTTGGAAGAAATTAATCCAAAATTTTTTGTCAGTTTTATCAAGAGGAGAGTTGTTTATGACTTTCTGTTCAGCAATGGAATCTGTCTATGTAAATATTATAAATTTTCATTTTTTTCTGTATGTTTCTAACTGTGCTTTCTGTTACTAGTTTCTTTGCATCTCATTCCTCCTTGTAAAGTAATAGATTGGTACCAATATGCTTTTTTTCCCAAATCAAATGGTTAAGTCCTTCAGCAATGGAATAAAATTTCACTCATTTCAGGGTGTAGACTGTGCTGAGTGGAGGGCTGATAAATGAAATAAGGGAAGCAGACATGGAGTCTGTATGACTGACTGACTGCTGGCTAGAAAACAAGAGAGACAGCATTTGAATTCTGCCCAGCTCCCTGAACCTGTCCGCATCTTGGTTGCGAAGCCCGCATCCACATTGTTATTTTAACTTGGATCCGGATTGTGCTTTTGAAACCAAGCTGTGGTTTTGTTCACAAATTTAAGAGCAGGTTCAGAGAAATGGGTGCCTTTCAGACAAAGTAGGCCAGCTGGTGCACTTGTGTGCTCCTTCTACTAACACACATCCAGGCTGTGGGCATGGGTTACTGATATTCTGAAGCAGAAGTGGCAGAACAAGTGTATGTTGGGAATGTTGGATCCTCAGCATTGTGTCTCTTACTGCTGCTGTTTCTTGCATCTTACAACTGCAGATTCAGCCAGAGTCAATGCTCAGTGTTCAACAACTTGGTGGAAATCAGAAAGAGAGAAATCTTCAAATATATACATAAATATAAATAATAGAAATACTTTATTTTATGAAAGTAGACATATTTTAAATCTGGAATTTGGCTAATGGTTATGATTTTGCCACAGAAGTGAAGCCAGATGAATGAGAGGGAGTCAAAGGAGTTCCACCTGAAAGACTGGTGCCATAGAAACTGAGGAATATAATCCAGAAAAAGCATAAAAAAGTCCTTACTAATTTATAGGCTGCCATTGTGAATGCTGTCTAAAGCTTGTAGGAAGTCACCACATTGTACAAGAACAATTATACCTTCCTGAGAAAATTTGATTCTATATGACTGTTTTCTAAGCTTCTTCGGGTGAATTTTCTCTAGTATTACACTGCTAGGAACCCTGCTCCAAAGGTTAATTCTACCTCCACAACACTTTCCAGCTTTACATCTCATGTTCAAATGAATTATAATTCAAGTTCCTATTTAAACAAATCCTTTCAGTGGCTCTTCATCTTCTGAAATAGATTCTTCCTGTAGAGAACAGACATAGTGTTGCAATTTCCAGGACAGTGCTGGGATACTTGTACCCAGAGTAGAGTTTGGACAGCTTCCCATGGTTTATCCATGAAAGCATCCAAGGTGTTTTCTGGGCTATCCTGCCACAACCAAAGACAGAAGCCCCACCACTGGTGTTGCTAATGGGTTGAACTGTAAAAAAAGAGTGTCAGCATTTTATTCAGGATGAAGCAAATGTGCTAAAAGCTTGCACAAATAAACAGGAAACATATGTTTGCCTAAAGCAAACACAATTTTTGCTCATGCAAAAGTCATGAGTATGTGCCAGGAGTCTCTGAGGTTTTTTAACAGTTTTTAATATGAGATGAAGCAACTAGGTAATAGACTTTGGTAATGCTGAGGAGAGGAAATGAGAAGAGAGTCCATAATCTTTGAAACTACCACTCTTCAAGTATCTTAGAAGAGAAGAAATGGGAATTGGCTATAACCTGGTCTTGTGTGTTAGCATAGGTACAATTGCAAGCAATATTATTAGCATACAAATTGATATTGTGCAAAAGCAGTCTTTTGTTTGAAGGTAATGGCCACGACACTGCAGAAAAAGAGAAGCTTATGTTCTAATGTAGCAGAGGAAGCAAATAAGCAATTTACACTGTAAAAACTTGCTGTTCCAGAAATGTGACTGGAAAAATGATCAGTTTGTATGCAATCTTTATGTTGATTTGGGAAATTTTTGAATGCATTTGCTTTGTTCATCAGTCCAACACTGTTTTCTGTTAAGGCACTTGTTCCTCTTGAAGGGTCAGATTTTGACACACTGGCAGAAATAGGAGCTTAAGAGGATCAGGATCTAAATGCTGCAATGAAGATTTTGTTTTTGTTATTTTCAATGATAAAACATTAAGATGTATATCCCTGGCACAAGGAACATCTGCAGGTCCTCATTTCACTGATGCATAGCCAGAGAAACACCCTCACCCAACAACATGTAATGTTACTCATCCTAAAGGCAGAACCTTAAGAAAGTAAAGTCCTAATTCAGCAGCTGAGAGCTCTGAGTGTCTATTTGAAACACTGAGTTAATCTTTATTAACCCACTAGGGGAGGATCTGTAGGACTTTTCAAAGGCTTGGACATTGGGCATGAGTCTAAATATCTTGCTGAACACAACTCAAATGAATAGCTAGGCAGTGCTTCTTGATCAAAGCAATTTTGGGGTGAGATAGATGTTTCCGCAGTGAAACAATTCATGGCACTGTGCCTCTGCTGGAACTTTACAGTGCAAAGAGAGTGCTGCTTTGGGATGTTTATGAAAAACAGTAGTGCAAGATCTGTGGGCATCCAGTTAGAGGTAAAAACATAAACTCTGTGTGAAGATTATCTGGGTAATTAAATTACTAAGTAAGCATTATGTCAGGTGGGGGGAGGATATTGTTATTAATGATTATATTAAATTTTGACAGTAAAGGGCAGACAGGTGTCTTTATTCCCCTCCAGATGATTATCTCTTGATAAATGGAATTCCCCTCAGCAGCCTTATTGCAATTTCAGAACAGGTATATTATTAACAATACTGTGCTGTTCTATATTGGAAAAGATAGACTTCAGCAGGCTAAACAGGACCACCAGCAGAACTGAACAAATCCCATGAATCATTTGGACTGTTAACCAGGATTTTCCCATTTATTTGCCTCTGGAATGTGAATATCCAGTGTTCATTTTCACCCTGTATTCTGGTGGGTAAACCTTCCTGAAAATTTAATTAAGTTTAAGAAACTAAAATTACTATGAAGCTAAGAGTAGTCACCTTCTTGTCATCATCACCCACCCCTGGTGGCCCATGCTGGTCTCTCTTTAAACACTCAGTAAATTGGGCTTCCCAGGACAGCCAGGATGTGCATGAAGCAAGGTGTGCACTGTGAAGGGTACAGATTCCAGGGGAAAGAGGCAGCCCCATTGCCTACACCTGAGGAGGCAGAACAGACTTTTTAGCCTGACAAACAGCACATCTCCAGGGCCCTCTGCTCCTCTTGGGCACCTGACCCTGTAGCTGGGATGATCCTGGTGAATGGAGAAGTATTGCAGGGGACAGAGACAGGAGGAGGTTTCTGGCAGGACACAGAAGTGTTCAGAGAAAGGTGCCTGCTTCCCCCAGGGCTGTGATGGAGCTTCAGGGGGGCAGCACAGCTTCCCTGGCACAGCTGTTTCTCACTGCCCATCCTGGCTGCAGGAGCTGCTCTGGGAATTCTTCTGACAGCTCTGGGACTGCTGGCTTGTCTCAGGTACAGATGACAGCAGGTACATCTCTCGTTGCTGTGCAAAGCTTGGGGGGTGACATGTGGTGCTCTGCTGGGCGTTTAATCCTGATACAAAAGACACACTGGGTTCTTTTTGCTTGTTTGTTTGTAAGAATATTGAAGACATCAGTTGTATCTCTTCTCACTAAACAGAGAAAAGCAAACCCCAAAACATTTCAATGACATAGGTTAATCTGCTCTAATGTGTTATTGGCATGATGCATTAATACAGGGATATGGACTACTTTCTTCCATGTTTAGTTAATATGGGCATGTATCTTTGCACATATACAAAAAAATAAATCTGAAAAGAAATGGTTACTATTTTAGTTTTAATTTATACTCAAAGACAAGAGGTATGGTTTCTTTGCAGTAGTTACATTTCAGCTATTTGAAGCCAGCTGAGCGCCAGCTGTGTGCCCACAGCCTCTCAAGGGTGTGATTATTTAATGATAAAACTAATTTTCCTCAGTGCTCATGATTACCATTGCAAAAATTATTTTAACATAAACTGAAGTGGTGAATTTTTGAGCTGTCAGAAGGCAGGGTTGGTTACTCAGAATATTGAGCAGCCTTTTCAGCAGAGCTGTGGAAAGTCCCATAAAATAACACTACCTGTCAAAATCTAGGCTGAAGTCTAGAATCCAATTTATCTTAGAGAGGCAAACAGTCTGCCCTGCTGAAAAAGAAAAATCTCTACTATGCCACTAAGACCATAATTTCTAGTTGTCTTTTCTTTAAAGGCAACAGCTATTCCAGGTCAAATGGGCTTTATAAGCACTATATTTGGCATCCTCTCATGCCAAGACTCTGCATGGGGAAAACTTTCTCTTCACTCGTGTTCAGAATGAGCCAGGCATGGTCCTTTGGATCAGAGAACCATAGAATCCTTTGTGTTGGAAGAGCCCTGTAAGCTCATGGAGTCCAATCATGTATGGGATGAAGGCTGAGGGATATGGTGGACCCTGAATAGGACCTCAGAAAAGAGGATGAAATTTTGAGGCAGACAAAAAAGCCAATGTGGGATTCTTATGAGATATAGGGCACCCTCATTTTAAGGAAAGCATTTGCATAAATCACTAACTTTATACTTTCCCTTATTTTCCAAGTGGATGCATTCCCACCATTGAAAGGGCTACCAAGGACCATCCTGTCTTCAGTATTTGGAAAGATAAAGAAATGAATGACATATAATACTTTATTTTTCTCCTGTCAAAATAGATGTTATACACTGAAAAGGAGAATAAAAAGCATTTTTAACTTTGTGAGATAAATTGTTTTTAAGGTAAACCAAAAAAAAGCTTTTAGGTGGGACCTTTCCAAAAATAGAAAACTATAAAAGCTTTCATTTTTAGTTGCATCTAGAACTTGTAGATCTTGATGCATTATTTTTTACATTTCTCTAAAGTTAAAAAATTATTATTAATTTCTCTTTCACTTTTCATTTCTCATTTGACACCTGATACAGTTGCCAAATTTAAAAAGAGAAAACCTAGTTTAAAACATATTTTGGTTTACAAATAAAATATTTTTGTCTTATTAAAGTAAAGCATTTGATTTTGAAGCTTTTGCATTTTTCATATTAAAATATGCTTTTTATTTATGCCTCTCTAAAATTTTAATATTTGGATAAGATTATTAGCAGGGAGAAAAAAACCCCAAACCCTCTAATTTTGTCTTCATTAGCAGAATCTGCCACAGACCAATGGTTCCAATTGATGAAGACAACATAAGCCTAGAAAAACCACCATTAGTCATAAGCATGGGTTTTCTCTGGAGGATTTCAACCACCCTCTGTTTGGGAGACCTTGCCAGATGGCAGCTGATAGCAGTGCAAATTTTTAAGCACAAAGTGGTACCAGCATTTGCTGTCTGATAGCTGCCCAAAACATGCAGGACTAAAATTTCTATATTTTTAGGTGTACTGTACTGAAAGAAGCAGCCATCTTAAAATTAAAACCAAGGGGTAGAGTATGGGGCATAAAGAGTATATCTGAGGGTTATTATTACCATGAGATATTATGTAAATGATTCCCCTTGCTCACAAATACACACATGCTTTTTTTCATCCTGATTTAAAGCATAATTGCAGTCCTTGACAGATTGCCATTGAATTTTTTCTCATAGAATGAATTAAAATATTGAAAGTAGAAAAGGATAGAATGGAACATTATGTCCTATTATACTAATCAAATGTACTAAAACTAACCCCTCCACCCCAAAACCACCTCCTGCTGCCATCCACTGCATCGAGATGGGTTATGAATGAACAAATCCACTTGGCATTTTACAAAATGAGGTCATGATAAGTGCATGAAAAAAATGAAATCAAAGCCCTTTAGAGCTGGCAGGATTCTGTCTTTGTAGCAATGAGTTTAAATCAGGGCAGCAAGATCATCAAAGTGCTTACAATTCCTTACAAGAGCAAATTATCATTTTCTGTTTCCTGACTGTCCTTTGTAGCTGTTGTGCAAGTTTGATAAAAATACTTCACCTCTTCCCACAGGATGTTGCAGAGCCAATAGCAGGAATTGACTGGAAAAGGAGATCTACCATTTGTCAGGAGGGAAGGTCCAAGGAAAGCTGCGGAAGAGGAGGCACTGCATGTCCCTTCAGAGGCAGGAAATCCCTCTGTTCCCAATTGTCCAAGCACAGGGCAGCAGAAGGAGGCAAAATGGAGCAGCATCCACCCCTGACTTGGAGCACCCACGATTAGGACTTCTGTAAGACTTGCTTCCCCTCCACAGCCTTTCTTATGGGATCCCTTCTGCAGTTATGTTTAACTCAGGGTGTAACAAAAGGATTCTGGCAAAGTCCTTTACTACTGAGAAATGACCACAGAGTGGGAATATAACTCACCATCTTCAGAGGGGCTGTTTGTATGTACTGTAGCAAATTAATTACTGTGGCAGTTAGTCAATGCAATAGACTAACTTTGTGTAAATGAGCAGGAGATCTTTTTCTTTATAAATTGGCACTGAAGTATTTCTCTTCATTTAGGGATGAATGAACTTGAGCAACCTTAAGCTCTTTGTGCGCTGAGTTTTTCGGGCGGTGAGTTCCAATCCAGTTCTGAGTACTGTCTTGGTTTAGTAGACATATTAAACCAACAAATCAAAATAAATAAATAATTGACTTTCACTTTGAATTGGTTGGAAAAGATTCCCCTACGCACACCAGGGTATGCCTCACATTTATATTGTTTGAGATATACACTACTCAATAACATTTGGTACATTTTGTAGACAGCGGCTTCCTGTAGCAGTTCCCCTCCTCAGCGCTCATGCTTTAAACAGCTCCAGATTTCTGAAAGGTCTCCCAGGAACTCATCTCTATATTTCCTTTCACTTTCCTGTACACAGCAGTGGAAGGACATATTTAGCACACTGATCTTTGCATCACACAGCATTTGCTTAGGTCAGTGGTTTCATGTGGTATCATGTCCTGGAGCTGCTCCTCTGTGCTAAATGCAGTTTAGTGCTCTGTCAACTTTCAAACTATTTGAAAATGCACTTCAGATGTGATAACTAATTTGCATAAAGAAAAGACATGATCTAATGTACCAACCTGAAAGGAACTTGTGAAGAATAATTTCAGGTGTTTGCATATATTGAAGTGTTAAGAAAGATGTTCTTCAGTCATTTAATGTGCATACACATTTTCAAGACTGGTTTCTAAAAATGTGACTACTCAACACATTATACCCTCTCAACTTGTAGTCTGAGTAATTCAGGTATGATTCTATTTCAGGTAGCAATGAAAGGAAGAAAAAAATTAATAGAGATAAAGAGCACAGAGGTTACACTCTCTTCATAGTGATGCATTTTTGACTGTGACCAGAAGAGAAGTGCTGGCCTGGTTTTTACATTTTAAAATTTAACTTTGCATTTAGAATTTGCCAAGAGAATTTTGATTATGGTAAAGATTGATTTTTTTCTCATTAATGACTTGAAAAACTGGCTTTTTTTTTTTCCTGCTGCTTGTTACCTAAGATGATGAAATGGATTTCAGTTGCCTTAACACAGACCATTTTTACTAATTTAGACCTTCAAGGGGTGTTCCTACCTGCCTCCATCAAAAGGATGCAAATTCCTCCTGGGTCCCAGGTTATATCTGCCAACATTCATGGATGCCTCAGATACCTGAGGGGATCCAGAATGGCACTGGGGGTTTGTGCTGAGGCAGCTGAAACCCATTTTAGCTGCCTTTAAAATTCTAATTTGAAGTTACTTTTGTAAATTTGCAAAAGCTATTGATTTTTCCTGAGTGGTTCAATATGGGCATTCAGTTTATTGCTTTATATCTGGAAACTGTTACAAGTGCCTTGTAACTGACCTCTTATATTAATATTTTCCCTGCTTAATAATTTGCTATTAAACATTATTAAATTCACTGTTACCCTGAAGTGACATGCAATTTTGGGGTGTTGGTTAAAGTAAGAATTATCCAATCAGGACTAAAAGACTAGACAAGGTGTCATTGGTGGTTTATTATAAACTCCTGGTTTGTCAGTTATGTAAATGGGTCTATTGATTAGTTCCTAATAACCTATCTTACAATTATAATTTTAAAAAAGCATAAACAATAAACATGATTTAGACTCATATTCAGGTTCCACTGTGCAGGCTCTTTGGGAATAATGACATTCCTGCATGAACTACAAATATTCAGCTCTGTGCTGACTGCAGAATTAGTAACTAATATAAAATGAAAAGTTTGCAGTTGACATGGTTTTTAGCTGGCTTAAGCTAAATACTGACTTTTTGCAAGTTTTTGCATTAATGAAATTGAAGTGCTTCATCTGTAGGGGAAACAAACTTGGGAAGAGTTGCGAACACAGTAAAATGAAAATTCTCTTTTGAGAATTTTGTGCTCAGACAGTATGGAGGTAGGTAGCAGCATAAAAATCTTCAAACAAATTTGAGCAAATGTTCAAATATTCCCCCAGCACACATTTACAATATTTGCAGCTAGTCATCCATTTCCTACTGAATGCTGTGTTCTGGAAACCAAGCAAAAAAACAATAGTAGAGAGGTTAATTAATCATAAATGAGTCTCATAGCAGAGGATTTTTATTAGCCCTAAAAAACCACAGTATCAGCTCCACCCTATGTACACAATAAGAATATGAAATGTTTATGGATTTACTGGGCTTTTTTTACTGATTTGCTGTTTTATGCTATAGGGAAAACACAGTGGGACCTTCTCAGGGGCCCCTTACATGCCTTGACCAAAACCATAAGCTTCTGAAGGGGTGTAATTTTGGTAAACACCACCATTTTAATTTTGTTTCTTGTAATGTGAATACCATGCAGATACCCTGTATTTTCTTAAAATATTACTGAAACACAAAAATAGTTATTGATAGGTATAAGGGAATTATTTTGATCTTTCCATGTAATGGTCTTGGGCAGTAGTTTGCCAGGCTATCACAAACAGATTGAACTGCACAGAAACACAGTCTTGGTACTTAGTGTACTGCTAATGTCTAATCATGAAATGATTTGTTTTTTGAAGAGGTTATAAATGAACATATGTAGACCTACTAAGAATTCTGTTTTGACTTGCAGTTTTTCTCTCCTTGAGGAATTGGTGTGTATGAGTACCTGAAGCATCTGAACATTTGAAATCTTTATCACGGTATTTAGGTTGTTTAGGAGAGCAAAACAGACATGCAGATCATCTCTCTACTGTGAGAAGAATTTATATGACAATAAGCAGGATGCAGAAGGAAGCCAGCTTGGATTTTCTGCTTATTTGAGAATTGCTTCAAGAAATAACTCAGTTCAGGAATATTTAGTAAGTAAATGTTACACTATCTGAAGCAAAATAGTTTAATGCTGGTCCATATTTTGATTATTAGGAAGGATCAGATTGCACTGTTTTATGCAGTGCTCTGTTCTTTCCAAGGAACATTTACTGCCATTTCTCCTCTTTTGGGTGTGAAAGTAAGACCTAAAAAATCAGGCTTGTGGAATAAGCCTATGAAGGATGAAAACAAGGGGATGAGTCAGGAAAATTGAGCATAAAAGTTGGCTGAGGAGTTAGTTCCATGTTTTAGATGCTCTTTATTTGCTTATTTCTCTGTTGATTTGTTTGTTGATATAAACATTTTTTGGTTTTAAATTTTCCAAACATTTTAAGAAGGAAAGTCTATGGCACGGTGTCAATAGAAGGGTATTTCTGAGTAGGTTAATTTAATTTACATGGAAAAGTACTTCAATTTATAGTACAAATTAGAAAGAATGTAGCTGAAAAAAATTACTCCTGTTAAAAACTAATTATAAATTAGCTTCAGTGGAAAATTTATATGCTCATTTGAGAAGGATCTCTGGCTTTTGCCTTGGAGTGCTGAATGATGATGAGAATAAAAGGAATTCCTGCAGTGGAGCCAAATACACTATGAAGGCTGTACTGCACAAGCCCCAGGTTTCCATAGTGTGGAACCCTTAAGCATCAACTCATATTTTCCAGTTAGGACTGACTAATGTGTGGTAAAAATACAGTCAGTGATTTATTCCTCCTGGAAGCATATGAGCAGAAGCCACCATTAAAGTTATATGTGTGTATGTGTATATATATATATATATATATATATATATATATATATAAAATGCTATTTTTTTATTGAAGACCCCCCACCACTGAACTATTTAGGATTCACTATAGTATAGAGTGAGGTTTAGCTTATGCAAAATGGTTGCCTGCTGAGTAGCAAAGAAAAGTTATGAAAAAATAAACTTAGTAAACTACCCATAGCTTATCATGCATAGCTTGGATCATAAGAGATTTAACCAAAGGCTGGAGCAGAGTTGCCCCAGTGTCCAAGTGTATGAGAGTGGAAGCAGTGTTAACTCTCTCAAACTTTATCTGAGCTTCTGGAAACAGAACAAAAAATTTTATAACATTTTACATTATGTAAGGTAATTTAAAAATATTTTACATAATTGACCCTGGACACATTTCTGTCTTTTGTTTCCTGGATGACCTATCCCTAGATGCTCTTTGCTTTCCAATGCCATGATGAAAATGGTAATGTGTGACAGACAAGGCATGAAACAGTGATCCCTCTGGAGGCTGTGGTGTTTTACAGTCACTGGAATCATAAACCCCATTCCTGACCATCAGCTTTTAAAGGTGGAATAACTGATTATGTAATTTTAACAAAATACTTTTTACAAGGCTCAAAAGGTCATGGAAAGCAAATGCAAGCACAGAAGGAAGGAAGCAGATTGAGGACTTCCTCCAGGTTGGAGAGGAATTAGGGCTGGGGATCATTTTAGAAATGAATTACTCATAAGCATTAAGCATAAGAAGTAGATATTACACAATATGTCTGCATTAGGTACTGCTTTGCCTGAAATGATATTCCTCACAGAAGGTGTTATATTTATTACCACTTTTAATGGGAAATGTCAGAAAGGTTTGTAAAGCTCATTCTCCCAGAATTTTAGACCTAGCACTTCCTTTGTTGCAGACTATTGGATTTCTTTTTTTCAATCTCAAGGATGTTTCTTTTTCCTCCCCATGATTTGCTCCTACTGGAGGATGCTGGTGCTTAGTGTTCTACATGTCTTCCTTAGATTAGCCTCACAAAATAATGCATAGCTTGATTTCAAACAAGAGCAGATCCATTTCAGCCGTGGTGAAGGGTAGTGCACCTTCTCTGGCTGCCACTTCAAATGTTCCTGAGCATCCCACTGTGCCTTGATTTCCTCATCCATAAAATAAAGATAAAAATAAAAGCCTTTGGCTTAATTTTTTAAACCAAAAATCTCCAAAATCTGTTGTGGAAGAATGAGATGTATATGCTTTAAGTTCCTTACTATACCCACCACGTGCATGTGATGCTTGATGCCTCCCTCCCCTTCCCTTCCCCCTGTAATTCCATGGCTAGATTTTTGTCTGCCATCCTGTTTGACTTCTTTTCTAATTCCTGTATACATCTGGCCCATCATCTGATCTTTTTAGGGTCTGAGCTGCTGCACTTTTCCCATGATGAATCTCTATCTATATTACCTGAAAACATGCTTAGTCGCAACAAAATTCTTGTTTCTTTGCGTCTAGTGTTTGCAGAATTTCTTGGATTAGAATCCTCAGCAGAGCTAATTAATGCACCCTATAATGGTGTGTTTATACACGTAAGTGATCTGAAAAATGTTAAATAAGTGGTTAACATTGTGCACTACAAAGTTCATGAAGTTAAACCTATGCAGGATGTTGGAGCACCTGAGGTCATTGATTTAAACCAGCACACATTCATTTGGGAGGTGGCAAAACTCTCTTGAGCCGGATTCTCTGTTGACCCCGGATTTTCTTTAGGTTTTTTTTTCACATGGTGATTCTTGACCCTCTGAATAGTAAAGGCTGGAGCCTCTTCAGGAGAGTAGGACATTCCTTCTTGTCTTTCTGGGGATAGTGTCTGTACATGTGACAAGTTGATCACTCAGACATTAGTATTTATAATAAAACAGTTAAGTAATAAACTAGAGGGAAGAAAAGGATCAGTAGACGGTAATACAATATGATGTCTAACAGACTGACTAAAATGAGATGTGCCTAAGCTCTGTGCCTTTTCTAGCCTTGATGGTCCTTAAATGTCTCTGTGTCAGCTCTGAAGTCAGCTGTCCTAGGAGAGGGAGCAGACTCTGGTGGCAGCGGGAGTTTGCTGCTGCACACTCACCCAAGACAGCACATTGTCTGCTGACAGCTTGTTTCACATGTGGTTTATAAATGAACCCTCAAAGGCCCGATGTTTGGAGATCCAGTTGAAAATTAATGCTTCATCCAAAACCCTAAACCAGATGGTACTTGGCCAGTACTGCTGTTTGGAGCATTTCAGTGTGTAAATAGCTGGCCAGCTTCTTTTGCTGAGGGTCCTCTTCTGATTCAATAAGCTATAATCCTCTTTTTACTGTTTGGACAAACCATTCACCAAAGTCATGGCAGGAGGCTGTGATTAAATGTGCAGATCCACACAGCTCCTTGAATTCCTAAAATACCTGGCTGAAGCTAGGGTCTGATACACACCAGAAGCTGTGGGAAACAAAAAATGTATTTTCTAGTCTCAGTGACAGGAACTAAATTAGAGCTCAGAAGCCAAACACCTTTGCTGGAAATAGTCTGATACCTGCTGATGCCAGTAATTGCAGCTAGTCTGCTGAAATAAGCCAAAATGATCATTGTCACTGGCAGTCTGCTCTGAGATAGCAATTGCAAGCAAAGGGCTCGATGCCGAGGTAGCATGAGCTGATATCACAAGATGACATGCACAATTTCTCTGGAGGCATCAAGCATATATCAGACACTGGCATGCCTTCCCCATGCTGCATCTGCAGGAAGCCATTTCTGCTTTCTTTCTGTGATGGACTACTTCTTTATGGGTATGGGCCTTACTCTACATTATTTGGCTGTACAACAGTTTGGATACCAGTGTTTTGCTCTAAAACATGGTTCTTTGCCAGGTCTTTCACTTTAATTGTACACAATTTGTTTTAGTACAGAAAAACAGAGGGTTGAGCTGCTTTGAGCTGGAAATGTTGATAAAAATCTGGAAGAGTCTTTCACCTCATTACAAAGGTCTTTGGAGACATTTTAATTCTTATCTTCAGTTTAACAGTTCAGACTTTTGATGGTATGTGCACTTAAAAATGAATACCTTTGGAGTAATACAGAAGGTGAGATTTTTTGGAGACAGTGAATGCATTCTAGCTCTGTAATAATTTCAGTTTGCTCAAGGAAAAAAGGCTAATATAGGCAATACTTGGATTTTTCCATCAGCATGTCTCATGCTGCAGCGTGCCAGGAGGAAAAGAAAAGCCCACGCGCAATGCACCAGATGTGCACAACTGTGTGTACAGAGAATAAATCTTCAAGACAGGCTGCAGCAATGTATTTTTCTTCATCCCTTACAATGTGCTTGAGAAGAGTGCCTTCTAGGCAGAGCTCTGAGAAGGATGAATATCCATTATCCTCAGTCTGAAATGCTTTGTGGCTCTGTGGCTGTGCTGCCCTCTGTGAGCTCCTCAGCTGTGCCTGTGCTCGGTCCTGGAGGCGACGCTGCTGCCTGTCTGCAGGGCACTCTGCTGGCTGCTTCCTCCAGACATCCCTTTCTCAGGCTATTCATGGGACTTCTAAACAATGTAATTTGCTACTACATAGCTGCTTAACTGCAAATAGCCTAGTGTTAAATAGTTCTGATCGTTTTTAATGTTTGTGTGAGGAGGGAAAGGAGGCTTTACAAATACTGCTGGTATGAGGGTTCACTTGGCATTGAGGCACCACAGCTGTATCACCTACAACCATTAGGAACTGCAACCATGCTCTGGTGGCAGTCAATAAGGTGAAAATGAGACCAGAATAAATACCTGTTGCTTTATTCTCTGATTTATTGCTTACTACCATTGTCATATTTAAGGAAAAATTATTCTAGAGATTATGGTCTGCCTAGACATTACTTTGTGTTGGATTTTTTGTAAAACAGTGCACAGTGAGGAATTTATTCTGGAAGAAATTTCTTAAACATTGATAGAATGCAAGTGGCACCTTTGTACTGACTGCCTTTCATTATTCAAGACAGGAATGCTGCATTGTGTTGGCATGTTTTAAAAGGAAAAAGAGGAGTTTTTTTACTTGCCTGTTTTTTAAATGTTTAATATGGAATTTGAGTAGTGGTTCATAAGGCATTAACTACTCTGAAATATATACTGTTACTCAATATGTATTTGTCCTTTCTGATGTTAAAAGCTATGAATATATAAAGCAATCAACATGAATCCTACTTCTTGCTCACTTTCCCACGTGCAAATCCATAGAGCTCAAGATCTACTATGAGCAGCTGACAGCTGGTAAAAATAACTCTCAGTTAAAACTGTATGTGCTTACCTGCCTGCAAAACTTCTGTAAAACTTCAAGCTGAATCTTGTGATTCCACAAAGATATTTTTCACTAATGAAACAGAAGATGAAATGCTTGAAAAGAATCAGTTCTGGCTGACACAGGGCAGAGATGCATTCATTAAAATGGTAAAAACCCCTAGTCTTAAGTCTTCAAGTTGAGTAAAGTTTTGAAAAATTTGCCTAGCAGTGGGAATCCTGGAGGTTTATAAATACAGTGGTGACATTTTAAAGACTGTTGTGAAATGTTACCTTCATGTAGAAAGAAGCTGTTTTGTGCCCTGATTCTATTCACCTCTGCCCTTGTTTGTGCTTCAGTTCACGGGGAACCAGCAGCCTGTGGTACCTCTGCAGGCCAGAGTTTTTCTTCATGTAGCCCCTACCCAGCCACAACTTTGCTGCAGTTTGGTTGCACATTCATTTTGACAGATGCAGTTCAAAGTTCTGTTCAAATTTCAGCAACAAGAAACCTCCCCATCCAAGTTACAGCTCATTATTAGCGACTGTTTATATTATCTCAGGGCTTGCTAGACAAAGAAACTGCAAACACTACACTGAGCACTGGATTAATCAGTGCATTAATCAGTGTATAATCTTATGCAGAATAAGGCCTGGTAGTTATGGCTATAGTGTTGCCTATGAGTCAAAACACATCAAAGTGATATTACAATAAAGTGGCCTCAGCCTTCAAAAGCACTTTTATATGTGATTAGGATAATTTACAGCAGGGGATTATATTTCCTGTTTGGGAAAGGTTTGTAGACAGAGCTGGAGGCAGTGGAGGGACTGTGCCAGAGGATGCTTAGATGAGCTGGCCTGAGTGCCAATTCTTGTTTGTCCCTGGTAAAAGCTTGCACTTTTTGGATCACAACATTATCTGGGCAGAGGGGTGGATAAGCTGTGTGTGTGGTGGCTTGCTTGTAACCTTCTTCCATTTACACTGTTATAAACATGTTAGGCCATGCTGACATCAAACACTTTTGATGGAATGAAATTTGTAAAGATGGTAGATTTAATTCTGGACATATACATAAGATTTTTATGCATAGAGGGCATATGAAATGCATGAAAATGCATTTCAATCACTAACAATCTCTGAGAATATGGTTTAGGAAACTCACATGGGCCAGCCAGAGGAAAAGTGAATTTTGTATTAATTTTCACAGAAAACATGATAAGATAGAAATGGAAATCTGCAGTGGCCGGCCAGCTTCCAGAGGCATTGCATTTTCTTGCCCTTTGGGAGATGTGTGGGAGAGAAGCATTTTCATGGATTTTACAGGGCAGCACTTGGCACTTGAAAAACCTGGTTAAAAGTGCACCAGCATTTAATGGAGCAACTGTTTCCAGCAGCTCTGCTGCTGTATTTGAAGAATTCAGTGGTTTGAGGGGAACCCTGGCTGCCTTAAGCCCAGAGAAACTTTTTCCTGTGTCCTCTGTGCCAGAAGGCTTAAACTAGCAAAGAGTGATCGGGCTTTGCCCTCTTGAGCTTCTTAAGGTTTCACGGTTGCAGAGGCAAAGTGACTTACAGCTCTGCTACAGCCTTTAAACCTTTTTCTGCATATAAAATTTGAAGTGCTGAAGTGCTAAATTGGCTGAGCTCTAAGCCAGTTTTCCTCTACATGCATAATAGTTTAAGCAGTTGAACACAGTCAGAGGTTTCTGCTAAGGACAAAGTGCTGCAAAACTTCTGCGGCTGGCAGATTTCCTGTGCCTGGCTTCACGTCTTTCTGGCCATAACCTGTAGCCTGACATAAATGCAAGGACACTGTGGCTTCACCAGGAGAGATAAATCTGCTGGTTTGAAGGCTATTGTATGTTGAATTTGTTTTAGAACTCATTTCTCTAGATATCTACTGTCTATATATCAATGTGGGTACCTAAATAACTTTGTGAGTCAGGGGACAGGGCTCCTAACAATTTTCTCTTGAAAGGAATGGCAATATTGAACTTGCAGTGACATGAAAAAGATGTGTTTTAAACACCTGGAGCTATGGAATAAATTCTTTCTCTCGGTTACCTCAGTATTTATTCACTCAGGAATTAACATAGGGCAGCCTGGTAGCCAGGAGTGCAGAAGGAGGAAGATGGGCTTCCTGAGCAGCAGAATGAACACTGAACAAGAGATTTGGAAACAAAGGACAACATTTCTAAGCTTATTACCACCACCTTTGTTATCAACAAGAGTAAATGTGCAGCCAAAGCCCAGTTAACAACCCTTTCCTTTCATTTGCAGAGTCACTGTGTCTGATGGCACTGGCAGTGCAGCAGCTAGAGATAGATTAGTCCAAGTGAGGGTCTTTGCTTCTTTGTGTGTTTTGTGTGTTTGGTTTTTTAGTTTACACAGAGTGAAGTTAAGTAATGAAATGCTAGGTTTGTACAGGTGCTTTTATGACAGTGTTCATAGAAATGCTCAGATTTCTTTTCATATGAAAAGCCATCAAGAGATCCAGGAAAAACTAAGAAAGCAAGAAGAGGGACAAGTTGGTTTTTTTTTTTTTTGTTTTTTGCAAGAAGGAATGGTGGGTCTACAGCTGCTTTTTAAGGTGTATTCTGCTGAATTACAAAACAAGATGAAGCTTATTAGCTTTCAGACATAAAACTTCATTGTTTGGCTGACTCTCTTCTCTGCTGCTATTCTTTCTTTTCACATTCAAAATCATACATGAACTAATTCTTAGGACTGAAATATATACCATGGAATTCCCTTTAGCCTCACAGGCATTTGGTCCTTGAGATCACAAACTCAACCAGGCTGCCACCAATCCTGTCTCCTTTAATGAGCCCATCCATTAACATTGGATAATCCAACATGCAACATGAATTTATAAAAAATTCTTCAAGAAAGTTCAGAATCTGGTTTAGTTCTTTGTTTTTGGAATCGTTGACTAATATTTCTAAAAAGCTAAGCCCAGAAACTGTCTCCAGTGTTCTTCAGGGATCTAATATATAAACAGGAATTGTGCACTTCTAAAAGCGTTACAAATCAACACTTCCATGCACTGCTAAAATATTCACCTCCTTAAGACAGGTGAATTTCTAAGGACAAGCAGGAGGCCTGTGGTGCTGCTGTGCAGCTCCAGGTGGACCACTACCAGATTTTGAGACCTTATGCAAGTCATCCATGGTCCCACTCACCCATTTTCCAGCACCTTGGTCACAGAATTTTAGGCAAATGTTAATTAGTATTCATAGCAATACTTTTTTACCACTTCATTTCAAACACAGGTGCTATTCTCAGTTTTTCAAAATATGAGTAAAATAAATGAAGCAGAATGAGGGAAAATTTTAATACAGCTCAACTTCTTAAGTGTGGGTAACATATTCTTCAGATGAAAATGGTGCAAATAAGCAAATGGCCGTTCACTTGCTCTTTTAATTGTGCTAATTTGTTTCTAGCTAATATTGAGAGAAGACATGACTGATGCCTTTATTATGAGTTTATGGTTAATAAATGAGGAATCCATCTCAATTTATTAGCAAAATAATGGATATTGTTGGAAAAAGGAAGATACAAATGCCAGCACCTCAGAAAAATATTAGTGACAATTATGATTCTGCAAGGCTCTGTTTTTACTGTATGATTCTTCTGCCCCTACCGAAAAATTTAAGAATTGCTTCAATTTTTAATACAATAGTTACAGAAGATATCTTATTGATTTTAATTCCTTATTTAGTTAGGTAAAATGTTCAAGATCATTATATTTAAATATTATTATATATCATTTGATTTCTGTGAAACATGGACAAAGTTTCTTAAATGTCAAGGAAAATGACACCTTCTGAACCAGCAACCTGAATTTGTTAGTCCCAAGTATGAGTAAAAAAATAAAGCAGAAGCTTAAATATTTAAGAATTTTAGACTATATTCTGTATCAAAACATTTTTAAAGCTATAAATAATGCTAGATACATTTGTTCCTTGCAATTAAATGTGATATTTTTTAATAGAAAATTATAATTGTACCCAAAGGAAGGGCTGTAACTCCTTAGTATATGGCCAAAAGAAAATCAAATGGGTAGGTGTTGTAACAAAGAATAGGATGAATTTCTCCTAATTAAAAAATCAGATAGCAGACATGCCAGATCTTTACAAACCAGATAGTCTTAAACTCCACATCTCCTTGCCACAAATGCCAACAGAGCTGCAAATGGAGCGAGCACCTGACCTCTGTAAATTCTATAATGTGACAAACAGAGCAGGGACTTCAGAATCCCTGCTGAGATGGTGTTTCCAAAAGTGATGTCAAGGTAATCTTCCACCCTGCCCCTCAATGCAGTTAATAAGATACTGAAACTCTGCTGTAATCCAAGTCTCTAATTGTTCATCCTCTTCTCTGCCAGACTGTTTTGACAGTGATTTCCTAGAAAAGAGACAAAAATCTAACCTTCACTGGCTGAGAGAAATCTAATATGAATTAAAATTTGTTAATACCCCTGTGAGAGTTTCAGGACTGCTCTTTAGATGATTTACCTTTAAATGAGGTATAAAACTGTCTTCATTTAGATAAAGCTTAGTTACAATTATTTCTCCCTGCCAGGTGGGATTCACCAACGTTTCTTGTGTTTGTATAGAAGATATTAGCAATGTAGGATGGAGCAAAGCAGGGCTTGCTGCTGTCTTCATGGGATGAATTTATTTTCCTAGCTTATTTAGACTACAGTCCCAAACACACTGGTCACTCTCAGAGACATGGTCCTTGTTAAAAAAGAGCATAAGGATGAATCTATATATGAAATGATATGTTTTTCTTTTGCCTCCAGCAAAATATTCATAATTAAGAACAATTGTTACTTAACATACTCTTAATGATAGCGTTTTCCAAGGTTTTCCACATTGCCAAAATGACACTGAAAGAGTTAATATTTGTTTCTCAGCAAATTATAAAACACAATCCTTTTACTCACTGGGAAGATAAAACTTAATTATCAGGGTATTTTCCATATAATTCTATGTTCCAATCTCATTTAGAGACAGCAACAATTGTTATGACCTTACAATTAATTTTAATTATAAAAAAAGCAACTTTGGTTTAAATGAAATTGTTTCTAGAAAAAAACAAAATAAGGTATTGCATTCTATCAATTTCAGAAACTATTTTGAATATTCTGATTTCCAGACAGACAGGAAGAACTGGTGAACAAAGAAGAAATAAAAATGGGTCAGATTGAGATAGATTTTGGGTAAAAAATATTAATATGGACTTTGGGCCAAAGAAGTTGAAATAAAAGGTAGACAAAAGTTACACACAACTGGAGGTAGCAGTTAATACCAAAACTATCAAAATAGAAAGGGTAAATTAAGATTATCAGAGGGCAGAATTTATGGAGCTGCTCCAGAGCATCATTGCTGTGAACAATGGCATTAAAAATATCTCCTCTGAATGTATGTCCTTCATCCTCTCCCTACACACTGTAGATCCCTTGTCCCTACCCTCAAATGTGAATGCTTCTGCCTTCTTGCATTTCAGCCATTCCCCTGGGTTGTCCCTTCCCTCTGCAGCCTCCCCTGCTCTCCAGTCACCATTTGGGAAAGGCCCTGAGGATGTTCAGCGCTGCCAGGCTGTAACTGTGCTGCTCAGCTGTGTGTATTTGCTAAGCTGCCACCAGAGCAAAGAAAATAGATAATTGTTGAAATTGGGTGGCAAAATTTGTGTTAGATGAGGCACCAATTTGTGCTGCTCTCTCTATTCAACTGCCTGCGCTCATGACAGTATTTCCTTTGAGACTGTGCTCTGGCAGATTTGTTGGAATTGGCTAATGACTTCAGCAGCTAAAGGGGAGAGATACTGAGAGGCTTACAGAGAAAAGGGCAGGCACATGGTATTTTCACTTCCTTGAGAAGCTTAGGGGAAAGAATAAAACCACTTTAAAGAAATTTTGATATTCAGCATATGATTTACTGATTTTTCATATCTTGAGGATAGTGGTAGGGCAAAGCTTCAAGTATTCAAGGAACAGATGCAGAAGTAAGTTTTTCCTGTTCTTGTCTGTGCCATTAGAAAAGAAGGTTTAGTGTGTGAGTCCCCAGCTGAGCAGAGGAAAAGCTGCACACCAGGATAAAGTCCTCAGAGCAGACAAAGGTACATAACAGTAAATAGGAGCTGCACTGCACCAGACAGGCTGAGGACACCGGAGAAAGAGAAGAGAGGGTGAGGACGAAGCATTTACACAGATTACTGTAATACAGATTATTCTATTTGTAAAAAATTTGCAAAACAAAGCACAGATTATTGTAATACACGATAACACTCTCATCTTACCAAATAGTTTCATAATAAAACCACCAAGTACAGTACAGCAATGGTCACAGCCCTTATTCCAGGTCCTGATTTCACCTGGTATGGAGTTCATTTCCTCAGCAGCTAGTGCAGTGCTGTGTTTTGAATTCTGTATAAGAATAATGTTGATAACACATTGAAATTTCAGTTGTTGCTGAGCAGGGTTTACATTTCATTAGGCCCTTTTCAGAGTGTCATGCTCTGCCTGTGAGCAGGTGCACAGGAAGCCAGGAGGGAACACAGCCAGGACAGGAGACCCAAACTATCCCAAGGACACTCCATCCCACAGCAGGTCATTCCCAGTACTTCAGCTGGGAATGGGCTGGGAGGGGCCAATTGCAGCCTAGGGATGGGCTGAGCAGAGGTGAGTGTGGGGAGAGCAATTGTATTGAGCCTCACTTGTTTCTCTTGGGTTTTATTCCAGTCTCTTTCTCTTTTTGATTGCAATTATTATTGTATGTTTATTATAATTTCATTTTGCTTTATTTCAATTATTAAACTATTCCTAACTCACATGTTTAATATTTTTTTGTTTCCTGTTCTCCTTCCCATCCTATTGTGCAAAGGGAAAGGAGTAAGCAAGTGGCTGTGTGGTACTTAGTTGCCTGCTGGGTTTAAACCACAACCATTTTCCTGTCACTTTCAATTCCATACATTCTCCCATATTTGCCCAGGAAAATTTGTTTCCAATCCATCACAGCCTTTGTTAGCTTCCTACCACACCCCTGCTGTCTAAAGGGGGAATGCCACCAATACTCAGGGGGACACCTAAATTCATGGGGTAATTCATGTAACCTTACTTAGTCTCAGAGTACTGAAAAAAGCCTTAATGCTTTTTCCAGTCTCTCCCAACAGACTGGAGCATGCCATGTTTAGTGCCCTTTCCCCAAGTGAGCTCTCCCATCCTGGAGAAAAAGCATAATGGCCCTGAACAAAGGGATTTAAAAAAATTGCTGGGCATCAGCTGGTAATTTCTGTGGCAGAATTACATTTACCACAGGGTAGAGTATCTTCTCAACTTAACAGCAGTGACATTGGTGAAAACGGTTTTTAATGTGTGTGTGTGTTTGTGCCCACATGAGGGCTGACATTTCCCATTCATTCTGCTTCATTCTGTTTGTATCCTCTGTGAACATAAATGCTGTCATTGTCCTTTTTGGGATTGGGTATGAAGTTTGAAGGCCTTGATAATCTTATCCAATTTTCCAAAATTTTACCCTTTTATCTGCAATTATAAAATACTTTGAGAAACCTCCTTGGTGCACTTGAGATACAAGAAAGGTTCAGTTTCACAGCTCTGGTTTAATCCAAGCTGTTGCACACCTGCCAGGGGCAGCATTTGAAAGTCACATAGTTTGACTTTTGAAGACTGATCATAGATTTACTTAAGCTGTCTAGACAGCAGTTGTCTGTTTTATACTCCACCTTTCCAAAATAGGTATCTAAATGGTGCTTTCCTTTTGCCTCTGACTAGCAAGGGAGAATGGTAGAGACCGGATCAATAACTTAAAAGACTTGAAGAGGCCATGACTGCTTGCAAAAATGAAAATAACAAGGCATCTCACAAGACTGATGGAGTATTGCTTCTCAGGCCTTAAATCCCGTACATTTCATTTGCTGTGCTGATATTTCCAGCCCATTTCAGCAGCTGTCCTCTCCCTGGTACTCTGTTTCTCTCTGGTAACTGAGAATTCAACATATCAATTTTCCTGTTATAACAGGACCATGTTGAAAAATAAATAAAAATATATAAACTGAAAAGCAACAGTCAACAAGACAGAAAAAAAATATTAGTCCTAGATTTTTTTTTTTTACAGAAGTAAATACTCCTCCAGAGTCTGAAATGTGATACAGAATAAAAAGGATCTTTTAATCTACAGGGTAGGGCTGTGCAGAGGAGTGAGAATTTATGGCAGTTTGTTTTGTGGTAAGTGATGGGTCAGAACAGTGAAAAGGGATCCCTGTTGGGATGCTAGGCTCCGTGATGCACATCTCATCCTGCAGTTCTGCATCCCAGGCTGGCTCTTGGTAACTGCTGTGTGCTGCCCTGGGCCACTGTCTGCACTGCCACATCAGGGCAGCTTCCCACCCTGCTGAGGAGCAGAAGTTTTACCTCACCACAGAGACATCTACACAGCCTCTGCTTTGAGAGAAATGTCCATGCTTCTCTGCATTGGGGAAAACACACTGGAAAATCTGTGTTTATCCAGGAATGGGCTTGCTTGCCTGGGAGTCTGGCTCTCAGACAGGTCTTCTCATCTTGCTCAAGTCTCATCCCAGGAGGCAGCATATTCTGAGTCATGTATCTGGCAGGATGTGGGAGCACTTAACAAGAGCTCAGATTGGGACATTTTGGCACTCTGGTGTGATGTTCACTTAAAAAGAGCTCAGATTGGGATATTTTGGCACTCTGGTGTGATGTTTTGGCTCTAAAACCAGGTAGAGGCTGGGATAGAGTAGAGCCTTCTCAGGTTCAACAATTATATTCCTTGGAAGGAAACACAGCTAACAAATAAAATACAGATACTGCAGCAGGAACGTGCCCCTGGGTCCAAGTGTGACACTGGACATGCCAAGCAGACTATGAAATACAATGCTTTTATCACCAGCTTCTCTCCTCCCCTCAAGATGCTCATGCTGCAGAGAGAAAGCAGCCCAAGGTTTCTGATTGCTAGCTGATTCACACAACAGACAGGCCAGTGTCCAGCAGAGGTGGATCATGAATTTGCTTGCTCTGCTAAAAACACTGACTACTTTACCCCAAGGAAATTGGACACCATGTTGTGAAGCTGAGAAGAAACAACTTTCAAGTGAAATTCTGCCTCCATAGAAGAAGTGCCAGGGTGCTGGCAGACATTTCTTTTACTGCCAATTTCATATGAATGGTATTCACACCTGTAGGATGGACAAACAGATTAAACTTGTAAGATAGACAGAAAAAAATAAATAGTACAAAACCAGAGACTACCACAGCACTCTGTTCTTCAGTGAGATACTTCTGGAAAGAACTGAAAGTTCATACCATGCACAGCAATATAACAATGACTGTAGATTCCTATCTAAACATCACTCAGAGATGTCATTTGGCTTTACTAAAAAAGAGGCACAAGTTTCCTGCTTCTTTAAAAATCCAAAATTCTTCCAATCACAACTATCTTTCAGTCCTTCTGATATGCTAGTGTAATTATTTAAGCACACAAACATTTTGTGAACAAAACAGTTTAAAGAAATCATCAACAAAAAAGGAATGGAAAAAATACTCAGCAGAAAATATCTTTTCATCCTCTCTTCTTGATACTTTCACATTAATTTGTAGTTTTTTGCATTTTGTATTTTAAATGAGGGCAAATTCTGTTGGATTTTTGGAAAAGTCGGGAGAAAAGCCTTCCTACATCAGAAATAATTGTGCTGTACAAACAATTATCATAACTTTGGAGTAGTTTTTATTGTGTCTTTTATTAATGCAAGCAAATGTGTTTGATTCAAATGTGAATTACCCTGTCATTTTTTCAATACTTTTTTAAAGAACTTGCTCAGATTAGTTTATTTACACTTAATGTGTACCTCTTTAATGGCATAGGAATTTAGTCCTGGGTGTAAAAGCATGGCTTGGACAGCTTATTTGGGTTTTCAATCTGCTCTGACCAGCCTGTGGGCATACAACATGATCTAAATGCAGGAAGTCTCACCTATCAAATGCACACATGTGATGACCTGCATGTGCAGGAAAGGCTGATGTTGGACTAGAGAACATTGGTAGAGGAAATGCATAAGAGGTAATAAATGACAGATAAATTTGATTTACTGCATTTATTCTGCTGAGAAGTTCTTTATTTTGTGTTAAATGCGCTGAATTCAGAACAAGTCAGGTTCACTTTGCCTGTTGAGATGAACTATGCAAATCCCAACTGTAATTTATATTTTATAGCTTGGGTGGTGCTGTAGAAATAGAATTCTTCCATCCCGTCTCTGCACGTATTTTGGCATCTATTTATTGCAACAAAAAGCAAACCTCTTTGTTTTGCAATCAAATTGACATAGATTAAGGAAAGCAAATTTGTGATTTGTTTCTTTTTAATGATCTCATTAAAAAGGATGAGAATACTTACCCAATTTTGATGTCAAAGTTGATTTAAGCTCTGTATACAAGGTACAAGACATTAGATGCGTTGGTATATGGCAAAGTCCATTTAGACTAATTCTAGATGTAGGTGTTGCAGACATCTGTTTGCAGACTTGCTGCTCTGACCAGGCTCCTGTTACTGACATGGAGAAAAATTCTAAAAGAGATCAGTTGTCTAATACCTACAAGTACCTGTTTCTCTGCACTAGCTGTGAAGGGAGCTCTGCTGTGTGAGAAACTCAATTGTACAGGCAGTCTTTGAAGATATTTAAAGTTCTTGCCTTGTTCAGTATTTTCTGTAGTAACAGAGGGGTTCACGTCCCTGGCAAAGAAGCTTGGTGCAGAAGATGCAGCTTATAGACATGACTTGCACTTACAACAGAAATGTTTTTGTTGGTATCCATTATTATGATCAGAAACCTGGATTTCTGAAGTAACTGAGCCCAAATATTCTCTGTTTCCTCAAGACAACAACAAAAGAAGATGTTTAATCTCTAAATTTAGAAAATGCAAAGATGTAAAATATAGCCAGCTATGAGGAATCAGTTTTGAAGTCAAGACAGCCTAGTAAAAATTCAAGAGGCTTTGGAAAAAGGTTAAGAAAAGTAGAAACAAACAGTTGTTAAAATAGTTTAAGATTTTAACTCACTATTGATATCTGACAATACCAATTTTCTTGATGGCCTTCTATTTTTTAATTTCATACATCTTAAAGTCTTCCCCCTCCCATGCTAAGTGTGGAGCATTTATGATTGTGAATTATTACATTCTCTTGGTGACAATTGTAGTTTGCCATTTATTTGGCAATAATTGCTTATCTTTCTGTTCCACTCCAGGGAGCATCTGAGGACACCAGCTGGCTGTGCATTATTCTCCCTCCATCATCTGTATTTATAGACAAATAAAAGAAGCCTTTGGGAAGAACTAATGGTTTCTTTTAACCTTAAAGTGTGCCCCTTGGGATAGTATGACGCTTCTTTTTTTAAATCCCATGCTTCCTACTCTGAAATTTTCATGACTATGGTTTAGTTCCCACTATACCAGGATGTGTCCCAAATCATTCCATCTCCAGATCGAACATCAGGCATTTTTCTGTACCCCAAGTTCTCCTTGCTCTCTTGATATTAAGCTGGAAATCTAATAGCATTTTCTCACTTTTAATCTCGGTGAAGTGCCTCCACTGCAAAAAGACAATAAACCATTGTGCTAGTAGTTTGAACAGTCATTTGTCATCTGTGGAGCAATTATGCTCAGAAAGAGTAGACAGAATGGACTGCTTTCTGCTAATAGTGCAACACTCTGCTTTAGAGCAGAAACTACCCTCAACCAAGCCCAGCTAATGTGTATGTGTCAAAAATGATGTTTCTGAAGCAAAATCTCAGGTACTTAAGGTATTCCTATTTCCTCCCCGAGACATCTGCTTAAGGTGATGAATGAGAAACTGACACTCTCCGGTATAATTATTGTCTGAAACAATATTTGCTGATAGCTGACTGTCCTTAATATTGATTACCTGGAAAGGTCAGAATGATTCCTTGGTATTTTATTAGCTTTATAAATAGAAATGGCAAAGGCAAAACGTGAAAGGTAGCAGTGAGGAGATTAAGTGGAATTAAAAGCGTGAAAATGGGAAAGGCAGTGAAGATATCTCAGGAAAAATATCTGTGCAGAATAGCAAGAAAAATTTCTTGGTTTTATGTGATGTATACACATAATTAAAAGAAGTGTTATGAGCAGTAAGACAGAAAGCCAAGAGAATTGAAAATATGTCACCAAGAACAATCAAGAAAAGGTCACATTTTCACCTAGATTTTGATGGTATCTTAGTTGCATGCATAAGAAAGAGACAAAATGTGATTGAATTGGTGCATATAGCAGAACCACACAGGTATTTTGAGCTACATGAAGTGCCACAGCTATTGAAGTTAAAATGAGAATTTTAGTCAGCAGCAGCATTTTATACCCAACAGTCAATAATGCTTTAGAAATGGCTTAAGCCACAAATAAGGCTGTGTCCTGGTTCTGGCCAGGGCAGGGTTGATTCTTGCCGAAGCCAGGAGGGGCATGGCTGGGACACAAAGGTTGTTTTACAGCACCTCACACCATTGCCAAGGCGGGGAGAGGGGAGTTTTCCCAGGAGAGGGGGTTTCTTCTGCCCAGTGTCTGGGGCAGAGGGAGTGCTTGTGTGGCCAGGGAAGTGTGGCTGTGGTTGGGTTGGGTCAGGCTCTGTGGTGACCATTTTGCATGTGAATCACTCCCTCTCCTTTGTACACTTTTGTTATTAATATTGTTCCTCTTAGTGTTTGTTTTTTATCTCACTGCTGCTTCCAGTACATTTTTTCTTATTTCAGCCTGTGATCTTCCCCTTTTGTGCCTCCAGTTCTCCTCTCTGGCTTGACACAGAGAAGAGGGAAAGTGGGTGAGCAGCAGGTCTGGAGAGTCTCAGTAGAAGCCCTAAATTGGGGAGTACTGTTCCTAAACCACAGCCTAATAGCTCATCCTCGTTCATATTTTGTTCTCTCATAATTTATACCCTTTCTCAAAGTTGTCATATGCTGTCTAGAAAGCATCCTGCTTTACCTCTAAACAGGAAAAGATCCCATGAGATTTTCCACTAAATCCCGTTACCAAAGTGCTGAAGACTTCATGCTTAGAGGTCTCTGACCCCTGTAATATGCAGATGTAGCTGAAAGTTCTTAGCAATACACAAAGAGAGAAATAGTCACTATTAATTTTGCTGAACCTGTTGTGTGTCACCACCAGCTGAAGTCTACTGCTACTGACCAATTGTTCCTGTCAGTCAGGGAAATATATTTGTTCCCTTTGTTGTTTTCAGAAGAGGTTGGAGAAGGAAACCCTAATGTGAGGATGCATAGCTGCCCCAGTTCACCTCACAAGTTAACCTCACCTAAGGTATCATTCTATTATCAATTCTCAATGCGTCACTCACGTCTCATTTTACTGCCACCAAGCAAAACCAGGACCTATTTACCACAGAATGTGTGCATTCCTCATATCATTGCCAATTTTAAAAATGAAAGAAGAGATACTCTGTAAGGTATGAAGAAATAGTTCTGAGAAACCATCCCTCCATGCCAATAAATTGTTCATGATGCTTTAATTTGCATCAAATGACAAGATTGAAGCAAAGAAGCCTAAGTATTGATGGTGTTAGGAGATTCTTTTGGCTTGGTACTCTCTGTGATCATCTTTTTGTTGACATATAGTCAACACTCCAAAGGGATTCCAGTTCTCTTACACCACTCCTATCCTTTCTCATTAATCTGGAATAGGAGAGCTGCAAAAAAGCCCCAAAACCCAAAGGCAGACTCTCCCCCTCTCTGACAGTGAGACTCTCTTCTTTAAACTGTATTTAAAAAAAGATTCATTAAAGCTTTCTTAGAGAGGAACTACATTTGAATTATGTTGTTAATTTCAGTTTCTGCTGAAGAAATTTCAGCTCACTTAAATTTGGTGTTATTTTTTACTGGCGGCTCTCTAGATGTTTATAAGCAAGTTTTCCCCTGAAATTGCTAGAGGAGTGTGTGTGACTTCAGGAAAGCAGTGCAGAGGTGACAAAAAGATCGTGGTCCTACCTTGATGGAAACTAGATGCAGCACCTCTCATGTCACACTGATCTCAGGTTCCAGGATGTGAATGGGTGCAAGGGATCTGTAATACAGAGCAGATCTTCAGCTGAGAGGTGAAGCAGAGAGAAGGTTCTGGCAGGATGTTTTTGCTGCCCAGTAGCAGGACTATTTTTCCTTTTCTCCTTTCAAAGCCCTGCAGCTTTAGTTTTTGAATCCTTTCATGACTTGAGGATCTCAAATGGCACAAATCATCCAAGCATGCCATCTTACATTTGCGTCAGTCTAGGTACTTATCAACAGCCCTCTCAAAATATTATTTTACCATTGCAATTATCTAAGCTCCCTTAACAGATCAGAGTGCAGCCATCTGCTCTGCACTGGGCTAACCCTGAAGCCTAAGAAAATGTTACAACTCATAGAAATCACAGCTGCTTATTTACTTAATCATATTAAATGTAAAATATTATCTTAGTTCTTTCCCAGCTGAATGAACTTCATATTGTTTTCTGGAAAAAATTCAAGATGTTTGTATCAGACTTTGGAAAGCTGTATTGGTGTTAAATACCAAAAAGACTATCACTGATGAAATTACAATATAATGAAAGTAATATTCCCAATTTCAACACCAGGTGGTTGCTGCAGATTTTTATAATTGTAAAGCTCTTGACTGGGCTTGATTCAACCTTTACATAAATATTTGATAGAACTAGAAATTTACTGAAGGGCATAATGAAAGGTTTACATTTTCAAACACTTGTTCTTTAGAGAGAACTACTGATATGATTTTTTTTTTTTAATAACATTTGGTTTTATATTTATTTTTGGGGTAAATGACCAGTTCATATGCAGTTTGATATATGTACATGAAAATCAGTGAAATGTACACTTACTGCAAGTAAATTGAAGAATCTTGAGGCAGTGTATTTTCTCAACTAAATTAACATAAACTAAAAACTAAATCCTAAGTTTCAAGTTACTCTAATGAATTAAAAATAACAGGCAATGTATAGCTGGACAGCAAACTCTTGAGAAATGTCAAAGAGTTTACATTTGAATATTTAAATTCACTGGAATTAAAGCAAGAACGTTTTGCTAAGAAACTTGAACCCAAATGATGAGAAATTCAGTACATCAAATGTTTAAAGAGGCAGTGTTAATTCTCTGTTAGATATTCCTCCCTGTTCCTTCCTATACACTGAGTCAGACTTTTGGTATAAATGCAAATCTGGAAACTAGGAAGTATCATGACACATATCTGGAAAATAAGACTTCTTTGTCTCGAGTTCTTTACACTGATGGGCTCTCAAGGGTGATTCCTGACCAAAGTGAAAATGATAAACAACAGTCCTAAAATCAAAGCAGTTTTTCTTCCATCCTATTAACTTGTTGAATTACTTTTGCTCTTACTGTTTCCCCACTACTGTCTCTACATTTCCTAACATAACTGTCTTTAAAAATATTTAAAAATATTTAAAAATATTGTGCCTGTTTTGAGTCTGAATCTTGCTGGAAATAGCACTTGCTGTACCTGGCAGAGTCAGACAGCACCTCAATTTTTGACAATGCTTTCTTGTTCAAAATGTGGTTTGACAGGTGTATTGGACAGGGGCTAAAGCCAAAGGCACCACTGTAGGAGCATGATTTCTGAGCCACTGAGGATAACTACTAATCACAGCCTCTGAAGGAACAGATGGAGTCTATTTGGTATCAACTGGCAGCCTAACATTAGCTCAGACATATTTCTTAACCTGATGAGAGGCCAAAATAAAGATGACAGTTGTTGAACAAAGATGTTCCTGAATAAAGATGACAATTTGTTGAACAAAGGTGTACCTAAGTTCACAGTGCTGTGGGACTCATAGTATAACTGTGCCTAGCTCTGCTATTATACTGTAAAAAAATGCTGCTTTGTTTAGGAGAGAGCAAGGTTTGAGACTTTTGAAGCCAGACATAGTCTGTGCAAAAGAAATACTGGAATACAGAAGGCAGAAGATATTGGAAATTCAGTCAAGGATTTAGCTACTCAAAGACATATCCCAGTTTTTCAGAGGTGTGCTTTCGCAGGTAGCTACTACAAATGCTCTCAGAGAACAGTTACATTCTCTCTGCTTCGGCAGCAACTCAGCCTAGTTTATTCTTTTGTGTGATAAAGACTGGTGGGGTCATGGGAACAGTGTGGCTTTCTTTGTACAGTTGTTCCAATTAAGATCCATTGATTAGGACTGTGAGAGTTGAAAATTGTACACACAGTAATTTCTCCTCCATTATAGTTTCTAACTGCTGAGTTTTCTGATTATAGCAGATATTATTTTTATTATTCCTTAAAGACTTTCAGCATAGGTTTAGTATCACCCATCATCCAAACCAAAGTCCATTCACATCTCACAATATGATGCCCTTATCCTCTCCTGCACAGACAAAATCTCTCATGCTCATGTCTTAGCACATTCCTGCTTTGTTGTACTGAGGTATCTAACAAAACTGTAAACAATTTTAAGGGCAAATTCCTCAGGATTCCGAACCTTTATCCAACACCAGTAGTTTGTTTTCAGCATAACATTATTGCCTCCTCATCAGGCAAATTTAATAGCCGTGTTATAAATCCTGTATTTCTATTCATCTTCTCCATCTTTTCCAGCTGAACTAATTCCTGTATGTCCCCATGCTTTGTTGAAGCACATATAGATGAGATCTGCTGAATTTCTCTGCTCTAGTAAAAATCAGTCCTTACCAGAAAAGTTGTCAAATTAGTCTCTAAAAATCTCTTTGAAGGTCTGACACCCTGAATTTTATAATTTTTCACAATTTAACACTGTGTCTTTGATTTATTTTCATATCATTTGTCACCTCCTCCTTATCTGGTTTTTATTGAATACTTTACATTTGCAGTTTGCAAAGCTGGGTTTGTTCATTTTCTTTGTCTCTTTCTCACCACTTTTCCCCCACTTTCTGAGGTGTTAAGGCGATAGCCAGAGATTAAGTCTGGCTTTGAAGTTCCCACAATAGACTGTCAGAGTATCACTATTTAAGCAGGGAAAGGGAAGGGAAGCTCTGCAAGTGTGACAGTATCAGTTGAAGCCGAGCTTCATATCCCATTATTCACTGATGAGCTACAAATGTCATACTGTCCATGCTCACTGGCTGCTCTTGCTGGGTATGCCCAGTGCCTGAGCTGGATCTGGAAACTCAGATCTACTCTGATCTGCTTCCAGGCAAACTCTGCCCTGGAAGTCCCTGAGAGGTGGAGAGGGGTCCTCTGGTCCTGGTTGGGATGCAAGTCACTGGTGTCACTTCTTGTGTAGACAGTTATGCTACCCTTGAGATGTGGGCTCCTGGGCCTTATACAGAGTATGGGGAATCAGATTCTCTTAGAAATGCAACTTCACCCTGATATTGAAAATTTAGGATTGAAAAATCTCCAGTGACATGTAGCCAGTTGAGTCACTCTGGGGATATGTATATTGCTTGTTGAGCTTGGCTTCACCTCAAGGTCTAGTCATGCTGTTTTTGAAGTCAGCAAGAGTTTTCCCTTCATACTGAAATGGAAGAAGGGTCTGAGCAGGAAGGTTTGCTGTGGAGCCAGGCTTGGAGGGCACCTGGGCAGATCAAGATCAGTGTTGGCTCCTGTGCATAACAAGCTATGTCCTTCTTACCTTTGCAATTCCCAACAGCCATTGGGAGAAAAAAGCTCAGTGCAAAATGCCACATGATTAAAATATCCTTCCTGAAATATAAATGTATTCCTATCAGTAGAGTTGCTCTTGATCTACACCCATGTGAAAGAGAACTGCATCAGCTCTGAAAATCATTCAGCACAGAAAATATTGATGGGCTCCCTGCTGTCTCACTAGGATAAAACAGTGCTTTTAAACTTCTACTCCAGGTAACTAAATCCTAGAAATGAGGTCAAAATCATTTTCACCAAGGGAATGTTAACTAAGAAGTACAGGAATCCAGTACATGTAGCAATAAAAATAAAATCAAACACTCAAACAAAAATAAAATATAGTAAAAAATGAGGCAAAGGAAAATGAAATTTAAAAGTTACATTAGTGTTCAGGCATTCAGTTAAAAATGAAATAAGGTTCTAGAACTACTGAGTAACAGAGTCTTCAACATTTCCTTTTGCTAAAAGCAAAGGATAACAAACTCCAGTAAGATGTTTAGCCAGGATTATTGTTAGTAGTAAAAACTACCCTGCTTCAAACAGCAACAAGAACTGTGCATAGTATTTGTCTTTTTAAAGCTGCATATGAAATGCAGACACAAGCATTTGTAAACATACTGATGGTACAGAGTCCCAGTAATTTGAGAAATGTGCTGCCTGACTGAAGACTTCAATATTTCTGTCTTGTAATTTATTCACTTCCCAAATCCCTGACAATGCTAGGAAGCATAAACTTAAATGTTTTTATTGCCTTCATCAAGCAGTGGTAGTGAGACAGCTAATGGTAAATAGGCAGTCCCTGGAAAGTAAAAGTGTCTGAAGTTGGTTTTTCAGTCCAAATGCTGCCTACAAATGATTTATTGTACAAAGAGATACAAAAGTTAAGCAACATGAGAGGAGAGATTTCCAGTCTTTAAATTATAAATAAAATTATTTATTTCACTTTTAATGGTCTTACTGTGTTGTCTTAATCTTGGCAACAGAAAGATGTACTATTGCTTGCTCAGAAGAAAATGGACTATCCTTGGTTTGGTAGAAAACACTTGTATGGATGTTAACCAAACATGACATAGTGAAGAACAATGAGGTGTGTAACTAAACATTCTTAATTGGCCAAACATTAGACTCTGTCAGCCAAAACAAGTGAAGATTAAGCAGGAGAGGCAAAAAGGAGCTATAGTGGATTTTTACACATGGAAAACCTGCTATAGCATTACTAGTGTAAAATAGTTTCTTCTGGTGGTCCAGATCAGGCATACTTGGAAAGTTAGCATGAATTTGCAGCTAAAGTTTAAGAATTTTTAAAACAAAAATATGTACACACAAAAAATATGAAGTTCACAAGATGTAATTTAGCACTGGTCATAAGCATTTATAAATTGTCATTCAGCTATGAAATGGTGTTTAAAAACCCTATTTTTATACCTTTCTTAGGACAAGAACCGTCAAGTGGCAGAAACATGCATGCAGGTAAGAATAAAATATCATCATCATTAAAAAATACTTTCAAAGTGTTTCAAAATCTACTGACCACTTGCATTTCATGTAATTTCAGCCTTTACCTTCTTTAGCTGTTTTCAGCTAAAGAAACAGTGTTAACATCACTTCTCAAATAAGATTAGGGCAGGCAAATCCTTTGGTGATGATTTGAATGGGTCCAATATCAACTAAATCTTTCCAGAAGCCTCAGCAGACTCAAACTGAACAGAATCTTTGTGTGTTTATTTAATAAAAAGAATCCTTGTATTTTCTGAGCTGTGAAACCTGATCCTTGGTTACTTACTAGCCATTATACAGCACTTTCATGAGTTGCCTGTTGGACATTGACAATGATCCATAAATTCCATTAGTCTTCACACAGAGAGAACCAGCACGAAGTGATATAACTTAGCCTTTATGCTGGTATGAAATACAATTATCTAGCAACTTGGTGACACCAAGTTCTGAAATTTTCACACCTTTTTCTGACAACTTTGCCAGATTTTGTGAAAATCATCACTTTGGGTTTTTTTTTCTGTTGTTCCTTCACAATTAAGGATACTTGAAAGAGGGACAAGGTGCGAAAAAAAAAAAAAGTATAAAAACCTAACAGAATAAGCAACCTTAGAAGAGCAAATATATGAAAGAATGCTGTGACTGGTCACATTTAAACACAAGTTGTTTGGTTTATAGAACTAACTCAGCCCAGTACATCTGTCCTTATGCTCCCATAAAAACACAGCAGGGCAAAGAACAGCAGCTATAATAACATCACATTTTTATCCCCAAAAGCAAAAGACATCCACAAATGCAAGATGAATTGGGTCTGTCCAGTTCCTGTTGCAGCTGTAGTAAAGACACCCTCAAGACCAAGTACTGTGCCTGCTCTGTCACGGCTGTGGGCAAGGGTGCAGGCTGAAATGCAGCCCAGGGAATGTGCTCCTCAGTTCCTGGCAGGTCAGTGACTGCCAGGGACAGATGCACAAGCCTGTCCACCAGCTGCCCCAGGCACTGAAGCCCTTGTGTGTGGACAGCTGCAGGTGGGAGGTGGAGTGGGTAGTGCTGCTGGTTGCCCTTGGGACTGCCTTTGTTAGAGAGGAAAAATAAAGGCTCCCAATTATGGCAGCTCCAGTAATGACTGTAATGACAGTTTCCCAAGGAGCTGGAGTGCAGAGCAGGCTGTGGGTAGCTGGATACAGCCAGAAAGTGTGCATGGCTCACCCAGCAATGGTCTCTTGCAGGGGTACTTACACAAAAGAAGAAACCTTGCTAATAGTGTGTGAAAAGAGGATTTTAAAATTTTCTCTTCTCACTCTGGATCTGTATCTGCTGTCTTGCAATGGATTGTTTCCTCCCCAAGGCGGTGAGGACATATGGATCTAATCAGCCTTGGACATATGGATCTAATCAGCCTTCACATGCAGATTCTCTCTCCTCTCTGTGCTATGCTCCAGCAGTGTGGGAGGCACAGGGCACTGTCCTCAGCTGGCTCACACCACAGCAATGCACACATTCTGTACACATTATGCTCACAGAACTGGTCTTTAAACAATACAGCAGGGAGGCATTTGTGCTGCTCAGCTCCACTCACCTTGGGACCCGCAGCGGTGCCCAAGTGAAGAAAGGTTTGCCTGGCATGTTTAAAACAGTGCTTACACACTGAAAATCTCAACAAAATGTTATGGCTAGCAAGTTCTTACAGCTTTTACCAGCAAACTCTTGTATATCCTGGAAGAGGCACTAAAATCACAGTTGGGGTAAACTTGAGAAATAAAAATCGTAAATGAATCCTTGGTGGCAGTACTTAAATAGATAAGATTATCCAAAGATTATCCAGTTAAAGATGGGGATTTAGATGAGTTGTTCTGAGCTTGGTTAAGGTGTTATTTTGTGCCTTCCCCATTTTCTACCAAAAGAAGTTTTTCTGAGGAGGCTTGGAGGACTTGTTAAAGATTGTGAATCTGCTTTCACATGCCTTGTGCAACATAAATACTTTCATATATCTCAGACTTCTCCTCCTTTTACTTGCATTTCTATTAACATTGTTTCTACATTAGTATACCATTACACTAGTTTACTTTGTCATTATCTAAGGTAGATCTTGTAAATATCTCAAAAATATTGGTCATCAGCACACCCTGATTTCACCAGTATTTCATGAGAAAATGAAGGGGTAAAACCTCATTCTTGCCTCATCTAGCCTTGTGTTAATTGAACCCATTAATGCAGTCCAGGTCACCCTGTTACCAAAACCACAGGTTGCCTTGTATGTCTACAGTCCTACAGTGACCTCTGTCATCAACATATAATTCTGAAACAGCAGTCTTTCTTGGGCACTGAACTTCTTATTGCTCACCAAACTTTAAAATAAGCATAACCAGAAAAATGTTTGAATATTCAAGACAGCTCCTACATAACATCCCCAATTACTGATCTCTCTTCCCTGCAGGGTCTGGGAGTTGTGACCAACCTGACCACTGGCCCTACTTGGGGGAAGAACCCAACTCACTGTTTTCTTTACTCAGGACTTCTGAGTTAAAGCCAGTGCTTTGCTCATTGTGTGGCCTTGATAGCTGAATGAGCTAACCCACACTGGGGTGAGGTAAATGTGACTGCCCACATGCCCATCAGGGCTCTCTCAGCCCTCCTCTGCAGCAGGACAGGGCAAGAAAATAAATGAAAAAGTTCATGGGAAGATTGCTTACTAATTACTGTTGTGGGCAAAACAGACTTGAATTGAGAAAGATTAATTTATTGACAAATAAAAATAGGACTGGAATTATGAAAATAACATCTTCCCTCCATGAACCCCATTATTCCTAGGCTATTCCTTCATTCCTGACTCTTCTAACTTTTCCCCTTGTGAGCACTGGGATGGGGAATGGGAATTGCAGTCAGCCCACAACACCTTGTCTTTATTGTTAATGACTCCTCACAATTTTCCCTTCCTCCACTGTGGGGTCCCTGCCATGGAATCTGCTCCTTATGAGCTGCTCCAGTGTGGCTCCTTCCACAAGCTGCAGTTCTTGAAGAATTGCTCCAGAGTGGGTTCTCTTCAAGGGCTGCAGTCCTTCAGGGATGGATTGCTCAGGGGCACAGATCCAGAAAACCTGCCCCTGTGTGGACTCCTCTCCAGCTTCTGCCAGGTCTCTGCTCTCCAGAGGCTGAATCTTCCTTCAGAACACACCAGCCTGCAGCAGCATGGGGTCTGCAGAGGCTGCAGAGGGATGCCTGCTCCACCGTGGTCCTCCTCAGGCTGCCCTGCTCGGGGGCCTGGAGCACCTCCCTCTCCTTTCTGACAAGCTCAGCTCTGTCCTGGAGGGTCCATTGCAGCTTGTCCAGCACAAGCCAGTCTCTGGTTTTGTCTCACAGAGGCAACACCTGCAGTCCTCCAGCTGCCAAAATGTTGCCAGGTAATCCCAATATGTCTCTGTTCTGAACTCTTGGGAATGAAAAAGTGAGCTGGTTAGGAGTCACGATAGTAAGGAGAAACAGGATCCTCAGGGACACCAGTTAATCCTCTCATTAACAACAAGCCTAGTCTGGAGCTGAAGAACAGAACCTTTGAAATACCAGTGAATAAACATCCTCACTGGCTGCACACTGGAAGTTTTGCTGGACTATTACTTGGCAGCATCATTAGCACAAGGCTGTCTCTTGGGAAGCCAAGTAGCCTGATCCCTGCCATAGGAAGCAGCCTCTACTCTGTCTCTGGAAGCTCACAGGCTTCCATCTGTGCCCACAACAGATGCTGAGAAGGCTGAGTGGGAGCCAGCACACACTTGATATGACTCATATGGTTAATGACCACATCATCAGGTCTGGAGCTCTTTTTCACTGCTCTGGGCTCTGTGTTTCTCCAGAATGTGGTGGGGTTGGACTTTTCCACCTTCTTCTCCAGACCTTTCACTCTCATTAAAAGCTCAGACTGTTTATCGCTAATAATTTCTCTTTTCTCTCTCTTTTTTCTTTTTCCAAACCAAATAATTAAAAAATATATGAATATAGTGTCTCTTATTTTGTCTTTTTTTTTTTTCATGGATCTCTTTGTCATTGTGCTAAAAGATTTCTTGTTGGCCTGAAGTGCTCTAAAGTTGTGGTAGCACCTATTCCTGTACAGCCCAGGTGTTCCTTTTTGCCTCCTTCCTGCCCTCCCCTCCTGGCAGCAAACCCTCTTTGTCTCAGCCAATGGCAAGATTGGGCAGAGTTCATTCAGCTGTGAGGTCTAAACGTACCTCAGGTCTAAAGGTCTGAAGTTATCCCTTCCAGAGCATATCCAAAGCACTCCTCAATCCATGCAGATGCCACTAGGCTTTGTTGTTGTGGCGTTAGTAGCACAGATTTTTCTGTTCAGTTGTGAACTCTGGCAAGTGCTGAAGGACATGGTAGCTGAGAGAGCTCAATGCTGGTGAGCCAAGCAATGAGGCTGATGTAGTGTGGAATAACCTGGCCTCAGCCTCCCTGGGCTCCCCATATGGAAGGACACAGACCACACCAGAGTGTGATTCAGAGCAGCTTCATCTTCTTCTGAGTGTCCCTGGCAATTGCCTGTCCTGCTCCATTGACAGTAAATATCACTAATGGCAGCCCCTCTCTACCTCAACCACTGCTTTAACAGGCAGTGGAAAGGTCAGAGTCAGTAAAACTTGAGAACTAAGAAAGGATGAGAAAAGACTTGCAGATAATATACCAAAGTTGTTATGGAGGTATGCATTAGCTGCAGAAAGTCACTAATAACACAAAACAATAACAGGAATAAAAGCCTTGTAGACAGATTTTAATATTCTTTTTTACCCATCTTTATAAGTTGCTAATTCCCTGATCAGCAGAAAAGAGTAGCAAGGAAAAAGCAGAGAATAAAAATATATTCTTATTATCTGGATTGCATTTTTGCCTGAAGCTTTCTTTTTCTTTTTTTTTCCCCTTTAGTGTGACTGAGCAATGGCTGCTGAGCTGCCAGTGAGTGTGTTTTATTCTGATCCTGTGTATGGCATCACCCTGCTGCCAGTGGCATGTATACTCATCAGTCAAACAGAACTATCCAACAGGTTTGATTTACTGTCACTGAATCAAATCTATTTGTGGGTTTCCATAACATAAAACATTTCGCTAGAGATTAATCCCCTGATTTACATGTTGCTCTTGGGAGCTATATCATTACTTTCCTTGATGGATTCATTTTGAAGTCAAGAAAGATGCAACTTGATTTTTTACTCTGTATTCAAGGTGGTGCCTTGCTCTTTGTTATCTGACCTTTATATTAACTCTTCCCCTTGTCAGTCTCCGAGGCATTACTCATATTTGTGTCTGCTAGTGGAAGATTAAGTGATTTTAGCTCAGTCAGGACAGTAAAAAGAGACTTTTAGAACACCTGGTGAAAGTACCAGCAAACACCATGTTTCTGATTTTGGAATTGTTGCCTTTTCTCAATCTTGCTGCTGTGAACATGCTAGAAAATAAAATTGTAATTATTCACTGACATCTGTTTCAATTTATACTCCAAGATGTATATCCACTTGGATAAATGCCTACACAATTGGTCACTCGTAAGGAAGGTTACATGTGATACAAAGGTTGTTAACTTTCTGTAATGTTTATAGGAAATTCCAAATATTTTGAGCACTGCTTACTGGAATTTTGAGACATAAGGAAAATATTTAGTTTTTAAAAAAGAGTTTATAATCTAATCCTCTTTTAATACTCATAACCTATTGCTATCTGGGATGGTTGCCAAAGCAATGATTTATAACTTCTCAATTCAAGCAAGTAAACACTGAATTTAATTTGGCTTGGTAAATCCAACATTCTTGCTTGAGCTATCGAAATAATTTAACTGGGTTTCTTGCATTATTAATGTTATAAGGGCTGCTGATTTTTCTCTTGCTTACAACATTGCGAACCTGATATTTATTCTTTGTTCTTATCAGTTGTATCACTGGTCAAAGATGACCCCAGTTTCAATGGGAATGAGAAAATACTGTCACTTAACAGGTCTCAGTGTCTGATTAATCCAGTCAGCACATCATTTGCTTTCAGCACCTTCTCATGTTTTTCTTGCTATGAGAATTTGCCCCAACAAAATCAGCAGAATAAAATAAAGACACAGGAATCTTGAGTCAGTCCTGCACAAAAAGTTCCCAAGAGGAGTCTAGCCTGCTGCTTAACTAGTGCTGCAGGGTGCAGAGATCTTCTGTAGGTTTTGTGTCATCTCTGCCAGTGCCAGGTATGTCAGTGTGGAGGAATGGTTACAGGGTGGAAGTCACTTTGACATTCTCTTATTAGCTGACCAAAGACTGGGAAAGTACTAAACCCAGCTAATCTGAGTTTCTGCACCTGCAACAACATTGTGTCCTTGAGCACAGCAGTAGTACGATAACCGTAATGAGGATGAGATGTGAGAAGTAGAAATGTAAGTTCTCAAGAATGAGGAAGAGCTGACATTGTAGTATAACCAATAGATTGCTTAGCTTACAGAACATGCATGAGCTTATTACTTGTTGTGTTTAAATTCTGGTGCTTATCAATAAATTGGGAGCTTGCTGATTCTTACATTAAGAGTCCCAAGACTTCCCTCACCACGACATGTCAGATACCCCAGGATACTTGAATGGCTCTGGGACCATGAGCTTGGGCAAGCGCCCCCTGAGCCCAACCCCTCACCAATGCAGGCCATGGAGCCTGAGCTGTGCAGTGAACAGCTATAGCTGGGAACCTGGAAGGTTTTCCTGAGTCCTTTGCCTGAACTGAACAGGGATTTAATTGCCCACAGTTGAGTAACTGGTGACATCAGGAGCACCAAAGACATCCCTATGAGACTGGAAGCCAGGATCTTCTGGCTCTGCTCTGCTGGGGGTGCTGGGGAGGAGGGTGCCTCGGTGGCAGGAGCTCCTTCTGCTCTGGCAGCAGAAGGGTCCAGCCCCAGATCTCTGTTGGCCATTAAAGCACATTACTCAGTGCACATACATTTACCTAGATCCAGACACCTAAACTGGATGTGTCCATTTGGTGGCTGAATCCAAGCATCAATAAGAAAAGCCAAATCTTGGTCTCAGGCATTTCCATGTGTCTATACATAGAAATGAGGGATGTTTTTGAAAGAGTCGGGTTCCTAGGTCACTTTTGAGACGCTGTCTGCAGGTGTCTGTTGCTAATATTGTTGAGATATGTCATGTGAGAAAAAAGAATTCCTGTTCTGGAGTCATTTTTTAACAGAAAGAGCTGGAACCCAAGCCTTCATCTTCAGACCGTTTTTTTAAATATAACAGTGCATTTTCCCACAATTGTGAAATGAGGGCAGTGTCCACAAATGCCCTACCTACTCTTGCATGGTCCTGTAGTTTTCTTCTCATTAATATGGTACTGCCAGAGTCTGTGTTGGCTGGTACACAGATGTTGCCACTGAAAAGTAGGTGTTGGACAGTGTGATTAATGAATTCAGAGTCCTTTTACTGATACAGACTTCGCCTCATTTGCTCTGAGTTCAGAGCAGCTGAACAACTTGGAGCTTTCAGACAGAAAGCTGCTACAGGGCAGTGTTTAGTGGTGTGTTTTGATGTTGTTAATCATGTTTCATGTTTTCATCAGCAAGGTTAATTACACACCTTGTGAGATTAGATGCAAGCTTGTATCCCATCTTTCTTTAGAATGGGAAGAGGCATGTTTGGAGTTTAGCTGAGGACAGTTTAACACAAATTCTGTTGTGCTCTGTAAACATACTTTCATCAATTTGTCTGAAAAAATACCCTAAACTGCATGCATTTCTCAGACTGAATTTCAGATGTGTGCATGGCATCATGTCATTAATCTTGTCCCCAAAGTTATGTATTAGGTTTTTTTTTTTCAGATTTGTGTTGAAAGGTGCTTTTTTTATCTATACATAAAGATCATTTAAACTTTCCTCAATTCCTTCTGTCCTCATTTGTTTTCTTTGATGACTGTAGCTGGAATGATTCTATTTTAAGACCTTGTCTGCTGTTGAAATTTCCTAGGATATTGACTAAGAAAAATTCAGAAGCTGATAGGAATAGCCACAATTTGTGGTAGTTTAAAGCAAGACTAAAACATGGCACTATAAGTGTTAGAATTTTAAGAGGCAATATACTACATGCATGCATGGTAAAAGGGGATGTAAAGAAAACTGAAGTTAATCTAATATTCTGGAAAGAGCTGACAAAATATCTCATAAATATGTATTGCTAAAATATTCTAAATATTTTATATTCTTCTCTGAATATTCTAAATATTCAGAGAAGAATTAATTAAAATAAGTAAGAATTAAATATCAAAATACTATTTGTCTGACACAGTTACTTTCCTTCTACAGAAACTGTACATTTAGGGCTGCCCATTTTTCTGTTTTGATAAATTTTTGGCAGGGCTTCTGACACAGCTTTGCCAGACAATTCACTTTTCAATGCAGTGTGCCACCCTCACTGAAAAGGAATTTTGTCTCGCGACAGAGCAGGGCATGAAATCCCTTTTGACCTCACTCTGACATACCTGAAATGCAATGTAAAGCAACTTCATGTGAGCTTAGGCTGCTAAAAAAAATCACATGCCTGAGATGGATTGGAATGTGTAAAACTGTTTTATAATAGAAGAAAAACTGTTGATGAAATTCAATTAACTTTGTAGAGTACAAAGTAAAGCAAGAGAAATGGATTTTAAGAATATGTTCTGGGAAAGTATTAGCTTATATCAAATGCAGAACACAGATGACAAACTTTTCCACATGGGTGAGAGCCAAACTTAATGAATATAGCTAATCAGAAGGATGATGTTTAATAGGAGTGATGTGGACGGATGAAACACATTTGGAAGGTACATCATTTGCTTGGTGCACCTGGGCATACAGAAATTAAATGGCTTAAAGCTCCTCAGAGAACAATAGAGGAAGGTATAAGGAAGAATAAAGAAGAATGAAGAAATAATTTATGCTTCCTGTTCCCAGTGGAAGACAGGCAAGAAAGCTGTCAATGTTCCCTGAAGGAGAGAAGGAAAATGTGAGAGAACAAAGCCAACTTGGGGGACAGGGAGAATGAAGCTGACTGAGCTTTGATGTTAAAGCCACAGAACTACTCCAACTGTCCCTAAACTAATATTTTCTTAATTATTTTTTTTTAAGAGAAACCTTAGAGTGAATACTAGTCCCCGTGGAAACGAATTAGAGTTTTTTTCAATGACTTAAACAGGAAGATTTTCCATGAAGCACATAGACATTCATGTGTTCATCCCAGCTCTCTATTACTCTGTAAAGTTCTGCTTGTTACACATGATGCATCTCAAACTTTAGGGATCACTCTAAATATTAACTGGTACCAATATTTGGTCAAATCTTCAAATCCTCTGCTACTCTTTGAGTGCCTGACGCTGTTCAGGTGAAAGAAGCCCTTACCATTAGGGTGGAACTCAGCCCCATGGTTACTACTGTCATTAAAAACAGTTCCCCATCACCTACAGGGGAAAAAAAACTTCCTAAAAATCACTTCTAAAATTCTCACTGAGTTGTGTGCAAAATGAGTACAGATTGTGTGGAGTGAGGACAGAAAACATTCCTTAACTGGAGTTTACTGAATCACCATTTTCTAGACTAAACTTCTCCTCCCTGTCACTTCCTGCCCCTCTATTTTTTCCCCTCTTGAAAATATATATGGTTTTTAAATCATTGGCATTGTGGGGCAAAAAAACCAAGGAACTATGCAAGGTCTGGCAAAGGACCTTGAAAGGACAAATATGGAAATATTCCTGCATTTTATGTGTCTTTTTTACATTCCCTGGAAAGGGTATCCCACCTACAGCACTTCAAAGGAACACTGTGGGGAAGCCAATGGAGTCTCCTCCCTCTGAAATCTTTGAAGGACTGAAAGCCATTTTCAAAAGGGAGAAATGTGATTCTGCAAAAAGAGATTTTAGGGTCCAGATTCTCATCTTAGGTTTATTAGTGTGTATAGATGGGTACATATTGACACAGGCTGTAGAAAATCTCAATAATTACTTCAGATCATATTGTATATAAACCTACTCTGAAGCAGGTTGTGGATAACTTCAAAATCAAATCCAAAAGCAGGTAGTTTTTCTTTGCTGAGACTAGTTCTCCCTTCAGTCACAAATAGAGACAAAAGCAAATCTCATGGCTGGGACAAAATTTTAGAGTAACAATGTCATTGTACACCAGATGATTAGGATTGTTGGTACTTTACAGCTCTGTAATGCATAGTGTTCATTTTGAGCTAATTAAGTTGAATAAAATGTATTAATACATTTGAAAATATCAGTTTTAATACATTTGAAAATATCAGTTTGATTGTTGATATTAATTTCTTTCCTAAAACTGGAGGCTGCTGAGTGGTTAAAGACTCTGTTGGACTAACATGGAATTGTCAAAATACTCAGTATCAATGTAAACATGTTTGTGTAACAGATATTGAGCAATATCAGAGTGTGGTTCTGTATAATATTTTTAGTTTTGGGTAATCAATTTCATAAGAGACTTGTGACCTGTCTTAGGCTCCAGAGACAGTTTTTCAAATGAGTTCTGACATAAAACATCACAGATGGGAATACAGAGCTGCCAAAGGGTTTAATCAGGTTAAAATGAAAGGGGGAGGAAAGGGAGTACAACTTTCATTAGAATCTGTCTATACTTAGCTATGTAACTTAGGAGCCTTGCTTGAGTCATGGTCAGTGGAGAAAAAAAGGTTGTCTTTAGGATGACTCAGGACTCCTGTGTGTCAAGGTCTTTCCAACATTTTTCAGATACTCTGGAGGCATCTATTTTTCTCCATAGATGTAACATTGGGAGATAGAGGCTATTAATTGATAGACCTAAGTTATATTGTTTTTCAGACCTTTGCAAAAATCCTACTAATTTCTACTTTATACCCACAGAGCTGTATCTTAGAATTTATTTATTTTGGTGCTTTTGTCAAAAAAAATAGCAGCCTACACAGAAATGAATTTGAGGCAGAGATTGATTTTGACTTCAAATGCCAAATTGATTTACCTCTTGTGAAATCAAAAGCCAGCTCATTTGTTTGTTCCTGTTCCTCTATGCCCTACAGAGGAGGTAAAGTGAGTGAGCAGCTGCGAGTGATCAGTTCCTGGCAGGGATCAACCCACCACAATGGTCTAAACTGGACTGGGGGGAAAGAGGTGAGGATTGGTGTGGGGCTCTCTTCTTCATAAATATGACATAAAATAGAAACTTCAGAATTGAAATAGCTGCCAATATTCTACCCACTCATCTTGAAGAAAAAAATTTTAATGTTGTATCACTGAATGACGTGATTCTGTCTCTGCAGAGATGTAACCCCTGAATTCCCTTGGGACCAAAACTTTCAGAGAAATGAGTACTATGGAGAATTTGGAAGACAGCTGTAAATTCTTATGGATGGATACCATATATCTAACTTTTGAATAATTGTTATAATAGTGTTTATACAATTATACAGAAAAGTATTGTTAGGAATGGACAGGGCATTTATCTGGGAGACCGTGTTTTAATTTCATGTACTACCATTTGGTGGCTTTCCAAAGATGATACTGCAAGGTGCTCTTTGTGAAAGTTCCCAGCTTGCAACCTCTGAAAATCTGCTGATTCAAGGTGGAACACAAGACTTTGGAATAGATAAGTAGGTTCTGAGCTCTTGACTTTGGAGGAAAAATACTGGGAGCCATTCAGTTGCTTTGTAGTAGTCTCTGGAGTAGCAACTCAGACTTTTTAATAATGACCTTCTACCTATATAATATCATAGAGATCTTCCTGAAGCAGCAAATAAGCAATTTTTCCCTGTGTAAAAGTATGGGTCTTAAAATGTCTTCAAGGGCATGGTTTGTTTGCAGGCAAAATGCAGTGAGGGATTGATAGCACAAGCTATATACACAAAGTGTTTGTATTCACCTGTCATACTTTATTCTTGATATAATAGAAGATAACTGAGTTCAGCATGATTTGGAAAGAGACAAACCAGCAGAAAGGCATCTTGCTTCATTGAGCCTGGGGTACAATGTGCACTTCAACCAAATGCTTTACAGGCCATAGCAAAGCAGATGACAAGCAGGTCTGGTTCACCTTCAATTGTTTCTCATATACTGTTACAAGATGTTTTCCATCAGTAGAAATAATTTACGAGCATTTATAATCCCACAGATATTAATCTGTGTTTTTCTGATAAGATCAAACAAAAAAGGAAAGCAAGCTGTGCCTGCCAGAGAAAGAAAACAGTGATGCATTCCAACATTTTTTACACAGTCCTCAATATACACAAGGTCCTGACACGTGGTAGTTGAGCAGGATAAGGGTTTTGCTCTAAGGCTGTGGGAAAAATCTCCTTAATTAGGGTGAGCAAAAACTCACCTCCACTGCCCTCTGGGAGTTCATATATAATTGATGACTAGAAAGTTCTTTGTTCCTCCTGTCGTGATTGGTCTGTGTTTGTCGCATTGATTTTAATATTCCTAATCCCAGTTTGAGATTGGCACTCTGTCCCCCAGACTCTGCCCCCTAACCTATCCTATATATATCACTGATCCAAGACCCTGGCCTTTTTAGTGTACCCCATACCTTGTTCACCTTCTGTGCTGTTTGTTGTTTTTGATGATAAAAACTATCTTTTATTTTCAGGTGACTAAATCGTGCCTGTCTCTTTATTAATTTGCCATATTAATTCTCCCAATAGTCCTGAGGTGACGTCCAGCCATGAGGTGACCCATCCAGGCCTGGTGTGCCACACTGCTACTCTGAACAAAGCCAAAAGCAAACATCAGGCAGCAATATCTTCTCTCAGTGGAATTCCAGGCACTGTGCAAGCCAAGAAATTCTATTTTTTTTTCCAGGGAGCATACTCTGCTCCCTGGACAGCATTGCTAACTCACCCTCCATCCCTGCTGTGCCCCTGTCTGTGTGCATCACTCTGAATAAGCAGGGCTCAGTATGCTCTTTTACACCAGTTTCCCAATACAGCTTTTCTGCCCACCACATTTAAGACTGCAGGCCCATTTTGAATGTGCCAGAATTGCTGTGTGGTGTTTTCCATTTTTTTTTTTCCATGGAGGGACTGGCTGGTTTCTTACAAACCATCGGTGGTGCTCTGCATAAACATTCTGCATAACAGCTACAGGAGGGGAAAAACAAAGGAGAAAGTTGGTCTAGATTCAGATAATTATCCAAACAATATCATGTTAGGTTGTATAGTCATTTAAAAAAAGCAGTTATCTGGACTATTTGCCTTTGTAAGTACCCTGTATTAGTCAGCAGATGGCATTCATTGTACATTAACTATTCTACCAATATCGCCACAACTACTTTAAAGCACAAAGCATATGGTTTCCTCAAAGAGACACATTATTTCCTCATTTGCAGTTCAGTGTTAATTGCAAACTATTTAGTGACAAACAAAGAAGGTAATTTTTCATCTCCATTTACTTTGAGTAACAGATTAAATAGAGTCTACCATTGTGCAAAATGTAAATAAGACCCATGACACTAAAAGGGTATTCAGGGTATATAAGTTAATGGAAGGTCACACGTGTGCTTTTGGCAGGAAACTTAACAGCATTGCTGAAACATTAGACATAATAAGTCTAATTGAGAGGTTCTAGCAAAGTGCCAAAAGGGGTAAATATCTTTTTTCTCCCTTCAACATTAGTTCAGATAGCAAAAACCTCACTTAAAATGGCTCCAAAAGAAATTTTTGCATTTTCATTGTTAATGCAGGCCATGCTGGAAGGGTGATAACATACCCCAACCTCACAAAAGTGCTGATAATCTGCACAGACTGCCCTTTCAGTACCTCTGGGGAGGAGTCTGGCTGTTCCACACAACCCTGATGTACACATTGTTCTCTGGCATGCCTTGAACCTATGCTCATACCCATCTGTCTGGATGGCATAGTGCCTGCTGCTCATAAGGTGTCGTATCAGTTTTGATAGTGCATAAGTGCCAATTAAAGATTGCTTTTCAGCTAGACTGTAGAAAGTGGAAAGAGTAATTTTCCTTTACAAGGGGAATGTCCTAGTCGAAGATCATAATAAAATGAAGCGCATGTCCCTCAGCCCTTTTGATTACAGTTACCAAAAGAATTTTGGAGGCACAAAAAGCAAAATTAGCACAACAGGAAATTTGCAAAATTTGCAAAATCATCTGTTTTTACTCATTTCATGAATAAATTTATGATACTTCATTGTTTTATTTCTCAAAGACATATTTGAATACAAAAATAATTTTACAAGTGATAATTTACACACATGTACATATATGTTTGCTTACACACACAATTTATTTCCCTTTTTCCCAACCCCTGATATTTCATTATGCAAATTCTAGTTTTAAATAGTTGTGAGTAAATTTGGCATATTCTTGATACAAAGTCTTCAGACTGTAACTTCAACCCATTCACCAAATTCTGCACTCATGGTAAAGATTTTACTCAAATAGCCATCACCAGGAATCTATTCATTGAAGGTAGGAGATTATGTATTCCAACAGCTTTTCCTCATCCTCATTTTTCTCCTTCTAACTGTTGTTTGTGATCTTCCTCAGACAGAATTACAGATGTACCTGCTCAACAGGATAAAATCATCTACTTTTTCATTTACCACACCTCACAGAGAAGTCTGAAGTACAACAGGATTTAGTTATTCTGTGCTGTAATCCAGTATTAGGTATCTCAGTGTAACAATGAGCAGATGAAGCGCTGTCCTAAATGGTAGTACCTATTACACAAGTCAGTAACCCATAGCCACAGGGATGTCACTACAACATCTAGATGCCAAACACCCTGGGTTCTGGCATGATCTTCTTAGCATGCACAGGAGCCAGTTGGCAGTGCATTTGGGAGTCAAGCTTGATGAGTTTGGATGGCACACAGGCGCATACTTTCCTTTCATAACGTTGTTTCACAGTGCAAAAAGACCATGGTATTGCATAGGAGAGTTTCTTCCTTCCCACCTTTCTTCATCCTAGCAGGAGAAGGTTCTTCTCCTTCACATAGAGGAAACAGGTGAATGAGCTCACATGACAATGGTTATATTAATGATTTTCTCACAGAGGAAAATTTTTCTCTGAAGAACTAGATATTTGACATCTGGGTGAAAGTCACGAAATCACTTGGTGTTTTTTTAGAAATTGGCAATACTTTAAGGGATAATATAGTTAGTAGCTATATGCTTGTCCTGTTCTTCCAAAGAATTTCACTAATGTCCATATGAAGCTTCTAATTCATAATTGCAGGAAATGTTTTTGCACTGAGCAAAACACAGAAACATTTCAACAGGTGTATGTCTAAAAGGGTCTTTCTTAACCTGTAGGAGGCAGCTTTGATGATGAGCTGTGCTATTTTTCTGAACCAAAATAGGAACATTTTTAGCTGAATATACCCAACATCCAGGATATATGTACTGCATGGTACTGACATATCCCAGGTGAGGATATGTAGAGTATTTCAGGTCACTGACTCCAGTGTATTTCAGAGCTGCTCAGTGAGCCATGAAAACTCAGTGTGATCACTGGCTGTTGATGTTCCCCATCACAAACAATAATTACAGCAGTTGTTACTGTGACCAGTTGGAAAATGCCATCCACGACAGGGACAACCATGTTGTCCAGGGGTAATGCCACTGTGTGTTTATTTATGCAAAACTTGTTCTGGCCTGAGCCTGCAGATCCAGGCTAGTCCTTTCTTTATTGTCATTACACATTTGAAATGATTATCTCTGGAAGTCGATTCCTCCCACACAGGCTGTAAGGTGAGATGTGTCTTTATGGTCTGTAATTACAGGGGATAGGAAATGGAACAAATAAAGCCACAAGCATCAATGGCTATCAGCTGAGACAGGGGAATTTTTGTCTCCAAAACCAGTTTTAGGCTCTGCAGGTTCCAAGAGCATAAGTTATGACAGAAACAGAAAAGAGCCATCTGGTCCAATTTGTCTGCATATTTGTGCTGTTCTGAATCCCAGCTCTTACTTTATTCTCCAAATTCCTTATTTTCCTTTCTTTCCACAGATATAATTTGATATTTGTCACCGAATGTACAACTGTTTGCTTTCATTATTTTCCTGGGTCATTTTGAAATTTTATGTCTGACCTCTGTGCTTCATTCTCCTCTACTGTGCTCCACATGTGTTTTGCTTTTGATTCCTATTTTTTAGTTAGCATTCTGAAAAATTTTAGCATATTACTGGTGCAAAGTGCCTTAATATTAAAATATTATTGCTTAGTGTGGCCTAAGCTTTTGCAAACTTCTGTGATGTGATCTTTCAGCCTGATCTATTTTTTGTAACTGTAACTCAAAGGCCTTTGTTGGAACTGTACAATTTATTTGGTTGTAGTCTTTTTATTCCAGCTTGCTGTTATTGTATTATAGATATATATGCTGTGATGTATATTCAGGAAGACCACCTCTGAAGTGGAGCTAGGAATATCTCAATATTAGCAGATAACAATGTGTTTACAACTACATGGTCTCCCTTTCACTCACATTCCTCTCATTAACTTGACCAAAAAATCCATTGTTTCAGAAGCTCTGGATACAAGCCTGGCTCTGGCACTATGATAGAAATGTCTGAAATTCCGAACCTTTGAAAATCTGAAGCAGTCAGATTCCAGAAAGACATGGAGGATATCAGACTACAAACAGCTGAATGCTATGGAAATATTTCCTTTAATACTAATGTAAGATAAGGTGATGGGTAACAGAATAATAGAATAGTATGAGTTGGAAGGCTTGAGTCCAGCTCCCGGCCCTATAAAGGACACTCCAAGCATCACACATGTGCCTGAGAGCATTGTCTAAATGCTCTTTGAGCTCTGTCAGACTTGGTGCTGTCATCACTTCCCTGGGGAGCCTGTCTCAGTGCCCTACCCCCCTCTGGGTGACGAGCCTTTTCCTCATTTCCAACCTAAACCTTCCCTGACAAATGTAGACCATTCCCTTGGGTCCTGTCATTGGTCCCCACAGAGCAGAGATCAGTTCCTGCCCCTTCTCTTCCCCTGATGAGGAAGCTGTAAGTGCAGTGAGGTCTTCCCTCAGTCCTCTCCAGGCTGAACAGACCAAGTGACCTCAGCTGCTCTTCACACAGATTCCACTCAAGGCCCTTCACTGTCTTTGTTGCTCTCCTTTGGACACTCTTTAACAGCTTCACATTTTTCCTATATTGTGGTGCCCAAAACTGCCCACAATATTCAAGGTGGGGCTGCCTCAGTGCAGATCAGAACTGAACAATCCCCTCCCAGGTGTGGCAGTGGAGTAATTCTGTTTATTGGGCTGGAAGGTCATCCACCATTAGAAAAACAATCAGCATTAAAGTTAGGTGTGTTTAACATTAGAAAAGTGCCATGAAGACTGGCTGCTTTTCTTCATTCTTCTGGTGTTGAGCAAAAGATTTTGATGATATGTGGATGAACACCTTTAGCCAAGAGATGAGCAAGGGATGGAATTTAGGCAGCAACATCAACATTTTCAATTTATTTGGGTTTTAAATTTATAGCTTTCTTCTGTATCCTTATGTTTACTAAAATTTTAAAGAATGATTAATTAATTAGAGGATGGATGTAACTCTGACCAACTTGGTAGTTAAGACATTACAGGAAAGCCAGAATACCAAACTTTGTTCCAGCTCCACAGAAGCTGAGTGGTTCAGTGGATCCCTTTCCTCCTCTTTGCCTCTGTTTTTCAATCTGTAGAAATAAAACCTGTACCACCTTTTATTGTTGCTGTCTAGTTCTCTCTTCTCCCTGATATATGAACAACCTTAGGAGTAGTCTCTCGACTAAAGGTGCTGTTTAAGTGCCACCAGGATTTTGTCCTGCCTAAGAGAAGACATCCACAGTGTTTATTAATAAAATCCTCACATGAATTGCTCTGATTTTAGACTGCTAGAGCATTGGATGAGAGCCATGTCACATGTTTTAAAGGTCATGAGTAGACTTTGCATGTACAAAAAGTACTGTGAGTGGCCAGTCCAGGTGAGGTTTACACATCAGGGGTGAGGTGAGCTGCCTGTTTCCTCAGGACCTGGTGTTTGTTTCGATGCTTTGGAAGAGAATGTTCTGCATCAGTTTTCTCTACACCAATATAACAAAGCTGTAAATAATTATTTTGAGTCACAGACATTCAGGGCAGAAGTAAACAAATTTGTTCTGATTTGATTTGGTTAATTTCTCCAGTAATGTTGCCTTTATATGTGAAATTTCTTTTTTGTAGACCAAAAGCGAGGCTGCAAAAATGTCCTTAAAAGAAGAGCACAGAAAATTTCACCACTTATTGTGTTAATGAGCCTCTCTGCAGTCAACCCACTGAATGCTTTCTGCAAGTGGCCAGCAACATCAATATTAGAATAAAATACACTGACCTATTTCACTATAAAAAGAGTAAGTAAGGTGTAATTTATCATTTAGAGAATTTTTCATATAGAGAGAGCTGAAGTTATTGTTTCAGTGAAAATTCACCGTGACAATAATCCAATTACTGATGTCTGTGATCTGCTATAAAAGAAAAATGCTCTTGATGGCAGCAGAATTCTAGTCACAGGCATGTAACTCATGTCAGCACTCCAATTAAGTATTTTGTGCCATGTCTCTGCCACATATAGGATGCTGAATAAACACCAGCTAGCTGAATCTCTGCTGTGAGATATCTTGTGCTCATTGTTTTTCTTTTTGTTTTTCTTTTTTTTTAATTAACAAAACCCATTGAGTACTAAAAAGTAACTGAAATGGAGGAAATCACATAAAAATCTTATTACTTTGAGTTTGGTTAAGATAACGGCCTTTAGTGGAACTGATTTTTTTATGTCACTCTGAACACTCTCTGATGTATAAATTTCAACCAAAAAATCTCAATGAAATGAATGGAATTATATGTTATAAAAATTAATTTGTGCTCTTTTTAATGAGAGCAGAGTGGGTAGAAGAAGAGTAAGCTTCATATGAGTTCCCCTTGTCAAGAAAGATGTGAGTTAGTTCTTTTTTTTTTTTGTTTTGGATTCCTATTTTAAATTTTTTTCCCTGTATATTTCCAGTTTTCTGCTGTGAATCAAGAACTCATTTCCTATCAAATTCATCTTGAACATGTGGATGAGACTGCATAGATGCATAAAGTCAGACAAAGACAATGAAGAAGTCACATCCAGTATGAAAACACACTAATATAAACATTTTTAGAAATATTTCTTAGAGAAAAAAGAAGTCAGTAAGAATAAAAAGAAATAATTGTTGGTTCATTCTAAAAGTGTCTCTGGCCACAAAAACACTTTATTCAGGCCATCGATGTTTAGGAGTTAACTTGAAGAGCCAAAAGTAAATGGCAATTTAAGATAAATTTTTTTCAGAATCCCTTAACTCACTCCTCATTCTCAAGCATTCTATAGTTTGTAATTTATTACTCTTTATAGTACATAACTACAAGGCTAAAAAACTCTCTTGCTTCTGCTGTACAAATAAGAAATTGAAACCAAGCACTCAGAAAGTCTTGGTTACATCAAGTGCTGTCAGAGGAAAATAATTAAACTCAAGAATGATCTTGAAGAGAAGAAAAATTTATATATTTCAAATAGTATCTTCAGTAAACTGGAAAAGACCTGGTAATAAATAACTAATAGAAAACTATAGTCTGAAAAATTGAAATTGACAGAGCTTAGTGACAAAATGTGTCAAAAATATTTGACACCATTCTTTTTGGAGGGGCATAAGCATCCTTGAGTAATTGTCATTCAAAACCTGTCTTTTTGAGGGAAAATTATACGCATGGCTTGTGGACAGAGAGAAGTGTCCCTGGTAGATTTGGAGAGGCTTGTGCATGAAAAGAAAGCTGAGGGACTGTGAAAACCATGAGCAGAGTCCAAGAGCAGCCATGGGCACAGGTGCCTCTTCGCAGTACTGGCACTCCCACCCATCTGAATGCTGTCATTTCTGTTTTTTTCTTTTTATCCCACAAGTAACTATGGGCCAAACTTCTCAAGCTGTTCCACGTCCCAGGAGGGCTCAGGGCTGTGGGCTACAGAGATGTTGCACAAAGTCATGAGCCCCATGAGTGCACTGTGCTTCTACTTTACCTTCAGGTCTGCTAACCAGTGAGAACAGCTACTGGGACCCTGTTAATCATCACACACTCATTGTTGGTCATCAACATCCCAGTGGTCTTTCCTGGGTAGCAAATAACTGAATGTTTTTTACTGAGGACTTCAACATTAAAATTTTTCTTCTGTGCTACAGAAAACAATCGCTCCTTTTTTTTTCCTAATCCCTAAAAAAAAAAGCAATTTAATAAATTCACTCAGAGTTGTCCCAAATATAAGCATGTTGTAGAAAATAATCTTTCCTGAAAAGCAAGGAGGATAACAGTGTTAGGAAAAAGAAAATTCTGTGTGTCTATGGGACATGCTCACCTATGAATTAAGAATTCACTGGCTGTGCTGCTGACCATGGCAATGAGGTGAGGTCTATTAACACAGTTTTTGCAAAACATCCTTATTTGAAAGGAGGTGGAGAGCTTAAATGTCACCTGGAGATTGCAGGGAAGGAAGTCTTGGGTAGATTTTACTTCTGACTCTGCTGTGGCTGCCCCATATGTCACAATTTCCCCTTCCAGCAATAGCACCAGAAATCCATGATTTCCAAGACCCTGGTACAGGATGGCCTTTAGCAGCAGACCTGTTCCTTCCTGCCATTTATATATCTGTGCTGTTGGACTTGAGGACAGCAATGATATTTGTCAAAGAAGTGACAATATCCATCTGGGCTGTGATGGAGGACATGCTTTCTTCAGATAACACCATTGTCTATACCGTTATATACCCTTATTTAACTGTGCCTTGCTGAAGCAAAATGAATTTCTACACTTTTTTTCCAGAAACAACACGTCCACTTCTCTGAGCAAACAGATTTTGCTTTCATTTTTATCTCTTGGTGAATCTTATTTAAAGATTTTTTTCCTTCCAAACTGACACATGCAGTTATTTCACTTCCATACATAATATGATTACTTTTCACGAGAAAACAGGATTAAAAATTATTATGTAAACTGCCTTTTCTGTCCCACACCTGTGTGTGAATAATCAAACCAGGTTTGCAATCTCCTTCTGCTCCCACTACACCCAGGGTTTTTCTCCTCTGAACTGTTGTTGTTATCAAAATATGCTGTACCCACATATTCATCTTCTTGTTATTTATTGATATCACATATCATTTCTTGCCTTAGAGTTTCTGAATTGTCACAGAATAATAAAAGACCTTAACAATATATTGTTCAAGGAGCCTGGCATTTTATCTTGAAGTATGTCTAGTCAAGCAAATCCTCTGACTTCTATCTGGTTTTAGCTAAGGCATCAACAAATACCTCTTAAACACTCCTGCCTTTCATTTATCTTTCCTAGGTCAGCAGTCTTTAGTGTGTTGGGTGTCCTCACAATTAATTGCACTGCATTGCTGAAGATTTAAGATGCCTAGAGAAGTGTCACTGGGTGAAAGTAATTGGTGTCCTTGTGAGTGTTTGCTGCTAAAGTGTCTGGAGAGGGTCAGGAGAGGCTGTGGCTCTGTGTGCATCTCTGAGCTGGTACTGAGCTTTGCTGGGTACTGAGCTTTGTGGCAGAGCCAAATTCAAGTGCACTTTGAGGCCTCTTTGAGAGACAAGCTGGAGTATCCGAGGTCCTGAAGAGTTTTGTGGCAATCAGAAGTGTTAGGAAGAGCAAGAAACAATCTGATTTCACTGCCTGGGACAGAAAGCTTTGTGAGTGTCCTGTTGGGTTCTATAACCCAGATTGAATGCAGCCCTTACGGTTCAGTGATTGTAGGGAACTGGAGCTGTCACATAACTCTGCTTTTTCAGCCACAAGACTCTGACAGCCTGACCTCTCATTGCAGTCCTGAAAACGAAAGCACAAGCTCCTCCTCTGGTCTTCTGTCTCATGGAGTGCAGCTTCTTGTGTCTGGCTTTTCTGTGGTGAGCATTGATTTACTCCTAACTCTGCATCAATGTTGTCCAAAGGTTGACCTTCCTGCCTGTCACAGAGCTATTTGTATCTATTTCACTAGTCTTGGATAAGCAAGCTTTATATATTTTCTTTCTTCAATCTCTACTTCAAATATTTATGAGCAATCTGATTTTTGATCCTGTTTTCTCTTTGAACAGCTGATGTATGGTTTTAGTGTTTCTTTTGCCTTCTTTCTCTGATTCCCTAGTCCTTCTAATCCTATTTCTGGCTACACACTGTGTATCCTTCTCTAACAAGCTGTAGTTGTCCTCATGTAATTCTTCCCAGTAACTTTTTCCAGGAGGCACATGCTATTTTAAGAACTTAGCAGTGTCACTTTATGGATTCCTCTCATGCTTTTGACACAACTTTCCAGTTTTAACTTCCATTGGGAAAACACAGTGTCTGCTTGGCAGATGGAGTGGTAAGGGGCTGTAAAAGGATGGGGCTGCTACTGACTCTGGACTCTGGATTTTATACCATGCATGCATGTCCTGGTTTTGGCTGAGGACTGGGTTAATTTTTCACAGTGGCCATGAGGGGACGGGGCTGGAGCCATGTGGTCACGGCCAAGACCCAAATGTTATTCCATGCCATAGAACATCAGTCTATAAAGTGGAGGAAAACATCAGCAGCCTTCAGTGACTGCTCAGGGATGGCCTGACTGGACTTGGGCCAGCAGCTGCTGGGCAATTGTATCATGCATCACTTGTCTCTCTTGGATTTTATTCTCTTTTTCCTTTTCATTGTATTTATTGTTATTATAAAATTTATAACTAGCATGGTTGCCATTAATTAATATAATATAGGTTTATTTATTATTTTTATAACATTTTTATTTCAACCCATGAGTTTTACTTTTTTATTTGCAATTTTCCCCACCTGGAGTACTTCTAGAGCAAGGGAATCAGCCCAGATATGCCAGGAGTAACACCTGAACCCAGGGGTACAGAAGATAATTTCCATGAAGACCTTAATTCAAACAAAAGAGAGGTGAAAGCTCTGAGGGTTTCTGGCAGAAATGAATTGTTTTGTAGTACTATTTCTGCAGTATTTGTAGTATTGTTTTTGCAGTATTTTTTAGGAGATTTAGCAGAAAAATCTGTGTTTAAGAAATTCTCCTTGAACATTTGTTCTACCTGTTATGTCATTTCCAAGGAGCTAAAGTTAGAAACAAGATCAACAGTGATAAGAACCTGAATAATATGGGAATGACTGGAAAGGCTTTATTAGAGTTAGATTTTGGAGACCAAAGAAGTTCATTTTGGAGTCCTCTAGCCCACAGAGGAGAGATCTGACCCTGGTTGAGTGGTTATGTACACCACAAGTGGGAACTATAAATATACTTTGTTCACAGCTAATCACTTCAGAGAGATGTGTGTGGTACAAAGGTTTGGTCCAATTAATACAGTCTGTTGACTTTCTATATAGAGGATTTAGCAAGGACTGTGATTAAGCTCAGAAATACATGCCCCTTGAATGATTTCTCTGCCTCAGAAGAAAAAAGGCACAGGTGAACTTTTTTAATGGAAGACGACAAATAGATTGAAGCAAGACCTACCGTGCTTTGAGATGTATGCAAGAAATAAAAGGTCATTTTTATATCCAAATTGTATTTTAAATTACTCTGAATATAGACACATTCTTTGTTTCACAACACATTTGATATAATTCTGCTCCTGTATAGAGATATGATTAATTTTTTTTGTGTTTACTGCTAAGGGACATGTTAAGATGTCTATACCAGCAAAAGGAAGAAAGTGAATATCCATCACTTTTGCTTAGAATTAGTACTTTAATAAATAATCATGTTAATAATTCTGGAGGAATTTCAGTGCCCTGAATCTTAAGAGTCCTTCAGTTATAAATGGAAGTCTAATATTATATGTAGCCTGCTATGTTCCTTTGTAATGTGTAACATTTGTTTTGAAAGTCTGTCATTTCACAGAGAAGTACTTGCCCACGGCATCGAGGATATATGTTTCTGTCTCAAAGAGAGAGAATCCCATAGGAGTTTCATAGTTAAGGCAGTACATTTTTTCCTCTTTCTAGAAATTTTGGAGCAAAATAGTGTTGAGACTGTGGGAGAAGTGTTGGGTGAGAAGAAACAAAGCTGTAGACCTGTAAAGACTGGAGAAGCTTGGTGACCTTTATGAAGCATGCCTCTGGGGAATCTCTCTTCTTGAGGGAAGCAAAATGCATGGTTCCAAAGTTAAAAGCAAGTTTCCATGATGTGAACAGTGCCATCTTAACTGCAGACTCAGAACTTAAGGGAAATTCACCCCAGGCTTCTGGGAAATGAATAAAGGATATTTCCTTTGTGGAAGGTCAGTTTATGAGACTGATTAATTCTGAAAGGTCAGCATAGTGTGTCTAGCATTGTTTCATATACACATCCATCTTAAAACTCATGGTGTGTAATATGTTATCAGGTATCCTAATGACGCAGTTGATGATGTAGTTCTACACCAATCAGTTTTTAAGGGTTATTCTTAATTATGCCAATGAAAGCAAAAGTTCTTGGATCTCTATTTCTGTTTGCAAAATTATTTGGTTTATTTTCTCATTATTCTTTCATCATTTACTGTCCGCAGCTTGATGAGTAAATGTATAGATTATTTTTAGATATGTTTGAGAAATCTTTTCATTTTACACGTGATGGGCCTTAAGTACAGAATCACAATGTTTTTCTGATGAGCTGAGTTGCAATTCTGTTTTAAGGACAAAGATCAATATGTTCTCAAAACTTCAAGTTCCTCAGTGTCTGTAGAGACAGGCATTGTAATTGATCAGACACGAAGTGTACCTTGGTACCTAACAATATTCCTCATATTTCTTAGAGAAAGCTATTTGCAAATGTAAATGTTCTGTCAATGATAACTGAAGCTGGGAAATATGTCAGCAAAACTTAATTTGTTTACTCTATGTAATTTGTTTGTTAATGAACTGTGTATGAATGGAGTGCAATCTCAGCATATACATTTTCATTATTCAGATTTATTTGTTGAAATGTGTTGTTGACAGGGCTTGCTGCTCCTTTGTGATTAACTCATTAAACAGATTTGTTGCTCAGTATTTTTAAAATTAGTTGTTCTGCTTCAACACAACAAGCACATTGACTGGTTGTTCTTTTAATTTCAGTGTACCATATTTAAGCTCAAGATCCACATGGAGACTTGTCAGCACATAAATGTGAGGCAGTTAATTTAATCTGCAGTATATTTTTTGAATTTTATTATTATTAGCATACCTGTTTTCTAAAATGTCCTTAAAAAAAATCTTATATGTCATTTTGTAGTCATAGTAAGTTTGCATAAAAATTCTGAAAGCCTTTTTATGGAGAAATTTTTCAGTCAACCCCCCAAAATCCACTCATAAATAGCAGGAGAAGAAGAAATAGTTTGACAGTTGCATGGGATGATATTCTAAGTGTCAAGTTGTTGTTGAGAAAGAAGGAAGTGTAGATGAGCTACACTGGGAACTTTTCTCTGGGGCTTTATGACATAAGAAGAGATCCAGAACATTATTTGTTAAGTCTGAAAATGAAAATACTCATAAATTATTCACCCTACTAGCTGCTTTATGAAAAATAACTAGATGTTAATTTTAAACTTTTAGGAATTAGAATATGGAGCGTATAGTTATCCTTTAAAAATAAATAAATAAAAATAATTTGTGGTTCCAGTTTTGGGATCAAATCCCATGGAATTCATCCTTGTTTTCCTCTATGAAACTGTAGCTATAAATAATTCCTGCTATGTTTTTCCATCATATGATATGTCAGAATATATTTTGCTTCATATTAAATTAATATGTATTTTTTATTGGGAAATTTAAAGACTAATATATTGTCAGTGCAATAATAAAAGAATAGTTGATATAATAAGGAGTAACTTAGGTTGAGAGGGAAGCCTCATTTCAACTCACTGCACAAGACAGGGCCTGATTTTTGAGTATGTCCAAGGATGTCATTTAAATCCCCTGTGTGTACCTGTTCCAGTGCCTCAGTTTTCTGCAACTCTTGCTATTTAACACCTTTTTTCTTTTTTCTCTTACAGGGCTTCGGTTTGTGGGGCAATTTGTGTCAGTTGCCTCTTGCCCTTTGGCTGCACACTTTCAAAGCACCTGGCTTTCCTCCTTTGTACCCTCTCTTTAGTTTCTTCCTTGCTCTACCCTTCCAGAGTGAACCAGCCCAGTTCTCCCCCCTCTCCTGGTGTGCCATGCACCCCACTGCCCTGCCAGTGCACTGCCACTGGGCTCATTCCATATCTCTTAAACTGACCTGGCCAGAGCTGGGCCAGCCCCTCCAGATGTGTTTCTCCAAGGCTGAGAAGACAGGAATGTCAGCTCCCTCAATCTGCCAGCTGTACTTTAGGCAGCACAGCTCAGGATGTGGTTTGCTTCCTTTGCTCCCGCTGGCTCACACTCAGCTTGCTATCTACTGGGATACACAAGTCTTTTTCTGCAAAGCTGCTTTACAGCCAGTAATGCTCCAGTCTGTACCAGCTCTTCAGTTAGTCCTCTGAGGTGCAGAACTTGACATTAATATGGCTGAGCCTGATAAATTTCCTGTAAATGCCTTTCCTCTGACTGACAAGTCCTTCTCAACAGAGAACCTGCTGGTTTGGTATCATTCACCCTCCTGCAGTTTGATATTATCCATAAGATTTCTCAGGATGCACTGCATCTTATCATTCAGGACATTTATAAAAACAAAAACCAGTGTTGGCCTCAGTATAATTCCTCCTCTTGAGTATCACTGGCAATTTTCCACTGTTGGGCCACTGAACCCCTGATTACAGCCTTTTCAGCTTGGTAATCTGGCAATAATTTTCTGCATCCACCCATCAAAGTTGTATTTCACCACTTTTGTAATAGGATTTTTTTGAAATTTGTATGGAAATCTACATTTAAGGTAAATGACCTCAACTGTGGTAGTCTTGTTCACAAAGCAAGTAATTTCTTTGTAGAAAATAATGACATCATGCATAGATGTAAAATCAGCCTTTTTATGTCTTTTGCCATTTGGTCTCTGGCCCCATTAAAGAGGGGGGGTCCCCTACTTTCTGTAATTTAATTCTGTTGGTGAAATAAATATAGAAGCTCTGGTTGTTGCCCTTCACACCCCTTGTTAGTTTCAGTCCCAGCTGAGATATATCTTTCCTAAATCTTCTCTTTAAGTTAAAACATCATCTCTACATTCCTGCTAGGAGTCCTGTCCTTGTCCACACTCCTGAATACTGCTTTTTTTGAGTTCATTCTTAAGTGCCTTTTTCATCCATGCTTGCCTTTGACCACTCTTCCTTGGACTTCTGCCCCTTGTAGTTCGCCTGTGTGCTTTGGGGAGGTTGTTCTTGATCAGCTGTTCTGTGCCACTGTCCTTCAGAGCTGCCTCCCATGGGATCCTGCCTCCAGCTAATATATTCTGTCCTGACACAAGGGATGTTTTTCAGTGGTGATAATCAGGGCTTTTAGAGAGAAGTTAGTTCACTTCTACAGGGTATTTCTAGGGCTTGACCCAGCCCTGTTGTACTTGATCTCACCCCAGTGGTCTGAGCCAAATACATGTTATCATCCCATGTAACAGATACACTGAAGCCTCTGGCCCTAAAAATATAAAGATACCTACAGTAATTTAATTGAAAACTAGAGTATTTCTACACAGGTAGGTGGATATTGCCCTGAAATTTCTTCATTTAGACAGTGTGTTATGCTAAAAAAACACTTGACTCAAAGACAAATTTCAACAAAACTGCAAGTCCAGTGAAATGAACCAAATTCAGAGATCTGCGAGTGAGCACACACCATCATGATGCATTAGCAGGAAGGAAAAGCCAATCCAGATGCAATCTGGAGAAGTAGAGAGAGGAAATACTGAAAAATCTTTCTTCACTTACTATTGGCAACTGATATCTACAAGATGAGTGATAGAAGCATCTCAAATTGCTGTCAATTTCTTTGCCTATACAAAGTCTGGGTAGCTATGAATGGAAAGCTAAACAGATTAGGTCATTGGAACATTTAGATGATTACAGAATGTTAAAATTATCCTGGTTTTGTACAGGATAGAGTAAATTTTCTTCTTAGTAGCTATTACAGTGCTGTGTTTTTTGAATTGGAATGAGAATCATGCTGATAACACACAGATATTTCAGTTTTGCAATGTAGTATTTATACTAAGTCAAGGCTATTTCAGTGTCTCATGCTCTGCTATTAAGGAGGTGCACTAATCTGTGAGGGATTACAGTCAGGATGTCTGACCCAGATTTGCCAAAGGGATATTCCACACCACAGAATGTCACACCCAGTGTATGGAATGGGCAGAGTTTGGCAGGAGGGGCTGATGGTTATTTGGGATCTGGCTGAGCATCAGCCAGTGGGTGGTGAGCAATTGCATTGTGCATCAGCTGTCTTTCTTGTGTTTTATTTATCTCTCTGTTTTCTCCCTTCTCTTGTTAAAGGTATAGAAATTTGGCAGATAATACCCCTACCCCCTGAAAATTTAGCACACCATTTTATTTAAAATTCTTATTCTCTGAGAGTGGATGAGAGCGAGGAAGTTGCCCAAAGGAGCTGTGGATGCCCCATCCCTGGAAGTGTTCAAGGCCAGGTGAGATGGGATTTTAGCAACCTGATCTACTGGAAAATGTCCCTGCCCATGTCCCTGTTCCAACTAGATGATTTTTAAAGTCCCTTCCAACCCAAATAATTATATGATTCTATGTTTATTATTAGACTTTATTTTATTTCAGTTATTAAAATGTTTTTATCCTTTTCTTCTGATTCTCATCCTCATCCCACTGGGGAGTGGGTGAGCAGCTGCATGGCACTTTGTTGCCAGCTGAAGCTAAGCCAGACAGACTCAAGATGAAAAAGTCTAACATGGATCTTATTCTTCTTCCCAAATTCCACCTTTCATAGAACAGAAAGAAAAATGGTGCATATCTATCTATCTATCTATCTATCTATCTATCTATCTATCTATCTATCTATCTATCTAATCTATCATCTATCTATCTATCTATCTATCTATCTATCTATCTATCTATCTATCTAATCTATCTATTTATCTATCTATCCATCTATCCATCCTCTTTCTATTCTTAAACCAAAACCACTGAGTTCTTCCAGAAAAGAAAATTTAAGAAAGTTTGTGTCTTTGTTCTCTGGAAATGCAAGTGATTGCTTTACTTGTCATGTGTTAATAAAGTGCACTGCTCTGCAAACCCACACTAAAGATTAAACTGGAGGGTCCAAAAAGGGGTGAGGAACATCTTGGCTCTCTGTAATGTCCCCTGAAGGAACTCCACCATTTCCAGTCTGGAAACCAAGAGATGTGTGAAGACAATGTGAAGAGATGGAGATGAAGTTTATGTTTACTGTGAACAGTGGGAAATTTATGATGCATTTACTACTGTTTACTGCTTAATTTGCAGGGGTTGTGAGGAAAAAGCATGCTAGATAAATAAACTGCTCAATGAGGAGTCTGATCAAGTGAAATTCTGACACACTTGTAAATCAGCACTGACTCATACTTAAGCTCAGTTGTCTCATGCTTTTTTTCTTTGTTTTTGTAGTATTTCTGAGTAGGTTAAGAAATATTTTCATTAGATAATAATAATTTTAATTCTTTCTCTTGCCAGGGACTTTGTATTATGTATTTACCTTTTATTATCTTAGTCATGCTAACTGTACTAATCTCCTGGATATTTGTTCTGTGTGGTTTTATGTGTTTTTAATTGAGTGGCATAATATATTTATTATTTGTTCAGAATAAGAGTATAAAATTTAAGATATACAAATTTCTGCTGAGTCATTATTAAGAATGAGAACTCAGATTGTAGGACTTTTTTTTGCTCAGGTTTCAACATCTACTGAAAATGCAGCAGAGAAGCTAAATCTTTTATGTCTAATTGTATTATGTATTGTTAATCTACCTTTCTTTCTGAATGGATGACTTTGTTTGTGCCATTCTGATCCATGCTGTTGTTAAAGGCATTATGACATATATGATATCTAAATTTATTAGTATATATATCATAACTTATAGCTTTAGACTGATGTTTGTCTCTAACAAAAAAACCCCAACCACACCAAAACCAAGCTAACTACTTTAAGAATATTTTTCATCGTATTTTAATTTATTAATTCAGAAAGAGTCTGGAAGATTACATTGTATTACATAAGATCATACATAATGTAGTCTGAAGTACTTATATGTAAGAATCTTCTTACTCTATTAAGAGGTGTCCTTAAAATCTATGTGTTTGAAAAACAAGTCAGAAGGAAACTCAGAAGGCTATTAACATTGTCTTGGGAATTTTAAGGTCTTCTTCAGAACTATTCAAAACTATTTTGTGTCTAGGAGATAAAGAGGATGTAAATAAAGATAGTTCTGGACATTATTATTGTAACTCATACTGATAGTCTAGAACTGGTTGTTTCCCCTACTGCCAAGTGATCACAACAAGTGGAACACATCATTAAAATAAGAGCTGTTAATAAGATAAGTGTGATTTTGTGCCTGATTTCATTTGTTTATATATTTTGCCAAATTAGTCAAACGGATAATATATTGTTAAAATCTGTAATGAGTTATACAGAGTTATAGAAATAACAAATGACACCTTGTCATTATATTGACATTGAAGACTGAAAATAATTACCTCCACTGACATTACAGTGTAATATACACACAGGTGTATTGAAGTGGATTTAAAAAGTGCCTGAAAGCTCAGGCCATTAACTTGTAAAGAATACTGTAAAACCTCATCTCCCCAGCAGGAAAGACCAATGTAGGCTCCCAAAAAGTTGAATATCCAGACTTACATTTATAAAGCAAGCAAATACTTCAAACATTTACTGACTATTTTACGTTCTTTGACGTACGTCTACAGTTTTGTCACTGCACTGGAGGTGAGCTCACATCAGCAGCCTTCAGGGAAGACCTGGCTTTATGGTTGATGTGCCAGCAGCAGAGGAGCCCCAGGCCCTGCCTGGTCCCCCCGGGGTGGGGCTGCAGCAGTGACAGCCTTGGTGGCTGCAGAGCCGCCGGCAGCTGAGCGTGGTGGCTTTGTGCTGGCTCAGTCGTCTCCTCCCTCTCGAGCTGTGACCTCTGTGTCTGCAGCATGAAGAGGTTTTTGACAGAGGAGGGAGTGCATGTAAGCCTTGCAAGGTGCACAAAATGAGTTAATCTGTTTTGACTCTATTATACGAACTTATTTTATGTGTGACGATACTGCTGTTTTTCTTTCCCTCTTTCTATTGCCATTCATATTTTGTGTTCTGCTTTCTACATCATCCCAAGGTTAATTTGTCAATTATAAATAAGAGTTAAAGAGACAAAATGTGGAAGGCACACCTCACTGGTAGTGTCTGATCATTTTTGCTGTGTACTGAAACACCTCATCTCTGCTCTCTGAGGATTTTTTTAGAGTTGCAAACCCTGGGCAGGGAAGGGAAAATGTTATTTTATGTGTATGATGACAATGGGGGAATGGGATGGGAGATTGCTCCCACTAATTAGACAGTTAAAGAATGGACCTTTTATGATATTTTCAGACCAAAGACAGAATAAATATGCTGCTGGTGTTGAGTGTGAGATGGACTGGAAAGGACTGTCTCAGGTGTGTTAGATGGCAGGCACCCATGGACTGGGGAGACAGCAGAGAGGCTAAATGCTCCCCACATAAACATATCAGACATATCATAGCTGGCAAAGTCCTCACAAACTGAAAGTTCCTTTCCTCTGAGAAACCCACCAAGCTGATAATTGTCAGAGTAATGCACTGGGGATTTTATATTTTATTTTATTTTATTTTATTTTGTTTTGTTGAATTTTTATTTTATTTTATTTTTGGTACAAGTTAGCTCAGTTTTTCCTCAGTTCTAGCATGATAGATGTTGAGCACTTTTGACATGCAGATCTTTAAACAAACTAGGAGCTTGGTGTGGTAGTAGTGGTTTCATAACCTAAATGAAATGAAATGTAGTGGTTTCATAACCTGAATCCCTGTAAATGTAATATATATCTTGTGTCAACAAGATAGATATCATTCTTCAGTTTATAATAGTCCAGTTTTGGGAAGTAGATCAAATTTCTAGTTCCCTCACATAATATATTTTCTTGTAATGTTATTTTCCCTTAGGATGGTAAGTTGGTTTTTTTCTTTCCAAGTAAATAGGGAGAAAAAACAAACAACACAGCTAAAAAGGCTTTGGTTGATTGTTTTTAACACTTCCTTCTCAGGTGAAAAAAATAGACTGTAGCTGTCTATAGTGAATGGTGTGATGACAAACCTCTGATTTCCAGGTCTTCAGGAAAATTTGATGAACAAAAGTGCCTGTGGGAGAATACGATGCATTAAAGTTTTAAAATTTGCCTTTTCCGCAATTCAAGTTTCATTTGTCTGTTGAGTTTATATGTGGCTTGTATGTTCCTCATTAGGGAAAAATAGTACAGAAAAGGTTTGCAGTGAAAAAAAAGGTGCCACATTTCAGAGATATTTGTATGACAATGTTGGGATGCAGGCAGGAAGGCAAGGGTTATGATGAGATATGCTCTTCTGCCTCTCTGTGCCCTCTGCACACTTCCAGCAGCTCTGTTTTAATAAGATTCTTTGTTGAGAATTTGAGAATTTGAAGAGCAGACCTAGTTTATTTTGTGCATTACAATCAAGATTAATAATTGCAGTAAAAGAGTATCTAAATAAAAGGGTTTTTTTTTTTTGTTGTTTTTTTTTTTTTAATTTATTTTTTGTTCTTGTTTCATGCACTTCAGCATGTTTTTCTGCTTTGAATTACTGATTTCCCAGCTTCAGATTGGGAAATGACTTATAAGTACATTATAGTCACAGAAACAGTAATTAAAATCTCTGTAACACAAGTTAACCCTTTCCTGAAATTATTATCAATTTGAATTAATCATCAGACATGACAAAAGAGAATGCTTTTTCTAGGAAAGTCTCAGAAAGGGTAATGCATTGTTTAAAAATGAAATCAAGGAACATCTAGTTCAAATGAAAAGCAAAAGCATCTAAAATACTCTTCTTTTAAGCTGCATGGAGCTGCTGGAGTAGTTGTCTCAGCCGTCTTTTGTGTCTTACTTCCCCTTAGCCAATTTTAGCCAGCTGCTCAGGCTGCTGGAAACATCTCTCTTATGAGGAAAGGCTGAAGGAGCTGGGCTGAGAAGAAATGGCTGAGAGGGAAACTCATCACTGTCTGTGAGTGTTTGAAGGGTGGGTGTTGAGAGGATGGAGCCTTTTGAGGGCTCCTCTTGGTGGTGCCAAGCAACAGGGAAAGAGGCAAGGGGCAGAAATTGATGCAGAGGAAGTTCCACCTGAACATGAGGAAGAACTTCTTCCCTGTGCAGAGAGCTGTGAACACTGGAGACGTTTAAAAACCATCTGGGCACAATCCTGTGCCATGTGTTCTGGCATGGCCCTGCTGGAGCAGGGAGGTTGGAGCAGATGACCCCACTGGGTCACTCCCAACCTGAGCCATTCTGCGGTTCTGTGACTCAGTGAAGACATCGTGGTCTCCACTCTGTGGAGCATGAAGGAGCAGACTGAGCATGAAGGAGCAGACTTTCCCTGTTTAGTGACATAGTGACATGCTCTTCATCACTGCACAATGAACAACACTCAAAGCATCCAGCTTCAGCTCTTATGTGTTGTATAATTCTAGTATTGATCTTAGTGAGGCTAAAGCTGTTACTGGCAAGTTGACCACGTTGCACATCGCAGACTCCCTCACCTTTTCATTTGCTCTTATTTTCTCATTCTGCTTCTTTAGCTTTTCTGCTTTTCACCCCTCATGGTTCATCCTGTACAGCCTCAATTCAGCAACTCTATTACACTATTAGGTGTCTTGGTTATCAACATGGAAAACCAAAATTATTTTCCTTTTTTTCCTTAAATTAAAAAAATAAATATTGCAGGTACAGCTAAATGGTTAGTTTTCAAAAGCAACCCAAAAGTTAAACCCAAGGAAATGTCATCCTTCTCCTGAGTCACAAAGATGTGCAACATGTCACAATGCTATTGTGGCTTAGGTCCATACAATGCTGTCCAAACTGCTTTGCTGATGGAGTCCTCTGCTTCCCTTCACTTTATACAGCTTCAATTTTCTTTCTGAGCTTTATTTCCTTTGATTGCTTTTCCACTGCAGTTTAAAATTAGTGGAATGCTGTTGCTTGCTGGCATTTACTGATTTCAGTGTGAGTTTTGGTAAGTACCTGCATTTGCAATGAATTGAAAATGAAGAGATTTATGTCAAGACAGAGTCTAAACTCTTGAATTCAATTCATCCATGTTGCTCTGTTTGTCTAACCTTTGGCAAATCTCCCTGAATGCATTGTGTTAAAGAGGAAATGCAGTGAGGATTTCAGAAATTTGCTGTTATAGAACTGATAAACCATAGAGTTTATTAACAGCAATATATAGATAACAAATTAGATGCAAAAAAAAAAAGATTAAAAAAATATTAGGAAAAGAAGATTACAGCAGGTAAATCTCTTTGTGACTTAACTAAAATACTGCAAGATCCCCAATATTTTGCTCCATGCAAGGGAGTTTCCCAGTTTATGAAGAACTAGTCTAAGACACTGCTTCCTCTACAGACTTTCATGGTAAAGGTGCAAAACAATCCCTGAGCTGTCTCTGATGGATAAAAGCTATAAAAGCAGCATTAACTCTGATCCCCTTCTCCTGCAGAAAATGGAAGTATGAGATCCTAGCTGATGAATGGGGGGAATTTAAGGTGTGGGGCTTTCCAGGAGATGTTTGTAAACTCAAATTGAAGAGGTATTTTGGAATATGGAAAAAATGAAATTGTTTTTTAGTAAATCTTACATGAAAAACCACTCCTCTAATTTGATTTATATATTTCAGGCAGCTTTCTGGAATATTTACTCTTTTAAACACAGATTTGAATTAATGTTCTTGCCACCAAGATCAACCCAGAGTCCTAAAAAACATTATCAAACAAAGCAAGCACAAAATCTATGAAACCAGCTACTAAGTCCATAATTGCACCTATAAACTTTTTGAAAATAGTCAGTTTAGCTAAATGCAAGTCAGAGTTAATGTAAGGATGTATTTAATAATTTAGACCTCTTAAATCAGAGTTTCTTCAAGAAGAATCTATGAGGAAAACAGTGCAGGCATAGGAAATCTTGCTTTATCTGCTGATGAAAGACTTTTTAAATAACTGTTATTATTCTTAAGAATGCATGGTGTGGTTGTATGGAAAATATTTGGAGATATGACAATCACATCTGTTAGAAAAGTTGTGTTTACATGAATACAACTTTTGCATCACAAATTAGTCTGGTTTCCATGCTGTACTGAAATATGAAGAACTTTGTACTTGTGATGAAGAGCTGACCTAGTTTTTTAAGATTACTTTGTGTTATAGTCACATATATTGAAAGAATTCAACTGTAACCTTTTATAATTAAGAATAATGGCTAGGCATGAGATCTGAACTGCTTACAGGACTTAAAAATCAATTAATTTCTTTCTAGTTGCACTGTACTGATTAAACCTATTCAACAAAACACAAAATAAACTTCTGAACTGAGCTTTGTGAAATAAACCCAACCTGAGCTAATAGTTTTAATGCCTTTCTGTCTCTGATTTAATTGTGTTTGATCCTATAATGCAAGTTGGAAATGGGGAAAAAGTTTTATTTAATCTTACCTGATGGTGTAATCAGGATAATGAAATATCTGTAGTATATTAAAGCTGGCTAACAACATAAAATATACCTAAGTATATTATGCTGTTTAAAATGTGTTCATGTATATGTAAATATACATAGCACAAGAATGCTAAATTTATGATCTGAAAAAATCAAATGTGTAAGGAAGTATAAAAAACCACAAGGCTGTGTTAGATCTGTTGCAAAGCCCAACCATGTTCATGAAAGGCACCTTGCCACACAGTCACAGACTTACCAAACTAGCACAGAAAACTGTTTGCATTTGCTGATTTTGGCCATACAAAATTATTGCACATGGGTGGAAAGAGATGCTTCTGGGATCATATGTGGGACACTTAGAAGCTCTCCCACATGGGTGCACAGTGTCCCTTCAGGTAGCAGCTCTGTGCTGCAGAACCTCACTGCTCTAGAGGCAGAAAAACTTGTCGTTTCCAAGCTAAGTTTGTTGCTCATCTTTATAAAATCATTTCTTTGTAAGCCAAAATAAATTTTTTTTGTCAGTATCATATCCTGATTTTTCTTTGCATTGATATTAACTTTCAGTTTCATGACACCAAAAACATTTTAGGCATATTCCTGTAGTAAAAGAGTAAAGAAAGTTTATGAATAAATCTCAAAGCAAGAATGGCTCTTTTAGTGCTTCTGAAAATCTTATGTATCTTTTTTGAGCAGGACATTTTGTCTCTCACTTGTGTTGGAGTCCTCATTTTTCTCAGTCTCTTACTCAGAATACATGTCCTTTAGGAACTTCCAACATTTGCAGATTTTTCAAGAATTTTCTACAAGACACCGGGAAATGCTCCACTGAAAATCCTCACTGCAGGTATTTGTCACACTTTCTTTGCTTAGAAAAATCACTTTTCTCATAATCTGGCCTTTTATCTTTCAAGCATGTGTCACAATGCAATGGCAATTGCATGGACTCAGAATAGCACTGGTTCAGAAATCCCACCTCTTTGCAGACTAGGCAAGATAAGAAAAATAAAGGAATGAGGAAGTTTTAATGTAATTCTGAATAAAAAATTATAAGTGTGTACAGCACATCTTCTATGAGTTTATGAACATTTAAAACTTCTATGTGTCTACACAGATATTACAGTGATAAAATTAAATTTAGACTACACCTCCAAACATGGACTGTGAACTGCTTCTACATCATCCCTGATAGCACTGATCACAGGATTTGATCAAGGCTGAAGGAGGATTTAAGGCTTGTGATCTTATTTTCACTGCACATTTTTCTGACAGCATAGTCAGTAAATGACTTTATAAAAATCCATTTAATTTTGACTACAAGAGCTATTGCATTCAAATTGTTGGCTCTGGAACAATACTGCAGTGGTTGCCATGTGCCATTACATTTTGCTCTTTTTTACATTTATGTGCTACAATTATCCAGTTCATTATTATATAGGCAGTATTAAACTAAAGATTTCTAAATTTGCACTAAGACCATTATCTTAATTTGATCATTTTTAAGCAGGCAGATATATACTTCAGTGGTCTACTTTTGATCTTACAGAGAAGACCACACTTAACAGCTTGGCTGGCATGGGATCTGAATGTGCCATCCTTCCAAAAGGATTAATACCACTTGTTCAAATAATTAAAACTATTTTATAATGAAAATTCTCCCAGTTGGAAAATTTAATATTTGATGTGCAGTTTCAACACTTTGATTTCATATGAACTGGATGTTCTGTTTTCTATAAAAGCTTCATTTGTTGGAATCTGAGTTGGGAATGTCCAATGGTAATTTTGAAAACAGCAATAGGACATTTCTAGCAAAGGTCTCTAAGAGTTATTTTGTAGAGTTAGGATTTTCCTTCTTGTGATTTGATGTTTAGAAAGGTGGTACACAAAAAGTACACTAACATGGAAGGTGAGGTGTTATCCCATCATGCTAGATACAATATGCTTCTTGTTCCCATCTTGTTTTATTCACATAGAAAGCACACATTTAAATATGGTGTGGAGGTGACAAAAATTATGGCATTTCTTCCCCTAAAAGCCAACTATCCTGTTATGGGCTAGAAGTTTAAATTTTTCATAGTGTGTTCATGAATATGTTCTGCATAAATGCCTCCTTAATTTTTCTTACAGCTTTAAGATCGAGTTTATTTCTATATACACCCAAGTATATATACCTAAAACCAAATAAATATTTATATACGGAGGATGGCATTCTTACCTGTTTGAAATTATTAGCAATATACTTTTAGTTAAATATGGTCTCACATTTTGTTGGAATTGCTCTTATGTTGTGAAACCAGGTACTTTACTAAATAATTAAAATTTTCTGTTCCAGAAAAATGACTTTTTCAGGAAGATGCTTTGTTGAATGACTCAAATTTGTAAGCATTTAGTGAAATGACTGGAATAACAGGCACTTTGTTACCTAGTTGGACTGCTGTACTCAGTTGTATGAAATCACAGAATCACAGAATATGAGTTGGAGGTGACCCATCAGGATAACTGAGTCCAATTTCTGGCTCTGCACAGTACAATCCATCAGTCTCACTATCTGTCCAAGAATATTGTCTGAAAGCTCCTTGAAACCAGACTCTGAAATCAGGTGCTCTGACCACTTCCCTAGGGAGCCTGTTCCAGTGCCCAATCACCCTCTGGGTGAAGAAATTGTTCTAATATTCAACCTAAACCTCCCCTGACTCAGCTTCAGGCCATCCCCTTGGGTCCTGCCACTGGTCACAGAGAGAAGACATCAGTGCCTGCCCCTCCTCTGCCCCTCAGGAGGAATTGTCACTGCAGTGAGCTCTCCCCTCAGTCTCCTCCAGGCTGAACAGACCGAGGGACCTCAGCCCCTCCTCGCATGTCTCCCCTCAAGGCCCTTCACCATCCTCATTTCCCTTCTTTGGACTCTCTCTAGCAGCTGAATGTCTTTGCTGCCAATGTCCACAATATTCAAGGTGAGGCTGCTGCAGAGCAGAGCAGGACAATCCCCTCCCTTGCCTGGGCTGGTGATGCTGTGCCTGATGCCCAGGGCATGCTTGGCCCTCTTGCCTGGTCCATGTCCCTGTTTTTGAGGTTACCATCCTCATCCTGTAACAGGCTGGTGTCATTTCTACACTGCCTTTTGCATTAATATATTGTAAAACTTCATTTTATTGTTCCCCACAATTCTGACCAACTTCTGCTTCAGATAAGCTTTGGCCACATGACTTTTCTCCCTACAGGGGCAAGCAGCATCTCTGCCTTACTGTTTTGGGCAGTTTATTAAATTCTCGCATCAGTGAAATCTAGCATATTAAAAACTGTAGCATGTAGGATGTTCTGCTGCAATACTGCTACAGAAAGTAAAATCTTCCATCAAAATGCTACTCTCAGAAGCTTTTCACAGGAAGTAAAATTTTCCATCAAAATGCTACTGTCAGAAGCTTTTCACAATCTGATTTATGCTTGGTACTACTTCTTTTCATTTGTAACCCATTTCAAATTAGATTTGGGATTTTGTCTGCAGCTGCAAGCATTGTAGAAGAGAGGTCACTGACAGGAGAGGGTGGAAGTTGGGGTTTTGGTTTTCTGGAAGGGAGCTTCATGACATCCACTGCTCTTTTTGAAAAGCAAGCATAAGTTCATTAGGTCATTGATGGACCTATATTAGGAAAAGGCAATAAACTGCTCTTAGCATATTGCATTTCCATATAAAATAAAACTCATTGAGCAGGCTTGGGTTCTTAGGGGAACATAAAGTCTCCTTTTAATTAGATATACAATGCCACATCTTTGGCATCTTACTAAAAACATTTTAAAAGCATTGCAATGTTGGCTGTGGGTTTAAATTTTCTTTACTCGCATTTCTTTATAATAAACCACACCAATATTTATACAGACCTTGCAGATCTTTCACATTTCTGTTGCTTTGGACTTGATGATCCTGATGAGTCCCTTCCAACTCAGCATATTGAATAATTAACAGCAAAGTATACTCGGTAGAGTGGCTGCATGTTGTACCTAGGTGCCACTAGGTACTGCCTGGAACTGCTAGTTTAGAATGAATATATATATATACACACATGCTCACATGTTGTATACTAGAATATATATGTATATATATTATAATGATTGGTCAACTGTTGAAAAACATCAGCTGTAGGGAACAGGAAAATGATTACTTTTTATGAAAGTTCTTTTTTGATGTGTTTCTAGCTGAGTGCATCATATACTGCTAATATTTAATGCTTCTAGCATCTGATATTTAATGCTTCTAGCATCTACTATGTGTGAGTTCTGACTCACATTTGTAATACAATGTGAAAATAAAATTCCTCCCCAAACCCTATCTAATAAGTTTGCTTTCTTATTTCATTATGCCTGCTCCAATAACATCATAAAATCACCATTAAAAACATATTTTTGACTCCAGGGAAGTAGGCTTAGAGAAACTGCTTAAGGCTTGAAGCAGAAAATTTGAATACAAAATATTTTTGCAGGACGTATATTTGTAATTTGGGTTGAGGAGGAGGAAAATGAGGCCCCTTGCCTTGTGGAGAGCTTGAGAAAGGGAAATGGAGCTTTGTGAATTTTTAAAAGTTTTATTTTTTACAATATCTCTTAATCTCTTTCTTTTTTTTTTTTTTAACACAAAAAAAGCCTTGGTAGAAAACATGCTGTGTTTTTTATTTGTTTTTGCTTTAAAAATCACTTTTAGAAATCCATTTAGAGAGAAAAAGAGCTGTTTCCCACATTTACTAGGGAAGAAATCACAGATGATCTGCACACAGTCCTATTTTACAGCAGCACTGTAACTTTTCTCACTTTGATTGAATTTCCTCAAGGTTTGATGCTAGTCTTGGAATGAATCCCTGTACTCCATACATGTATCTTCATCTTGAAGGGTAGGTATGTCTTGCAGATGTTATTTGGTATAATTAAATGAGTAAAGAAAATCTTGTCTCTCATTTAATGCAATTGGATGAATTGATCTCTGACATCCATTTTCCCTGATTACTTTAGCGAGACAATTTACTCTAAATTGGCCAATCTTGACAATAAAAAAGAAATCACAAGAGAAATGAAATAAATAGGCAAAACAGCAGAGTTTCTATAGAAAAATACTGTGCAGCCAGAAGGTAAACAAGGATTTGGTTTGGTTTCAATTCATATTGCAAAGCCTGAAAAAGCTTTCTGAAAACATACTTTGTATTTTCTGGTGGGATTCAAGTGAGTAAATAAAGACCTTTAGCAAAGATTCCACAAACTGATATGTGGAAAACATTCTTGCTCCTCTCTTCAAAAAGTCAGAGCCAAAGGTGACTATTGCTGTTGTAGTCCTCCTCACCTTGGCTCTCTCAGACCAGGTGAGATAAAATCCACATTTAGTGTCTGCATTGCAAATTCACAGCACTCAGCTGAACATATGCCCAAAGTCTTAAAAAATACAGGTGTTTTGATGTGTGCTTTACCATATTTAAATAGGGTTTCTGATGATATTTCACATACTGGGGGAAATTACCCACATCCAGGATCTTGAAAAAATGTCTTGCAAATTTGGATAGCTAAGTTTCCCATCAGAGTTGGGAAATGAGTTTAATGTATTGGATTATTTATTTAACTTTTCCCCTGTTTTTGCCTTTAGTCTCCAATATTTCCTTGGCCAGGTGACTAAGGAGGTTACATCAAGAATCTCACATAAATTTTTCTCTTGGCTATCATCTAGTTTAGATTTTTTCCTGTGCTTTCCCTGTCAAAGTTCCATGAGTGGCTGCAGTTTTAATGAACTGACATTTAAATTTTGTCTGATTTTCAAATTAATTTCTTATTAACATCTATCACTCCAACTGCATGCCTGAAGTTAAATTAAAAATTAGATAGAAAAAAAATAAATCACATTAATTTTGCATTTCATCCATTCAAACCTTTCAGTTTAATGTCAAAATATCAGAAAATGGTGCACTTCTGTTGGTGAAAATCTGAGGAAAATGAAGGAATATGCCTTTAGGAAAAGAGGATGAAATGCCTTTTTCATTTTTAGAGGTATTGAATAAAGTGTGTATGTTTTACTGGGAGTTGGTCTGCAGGTCATCTATCTCCTTCAACAGCATTGTTATTGGCAGGCTAGAGGAAAAGGTTCCTTATTGTTTTCACTCTGTTTCTGTGAATATTTACTCTTTGAAATGTGTCACTGCCTCCATTTCAGTGGCTGAGACTGCCCTGTGGCTTTGAACCACTTTGGTTTGATTCTATGATTAATTCTGTTATTCTGTGAACTCAAAAGTAGAGGTTCTTTTCATAAGTTCGTTTTTCCAGAATAGAAAAAGGAGAGCTGTGGCTTGGAAGTACCTGTACTGTGGCTCAATAAGGGCATTATTTTTGTCCCTGGTGGAAAATTACATATCAAATGACATTGTGTGGAATTTGCTGCTTTCTGAAGCAGACTTTGTATTGGAATACAGCAACTTGTACCTTCAGCAGGCATTTTACTCATCCAGTCTTGCCATGCAGCTTTAGTAAGAGGGCATAAGCAAAACACAAATTCCATTTATCCCAGGTCCACATATCTGCCTTCTCTCTTACCCCTTCCCAGTCACAGTGAAGTAGAAAAGGTGAGACTGAATAAAATGCTAGTGGGGAAAAATGTAATTGTATTAACTATTTCTTAGAACTATGAGACAATTCAAATTTCAGATTGTTATTCTAACAAAAACAATTTTATATGTATGGATTTGAAATAATTTTCAGCAAATAACTCAAAAATACTTTCTCTTTCAGCTTGTAGTATATGTTATATTTAAATTTGACTCCAGATTTAGAGCCATAGTAATGACTTTGGAAGATTTATTCATCCTTGTCACTACTATAAGGCAATTTCACACTTCCCTGACTCTTTAGAGGTGTAATACTGGGAAGTGTTAATTGACCAAATCCTCAGTAAGAGGGAGAGAAATAAGGGAACATGAAGTATAATTCTGTTTATGAGTTTGACTTGGAAATGACACATCACACAACAGATATTCAGAGGCAATAAAACTTAAGCTCTTTTCTATTTCAATAAACTACTCTAAACTCTCAAATGGACTACTTGGATTACATAATATATACACCAGCTTTCTGTTCTATATTACACATATACCAGGAAAGCTGGTTGGGCCAGACACTGACCTTAATTTGAAGATACACCTTTCTTCTCTCATCCAAATGCTTCAACAAGAAAAGACAGGCATGGCTGTGAATACAGAATAGAAGGTGTTTTCAGGTGTGGGGAAACTGCTACAATCACCTTGCCTGTAAAAATCCCATGCCTTTCCTGGATTTGCCAAACATTTCCATCTGTCTTTGCTCCTGATGCTGGCAGATGTCAGAAGGTCCCCTTCTTCTTCACAGGCAGTTGAAGTGAAACTTTTCCAATGAAGTCTGTGTGGATCTCAGAGGACAAGGGAACAGTCAGCACAACAAACCCCTTGTTTAAGTAGTCAGGTTGTGGCTATTCCTGTTCAGTCTGACAGGTCTCTTTCTCATGAGTAATACAAAACAGAAAAATGGTTACTTTTCACTCTGTTTAAGAGCAAACATTAGTTCCAGTTTGTGTCTTTTTAACCATAATCTTCACCTTTCTCATTTGGGAACAAACAGAAGAGCCAGCCAAAATCAACCACCAATTTTTCTCTTAAAACATGTATTTAAACACTACCTTCTTCTGATTCTTGCTGAAGCTACACAATCAGCAAATATCTGGGTATGAGTGGCCTTAGTAACAACTGTGCTTACAGAAAATATGTCACTCTTATTCTGTTTTGTTAGTCATCCACAGTGTGTTTCTTTCTAAAAATGTCTAAAACTACCTTGGCTTTGGAGACACAAGAGAAGTGAAACAATTAATACCACAGAGCTTACTCCGACTAAAATTTGCATTTTACCTTTGGCTCCTGAATTGACAGTGGTTTGCATTCTTCTCTGCCCTCCCTCCCTCCTTCCCCCAGGTGTAAAGTAATACTTCAAAACCTAAAAATGTGTCTTTGATAACTTTAAATTACTCTTAATACCACCTCATCTTGTCATAACAAAGCAGGCTTATACTCCAAAGGGGACTGTCTGGTAGTTTTGACTAGATCAGTGGAATTATCATGGATTATTTTTAACTTTGGTCCCAGCTCTTTGAGTTTTATTCTGACTGTCTGAATTAATGGGAAAATTGAAAGCAAACCCTATATAAAGCAATGGGGTTTAAAGTAATACTATCCAAGGAAGTTGATAAAACTCTTATACAGACCCTGTTAAAGATATAAAAGTCTCAGTCCAAGCATGTTGTGATCCAGTTCAGGTATTTGTAAAAAATGGGTGAGACCTAAGGGTAGGTATCATATAATTATGACTGGTTTAGAAAGTCATAAGGTTTTTTATTTAATTGGAGGTTGGGGAGCAGAGTTGAGCTTAAAATCAGTTAAAAATCTCATCCTTTTCTTGCTGATTTGTTCTTCTTACAAAAATAGTTTTGATCTAGTGTGATCAAAAATTATTTGGCACTTTTTTATGTCCACTGGAAAAGTGGGACATGCACAAGATGAAAGAGTGTAAGAAATTTGAAGAAGAAGAGGAAGTAATAAGCAGAAGTAAAAGAAAGAGAATCAGAGTAAACCAGATAATGAACAGGAAGAGATAACACTGAGAAGGGAATACATTTTTAGGTATTACAGATTCTTTTATCTCCATTTTTTAGACTGCATGAAACTAATTTCCTGGATAAGCATACTTAATTGGAGGAAGAAAACTAATCAGATCAGATTCAAAGTTTATTGCAAAAATGAGACTTTAAGGTGATAAAGTAATCATTCTTTGTTCAATCTTTTACATCTCAATTGTTTATTTCAAACCACAAAGACTTGTAATTGTAAAGATAATGAGGTATCTGATTTTTTTTCTATCTTTCCTACTTTGTCATTGTCAGCCTGTTGTGCCTCCCACTGCATCATGAGCAGACTTTTCATTACAAATCTCTTTAGCAAATCTAAACCCTTTCAAAGGGGAATAGCCCTGTGTTTTCTCCTTGGAGAATCCTGGACTAGTGAGGTGTTAAAATTGACTGTGTCTCTTTCTTTAACTGTGATATAAACATTATAATTAATGCAATGAATGAGAAAATAAGTATTAGAAAAAAATATCAAAAGAAGAAAAAGGGGAAACTTGGAACCTTTTTCAGCATGGGTCAAAACACTATACTGCTTCTGTCCTTCAGGCTTGTGTTAAAAAGCAAAATACATCCATTTGTGCCTGGCCATTTAAAACAGTCCATCTGAAGCTTCAATATAATCAGGCAAATAAAATTGTTTATGGTTAGTTTTTCTGGTTTTATTGCCTTCTCTGTCTGGAAATTAGCAAGAGAAAAACATTTCTGAGTTGGTTTAATAGAATTACTTGAAGGAACAAGGTTTCGGGGTCTAAAGATTGGAAAATTACCACAAGTAATTTTACCCTCAAAATTAGTTTTGGATTAAAGTCTGTCTCTAATAGAAAGAAATAAAGTGCTTTTCCTTCATATTTTTGGTTAGTTTAATGTGAATGTGAGCAGCTTTTTTGAAAAGGTTGGCTATCAGATTCAAATGTGCCTATGATCTTGCATAGATGTCAGTGCTTTTAGCATCTCTTTAATTTAGTTTGTCTTCTATTATGTCAACATGTCATCCCTTCCTTCCAAACAGGAGTAATATAGGGTTAACTAGTAATGCATAAAAGTTTTTTTTTATTAATAAATGAATGTATAAAAATTCAACCCTGCATAGGTAGATTATGTACTGACCGTGCACCAGTGCATAGTTCATAACTGTCTTTGATACCCCAATGAAAGTGAACATTTTAAATCATCAGTCAGGAACATCCCTCTATTTCTGGATAAAATAAAACTCAAAATAAACAACACATTTTAATGTGAGCATCCATCAACATGGATAATTCTTTTGAAACAGAATATTTTAAATCTTGTATTAATACAGGCAGCTACCCAGTTTCTGAGCCCCTTCTGAAGACGGGTACAACCATCACCAGCTCTATGATCTGCCGACTAAGAACTGTACTCAACAACCAGACAAACAAGTCTGTTGACTCCTTGCATTTTAGGTTTTGTAAATGGGCTCACAGCTCTCACATGGAGCAGATTTAGTAGTTCTATTCACGTTGGGGCAATTACTTAAATTTGCTGTTCCTTAAGACTTTAATACCACAATAACGACAAGTAGCAAGAATAGAAATAAAGCTCTACAGTCAATCAGGGGAGTGTGAATGAGTGACAGAGTGAGGAAGAGAAAATAATAGATGGCATTTTCTAGCTGACTAGGACAGGTCAGTCAGGGAATAATTGCTTGTAGGATTTCTTTTAGTGGCAAGGACAGAGGAAATGTCATATGTGAACTGTAAATAAAACACTGATAAGATTGGAAAAATTGCAAATATATATCATTATGTAAAGTACTTTCCACTTATTCTGACAAAATCAAAAGCCAGCTTGTGCTGTATAGCTGGTAGGAGAGTATTAGGCATTCAAGAATATGATTTGTGCTGAGTTGATGTAGACACCAAGTAAAGGTCAGATGAATCCCGACCTATAAATATGTGTTTCTTAATTTGTTAAATGAGTTATTTTCTTCCAGACATAGAGAGCTTTCCTCTTGCATATCCCAGTGTTATCTTCATTCATAGAAATCAATGTAATTTAGTGGCTAAATCAATATTTGTGATCTTAAGAGTTGAATGAAGTGGCCTTTATAAAGATTCTGCCAGATCGGACTCAAAAAAGAATGTAATTTACAGAACTGTGGTTCCCAGAATGGCTGAGAGAGGAAGGCACCTCTGGAGATTGTCTAGTCCAACAGGTTCAGTGAGAGAAGATTGCCTGGGGACACATTGGATGTAGAGTCTGCAATCGCCCTGGACAACCTGTGGCAGTGTTTCTTCATGCCCACTCTTACTCTTTTACTCTTTTACTCTTTTACTCTTACTCAGCATTTCCTGTGTTTCAGTTAGTACCTTTAGCCTCTTGTTCTGTTGCTGGGCAGCACTGAGAAGTGTCTGGCTTCTGCCTTCCTTCTCCCATCAGAGTTTTACACAGATGGATAAGATTCCCCTGAGCCTTCTCTTATCCAGGCTGAGCAGACCCAGCAGTCTCATCCTCTCCTCATGTAATAGCAGCAGTTTCTTAATCATCTTCATGAGCCTGCCCTGGATGTGCTCTAGGATGTCTGTTAGCGTTCAGGAACACATAATCACGAGAATGATTATATGCAAGTGCTTTTATTGAAGAGCTCTGGGTGTCAGGGGTACAAACCCAAATCTGACTCCGACCATACAGTCGAGATGAACATGTTTTTATATTCTATCGTTATATAACTTTCATGTTAATTATTAAACTTATATTGGTCTATTGTATACATAGATTTCAGCTAAGCAAAGCCCCCCTTAAATTTCCAGCATAGTTTCTCATGATTCTTCTTATGGTTATATAATAATTATATTTAATTACTAAACAATCATCACATCTAACAATTATATCATTTATCATACTGCTTACGCAGGTGCAGTTGATCTGGGAAAACATAAAGCCTAAAATTTTCAGATTCTATCTTTAACATTTTCCAGGGTTCCACTATCATGTCCATCCCCCTCTCCCATACTCAGGAGTCCAGAGCTGGACTCAGCATTCACAGAATCACAGAATCAACTAAGTTGGAAGTTGAGATCACAGGGTCCAGCCTATTCCAGATGTGCATCACCAGTGCTGGGCAGGGGGGAAGTTCCAACCACCAGACTTCACCTGCTGGCAACGCTTTGCCCAATGCACAATACCATTGCCCTTCTTTGCCACAAGGGCACTTTGCTGGCTCTGTCAAACCAGGATCTTTAAGATGTTTTCTGTCAAACTCCTTTTCAGCTGATTGGCCCCTATGTTATACTGGTGCCTGGTTTACTTCTTCCTGGGGATAGGGCTGGCATTTCCTTTTGTTGAGCTTCATCATGGTCATGTGTTGTCCCATTTCTCCAGCCTGTTGAGGTCCCTCTATTCAGCTGTGCTGTTTGGTGTATCAGCCACTTCTCCCTGTTTTGTATTGTCAGTCCACCTCACTTTTCACTTACCCAGACTCTACTCCATCAGCTTTTCCGTGGGGATGACATGGGAGACTATCAAAAGCCTTGTCAAAGTAAAGGAAAACAGCATCCACTGATCTCTCTTAACCCACCAATCATCCAGTTGTAGAAGGATATCAAGTTGGTTAAGAATGATTTTCACTTAAGTCCATTCTGACTGCTGCAAATCACACTGCTGTCCTTCATGCCTTTGGAAAGGCTTTACAGGAAGATTTTCTCCATCAATTTCTTGGGCTCTGAGGCGCGGTTGTTCAGTCTGTGGTCTTCCAGGTATTTCTTCTGTATTTTTCAGAATAGAAGTGTCATTTGCTTTCTTTCAGTCCCCACAAAACTCTCCCAATCAACATGACATTTCAAAGATAATCGAGGGTGACCTTGCAGTGGCATTGGCCAGCTCCCTCCACACTTGTGGGTCTGTCCTACTGGGTCCCATGGACTTGTGTCTGTCTATTCTCTCTAAATGTTTCCTAAGCTGACCCTGCTCTAGTGAAAAGTGATCTTTACCACTGGTCTCAGGGGCAAAGGCAAAGAAGGCATTCAGTACTTTGGTCTTTGCTGTGGCTTTTGTCACCAGATCTCCTGACCCATTGAACAGCAGGCCCACAATTTCCCTGACATGTCTTCTGCTGCTGATGTACCTCCTGGAATCCTTCTTGTTGCTTTTCACCACCCTCATGAGATTCAACTCCACACAGATTTGTCCTTCCTAGCTATGTCCCTGAACTCTCAGACGATGCCTCTCTGCATTTTCTGGGTCACCTGTCCCAGCTTTTGCCTCCTGCCCCCTTCCCCTCCATGTTTGAGATTTTCTGGGAGTTCCTGTTCATCCATGCAGGGCTCCTGCCACTCTTGCTTGACTTCCTGCTCACGGAGTTGGGCCCTTCTTGGGAAGTGACACATTTCAGTGGCAATTTCACAGTTCAGCATACCTACAGACATTCCATTTTTGTGGCTCAAGCCCTAGACATATTGAGCCTACTTAAATCATGACCTTAATTTTACTGGTGCATTGTTCCATCCCTAATTAGCTAAATAAAATTGCAACACTTTAGCTTGATAATTAGCTTTCTTAAATGAATATTTGCTTGCTCACCAATTTTAATAAAATCAATGAGGGATATGCAGATTTGGGTTGCTCTAACAAATTAAAATATGGTACAAGAACTATGAGGGCATGGCTAGTGTCAAAGATGTCATTTTTAAACAACTCAGTTCATCTTTCAAATGAATATTTAAATATTTTTAGACTATTATTCTTAGAGCAGGCTGTGTGGGTTGAGAAGATCTCCTTGACTTCACTGAGAAGGAGCAGTAATGGCTCCTCAGGCCAGGAGCTGATGCAGGGCAGTAAAGAAGCTGATCTTTGAGACAGCTGAGCACCTTGCTTTCAGTTCTTTCTGAACACCACAGAATCCCCTGTGCTCCTTTATGGCAATGGGATTACCACTCATGACTGGAACGTACCCCAGGAACACTGTGGTTGTAACCTTTCTCCTTCAGGATGCCATTGAAATTTTTTCATAAAGCTAGGGATGAGAAAACTATGAAATGTACATGTTTGTATTGGTCAGACTAAGTCTGTCAGGCACTCTTCTTCTGAACTAGTTCTTTGTCTTCTAGTACATAATGCAGCAATAAACTACTTGTTTGGGATTGGGAAATGCAATGAAGAACTTGGCCTTGACATACTCCACCGTGTACTTAGCACCAAAGCTCTGTCTCTGAGTAACTTCTTGTCACAGTGACTGCTGTTTGTAAAGTGTTACTGGTGGGGTTTCTGCCAGTAAAGGATTTCGAAATCCCAGAAGACATGCACTGTCAGAATCCATGGACAAGCTTGAAACTCTACCAGCATGCAATACTTTTGGAAATCCTTGCCCAGGTCCTACGGTGCAGTCAGCTGGGAGATGTAATCTATATTTTTATGTCAAGATGTCAGAACGTAAACAAATACCTCAGTCCTGGGTTAATCAAATAATAAACACTAAAAATCTATTATGTGAGAAAAAAAATGGAGAAAAAAGATCTAGGTAACAAATCACCCTAATTCAAGGCCTTTGCTACCACTCCTTTCATGAAGTAGTAAAATACCTAAACAGTCTCAGCTCAGGACAGGACACTAATCTGGCATAAAGCCTAGGTTCTGGACTCTGACATTTTGCTGCAGAGCTAAATGCAGATACTAATAAAGCACAATTTTAATGAATACAGATTTGGTTGTTGAATATAGAGACAAAAATTTGGTAAAAAATGCCAGAAATTTTAATCATAAATGAGTTATTGCAAGCTGCTTGAGCAGCTGCATTAAATGTCTCTGAAAGCCATTTTGAAAACTGAAATGATGGGTGACATTTAGTTTACATAGTGGGTAATATAAAAGATAAAATAATTTTGAAATATAATTGGTAATAAAGAGAATAAATAGTGTCTTATAAATATGCTAACAAGCCATTTTAGTGATATTTAGTATAGACATACTTAAAAGCAGTTAATAATCAGTTCTTCACATTTAATGATGTTAGTGTTTAATGGTGTTTCACTGCTTGATCCCTGAAATTATGTCTTTAAATAATGTTACCAACTGTAACCACTACTGTGCTATCAATTAATATTTGAAATTGTCTGTGATGGCAAGAAAAAGATACACTTAACATGCTTGTGTAATAAAAATCTCTATTAATGTGAATTTACTATGTGAGGGAGAGAATTTTTGTATATGGCTGATTTCAGTGCTGGTGTTCCTTTTAGTAGCTTGATAGCTTTCAGGAGGGGATTAAAAATATTTCTTAGAATGATTAATTTCAAGGCTAATCATATCATCTCAGAACTTTCCAAGAGGACTGTCAAAGGAAAAGGATTTATATAATCAGTTATCTTGATGAAAACCCCTTTAACCTGTGAAACTATGGAGTGAATATGAATGAACCAAAAGCCAATGTATGCAGTTATTCATCATGTGTGTGGAGTAATTTTTATTGAGCTAATAACTAAAGATAAACAAGATTTTAAAGGAAAATATATTTATTTTTTCCAAAACATTGTGAGAATTTAGTATCACTAGAGAAAATATTGATGAGTATCTCTGTGCTGTGAACAAAATTTCCTCAAAATATTCTTTGGACACGTGCCCCCTTTTTGCACATTAGTGTGACAGTGGAATAGATGCAGGCAGTGCTAGGGGACTCCATGCCTTGCTGTCCTTTCAGCTTTGTCATTTCAGCAATGGCTTCTGCACCTTTGCAAGTCAAAAGGCACCTGATAAAGCCAAAGCAGTTTATACAGCAGACCTTTGCTACCTGGATTACTCTGAAGAGGACAGGGGTAGTCTCAGATTTGTAACTCTGAAGATCTGTGCCAGGGGAATGGACCAGGAGTAAGCCAGGAACTCCTGGAGGAGGAACTTTTCTTCTTTTCCATCATGACTAATGAGTCCAGAAATGAGAAGTGCAGTGGGGTGGATCTGCTCCAGGGAAATCCACCCTGGAAAAATCCCAGCACAGGGACCCATCCTTTACCACTTGCACTTGATGTGCAGACCAGGAAAGAAAAAGTGTATTAAAGATGCGGAAAAGAGATACTCCTGTCACTTTGTTGCAGTGGTGTCAGTCCAAGTAGCAGGAAAGTCAGCAGTTTTCACATTGGCCTAATTTCCCCTGCGCTGCTTCTGCTCTCTGTCTCTTTCAGAATGCACTAGTGCTGCAGGTCAGGAATTCCTATGGCAGAAGCTTCAGTATTTTTATGCAGGGTGATTTTTCCTTTCTAGAAACAGACATCCTTGAGATTCTGTTTTGTCTGCTCTTATTCATGGCTGCCCAGAGAAGCTGTGGATGTCTCATTATTGGCAGTGTTCAAGGCCAGGTTGGATGGGCTCTGAGCAACCTGATCTAGTGGAAAGTGTCCTGCCCATGACAGGGACATTAGAAGTAGATGACCTTTAAAGTCCCTTCTAAGCCAAAATATTCTTGACTTGGTGCCATAATTTCTAGCTCTTAATTGCTCTCCTATTATCCTTATGTCCTTATATATGTCACACAGCTCTTTGTAGAAAAAGAATGAGAGGTTGCACAAATATGATGGTGAAATTAATGCAATTAATGCAAGATCATGTGACTGTCCCAAAAATATTTCCAATTCAACTTAAGTACTTTGACTTAAAAAAGCAACAAACCAAGACCATAACTTTGTGTGCCTTCCTACATTAATTCCTCATTTTCTATTGCATCTGGAACATTTACCCTTTATTCATCTACTGACATTAATTTTTGCATGCTGTGATTTTACCAGCAAAACTATTATTGACTCTTTGTATTTTGTTGCAAGTGCCCTCAAGGTATCTCCCCACTCAAAGTCAAAACAGTGGGCTTTTATAGGGCTCCCTAACCCCTCCCATCCCTGTGTATTTTCAGACCACTGAAGAAAAGTGTTTGGTTAATCAGTCTTTGTGCCATGATTTCTGATGATCACATTCTGTTTTACCTCAATTTTGAATTGGAAGCTTTTTTAGGAGTGATAAAGGTCTTGTCTTTAAGTGTCTAGTTGTTATGGAAAATAAGCTTCTGGTCCATGTTTGGGTTCATTAAAGGTCCAAGAAATAGTACAGAAACATTCTAGAGAGTTAATTCCATATATTGGTGTACAAAGGAAAATTTGAAACACAAATAAAAAGTTTCATAAATCCAATCTATGACAACGTCAACGCGTAAAATTTTTGGGTTTTTTTAAAATATATTTTTGTAACCAGAAAAATAATGCCTTGGTCTTACGCCTGGAAAAGTAGATTTTTAAAAAACTATCAGAAAGCATACAATGTGAAACTACAGTTTATTGATTATAAGAATTCTTACATCTTAAATCTCAAGATTATTCTTGGAATTATATTGAAATGTTATTTGCAAGGAGCAGAGGATGGCACTGTTGGACTGCAATTAGAGGTGATACAGACTACATATCTTGAATAACAACATTGCACTACATTGCAGAAACTCTATCAGATGTCTTACAAGAAGTGATAGCAGGAAAAAGATTTACACTCGATTTGATCACCAACATCGTGCTTGAACTATAGCAGTGAGATAGGAAAAATGACTCTTTTTTCAAATGGGATGTGGCTGTAAAGTAGAGTAATGGAGAAAAAGTGGGTGAATAAAACCAAAACCATTAAATCACATATTTTGGTAAATAAATTATTAGTATCATGTTGAAGGGCCTTTCTGGCACTGAGTGCTTAGCTGTGAAGTTCCTGAGGTACTGAGTATTTGCAAAGACATTGGCTCTCTGAAGTAGGCACCGTGGTATCCACAGGCTCTTCAGAAGAAATAACCTACAGAGATTGTAATTCACATAGGAACAGAGGATAGACCTGCAAACCACTTTAAAAAAATGGACTTTCTTCTCAGGTATATATCCATTCCACATTGGTATAGGATACTGCTAGCTTGTTTCTCCAGATTTCACAGGAAGATTTTTATCTTAAAAAGATATTCAATATAGTGAAAGGGGAAGAATCACATTCCAGGAATGTTAATATGAGTATTTAAAAATTGTGCAGTCAAATAATTCAGTTTTGTTGTGCAAGAGGTAATTAACTGTGCAAGCTTCTGAATTTGCTATCCATGTGTTAGCAATAAAACCGGCATTCGCTTTATTAATTTCTCTGTAATTCTAGCTAAGCTTAAAAAAAAAAAAAAATCCCCACACCTGCAACTTTTGGTTAAAGAAATTACATTTTACCTCTAATCTGGCTGCTAGAGTAGGCTCACTTGGTCTTGGTCTTGAAAATTTTGGGAGAGCATTCTTTTTGTGAGAGTGGTGGGAGCTTTTGTTGGATACACACAAGCCACCTTGAAGTTCAACAGGGTTTGTTTTCCAGGATTGCTTATGCTGCCAAGGACATTGAGACAAACTTGGAGGAATATACTAGACTGCTAGTATTATTTGCAGGCTATTATCTCTTAAAAATAGGATCTTTGAAAAATAAAATTAAAGTAGAAGTAGAATTTATTTGAGACCATGAATTTAGTTGTGAGAACTTGGCATGATCATTTTACTGCAACTGGATTGGTATTCAATACCCAGACCATTTCAAACTGCTCCTATGATTTTGCATTGTAACTACAAACCCCAGTGAAATTCCATATTTTCTTGGGAGTTTTATGAATTCAAAGGTAATTCTCAATGAATCTCAGCTCAGGTTCATTGCAGTAAGACCTCAAAACAAGTGATTTTTTGGTGTTTACAGTTTTTGTAATAAATCATATTGCAGAGTTCTGCCAATACATGTTTTCTCTATGTTAATAATGTGTCACTGTTGCCTTATTTATTTTTCTGTTATGGTGAAGATATTTTTTTCCTTTTTATTTTTTTTTTTTAATTCAATTGAGTCATGGGAAGGAAAGAAGAGAAAAACTTTACATTCTGAATGCCATATTTTTTCATAGTACTTGTTTCAGTCATTCCCAGTTTTATTGTCTCCTTGTGAACAATGAATGCACCAAAAGTTATATTGTCAGCAGTTGTGGTTTGTTTTCTTTCCCCAGTGAGAAAGACTGTGTGACTCAAGCAAATTATTGTGTCTTTTTACTGGGAATAACTCCTGTAAGAATTTAAGTGTTAGGAATCCTCTTTAAATTCTCCTCAGCAAGAGTAATTTAATGCTCAAAAATTATTTTACATTGGTCTAAATTCTCTACAGTCACATGGTTTATGGCCTGAAGGTATCTCAAGGATACCTTGTGACTATTTGTACCAATTTTATGTTATCATTACTCTGGTGACATTTCTGTTTTCTCATGGTTTTCACTTTTCTAAAATACTTACAGCATAAAACCTGTCAAAACAACAATGATCAAACATAAAAACAAACACACCAAAACCCATAAAACTATTGATAAAAATGCAATGCAATGAGCAGCTCTACCACAGCAGTAAGAATCCTCAGATTTTTCCATGTGCAGTCTCAATGTGTAGACTTTCTAAACCTGTCCTCTTTCCAGAAAAATCCTAGCAGAGAAAATCAACATGACAAAAATAGTTTTTAGGACTATGGCATCTGCAAATTGCTTCCCACAGAGGGATGGGCCAGCAGATAAGTGGTTTGATAGAGAAGGAGACAAATTCTTGGACTATTTATCCAAAAATGGATCAAAAGACACCTAGGCAGGGATGTCCCTTTAGCATCCCTAATGTATGAGCTGCTTGGGAGGAGGGATCCCAAGAACTGGTCCAGCTGGAGGGGCTGGTTTATCCAGAATCTTCCCTTCCACTGCCCTAGGCTCAGACTTAGGCATTCATGGATGCTTGGTCAGACGTAGCAGTGCACTGATTATATTCTTACAGACTGAAACTGGGCAAACTTGGGTTTTCATTCCATTGCATGTGTTGGTTTTAACATTCAGAGTTTGTGAAGTTTGCAGCATTATTTGGAATAATGCTGCAAGGATATTCAAGACTGCTCTCAAATCTTTCTTTAGGAATATTCATTATCCTGTTAAATGAACCTTTTAGAATAAAATGAATCCGAAGTTTTTGTTTGAGAATGAAGTTTTTCTTTGGTTTAATTTTTTAATTGAGTGACAAGAAACATTTGTCTCAATAAATAACCGACACACAAGGACAACTTTGTGCCGTAGCTTATTCCTTTGTAGATCTTAATGCTGCTTCTTTGGGTTAAGTGTGTGAGCACAAGTTTTACTTACTATTTTAAAAGACTATCAGGAAAATCCCCTCTAATTCAGATTGTATGTCAGATATGTAAAATTAGATGTTCTTAAAATAATATCCTACAGTCAACACATTTTTAGATAATGTAAAAAAGAAACTTCTGGGAGATATAACAGACTAAAATATTTGGAGTTCTTAAAATACTGGGATTAATTAATATATTGCATTTTAAATTTTAAAACATAGAAAGTCAGAAATTAAAGGCCAGAATGAAATATTCAGGATAAAATCCCAATTTTACTCAGGCCAGTAACAAAGGTTTTATTACTTTCTGTGGGGCTTTCCTATTAAAAGCACTGTCTGTACAATATGCATGCTTGATTTACCATTAATATATGTTGTGTATCTATACTATATATAAGGCAAAGCTGACAAATGAAATCTTAAGAAGAAAAATCCTAAAAAGTAATTTCAAAAATTTGCATCATCTATAACTGAAACATTTTAGATTCTTTTTCTTGTTCCCTGACCTTTTGGAAAAAACAGGGACAAAATGCAGGCAATACTTGTGCAGAAACATGAGTGATGCTGAACTTTCCACATGCACACAGAGAAGAGTGACAGACCAGTTTTCCTTATAAATAGAGATAATCCCAAATACTAAAATAAAACAGTTGAGAGTCTTGTCAAGTGTCTCTCCCCCCTCCCCACTATTTCCTGCCTATTTTTATCCAAAGTACCAAAAGGTTACCTTGTACCTGCTCCTTGATTCTTTCTATAACAGCTTCCATATCCTGACTTTCCAAAATATGTACAGGTACTCACAGCAGTACTCCAGGGTAATTGGTCAGTGTAAAAGGCCATCACGGTTTATGGGGCAGCAAATTCACTTTAGAGATAATTAAAGACTATTTTTATCCCATACCATTATTTTTCTTGTTCAAGTGCTTCACAGCAATAGAGAGCTAGGCACTGTTAATGATTTCTATAGTTGTCACCAAAGCAAAAAGAGATATATTTGTCTGAAACTATCTGTCTAGTGCTATTTATACAGTAGCACAGTAAGCAATTACTGTACACTAGAGAGTTCAGGTGAGAATAGTCAGACCAACAATCATGTGGCAGGCAGCTCTGAATGCCTGCAGGGATTAATCTCTTAAATCTCATTTAATTTGGTATATTTTCACATGTACAGCCTGCACCTCAGATATCTTTAAACCCTGCAAAAATCTTGTTCCCATGATAGGTCCTCAGGAAACTGAGGTCATTTCAGAAGTGAGGAATCAGGGGTTTGAAGGAAAATGTGTAGGTTATGAGGGCTGGGGAAGGGAAGCTCTTGGAAACAAGGAGACTCTAAGATAATTTTTCTCTTTGGGTATATGCATATATATAGTCTGTTATTGAGTCACAGGCTATGCTTTCTTGATTTTATTTTTCTATTATTACCATTACTTTCATTATTTTTTGTTTTTATTTTGTTATGATAGGTAACTCAAAAGTTATGCAGACAAATCCCCTGGTAAAACATGCAAAGACAACCCTCATATGACATTCAGAGTAGTATGGTGGCTGAAGACCTGCAGTAAAAAATGCTTTTTGAAACAGTAAAATTGCCTAACCTACCTAATCAGGCAAGTTTTCATGTCTTTTGAAAGAAGCTGAAAAGAGCACACAAAGAGATTTGTCATTTTGATTGCTATTTATTTTTCCCTGTATTGATCAAAATATATACTGTGACTTTTGAATATGCTACTTATTAATAAAGCTGAGTAGGATTTTCCATCAACATTACTTCTCCTTCAAAGACAAATTCAGATTTTGTATTTTGAAAATAAAATATTAAATATCTACTTTTCTAAACCTGTTTGAAAATTGTAATTAGAAAACTGAAATTAAATGTATGTCTAATAGTATAAAAAATTGATCACCTGGATGTAATATAAATGAAAATGCAAAAAAAAAAAAAGGTATTTTTGTTTTCCTTCAATCTGATTTTAGCTCATATTTATAGACTAGAGAGTATTTTTAAGAGTGACATTTGTCTTGCAGACAAAGAGCTCTCTCTATTTTTTTTTAAGTTTGGCAGTTCTTTTAGACTTACTGTTTTATGCAATGATGAGAACGAGGCATAAAAGACTCTCCTGGCTGCTAGATATTCCTCCCTATTACAAATTTCTTAAAAATGAAATTTTAATGAATTATGTCTCATATCTCCCTACAAATACATATTTTCAGTGGATTTTTAAAACAAAACTACTTTTGCTAGTGTTCTTGTGGGTCTTTCCTCATTACAATAAGACAGCAATTTACTGGATGAGCAATAGGTAGCACCTGTTGTTTGAAATGCTGGTCATCAGAATTTTCTGTCTGTGCAGACACTCCACTGCAGCTTTAATAAAATACCTTGTTACAGCAGTATTAAATCTGTATTCTGCTGGCATGACTTTGCATTCTCTGCCAAGGGCACTTCAGCTCATTTGTATGAAGATAAAGTAGGGAGGCAATTCTGCGTTCACCAACTTGCCTTTGATCTGCTGGCAAGAATATGGAGTTTATACCTACAGAATCTCAGTTTAATGACTGACTGAGCAGGACAGATTTTTACAGCTTTGGATAACAATGTGTTTTCTTCTATACTGCATCTGTCTTCATGCCTCTTACTTGAGATACAAAATATACACCTAATTTTCCCTTTAAATCTTGTGTTTGCAGAAAAGAGCGTGCTCCTTTGTGAGCTGTCCAGCTTTCTGCTACAACTCCAATATATTAGATGCACATGGTTGAATACCTTTAAACCCTGCTGGCACTGGATAAACTGGGGAAAGTTGGAAATGTTTTTCTCTAAAAATGGAAATTTTTCCTATATAAGAATGCTGAATATTTCCAATCCCCAAATAAATATTTTTTGCCATCTAGGATTTTATTAGTTAAAAAAAATTTGTTGGATTGTTCTTAATAAGCTAAACATATAACAAATAGAGTAAAAAAAATATTTGGGTATCTTTTATGAACCTCACTAATTAAATACTTTTGAACTGTTGGCACCATAACTAGCCTGAACTATATCATATCAGGTCATTGCCTTTTCCCCTCTTGTATTATTATTCTTTCTATGCTCAACTGTGATAGTTAGCATTTATTTCTTACCATACCCATCTAAATTTGATCTGAGATTCATTAAAACTATTATAATAATATCTGTCTATGCCAGAAGTTTCCCAGAAGATCATAGCATATTTAGCTTTTTAATAGTTAAAAGCAATTCTCAGAGGGATTCAGGTATTGTATCTTGGCATTTCATAATTTTTGGTGTATTTTATGAGTTACACTCTCACATATTTCTATCTCTACACTCTCACATATTTCTATCTCTATATATTTTAAGTTATGTAGATACAGTTTTATGTAGTGTGTAGTGTAGGTATACACCATATACCTGTAACTACTGATGGAAGGCCTTTCAGCACAATAAGTAGGTAAAGCCCTGAAGAACAGCACAGCTGCTCCTAAAGCCTGTCACCAGCATGACTGACACCTGAGACACATTCCTGGCTGAAGATCCTGGAGAAGAGGCTAAATGTTTGGCTGCACATGCCAAACCCAAGGCATGTTTGTGAGGACAACCAGCAAACTTAAGTGCTGGTCATGGTAGATATCAAATAAATAAAGCTCAGCTTCAGAGTACAGAAGTCATAAGGATAGAGTAAGTACAGAAATAGTGAAAACCAATCAACCCTTCTTTGCTTCCTGGAAAATCATTCAGTCCTGCAGCTTTCCTGTGAGTCTTCAGGTCTGGGTCAGCTGTTGGTGTGCAAGCCCATCACAGGTGGGTTTTTGGTGGGAAGGTTTGTGTGAAATGCTGCTTTTATGTAACCAGCTCAGTAGAGTGGAATAAATTAAAGGGAATTGTGTCTGCTGGTCCATTGGCTCTGCTGTCCTCTAAAATGTGAAACTCCTCTCTTGGACTCAGAGGAGACATGAACCCGAATTAGGATCATGCAGGAAAGCTAAGTCTATATGTGGACTGCAAAAAGGTTTCCTTGTATGAGGATAGGAACACACCAGGTGTTGTGCATTACCTCAGTGCTGCTGACACTTTAGCACACTCCACCACATGCTCAAAATCTGCTCAACCAACAGAAATGAGACAGGTGGATAGGAAGACTGAGTAACTTATATCTCAGACATAATCTGCTTTTGATGTGTAACTAGGTGAGAGTGGGCTGTGGTTAAGTCTAATATGTTCCCAAACTCAAAAATATTACCCAGAAACAGTTCTGATCAAGCAAATATGTCTGATAAAATAAAAGCTTTGAAAGGGTTAAGCAGTGAGGATTTAATGGTTTATAGTGATTTAGAAACTAATGTTTTCTGGAGCTAGAACATGGCTGAAGGCCTTGAGAGGATCAGTAGTCTGCCAGGGAAAAACAGGTTATCCAGAAAAAATAAACTGATAAACTCCCTGAATTTTTAAAGTGAGATTACTGTGGCTGCATAAATACGTGCTGTTCATTTCATAGCTATTTGCTGAAAATAGTATGATAAGAAACGAAGAAATTTGGTGTGACCCAAAACCTGCATTGCTTTGGTAACAGTCACTGTTGTGAGGAATCTTCTGTGAAATTTCTTGTATTTTAGGAGGTGATTATAGCCTGCAGAGAGATTAGGGAGAACAGGATGAGATACCCATGGGTGCTTGGAGATGCCTGTGGAACAGAGGCAAAGAAAAGCCAGGGAGATTTTCTTTGTAAAGCCTGAGGCTAAATGTCTGAAGAAGTGAGTTGAAGGCAATGGAGTGCACTCTGAGCTCGCCTGCACATTTAGAGAAAATAAGGGCAGACTCTTCCCTGTGCTGGAAATCTGTTGTGTCACTACAAGACATCATTCCCACAGGAAAAGCAAGGATGATGGCAGCGCTGCCTCGGCCCTGTGGATATGTATCTGGTGCTTAGGGCTTGAGCATGGGGAACACACTGAGAGAACAAGTCTTTCCAGAAGAAAATAGGAGAACATGGATGAAAAACACTTTCTCTCCACCAGCTCTTTCCAATGCTTCTTTCCAGTTTCTGATACTCTGGTAAAATTCAGCTCCATGTCAGCAGAATTCATCTGGGTTTCCAGCAGTGTAACTAAGATTAGATTAAGAAGTTTTGTCCATATCCATATCTACCTATACCTATATATCTGAAACTTGCTGGCATTTCCTAGATAAATCTACCTTTAAATTTATCTGTAATAGTACTATGCATTAGAATCATGGCTTCTTAAGGAATCCAGTGAATTGTGGTGAGTGCTAGCTGCAGTTTATTTGGCTCAGTCTGTTCACTAGTGGCAGTATTTAGTCAATGGCTGAGCAAGGCTGATTCCTCAGATGGTGTAAATCAGCCCAGCACCACTGATGTTAATAGATCTTTGCCAATTTACAACAGATAGGAGCCTCTCTTGCTCTTTCTTCCCAAAATTTATGAGGATTATGGAGATGAGCTGTAGCCCTAGTGGCAAATGTATCATTTATATATGCCAGGTCTCTGCATAGTGTGATTGCTGTGCTCTCCAAATCTTTACAGACATTCTATGATATATGTGATGACTAAGTAGTGGAACTCAACAGAAAGAAGAGTAGGCATAGCATATGGAATTTTTCTTTGGGTACTTTTCCCTGATCTTTCTTTCAGCCTAGGGGTGAGGGTTAAAATCATACTCAATACATAATTTTATTGAGTTATTAGCATTTCAAGTCGTCTTTACACTTGGGTTTCCTTCTTTGCTGCTTAATATCTTTGTCATCAAACTACTTGTATAATTTTCAAGGTCTGAGCATTCTCTTCTCATAGCTTATTCATATGCTGCCTACCAAGGACTGAGGACCTAAAGGCATTGCTGAGCTCACATTTCACACAGAACTGCTGAGCCTGTGCTGTGAAAGTTGTAGATCTGTGAACTATGGTAAAAATAAAAACTTTAAGAAAACCAGAGCCCTGTGAGTCCTGAAAGCAACATTTATTGTGGCTCCAATGAAGATTTCTCTGAATAAATTTAATATTTCTTTTTTAGATATCCATGCTTTAGTATCAGAGAAATAAAATTCATGAAACAGAGACAAGGAAGGAAAATAAGAAGTAAATACACATTTCTTTTAAGAGGCCACTCCATCACCAATACCTATTTCTTTCCTTTTCCTCTGTGGCTTAGAAATAGGAAAAAAAGTACCTTGGAAAACGTTGAACATGAAGTCTCTCTTTTTTGTCTTTTTTACCTCATGGTATATTCAAGTTACTTCCTCTTGGTCTGCTACAGAGATTAAAATTGATAATAGTTATGTTTACTTTGCTGTTTGCATATCATCACTGAGGATATCACCTATGAAAGTACCACCTGTCATCTAACTACTAACAAAAATTAAATTTAAACTTATAAGTTTCCATAAGGTTGATGACACAAACACTTTCCCAGTGATTTCTGATCAGGAAGATCTCACTTTTAGGAAGAACATGGAGTCCTTGAGGATTTGTGGTGCCAGTGCTGGCTCCAAGAACAGCAACAGGCTTGCCTTTCCCCTTTGGGAAATAGAAATACTAGTGTGAGGTTGGTATAAATGTAGGTTAATATCATGAACATGAATGTTTTTAAATGGCTGGGGATAGCAAAGAAATATCATATGAAATGTCAGGAAATGACACAGGAGGAGATGGAAAAGTGCAGTAGTGCCTGAGCAAGTGCTGTTGACCAGGGAAAGCAATCCCCTCTTGGCACTTCAGCCCTGATACAGATGGACATGGGTCCACAGCTCTTCATGGGTCAAACAGATGCTGGAAATAGAGAACTTGGATATTACAGCAAAGAACATATTTGTTTTTTGGCAACATATAGTCCCAGCTCAAATCAGGCACCTCAGGGCTTTGCACAATGCAAACAGAAAGACATTTTTGTCCTGCAGACCTTAGAATACAAATAGAGATTCCATCCAAAGAGTAGGAGGAAGAAATCCTCCTTAATTGTATGCAGCAGATTATATTGCTTGTTAGTTATATTAAATTCTGTTCTGTGCTTTGGGAATGGAAAACATCCTGCTTTGTTTTATCCAAGGTCCACCCCTCCTTCTGGAAATCAGTTCCTCCCAAAATGGCACTCAGACTCTAATATGAAAAGTTGTTGAGCAGCAGATGTCAATGGAAACACTGTAGGAGTAGAGCAGGGCTCTGTTTTGTTGATCACTAATAACACAGACATATGATAATAACAGATTCACATGACTTTTTAATGGTCTCAGTGCTACTGTCTGCTCCTGCCTATATGAATGCCTCCTACTTGACCTTCATTGCCTTAGTTCCAGTTAGAAGTCATGGTAGAGATAATTTATAATTATATCACTGCAGATATAGGCATTTTTCTGTTCAATTTTTCTCTCAATTTCCTCTATGATTCCTATATGACCATGTGTGTTTACCACACTGAAGAAGAATGAAATCCAGTTGACAATTTCAAGAAAATTAATCAGAATAGGATTCAAAAGGTATTAAAATCTGGTTTGTTCATGAAAATATATCATGAAATAGAAATTCAATACACAGCTGTCCTGAATGAAGGGATGGCTGATCTTGTTGGACACAGAGAAGCAGCATAAGAAGCAGCTACAATGGACACTTGAGAAAAGCTCTAGGTAGAGATGACATACATTGAGTGCAACAAGAAATGAGGCAGCTGTAAGTTTTAATTTGGTGCTCCCAGAAATGGTTTTCCTAACTCTATAAAACCTGGATAACCTCATGGGGGAAAGCTGAGGTGCAAGAACTGATCTCTTCGCTCTTGTGACCAGTGAGAGGACTTGAGGAAATGGCATGGAGCTGAGTTGGGGGATTTTTAGGTTGGATATCAAGAAAGAGTTTTTCACCAAAGAGGGTGCTTGGGCACTGGAAAGGGCTCCCCAGAGCTCAAGCCCGACAGAGCTCAAGAAGCATTTGCACAATGCTCTCAGGAATATGGTGGGATTCTTGGGGTGTCCATCTGGGCTTAAGCCATGACACCTGGACTTGGACTTGATGTTCCTGAGTCTGATTTCATAGAATCAGACTTAGGGGGAGTTTAACAAGTCTTGGGGAGAAGAATGCATTGGACAAAAAAAATTACAGAATTTTTGGACCACAAGGAAAGGCAACTCAGCAACTGTGCTGAAATCAGCTCAGTTGTGTAGGCCTGTGGCCCAAAAATTCCATGTGGCCCAAAAATTCTGTATTTTTTTGTCCAATACATTCTTCTCCCCAAGACTTGTTAAACTCCCCCTAAGTCTGATTCTATGAAACAGAATGGTTGTTCATCTAAATGCAGGCATATTCACTTGCTAATCTGGTTTATTAACTAGGCTATTTGCTGGTGTACCCTTATTACTCCTTTTCTGAATGTACTTATGGCTCAAGATGTGCTTTTCAAAAAACCAAAATCTTATTAGAAAATTGAACAGGTAGACTGCCAGTGGAAGCAAACCCTTCTGAGCTTTCCTGTGTACAGGGCAAGCACAGTATAATGACAAGCATGGATTTATTTGTTACTGAGATGAAGCAAACAAGGCTGGCACAGGGCAGGTGGGTGTGCCCATCAGATTCTCAGGGTTTTACAGGCTCCAGGATCATATGAGAGCACAAACTCTGTGTGTAGTTGATGCCACTAATGCATTCGTTTTTTTAATCTATGCATTAAAACCACAAAGCAATCAATGCCTTTTTGCAGCAATAATGACCAGAAACCATTGAGCACCATGTGTCAGCCTAATTTAAAGACTTATATTATGGTTTATTCCCAGCCTAGGGTCAGATAGGTGACATAGAAATCAAAATGTCAAAAGGAGTTTTGACAGATACTTCCAATTCCTAAAGAACTGCTTTAAAAATAGTTTAAAAGGAGAATGTAGTGGAAAGTGCACTATTTTGACAGAACAGGAATGACTGATCGTTTCTCTTGCTGAGCTCACTGTTCTTATTTACCAGCTGGTTTTGGGTATGTCCTTATTGAAGATATGCAAATAGAAATATTTATATATATCTACATGAGTGTGCATGTGTGCACACACACAGGGACACACATTTATTGGTATTGTAGAGCTCCTGACATCAGTTATAAATGTCGTCTGGAATTTCTAAGCTAAACTTTAGCACTGTGTTCTTTAACCTACAGGTAAAAATTCATCATGCTCAAAATAATTTTAAGCCCTGCTTGATGCCACTTCAAACTCTCCAAATTCTGTAACCTCTGTCATTAAAAAGGTGCAGGCTGCTTGTAAATCATTTTAGCTGTTGCTGCTGCTTATTCAGACAATAACAGAAGTCATGACCCTACTGGAGCACAACCCATGACACAAAGTGCTGTATGAAGATGAGACAGAAAGATAGTTTGTGCACTGTGAGCGTGAAATATTCTGTTTTATACACATGCAATATATTTGATACACAGTTTGCTTCCCTCTTTCCCCCTTAGCTCCAGGTAAAGGTGGGTCTGTCTTACAGGGAAGTAGAGACTGTCTTTTATTTTCTAAAGTTTGAGATTAGTAAAGAGAGAATACTTTGTGGATCTAGAAGACGCTACCAGAGTAACATAAATATACACTTACAAGTTCTGCTAATTAAACTATTTTATGGTAACTCTGGTGCTCCCACTGTAGATAAGAGTTCTTATCCTATATATACACATTTCTGAAAGAGCATAAATGTTCCAGCAAAGTTTTTCTGAGCAAATAATATGGCTCATGGTTGTCTTCCTCACATAACCCATATTCTTCTTTTTCCTCTTACTTTTAGTATTGAATTTATCTTCTCCCTTCTCCCCTCACATTATTAGATACTATTATAGAATCAGATTTATTTAATCTGTTCATTCTTTGTAACAACTGGTTTTTTTACTCTGTTTTGTGATGTCCTGGTTTCTTTCTGTTATATGTTAAAAATAATAATAGCAATAGCTTATAATAAATATGAAATACGTGAGTACTTCCAGGTACTCACTCAGGCAAATTAAACAATATTTTCATGCTGGTGTGCACAATAATGTGCATGCAGTAGGATGGACAAAAGGCAGGAGGGCTGCTAGCTGTCCCTGTGGCTAGGTGTTTTCTGTAACACCATGTTTCTCAGATTGTCACACACCTAAGGAAGAATTATCTGGGGGTAAAGCCTTCCCCTCCTACACTGGTATTCTGGTGAATTTGAGGAAAGTTGCAGTGTCTCTGCTGGTCAGAGATACTAGAACACAAAGCAATTGGGAATGTTTTTCTTGTTTTACAACAGAACAGCTGTGACTGACCTCTCCCTGACCAGCCCTAGAGCTGCAAAAGATTAAGTTTGAAATGTGAAATTTAGCATGAAAATACTGTGAACTTCACTGATGGGTAAATGGATGGCCTAATCGTCATGGAAATTAGCTTTGATTTGACTATGTTAAGGCTATTTGAAAAAGCATCTTTCAAGGCAAAAACTTTCTCTAAAGCTGTGGAATATGTACCTACAGATGACTGATTACACATATTGGCCTAATATTTCAGTTTTGCAGTAAATTTATCAGATACCAGGTGGAAACAGGATTCGGTCGTGGATCCAAGAGGTTTGTGTTGGATTTTCAGTTCAGCTCCTGACATGATGCTCTTCTCCAGCTGAAATATCATTTTTAAGCAATATATTTTCTCCGAGGCTCCCCTCCCCAGTGAGCCCTGTGGAGGCACACCTTGCTGGTGAGCAGCAGAGGCTCCTGCGTGGGTGAGCAGCCCCAGCAGCCCCAGCCTGGCCCGGGGTGTGGAGGGAGAGCTGCTCCAGCTCTCAGAGCCCAGGACACGGTGGGACAAGGCAGGAGCAGGACAAGGGCTCCGTCCTTTGCTTTTAAGGGAGCAGAGAACATGACTGCTTCCCACAGCGCTGCTCTGGTGGACAAAGAAACCCTTGCAAACTCTTCTTGGAATAAAAAGTAGCTTACTTCATTCCCTTTTTACTAGCTCAGCTTAGGGAAAAAGGAAAAGTGAAGCAAGGAAGAGCTTTGCCTTCATGTATAAATATAGATTTTTTCAGGATTTCCCAGAAGTACCCCACATGTGTTTCACAGAAGACATGTTAGTCATTATGGCTGATTGGAGAGTTAAGATACTTATCTTAAATCACCTTAGAAACAGAATCATGTAGTGTTAAACAATGTAATGATTTTTTTTTTCCCTGTAAATATCATGTATCATTTTCAAGACTACAAAGTTTAAATGCTGAATCTCATAGAGGGCATTTCCTGAAAGTTCAAAACAAAATACTCTATTAAGATACGCCTACATGTGACATAGATCAAATAGAATTAGACAACTAAAAGGCTTGTGTATCTGTTATCCATGTGCTTTCCTACAATGACTTATTAAAATAGTTTTGCATCAAATATGATGTGAAAGCAGAACTCTTTTGAAATACAAAGCCTTTCAAAGTTTTCCATGGAGAAATAGGAGCTTTTTTTAAACAAAAGAAGATAATAAATTGCATTGCTACAGGGCAAATATTAAAAAAAATGTATTTATGTCACCAAAGGAATATACCACACTGAATTTGTGACTTTTCTCATATTTTGGATCCCTGTAATCACTTCCTTGGCTTGTGCAATTAGTTTTTCCTGGAGGTCTGCCTCATGTTTTCATGCCTTCCTAATTAGCTAGGAAAAGCTTCTGCTTGCAATTGTGTGACAGGTCCATTCCTGTGAACTAAAAAAGAAATCATTCATATGGAGGTTTAAAATCAGGGCCATCATTTGCTTAGGAAACAAAGTTTAGTTAAAAACAATGTTTATCTAAAAAACAATCCTAAGGAGATACACAAATATGAAAGTTTTAATAGAAAATCTTTCCTACTTTTATCTCTTGGCTATGTAAATGAATAAAACAAGGAGCAGCAGATAAAGATTCCCACAGACTGCAGGATGAAAACAAATCCATGCTTGTCATCACTGTATAAGATGGAATGGTCCAGACATACATATATATATATTTTTGATAGGAACATTTTTGCTCTGATTGTATTGATAAGAAAAGAAATGAAAAACTATCCTTAGACTGAGTTGAAATTTCATTTTTCTTGCACTGTCTCAGGAATTCTTCTAGTGCTCTGCCAGAAGTTTCACACGTTTTCATTTTCTGATATACAGAGACTCATGGAGTCTGAAGGGGAAAAGAGACATTAATTTGATCTGGTTTTGTGGAGAACTTTGGAAATCTTTGCAGCACTCATCTTATCTGTGCAAAATGTAAAGGTCCAGACTGAGCTATTACAGTTCACAGCCTGAGATGAAACAGTTATTCCTCAAAAAAATGATCTTTTTGCTTAGCTTCCATACTACATCTTGTCTATGGAGAAGAGTCTGAGGGTTTGCAGAGGTTTAATCCCAGCCAACAACTCAGCCACACACATCTGCTTGACTGCTTCCCCCTGCTGGAATGGGGGCGAGAATCAGAAAGGTAAAACTGAAAAAAAACCTTGTGGGCCAAGATAAAGACAATTTAATAAGTAGAGCAAAAACTGCACATGCAAGCAAAGTAAGACAAGAAATCCATTCGTCACTGTTATGGGCATATTATTGAGAGATACCTCTGCCCGAATTAAGGTGCAAATAACACCAAATGCTGAAGTCAATAGTATGGATTTTATAGCAATAAAAGGTGATGGTAGAGAGATAGAAAGAAATAGAAAAGAGAGGAGAGAGAGAGGGTGCAGAAGTGAGAGAGATTGATCAAGCAGAAGATATTCAACCCTCTGTGTATCCAACAGCAACCCATTGATCCTTCTTCACCACTTTTCAGTGGTGGGGGGGCTGAGGTTGTTCAAAATTTTTGTTCACTATTTTTGCATTTTAGCCACCAAAGGAATAAATGCACTTGGGCTACACAGTTCTATTGGTTAAATGATTCCCTTGCTTCTAATTCTGATTAGTCCTCATGCTCAGTCTTTCTCTTCTCTTGAGTTTCTCGGGGTGGTTTTCTCGGGTCAGTGGGTCCTGAGTTGGTGGTCATGATCTCCCCTTTGACAGAATTGCCTTTTACCCAGATGGGGCTGATTTCAGCACAGTTGCTGAGTTGTCTTTCCTTGTGGCCTAAAAATTCTGTATTTTTTTTTGTCCAACACATTCTTCTCCTCAAGACTTGTTAAACTCCCCCTAAGTCTGAGAAACACCCAGACAAATGATACCACCTTTATCTTATTTGGAGTTCCTGATGTGGTGTCTTAACTTACAATCCAAGTCCCAGGTATTTACAGAGGCATGTCTGGGGGGGCTTTGGTGGTTGTTGGTGGCCACAGATGCCATCAGTCCCATACCTTGGGCTGATCTTTTTTTGATGGGTGATATGCATATGAACAGTTGCTCCTCTACACAGTTTGCCACAGTGGGAATTTTTGTCCTGATGCATTAACCAGGATGTGCTAACCTGGAGTTAGCCTGAGGCCTGGAGTTTGTGCCTTTCTGTCCCTTCATTCTGTACTCATCTCATGGCAAAGTTGTTCTGTGGCCTAAAGAGTTTTTGCGATAAGCAACTCTGCTCTTTAACTGCTCTCTTAAAACCACTTCCCGTGAGCAGGAGAGTCCTTGGCCATCTCCAGGAAAGCCGGAATTCATCTCCTGCAGCAGTGACTCTGGGATACAAATGCCATCATTCAGAATGTTCACCCTTTCTACTACTTACCCCAGATTTATTGCTGAGCACGATGCTGTGGGGTGTGGGATATCTGTTTGATCAGCTGGCATCAGCTGTCCTGGTTGTGTCCCCCTCCCAGCTCTTGTGCCCTTCCAGCCTGTCACTGGTGGGGTGGGGTGAGTGTCAGGGAAAAGCTGAATTCTGTGCTAACACTGCTCAGCAGTAACTAAAGCATCCCTGTGTTATCAACACAGTTTCCAGCACAAATCCATACAGTAGCTCCACATTAGCTGCTATGAAGGAAATCAAATCTACCCCAGGCAAAAGCAGCACAAAGGTGTGCACACAATTATGTCTTCAGTGTCTGTGTCAATTTTTTCCCCATCAGGATACATTGAAACCTTATTTATGATTTTATAGACGTGGTGTGATTCCTCCTCTATAGTTAATCACACTTAATTTTCAAGTTAGTTTGTTTTGGTTCACGACTTGACATTCTTTGTCTTCTTCAGCAATACCTGGTAAGTATAAGATCCCTCTCCACAGCAAATGGATATAAAAAGGAAAAGCTGCTTGTATTCCCCCTCTCTCCAGTAGAGGTTCATGCTCCACTGCTAACTACTAAAAGCTGAATGCACAGATTCCATCAGCATGGTTCACAGCCTGTGAAGAGTGAAACTAGATAATCCTGAAAATGTACATGAATAAATGAAAAGCCCACTTCTAAAGGAATGGAAAGTAATTTCAGGCAGACCCAGGATATTTCAATGCCTCTCATCAGAACTTTTTATGAGGGCATGGAAGTTCTTTTCCAAGTTTGTTGTCTGCACAAACTTTGACAAGGCTTTGGCCCACTGTCTCTACAACATAGGTGTGTAAATCCTCTAGGAAGTTAAGTACTTACAAAAACTTTTTTAGACATTAAGATTGAACTACATTCTCTAATAACATAGCAAACAATATCTCCTTTAAATTCTCCTGAGAAAAAGGGGGGAACTCAGATGAAGACATATTTAATTTCTTGTTTGCCTTTACCCTGTACCTTCACTTTAAATAAAAGCAGCAATTACACCTGAACAAAACGTGTATTCTAATTTTAATAACGTGTTACACACTTATAAACCCTTCTAAAAATTACTTTGTAGTCATACTATCCCACTTGTGATTATGGGAAAAAATGGAAGTTCTGACTTTGGTTATGGAACAATCAATTGGATACTTTGATTTATGGCAAATATGGTGCCCTAGTAGAGTAATGTGATACAAGATTTTGAGAACACATGCACAATCCTGAAAGTGTTTCTTTATTCTAAGTAATTTCTATGATAGCAACAAAATTGACATTACCTGTTCAGGTTCAACTCAAAACACACAAAACAAAAAGCAAGTAACTTTTTTCCTAATTATGTACAGATAAAAGGTGCTACTTTGCGAGTCTCCAGTTATTGGAAAGATCATGATTTGTTACTGTATAAGTAATGTGAGTAGAACATACCATGACAAGCAGACTAACAGAAAAGGACACTGGGTTGAAAAAGCAATAAAAGAAACCTGAGATGGTGGCAACTTCCATGAAAGCATGTAAGAAAGTTCAGCAGACTCCACAGTTTCTAGAACAAGACAAAGGTAACACAGCAATAAGGAGGTGAATTTTATGAGCTGTACTGACAGAGACCAGTGTGATACAGGCACAGAGCATCCTCGGCACTGGTGAGGCCACAGCTCAAATCCTGTGTTCAGTTTTGTGCTCCTCATTACAAGAAAAGCTTTGAGGGGCTGCAGTGAATCCAGAGAAGGGCAGCAGAGCTGGGTAAAGGTTTGGAGAAGAAGTTTGATGAGGAGCAGCTGAGGGAGCTGGGGGTGTTTAGCCTGAAGAAAAGGAAATCCTTTATCACACTCTACAAACGCTTGAAAGGAATTTGTGGTGAGAGGGATGTTGGTCTCTTCTCTCAAGTAATGCAACAGGAAGAGAGGAAATGACTGCAAGTTGTGCCTGGGGAGGTTTGGATGAGATGTTAGGAAAAATTTCTGCAATGAAAGGGTGTTCAGGAATTGCCCAGGGAAGTGGTGGAATCAGCATCCTTGGAAGTATTCAAAAGGTGTGGGAATGTGGCACTGGGGAGATGCTTTAGTAGGGAACAGGGTGGGGTTGAGTTAACAGTTTGACTCAATGATCTCAGAGGTCTTTTCCAACCTTAATGATTCTATGATTCTATGTAATGACTAGGAGAAGGAAGATTGTTCAGACAGGATTAAGTGACAACTATATAACGTTACGATAAAAATAAAAACCAAGATGAAGTCATGGAGTTCTATGCCTATTTTCATTATTCATAAAAATTATAAAAACTTCATGTAAGTTAGTAAGAAAATATCCCCATTTGCCACATAATTATTGTCAATGACTGACCAAGAATGTAGTTCATATAGGTATTTTTTGTGGTTTCTGTCAAGGGCCAGTTCTGAATCACCACAAAAAAGAGACATGGTAAGAAGGTCAGGCCACAGAGACAAATGAGCTTGAATAGGATGGAAGTATAAAGATGTCTACATTAACAAGTAATGCAGGTCAACAGGGCTGTATCTGCAGAGAAGGAGATGGCACTCAGGAGCTGACATTCATTCCATAAGCATTTAGAAGGATTATTACTTCAGGCAGTCTCTAAACCAAGCCCATGGATTCAATGCCTGGGAGTAGTTAAGAGAGCATTAGAGGTACCCCTGGAGTGCATATTTCATTTTAGATTCATACAAAAGATTCTAGCTGTCATCCCAGAGACTGCTCTGAAATGAGAATCAAAGCACATTTGAAGGGTTGTTCAGAAGATTGAATTCAAAACCTGCATTAGATCTGAACTAAAATGTTAATGCAGATGCAGCAAACATACATACATATATATCTCCTCTGGGAAACAGAGCAAAGATTAGTTTGCACTGAGATCTGTGCTGTTTTCACTTGCCATAGCAGAATATTTACTGGTATAAAACTTTTCATTTTCTATGAATGTCTATATGTTTTTTACCTAAGAAGCTGCAATCTTTCTATCTTGGAGAAAGTAACCTTTATACCATAGGTTTTAAAAGATGAAAAGATGATTAAGGGAAAAGAAAAGATGGCTGAAAGGGCTCAAAATTTTAAAAGTCTAAAATTTTAGATAAATATACTCTTCTTATTCTATATGTGTCCTCTTCCCTTGGAGACCAGGATGTTATGGGGGGCTGTCTAGGGCTTTGCAGAAGTCCCCATAAATGACATCTGTATGCCTTCCCTTGCTCACTGATGCAGTCAGTCCATCACAGAAGGCCACTGGGCTGCCCAGGCAGGACTTGCCCTGGTGAAGCCCAAATCACCTCCCTGTTCTCCATGTGCCCTAGCACGGCTTCAGGGAGGATCTGCTCCATGATCATCCCAAAGGTGATACTGACAGGTCTGCAGTTCCCAGGCTCCTCCTGTTGACCTTTTTGGAGGTGGGTACAATGGTTCCTCTTCTCCAGTCACCAGGGACTTTACCTGACTTTATCTGTCATGACTTTTCAAATGTCATGGGGAGAGGTTTTGGCAAGTGCAACAGCCAATTCCCTCGGGACTCTGGGATGCAGCTTATCAGATCCCATAGCCTTCCATCCATTCAGGTTCCTCAGGTGGTCACAAACTTGATCTTGACTTACAGGGGGAGGGACTTTGCCCTTCCAGTCCCCATCCTGATTTCCATCCACTCAAGGTGTGGGAAGAAAGGTTGCCATTGAAGACTGAAACAAAAAAGTCTTCTCCTCAGCTGTTACCAGTTTTCCAGCATTGTTTGTCAGGTGTATGTGTCTGTGTGTGTGAGATACAGTAATGCTGCACACTTTTTGAAGATTTTGTGGTTTAAAATGTAAAAATGTTTTTTTATAACAGATAGAAGAAATTATTTTAGCTATTTCATACTTACATTATCTGAGTCCTGGAGAGATCAGATAAAGGAAATGGAAAAAATTACCCTACAATAATAGGGCTTCATGGTGTGCACAGAACATAATTTAATAGTGCTTCCTTTCTGAATGCTTACCAATAGTACAGCAGTCCCACTATCTGTAATCATTATCTATAAACCATATAGTCTGAGGAACCATATTTTATATAGGAAAATAGGAGGTTAAAAATGAATAGGCAGTTGAGACATAACAAGGAACAAACATGAAAGGATCTACTGCACATCCTTAATTCTAAATGTAGTTCAGAATCTGGTATTTACTTCTGCTAGGTTCATGCTGGCTGTGTAAGCAGTGCTAGCATTACCTACAATGTATTTTGAAGTATGAGTTCAGTATTGTAGCTTAGGTATCTGCAATATCTGAGGACACTGCTATGTGAATACCAACACTGTTGTTTTGGTGAAAAAAAAAGGGTTTTTTTCCCATTGCTAAGGTTCTTTAGCTTTTAGAATACTTCTATGCAAAGTGAATTACTAAAATTAGGGTGTGGCTCAAGTTGAATCATGTAAATAGAAAACTACATTAGAGGAAATTAATGTTGGAGGATTGCTACACAAAAAACAAGAAAAATCTTTTCTGTAAATAAGTCTAAAATGCCCACCTTAGCTCTGAGTATCTTAAGCTATTAGATAGCAACTAAAAATGGTATATTCAAAGTGCACACAGTTAAAGAGCTTTTGGCACATCTTTTTCAGCTCTTCATCATTTTATATTCATGTCATCAGTATTGCAAGAAGAATTTGGCAAGATGTCCTCCTAAATAAGCTATGAATTTGAAAGTCACTTCTTTGTAAATATGGAGGTTCAAAGTTCGTAAAGATAAAATTACAGGAAGCAGAAGTTTAAAAGCATTTGTTTTTTCTTGAAAGAATTTACCAGAAATAAACTAAATTTTGGATGGAATAGAGATTTTTCTATAACAAAACAGCTGAGTGAATACTAGGATGATATAATGCTTTTATTGCCAATGTTTAATTCCTCAGAAAAGTCCTGACATTATTCAACCACAACTAGAAAAATTGTATTAATAAAACACCAGACTAATCTGTTGTTTTTGTTTTGGTTTCTACTATGCTACAAAATCCAGAACATAAAAAATGTGAGAGAAGAAAGACAATGAATTTGCTAATTAAAATAAACCCACTATGCAAGCCCACATTACGAAACACTTTTGCAAATACAGAGTGTTCTTGTGGCAGGTTAGTACAGAACCTTGAAAAGACCCTTCTCCCCCTTTACCAATCTCACAGTTTTACACAAGTGGCTTCTCTCATTAGATATGCTACAAGCTTCAGGTCTACCACAGAGCTGGTCCATTAACAAACAGTTTGTTGTTAAATATTTCATTGTTATGAGCTCATACTTAAACTTAAAGAGCAATCTGTGGAAGAATGGAATGTTAAAGATTTTATTGCCCATAAAACAACAGGAAAGTAACTTTGAGAAAGCTGTAGATTCTGGAAAAGGATGGCTTTTTTTACATTTTACTGCTTTTTTTGGTGAATATTTTCTGTTTAGTGTGTCCCTCTAGTAATGCACAGGATGAATGTTAAGTATCTTGTGCAAAGAAATAAATCGATTGAAAAATCTGAATATTTCTAGTCAACTGTCTCCACCTCTTTTGGGGTGGTGCCCCTACAAATGTGAGCATAGCATATATGAAAAGATCTAGTTTATGGATCTCAATTCACTTAAACAACTTCCTCCTTTGGCAAAACATGGGACATGGGCTTGCTACCTTTGGCAAGGTGAACTGAATATATGAATTGCAGTTAATAATTTAAGATGGCTTTATTTTGCCCTGTATATGGTTATTATTCAGCCTCTTTAAAGCTGAAACCTCTTTTTACATTCATCTACTTCAACTTTGTACTTAGACTCAAAAAACAAATCTATCAAACTACTAAATAATAGATAATAATAAATGTATTATTTACAATAAGGAAACCACTCTCAGATATATTGATATAATATTTCAGTGAAAATTAAACAAGGTTCTCCCTTGGTTTGGAGTATACACTGTTATTTTTAAGATTTTGCTTTTTGAGTTGGGAATTTTCTCACCTTGCAAAAATGCGAAATGTTCTAGCAAATATTCCCCCTCTTTTTCTTGAGTGGATACAGCAGAAGTAGTTCCAAACAATTCTATTTAAAATGGCAGTAAAATTACGTAAGAATTGAAGACTTTTACAGATTCAGAGAGTGGCAACTCAATCAGGGCTTGCATGCATGCCACAGTCACCGTGTTACATTTAAAATCACCAAGTAGTGATTCAGGTAGTGCTTTCTCTCAGTGACAGGAAAATTGAATTTATTGTTGAGGCACATGCACTCATTTTTTTTCCAGGCCATTTACACATTAGATACAGAGCTGCAGTCACAGGGACATGATATGGTCTGCCCTTCTAGCAATTAGTGCACTCCACCAGCACATGCTTATGTTTCTGAGGTACAGGCAGAGCAATGATGCCTCCCGATTTTCTGATCCGTGAACTCAATTGAGGAATATACTGAAAGGACATAAACAATGGTTGAAGATAAAGAATGTTGGCAAGAGATTCAAAAAGGAGTCATGGATAATGGCAGTACTTCAGACAGATTTCTGTTGATGTAATCTGAGAACTATAGCAAAACAGAAACCAGTTAAAAAAGCCCATAAATAAAACAGGAAATGAATGGACCGAAACATATATATTCTAAATTAGGCATAACTTTTGAATGAATACTATGAAGGTTATAAGTTCCTTTTTCTCTTTTTTTAAGAAAGTGAGCTCAGGAGTAATGTAGATCATGATTATATTTCACTTGAAATATTATTCTTCTTGCTTTTCTATCTCCATTCTCTGTTTCTGGAAGGTTTTTCACTGATAGTGAGACCAATACCTCTGTACAACATCAATACGATGAGGTAAAATTGTCTATCCATCTCTTTCCACTTTGAAATTGTACCTCATCCACAAACACTGCCAAAACCCAGCTATAATGATGCCAAATCCTTGTCAGAAACTTGGTCTAACACAGGCTTATGCATTAGTATGGACCAGTGCACACTTTCTCATCTCTCAGCTGTGTGTACCATAAACTCTTAAATTTCTTGTTTTGCTGATAGCTGCAGCTGTGGGAAATACTTCTTGCTGATATGTAGGATTTTAGAGGATTTTATTAGCTTGTTGAAATGAAACTGGAGTTGATATGAACAGCGTTGATGTGACCTAACCAGGCTGCCGGACTGTGACCATTGGCGGGAGGACGATCAGCAGGGTGAACGTGGAGGTGGGTGGATGGCAACACTGGGATGATGGCAGTCCCCTTTAGAAAAGAGAAAAAAAGCTGTCTGAGATCCCATCTCTCACATTAAAGAGCAATGTGTCTGGCTCATGACCTGTTTGGTTTGGGCAGGCTGAGGGTTGGCTCTTCCAGTCACTGATGTGAGGCATGGAACTGCCTGCAGCTCTTTATGGTCTGGTGTAGACAAGTCATGGTCGCTAGCAAAGACTTCTGAAGTCATTGTGCATGTTTTTTAAGGTTCCTTAAAACAAAAGTTTTGCTGCAATGAAAAGGTTGGTCTCTGACTGCCCAGAAACGTGCAATGTTCAAACTTGTGAAGGCAGCCAGGACCCAGAGCAAAATCTGTTGCTAACAGACTTGTCAACTCAAAGTATTGTCTTCACTGAGTCTTACCCTCTCCTTGTTCTTAAAACTTTCAGAAAGGGCTGTAATTTTTACAACTTCTGTTTTCTGTCGTCTTAAAATTTGTGTCAAAACCAGGAATATCCCTGACACTTTCTTAGAGATGACTTCAAATTTTATCAGGCATAATCTTTATGACGAAGCATGCTTTTGAATAAGGCTCAAACTAAATGCATTGACTAAAACAAAGGAAATGATTTAATTTTAATGTAATAATTTTTGATTTCTCTCCTTTTTGAACTATATGCTTTCAATTCATGTCATAGATTTTTGAATTTTGCAATCAAAGGCACAAAACATGATTAACTTTGGTATAAATGACAAATCAATGGTATTATGTTGGAATTTCTGTGCCCAATAGTTTAATTGAAATTAATGCAATTTTTCATCTCTAAAAAAATTAAAATTTTATCTGGATGAAGATATTCTGTGATTCTTACAGCACAGCTCAAATTCTAACTTTTACAATTGATACTAAAATAGGACTTAGAAAGAGCATTTTTCTAATTTATAGGAAAAAAAGGATATATTTATCGCAAGGAAAGCTACTTCAGTGAAGGAGCAGATGTACTGATTTACTGACAACACTGGGTACTAAACTGATACACCCCCTAATGACCAGTGCAAACATCTGTGAAATTGCCAGTTACGACCACACGTGTTTGATCATAGAGGGGGTGACCAACTGGCACTGTCACACCAGTCAATCTGTGTTACTGAAGTCTAATATTAAAAATATTCTGGCTTTTTGGCATTCAACACCTACCTATGTAAGCAGAAAGTTCTCTTATTATGCAAGTATGTGCAAGCACAGTGGAGTTTTCTAAATTACACAAAGGCATCTGACTTATGAATAATTTTGTTCTCATACTTAAATAAGAAAAAGCAGTAGGAAGGATGGCTTGTTTTTTGTCCCCTGACTGGAAGTGCTCATAGCTGATTAACCTGCTGTGAATTCCAGCCACTGTTGCTTGTGTGTCCCTTTGTGTTGCCACAAAGATTGACCAGGGAAAGCTCTGCATGAATGCCTCTGTGCTCATCTGCCCTCCAAGGCTGGAGATCTCTGAGAGACACAGAGGACTCAGACCATGGCAGGCTCTCCAGGGCCTCCTGTCTGTAGGTGATCTTTTCTTGGTGAGTGGCAGAAAAAGGAGGCAGAATACTCATTCTTTTCTGTCCTGTGAACCAGAGAATCCTTGTCTCAGAGTGACCCTAAGTGACAGTGTGACATTGCAGAGACTGGAAACATTTGGGGTCTGTAGGATTTCCACGCAGAAAACAGGGAAAAGAAACTCCAGAATGACATCCAGATAGATTGTCCTGGTCTAGTTTCATGCTTTAAACAGTTCATACTGCTGAGAGATAAATTTGAGTAATTTACTAAACATTATACTAACTATCTTAATAGTGCTGAGTATATACTGGGGTTTCTATAAACACATAAAAATCTCACTCTCCCACAGCCTCACTGCCCTTTCACATCAATGGACTGTGTTGGCTAGCACCTGCCAGAATTCTCTTGCATGAGAAAAATCTTTTGAAAAGTAATAAAAAATGAGGGACGTAAATAAAGAGAGTCTATGAACTGAGAGTCCATGAACAGGACTCCCATGCCTTTGTAATAAAAAGTGTAGAATTGTTGAGGGACTATTTGATAATTTTAAACATATGATGAAGAGGTATTGTGCACTGGTTAGATGGATAAACCAAATAAAGGCAGAGGTCTAAAAGTGAATTGCTATTAATTTGAGTGCATAGAAATCACTCTTACTGAAGAAAGACATGAGAATATCATTGACAGAGAGCAGGGAGATTCTTTCTGGTAGACCCAAGTGGCTGTCTAAACATCACAGAAAATTCTGAAAATTCTGTGCTTAAGTGCCTTGGCTTTTTGGTAATATTTAGAAATAATGAGATTTAATTAAGATCAAACATAGTTTTGTTAAATATTTGTAAAAACCCAAAAAGTCCTATTGAAAGACTGTATTTTAAGTGTATGACATAAATGAACTTGTGAGGTCACTTCAGATATTTCTTTTGTAAAAGGTCCACAAGGATAAAGCCCAGAAAGCTGACACATTGTTGTCTTGAAAGTAAAGCCATCACAGAGAAAAGGATCTTAGAAAGTCCTTGCAGAGTCCTGAACTTCCTTCCCCTTTTCAGTGCAAAAAAGCAAATACAATAGAACAAAACTGAGCTCAACAAAACCATGTTTTATTCTAAGTGAATTATGGAAAGGTGGATAAGAGGTACTTAAAACAATATTGTAGTCTGCAATGCTTGCAAAGATACTGCCAGGAAAGTGTCCAGAAAGGCATTTTCTGAAACCCTAGAAATAGCCTTTTCAATAATTGAAGGGCTATGATAACATTCACAAAGATACAGGCACTCCTGGATTTTAAACTCATTATACCTGTGTATCTTAGCCTGTAAATTCCTACTTGCAATAAATGGCAATAATAATTGATGGTTAGTCTTAAATTATCAGGACAAAAAAAAAAAAAAAAAAAGAACTGGAGGTTGAGATAGAAGAGTAACAGTAAATAATAAGGTAGAAGATAAATAAAGACACAAGAAGAACATTGCAAGAATAATGGATAAAAAGGGCAGTTTGATGCATATAAATATAAAAAGATTGATCATTCAGATGAATTTCCATCACACAGAACCATAGAATTGTTTGAGTTAGATGGGATCTTAAAGATCATCTAGCTCCAACCTCCCTGCCACAGTCAGGGACAGATTTCAACCTAGACCAGGTTGCTCAGAACTCCATGCAACCTGGCTTTGAACACACAGGGATGAGACACTCACAGGTTCTCTGGAAAATCTGTGCCAGTGCCTCACAATCCTCACAGCAGAGAATTTCTTCCTAATAGCTAATCTAAACCGACTCTCTTTTTGTTTAAAGCCATTCTCCCTTCTCCTATCACTGCACAGCCTTGTCAAAAATCCCTTTCCAGCCTTCATGTAGATCTCCCTGGTGTACTGGAGGCTGCTCTCAGGTCCACCCAAAGCCTTCTCCAGGCTAAGCAACCCCAACTCTCTCAGGCTGTCTCCACAGCAGAGATGCTCCATCCCTCTGATCATCTGTGTGTCCTCCTCTGGATTCACTCCACCAGCTCCGTGTCCTTCCCGTGCTGGGGAGCCCGGAGCTGGATGAAGCTCTGCAGGTGGGGTCTGAGCAGGGCAGAGCAGAGGGGCAGAATCCCCTCCCTTGTTCTGCTGGCCACACTGCTTTGGATACTGCCCAGGGCACTGCTGGTTTTTTGGGCTGTGAACACTCATGTTGAGTTTTCATCACCAAACACCCCAAAGTCCTTTCCCTTAGGGCTGCACTCAATCCACTCTCAGAGCAGAAAAAATGGAATGCAAAGACTGCTTGTTCCATTGCTGACTGATAAGAAATTCCAAAGAGAAAAAAAAAAAAATTGCCATATCTACAGACTAGTAAGGGATCACAATGCTTATTATATAGTCCTTTAAATTTCATTAAGTAGAAAGAGTACTGAAAATAAGAATAACAAAATCCTGCCATTGTCATATTTAAAATCCTGTATTCCTACCTAAGTAAAAGTGAAGGAACAGAGAAATTGAAGCAGCAAAACTGAGTTGTGTCAATTATAAAAGAAGAATATATAAAGGGATGTGAATGTGTCCCAGACCTTTAAGCATGAATGTATCCCAGACAAAAACAGACAGCTTGCAAAGCCTGCAATTTACCAGGATGTTGGTTTGGAGAAATCACCAGAGAAAACACAATGGTACTGACATCAGAAGTCTAATCTGATGAGAAAAAGCAGGGCAAGCTGGGTCAGGAACATAGGAGCTGCCACAGCAAATTAAATCAGTAATTCATTTGTTCTGTTATCCAGTCTTTGACAGGGAGCAGCTATCAGTGCTTCAGACAACAGAGGAAAATATTAAAATACATACAATTCTGCAGTGACCATCTCATTGGACATGTTTTTTTTCCTGTATGTCTGTTGATTTGAGGCTGGCTTGTCATTTCAAGATTTAATCTTATTACTGCTTTCAAGGAAACATTTTAAATATAATATCAAATGCTGAATTTTAAACACATCCGTATTTTTCCTTACAATTTTTTACAAAAATTCTTGTGAAAATAAAAACAACTGCAGAGCTGGGAGGAAGAGATTGTACCCCAGGCATCAAAGTGTTTTATTATGCTTTCAAGGCTGGCTGAGAAGCTATGGTAAGAAGGTAAGCCCTGTTCTTCAGCATGTTGATTTAAATATCGAAGTTCTATGTTACCAGAAATACTCACAGGTTAATTAAAGCCATGTAAAATAAACAAATTCTCATCTTTGACACTTGGCTTCTGAAAAAACAATCAGGTTCAGAGGAGGAGCTCTAAAAACACCCCAAGCCCTTAAATGAGTCTTAAGAGTTTGCTGTGATGATTGCCAGACTTTGAACATTGACTTTTTGCACAGCCACCCTGCCCTTACAGCACTCACTGGTTTGTTTGTTCTGGGCCTTAGGGATTTTACCTTTACTTAATTCTCCCAAAGCTTTAAGCAAGTATTTTTAAGCTCTGGTGACTCTTTCTAAGATGTCACTCATTTGAAATTCTCTTGCTTGCCTTTCCCAGTCCTCTTCCATCCCAAAGGTAAGATGGTGGTTTTATATTTGTCATATTCTCAGCCAGAGGAACAGAACACACTTTTTTTTTGCAGTCCCACATGCCTTGACATCTCAGCACAGAGTGATTCAGGGGTCCCAAGTGAGTGCTGATGGAACTGCTGGTGGTGTCACTGTGCCAGGGTCAGCTTGCCCAGCTGCCTGCCCTCAGGTGAAGGGCTGAGTGGCTGCACTTCAGTAAAGCAGCCTTATTTATTCCAGCCCTGTTGTTGTCCATCTGGATGTTGTCCTTGTCTGGCCTAAGGAGCCATCCCTCTGGTGGTTCAGGAGAAAATGGGGCTAAAACCCTGAAACTGAGATAAGAAAAAACCCCAGAATGTTCTGGTTTCATATTAATATATTCATTGTAAAGTGCACACCCATTAACCTGTATTCTCCTGTTAGTCTTGACTTAAATGTAAACATACATCATGCAGTAAATTTCAGTACATTAGACACAAATCCAAACATTATCCTGGTAGATTGTGGGAGCATCTAGGAGTCAGTAAATCCTAAGGAAAACAAAAATGTAGCAAGAATTTTGTTTCTACACTATCTGAAAGATGGCAGGACCAAATTGCTTTTTGTGGCTAAATGCAGGTGATTATTCTTTGAAAAAGTCTTTGCATTGGCTCTGTAGAGAAGCCATAGTAAATGTAAGAGAATTTGCTAGAATGGATTTTATTATTTATTGGTGCTTGATAATTTCTCAAAAATGTCTTCATGTTTTCAGTAAAACTATAAAAGTTCATGAGAATCATGCAAGGCAAAAAAATCTGAACAGCATGTTTTCCTTAACATGCAACATGCCATGAAAAAATATAAAAAGAAAAAGCAGATTTAGGAAAAGACTCTTCCAATTCTGTTTGCCCATTCCAGTATCCATTTGTATTAGAAGATCCCAAATGAAGGTTACAAAACTATACAGAGGTATATCTTCAATATTCTCCTAAACACACACTCATCAGCCAGAAGTTGACAAAGTTTTTATTCATAAAGCTTTGAAAATGTACCCATCATCTTAGGACATGTGGAAAAATTGGATTTCAGTTTGATTTTAGGCAAAGAAGGACTTCACCAATGACACGAGACAGAATTTAGCTTGGTCTGTTTATGGATGGAATGGGAACATGGTGTTGTTTCCTAAAGGCTAAAAGTTGTCCTTAGCTCACAAGTGGACAGGTTCTGGGACATTTTTTCTCTGTAAGCTTTTATACAAAACTCTAGAGTCTTATGATTTCCAACTTGAAAAGTTTCTGAATTGTTCTTGAAGCACTACACAAATAGCATGACCCACTGTGAAGCAGTGGACAAAGGCACATTACTTGATTCTCTCAAGTCTGACTTATAGACTTTTGGTTTCAACAACAAAATAATGCCAACAGTGATAAATTGTCATTCATTCAAGTGTTTCCATGATTCTGGTCTTCTCTTTATGAAGAGTTGGTTCACAGATATGGCAGAATTACATCTCCTTAATGGTTCTGTTAAGACAGACTTAAAACATACATGGAACTCACGACTCAGTTTCATTCTATCCAGTCTATTTACACTGTTCTGATCATAACTGGGGCTTATAAGTCATATGTACTCCTTCATAAGCCCTTCTTATTTCTGCAGAATGATCTAAGTTTATATTCAACAGTATAGGTTGAGCCTACCAATCTCTGACTTTTTGCAAATATTAATTTAAAACTTATACCTTTAAGAAACCTGAATCCCTTCAGGGAAATTATGCATTAGTTAGGAAAATCTGAGGGTCCATTGCATTTGACAACAATGCATGTAAAATCTTCTATGCCTCTTCTGACTAATTGTAGATTTTTGGCTTCACTGTTAATTGTGTGTCTGAACTTTTTCCAGCAAGGAAAAACTGGCTTGGCTGTAGAGAAAAAAGGCACAAAGTGGAGTTTACCTGTGAAATTCTACAGCATTGGAGAAACACACAAAAGTCCAAACATCACAATTTCATGAACTGTCTTGCTAGGATGTAGATGGAAGTAATTTTTTAGGTTGGCAGTTCCAGTGAAAAATGTTCTCTGTACTAGAAAGAGGCTCACCATGGTCTGTGTACATGCTCAGCAGAGTAGTGTGGGACACTCATTCTGACCTCTGCCAGGATAAATCAATTTGGATTAGATTAAATACTTCAAATATTTGGTTTAAGTTGCTGCATTTTGCTCAAAGGAGGACCCACTGAAACAGATCAAATGTAGATTCTGTGCATTGGTGGAGAGCTGGGGGCTGTGACCTACTCTGTAAATCTGGCTGAATCCTGTGTAAACTTCTTAATGTTGCATCCATTTATAAATACTACATTTTAGATTGTTTGCATTTGTTTTAACTTTTTAGAAATAAAATTCATGCATTCAGCTAAAGAATCCCAAATACTATAGTGTACCTGTTATATTAGACTAGCTGAATTTAGCTTGTTCTAAAAGAATGGGTATTCAATTGACATATCTTGCTAGAATCTGACCTATTTCAAGACTACTCATTATGAAATTAAAGATTTAGGAAACTTTACTATTCTTCCAGTGAATTTCTCATTTCCTTTGTGGTGGTTCTTTTACTGTCTCTTAGAAGCTTTGGGAAATACTTTTCCTGAATGTAAATTTAAAAAAAACAATACAAACCAAACAAACTGTGGGTTGGATTTCAATTAAATCTGTATAAATCAGACTAACTTCACCAGAACAGAAAAAAAATCAACATGAGTTCCCTACATGAACGGGATATCTCTTGGTGATAGGAAAACTTATTTCAACCCTCTTGTCCTTTTAATCCATTTTGTTTAAAAAATCCAGTATTTTGTCTGTGTTTTTTCTGGATACACAAATCTGGGAAGTCTTTTTTCACCCTTCTTCTGGGTTAAATTTTTAAGCTCTTCACACAATATATTGCAAAAAATAATAGAAAATTTAGATGAATAGCCACAACCTACAAAGAGGATGACTGTGAAACAACACCTGCTTTCATTTAGAGCAAATTTTTCTTTTTAAAAAAAACCCCAAAGCTATTTCATGCTTTCATGAAACGGCTGCCATCTCTCAAAGAGGGACCATTGTATTTCCTCCAGATTTGTCCTTCTAACAGTTTCAGAGTCCAGTGTTAAGACATCTCAGGTGACTTTAAGTGGCAGATTGTAGCTGATTCCACAGTAAACTCAAGGTTGAATTAGGGATAAGCATCTGGTCACAGTCACAACATATGAGGGGTGGAGAGGACTTTCTTCCCCTAGCAACTTTACAGAGAATCTGGCTAAGAAGATGGACTAGAATGGAGTTTATAATTGGTTCCTAACTCCTAAGAAAGCTGAAACAGGAAAGGTAAGTGTGAGTGGAAGGTGTCATGGCTCATATCTAAATCCTCTGGACTGTAATTAACAGCATTTGAAAATACAGATGAATATAGCTGCTCTTACACAGTTTAGGCTGGCCTTGCTCTCTGCCAGTCCAGATTGCCAAACTCTGTGGAAAAAAAACAAAAAGAAAAGGGGAAATCTCTCACTACTAGTGCATCAGGCACTTGGGAACACGGCCCCTTGGGAACAGGGAGAGATCATCCTCATTTGAAGAAATGTAGATATGTCCTTTCTGTATTTATTTTGACTGTGTGCAATCCTTTTTGTTTGTTTTTTTCTTGTTTGTTTGTTTGTTTTTTAACTAAGCAATTGCAGGTAATTCTGCCTGTCTTTTTTTGCCATGGAAATTCACACATTCCATCCAGCTTTGAACTCAAAACTCAATTCCCTGAAGGCGCTTCCTTTTGTGCTTGGAGACTACAATTTAAGCTTATTCTGAGAATGTTCACGGTAGGAGAAAACATTGCCACTATTTCTCTTTGCCCTCAGAGGCCTTTTGAGCCTCTGTTGGGACCCTTTCCCTCCTGTCTGGCACACTTGAAGGAACTTCTGATTATCCACCTAGTTCCTTTGAGACTAATGATCATTTGCCAAGCCAGCATCAGAAAACCCTCGTGGCAGGGACCTTATTTGGTGATGAGCAGACCAGCCCCTGGGTGAGCTGTACACTCAGTGCTTGCAAAGGGGCAAACAAGAAAAGACAGCAGCAGTTCCTTTTTTGTAGCACAATAGCTAATAACTACTCCATGTACCTATTGCTTTGTAATAATGTTATATGAAGAGAGTAATAATACATGGATGTCAGTAAAACCTAATTAGGTCCTGGATTTCCTTATCTTTTATAATGCATAAAGGCAGTAGGACTTCTCAGTTTACAGATACCACAGAGAGGTGTGCAATATAACCACACTCAGTTTAGCCAGATTTAACGAGAGATTGAAATGCCAAACTCAGCATAGAGAGCTAAACATTTCAGTAAAAGTCTCTGGATAGGCCAACAAGGTATACTTTGTAAACCTGTATTCAGCTTTTATCCAGCTCCTGGATAATTTCACACTGTTTATATAATTGTCAAAGCTTGCTCCATAACTGTTAGGAGAGCAATTCTTGCTACTGTTATCAGCCCTTCAAGGCAGTCACTTTAATGGCCATGTGCAGGGATATTAGTGCAATATGTGAAAAAGCTACACAGTCATGATACTTTCTATCATTTTCCCCCTTTATTTTCTGTGATTTTAAATTAAAATTTAAATGAAAATTTTAAAAAAATGTAGAAATGTATCTGTTTTCTGGCCTTTTCTTTTTTTTAATGCTTATTTCAAGAGTATGCCCAACCATGCTGCTGAATCTGGCCCAAAGTTTTCAGCAGTCCTGGAAATCCCCCTCAGTAACTGCAGAACTCACTCCCAACAGCCACAAGGAATTGCCACGTGTGAAGGGTGGCTTTTGCAACTTGCTATTTAACATTGAAGGGCAAATAAATACTCAGAACTTAGAAAAAGTGGTGACCTTACCATTAATTCAGCATAATCCTTGAGCTTTGAGAAGCATTAAGAGCTTTACCTTGATAGTCAGGTTTGACTTATTGATAGCTCTTTTTCATTTGCTTGACTGACACTTGCTCTTCTCATAGCCAGCTGTTGTTGGTCCAGTTCTCCATAATCTGTAGTGCACAATATAGATGAAAAACAAGGAAAAAATTGAAATTTGAGTCTATGTACAAAAAAGCTTGGGAACCAGCACATCTTAGATTACACAGATTGTTTATAAACTCTCTAAAGAGGAAAAATTCTTTTTTCTGCAGCATGTGCATTGTTAAAGCAAAGGCAAAACTAAATGTGGGTTTTAGAATAACCACTAATACCTGCCTTTTGTAGAAAAAGGCAAGTGATGGTTGTGCTGTGCAAGTTAGAAAACTTCTACTTTTGGGATAAGAGTATGGATTTTTACAAAGTGAATTTTTCTGTTGATCTCAGAAAAAGAAACACTGCCCACAAATGCAGAAGAGGCTCTCCTTGAGTAGTGCAGTGTGAAGACAAGTATGTGCTGAGAGGTCCAGATAAAAGAGGTGTAAATTTATGTGAACATGGAGTGAAAAAAAGGTGCATGAGACTATCTAATTCAACTTTTGAGTCCAACTTCAGTGATTTAAAAGCACCAGAAAAAAAAAAAAAGTTTTCATTAACTTTGGAATTTTAATGAGCTCTGTTTAAAAGCAGAACCATTCAAATCTAATGCAATATTTCTCAGATGCAAGATGCTGGAAACTTACTCACATAACCTTGGATGTTTGTCATATGAGAAGGAGCAGTTTGACAGAGAAGAAAAGATCATTCTTCTGAAACTTCCCTAGCAAAATTGAGAGCTGAGAAACCTGGGTAGTTTAGATAAGAATCAAACAGGCATTGAAACATGAGTTTCCTCCTTTGAACTGAACTCTGCTTCTTCAGTTTCAGAAGTGCTTATGACATCTACAAGATGCAGTAATGAAAGACTGAATGACACAGAAGAAAAACTACAGATGAAATTTTTTTTTTGTAGGAAAGGGAGAGCTGCAAGGTACAGTTCCTGAGAGCAACAACAACAAAAAATGAACAGCTTTTGTTCATGTTATAAATATAAACTAGAAATGTTCTCTGCCTTGCTTTCAGGGAATTATCACAAGATAAACTGCTCCCACTGATGCCAGCTGAAAAGTCATTTAGTTGCTTGTTCTTCTGGTAAAATTTGCATTTTGTTTGAGTCAGAATGAGCATTATATCAAGAAGAATTTCTAGCTCATTTAAGAATAAAAAGTGTAGGTACATTCCTGAGATCATCGTTATTTTTCAAGATGTCTTAATTTACTAAAATCAAATGCCATGTAATTATTGGGGAAAAGTACCCATCCCTTAGGCTCAGAGCTAAAACTATTTGAATTTCAGAGTATATAAAGAGATTTTTTTTTTTTCATTTTAGTTGGAATAAATTTCTCTCAGGAAGACTGTGCCTGCTGTATCAAATTCCTTATCTTGAAAAATTCTCCACATCCTTCTTTGACAAATACAAAAATTAAATTTCTCCAATTCTACCATGGAGGTTGTTTTAAAACATGAAATGCCTCAAAAATCCACAGTCAAAATGAAACAGTCAGTGATTGAAACAAGGTGTTTCAAATTATTCCAATATAGTTTCCTTTACATATTCTCACATGATATTTTTCTTTTTATCCTGTGCTAAATATGTGAAAAGTACAAAACAGGAGATGGGCAAATAACAGAAATATTCAAAAAGTCAGAGCAAGATGGAAAGTCAGATTCTTCTCCTGCTCTGCAGAAAGAATTCAGTTACTATGCAAATCATGTCAGATTATGTGTGATGATAAAAAGATGATGCACTGTTTCAGCTCACCTGGAGAATTGATTGCTATCCAGAAACTCTATCTGGTAAATAAAATGGGCTTTTCTGCTCCCAGGATCTATGAACAGATGGATCTATAGTTCATGGGATGTGCCTTGAAAGGCTAAAGGACAGTATCATTTTTGTGTCATGGGGGAAATGAATGAGGTAAAACATTCATAGAATCACAGAACCACAGGTTTGAAACTGGAAAGGAGGTTTGGAAGTTGTCTGGTCCAACCCCTCTGCTCAAGAAAGGCCACCTAAAGCCCCTTACTCATAATGGGGGGACTCATAATGGGTTCATCCTTTCATTCCCAGAAGTAGACACTGTTTTTTCCTGTTAAATTTTGACTTTACCCTGGGATATATATCAGGCTCAAGAAGAAAATGTCAGTTAAAAATATCTTTAGTATTCAGAAAAAAAAGCCTCCACTAGCTCTTCCTCTTTTGCTTACCAATCAGTCAGAGTGACAAGAAGACTTTTCTCTGCTCTTCAGAGCTATTCCTTCCTCTTGGGCTGGTGATGGTACTGGCATCCATGGAGTGTCCCATTTCCCTGCACTGCAGGGAGGATGTGCTGGGCTGGGCAGGGAACAGCCAAGGTGATGCGCGGGGGCTTTCTGACATATAAACAGAGAGAGATTGATGTATAAACAAGGGATGTACTAGCAACATGTGACAGTTCTGGGAAATCTGGGAGTTAATCCAGATTGCTAAACCTTTTTTCCCCCTCAGTTTTAATATTGCTTTATTGCAGCAGTTGAAAGTGTTTGGTCCATTTGATTGTGGTCCTCCTTATACTATAGAGTTCATTTTGTTGCACTTTACTTTCTTTGCAATATTTGGATCTTAAGGGAAAAAACCCCACATTTTAAACCATCTGAAAATCCATTTTTATCACTATGAACAAAGGTAAATATGGATCAAGAACCTTTGTAACACTTCTTCCTTCCAAAAGTATTGTGTTTATAAGTGCCTTTCCATTGTGGTTTTGCTTTTCAAATGCAGATATTACAACTGCTTAATTCTGAGACAAATGTTTTTTGTCTTCATAGCTTTGAGGAGCTGAACCAGAAAAAAAACCAAAGGAGGTCTCATGCAATTTGAAGAAATTGAATTCATATCTGAGGAAGGGTTCTGAACAGCTCAATATGTTATCCTACAGTCAGATGTTTATGGGATAGGCAACAGTCACAGTAAAAATCACACAGCCATAAAAATAACAAATTGAAGACTGCTGGAACAGAACTCTACTACATGCTTCATACTTCTGATTAATAAAAACTGAAATCTGAATTAGACTATCAAAACTCACTTAGCACATCAGTGTATTTTGTTTCAAAATACCCTCAATGAGCATTTTGTACAACCTCAGGTTATTAATTGTCATATTTTATTCCTTCTCTCCCCTCCCTTCTCCCCCTCCCCCCCTTCTACCCTCAGCCATGGGTATAACCTATATTTCATTTAGATCTAGAGGCCAAGAATACAAGTTTTTGGGCATTATTCCCTGGAATCAAATTCCCTTGTGTTTTTCCATTATGGCAGTGTAATTATTTGCACTTTCCACATAATAGGTATAAAATACTGTCAATTCTGGATTCTCCATCCCATCATGCCTAAGCATCCTTTTTACCTGACTTTACATTTGTCTGTAAAATTCATGCAGCACCCTTCCTGACAAAGTTCTACTCTGTTTTCCCCCATGATCTAGTTAGGAGCTGTCAGGCAGTAGAAATCCCCTGCTGACATCATGGATTGAGAAAAATGTTGAAAGGTTGCTAAGAACAGGCAGAAATTGTACAGTTATGAAGGAATTTGGCTCAGCTATCAGAAGATAGTGCTTCCCCCCAAATACCATGATGAAACTAGAATAGCACATCCTTGTCTTAGTGGTTTTATACATTGACAAAGGGTTGAAAACACCTTCTCACTTTCCCATTAGTTCCCCAGATATTTGCTGCCACCTCTCACAGCTGTAAATTGCAGCTATTCCCATTGTCTGTCAACTTCACAAGTCACGTTGTGACTTGGCTCAGGACAATTTTGGCAGCTGCCACAGAATGGGATTAGGAAAAATCACTAGGATGAAGTAAGAAGAAAGTGAACATATAAACAGAATGAAATGATCTTCCTCCTGAAGTGCAAAACCCAGAGTGAAAGCAGAAGGCTCTGGGCTAGTGTACGTAATCTTGGAATTGATAACATTTACCTCTAGAGGAAACAATGTTCTCTTCTCAGCACAAAATGCAAATATTTGTTCATAGTTCAACTATGCAAACAACTTTTACTCCATTGTCACTGCTGAAATCTATGCACCAACAACTAAGTTGGTGCATAGATTTCCTCTGACCTACAAGGGTATCCAGAGAGAAGGGAAATTGCAGATAGGTTTGGGAGCAGGAGGGCAGTGTATGTTTAGTCTCTGCTATCTTGTGCCTGAGCTTTGCTGTTTTTAAGAACTAGGACAGTTTATTCTTGATTAATTGGGGTCAGGGTTATAAATGGAGATTGTATTCCTGCAATGCCAATCATCCCCCCTTTTGCAGAAGGTATAGGCAGCCATAAAAAATAAATACAGAAAACTTATGAATTATTTGGATGCTTGCAGAAAATGTTAAATGGGCACACTGAGCCATTGCTTACCTGTTGACAGGACTCCCTTCTGGGCACAGCTCTTTCTGTGTCCCTGTGGGCTTCTTGGGAATATCTGTCAGCAGCCTTTGGTTATGGCATTTGTCATTGCTCTGTTATCTGTCACAGGGACACTTGCTGGACGGACCCTGCCAGGCCACTGGGACTTCACCTTCTACTGACACAGCTCAACAAAAGCCTCACCATGAAAACACTCCCTTCCCTGCCTCGGTGACTCCATCTGGGAGGTGCTGCAGGGATATCTGCGGAGTGGGGAGGCACAGCAGCAGTGCTGAGCAGCGCTGGCAAGGGTCAGCACGAGGGGCTGAGCTGGCAGCAGCTCTGGAGGGCAGAGGGGCAGAGCATGGTCACAGGTCTCCCTGGAGCTGCTCCTGCCAGCACGGGGCTGTCCCCAGCTCCTCAGGCTGGAAGGTGCTCGGGGCTGTGACACACTTACAGCCTAAATTTATTCACACACAGTTACACTTTTGGATTCTCAAGTCAGCACTGTTTTTTAGCTTACTCAGCGCTTCTTTTTTTCCTGGTGTTTAGCTACCCCATCAGCTATATTTGCAGAGCTCAATAATATTCCCAGTTGCCTTATTTTTACTAGGCTGAACAGTAGAGAGTTCTTCAGTCTCCTCTTATACAAGAGGTTGTACATTTCTTGAATTTTTCTTGTAGCTGTTCTGTGTAGCTCTTACAGTATGAGGTAATTTTTTGGTGTAGGTGACTGAAATGAAACACAGTATTCATCCTCAACAATGTCCTCATTTCACTGGAAATATACTCCTGAATTTCAGGGTTTGGAAGTAAATAACTGTCTTGTTGACTATGGATTACACTAAACAAGCCAGTATAGGTCAGACTGAAAATCCAAATATATTTAAAGAATATTAGAAGTTGGCATGGAGTAATGTGGAAGTTTATATGCTTCAATTATAAAGGTAGAAACTAGCAGCAATAATGATTTTAATAATTTGTAGGAGGGTGCTAAATCTCACTTGTTTTCTTTCCAGCCTCCTCAGAGATGAAGGTATGTTTGCTTTTACTGACACAGTACTGGGTTTGCTCCAGTTAGACTGATGGGATCATCCAGAAACCTGTTTGGAAAGAGCTTCCTGTAATTATGTGTTTATCCAGTGGGATAAACAAGTGAATTTAATCCTTACTCTACATAAACAGTCATTTTCTCAGTTAGTCAAATGAATTCAGAAAAGTACATAGGTCTTTTTTTATTGTCCAAGTGATTAGAAATTTTCCCATTGTTCATTTTATTCAGGCTTAAAATAATTATTTTCAGTACCTATATCTCAAACATTTTCTAATAATGTACAGATATCAAAGTAATAGTGCACAGCAATGTGTACTATGCACACCACCATTCTTGTACTACTGCTATAATATATACAGAAAATAGACAGAAATTGTTGAAAAAGCACAGCAAGCCAAATAAACACTTCATCACAAATATGATACTGAAAGGAGAAAATACAGAACTGAAACATCAGCACAGGTTAACATGTTGTTGATACAGAGAGAAACAAAGAATTCAGATCAAAGCTCAACCATCTTTCAAAGGCAAAAGTAAGCAGAACTGAATATAAAGGAAAGTCAGAATGTCTTGTAGTGCTTTATCTCTGGGAGCAAGACAGAGATGGAAAAAATATAAAGGGAAAACAAAAGAGATGAAGAAGGTTTGAAAAACAAAGAAAGATTAAACTAGACAGAAGCAAATGTGGAGGAGTAAAAGTGGAATGAAAGAAAATAATGACATTCTATCAAAGGAAAATTGAAGTAAGCTTTCCTCAGAATGAAAAAGAGGTGACTGCTATTCTGTTCAGATAATTTACATTTACTACTCCAAAGCAGCTTTAGAAATTTTATCTGATTAAAATCAGAGAGGTTTATTCATTATGGAGGTCCAGGTTCTCTATATTTTTTCATCTGTGCCAGGCTAAGTTCTCCCAGTGTTGTGCAGTCATGTGCTATGCCCCTGGAAAACAATGCATGCTTTACAGATCTGTAGTTCTGCTAAACAAAAGTGAAAAAGGGAGAGAAAAATGAATTAAAGGAGAGTTGTGTTTATTTTATTATTATTTTATATGGTGCAGTGTTTCTCTTTTTCATTCTGTTTGTACCATTTTTATTAATGAGCTGCAAACTACCCTTTGGGTTGTTCCACAACAGCAGTGCTTACACCTGCACAGCTAAGTCCCCATGAGATTTTTTTTTCTTATGTATTTCCTAGTTATTTATAGCATATTTTTATTTTCTGCAGAGATTTCTGAAGATTTGGGTTATGTTAATTCAGTTCTAGAAAGCAAAATATAAATAGGGGAAGGAAGTATTGCAAATACATTTTAAATAAATGCCCAAGAGGAATTCCTTTGCATAACACATGCTTCTGTCCCCAGTCTCCACCACAAAGTGCTGCCAACCTATGCATTTATTTGATGTATAGAACAGTTAGAGAAGGATGTCTTTAAAAAGGCGAGACTTGCCACTGGTCTTAAGAAATAAAACATACCACAGGGAAAATTTGCATATTAGACAAGTCTGTAGTAGGACAGGAAGTTTGAAGGAGTTTGTTCATTGTGACTACTGCAGGAACATTCTGCTTGTCGTCATGGAAAGCAACATGAGGAAAGAATAAGCTTTCTTCAAATACTGTGTCTCCTAAAAAAATAGGGTTTGTGCACTTGTTTTCCTTTTCAGTGTCATTGCACAGATTGCAGAAGATATTTAGGAGAAAGAAATGTTAGTTACCAGATCTTCCCCTCAGCACAACTACAGAGGCAGGATAACAGTCTGAAAATGGTGACTCAGAAAGGATGAGTTTGGGACACAGAATTCCACAGATTCAATTTGATCGAAAGTGTGAAGAAAAAGAAAAGTGTTTCACTGAGCCATAGTTTTTTCAATATATACCATCACATCATGGCATTTGGTTTTATTCTCCCTTACTTCACTTCCTTTTAGCTAGTTGCTCAGAAGACTGAAAGGCATAATTATCTTTGACTACTGAGTCTACAATATCCAACTGCCAGTAGAGATAGACTGAGATCTGCTGGTGCCCAATGCTCTACATACACATTTACTTACAACTGTAATTTCAAGTGCATCGACAGCTTCCTTATCCTTGTCACTCCAGAGGAGATGGTACTGAATTGATTCCTTTATGCTGTGGTTAATAAAATGGCATATCACTGCTCCAGGCTCATACATTCACAGAACACAAGTCTGGCAATAATCATGATAAATGCCAGGATTCCTCGATAACTTGGATCACATTTTATAAGTATTCTCTAATTACAAGTAAATATCTTCTTGTGGAAGTAGAATTGGAAGAGGGTTTGATTGTGATCTCTTCTCTGTGGTGACCAGTGACAGGACCTGAGGGAATGGCCTGAAGCCGTGTCATGGGAGGTTTAGGTTGGAAAACCCATGTCAGGAAAAACCACACATCAGGAAAATGTTTTTGAGCCAGAATGGGGTTGAGCACTGGAACAGGCTCCCCAGGGAAGTGATCACAGCACCAAGACTGACAGAGTAAAAAAAGCATTTGAACAATGCTCTCAGGCCCATGGTATGATTTTTGGGGCATCCTGTGCAGGGCCAAGGGTTGGGCTTGATCCTGTGGGTCCCATCCAACACAACATATTCTGTGATTCTGTTGAAAGAAAAGTTAAAAGAAGTTAAAAGAAAATCATCATGCAGCAAATTCTAACAGTTCATCCATCCACTGGAAAAGAGTTCCTTTTTGTTTCTAGTTTTAGACACCATCTCTGATTTAGTTGAATTACTTAACAACAGCTAGGCATAGCTCTAGCAGTGTCTATTAAAGATAAAGGTTTAAAAAGGAGCAGGTTATACACCATAAGAAGAAAATATGAGGCTTTAAACACTGTTTCTACATAGGTCTATCCTGAACTTGTCATATTTGGTCTTCATGACATTGGCAAATTGTCTCAGAACAGTATATGCCTGTTACAGGAAATCCTGAGTTCATCACCACATGTGGTAGGTTTTCTAAATCTGCTGCTAACTTTTCATGTGTGATTAATGGGTCTGTTATTTCAAATTTGATGTGCAGTTCACACAATGTACAATTGAGTTCATGTTTAATAAAACATAAAAGTGAGCCTCAGCTTTACAGTTCTAACTATGCTTAGCAATTTTTTCACTATTGATTCAGATTCTTCTTGACTTTCAAACTCTTTTTTTCTTCCCTCTTGTAACAAGGTCTTTTACTATCTTACAAGGCAGATTACATCTGTAAGCTAATTTCCTTTGATACTCTTATGGGAGTCCTCTTGATTGTTAGAATAAAAGTTCCTTATAGATGTCCAGTACCTATGACAGCCTAACAAATATCCTCCATTATTTATTTCTATGAATATCATATTTAATTGAAATATAAAATACAAAATTGACATTGTTGGCAGCTTCTAATGTTTTATTTGTAATAAATATAGCAAAAAAGTTCACAAGGATTTAGGTGGGAGCCATTGAGTTATAGAATAATTCAAGTTGGAAGGGACCCCTAAGGGTCATTAAGTCTAAGAATGTCAAGGAGTAAACAAAAATAAAGGCCAATACCTCAGTAGAACATTTACAAGGTAGATCTTGTAAGCTCTGACTATATCATCAGTTCAGACACTCATTCTTGCTCAGACTCACCATAGGAGTACCTGGCAACTTGGACTGCAGCTCTGTAGGACTTGCAGGATGCAGAAACCCCCAAAAGCCCAAAGCCTCTGTGGTTGCACCCTGTTTCAAAGCTCTTCCTTACTGGATGCTCTCTTCTATATCCAGAGGAGGTCCTGCCATGAAATGCCAACCACATCTCAGCTCTGCACACCTGCAGCTGTGAGCAGGGCTTGTCCCAGACTCTGGCACCCTGTCATTGTCACAGGTGCTCCCTGCCCGTGAACAGCCCTCGCGCCTGCAGCGGACAACGAGAACCACGACTGCGCAGGCGTCACCGAGCAGCAGCACACACCTGGAACCCTCTCCCAAATCCAGGTCACCCCTCTGTGCAAGCTCATTTTATTCACTCAGAAGTAGGCCAGGGCCTCTCAGGGATGGGAAAAATTTGTTTAGGGTGTAGGTCTGTGAAAAGAAAGGATGTAAATGTGGTGGTGGTATTTATTTGTTTCCTTTTCTGTCGTTGTTTGTTGGTTTTGTTTTGTTTTTTTCCTTTTCATGAGTAGTCACAGAAGGCCCCAAAGGTTGACACATCAGATATTTCTGGCTGGCCACATTGATTAGCTTTCAGTTTGTAACAGATAATAAATTTCTGAACTATAGTTTAAATTTAGGCAAGAAAAATCCTGAGTGAAAGCTGATTTTAAGTGCTGTCCTTCAACCCTCTGATAATCTAATACTCAATGGTGCCAGAAGTATTCATTAACCGAAAAACAAATTTGTTTTTACTGTCTCTACCTTAGATACTTCTTTTTGCTATCCAAAGAAAGAAATACTTACTACAATTACTATTGTTTAAGTGATAATTTTGTTGATTATTGCCAGTGAAGCCATGATTCTGGTATTTCCTTTCAGTTCTAATAATCTGAATTATTTGATTAAGCCATCATATTATGAAGTGAAATAGGTCCAAAATAGCTGTGTACAGCTCTATAATTCAAAAAATACTTATTTTAGGACTGCTTATACTGTCTAAAATTCACATGCATTTTTCAAGGGTATGTATTCCTTGTGTTGCTGGAGTACCTTGTGAAGTTAAAAGAAAATCACCATGCATGTCTTGCAAAAGCTTCCAACACCAGCACTGATTATAAACTCTACCAACCAGATGTGCCTTGGAGTAGCTCTTGACTTGTGGCTTCTTCCAGGTAGGGCCATGCATGTGACAGGTTGTCTCTTTGCTCTCTCTCTGTGACTCACCTGATTCTCTTTCCCCCTCTTTTTCCTTTAAAGTTTTTTTTCTCTTGACTAAAATTTCCGCTGCTCTTTCACTGCAATTTTGCTATTATAAGTCATAGATGTTTTCAATTTATTTAAATATTTAGCAATCAAATACATTTACAATGTGTGAGGAAGAAGGACTAATTTATAACCTGAAGGTACCTTGTCTGATGTTTTTAGAGAAAAGCCCATGTTGTTTAAAGCACACTTTATAATTCCTGTACAATTTCCTGGTGCAGAGGAGTTCTGTATGTATTTATAACATTTTATATCTGCAGCAACATTCTTTTAAAATTATACCCAACTAAAACAATACAGATTCCAGATATTTGTTTTCATTTAAATTAATCTTATTTCAGTGCTGTTTTTGTATTGCATTCTTTTAAAGCATTGTAATGAAAAAGCACTTGGAATAGATATAAAATTATATTATACTGATTTCTTCCTTTACAAATATTTACTAGAAGCATCTTTTTTGACTTAAGAACAGAGAAGGCAGAGACCCTTGTGTCTGCTGGTCTTAGGAAAGGCACAAATTTTATTAATGCCTTCAGTTCCTGACTGTCAGGGACAGTTGGCTGAACAGGTATGTGCAAATACTGGCATGAAAGCTAAACAAGAGTAACAGGAAAAATTTGGCCTGACTTGTCTCAATTCTACAAGCAATGTAATCCACACAATATTTTTTTTCTTTACTTTCTTTTTTCTTGAAAGAGCATAAACAATCCTGAATCTCATGGAGGAAACCCACATTCAAAACACAGGTTAGAGAAAGTCTTATCAGCTGAGAGTTATTTCCATCCCATCTTTCATTTGTGTCAGCAAACTGTGAGTAGAGATTGCCTCACAGTCAGGAATTTTAAAGGGAGCCCAGATACTGGATTTATAACACTAAAAATCATTTTTATTCAAGGATAAAAAATCCTTTCCAAAAAGGTGAGAGTAAACTTAATAATGAAGTTGTACTTTGTTTTATTCCTTTGAAATTAATGAAGTTTCTCACTTTTATTTTCCCCTCTTTGACATTTTTGTTAGTGTTAACAGGAGTATCTCATGCTGGTGTCTGGAAAAGTGAGCACTGAGGTTTGACAGCATGAACCTCCACCTGGGAGCAGCATGAGGTGTCCTCTGCCTTGTCATTGACATCTGTGGGACTTTGTGCACAGGTAACATTCTCAGCTGCTGTAAAGCACAGGGTTCTGCTATTTACATGACCCTGACACCTGGTCCAGAATTGCTTCACTGATTGCTAAACGTGAATGGGGGCAGAAGTTCTGCAGAGCATCCCAGAAATGCAGCAAAGACCACAGAGTAGTCAGCCCAGCTTAATGCCTCTGGAATCCCTGGGAAAAAAAACCTGAGTGCTCAGATTTTCTGTATAAAACCATATTTTGTTTTCCCCTTCAAGCATATTCTGAAGTTCTTGCTGTATAAGGAATAGGACAATTTTTGTTCACTTTAAAGCAGCAGAGCAAGATTTGGTTTGAATCACAGCAATATAGAAAATCCTCTGAGGTCACCAAAATTAATGGTGACCCACTGATGTTAGGGTAATGACAAAATTGATAAAAAATACTGTCTTACTGCAATCAGATGTTCCTCTGGGACATTAAAAAAAGATTCATATTTCAATTCCACACAAAGGCCAAGTGAACAGGTAGTTTCTATGCATCAAGGAAGTAAGGATATTATAACTTATCCAGATCATTCTTGCTAAGCACTTTTGATATTGATTTGTGAGCTAATCTTGCAATCTGCAGACTTAATCTGAGAATAATTAGGATGATGGATGGGTTGAAATATTGTGTACCTCAGACCAGGAACTGGGATAAAACTCCCAAAAATAATGGTCACTTAGAGAACATGTAGGCTTAATCTAGCATCTCAACTATTAATTTTTTGTGCAAACAAGTAGTTATGTGCTCACAGCGATGAATTTATGGCAGTTTAGTGCGTCTCTAGAATTTCTGGGGTTCAGCCCTAGGACTTCCTCAAAAATTTATCTAAAATAAAAAAAAATTAACAATAAAACTCCTGACATTTGCATCAACTTTCATGTAGATTCAAATTACAACAATTACAACAGCTTCTTCATCTGTTTCTGTCTGCTTTACAATTGGGCCTGGACATGGGCATATGTGCTAGATGAAAATAAATTGATTTCTGATTAGGGTGAACTCAGTATGTGCCACAAAGCAACCAGATCTCTATCACAAGACAAAGGGCCACTGATCCAGCAGGCAGAATCTCACTTCAGAGGTGGACACTTATTTTGTGACAAACTATGTCAACTACAAAACACATCTTCAAACTGTGATCTTAATAGCACAGGGGACACTGTTGAGTCTTTAATTGTTCAGGTTTATGATGCACTCATGGAATATTGCCCCAAACCATAATCATTTAATCATTTGGTAAATATTAAGAAGAACACATTATTCCCATGTGGGCTCTTGACTCAGTGTCTGAAAGCAGGCAAAGTACATTACTTTCATTTCTCTTAATGAATAATAGTAAGATTTTGAAGGTTAAATGAAGGATTTTGAGAGAGGATATGAAAGAAAGATACTTAAAGTCCTTTGTCATTAACAAGAATAACCTGAATAGGTATACAGGGATATCTATCCCTATACATAGTCCTATTATGCATTAGGACAGATATGTGACCTTTGCCAATGTCAGAATGTGGTCTAAACCCCTTATTTGCTAAAAAAATCATTGTCTAATTTGGTCTTAGGAAAATATCTTTCTGACTACTTTATATCCCCATCTTCTGTTTTTTCTCCTTTGTAAAAGAAGTCTATGGATTATTAGATGAAAATTGGAAGTACTCACAACTGGAGGTCTCTCTGTCAAGTTCTTGGAGAAATATGAATAAAAGCTTATACTTTATTGTCACTTTCACTTTTTTTTTTTTTTTTTAGAAGGTTAGTTTCTTTAGGATATTAGTTGAGAAGAGTTTGGTGGTTTTAGGACATATTATTATTAGTTGTATTAATAGCATTTTGTTTGGGTTTGGAAATAAATAATGACAGACCTTGACAGTTTCACAAGTTGAACCACAATACTGGCAGCTGCAAATTACTATCTAAATGATCATAGTAAGGATGGATTGGAAAAAAGTCAGAAAAAGACCTCTGAAGTACTTGGCTTCTACTACCATATTTTGTCTTCACCTTTTATTTTTACTTTTGAAAGAATATACTGTATTCAAAACTACATAATCTAATGTTTTCTGGTCTTGAATATCTGGGTTTCTGTTCTGTTGGTGATTACAATATAGGAAATAAATCCTTGGAAAAACGAAACCATGGAAGTTTAGAAGGAGCACTGTGACATGACCTGGTTAGCAAAACAGCTGTTCCATTTATGTCATCATCTCACCAATTATTGCTTTTTATATCAGAGTTCAATGCTATACTTTGTTACAGACTATTGTTTCAAAGGAATGGATTTATTGTGTTTAAGCAAATGCACTGAATTCTCTGAATCTAAATCCCTAGGCAATTATGTACAAACCTGACCAGTCATTACACAAAAGCATTTTTAGAGCAATTGAAAATCAATGAGGTAAAACAGTTTTATAGGAGGTCAACGAGGCAAAACAGTTTTGTAGGAGGAACAGGGCAAAAATTGTGAAGGATCTATGAATATACACACATATATATATGTATATATGGTCATTTATAGTTACACACACACAAATATAAATACATACATTGGAAATAACACTACTGGAAAAAAAAGAATATATTAAGGATTCTGCTATCTATCATATGAACTTTCATCACAGGCAGGAAAATCTACTTCTTTTAGAAGATGTTAAATTAATGAATCTGCTTTTCACAGAGGGGACCAGAAGGCACAGTGGGAAATTTTGCTGAGATACTGTCAGCATGAATCATGAAAATAAAATCCTGTAAAATATTCTTAGGATATTGGTAAGTAGCTTGGTGAATAACCTAATGAATATTAAACTATCAATTTACTCAATTAAAGCAATAATTGAGTTGTGGTGTGAGCAGTTTAAAAAGTCAGCCAGCTTGGCAGCCTGGCTAATAAAGAAGCTGCTTTGCAAGCATTTGACAGACTCTGGATTCTGGTTTTGAATCAAAAAACATCAAAGAAAAACAAGAAATGCTTGGGGAAACTTGCTCTGAAATGGCAAGTCCTGACACTTTGGATGCATCTCCAAATTTGGAGCCATTAAACTTCTCTTCTACTTTTAAATTTTTTTAACTCAGTAATGTCCAGTCTGGTGCTATAAGCTATATGAATAAATCTGTTTTCTGTGGCACAATTGGCAGGACGAGTTGCATGATGTAAACTTTTACCTGTTTATTAAATGTGTTAAAAATTCTCCTAACCAGTGTCTTTGCTAATGGATAAGAAGATACAGAAATAAGGAGAAATAGTGATGTGATGTGGAGATATGCATATACATATTATTTAAATTAATGAATCACAAGATGTTTAACAATTAGATCATATTTTCATTTTAACCAAATGGAAAATCCCCCGAATATGTTTTCTGATATTTTTTGCTATTAATTAAAATAGGAAAATGAGGTATATGTCTCTCAAAACATGACTAGACCAGAGTGGACCAGAGAAATCATGCCTGAGGTTACCAAGCATTTGATCCAAATCCCATTGAACTCAGCAGGAGACTTTTCGTCAACTTCAGCAAGGTTTGGATGAAGCTAAAAATATTTTTCCTATATCTTCAAAGAAGATGCTACAAATGTAATTAAAAAGAAAGGAAGAAAGTTACTTTAGTTCTTTCAAATAAATCCCCACATAGTTATTTCATATGTTTTTATACTAAAATTTGGGCACAAATGTAGAAGTATTCAAAAATATATGTTAATTGCACTTTATGAAAGCAACAATAACACACACCTATATGTTATTCCAATATTTACTAGCTCTTAACCTGACTATTCTCATCTATTTACAGTATTAATGCGCAGAACCAACAATTTGTGCTTTGCTTTATTTTTCACAGCTGGGCATAATTTTTAATTTTTAGTTTTTGCTTCATCTAGAATAGCATTAAGCAATCAGTTGCCATCTTCATTTTAATGTTCATTCAGCATCAGTTTGAGTTAAAGGCGCAATGTAAAGTAGAACGTGAAATTGGAGAGATCTTTGGACCTTCTTAGTTGTAGTAGGAACAGGATTAATTATCAATACCCATAGTCAGAAAAATTTGCACAGAAAAATCACTTTCCACTTTGCTCCACCATTTGACATTTTGGAGTACAGCCCCTTCCCCAGGTTGCTCCCTCTTCTTTGGCCAGGTCTGTGCAATATAGGGCAATTTAGAGGCTGGGTTCAACCCAAGAAGCAAATCTTTTGACCTGCATCGTGGCACAAGTGATGGATGGCTTTGCTGCAGTCCCTTGGCTTTGGCGCACCTTTTGTTGATCAGGGACTGCAGCAGCTGCCTCTGAGCTGCCTCAGAAACCCTCTCAGCCCTGCAGTTCCTCCTGTGGGCTGGGTGCACAGGGCAGCCAGCTCACAGCTGCCCAGCTCTTGCATCTTTGGCTGGAGACGAGAGCAGGCAGAGAGTGGGGAAGACTTTACAGTTGGTAGAAAAAGAAGTTGGGAATGCTGTTTGTGGTCCTGAATGTGTGAAGGAGAGTCAATGATGACTGGGGAATAGAATGCCCTCCTTCTCCTCTCCTTCCTCTGGAGAAACAATGGGTTTCAAGGAGAAAGGAGCCCATGACTCTGCAGTTTCATATCCAGAGGGGGCTGACAAAATCTGAGAAAGAAGAAGCAGAACTTATATTATTACCCTTAATCTGTCTCAATATTAAATTAGTTGTTAATCACTTAGGATGTCCCTGTAGCCATTAGAGAGGTATAAGCTCAGTTCAACCTTGAATGCATATCTAAACAAATAAAATAAATGTGCCCATTTTCTGAAAGAAAAGGAGTCATAGGGAGCAATGCACCCTAAATTTTAAAGCAAGAGTCCTATCTAGTCTTTGGAACAAAGCTAAGATATTTCCCTTGGAGTATGATATAAGATACCCTTGATACTTGTTCTCAGCCTTAAAATAAATACAAAGAAGCAGTCCTAGCTTTCATGACACGGTGTGGAGGTGGTGTCTTACAGAATGCCTACCAAATTGTGGTGTGACAGACATCTTTCCCCTGGGAAACCTGGGCAGAAACACATTTGCTTTCACACAGGCTACGAGCTGCTCTGCAATAATCTCAGCTGAGGTGTTTGTGCAGAAGACCAGAAGCAGAAAAATTGCTGAGTAAAGAATTTTACAGTAAACCCCCTCAAATAATAGCATCGTATTTATTGATTTTTGGTATCTCCTGAGGTGGAAGGCACCTGCAGTGTAGTTTTAGTACTGCAGTTATGCATGTGAGTAACTATTCCATCCACAATCCATACTATCTTTTTTTCATTAGATCCTCAACAATTAGCCAATTGTTATTGTGAAAAAAATAGCCAATTTTTAATGTGAACTGAAAATTAAGCTCATTGAAGTCATATGTCACTTTTGAATTCAAGAAAGCCGGAATGCTTGTAGGATCAGCAAAAATAATTAACGTTAAAGTGAACTAGAAAAAGTCTTAGCTTAGAAAGCAAGAAAGAGTCTAGCATATTAAACAATAATAAAGATATAAATTTAAGGTTTGTTCCTTTTAAACTCTGTCAGCTGTTAACACAACTTATTTAAATAAGACAGAGAAAGCACCTTTTTATAGGCAATAGATAATATTGCCCTGCTTCTAATGTCACAGCCTAAGTGAACAGATTTCAAAAACAAATTCATAAAATTGAAGATAAACATACTAGCAAAGGCATAAAATACTATTCAGGAAAAAAAATAGAACCTTGGACAGTGCTGTTTGTGGGTCACATTGTACATGAAATAAACAAGAATTGATGAGTTTTCTTCATGAAGACAGAGATTTCCAACATTATCAATAAAGTTTGCTGGAGTCTAAAGAAAATATATTTAAATATTACAATCAGATTTTTTTTTCAGTATTTAAGGTCAGTTTCTCAAATGAATCATTAAATGTGGGCGATTTACAGAAGTAAATCTACATTTCCATGAAGTAATCATTATTTCTTTACTTCTTCTCAGAAAAGAACTATTAAAATGAATTTTTTTTAAAACGCATGTACAAAATATTTGTACCCTTGCCAGCAGGCAAGGCTGGAATGGCAGTAACCAATATGCATTACAAAATAGAACAACACTGAAAGGTTGGTATGCTTGCTATATTGAAGGTGAGGAGAATTAACCTAGTTCACCATCTTCCCCTATCCTTATATGAAGATATATCAACAAGAGCAAAGAAAAAGTCCAATTTTTCTAGTAGTAGCTGGAGTTTATAAAGTTCCAGATCTCCTATGGCAGATCTACAGAGAAGTACAAAGCATTCAGAATACTTGCATCCATGCAAACTTCTAGTGCTGTGCCTTTGAGTCACCCTCTCTCAAATAACTGTCTAGTCATTTTACTTTAAATTGTATTATGATTCTGCTAGAGGAAATTGCTTGAATGTCATTTATCATCAAGCAGTTGCAAGATGCAAAAGCTTCAACAAGGAGAAGGGGGAGCCCTGTATTCGAGTCACAACAAGTCCATGCAGTGCTCCAGGCTTGAGGCAGAGCAGCTGAAGACTGCCCTTTGGTAAAGGAGCTGGGGGTGCTGCTTGACAGGGATGAACATGATCCAGGTGTGCCCAGGGAGGCCAAAGGCACCTGGCCTGTGTCAGCAATAGTGCACAGCAGGAGCAGGGCAGGGATTGTCCCCTGTACTCGGCACTGGTGAGGCCACACCTCAAATCCTGTGTCCAGTTTTGGGCACCTCACCACAGCAAAGGCATTGAGGGGCTGGAGTGAGTCCAGAGAGGGGCAGCAGAGCTGGGGAAGGGTCTGGAGAGTCAGTCATAGGAGAAATGGCTGAGGCAGTTGTGAGTGTTTAGCCTGGAGAAAAGGAGGCTCAGGGGAGATCTGGTCCCTCTCTATAGCTGCCTGAAAGGAGATTGTAGCAAGGTGGGGGTTCATTACTTTACCAGGTAATAAGTAATAGGATGAGTAAATAGCCTCAAGGTACACCTAGGGAGAATTAGATTGGATATTAGAAAAATTTCTTCACCTAAAAAGTTGTAAAACATTGAAACAGGCTGTCCAGGGAAGTGCTGGATTCACCATCCCTGGAGATATTTAAAAGACATGCAGATCTGACACTACATGATTTAGTGGTGGACCTGGTAATGCTTGGTTAATCCACAATTAACCAAGTGGATGCAATTATTTCTTAGAGGTCTTTTCCAAGCTAAACAATTCTATTATGCTAAGATTCCATGTATTTTCCAGCAAAAACCCAATTTACTTTTAGTGACTAACAATGCATGGCAAACTAGTTTTAATGTTACTGACCAGTAACTCAGTAGAATATACTACATCTTAACAGGTGGAAATAAAGTCTAAAAAATTTAGTCTCTTCTCTCCTACATGTCAGTTTGACAAAGTATTATTTGGCATTATAAACACTATTCCACTTCTTTTAACACTCAGTTTAGATGATGCATTTTCTTCTAAATATTCTATTTCATTTGATGCAGTTTGTGACAGTGTTACTAAGAAATAGTTTGAAGATAAGATTACTTAGCCATTAAGCTGCTGCATCTGACACTAGCAAACATAATCATGGTTGCTAGTGGCTATGACTTGGTGTTCACTCCAGTGCTTTCCCAAATAATTGTCCCTTTCCCACTTTATACAAATTCCTTGCTTTGTTGCAGCTGTTAAAGACTGTCTTTCGGTTGGTGTACACTTGAATTACACAGGAGTTCAAGAAATAACAGCAGTTTTATCTCAAATAGGGTCTCTGAGTTTCAAAAAGCTGATCTGTTTTTCTATTTCCACTGGGGTTCTGCCAGTTAAGCAGTTTCTAAATGCAGTAAGAGCAATATACATGAAATACTGTGAAAAATGTCAATCCTATTTCAGTATGGAAAGCAGATTTAAATTTGTGTTCTCTGGCAAGTATATTAGTATGTCCATTATACTATTTCCACGGTTGTATGTTTTCTAGAACATCACCAGTACATCTCTGGTTTGATACAAAAATATAGTGTTTCTAGGCATTAGCAGTGTGGAATTTTAGCATCTGGGAAAAAAAATAATGGCATGCAATGCCTTTCCTCTCAAACATGTCTTGAAAACTTGTGTACAAGTTCACAGTGAGAATGGATAAATGTTATTACAAGGTGATGGCTGCTTAGTGAGCCTCTTGAAATTATTTTAGCGAGATCAGTCCAGGCACAACATTTACATCTCAATTAGCTAGTACTGGCAGAAATAAGACAGAATGACCTTTCTTTAAAAGGCAAAAAGGTCATTATGAATATCCAGCGCTATTTCAGAATTTAATGAGGACTGTTTTCACACAGTCCCAATGAGGGAGGGAAGATGACAGGTTGACTGCTCCTGTCACAATGCTGTTAGACACTCACTCAGGTTTTGTGTTGCCTCCCTTTTCCCCTATGCTTTGAGAAGCCTCTCAGCATGAAAGACACAGGGCAGACTCAAAATCTGAGAACTGCAAACAAATGAGTAATATATCTGAGAGTGTTTGAAAAGACTCTCCCTTGAAAGTCGCTCTTTAAGGGGAAATACATCTCCTTAACTCTAAATACATCTCCTAGACCCTCTAAGCAGCCATTCAGCCACTTGAGGCAGCCTCGTCCTGGGAGATGCTCGGAGGAATAATTCTAAGAGGAAAAGCTACCTAGGAAGGAAACTTTCAGATTTAACCCTGGCTCAAACATTAACTCTAACCTTAGCTCTGCTCACCTTTGCAGGGCTTGGGGGAGTCGCACTTGGCAGGGCAGGGCTGATGCCAAGGAAAAAGAAGTCAAAAAGAGGATCTGCAAACTGTGGAAGTTCCTGTGGGCCAGGCAGATGCAGCTGGGATGCCTGAGGTCAGATGAATGCTTGCTTCTGCTAAACAGTGTGGGTAAGGATTCTATCTGTGGTTTGTGTAACATTCTTTGAATTTTGCATCAGCAGGGCTTTTGCTCCACCTGTATTTGGCACACAGAACAACCTCTGCCCTCAGCTACTCTGTCCTGAGATTCACAGACACCTGCTGACTTCACATAAACATTTTCTCTGGCTCACTGGGAAATTTTCTTACTGTGGGGTGCCTCTGCTTGTAAAGGAGGAAAGAAGAGAAGGATCATTACCCATTTCCATCCCTTCCACCTTTCTGGTAGGAAAACATGCCAAGTACCACTAGCCAACACTGGAGAACTGGCTGCTCTTAGTGCCATTGATAGTGGAGTCATGCAATGGGAGATGGGCAACACAGAGCTGATAAAACTGTTCATATTCAGCTTTGACATCAGTGGACTCTGTAAAACTTTGCAAGCGTGTTACCTTTAGTTCATCCTAAAAAGCTTCGTTAGTGATGTGTAGATTTCAGAACTCAAAGGATGATCTTAAACATGACAAGAAACCTAATATGTTCAGCTTAAAACCTGTTCAACAGGACCACCCCAGGGTTTTCATTCATTGCCCATGAATGTCAAATTTTCCTATCCCTGGGATACTCAGCAGTGTCTTGCTTCAGAGTCAGATGTGTTGCTAACATTATTCTGAAAGAACTTTAAATAATGTCTCAGGAGATATTTGTCTCAGCCCAAATATCTTGTTTAGTAAAAATCTGTAATGTAGTTGGTGGTACACACTTGTTTCTGAAATAATACCTAAATAAGATACTTGTGTGACAATGTAAAATGTGTTTTACATACAATTACGGTCATACTTCCTTTCTACAAAAAGGCATCTCTTTAAAAGGTAGGATTCACTTGCACTTCTGGTTTTTTGGGGTTTTTTTGTCTTGTTTGAACACATGTGTATATTTGACATTAATGGTCTTCTGCAGAAAACAAATCCACATTCTTTTGCCCTGGCAGCCAGGAAGGCCAACCATTTCCTGGGGGAGATCACCAGCCAGGCAAGGGAGGGAGGGGATTGTCTTGCTCTGCTGTGCACTGGGGTGGCCTCATATGGAATATTGTGGGCAGTTTTGGGCAGCACAGTATAAGAACAATATTTACCTGTAAGAGAATGTGCAGAGGAGGATGGTGATGATGGTGAAGGGCCTTGAGGTGAAGCTGAGGTGAAGGACCTTGAGGTGTGAGGAGGAGCTGAGGGCACTTGGTCTGTTCAGCCTGTAGGAGACTGAGAGGAGAGCTCACTGCAGGGACAATTCCTTGTGAGAGGAAGAGGAAGGGCAGGCACTGATTTCTTCTCCACGATAACCAGTGGCAGGACCCAAGGGAATGGCCTGAAGCTGAGTCAGGGGAAGTTTAGGTTGGATGTCAGCAAAAGATTCTTCACCCAGAGGGTGGTTGGGAACTGGAACAGGCTCCCCAGGGAAATGGTCACAGCACCAAGCTTGGCAGAATTCAAGAAGTGTTTGGAAAACTTTCTCAGGCACATGGTGTGACTCTTGAGGATGGTCCTGTGCAGGGTCAGGAGTTGGACTCAGAGGTCCAGATGGACCCCTTCCAACTCAGCATATTCTGTAATTCTGTGAAGTAAACTGAAAATAAAAACATTTTTGCCTGATGTGCCATTTGATGCATGACAGGATAAACACAGAAATGAAAATCTGGCTGTAGATCTCACCCTGTTCAGCAGGTCAGCTGTGTCACCTTCTCTCCAGAGAGTTCACGCTTTCTCTTACTGCCTTTTAGGATTTCTGTATTTTGTGTAAATGTCCTTTCTCTGCTCCTTTGACTCTTCTCACCTTCCTTACTGCTTTCTTATTTTCACACTTGTGTCTTCCTCTCCATTACTCTTCTGCATTTTCACTTGCCTTTGACATGTTTCTGTTGTGTGGGGTTTATTTATTTATTTTTGTGACCTTAAAACATTCCATACCCTGCAGATATGTATTCTGAATTATCTGAGAGATCCTGCTACCAGTAGTAATACAGTGTTTTGTTGTAAAAGGATTGATTCTTTTTTCATCTGTGTGTTGTGCTGTAACACAGGTGATTCCTCTGTTAAAATGGCACTCAAATCCTCTTAATTCCTGATTTTCATTTCCATTTATTTTTGGAGATGAAAGAAGAGAAATCATAGGAATAAATGGTCTTTAAAATAGGCTGTCATTTCTTTTGGCTCTCCTACTGTTATTGTTTTCTCTCATAATTTTCTCACTCTACTCCTTCCATTGCTCTCCTTTGTATTTTAAAACCCCAATGCCTACAATATTTAGTAATAATGGTACTGTTATAGATGAGCAAGTTTAGTGCATATATTTAATCCAAATAATCTTTTATATTGCTCAAATTAATATTTCATAGTCTCCAAAGGAATTTTTTTTTCAAAATTAGAAAAACCAATCAATAAATCAATTTTTTCAGAAGATTGCTGCATTGCTATTTGTCACAAGTTGCCTCAAGTTGCAAGTTACCTCATTTTAAACATTTTTATAAAATTTCAAATTTTAATTTTTTTAGGAAGATCACTACATGCTCATTACTTTCCCCATCTATTTTAAATCTCAGTGATTAAAGCAGAACACCCTTCTAAAGGTAAGTTCGACCTCATCTCAAATTCAAAATAATTATTTCAGTCCTGTTTTCTCATCTTGTTTTGGAGCTGTATGCCTTAATTCTTTGTAAACAGTACTGCTTTTTGTCCAGTAATCGCTTGAGCAGCTAATATTCACTCAGCAGATGGTTAATTTTTCCTCTGAGACACTAGTGTCTGACCAGTTAATTTCCACTTTGTTGTGCATTTCCTTATTTATGAGAACCAAGCTAAAGTTCTCCTCTTAGTAATTCCATTTTTGCAGCTGCAATAATTTATGATTGAAATTTTCCTGCAGACACTGTAAATCTCATACAGGTAATACAAATAATCCTTTGATTTATTTTAACCTCAAATCTTGCATTCACCATTGCATTCTTTATGATTTTCATGAAAAGGTGGAAAATGAAACTCTATGTTGGGCTTAGGGAACTGATCCTGCGGTAGCAGGGGCAGATGAACTGTACCCTTCTCAGGTGCACTCCTCAGACTTCTACCAAGATGAATGGAAGTCTGAGATGTGTGAGAGCTCAGTAACATCCCTGGAGGAAGTTAGGGTCCTTCTGCAGTGCACAGTGCAAACTGCAAGCAGCAGAGAATTAAAAAACCCTGTGTTTTAGAAATAGATTAGGGGATAAAGAATAGATGGAAAACCCTCCAAGGAATTATCAAGGATTTTTTTCTATTATCTTATGTTTGTGGCTAGATTCTTTTCCATATTATTCCACCTGTCACCCACTTCCTTTGTAGTCTTCATTTGATGTGGAGTGGTTTTGGATTAGGGAAGAGGAGGATGAGATAAGCAAAATCATCCAGGATTTAAGAAAAGGGACAGAGAATTTCCTGAAGACAGGAGCTGCTTGGACAGTTAGTTTTGAAAAAGAAAGAGACTTCCAGAAGGGGAAAGTCCAACACGGGCATTGCAGGCTACCAGCAGAGCTCCCAGCCTCTGTCCCCTTGTGTTCAGTGACCTGCTGAGGGTCTGAGCTCTGCTGGGACACATCAGTGTGTGGCTCTGCTGTGCCCAGACCACGTCCCACTCACAGGACATTGCCATAAAGGCACAGTCATGTCCTGCTGCAAGTGCTCAGGAGGGATAGTTAATCTCACTGCTTTAACTGCTGAAGAGACAGTAATGGGAAATTGATAAGAAGCCTAATGTTATTAAACACCTGTGAGAAACCATTTAAGGCAGAAGACATTTCTGCATCACTGAAGCTATAACTCTGCATTCACACTTCATAATGCTTTTAGTGGAAAATCCAAGGCAATTAATGGTTCTATTTCAATAACTGTTCTGTACTTTATGTCACCTCATAGCAGTCCCAGGGAAGTACATATAACAAACAGATAAACATGAAATAGTTACGAAAGTTGATGGTCAAGTCGATGGAAAAGTCCCATGGTCTGTTTGGCAACTGCATTTTGTACATTCAAATTTATCTTTTTCTGAAAGAGAAACTTCAGTGATAGTATTGAGAGCTAAACCAAGAGAATGAAAACGGTATTTTTGCTGTTCCAACGCAAACTAAATGACTGGTTAATTATGCAGTCTGGTAAATCACTTCAGAGAAAGCTGTAAAGGATTGAAGGTAGACAGGCAGGTGTTGAGAGCCCTCATTTATGTTCTGAATGACAGTGGTGTAAACCAGGTCTTGTCTAGGAGCCACAAGGTTGTGAGATGATTAGAGTCATGCCTGTGCTCCCATGGCCACTGGAGAGGCAGAGCTAAATACAGTGAACACAGTGAAATGCTAAAACACCCCAGGGAACTCCGGATCAAAGCTAGCTTGAAGCATAGGCAGAACCCAGGCATACACTGAATCAAGTTTAGCTTCCAATTTTTTGTAAATTAATCCTTCAACAGATCTGATCTTGCTTCCTGGTAAACCCTTAATGACAGTGTATCAGGAACCATTAACTTAAAGGAAGGTAAATGCTGTTATATAATTTGCAAAATTTGAAATTTTGAGGGCATGAAGTTATTTAAATATTTTAAATTTAATTCAGCTTTTCTAAATGTAGACTTTTTTTTTTCAGAGTTTATCCCCATCCTTTTTTGATACTGCAACAGTGCCCAGCAGGCAATGCCAGACTGGAGTTTTCTTGGTAGAAAGGAGAGAGAAGTGCTGAACTCCCTCTATGGGATTTTCCAGACTTTGAGGACTTCTGTAGTTCTGAGCCACTGATTTATAAGCATTTATCATTGCAAAGTCCATCTTTGTATGTTCCCTTTGCCAGAAATGAAAGAGTAGGTTGAAAATAAATTTATTTTTGCATTTCTGTGTTTTGATCAGTGTAATACAGAACAGTCAAAACATAGGATGATTTTAAATTGATGAAAATTAGAAAGTAAATGTTCAGTGAATAGATACTAATAATTATTTTTAATAATACATATGAATTATTAAATCAGGAGTGTTAATGGAAACTGTAATTTACCAAACAAAATACATATTTAACACATCTGTGTAGTGAAAAGCTGGAATTTAATACAAACACATTGTTATTTTCCAGGAGAAATCCCCATGAAAGAAAGAAGGTTATTGTCATCCTATGGCCAGTACATTTGGTCATGTTTTCTGAAAATGTCATTGTGTTAAAGGTGGTGGCTGAGGAGCTCATTTCCCTTGCTCAGTGGGTGCCCTTTGGCAGAAAATTAATGCTGAGTTTGGGTTTACAGACACAGAGTACACTGAGCCAGGAAGAGCAACAGGTCTGTAGCAGAAGCAGGAAAGCAAACACCACCATGACAGGCTGACAGTTAAATACTCTGTTCTACAGAATATTTTGTTTTGATGAGTTATTTCCCAGTTTCCTGCAGACATCTCTGCACTAACTCTTTTGGTGGTTGGTTCCAGCTCAGTACTCAGACTATGCAGAATTACAACAGAAGCTTCCCAAGGGAGAAACTTTGGATTTTGGCTCAGCCTTCATTAACCTATAAAATGGAAATAAAGTAGAACGCATAAAACTTTTGACACACATTGTAATTGAAACAATGAAAAAAATCCTTAAATGATAGTTGTTTTAGAGACCATAAATCTTCTGAAATATTCAATTGCTGATCAAAAGTGATTTTTTTTTTAAGGATATGCTATAGCGACAAAAAGGGGCTGTTTTCTGCTGTAATAGGGGATCTGATATGAACTACAGTGAATGTGTCAAAGCACATTGTTTTTACTCCACAAAAACAGAGGTAATGAGCAAAACAGTTTTACCAAGTAAGATCATTTTCCTCATAAGTTTTGATTCTCAAGAGAACTATTGATTTCCTGTAACCTTGGCTCCATGCCTTCTGAAACACACACAAAAAGAAATCACCATAAAAATCTGCAATATTTGCTGCAGGCTGCAGTGATAACTTTCTATCATCTCTCCTTCCCCTCTGATATTGTCCTGTTGTACAGAAAATTCTGCAGTGGAATACAAAAGCCAGCTTGTAGGCAACTTTTCTTTTAGAATGTTTTGAACTGCTGTTTTGAGGGGAAAAGGGCATGTTGTGGATTGTATAAAATTCTGTCACCACATGTTTTATGGATTGTTTTGCTGTCATGCTGTATATGGTATGGCACCAAGAGCCCAAGTACACATGAATGCAGACGAGATAGCAAACCTACAAAGCCAGGAGAGAGCTAAGGCTGAGCTGTCACTCTCTGCTACCTTCATATTCATGACTTATGAGATGATTTCTTTTAAAAACATAGAAAAGTATGAAATCTTAATAATATCTTTTACCATTGGAATTTGAAGGAAAGAAAATTATTCTGGTCTTCATGGAGTTGTGCACATCTAATAAGTAAGATTTGGAAAGGAAGATGTGTCTAATTCAGTTCCTACATGCCCTGAGTGTCTTGTGGCCCACCTGTATATATACTAGTGTAGGTAACTCTGGAATTGGAGAAATCCTAAATGCAATTAATTGTTTTCTCAAAACAAAACCAAAGTTTTTTATCTTTTTATTGGTCTAAATCTGTTTGTGCTGGCATAGTCTTCAACAGTGTGTGTGCTGAAGGCATTCACTGGCGTAACATGGCATTAATTTGGTTCATGACAGGATTGTATTGAATCCTTAAACTTTGATCCATCATATATATTAGGTTTTGAAAAATGTGGGCAGTTTCATGTAAATTTAACAAACACAGTACCAACAAGAAATATCAGAAAAGAAAAGGCTTTAGTTTCTGATTAAATGTCTCTGCAGTTGATACATTGAGGTCGAGGAAGAATGAACCTGTTTTTGGGAAGGATTTCTCTTCATGTTTTATGTCAAAAAAATGAGAAAAATAGGTTTATATGAGCAAGAGGATGAGGAAAAAATGTCAGTGATAAGGGAAAAGTAAAAGATATGTAAAAGAAGAAAAATTATGGAATGATTACAGAGAGGTAACAAAACTTTGCCTCTTACATCTGAACTTTCATTGGTTATTATGTTCCTTTCCAGTTCTGAACTTAAACTTAGGAATTTTAGAGGGCAATATGGGATTTCCTTCAGTGAACTTCTCTGGGAGATGCTTGGTAAATGTCCATTACACTTTGAATCAATTCCATTAATTTTGTACAGCTAAGAAAAAATAAGCATGAATCACAGTCACGCTAACACTTGTTGGATTTTCTTCAGTGGTGTTTTTTGGTTTTTTCCATTCCTTCTCTCAGTGAAAACTTTTGTGTATTAGAGGTGTTGAGTTTACAAAGAAACACTTGAAAATATATCTAAAAAGGCAAACAGTGTTTGCACAGAAAAGAAGAGTAAATTGGAAAGAAAATGAATTCTCTTTCTAAATCAGGAAATCAATCCTCTGTTAAAACAAACAAACAAACAACCCAAACAAACAAAACTCCCAAATGCACCAGCCAGTCCCCCAAACAAACACCATGCCACAAATTACTCAGTGCTTGTTAAAGAAACTTTTGGCAGAATTTTGGATTTTTGATCTCTGCTCCCTGTCAGCCTTTGTGAGTTTACAAGACTTGGCATCCTAACTTGTTATTTTTCTTTTTTACTCTTCTGAATGGTCCAAGTCTATGTCAAGTCTTTTTTTTTTTTCTTCTTTTATCTGACATACACATCCTTCCACCTGTCAAAACTTGAATGCCTAGATATTCTGGTATGATAAAGGCCTGAGGAAAAAAAAACCATTTTAAAATAATCATGCCATAAGCTTAAACATAAGGTCTACAATAAACATTTTTTTTTCTCTAACTTCTGATTCATTTTCCTTGTGGCATTTTCATCGTCAGGATCTCAGAAATTCTAACAGGAACACAGTAGGTTCAGGACTGAAATGCTGTGTGCTTGAGGATGTGCATGTGGATTTTATCAGTAGTTTTGCTGTCTCAGTCTTCACAGGGCTTTCTCAAGAACTACAATAATGAAGATGCCAAAATTAAGACTGATGAAGTTGAATTTTTCCTCCTCTATCTATGGAAATGCAATTAAATAGGACAACACAAAGAAAATCCTGTTGTTTAAAACTGCTTTCATTCCAGTTTGCAGTATTCCCTTAATTCCACAAAGTCCTTTTCTGATCAATGTGGGGTTACACAAAGACAACAAAAAGAACAACTCTGGAATGTGCCTTTGGCATCACAGAAACTTAAGCTCTGCAGACCACATTGGGTGCCTGAAGTAGGTATTGCATTCCAAATGAAAGTAGAAAGCAAAATGGGAATGATATGCAAATTGGAAAAAATCAGTAGCTGTTATGCTTACATGGGACTACAGATAAACAAACTGCCCTGTTTGTATTCTGCAGCAATAGATTTAACCAAAAAGAAGTTGTAGGATTCTTTGGTGTGTGCGTGTGATTCTCTAAATAAAACATTTCCTAACAACACAAATGACTACCTCAGAATGGAAAGTCTGTTGAATCTTGGTGTTGGTTCAGTTTTTGGAAGCACAGATTAAACAAACTAAAGGCAGGAGAATTCTCGTGGAATTGAAGGGTACCTTACAGCAGATGACTCTAATGTTGAATATGTGAATACGTGTGGATTTATACAGGTGAATATTTAAGGTAAGGAATGTTTATATAAAAAAAAAAGAAAATAGAAATGTGTGATATCAGTCTGTGGGTTTTTTTGTCATTGAATCTACCATGATGCAATAAAAATCTAAGAATGTCTGAACATGTTTTGACCCAAGTCAAAACCAATAATGCATTCAAGGTACTACTGTACACTTAAATATGTTTAAGCACAGTTTAATTATTAGAAACTCTGGATTAAAATTTCAAATGTTTAAAATTTTATTGCTTTGCATCAGAATCTAGGGAAAGAAATAATGGAAAGTCAAAGGTATAAATTAAATCAGCTTCAATAAAGTACAGCTTTATAATAGCTGTGAAATAAATTGATTTGGAGAAAGAAAAAGACTTTGCACATTTGTAGAAAGTTTGGATCAAATTTTGTTTATTCTGGCATCAACTTTTTAAGCTTCTGTGCATATACAGAACACTTAGACTCCTGAGGCCTTCCTCATTCCCCAGGAATTTTCTTTGTGGTCAAAATGCTTAGTCACAAAAAACTGTGGGGATTTTTTTTTTGCATATTTTGACTATGCCCTTTTTTTTATTTTTAATATGCATTTATCATTTTAGTCCTGGAAGTACAGAATGATAGGTGGTTCCCTCTCCCTGTGTAAGCTATCTTATAAATAATCCCTGTTCTTAGATCTTCTAGAGATAATGACTTCACTTAGCTCTCCACAGAACATGGAGAATTGTAAGCTGTAAAATAAAGATATATTCAGTACATTAAGCTCTGGAAGTCAAACAGATTAATAACACAATTTCCTTTAAAACAGAAACAAGCAACAAAAAACGAAAAAGTGAAAGTTCACAAAATTATTGAGGATGGTTCTAAACTACAGTTATAATAGCCAATTTTTTATTAGATATGCAGCTATAATTTCAATGACTGTGTGGGCTTGCCTGATTAAAGCAACTCATGATACAGACTATAAGACATACCTCTGTATGATGCTTTTAAAATGAAAATAATATATAAAATAAATATGTATAGAGATTTAATTAATGAACAACTGCTCTGGTAAAATTAATAGCTGATATTTTTTTAAGGCAAGGAAGTAACTTAAAATCTAACATTAATACCAATAAGTGGACAGCCCAAACAATTTTTCAAGTTTGAAAGTTTTAAATATCACAAATGATATTTTTTACTAAAAAAAGTGTCACTCATTAAATGTTACCCACTTTTTTCTCTTAATTGATTAGTGGCTTAAATACTAAATTTTTCATTTTGTCACATATAGGTTTCTAATTCTTTTGAAACCCAGTCAAGACAGACTATCCAATGTTTTGGGTTTGTTGCATTCTGACATTTTCAATTGAAAATGTAATGGCACTGCTTAGCCATTTAATATAATGTATTTTTTTTCACATGCTTGTTTGCATTGAAAAAAACTAATATTGACAGGAAACACCACGTGCAACTCAGAGTTGTACGTGCAAAACTGCCAGTAAAGTAAAAAACCAGATTTAGAGCTAGAAAAATGAAATAATTATACACCAAGAAATACGAAATGAAATATCCTTGATCACACACCTCCCTAGGTGCTTCCTTCCCATGCTACAGGCTTTTTGTTATTTAAAAAAAAGAAAAGGGATCTTGGAAGGCTGTTTACATAATTCATTTTGAATTACGAATGTATTAGTTTAAATAAATGGTGATATTTCCATATGTCCATGTTGTGGTAACTTACAGAATGTTAGAGTACTGATCTATGCTGGAGCTTTGCACTACCTAGACCAAGACAGCGGCAGAAAATGAAAAAAATACCCAGAGGAACCAGGGAAACACTCATGTCCTCAGCAGAGTGAAGGATGAGATCTTTGTAAATTTCAGTCATAAAGGTAAAAGCCTTGACTTGTGACTGCAAAATTAGATTTCTTGAGTTACTATTTTTTTCTATTGTAGAATGAAAATTAACTATGCAAATAATCTTAAAGTCTCAGATTCCTGAGTCAAAGTTCATGACAAAGAATATAGTCAACATTTTTTTCTGTATACCTCAGACAATTTTTCTCTCACTCACTCTATTCTGTGACGCAATCCAACATTTAATCCACCACAAACTGAGAAAGGATGATTTATTTAAAGAAACAAGTAGTAAGTACAAGAAACTAGATATATGATTGCAAACAGCATCAACCTCTTACCCACAGATGGGCTGTGAATAGTGCAAATGACTTGCAGTAAAACTGAAAGTGGTCGGTGTAAAATCTGTAAATCAGAGTAAAATATTATGACCCCATTTGGTTAAGTCATTTGCTGGCTCCTAACATCAAGACCTGGATGAATGGAAGAGACAGTGGCTGTGAACTGGAGAGATTCATCCCTTTCAGACCTGCAGGGCATTCTACAGACTTCAAAATCTCCACACTAGGGCATGGGCTTCATTCATCTCTCTGCAAACCACAAGCCATGCCAAGGATATGGCAAGCTAAAGCATTAGTTTTTCATAGTTCAATGGAAATATGAAATTTGATGCTAAATTCTTTCTGCTTTTTTTAGTTCTCACTTCTGAAGAAAGTTTAATACAGAACCTCACTACTGTCTTCCTAAACTCAGTAAGAAACATCTTTATTGGTCTTGGTACAGCCCATGTATCATGAGCCAAAACTTCCTGGCTCACTGGCTTCAGATTTTCCAACAGATCCCATACAGTGATAGTAAGAGATTAGAGAAGATCAGAACCAAAGTGGACCTCTTTTGTAAACACCTGTGAACCTGTAGTGTTTCAGTATTCCAGAAACTGGTTAAGTTTGTGCATAAATGAGTTCAGAACATCTTATGTTCTGCACTGATATTTGCCAGTCTCAACTGCGTAGAGGGAGGAAGGAGCAGAAATGGCTAACTCTGTCTTTCTGCCGAATGTGGAGGCATGCAAATGTCTATTCTCATTTTCCCTGTCATGTTTGATGTCTGTAGGTGGGCTGGCCTGGGTTTGAGAGCAGCTAGCACACATCCATCCGGATGCTGGCTGGTGACTCATTTAGCAGACCACAGTGATCTGTCCCACCAAGTCACGAGTGCTGAGTAGGAGATTGTAGCAATCACAGGCTGTGACAGCAGATCTTCTCAGTGGTGGCCAAGAGCACATCAAAACTGATAGAGAATACTGAATTCAGTTTGAAGTCCAGCCATGCTTATGTAGCACTCATGGACAAATCTGAAGATGCCTAAAGGAGTCCTCAAAGCTCCAGTACAAACACTCTGGCCAAGAGTTTTATATCTTCTATCACTGTGGTGCAGGACTGTAGAACATTTTTTTTCTAATAGCTCAGAATCACCACAAAATCCAGCAGTCTTTGGTCTCAGAATAAGGTACTACCCTTTGAATTTTTCTTTTCTACTCTAAATACATTGCAAAATGTAAATTAAAAATTAATAATACTTTTCCCCAGCACAAAACATCCTAACCATCCAAGCTGCCATTCTGCACATGGGGTTGTCCCAAGAGAATTAACAAGAGTCATATACAAGTTATGCAGTCTGGTGTAAAGCTCTCTACCACAAGGACAAGGATGCAGCCTCACTCTGTCATTCCCAGGTGAGTTGGCTGGGCAGGCTTTGTCTCTGTCATCTCTTGACACAGAAGTGTTAACGCTGTCATAAACACAGTGCTTAGGAGTGTCTATACATAGAGCGAGAACTCTTTAGGGATGGATGTTTTTTCTGTACTGGTTTACACCATGGCCACGCTCATGAGACATTCTTAACTGTCTGGAACCTGAAAGAGTTGTGGCAGCACAGGGAAGTGGTGAATAATGATAAGAAGCATCGAGTCTGTCGAACAAAAGCAAATTTGAGTTACAGGTTACAATTACAAATGGCTGACATGCAGAATAAGCCTTGCTAGCTCTTACTTGATAAGTAAACCAAACATTCATGGTTATAAATCATATTAGACTGACAGTTGTGTCATACAGGTGACTGAAAGAAGCTAAATGCTATTATAATGGGACCTGGTAAGACTCACTTCCAATATATTTTTATTACATTTTGAAATAGCTTGTATTAAGCTAAACAATGAGGGAATTAATTATTTCAAAGCCTTTTGATTCATTATGAGACATCAGTTTTTAGTACAATATTTGGCAGCTTACTCATCTCAGGATTCAGCTGGTGCCTTACATAACATAATGTAGTGATTGAGACGCAGCATAAATCATGCAGCACTGAATATCTGAGAAAAATATATCCACAGTTGTAAATAACAGCATGCTGCATAGAGAAAAATCAATATCAAACCAACTATCAGTTTCCTATTCACATATAAAAAAACACTGCATGCACAATTACTCTTTCCGTTGCTCTCAAATTTCCTTGCCATTTTTTTATATCAGGATTTCTTACTGACCCTGCCATCTCTCATAAATAAAACAACTCTGTTGGTAGGTAGTTTTCACTTACCAAATTAGAGTTGAGCCCCTTATATTTTTTCACCTGCTGTTAAATTAGGCCCTGGAGAAAAGAAAGGCAGCTATTTTACCTCTCTCTCATTGTGTCATCTTATTTGTACTAAAACTGAAAAAATCCCTTATAGTTGCAATGTTGTTCTGCAGCAGAAACCAGCAGAGTCATTAGGCTGAACAGAGACTGACCCTTTTCCTGCTGCACCCTGACTTTTCATCACATACAGCATTACTCCACATTTATTATGATTTAAAATGCATGTGGTGTGTGCTTCTTGCTCTGCTCAAAACCAAATCTGTTTGAACCATATGGAAGGATCCTAGATTAGCAATGTGAGTTCATCTTAGGTTGCATTCCATGAGTGAATTTTATGCCAAAGTGCTTCCTACATGAAGAGATATGAGAAAAAAAAAGATAATTTTGTGCTACACCTAAGGTACGCACTGTTAGAAAACCTGAATCCCACGCTTTAGTTTTTGGAGCTTTGTTTTCATGTTAGCTGTAGGTTAAAACTCCTGGCTCCCCTCTGTGGCCGTGTGTTGGCTGACCTGCAGCAAGCCTGGAAAGGGAGATGAAGGAGGGCTGGCAGGGCAAGAGAAGACCCAGATTGTGCTTGGCTTCTCCCCTGCAGGCAAGATATGCCCAGCTGGACTGACTCCCATAGCTGCACACAGACAGGGGTGTCTATCAAAGTAATCTTCATTAATACCCTTCATTTTAGTAAAGCCTGGGCCACAGTACCTGCTCCCGCCTCGTGTAAACTCTGTGCTACTCATCCATGGGTAATGGAAAGGAAGACACATCTCTGCTGATGTATCTCCAAGACCTGCTGTAATACAAATGCCTAGCAGATTAAATAGAACAAGGAATATTATGGACAACAGTTTGGTACAAAATCACAAATTAATTAACTCTCATAATCTGTAACAATTTTTTCAATTGCCAATAACCTCTACCTTACTTCACTTGTGGTATCTTCTGGCCTCTAGCAAAATCACATGGGAAATGAATGTTGGTGAAATCATGACCTCTGTCTTTGCTTTGAAGTGACATACATTTTCTGCTAAACCAGTAATGACTCATTAACAGACTGAGATGTACACTGATGGTGAAATCCAACAAGTTCATAAGCCATGAAGTTGTAAAAAAAAAAAATCTTTTCCAAACCCTATTTCTGGCACTATATTAATTTTTATTTTCAATATGTATTCCTACACTGAAGAGATTTGACAACTTTACATTTGAAAGTTTTGATGACTTCCCAAATTGTCATATGAATGCTTGTAATTTCTGATTTATGCACTAAAGTTGAAAAATCCCTAAAAATACTAAAGTAAATATCTATCTGTGGTAATTTATAGTAGTCTGTGTGTTTGAAACTGTACAGGACAAAAAATTTAGAATGGCCATATGTTAATTTATTATGGCATTTTTTTTCAGCTACATTGTCAGACAAAATGCTCTTAAAATGAGAAAACACTATTAGATACCTTGTTTTTACTTTACCAACACATATTAAAGGGCTGAAAAGTTAATATTAATGATTCCAAATGACCCAAAGTGTACCAAACATTATTGCTATGCTTCATTGTGTTAAAATAGGAAAATGTTTTGTAATGTTTTTTACTTGAACTAGTCTTCTTGTGGTAGCTGTGTTTACAAGGTAACTGTTAACATATCAATAGCCATTAAGGCATAGTCCTCAAAAAAGCAGAGCACAAAAATGTCTCACTAAAATCAGCAGCTAAAATGGGTAGTTGGATTCTGTGGGAATCTCCCAGTCCTGCAACTCATTCATGGTGTTTTGCTCGTGAAGAATCCACACAGAAAGGTATTAAATGTGGAAGCAGTGCCAAATGCCCTCTGATGTAAAAGGTAACAGAGAATCTAGTCCAACAAGCTCTTTCCTGGCGTATTTAAAATGTGCACAGATGCATGTAGGTTGACAGGAGTCTGCTGCAGAAAGGCCTGACACAGAGTGCCAGAGGGAGAAGCAGGTCTGTGAGCAGCCTGAGCTCAGCCTGCACTTATGGTAGTTTAGCCATGCAGTGCTAAGCCTCAGGCCTTCTGAGCTCAGTGGTGGCATGCATGCAGCTGAGTCAGAAAACAGGATGAACTTCATCTGCTCCAGGACTTGTGTTCCCAGGGACACTGTGGACATAGCCTGAAGCTAAATAAAAGCATGCTGTTAAGGTTTTGGGAAAGTTCCTGAGAAAGAAGATATTACAAATGCTGGAAAGAGTCTTAATATGACATCTACTAAACTATAAGTATCAGGAGGTAGTAAAGAAGTATGACTCAGGACAATGTGTAAGAGATAGGTAATATTGTGGTTAGGAAAAGGAAGACATGATGGTTGAGAGAATGCAGAAGTAATCTGCAGTTAATGGAAAGGAACCAAAAATCCTGGAAGGTTTATTAATTACATTATGATATTTGTGAATAAAACTTAACATTTGGGGTAAAATGGTGAAAACCCAGCAGCATAACTGTCTAATGCATGAAGAAATGTCAAATTTTTTGAAAAGAAAAATGTCTTCTGCTAGATAAACTGCTGGAAAAGAAGATTGGATTTTGGATATGTGAGGTCTTCATCAAAGGGAAGTTTTGAAGTTCTCTACTATTATTGTTTTTTTCTAAAGAAAAACATGATCATGTTTTTGTCCATGTATAAAAAAAAATAGGTGCTAAAAATCTGCTCAGTGATCATCAAAAGAAATTTAAGTCAGTTAAGTGGGAAAAAAATCCCTGTCTAATTCTTAGAGAAGTACTAGAAGTGAAACAGTGACATTGTGAATTGCTTTCTTTTGAAGGTCTTTTAAAAAACATGTAGCCTATGTATTCAAGACACATTAGTCAGTCTTTCCGGTCTTATTTGGAAATTCACTTAACAGTATGGTTAAACTCTGATTTTCAAAGACATGTTAATGTGAGAGTTCCTCTTTTCCCCTTTAACTAATAGCTGCCACTTGCTGATTTCTGTGTTTTTTGCTGCTATCAAAAAGAAATTAAATGTTTAGTAAAATTTTAATGCTGTAATCTATATGCAACAGTTGGAATACTGTTAAATTATTTCAGGTTGTTCCCATAAACATGTGAAACACTGATAATTATGTGACCAAATCCATCAAAGTGATAAGATTTTTGCTGAGTGCACAGATTCTCATGTGAAAGCCAGTATGTTGCAAGGGAGGAAGTGAGCAGATTTTCACAATCAAATTTCCAGATTAAAAAACCCAAACAAACCAACAAGAAACATCACTGAGAGGCAAAAATGAAACTCTCAACATAAGCTGAACAAGTACAGAAAATTCCAGAAGAAGATGTATCATGGAAGAAAAGTCAAATAAAGGGTCGAAAAACTAAACATATTTTATTTTATTTATTTCTTAGATGAGTGCTTCTAAGTTCTCTGGGATAGAGTGAAACGCCTGAAGGGATTTCTGTTAGAGCTTGAAGAACAGCTTCTCCATTACTTTCAGACTCCACTCACCAATTTAATTTCATTATTTTAAAATAAAAAAAAAAAAGCCTTATACTGCAGATATCCTGACTCATTATAAAAAGCAATTCCCAGATATTGCTGATATAACTTATAATAAAACAAACCATATATATATATATATGTATATATGAGAACCAAAATATGGGTTTGTGCCGTCTTCTGTCTTTACCAGCTCAGCATCATGAATTTTAGGGCAGTTTGCCCTAAAGCCCAAGACTTTTGACTGCATGTCACAATTACAACAGTGAGAAAGCTCATGAAGAAAGACCTGTCAGAATCCTTTTGTTCTAGACCACTGTAGCATTTTCCCATGTTCCTCTGCTGAAAGCAACACATCAGTGTTTGATAGATGGATAGGGCACTGGCAAACCTTACCTCTGTCTAGATGAATAATATAATTTCAACTAAACTTCAGCAGCTGTACCAGCTTTACATCAGCAGGTACCCAAGACATCACAGAAATGGATGTGTAGCAGAATCTTCCCTTAGATTAATGTCCTTCATTCCTGGCAGCTTCAGTGCAGGTCATGTAACCTTGCTCCCTTAGCTCTGTGAGAGCATGTCAGGGGTCTCACCTAGACCCCCTCAGGCACAAGCCAACTTTCAGTGAGGAAACTTCTCACCTTCACCACATGCTAATCAGATAAAGATGACAGAATCACTGCTGGTTTTTGATTATCATACAGAATTTTGTGACTAGGAACTGTGGTTTGTGCACGGCATTGGACACAATGATCATCAAGGCAGGTGTACTTTTAACCATCTTTTCCAATAAGAATAAAAAAAAATTCCTATTTTCAGTGTCAGTGTCAATCCTAGAACAGTTTTGTGTTATATAAATCCCAATCACTCAAGATTATAACCTGATTACACCCTATTGTATGGTACCCCATTACTCATGGCTGATTAAAAACCTCATAAGCAGCTCAGACACATACATTAGGTAGACTGTTTTGTTAACTTTCAGGAGCCTCAGACTGGTGTTACATGTGCCATTCCCAATTCTTTCTTTGATAGTTGATGGCACTACTGCTTTGGACTCTTTGATGCTAAAGCCTGTGTCCTGGAGCCACTGAATAATAGAAGAAAGTCTGGGGTTAGAGCAGAGCCACCTGGATTCCCTGATGTGCAGACAGATTTTCTAGTTTTCATCTTGTGGCTGAGGATCAAACTGAGCATGGAGAAACAGAGAGAACTCTTTTATAGGATGGGAAGTTGTATTTGATGTACATATGCTACTTTGGTTTCCTCCTGTACTGCTGTTTGTCTAAACCAAATGAATATCCTGTTTCAACTATGGAATGAAACCTTATATCTGCATAGAATAAAATTTAATTTCTCAGCATTTTACAATACCTGTAGTTTAAGAAGCTACTTTGCATATTTTGAATAACAACATGGTACTTTAGTGGTTTATAGTTGTTTCAGGTCATAAAGCATAATTTAAAAGTGAAATTTCATTGGGAATATTAAAGCTCAGCAAATTTTTCATGGGGGAAAGAGTAGATTTTAATTTCAATTAGCCATTACTGGTGTTAACATTTTATTCACTGTAGGTTATTTTGTATTTCCTTTCATATTAGCCTGTGATTGTGATCTCTCCGAGCAAATATATTTGCTTGTGTCAGACTTACTGTAATTTCTACCTTTTATGAGACAAATATGGCTTATAGCAAAGGCTATTAGAAATGTTCTTTTCCCACTCTGCAAACCCAGAGAATTTTATACTGCTCTGTACTGCTGCTAGAACAATGCTCCAGAGAGGCATGAGGTGGCTTCGAGTCAATCATGCTAATTGTTTCTGTATTTTGCTAAGCTACTGCTATCTTCAGTGGCAATTAACATGACATCTGGCAAAGCACTGGACTGGAACATTGATTATTCTAATGCTTCTCATTAGTAATCATTAATAACAAATGAATAATTAAACCGATTATCAATTAACCTCTGGCTAAGGTTTTTGACACTATTTTTCCTCTGTAGATACTCACAGCATGTACTGTTTAACTTGCTCTGATGTTCACTTCATCTCCCTTAGAAGAAAAAATTGTTTCTCATTTTACTCTGAAGCAGCAGAATATGAACCCTCTGTTTCAAGAACACAACACCCAGTGTGCTCTATTCATTGAGACTGCATTTGTATTCTATTTCTTATAGGCATTATGTGATTTTTCCATCCTAAGAGCTTACTCACACAAGGATATAAGCTCTACTTGAGTGGGCATGGGTAGGTAGACCATAAAAAGGATGAAGAAAGGTAGCTGGTAACTTGGCTGTGGTTATTCACTGTAACCTAAGTGCCACCTCCAAGAAAGCCTCTCTCTCCTTCCAGGAGATTAGGAGGGAACATTTATTTCCTACCTGCAACACCTTTCCTGGGAAATTGTTTCTGCTGAAAAACGGCTGTGATTTTGTGATGTGTGGCTTTGCCAAAGGAATTTTGCTCAACAAAATGACTCAGCTCTCTGCAATTTGCTATTCTCACATACATATAACAGCTAAGGCTACAGAAATACCATGGTGGTCCACACTGCTTATTTTTACAAATAAAATGTAACTGGGATACATCTGCAAAGGCTAAATAGGGTGGAAGGGGGAAAAAAGGGGAAAGATTACTTGTGGCTTATTAACTTTGTTGCCTCTTATCAGTGGTATTCCTGATGATTATATCCTCCATGAATGGAGTAAGCACATATATACTCATGCTTATAGTTTTCTGGCTAGAGTTAGGAGCTTGTACTTCCTGGAGTAAAGAACTGTATTGAATAACCCACAGATGACAAGCTGCCTACACAATCAGGCCCCAGCTTTCATCTGTTCTTGTGTTAAAGATGATCTTCAGGAAGGTGATGCCACCTGGGAAGACAGATGTGGAGTGGGAGAGAGAGCTCACTGCACCACTGAGCACCTGGGGTGCATCAGAGCACACTTCAGACAGATCTGCCTTCTGTCAACGTGAGAACAACCTCTGCGAGCACAACTCTGTGGCACAAGTCCAGGACTGCTCTGCACTACACCCTGGTCCTCATCCTAAGAGATTGTAGGAATTCAGACTATTCCCAAGTATACTCTTCACATTGGTTTCAGGAGGGATTAATGACAAATGAGAAGCTTTTATAATGTTTGTGCAGTACCCACCTATTATACCAGATTATATCTTGGACCTAGATATTATGGCTTTTGAGGAGTTTTGAAAAGGAAGAAGAAATCAATCTTTAGCTAGAATCTAAATGCTGAAGCTGAAAAGACAGCTGTCAAAAGGAAATACTGACTTGTTAAGCTGCTGTGCATGGCTGAGTTTGAAATGTCAGTAGAAAACTGTTCCTCTTTTTTACTCATGGATGAGGAGGAAGCAGTAAGATGATGATCTGCTACTGAGTCACAACTGCTGGGAAAATGGTACAATGAGTAAGGAACTTAAATTTCTCTTCAAAAGCAGTGCTGACTGCTTCACACACCAACAGGCACTGTCCAAAGTGACTGGAATGTAGGAAAACTGATGAGTTCTGAGATTTTTTTAAATCTCCTACAAAAATTCAAGATTTAGGTCCTTAAAGATATTAGAAAGAGGACCTGCAAACTACCCCACCTAAGACTAATGAAAAGCTCTTGTGCAGCAGCTACATGTAGATGTGGCACTTAGGGACAGAGTTTAGCGGACTTGGCAGAGCTGGGTTTATGACTGAATATGGTAATCTTAAAAGGCATTTACCAGTTAAAGATTCTATGATTCTGTGATTCAGGTGCAAACCAGCATAGAGAAACTGGCCATTTCTCTTGCCATTTCTAAAGCCTCAAGCAAACAAAAAAAAGGAAAGAAGTTTTGACCACCACTTTAAAATCTAGTATGCCTATGAAACATGAATCAAACTCCTATAAATACAAAGACATGCAGAGCCACAGGCTTTACTTTGTCAGAGAAAACTGAGAATCAATGGCTAACCTGTGCACAATTCTTCAGGTTGCTAAATGCCTGATGTCTGAGGCTCTTCTGTGTCCTTAACACTTCTTAATTATCAAATAGTAAAATACAAACTCCTGAACATATTTAACGTGAATACTGAATTAAAAAAAAAAAAAAAGCCATATTAATGACCTCTCTCTATTTTCTTCAGGAAGGGAGATTTTTTTTTCCCTAGAAATTCCTCATTTCTAAATATGGTTAAATTACCATACGCTTTTTCTGGTAAATGTTAGGGCTCTTCCACATCTCTGCTTTAAGATATGAATCAATAAAGCTCATGTAAAAGTTTTTTTTCTTTAAAAGTACTCACTGACTAATTTACATGAGATATTTCAGGCTGCGGAATTTTTATGAAGAATCTGTTAAGCTTCGTGCTGACATTTGATTAATCACTTGTTTTTAACAAGAATATTGGCTAATTCTGTCAATGTGACAACAGATGTGGTCAAATATCGATGCCACTGTTGGTGCAAAAAACTCTTAAATCATCTAATGATCAAGAGAAAGAAACGAGTATATCTAAAACAATTTTACTTCCATCTAAACCAGACATTTAATGTGTGAAATATGGTCAAATGGCTCATTTTGCCATACATTTTATATCCTTTGTTCTGTAGGAACTTTAAGACATATACAGCAAATAGATAGACAGAATAGGTCTATAGAACCTGAAGTTCCTGGCATGTAACAGGATAATAATGTCTCTAATTAGGCAAACAGTGAGTATCTGCTTTTCAACATAGTTCAGGAGGCCAGATTGTTCAAATGTCATTAAAACTTAACAGAAATGACTGTGTCCCATCTTGAAATGGTGTAAATGGCTACAGAGCATGCAAAGCAGAAGATTTGGCACATTTTAGTCATATGTCTCCTCTGCTCAGCCAGCTTGTAGTCATTTTGATTCATTGCTTTCAGTAATCTTCAGAATTTCAATCTTTGTAGGCACCCCAGGAATAGAGCTCAGATTGCCTTCAGTTCTGTGTTTAATGTGAAGGCCTTAAGAGGATGCCATGCATCATGAGTGACACGAGACCCTCTGGAAATGTAACGGGATATGTTTTGCTTGCAGACATGGTTAAAGAGACTGTAACTGTCAGATAAAACACAAAAGAAAGGAAGATAAGAGCAGTCACTCTGTCTGTCTCTCCAAATGATGGCTGAACAGGAAGAAATACTGATCTTGTGAAAGGAATTTGTTTGTTTCTTTACAGCTTTGAGGAATGAGTTGAGTGACTAAAAGCCTGTATCAAAATAGCACTAAGAACAGTGATGGAGAACACAGGAGTGTAGAATATTCTTTTTCTTTTCTTACTCTTCCCCCATCTCCTCTCTCATGCACAGACACTATCTATTCCTCTATCTTCTGTTTCCTCCTTTTAGGTTCTTCCTGCCATTCCACCTACTTTATTCCTATTATACAGCTGAGGGCAGGAAAAGACAGAATTAACACAGGTCTCACTATGTATTAAACGTATTAAAACTGAGTTAATACAGAATTCAATACTGAAAACAGCAAACAGAACTTCTTGCCAGAAGGTGAAATCTCAACTTTCAGCTGAAGCAAAGATAAAATAAAATAAATAACTATTTTCCCATGATTCAAAGTTAAGAGCAAAATTCTCAGTGCTGTTGTACATTCATCCAGTTTTGGCTGCAAGATACTAATGACATTCTTGAATTGGTCATAAAATAAACACTTTCTGTATAACTTATTTTAAATATAAAGGAATGATATTTGAGCAAAAGTAACACTAAAGATGTAAAGTATCAACAAAGTCCTGTAAGAGTATATTTCTTTCTGAGGACATTAACAGAAAGCTTTAGTGTGTGCATTGCACGTTGCATAAAATTACAAAAATTCATGTAACATAAAATTGACATATAAATTGAACATTTTGTCCTCACACAGTTGCAGAAGATGAGGGTACCACCTGGGCCTCAAGTGACCCCTTGTACTGGCTCTGTAAAGGCAGAGAGTGTTTCAGAAATTATGCAGAAGAGTATAAGTGAGGATCACATTCTGCTTAGTGATTCTTCAACTTCAAGGGTCAGAGGATGAAATTTTTACTTTGCAACTGGGCCTTTCAGCTGGAAATGGGTGGCAGGTTCAGAGTTACAAGCTTGGATCAGGAGGGAGCTACTTAGATTGCTTCTATCTGAGCTCTCTCCAACAGCCACACTAGAATATAAAGTTTTAATTTTGCTCTCCTACCTTGTACTTTGAGATGGTTTTGACTTATTTTATATTCAGTGATTTTCCTATAAATTTTGATATTAAATCTTCCCTACATCTTAAATCCAGTGCATCCTAGTCTTTGTCTGTCAAAAGGGGTATCTACTGCTGATTTTAATGCTTTCTAAAAAGGCTGGCTAATGTATACATTTTCTTATAACAGTACTTTAGAGCAGGAGAAAAGAAAAAAAGAGGAATGCTTTCTTTTCCTTGGTCACTTCAAATAATCTTGTAGCTTTTTTCCAATAGCAATCACCATAACATTACATAAACTGAGTTCCCCAGTTTCAGGTTTCCAACTTTATTCCACTATTTTCTACAACAGCAGATATCAACTAACATAGTTATGATCTTGTACTTGTTCATTCCAGCTCAATGAACTTAGCAGGAGTGCATGGCATACTTCATTTCTTCTGGACTCTATCAAGGATTGTCCATGTGTTCGGGAATTCTCACACACATAAGGTTCCAGAACATGAAGAACCTCTTCTCTTCTCTAGGCTCCATTCTTTAACACTCATGAGTTTTCTGTTAAAATAACATGTAGAAAAAAAGTTGCATTTTTTTCAGAACACTTCACAGTATGGTGTAGTTATATTTGATGAAATTACATTGTTAAGGCTATAAAGGCACTATTGCAGACAAGTTTTAGTCTTAGAAAAGGAAATGCAAAGGAAAGTCATGTCTTCCTGAGGGATGTCTTCAGAAACAGAATGTGAAATGGGGATTTCAAACTCCATTAGATATTTTTACAGTCATGACATAGATAATTGAAGAAATTTAAACATCAGATATTTGGAAGAAACAATTACAGATAATTCTTACCTGCTTTTATCTAGTGCCTCCTTATGTAGATAAATTCTTCACTTAGACTTGGCAGAGTAGCTCTACAGATGAATAAGGAATATGAAAGATATCCAGTCTGTGAACTGGAACTAGTGACTAGCATTTAACTCCTTTCTCTTCTACCACTTCTTTTTCTACGCATTTTTCTTTTCTGAGGGGGTCAAGTTTTGTCATTTATAACACTTGAATTATGTCAGTTTCCCATTATGAAGATGATCTGACAAATATCCTGTATTGCAGCAGAACTTAATATCTGCCCCCAAGTGCCTTGTAGCACAAAAGGTGTGATGCTTTTGGCACTCACAGAAATGGAATGGCACACTAGTAGAACATAACTGCTGGGAGCTCAGGAATCTGAGCTGTGTGTCCACACCACACATCAAGTCCATGCTGAGGTCTCCTGGAAAGCCCAGCAGTTGTGCAGCTTTGCAAGGTGATGCTTCAGAGGAAGGCAGGTCTCCCTGCCCTGCATCAGAGCATTTACCTTTTCTCTCCCTCTGAACCTTCCCATCTATGTAAATGAAATGATGACAGGTGGTGCTGTGGGATTTAAGGTTATTTAACTTCAAAAGTAAAATTATTAAAAAGTCCCCCACATTTAATACCATTTGACAGTGGGAAAAAGAATGGATTTTTAGGATACCTAAAAGAAGCAAAAGGTGGAAGAGAAAAATTGTATGTTCCAGCTTGTCTAGCAGTGCATTCTTGACATCACTTTCAGTCTCATTTTATAAGGACCAAAATTCAATGCAAATAACTTTCACTGCTTTTATTCCAATGAGAGAGATCTGCAGTGAGCTCAGTGCTGTAGAATCAACAAAAATCAACATTATGGTTTCAAATGCTATTTCTAGGCTGCAAGCAGTAAATTTGTATTTACTGTGGGCATTTGTACTACAGGTTTGGAGACTCCCATGTGTATTTCAGCACAGTTGAAGAGAAGAAGCTTCAGAGCCTTGTATAGTGTGGTCTGAGGCTTTCTTGTCAGACTAAAATTCCTTTACAGTGTCAATTTTTTTTTTCTACTTTCTGTAAAAAGCTTTGGATACTGTCGTGGTTTAACACTGACCCAACACCAGGCACCCACGAGAGTGGCTCGCTCACCCTCCCCTGCCACCGCTGGGCAAAGGAGGGAAAAGGAAAAAAAAAAGGTTAATGAATGCTTCACGAATGAGATAAGGACTGGAGAAATATTTCAAGGTCAAAACAGGCTCAGCTTTGGTTACAAAGTGAAATTTATTACTAACAGAATCAGAGGAGGATAATGATAAGTAATATAAGCCCTTGAAACACCGACAGTGCAGGGGTGCAGGGCACGGGGGTTTGGTCCGTTCATCACCGAGATTCTCTCCCGCTGCTCCGGGAGAGGAGCCCATTCCCCGGGAGGCCGCGGGGTCGCTCCCACAGCCGACAGCTCTCCATGCCCTGCCCCGGCCTGGCTCCGCTCTCAGGAGCCGCAGCCGAGCCGCGCCTGCGGTGCCGGGAGCTCCCTCAGGGCCGGCAGCGCTCCCGGAGCGGCTCTGGCGTGGGGCTCTGCCCGCGGGCTGCGGCCCTGCACGGCCAGGCTGCTCCAGCCGGGGAGCAGGGCCTCTGTCCCCCGGGCCTCCCTGGGATCACAGCCTGCTCCAGCCGGGGAGCAGGGCCTCTGTCCCCCGGGCCTCCCTGGGATCACAGCCTGCTCCAGCCGGGGAGCAGGGCCTCTGTCCCCCGGGCCTGCCCCGTATCACAGCCTGCTCCAGGCACCCACCCGCTCTGGCCCGGGCACCTTCCCCACGGGCTGCGGGGGGATCTCTGCATCCCAAATGGATCCTCACGGGCTGTGGGTGGATCTCTGCATCCCTCATGGATCCCCACGAGCTGAGGGTGAATCTCTGCGTTCCCAATGGATCCCCAGGGGCTGCGGGGGGATCGCTGCATTCCCAATGGATCCCCACGGGCTGCGGGGGGATCGCTGCATTCCCAATGGATCCCCACGGGCTGGGGGTGGATCTCTGCATCCCCCGCGGATCCCCACGAGCTGGGGGGGGATCTCTGCATTCCCAATGGATCCTCATGGGCTGCAGGGGGATCTCTGCATTCCCAATGGATCCCCACGGGCTGAGGGTGGATCTCTGCATTCCCAATGGATCCCCACGGGCTGAGGGTGGATCTCTGCATCCCCAATGGATCCCCATGGGCTGTGGCGGGATCTCTGCATTCCCTGTGGATCCCCACGGGCTGCCGGGGGATCTCTGCATCCTGGATCCTCATGAAGGGGCAGCTGCTTCTCCTTGGTCTCACCATGGCCTGCAGAAGAATCTCAGCTCAGGTTCCTGGAGCAGCTCCTGCCCCTCCTTCCCTGACCTTGGTGTCACCATGTTGTTTCCCTCACATGTTCGCACCTCCTCCTCTTCCCCTACTAGAAGCAAAAACTCTGTGACTTTGATTTTTTCTTAAATATGCCATCACAGAAGCATTAGCAGCCTCTGTCATTGGCCAGCAGCATGTCCATCCTCAGAGCCATCAGGGTCTGGCTCTGCTGGCCATGGTGGGAGCTTCCAGCCGCTCCTCACAGGGGCTGTCTTTGTGGCCTCTGCTACCCAAAACCTGGCTGTGCCAACCAATACAGATACATAACAGAAAACTCACTAAAATTCACTCAAGAAAAAAAAATAAATCTGTATCTGTCTAAATCCTTAGAGAAAGAGGTAGGTTAAATTTATAAAAAATTGTGAAGATTTTACTCAGGCTGTGCTAGTGTCCTGGCTAAAGCCAGGCTGGGATTCATTTGAATTAGCTCCCATGAGTTAGTTATCTACAGACAGAAGTTCCTTGAGAAAAGAAAATAAAAGAACTATTAAACCACCTAAATTAATTGATGTTGCATTTAAATTTCTAATACTACTTTCTGTCATGTATGCCAGTCTCTTCCAACCAAGGGAAAAGACAAGGAAAAATAGGGACAAAGAAATACTTTCTTTTTAGTTGTTTTCTAAGCAGGCATTTTTTATTGATTTATTTAAGTGTTACATATTTATTGCAAATTGGTACATGATCTAAGCCTCTCAAGTAAGGTAGAGTTACTTTATTTCATGATCTCTCATTATCAAGGTGAGACAACCAAAATTGATTATGTTTCAGAATTAATATCAATCCCATCCCTAGCTGTCACATACACAGTGACTCTGAGAAAGCATGTTCCACACCAGACTAGAAAAGTAATTGGGAAATATAGAATATTCTGTTTTCAGTCATATGTGACTCCTGCCATATTTAGAATGTTTAGTGAAGCACATCAAATATTCTGTGAAACAAACAGCTCTTTTTAGAACTTGCATATTTGCTATTCTATGCCTATTCCCTGTACAATTATGCTTGAACAAAATTCTGAAAACACATTTCATTTGGTAGGAAGTGGATGCAGAGTCTGTTGTGGTGAACTACAAAAGACTGTATTACTATATTACCTAATAGACGCCTCTCAACCTACACTGCCACCTACCCTAAAGATGCAAATATTAGTTTAAAAATTATTGTTATTCTAATGAAAGTGAAACTCCTATGTAACATTAACAACAAATATTAAAGCACATGCAGAAGCGCAACAAATGTGAAATGCTGAATTATGAAAACATGCAACCTGCAGTGAAAATAAACTTCATTGAGCTACCCTATTTATAACCGTGGATCAATGCCATCACTGAATTTGAAGAAATAATTGTTGCTAAGCTAGGTAATGTTAGATTACAAATATGGAGTTCCTTGCAAAGAAAGAAGTAATTTGAAATAGTTAAAGAGTGTGCAGACTTCATGAAGCATTTTTCTCATGGTTTGCAGTAGCAGCATTGGCTCTGATTTAGTAATCTCATGAGATTGCCTATTCCTGCTCTTCACATGACAGTACCATTACTCTTCTAAATTCATAAAAAAATATAAAATAAGAAAGTACACAAAGCTTCAGCAATTTGGGTACTGCATTTCAGTGTGACTTCCCACTAACTTTTCTTATTTTCCTGGGGTTTTAACTGCTCATTGAAATTCACATCTGAAAGGAGGTCCTAACCAAACTTGTCCACCATCATCCATCAAGCTCTCTGGGCATGTCTTTCTGTGTAATTCTTGTAAATTACTTCAGAAGGGGCACTTGTGCAAGAAGGAATAAAACAATTGCCACGCCTTGACAACAGGAACTTTCTTTGGTTTTGCTAAATAAACTTGAAGGTAAGTTCTTCTGCTGCCATTGATCAAATCTTCTGCAGCATTTTTTTTTAACCTCACTGCATGCTCTAATCCATCCCTGAAGCTGTCTTCAGTAGGAGCTATTTTCTTTCATCTTTTATCTGTCCTGAGCTTCCTCAAAAGTAGAATGGCCAGCAGATTGAGGGAAGTGATTCTGCATGGCCAGGCTTTGGTGATGGTGGGGCTGCAGGGGGGCTTCTGTGAGAAGCTGCCAGAAGCTTCCTCCTGTCTGGCAGAGCCAGTGCCACATGGCTCTAAGATGCACACGCTGCTGGCCAAGGCTGGGCCAGCTGGAAATGGTGGTGCCACCTCTGTGATAACAGATTTGAGAGGAAGGAAAAAGAGTTACTGCACAGATGTAATTGTGGTCAGGGAAGAGCAGGGTGAGAACACAAGAGAGGAACAGCTGTGCAGACATCGAGGTCAGTGGAGAAGGAGGGGCAGGAGGTGCTCCAGGTGCCAGAGCTGAGATTCCTCTGCAGCCAAGGAGCAGCCCATGGTGAGGCAGCTGTGCCCCTGCAGCCCATGGAGGGCAAGGGGGTGCAGAGATCAACCCACAGCCCATGGAGGAGACCCAGGCTGGGGCAGGTGGCTGTGAACTTGTGGGAGCCCCATGATGGAACACGCTCCTGGCAGGTTTCCTGGTAGGATTTCTGACCGTGTGGAGGACCCACACTGGAGCAGACTGTACCTGAAGGACTGAACCCTGTGGGAGAGTGATCCAAGTTGCAGCAGTTTGTGGAGGACTGTGGGGTGGACTCATGGTAAAGTAGGGGAAGGATTTATCTCTGTGAGCAGTGGAAGAAACAACCTGTGATCAACCTCCATTCCCATCTCTCTGGGAAGGAAGAGGTAGAAGGTAGAGGTGGGAAGGAGAGAGGAGTGCAAGGAAGGGCTTTTTAAGGTCTTATTTTACTTCTCATTATCCTGCTCTGATTTTGTAATAACTTCAGTTAATATCACTAATTGGAGTCTGTTTTGCCCATGATGGTGTTTGGTGAGTGATCTCTCCGAGCCCTTAACTCACAAATCCTTTGTTATATTTTCTCTCACCTGTTGAGTTGTGGAGGGGAATGACAAAGTGGTTTAGGTGGGTGCCTGGCCAGCCAGGGTCAACACGCCACAGCTCCTCTCAGCTGAGACCCCATTTAGAGTACTGCATCCAGCTCTGAGATCCTCAGTACAAGAAAGACATCAACATGTTGGAGCAATTCTAGAGGAGGGCCACCAAGATATTTAGACCTCTTGTATGAGATAGGCTGAGAGAATGAAGCCTGGAAAAGAGAACACTTCAAGGTGACCTAATTGCACCCATACAGGAAAAGAAACTATGAAAAAGATTAAGAGGGACTTTTTACAAGAACGTGTAGTCACAGGACAAGGGGAGCAGATTTACATGAAGGAGAATAGGTTTAGATGAGATATTTGGAGGAAGCCAGTTCTTTGCAGTGTAGTTGGAAAGACACTGACACAGGTTGCCCGGGGAAGCTGTGGGTGCTGCATCCCTGGAGGTATTCAAGGTCAAGCTGGGTGGAGTTCTGAGAGCCTGGCCTCCCTATGGCAAGGGAGTTAGTATGAGATATTCAGTCTTTAAGGTCCTTTCCAACCCAAACCATTCTATGATTCTGTGATCTTCCATTCATATCAATAAATAGAAAAATACAGCAGCTCTTGGGACATTGAAGAAAACCTACAATTTCTGGCAATAAACTATTAAAATCTAACAAGATACAACCTGCTAATCCAGCTGTAGCATCTACTTTAATTTAAAACTTTTCAAGCCCCTCTTAAACTTGAATGAATAATGCTCTAATGACAATCATGCACAAATTATGATCTACAAAATTTTACCAATTCTTTTGCCTGTATGGGAAATATCTATAATTTTGTAATAAGATTACTTGCTGCTGTTTTTGATAGCATGAACAATGCTGAGCTAAAGGGTAGCAAGGCACATTTTTCCTGAATATTTACTCACTTTGTCTTTAGAAATATTCAGAGTATAATGGCTTGTGAGATTCCCAAGTGCCAATTTCAAAGCTAATCATGAGCTGTTCAATAGTATAAATATAAAGAACACAAATTTATAGCTGAAGCAATGAATTATTTGTTATCTCTTTTGATTTCACATATTTTCCATTTTCAAATGGAATTTTAGGTTTTTTATAAAATCTGTCTGAGTTGAAAGAAGCAGCAAGATCTCTTATTGAGCCATTGGGAGCTACTTACAAGCAAAGACAGAGTAAAAGCTCTACTCTTCCTCTGCTTTGTGTTTCCTGAAAGCAGTACCACTTCTGATTCCAATCTCCCAGCACCTTTTGAATTCTTCATTTCTTATGTATAATGGAGAATCTATATGTTCCTCAGAAGATTAGACTTACATAAACAAACTCATAAAAAATAATGTATTTTTTTCTTTCATTCTTCAGCCTTTCTGTTATCAAGGATTATTTTTTTAATAAAAAGCTCCCTCCAATCTTTCTAGTTTCTTTTTTTTTTTTTTTTGCTTTAATTTCAGGTGCCACCACTCTCTTTCTGATCACAGGTGCTTGAGGCATATGCTATGATCTCATAAGGAAGATAAAATCTTACATAAAGGGGTTAAGATAGCTAATGCTTGTATCCTGTAGGAATTTTTTTTTCCTAACAAACAATTTTTGTGTTAGCAACTTTCCTGCTGTTTTGCGTTCTGTTTTTTCTGCCTTCTTGTTAGACCCCACTTGATTTTTCCTGTAATTGTCCTGTAAAGTCTGTGTTACAGAAGAATGCCCTGAATTAGAGTTTCAGATATCAGAAATTACACTACCTCTACTCAGTTTCATTGCATCAATACATTTTAATTCAGCCTTGCGGCAGGGTCTTCTTTATTTTGTTCTGATTTTTAAAGAAATAATCAAAGACCAGGCTGGCTGGAGATTACCTGCCAGAGAAAGACATATTTATTGAATGCAGAGTAAAAACAAAACCCTACCTTCTTGCCTTAGGAAGGTGGGGAAAGGGGTTCTGGAGTTCTCCCTTCTGGCTCCTAGTTTTGGGCTCTGTTGGCCCAGACTATGCCTCCTCCTTTCCTGTCTCCCCAATGGGGCCTGAATTCCCTTCCTGTTCAAAGAACTTTCTTCCCTCTTTGCACACCAGACCTACTCAGACAGTAGTTATGAGTAAAAGAGGAAAGCCTGGGCTTCAATGAAAGTGCTTAAAGGCATTTACTCGGGTTGCAAAAGGCCAAATGTTTAATGCATTAGAAGGGCAAGAGTAAGAAGACCCAGAGGTGTAGAAGACCCAGAGGTGTGAATCCTGATTACTTTTGTGAACAAAGCTCCCTGTATGTGTGTCAGAGAGCAAACAGAAAAGCCAGATAGAACACAGAGCTGAATGAAACACAATTTTATTTTAATGTGTATGCCAGCAGTGAGCCATGGGATAGGGAAATGAAGACAACTGTTGAGTATATTACTTTGCTGAGAAGTGGAGAGGGTTGTTGGACAGGGAATTCAGTCCTTCAAAATATATATTTCAGAACCCAGTGGAAATGAAAACACCTTGACCAGCAGATGTACACATTTCCTTTCACAGATGACAGCTGTTCCTGATGGGAATTCATTCCCAGTGGGGAAAACGGTCAGTTAGAATGTGGAGAGCAGTGCCAGGAAACTGGTCAGCAATGCCATATATTTTAGGACAAAGCATGTAAGATAACCAGCTTCCAGTTTATAAAAACAAGGTAAAAAAGATAAATATTACCAAAGCTACTTTAGGTCAGAAACTTCTCACTATGAGGAGGAGCAGCTGAGGGAGCTGGGAATGTAAAACCTGGAGCAAGGAATCTCAAGGAAGACCACATTGTCCTCTACAACTAACTGAAAGATGGTGGTAGTGATGCCTAAACATTTTTATTTAGTTCTTTTTATATTTTTCATATATTTATAGCCTTGTAGATTTTTATAGTTGCATGGTTTTTAGTGCTCTTCCTGCCCTTTCTCACAATAAACTAACCTTTATTGAAACATTCTTGAAATTCTGTTTAGTCTTGTTCTTAAGAAGATAATTCCTGACAAGAACATCTGTTTTCCTCCAGAACTTAAGAGAACAACAAGAAATGGAGCAAAGAAGCCCCTGGACCAACTCTAAGGGGCAGACCTAAGGGTGGATTACTGGAACAACTGATCTCCTATAGGATATACCTGCCAGATATACGAATTAATTAACCTTAAAAAACTATAAAAATAATTTGTCACACCTGTGCAGAGACACATTTGTGCTCCTGAAAGCTTTAATTTAAAAATTGCTTTTTTATCTTACCACTTTAGCACTGTTGCAAGTTTTGTCTTTTGAAGCCAGGCAGCAGCAGCAAGGATGAAATTTGCTGCTTTTTCCAGGAAACTGTAAGAGGACAAGAGGAAATAACCTCAAGATACACCAGAGGAGCTCTGGCCAGACATCAGAAATAATTTCTTCACTGGAAGGGTGGTTCAGCATTGGAATGGGCCACCCTGGGAAGTGGTAGAGCTACTGTTCCTGGAAGTGTCCAAGAAATGACTGGACATGGCACTCAGTGCTGTGGTTAGGTTGACATGAAGGTGTTTTGCCATAGGTTAGACTCAATGATATTGGAGATCTTCTCCAACCTTAATGATTCTATGATGTTTCCATCCCTTCCTTTTTTTTTTTTTTTGAGGTGATTTCAATGGAGCTACAATGAATGCCCAACCCCTCCTTCATTTTCATTTAAGGCTTGTTTCTAAAACAAAGTATTTTTTTTCTTTCATTGTTTAGCCTTTAATCATATTTCTATTTACATTGAGACCTTGTGACAAAAGAATACATTTTATGAAATATTTAAAGTGATTTAAAAAAAATTATTGAGTATGCAAATGGTAAAAATTGCAAAATATGTAAAAGGAACAAATTAGTTAGTTCTGCTAAGTCAGGTCTGAATGGAGGTAATTACAGTCTTGAAAAAGACACAGGAGGGGTTAAAGTATTGGGTGTCTCTTCTTGCTGTCTCTTATGAATTAATGTGCAAAAGAAATCTGTAAGTTTATTTTAATGGTGTGTTTTGGATAACTTCCTATAAAAATATACAGCCTGTGTGGTGCACTATATCATTTATCTTAGTATTTTACAACAAAGATATTTTTGCAAGAGCCAACCTACAATTTAATCATAACTACAGTATTTCACTCTTGGTATGTAAATACATTTTTTATGAAACATGCAGTTCTAATTTAGAATTTTAAAAGGACTGATTAAGTGCACACTGAAGTTAACAAATAAAAATCTTTGTCTGCAAGCACTGGGCTTTACTGCCAAGTTAGGTAAAAATGTTTAAATCAAATAATTTTTTTTTACATGTTATGTTATTTAGGACCACTCCACATCTTTTGGAACAATGTTGTGGAAGAGACAACATGTTTTTTGAAAGAGTGAGTATGCATCTGGGAGGGTCTCATATGACACATCTTTAGATGAACTGCTAGAAAAATAAAATGACAGTCCATAAATAGAAGCTGGCATGCTGCAGCAGAATAATAATTCTTCCCTTTGGTATTCTAGACAAAGAAGACAAAACCAATTCAATCTGCACTACACTGCATTATGGCATGTTACATCCATTATTCCAAATAAGCTTGATTAAAATATAATTAACGTGATGCTAGCTTACTATTAATGTCTCATGAATAAGATATTTTATATTGTTTACTGGTACATTGTTTTTGTTTGTAATGTGTATCGCAAATATACTTGATCAGTTTTATTGTATTTATTTAAATTTGTTCCACTTCCTACTTTTACTCGTAAATGTATTTTATGTTCTCATCAACACTACTTGAGATCCAACCTCTCTGACAAGTCTCAGAGGAAAGATGAGTCCAGGAAGGCTGGATTTTCTCTAAGAAGGAAATCTTAAAGGCTCAGGAACAGGCCATCCCCACTGGCTGGTAGACAAGATGTTGGGGAAGACTGGCCCAGCTGGTCAGAAAGTTTTGACTGGAAGTCAGGAATAAAAGGAGAGTGTATGACCTTTTGAAGAAGGAGCATGCAGGAAGACTAAAATGATGTCATGAGCTTATGCAGGGAGAAAACCAGAGAGGCCAAAGTCCAAATAGAAATTTGGACTAGTGCTGTAAGACAAGAAAAATATTTCTACAAGCATTATAGAGACAAAAGGATGGCTAAGAAGAAAATTCATCCTTTGTTGAATGTATCAGCAAACATAGTGACAAAGGAGGTGGAGGAAGAAGCTGGGTACTCAATGAAAGTCCTGCTTCAGTAATCTGATCTACTAGGAGATGACCCACTGAGGGGATGAGGGAGAGGGAGAGGGTGTGGTCTGCCTTTAGTAAAACACTGACATGTTTCTTACAGCATCCTCCTGGAGGAATTGGCTGCTTGTGGCTTGGGAAGGTGGTGCACTCTTCACATGGTAAAAACCTGTCTGGATGGCTGGGCCTAGAGAATGGTGGGGAATGGGGTTAATCCAGCTGCTGACTGGTCACCACTGGTGTTCCCCAGGGTTCAGCACTGAGGCCCTCCTGTTTAACATCTTTATCAATGATCTAGATCAAGGGATTGAGAGGAGTGGGACAGAACGAGACAAGAAGAGCAGGGCACATATTAAGGGCCTGCCAGTATCACAGAGTTACAGAATGATTTGGGTGAAAGAGAGCTCTAAAGTCCTTTGGTCCAAACCCATGCAGTGTGCAGGGACATCTTTCACCTGGATCAGAAATCTCAGTTGATGATGGGATTGATAAGATTCTGCATCTACTGATTGACAAATACTGGGGTGGTAGAGAGCTCTGAAAACACAGAATTGCACATGCTGAGCTCTTGGTATTTGAGAAATGCACAAGTGAGGCTTAGTTTGTAATCAGTATGCATTGTCCTTTATTAAAATACTTCACTGGCCTCTAGTAATATAATGTTAAAATATTTAATTTACAGAAAAAATTATAAAAAATGTTTTATATAAAAAACCCCCATAAATTATAGAAGTCTGTAACTCAGGAAAAACAATCTTCAGTGTATTAAGATACATAAATATGAGAAGATTTTGATGTTGATTGGACAATTTCTTTTTGCTTATAATGAAAACTCCACGTAGCTGAGGTAACATCTTTAAAGCTAATTTTGGGGGCCCCAAAAATAGATTTTCCCATCATTATGAATTGCTATACTTTGTATAATTAAGTGCTATTAAATATTCTCACATACTATTTGTAACTCTGAACTTGCAGTTGTTTTATTTTCCTTTTTATCCAAATTATCTGAGGCTATACGATATAAGAAAATGATGACTCAAAAATTGTTAAGTCTAGCAAAATAACTCCCCTAATTTATTCTCATTTGGGAAAACTTTTATATGAAAATATGCTTCAGGATTTTTCCATGGTCCTCATACAATCATCAGGAAGGTCAGAAAACCAAATTCTATTATCTTCTTGGTACAATCAAAAAGGAAAATATTCACATTCATATTTTAAAGATACTAAGTCAATTTGGAAATGTTCTGTACAAATGCTCTTCCTAAATTAATAATATCTAGTAATAATACCATTCCATCTCAAATATTTATTAATTATCTCATACAGAAGTTTCAAAGCTTTCTCTGTATCCTTTGATAAATGTTGACTTTTTACAGCTGAATTTGGAAGTGCTTTGCTAAGTTAGCTGGTTTTGAGGTTTTTGATAAGCTGATTGTTCCATTATCATATGCTTCCTCTGCCTCCTACTTAATTCTTTTTTGACCATTGATTTACATCAAAAATGTGCTGATTGTTCAGAATTCTCATCTTATACTTATGACTGGTAGAAGAATGGTGTACAACCTGGATCAGATTATTCATGAGAGAGACAGATGAAATTCCTTTACATGAGAAACAGAATAGAAGAGTATAACTATACTGCAGTTCTTACAGTGCTTCATCATTATGACACCCAGATCTAAAGCACATGGCAGATGATGAAGGCAGCTGTGTTAATGCACTGGGTGAGGGTGTCTGTGTAAAGAAAATTTCAATTTGAATATTAAATGCATTGATTGCTCTGTGCTTTAACAGTGCTTTACACGAAGAAACAGGTATTTTGGTACAATCAGTTGTTGATGACAAATGAACTGTTCATAGCTATGATTAATGGTGTCTGGCAAATCAAAACTTACATTTGATGTTGAATACATTTTTGTCCTTGCCCTTTCAGCAGCATAATTGGAGAATACTTAAATGTCAACTTGTACTTAAATATAAATCTGAACATTTACAGTCATCTCATTTCATGCTTATTTGGCTTGGGAAAAAATTATTTACTATGAAGCTTGAGAAATGGTCTAACAATACATAGAAAAATTTTATAAACTGCATATAAAAATTTAGCCTTTGAATAGGAATGAACAGTTTGGCTTTTAAATGAAACTATGCCTAAAAATTAGTTGCCAGAGGGGGTCCTCAAGTGATAATTGTGTCTCCTTGTAAGAGAATGTTGAGTTTGTTCAAAGGTCTGTAATTCCAACCTGAGATCACATTAAGGAAAGTTGATTGATAATGTCACTGCTGACCTTTTATATCAAAGTATTCTGTGCAGGAAGACAATTTAAAGAACATAAGATGCATACAGCATCTTAAAAGGCTGGACAAAACTGAAGTGACCTGTCCTAGATTTTGCTGTTAAAGAAACAAAATAGGAGGAACAAAATGCCTTTTGCTTTCTTGACTGATGAGAGCAAAATTCACTTTTGCTGTGGTGGTGGAGAAGGGATCTGTGGCAGGGTGGTGAGCAGAGTGGTAAGACTGCAAGTGGAAATTTCTCCCTCTCTGTCTTAAGTTGTGCAAACATCTCACTCTAAGAAATTGCTCTAAGGCACAGGTCTTTCCTTAAATACCACCCAGGATGACTGATTTAGTTTGCCTGACTCCTCAGCTGGCTGATGGACTTGATGCCAGATGAAAGCAGAGGCATGAGGAAGCCTGAATAAAGCTGGATGCTCTAATGGCAGCAGCAGCCTAAGGCTGCCCAGAATCTATGGCTGTCGGTGCTGCCCATAACCACCACACTTCTACTTAGACAGCCACAGGTCTGTAAATTTAATAATTAAATACATTTCTGTGTGGGTAGCCTTAACTCTTTCTATAATATGCCCCAATTTGGAAGACTGAAGTAAGAACTAACAGCTATAGAAGTTTCTTCCAATGTTGGTTGGGTTTGGTTTTTTTTGTTTTGTTTAGGGTTTTTTGTTTTTTGTTTTTTTTTTTTTTTTGTTTATTTATCTGAAGTGTGAAAAAGAACATCCCCATTTTTGTATTAAGCATCTTATTCATGCATCCTTAAGTAAGAATTTTCCCAAAAGAAGATTTAAATTTGGTCTCTGAAAAATGGCATAACATGTTCACTGATGCTTCTGAAATACCTAGACCAAACATCTTGTCTAAAGAATACACTGAGTGAAAAATACAGGGAAAATAGCAAAGGATTAAGAGTGGCACTAATATTAAATAAAGATTCTCAGATTTAGGTTAAGGTCAAGAATAATCCTTTCAAGGGTTTAGGTCATATTTGTCTGCTTTTGCTAAAATTTCAGTAATCTGAGGCAGGGATCTGATGGACCGGGAGTGGACAGTTTGAACTGATGTTGGAAAGGTCATCTTTCAGCAGCAGATTGTGGGCTTATCTTTCTAAATACTATTTTAGTATACATGAATATGCTTAAGAAATTGAAATTTTAGGTTTTAAAACAGTCAGTGGAAAAGAAAATTAAATAAACACTGGTTCTGACATAGTTGAATGCAGGTCTGAAGATTTTCTAGAAATAAATCCCAAATGAAGAGCCTTGGATGGACTGGGGAGATTATACATTTGCTAGAAATTCAAGGCAACAATAAAAAGGTGCTCTCAGGCTTAATAAGGCAGAACTACTGAAACAGCACCTTCAGATGTACCAGAGTATATTTAGCAGTTCTTTATATTTTCAAGTTCATGATTTATTGGCTGAACCATAGTTGATGACATTTGTGCAGCTCAATAGCTGTTCAAATAATGGGAAGAATAGCAGCAGTTTTGTCTAGTAATAAAAGGATAAATTCATTCTGGTGTTGAAGCAGCTTTAAGGCTGAGCAATAATGGAAGAGGCACAGGAGAACCTAGAATATCTGTGAAAGAGGCAGTGATATTATAGACACAGCAATGGATTTGACTGCAATATCATGTAGAAGGATTGCCCCGGAGGACTGGTAATCTATTAAAAAAGGCAACTGCAGACATAAAAATTATGTGTAGGTTGTATTGCTGCAAATATATTTTAAAGCTTTCTTTCACAGAAGGAAAGCATTTCCAGAGAGATGGATGGGTAAAGAGCAGAGTGTTCAGCCCTGACAGGAATGCCACTGGTGCTTCCTCACTGCAGAGGCACACTTGGAAATGTTGCTCTCAAAGAGTATGAAATGTAAATGTAACATATTCTCTGCTAATTTTAATTTGACAAATCAGAACTGGGTCTTTGGGCTACCTTGTACGCTTTGAAGTTTTTTTCCCACAAACCCACTTTCCTAATTTTTAACTATTAGAAACATATCATGCTCTCTCTCTCCCCCCTCCCCTCAAAGAGGCAAAGACATTGAAGCACCTGAGACTGCTCTAATTAAAATCTTAATTATACAAAAAATTCTAATTAGTTAGAGAAAAGAAATCTGACAGTTTTTCCCTAGCTTATCAACTGACTGTTTCATGAAGGAAGTAATGTCAATTTTAGAAGTGGAACCTTGAATAACTAGACAGCAATGGCAATGTAAAATCAGCCATTTTAACCAGCATGAAAAAAATAGCAACCCACCTAGTGCACAGCTTCTACATGTTTACTGGATTTTTTTGTACAGTCTACACAGAGTTCAGACAGATTTTCTTTCTAGTACACTGCTTGCAAGGTGCCTCTAGAGTTTTTGAAGCTGGGATGCTTTCTCCATATGGAATTCTGGGACAACGTTTTGGGAAGTGTAATGATTCCCTAATGCATGCACGAGGAGAAAAGAAAGGGCATTGGAAGCTCATTAAGTAGAAACTCATGGCACTGCATATCCTATTGATCCCTGGCAGTAAAAATTTAGAGCTCTGGTTTTAGGTCTGTAGAAGAAAGGATAATGCCACTGTGATTCATGGCAGATTTGTAACACCAATGATGTTACCCTCAAGGGCAAAAAATTGTTCTAACCTGCATGCAGTCATGAGACAGAAAGATGACAGAGTATATGACCAAAATTAATAGCAAGAACACTTTTTTTTGGCACCAGCCAGATTTGAATGAATCTAATTTTTGTTTGTGCCGTGTTTGTTATTCTGTTCCTGATACTCTGTGGTACCTCTGACTCAAAACCTCTTGTATGTGTTCCTATGTTTGTGCTGTCTGAGTTCCCATCTCAGAAGTTACATTTTATACTCATCACAAAGCCCAAGGTTTCTCTGTGGAAAACTTACTGCCTCTGAAGCAGACTTGGCCTTTTGCTTGAGAGTCGATAGACACTCACCTGGGACATGGTGAGCATTTCACTTTTATTGGCAGAGGAGTTGTCATCTTCTCATACACATGGAGATAATCTAAGGGACTTGCTGCATTTTCTTCAAAACATGGAAGGATATAAGAATAAAATCTTAAGATACTCTAAAAACATACAGAAATTATACATAATTTTATCAGAATATATAGTAATTGCATACACTTGTATTTTGTAATTACTGACAGACATAAAAAGGCACAGTTGTTTTCCTTTTCAAAGAGATACACAGGGCAAGAAAGGTTGAACTGATCATTAGAATTAAAAAAAAAAAAAGAAAAACTCTTTTGAGCGGAGGTGAACTGTATTCAGGCAAAAAGAATATACCTTTAAATTTTGAAGCCCCTGAAAGGGATTTTTTAATAAGTTTCATTCTGCCATTTATTATTACCACTACTACTCCTATAACCTGGGTTACATTAAAATGTGCATGCAAGAGGGAAGAACAGAGAGAAATGTTATCTGAGACTTCTAGTACAGTTTATCATCTTGAATCTTTTAGAAACTAAAACTGAATAAGAACAAAGCCAAAGAAATCTGATGAGAACTGTCCTTACTACTCTGTGAAGTTACATTATGTAATTTCTGATAACCTCCAGCTGAATTGACTTCCTCTCTTCCCCTCCAAATTGTTGTTAAACTAATATATCAAAGAGTTTGATAATATCTTATGGCCTTCTTGGACTTTCCTTTGTTAAGCACTTCCAATCCATTACTACATATTCAGGATTCATGGTGGAGAAAACCTGGCTGCAAGCTTGATCCACTCTTATGATACATTTATTGAAGTTTGGGTAGCCTTAAAGTGCCTAAAAATCTGATACACTGATCATAAAAAGTCAAACAAAGTTTCAAATTATTATGGATTCCTTGCCCAAATTTTCAAGGTAGATCCTGCTTTGAATTAAAAAGCGGATTCAACCTCAAAAGATATACTGTAGTTAGATAATACATAGCCAAAATATCTTTCAATGAAACTGTTGCATTAAGATTTTGTTCATTCTATGTTATGGTTATTCATTAATAAAACATTATGTGTTTGGATTGTCAAACCAAACTTTTCAATAAAAAACCCATAAACTTAAAGAATGTAAGAATAAATGTTAATAGCAAGAGACAGGAACACTTGCTCCAGGAAAATATATTATGGAAAAAAGTTATTTGGATCTGATCTAAAAGTGAGCTGTAAATGTTCTGCACAAATCATTTTATTTCTTATTGATTTTTAAAATCTCCATGCAGCATTTTAGCACTCACTAAAAATATAAACCCATAGCAGTAACATGAACTTACTACGTGGTATACTGTATACCATAAAAAGTCTCCAAAAGGTGGTGTGGTCTTTTCTTTCTTGTTTTTTCCCCCAGGAATTTTGTCCTGTGGTGTCAGATTTCATCATTCATAGCTAGATTTGCTATTTCATTGACTACTCTATAGTATATTGTATAGTATTTTACTGTAGAATTAGTTCTTGAAGACTATTGAATGCTTCCCATCAGAGAAAGATTTTTAAAATTAATATGGATATATAATAGAATCATAGAAATATTTGGGTTAGAAGGAACCTTAAAGACCATTTAGTTCCAACCCTCCTGCCATGGAGGGGGACACTTTCACTAGACCAGGTTGTCCAGTGCTTCACCCAGCCTGACCTTGAACACTTCCAGGGATGGGGCATCCACAGCTTCCCTGTGCAGCCTGTTCATGTGCCTCACTACCCTCACAGTAAAGAATTTTTCCCCAATATCTAATCCAAACCTGCCTTCTTTCAGTTTTAAGCCATCCACCCTAATCATCATCTGCTCTTGTAAAAAATTCCTCTCTGTAATATGATATGTTATCATTAAGAATACTGCTCAAATTCACTGCATCTAATGACCTAGACATATTTTTTCCTTATTACTTGCTTAAAGGTAACAGCCATCTGCTTTAAAGCTGCAGACCCCAGTTTTCAAAATGGAACTTTTAAAAAGGCAGTCAGTAAACCACAATCATTTAATATATCGACTCCACATACTTATGGTATGTGTTGGGGAGTTTTTTTCACAAACAGGGCAGGACTGCTGGGATACATTCCTTGAGCTTTTATTGCAGCATCAGCCTCATTACATAGTTGAGATAATAGGAAGATGGCAAAAGCTCCTGTACAGCCAGCAGCAGTCAAAGATTTCTTTGTTACAGAACATTTTAAAAACTTTCTAGCCAATAGCATATTGCTAAAGCTTACAGGCAGTTGTTCTAGCCAATCACTAAAAGCACCTGCTTTGCACAATGCTTGCTTGTCTTCTTTCTATTAACAATACACAATGCTCCATTATTAATCTTAAAACCTTCTCTTTCTATTAACAATACACAATGCTCCATTATTAAGCTTAAAACCTTCTACTATCTTGCTAAGCATATTTTTCTGCAGTCTTCAGGTATATCTTAGCCAAGCCTCAAACTGAAGCTATTGTTTCATGTCTTTGCTTGCTATACTATTGTAACTTTTTCTACCTTCAGACTTTGCAGCTGCAGCTAGTTCTAATTTTCTCTGTTCCTTCTGTTTCTAATGCCTGCATTTCCAGCTTTCTGAAAATCCTCTTACCTTTACTATTTCCCATATTGGTATCAGCCTTACCAATAAAACTTGTAGAAAAAGTAATATATTGCGGTTTCTGCAGTACATAGCTGTTTCTGCAGTATTCTGTTTGTTGTTTGGTTTTTTAAAATTAAAGAGTTATATTTATTGTTCCCTATATTTATACATTGTTGGATACACAGCTTTGTCCTTGTATAGTTTTATAGTCTCTGGTCACTCAGAACAAGGAACTATATTTCAGTTTCACCAAAACTGAGGAAGTATCTTTTCAGGTAAACAATTTTTTCCACAAATTTTTACAATTTAGAAAAAATATTTTCTTTTCGTTTGAATACTGAAAGCATTCAGTGGGGAAAATAACACAATACTTCATGATTAGAGTACATTCAGGATTCAATATATTTTTGTTGGAATCACAAATTGATAGTTTCTGTAAATTAGCATTCAACAAGGCATATTCAAAAATGCTTAATTATAGCAGAATATTTTAAATCATGTTATGCATGCTATATTCATGTTCATTTCCAATTAAATTAGTATCATGTAATGAAAACAAAAGGAATTACTAAATCTTAGATATTGTTAAGTAGAGTAGTCTATTATTTTCCAGCAATAAACTTTCATTCTAGTTAATATTTTCTGGACTTCAGTAATTGGAAAAAGCCTTTTTCTGTAAAATTTTTTAGGTTCCATTCTGTTTTCTTTTCTTTCTCTCTCTCCTCTTATGTCTTTTCTATGTTCACAGAATATTTCAGTGACTACTGATCCTGTGAGATGCCAGGCTATTTCCTACTTGAATATGCCAGGATCTATATTATAATCCTACAAAAGCAGATTTTCTCCAGAGAGGTTACCTTAGTAATGATGAACTTGAGGCAACAGGAATGGTGAATGTACAGAAAATCAGAATAGCACATAGATGTTGGACTAAAAAAAAATCTAAGCACAGTGAAGTGGGAGCAGAGGAAAGGTGACTTTTAAAGAAAATGTTTAAATAGATTTCCTTCAACAGTGCTGTTTGCTTGCTGCACATGTGCACTTTATTAGTTATCTTTTAGGAAAGAATGATATTTTCATGCTACTTGTTACAGCTACAAAATGACATAAGTACTTTATTAGCTTTAATTTCATCTGAAACAAGAATAATTAACATTCTGGAATCAGCTGCCTGTATTTCATAAAAGCTGCTCAATGCCATATTAGAAGTCAATATTCTGTGTGGTTGCTGATGTTCCTTCTACTGCATGGCTTTTCACTTAATGTCATGAGAGAAAGTTTTCAATAAAAGCAGTCACCAGAAGAAATAAGCTGACATAACCTTTGACATAGAAGTACAACCTCAAAAAAGTTAGGTAAATAGCAGCAGGGTGGTAATCATCCTTGCCTACTTAAGCCAGGCAGAAAAATAATGCTTGACTAGATAGGTCTCCAAACCCAGTTCAGGATGACTTCAGGAAAGCAGAGGTGTCTAACCCTGGTAGACAATTTGTGGTTAGAAGTTCCCTATGAAGATACTGCACTGCCTATCAAGTGTGCTTTTCTTCCTCTCTAGCTTGGAGACAAAAAAACAGGACACACTATTTAAAGCAGGTTTAAATATTTTTTTTTTAGCCTTGCTACTTATTATTCCTTAATGAGCCTAGTTCAACAGGAATCCAGCCGGCTGGCCCAAGCCCAGGGGATGCTCTCTCCTTCAGCCTTCTACTGGATCCATGGAATGGAGCCAGGAGGCTGTGACTGCTTCTGGAGCTGGCAACCAGCTGCTGCCTAAAGGGCAGTGACAGGAGGGGCAGGGGGGCAGTGAGAGCAGCCTGGTGACCCAGCTGCAGCCCAGCAGCTCCTGGGGCTGGACAATTCTCCCTGCACTTGGCAGGAGCGCTGCACTGGAACTCCCCAGCTGCAAAGATGCCATTCCTGCTGCTCTGAAGAAAACAGTTTTGTCCTGAGGCGATGTCAGCTCTTTGCTGGTTTTCTTGCTGATGCTCTGTAGAGATGCTTCATTGTCATCTCTTTTATACAAAACTGATAGCTGTCCTGTCAACAAGGAGTGATTCTGCTCACCTGGATGGAAGTCTGAGCATGAGTGAAGAGGCTCTTGATCATTTCCAAGGATGGCAAAACTTTTGGATTTTGCAATTGCAAATAGTTCTAAATTTATATTGCACACATTATAAAATTAAGCAGTTACTCATAATGATGAAGCAGGAAAAGGTCAAGAAAGTGAAAACTCATTTTCACTTCAACGAAGATCCTCATTCCAGGAATATCGCTTTCCGTGAAAAATGGGGAAAAGAGAGAACATAAGGAGGAGGTGCTGAATATCTTAGCAGCAGAGTAACCACTGCCAAAGTAAATTTGAGCACAAGCCTCATCTCTTTGTTACAGGGGGAAGATGGAGTCAGGGGAGAACATTTCTCAATAAAGTCTTGCCTAAACACTCACAGAAACAGGATTTTTAAAACCAAACAAAATCATTAATGTATTTACAAAAGGTGGGTCCTTCCTGTGCCTCCTGCCATGGAGCACGTGCAGAGACTGTGCAGAAATCTGGATCTGTCTTCTGTTGAGTTTGTCACATGGGAGAGGAGGAATCACAGCATGTTCTGTGGCATGGATATAAGAGCATCTCCTCAGCAGATCTGTTCCACTCTTCAGCTGAAAGTGCCCTGCTGTTCATTATCTTTCTCGTCCCTCTCCTTCTCAGCACTACTGGAGTTCCCCCCTGGCTGCTGCTGTCAGAGCCAGTGCTGCTCTGCCTGGGCAGCCAGTAGGGGCCAAAAAGTACCAGGAGGATTTTGGCAGAGCCCCAGGAGCCCCAGTGCTGGCAGACAGAGAGGAGCACACTTCCCTGCCTGAGTCTTGGTGGCTCCTGGCCCTTCTGCTCTTCCAGGAGCCAAGCCATCTCCTGGGTTTGCTGCTCCTCATGCTATGCAAAAGCTCTTGTGTGACATTTTCTTTCTGGTCACCCACCCCCAGTACTCACAGCAGGATGCTCAGCACCATTAGGATTTGGGTGATGTTCCCAGCCATGGCCGGAAGGAGCAGGAGGGAAAGGGGCTCAGCTGGGCTGGGTGGCAGGGAGGAGGCAGCTGGGACAGCAGGGGCAGGAGACACAAGGAAGTGGGAATGTGAGTGGGAGGGGATGTGGGAGCTCAGAGGCATTATGGCTGAGGTTGGTGGGTGCTCTAGGGTGGGACCACATCCCCAAAGCCCTCGGGCACTCGCCATGGCTGACAGCTCCAGGCACATTTCCACCCAGCTGAGGGCAGCACCTGCCCTGCCCAGGGTACTGCCTGGAGCCCCTTTCATCCCCCCAGCCTCAGAAACATCTTCTGGCCTGGCCCCAGCCTTCCCCTTGCCTGCCCCACTCACTGCTGGTCCGAGCCAGCACTGCTGGATGGTGGCAGAGCTCTGTGACGTGGTCTGTCTGATGTCTCTGGCATCAGAGCCACATGCTGACACCCCAGCTGGACAGCCATGGCCAGCACTGAATAGTGCTTTGAACTCAGCCTTCTCTTCAGAAATCCTAAAACAATCCTATTCCCCTCAATAGATTGGTCTGATTTTAACTTTTTTTTTTTAATTATTATTCCATAATAGACTAAATTTTCGAGTAGCTGCAGTTACTTTTACTCTTTGCATTTTTTTTTTGTTGTTGTTTGGGCACTGTGACTTTGCAAATATTCCATACGCATATTAATGAAAAAATATGTTCTTTTTTTTTTCCTGTATCATTAATGTCCTTTCTATGTTGAACCCCCCTTTTACATGTATGTACATCTAGCTGCTATATCCTGCTTATTTGTGCTGAGGGGAAGGGCAAAGAGGCTGAAAATCCAAATAACAGAGTCATTTAGAAAGAGAATTTCAGCTCTGGTGTTTCTGGCATGAAGCATTTACATAAGTGGACCCAAAGTGCATTGCAAACCCCAAGTGCAGTGCCTAATTTTTTGTCCAATGTCATTCCTAGGCCCCCTTCAATCCCTTTCAAACTTTCTACATCCTGAGTATTTAATATTATTTTATGTACCATGCATAGATCAGCAGTTTCTGTGCTGTGGTACAATATATAGTGCAACATTTATCTGTGATAAAATATAACAATATAGTAAAATCAGTGGAAAGTATTTGTGATGTAGCTCACATTTAGCTAAAGGAAATATAATTCAAAAAAAGAATAATGTGCTTATTTTCAGTAATACCTACCATGCTACTTGTCAGTTTTCATTACTTTTTGCAACTCCTACTAATTTAGTGCCATTTGAAATTTTACTAAGGTGATGTTAAATCTTTCTAGTGCTTTACTTTTACTTTCTAGTTTTCCCCTGAGAGAACAATCAAACTGTAAAACAAAATGGGTAACTACATTTTAAACTATGATTCCTCCTGAGGAATTCTGACATTTGACTGAAGGAAAGAGCCTTTGGTAAAATGTTATTTGATTTACCCCTTATAATCAGTTGCAGTTTCAAAACACTTGCAAAAAAAAAAGGGGGGATTTAGGGCTGCTATTAATGTTAAACTAAGGAGAAAATTGATTCCCTAAAATTAATATCTGTGCTGAATAATGACATTGACTTGAAAAAGAGAAATGACAGAGACCTCAAGCAAACCCAGGGCATTTGGATGGCACAGCATCCAAATGGGGGATAAGCAGGTTCTCACGGAGCAGAGGTATGGAGCCCAGCTGTGTGGGTGTTTATGAGAAAGAGATCACTACTGGGTCTGGACACTGTAAATAGTGCTCACACCCTTCAGTAGTAAGGGTGGTGGAAAGGAAATGGAACAGAAAAGAATGGAATAACTGGAGCATTCTCGGATTTTCCCTGATCCTTCTCAATGTGTGCTTCTGTATAGATAATGAGGATGTCACGCAATAAAATTGGTGATGTGAATTTCCATCGCTATTAAATGCAGGAACTATAGATAAATTCCTAAATTCCTGGTGAATACATTGATAGCAGCACCATAGGACTGACATAAGCACAAATATTACTACACTGACAGTACAAAATATACTAATTTTCAGCCTATTTGTAACTGTATCTTTCTTGACATGCTGACTAGGGCTGGTCTGATGTCAGTCAGGTGCTTCAGTGCTTCTGTAAGCATGCATGCATATTCACACCTTCCAGCAAAATTACTGTTAAGAAGTGATTAAGAAACTAATTGGGTTGTTACCCAGGAGGAAAAGCCTGTGATGCTTATCACCAGATATTAAATTTCATCCCAAGCTCTTAGCTTTGTCTCTAGTTCCCAGTTACAGTTGGTCCAGCAAATATAACTCAACTGTAGGACATGACTAATAAAGTTTCATTCTCCACCCTGAATTCCTGAACTCTTGTAGATTTAAAGAAATAGCTAATCACAAGTTTTAGAGGTATATTTTTAATACAACACCATACAAGGTCTTTTGATGACTTTCTTTTGGATGTCATCTTAATTCTTTCTTAGAGCTAAGATATATCATTTTAGACATCCTGTAGGAGAGTCACACCCTGCATCCACAGCAGAGATCACAATTGGGGGTGTTCAAGATATTACTGTTTTTCAGATGATGAAATTTTTTCATTTGCACAGATACCTTCCTAATTATTTACAGTTCATATCTTTAAACATGCAGACATCTTCAAGCAAAATGGTTTTTGGTACTGGAGAGGCTTGCTCTCTTATTCAGAAAGCATCTGAGAAATCTCTGCTTTCATCCTGAAATGGAAAAGTATTACTTTATGTCCATATGCTATATTGATTTGTTTTAATAGAAATCCCAGGACAATCAGTTTTTCTTGCATTTATTTTCCTTGCTAGGCATTTCATTACTTTTATGGTAGCTTAAGAAGGCTATGCCAGCTCAATGCTTTTCGAAGAAGAGTTTTTCTGTGGGGGTTGTTATATTCTACATTTTCCCCTCTTAGCTTCTCAGGTTCATGAAGCTGTTTATGTAAGCTACATGGTTTTTAAGATTTTCCACAAAATTGCTGCCTTGTCCAATTCTCTTCCTGCTGCACGAGGAGCATGGCAAGTTGTAGGTATTGGCCATACTAGCCTGAGCTTTTTGAGTGTCTCCTGGACTATCCCCTTACTGTGCAGGCAACTGGGTACCTTAAATATGTATTTTTAACATAAAAGTGGTGCCTGGTTTTTCAGACAGCTGATGTTAAGCAATGCCAACAGCATTGTACAGAAGGAATGTAATCCATTTCCAATGCAGTAAGGGAAAAGAATACTTTGTGCTTGCTGCAATATCATGCTGATCTGAAAGAGGATGCTTTTTTTAATACTCATGACTTTGAGTATTGCATTAAAAGGGTTAATTTGCTGAGCAATTATTAACTGTTTTGCCTGCATACAAGGGTTTTTGGTTTTTGAAATTACATTGCGGTAAATAGTACTAAAATAGTTGGATAGCTGACAATGTCATCTGTTGCAATAAATTTAAATAGTGAGTATTTGCTCTCATTTAATACTGGGCATCAGATCAAGAAAGTTTCTCCAGTATCCCACTGATTTGCACTGAGTGAAATGGAAAATATAAATGTATTACAACAGAATAGCAATATGTGAATGTAGATTTACATATATGTTTATTTTATCTTGATGGCATGTTATCAATCAAATTGAACATACTAATTAAGGTCTTCTGCATTATCAAAATAAAGCTGGATGTTACACCTATTCTGATTATCTTAGTTAGAGTTAATCTGAATAACTGCTGTATCTACTGTTGAGGAACTGTGAAGAAATTGTTATTCCTGCTTGGTTGCTAAGAATTTAAATATTTCTTCTGACACTTTATTTGTGGGGGAAAACTGGGAAAGAGGAGAGAAATTGTTCCAAAGTAACAACTTGATTTCTGATTTTTCTAGGAAACAGCTTTTTAATCAAAGTTATGGACAAACTTTTCAATATACATGACACCACATTTTGCAAAAGTTGACTTTTTATTCCTCAGTGTTAGAGGAATTATATTGAGTAATTACACCATTCGGGTATAAATCAGAATGTATAAATCCATATGCCACAAACTGACATTTGTGTCTATGGGGTTATCATGACTCTGATGGCAGAGTTACACCATAAAGCTCACTTTTCAGTGGAGTGTTGCATTTATGCCCATGACATACAGCTTATTATATCTTTGCATTATAAGAGACTTTCTTCGAATTTCCATCCTTTTTTGAGTTAGTGGATGTTTGCTGTGCTATAATAAATCAAAGTAACTCATCCTTACTTTGAAACAAGAAATGGATTTTGTGGATCTCGCTGATCTTCCTATTCACATCTTGAAATGATATTCTAAAGAAAGGAAAATATCTGTACATATAGTTTTATTCTGGTTAAGCACTATCTGAATCCATAAGCCAAAGGATTCCCACATGGTAATCATAGTTCCTTGTACCCTTACATTAAGGGACAAGCAGAGAGTCTTCTGGTACAGTGAGCAATTGCTACATCCCCTTCTGTGTTAGCTGGGATGCACAGTGTCAGAGACAGACACAGAGGGGTAGCAAGAAAGTCTGCCTTGGAGCTGGAAAAGGCAGGCTGAAGGGGACAAAAACTGGAGCTCTTTTGATGATGGCAAAATATTTCATTCATGCAAATACTATTTTTGATAGAAAAGAATATGAGATGCTCAGATGTGCATTCTTTAGCTGTGTAGTTCTTCTATCCCTTAAGAAACCCTCTCCCATGTAATCCATGGATTTTCTTCTTTCCATGCATTTACAATTACTGAGGATTAGTTATTCTGTGGGAAGAGTGCTGATAGAATGTGTGAATACCCAGCTGTAAGAATCCCTGCAGTGGTCCAAGAATGCCTCCTCATCTATTTAAAGACACTGACCAAATGAGAGTCGGAAAAAAAAAATCTCAATTTGTTCTATGTATTTTGTGTTTAGTATTCTGGTGTTATTGATTCTGCTCAGTGTGCTTCAAATGAATGTTTTCTACACAGCACATAGCTTTTTGTCAGGTTCAATTACAGTGAGAAATGTATAGTTAATATCTTTCATGGCTTGGTGGAAAGAAGAGTCACGCCAAGAAAGTTGTCAAAACGCTTCTTGAGCTCTGTCAGTCTTGGGGCTGTGGCCATTTCCTGGGGCAGCCTGTTCCAGTGCCCAACCACACTCTGAGTAAAGAACCTTTCCCTACCCTCTGACCTAAACCTTGCCAGACACAGCGTAATGCCTTTCTATCTGATCCTGTCACCCCAGAGAAGAGATCAGTGCTTGTTCCTTTTCTGCCCCTCATGAGGAAATTGTAACTGCAATGAGGTGTCCCTCAGTCTCCTCTTCTCTAGGCTGAAGTGGCTAAGTAACCTCAGCCACTCCTGATATGGTTTTCCCTAAAGACCCTTCCCCATCATTGTAGCTTTTTTTGACAGACTTTGCTGGCTGTGCTGATGACTGTGTTGTCTTGCAGGTTTTTTTCAATAACTGCAAGAATAATCTTCTTTATAATAAATTTGCCCATAATTTTACCATTCAATAAAGGGCACTGCATAGCCAACAACTCCAAAAGCAAGGTGCTACAGTCAGTAAATTGCTATCCAAGAGAAGTTTGAAATAACCAAAACACTCTTCATTCAAGTGTTTTGGGTATATGATCTATATGTGGAACTGAGCATATCCCATGTGATGGAAGAACACAGTTGTCCTTCACAGCCAGACCTGTTGGATAAAAGTGCTGGGAATGCACAGCAGAAAGTCCCTGGCTGACACAGCTGATGGACAATCTGGTGCCACTTCAGGTCACAATGAAATGGCACAAGACCTGAACACTAATGTGTTACACTGCCCCAAAAAGAGACATCTTTTTGGAAAGATGGGAAATCTTATCTGTTACTGTAAAGGAATTAATCGGATGTAATGCACAGCCACATAGGACAAAAGGGGTTTGAAGTAGTTGCTTGCTGATAATCCTGTGTAAAACACTCTTAACCTACCTTTTCCTTGAAAAATTGCTACTGACACTGTTTCTGAAGGGTTGGATTAGGAGTTTTATAGACTTCAGAATAAAAATTCACTTCCTCTATCTATATAGAGGAAAAAAGAATATTTTTTTATCTTAAAATGCATTTTAATATTTAAAAGGCTTAAAAAATTTGCATAAATCTACTATGTTTTAGGCACTTAAATAATTTGTCTTGTAGCTATACTAATTCTGTTAACATATTTTTAGACCCCTTCTCATTAAAATAGACTGCCTCCTGAATTCTCTGAAAAATACTGTAACAAAGATGTTCACACAAAATCTGGAGAGAAAAGTTCTTAATTTCCTGTTTAAGAATGTACTGTTATAAAGTTAAACCCTTTACATTTTTCCATATAATTGAAGAAAATTGCGAAGACATTTGTTTCATGTTCACATAGCTAAGTGTGGCTAGCTTCCCTCTCAACTACCTCCCCCCAGCAGTAAGAGAGATAATAATTTTAACTGGAATAATGGACACACAATCTTGTTTTGAGGGCTTTAACAGAACCTACAAACTTTGTTGTAAGTACAATTTCATATTTTCCTTTTGACTTATGAAGGAAGAAATACAATAACAGGTTTTCCTTTCAGTCTTACTGCCAGCAATTTCTATCTGAAGTCAGCCCATTAAAGAGTCTGGAGTTGCTTTAGGTTGTATAAGAAATAAGATCAGAATCTATGCTGCTCTTTACAAACGGTATGAACCAGAATTTTCCTGGATTTGAGGAAAAAAGATTTCTAAGCCCTGTGTTCATATTTCTTGAAAAGCTTTCCAAAAGCAATTCATATACTTAAAGGCTGGACATTAAGCCTTCCAACTAAGAATCAGAGGGCTTGATTGTCTGGAGTCCACAATAACGCTTTTTGAAGAAGTTCCATATAAAAAATCAACCTATAGATCCTGCTGACACAAGCGTGATTTAAGACGCTCAGAACCAACCCATACACCCATTATTGTTACTGTTACAGCTTCAGTATTTGGCTGCTCTCCCCTGCCATTGCTCAAGGTTCTGCATACTCCCCTGGAAGGTGTGTGAGATTTTACTGGTGGGAGAGGAGCAGCTGCAGGCCTGTCTGTGTGCACACACCTTGGGTTACACTGCAGCACCTGGTACTCCACCACTGAAGATGAAGGGTCACACTGCTTCCTGTCAGCCCTCCTCCTGAGCCAGCTTTCCCCCTAGGGCACAAAAAAGCAGCGTAACAACCCATGTACTTCTCTTGCTTTTGTTGCTTACTCTACAATTTCCATTATTAACTTCAAATATTTCCTGTAAATCATTTCAGTTACCCCTTAAACCTATATCCCATTTTTTGCCTTTGACAAGCTAATCTAATCTACTGACAAACTTCTCTAGCTTGGAAAATGCCAAAAAATCTCTCCAGAGAATCTATTACTCTCCCATCTCTTTTCCAACTATTTCATATGCCTAATTAGAAAGACTTCCCTCTGAGTGGGAAGGTGCCAGGTTTTTTCATCAAATACTTATACATGTCCTGCTTTAGTGAACTGATATGAAAAATATGTGTGATGAATTATAGTAGTGCATAGAAAGATTTAAGAATTTGTTGCATTTCTTCTTCACTTTATTTCAGTGGACTGAAAACCAGCATCTTTGGGAGTCCATGCTCTGTTGTGTGCAATATATATGAAGAAACGGAAACTGAAAGAATAAGAAGCAGTCACTGAATTTTAGTCTTCTTTCACAACTGTGCAGAGCAGAGAGGGATGTCAGAACCCTGAGCATATGCCCTTTCCAGGAGTTTCAGAGACCTAAATGATGGTGTGGGAGTCCCATTTCGTGAAAAGTGTTCTTCAAGAAAATTCTGCTGGTGAGGTCTCAGTAGGAGCTGTCCATCTTCTCTTAGGAACTTCTTTTAAGCTGTGGCTGTTCCCCCAGATCCTACTAGAGCTGCATTCCAGCTCTGATGCTGCTCTGCCATTCTTAGCCGTGTCTGTTGCTGATTTGGGCTGTACAGGTGACCTGCAGATGTGCCATGGTGGCCTGACCTGGCACACACTGAGGACTTGCTCTGGCCCCAGCAGCCCCAATCTTTGCTGGCTTCACTGAGAGCTGGTGGGTGGGAAGTGAGGCCAGTGCATCTGCTCTTATTCCTGCTCCCATGTTCCACTTCCCCTACAAAGCCCCTATGACTCCCTGTGAGTAGGAATAAGTTGAAAAGTTAATTCCCGCCACAGATAAAAAAATCTGTGTATTCTGGGCATGTTTCAATGCACCATATAAAATGCAATATTTTCTTTGATAAAAACCTAAACCAATTGTACTCTATGGGACATGGTAGCATGCAGTGCTCTAGGTAGCAGGCATGCAAAACTTCAGCTCTTTGCTGTGTATGGCCACTTGTCTTTTAGACTGCAGCAAAATGCTGGTCTCTTCTAAGTGGTTTTTGATGCAATTTTTTGTATTATTGTGTTACAGCTCTACAGGATTTCTACTCATTCTAAGGGAAACTGAGTATGTGCATGTCATAAAAGCAAATAGGTAGTAGTAGAATAAGATAAAAGAGTAAACCTGCAGAGTTCTGTGAATTTATCAGCTTCTCTGTTTGATAATATCAGGGACCCAACTGCCACATCAGGTTGATATTAATATGCTGCTAGAGCTGTCTATTAAGTTTCAGGAGTTACAAACAATGTTTTCTTACTTTCTAAAAATTTTATTTATTTTATTGTGGTTGGTGTGAGTGGGTGAATGGAGAAAGAGTTTTGTTTTCTGTGAATTTCCCACATTGTCTGTCCATCCTAGTACCAAATGCATAAATAACTTTATAGATTTGGTACTGATAAGACTATGACTTTGCATGAATTTTGAAGTATTATAAAATATTGTAAAGATGCAGAATTCAGAAAATAAATAAAAGTAATTTCTTTGAAATGAGGGAATGTGTAATTGAACCTATTAATATGTAGATCCTGAACTGCACACTGACAGTGTATTGGTAAGACAACTAATGTTTTAAGCACATGTGTAATTAAAGCAATAGGAGTCTGCAGAATATAAATAGGCAGTGACCTTACTGTTTGAAAGCCAGCTATAGTCTGTCTGTATCAGTGGAGAGAGACAGGCCAGGAATGGATCTCCTGAGCCATGGAGTCAGGTTCTCTGGCATCATAACAGCACACATAAAAGAAACTCATTACTAATCTTATGAGGACAGAGTGTAAAAGAAATTATGCTTTTAATGAACCTTATTGCTATCTTTGTATGTAAAATTGCCTCATCTCTCAATAAGATGTGACATTGTGGTGCATATCACTTGGCATCAGAAACAAATTCTTCAAGCTCTGATCTTGGTCAGAGGGAGAAGTTCCAGCTGCCAAATACCTCCTATCTTGGTTATGAAGATGGAGCAAGTTTAGACACCATCCTGACTTTTGTGTCCATCAAACAGAGACAGTTTAGGAGGAAGGGAGAATCATCAGACTACAACTTCAGTCCAGGTTTAAATGATGAGCTTTCATATCTTACCTGGCCTGGCAGAAGGAAGGGTTTCTACCTTACACAGGTGGGGAAGCTCTGAAGCAATCCAAAGAACACATAGCATAGAAAGTGGTTTGTGTTCTAACCTCTCGTTACATTTTCATTGCCAGTGATCTATTTATTTTATTTAGAATAAACTTATACATTTCTTAGTCTCACAATTTTAATGAGATACTTACTAACTGCTGGAAAAAAACCCTGAAATTTATTTTATGCAAGGTTCAAAAGCATAGAAACCAGTCAATAAACATTTCCAAAACTGTGATTAATACTATTTTAGCTATGAAACATTCAAAGACTTAAGAAGAAGCTGTACACTATTTGAAGATTTGGTAATTTAAAATTCCTGATAGGCTCCTAAAAATAAGAGATCCTACAACTTCCAATCTTTCATAAAAAGAGAATTATACACCAGTGTGGAGTCTAGAACAGGGCTAGGAAAGGCTGAGTATAAATACAGAAATAATGGCATAAAATTAATTCAGTGAATACTATTTTACAAAATATGACTATTATTTTGACAAATTCATAAATAAGATGACCTGACTTAAAATTGACTATGGCTAGACAATAAATAGAACTATAGCATATCCCATGCAATAATTATGCATGCAAATGTATAATTCAGATGCCCATAAGTGGCATTCAAAATGAAATGTGTCTTTGAAGTATGTGGAAAAATTTGCCCAGGATTTAAGAGATGCCTAAGACAATTTAGATTTAGATGTCTTAGATTTAAGACTCCTAGACATGCCATCCTCTAAGGAGCAAATACTGTCTGGTGTTGCCTTTCCCACGTTAGGCTGTGGATATGAAGATCTGTGGTGCAGCACTCACATTAAGGTTCGTGTCATGGACTGCCTCTGTGTTGTGACAGGCTGGCAATAGTTTTCACAGCCGTGTAACAGGCAACAGGGAGAATTTTTTGATAACACTGTAATAATTACAGAACCCTTCAAGTGCTGTTGTGCAGAATGCAAAGACAAGCCCCTGGTTTGGGCACAAGCCTTGTCTAATTTTTGACAGGCACATTGTCATGAGTCATGGGTGAGAGCACAACAAAGAAATAGAAAAGGGAGTGTGAACTAAGCCACTGCAGTGGATCAGGCACAGAGAGTGACAATGAATGACATCAGGCTGGTGTCTGGCCGCTTGTGGGGCTCTGCAGAGCTCCATCTTGGCCTTGTGCTCTTCAGCATATTCATAAATGACTTTGAAACAGGACTCAAAGGAATACTAATTTTGCCAACAACACTAAATTGTGAGGAGCTGTTGGCTCCCTCAAGAGCAGAGAGGCAGAGAGACCTTGACAATTTAGAGAGGTGGGCAATCAGCAACCGTGTGAAGTTTAGCAAGGGCAAGCCACATGAGCAAAGACACATTCAGTGCTGCTTTGAAAAACTTTAGTTCTAAAGGTCTATCTTTTAACTACTTTAAAAAATATTTTCTTATCTGTATTTCTATGGCTTTAATGATTGTAATATTTCTGAAGTTTTTAGACTGTCATATGCTTGAAACTTCAGCCTCTAAATTTTTGCAGAACATAATTGTGCTTCTACTGTGACCTTTGTAGATCTTCTCCTTCAGCTCTTAAATGCCTGAGGCTGTCTCTGGACAAATTGAAGCTTCTGAGGAAGTGCAGGTTTCCAGATCAATAGCATCTTTCATTGTATTGAATCCAGGAAATGTAGCAAAGCTCTAGGGATGCCATTTGATCTGGATCACAACTAAATACCATATTGGTATAGCCCAGTGAAGGGAATCAGTCAGGCTTTGTACTGCTCCACAACTAGCATTGTTTGATAGAACCTACCATGAACTTTGTGTGTAGTCTATAAAACCCAAGCAAAAATGTTTATTATGATATTTTCATTGAGAAAAACATTTTGATGGTTCAGTGAAGTTTGAATTCCTGTATTAGAGAAAGAATTTTTAAGTGAAGATCAGGAAATCTGATATCAGGCAGAAACTCAGCCAATGAATCTGAATAAATTAAAAAAGAGTAATTAAGATAAAAATATTTATGTCAAGTGTCATACTTCTATGTCAGGTTGCATCTGTTTTTGATTTGGAAAAAAATGTATTCTGAGTACATGGAAGGAACACATAGGTAGTGTTTCCTCAGCTGGACAATGGGTTTTGATAATTGAATATGAAAAGAAACTTAATGAACACTGAAAAGTAAATGTTTCTGAAACTGGCCTCTTACCAATAATTGGTTATTTGGACAACAAAAAAAGAAGCCCAAACAAAAAAGCAAGAAAATATTTGCAGAGATTGTAAACTAGCACAAAGAAATAGATGTCTTATGTGGTATAAGACACATTTGCTGTTGAACCAAAAGTTTTCGCTTTTATTGACTTTATTGCATTAATGTATAATACGAGATCTGCCCTTTTTTAAGTCTTTTGTGCCATCCGCTCTTCTTTTCTGTATATCTTCATTTTGTTTTATAGTGACAGGGGGAAGCTAGAGGAGAAGCTGTATGAGGAGCTGTTGAGATCACCTGGTCTGTTCAGTCTGGGGAAGGGCAGACTGAGGACAGACCTCACTGCAGTCACAACTTCCTGCTGAGGGGCAGAGGAGGGGCAGGCACTGATCTCTGCTCTGTGACCAGTGCCAGGACCCGAGGGAATGGCCTGGAGCTGTGTCACGGAGGTTTAGGTTGGGTATCTGGAAAAAGTTCTTCACCCAGAGGGTGACTGGGCACTGGGACAGGCTTCCCAGGAAAGTGATCATAGCACCAAACCTGACAGAGTTCGAGAAACATTTGGACAATTCTTTCAGGAATATGGTGGGATTCTTGAGCATCATGAGCAGGGCCGGGACTTGAACTTCAACAATCCTTGTGGATCTCTTCCAACTCAGAATATTCTGTGATTGTGTGATTCCAGATGGTGTGATTATTAAATTCAATGGCTACTTGTTTTTCCTCCAATAAACCATTGGCATGCTGGACTCACTGCTGTAAAATCTAATGTGCATTGTCATGATTTCCCAGTCCAACAAAATTTTCTATTTTGAAAGGGAGATTATTTTTGACCACAATCTTAGGCTACTGTTCTATGTGGAACAGGCTAGGCTCAAGGAGTCATATTTAAATTATCAGTAGACTCACCTCATTTCTTCAGAAGAGGGAGATACTTTTCATTGGCATATTAATAAAATTCAGTGCATGCAGCTGGCTGTCAGAGAAGCAGCTGATTATCTCCACCATTGCTGGCAGATTGTTCAGCTTTACAGCATGAAAATATAAATACTTCATCCTTAGGAGTAGATAGGAGGGCAATTGATAGAAATGGATCAGTTACACCTGAAATCATCCAAAACTGCATTTTAAAAAAGAGAATCTCCAAGAACTGACAGTTCTCTAAATTAATTTTATGCCTACAAAAGTATTTAGGTTTTGCTACCTCCATCACTAGCACTGAGAGAATACATTAGACTGATCTGCATTTGTTCATTATTCATTCCGTACTTTAAGATCACCATGTACTTACCATACTTTAAATAAATAAGTTAACCAACAGAATGTTGAAACTGAATTTCAGCTTCATATAGAAATAAAATTCTGAAAGAAAATAAAGTCAAAGAAATGTAATTAACTTGTTTAAACATATTTTCTCCAATTTTGGAGCAGAATGGTGGCATTTATATAATTTTTGCATCATAAACTTTGCAATGCTTGGGAATTAGAAGTCAGGATCTGGCTCCTAAAGCTTTAGATGAATTTTATGGAACAGCTATAAAGATATTTCACTCTTTGAAAGCCAAGACTGATGTCTTGAACCTTGATCCAGTGACGGCTCCTCCTGTCTGTGCTGTTTTGAAGAAATCTGTATTTAGAAATAGAGTTTTACAAAGGTTTATAGCTTCACATATGAACTTACTGTGCAAATGCAGTCTTGATGACAATGGTCTATATGAATGAGCAAGTCAATTGACAAGGGAACCAAATGTCTCAAGTACAGAGAGTTGGTGAAAATCACTTCCAGCTGATGAGGTGTGACAGGTTATGACTGTTTGCTTACTACACTTGGGAACTTGAAAACAGATTGACAGCTGGTTTTGAGCGTATATCTGTGTTCTGCATCCATTCAAATAAAGCATATGCTTCTCCTAGGTCTTCAGATTTGTACTTTAGGATCCTGTTTCTGGCAGTGCCACATTTAAATGCAGTGATGCCACTTGTTGGCTATATTACCAGAGCAGTTCTACATAGAAATCTGATGGTTCAGTTGTACACAGATTTATATAATTTTTTATTAATGTCCTCTGATTAGATTTATGAAACATAGCTTTCCCTAACTGAGCATTCAAGAAGCTGAACTTCTATTTTTCTTAATAAATTCTGCACTCTGCAAAGGAGCTGATTGGACTTTTGCCAGTTGCCCCTCTGAGATTATGTTGTCTGCATTTATTGCTGTAACAACTGACTACCATGGGAATGAATGTAATGTCAAGAATTAGTATCAATAGTATCTGTACAGGAAATAACCAATGATTTTAAATACACTATTTTCTAAATATTAAGAGTTCTTTTTGCATTGTAAAACATATGAGAAGCAAACACTAATTATCCTATTTACATGCATAAGGCTATTCAAATATAGAAGATTAAGCTTTAGCTTGGCTTTCTCTTTCTTTTCATTGAATACAAGACATTGGAAGAAAGGAAGTAAACAAGATGCAGCAGCTAAAAGCAATAAGGACATATGGCATTCAACCATTCTAAATATTCCCAGTTAATAACCCATGCAAGTACATTTATTCAGCATTCTACTGATGAATACCAAGAAGAAAAAAAAAGAATATCTGAAAAATTACTTCAGTTATGAGCATTATTTTTTCACTTTTGAGTTTTATTTCTCATCTATCATACAGAAAATTAATATCAAGGTTATCCTCCTGATATTAGTGTTGTTGCTCCTTGCTTGCACTGGGGCTGCTACTTAGGGACAGGCTTCCTTTGGTTTCCTTTGATTTGTAGCTGGAACAATGTAAGTGCAGCCAGTTTAAAACAGCTTCCTTTAGCAATGGCATGGCATTTTCCAGCAACTCATTATAAAAGCTTTAAGAATCCCCTTTTCCCCCCTTTCCTTTCTTGACTTATGTTCTGCGTTGTAGATGATTGTAGATGACTTACGTTTTCCAGATACTAGATTAAAGTAGAAGAATTTATTTTATAAGCTGAGAAAAATCTTTAAAAAAGAAAAAAAATATGCAAAATTATATTTTTTTTCAGGATCTCTTCAGTATCTAATCCTGTTCGACATACTCTGGATATAAGATTGATACTATAAACAAATATCAGAGTGTTTAAGCCCCAGAGGAGAAGTGGGCAGTGAATAGCAGAGTTGGGGCTCCAAGCTGTGGGACATTAGACTTTGTGCTGTTCTGGAGGCTGCTAGACAAAATGCCTGCAGGGAAACTGACCAAGGGGAAAAGTACACGGGAAAGCTGTTTATTTTTAAAGAAAAACTAATTTGAAGGTGAGGAAAAAAAATTATCCTGTTGTGGAGGAACACTGGGAATTTTACCAGAGGATTCTGAATTCAAGAGGAAAGTGGGAGCACATATTAGGTGGGAACAAGCACCAGCAAAGATCACAGGCATACATTGTTCTGATACTTTGGGTTAAATCAGAAAGGACAGTCAGCATCACCTGAGTTTCTGGAAAGATCATAAAGCACATTTTCACAAAATTGATTTCCAAATATATGTTGGGAAGAGAGACAGCCAGATTATACTTATCAATGGAAATTCCTTTTCATGCAACATGGTGAGCTGCTACTATGAAAAATATTGTATGGATGTGACAGTAGAAGTGGCTGTGATATGCTTCATACTGCTTATAACCAATGATATTTGTTCCTGTTCAAATGAACACCACCTGACACAAGAAATAGTTAAAAATATTTTTCAGTAAATTAAAATGGATTTTTTTTTTTAAAAAACAATTTCAAATTTCAGCTGCACTCTCTTTTTCCACTTCCCTAAAAATCCCTTAATGTGAAGTTTATAAAAGAAACTCCCAGAACTAGATGCTATTACAACTCACTTTGTTTTGTCTCAGAAAATATAGAATATTTTCTTTACTCAAATATTTCTTGTTAATGGCATATTCTTACAAATTTTAAAAGTGACAATATTAATAAGTGAGGAAATAAATATCTAAAATCATAAATAATCTTTTTCCCAATCATATTAAACTTTTTTCTTCTCCAGTGATGCCAGCAGCTTCTTAGCTCTGATTCTGAGGTATTTTCCTTCTTGCTATATCTGAGAAAATTAGATCAGTTTGAGCATGGAGTTCCATCATGAAGAGTCAGATAAAATACAATCTTCCTTATCCTCTGAAGGACTAAAAGCTTTTCCTCCAGCTTTGATCATTTGGGTAGTGATATAAAAACGAGTAAGCTTTAACTGGAAAGACACAGAATGGACTCCACAAGTGCCAGAGGGAGATTCAGAAAATTGAATTATTATCTAAACTGCCAAATATGGGATATTTTTCAGCATTTACTTTTGGAATAGGCTTTAAACCTGACAAATATGTTTATTGACAGATGCTTCAGCAAGGCACCACAGTTACTGTGCTTACAGACTTGAGTTATACACATGATTATATTTATGATTTCTATTATTTACACTGACTTTGAAGAACAATGAAGAATAAACTGTTGTTGTGCTTGGCACAAGAAACTTCTGCAATATTAGTCCAGAAAGAATAAAAAGGAGATCTTTATGGGCAGCTCTCAGAAACAGCTGCCTTTCAAGTAAATTCTGCAATATTAACCAGAAACTGAAGAACAGAAAATGTAAATCTGTGACAAAATGTTTCCTGAGGTCTGGGCTGTAGATTTTATAATGTAGAGTGGCTTATATGGAGAAAACATTTCAAAATGAGCAAAGGCAGTTGTCACATAAGGAAGTTCTCAGCTGTTTTGGTTTTGTCCCCTTTCCTCTCCTTAGATAGCAGTGCTCCTGGTATAAATGTAAAGAACTGTAACCTATTGTGAATCAAACCCATTAGCAGGCAATTGCAGACAGCCCATTTCCACAGATAAGAAATCCCATTCCAAAAAATGTGTTGGTTTTTTTTTTCTGTAGTTTTATATGCACTTTTGCATTTGTGAACATGTTAAGTCTAAACCTGCACTGAGTGCTTAAAATGACATAAATGTTGTTGTCAGGAATTCCACTAATTAATTCAGGTGTTTGTGAATCTGCTTCCATTGTGCTAGTACATATCTACCAGAAATTAGGGAAAACCACTTTATTTCCTGGGTTAGGTTTAATTTTTTTAATAGAAGAGTAAGAAAATATTAAAAAGAAGTAAAAAAAATGTTAACTTTCATAATCAGATGCTTTATTCTGTGCATGTTTTTTTTTTTTTTGCATAGTGCTTTGCACTGTAATATTTTCATACATTTTCTGTTTTCAAGATGTGTTTTTATTCCTTGTTTTATTTGTTTTGCAGCTTTCTCCAGACTACATGCAGGTTTGTATGGGTTTCTAATGGTTGGCTGAAGATGCCTGGGCAGACTGACAATTTCTTTGGTTTTGCAGCTTTATTGGCAAATGAACAGCAAACAAGAACAAACCCAGAAATACTCTAAGATGGTGACAACAAGCAAAATTTGGCAGGTGGTACTCTAAATTCTCATGATCTCCTGGCCCATCTAATGCATCCACCTTGCAATAAGTCTTCAGATTTTTTTGAATTATATGGAAGAACAGGTTCCCTGAAGATAAAGCAAAAGATTTTACTCTAGATTTAGATTTTAGCATTTGATTTAGACTTGTTCTACAGTGCTTCCTGATTTGTCCCAGTTATCCAGGCTAGGGAGCTGGCTAGTCTGTATGACAGATCTGCCTTAAATCAGGCTGTGGATGAGGAGAGAGCCCAGTGTGTGCCCAGGACTCTTTCAGGAGGCAGGGAATAGTTAATTGATGTAATCACGTCTCTTGTTTGAATGTAGCCTTTATGGTACCCCCAGTGATACTGCTTTGCATTCTTTTGCAAAGCCTGAAACATTGTCCTTCTTATACAGAATTGAAATTTTTCAGAGAATTTAAACTTTTCTAATGAGAAAATTTTTGCAAACGCTGAACAGGAGAAACACATAGCTCCACTGGAGCAGAGCTGGTTGGTTCATACCAGCAGGCAGTCTGCAAGTCCTGCAAGTCAGATTGGCTTAGGGGCAACATCCTGGCTACAAGGCACCATCGAGTTTATTGACAAACTGGGCAGATTTTCTGGTGCAAAAAGCCCACAGGTTGAAACCCAGACTGCAGGAAAAAAGCAAGAGAAAATGTTCTGCCATGAGGCCACTTCCTCTCTCCCAACAGAATCAGATCCATAGTGATTCTTCACCCTGAATCTTTCACCACATTTCTTTATCTTCTTTGTTTTTTTCCTACTTGAGGTCTTTATAAAAAGAGTTGCAAAGATATATTCTCTGATGTGATAAAAAGATATTGGTCATAAAAGAGGAACTTAGATTTAGGAGATGAAGAGTGTCTATTAAATGAGAAAACTGGGAACGTGAGGATAAACACTTGTTTTCTTAATATCCAACAGCATCTTGAACTATACTCAGAAGAGAAAAGTAATTAAATGGACAAGAGCTGTCCAATGCCAAAGGCTCCACATTGCTTTTCCTTCTTCTGACTCCTTCTTTTAATAAATGCTCTGCTCTGAATACAGAGATTTATAAAAAGCTCAAGATAGAGATTAACATTTTGTTCAATATTCATTGTTTCACCTGATATAAAAATGGAAATTGGAAGCACTTTGTTAAATGGACTGAAAATTTGAAAGGTTGCGCAATTTCACTGTACCTTCTATGTGTGGCTCTTAAACATTAATCTGATAATCTGCTTTGTATCTGCCAAAAGCACTTTGTCCTCACAGATACCTGCGGACCTTCCAGTTCAACAGAATGATATGGTGGCTATATCCCCTCCCCTCCCCTCATATTCCATGTAGAAAGGTAAAGGTAAAATATTCCATGTAAAAGGTACTCTGTTTTGTACAGTCTTCTTTCTTTCAAAGAATTTTATTCCAAGTGTTACTAGTACATTGATTTCTTGCTGTAGATTCTTCAAAGGGTATTTCCTTTTTCTGTATGTAGTGGACAGGTAGTAGTTGATGTAAATAAAATTAGAAGATGTCAAAATATGTCCACTATGTCAAATAGAAAATTAAGTTTTCATGAGAGTTGGTTTTTATTAACTTCTTTAAAGGTCAGCTTTACCTTAGTTTCCACTAGTGGATTGAAAAACCTCAAAACTATCACAAGGGGTAAAGGTCTTTTAGAAATGCTGTTGGCATTGCTTCACGTTCTCAGAACAGGACTCTGCATTGTGCTAGAATTCTTTAGAATTCTTTTTTTTTTCATTTGAGCTGAACATGTACCCGGTTCAAAGAATGATGTTGAACAAGGATCTTCAGCATGGCATCTCCCATCAATTTCAGACACACATTTTAGGAGTTTATTTCCCTGAACAGCCCCACAGCTGTCTATCACTCTTACCCTGTAGCTAGTAGTGGAGCACACTGCTGGGAGCAGTTGCTCCAGTTTTGCATCTTGTTCTTATCAGGATCTGAATCTTTGCTTTGCTGACATGAACCTTAGTCCTTCTGAGCAAGCCAATCTAGACATTCCCAATGCCTTATTGAGATCTTTGTTGTTGAAATGATTTTAAGTGTCTGGGGAATAGCAACCAGCTACAGGACTCTATGTTTTGTATTCTCTTTGATAACCAAGAAATGTTAATTTTTTTTTTTTTTTTTTTTAATTCTTGGAGTTCCCTCTGGAAGAGGAGAGCAAAAGTACATAATTAGAAAACTGTAGCAGCTGCACTCTCTTCTGCTTGATTTGCCTCTGGATAGAGACAGGGGGTTCAAGAGATGTACATTAAATCCATCCTTCGGGTATGGGGTTCTGAGGAGTGGGCTAAGACTGAAAAGGGACCTAATAAACAGATTATCCTATGTTGGCCCCTGAGAACATCACCCCAGATTTGACAAAGAAAAGGGTCAAGAGAAAATTCCTGTGTTGGAATTTTGGTACACTAGTGGCATTTTTTTTTAATTATAGATGATCCTCCATAGCCACTCTCCCTCCCTGTTCAGCAGAGTTCTATTCTTCAAAGAACAACAGCAGTGGACTCTTTTATCTCAGCATCAGCATGCTCTCACCTTAGCAGCTGCATCTGGATTCTTTCATGAGGAGAACTGGGAAAGTTGCAGGTGATATCAGTCCAATGATCTTCCAGAGGAGAAAATCTACTGCTCTTCAGCTGACCACCTCCAACACTGACAGTGCTCATTTCCTAAGGGACACTACTGCTCTTTTAAGGGACACTATTGCACTTCCAAAGTAGAAACAGCAGCTCCTCTCTCTTCCTTCTGTTCTCTCCACCTGCCTGTCTTCCACTGCCAGGTATTCAGCAATAGTCCCTTTGAAATGACCAAGTTGCACAAACTGTGGAGGGACAGAAAAACAAAAGCCTCTCACCTATCACTTTTGGAAGCGTGGTTTGCACTTGCTGATATCTCAGTTCTGGGCTTTTGTATCATGCTCAGGATGGTACTGCTTCTCCAGGTTCCCTTCCTTTTCCTTGCCAGAGATTAATAAACTCATTTTTCATGTTTTAGGTAGCTTTTTCCTGCTAGGTATGTACCTATAACTTCCTATGACAGGATTTTGCTGTTTCCATATTTGCCTTGTAGGTATGGAATGTATAGGTGATCTTTTCCTCCCCTTTTCCTTCCTGCAGCAGGCTTTCCAAGGTCTGTCCTGCACTGGCTACTGCTTTCCACTTTGCCAAGAGGGTGAACAATTTCTTCTTTTTTCCACAGTCTCTCTAGCTGTTAACTTCCCATTCCTCTCATCATGCCTTAGGTCTCACAAAAGGCTGTACCAAACTGCCTTTGGTGACTGAATAGGTCTTGACAAGCTGTGTCCAAACTTGCTCCTGCACCTGTGAATTAGAAACTCCACACTTCAGTCATAGAAAAAACATCACAAATCTGTGGAAAATCATGGGAATTTATGGTTCAAACTTTGAAATTTGGTGTTGATGTGAAGTTCTTCACAGACTCAGTGACAAATTTAATTGGGTTTGGATTCAGTTTAATTATGAAAGATGCAAGACTTTTCAGCTAATCTCTTCCAAGTTCTTCTGCTTTCATCTCTCGGGACACAGGAGAAATTCCACTCTGTTGCACATTTTTTCTCGAGGACTTTTTTTAGTACATCACCAGAATTCTCTGAGTGTGTGGTCCCTACTATTGCTGACTATATCTCACAGTAAATATTCATGGAATATTTGAAGGCACTTAGACATGAGCCATAAAACTTTCTGGTCACTCAGACAGAAAGGCAGGTATTTTATAGACAGAGCACTCTTTAAAATGTCTGTATTGTCTTGCACTATCCCATAAAACATCAGTTGTGGATGTTTATTTTAAAAAAATTATGGTGATAAATCAAATGAATTAAAGCTGTGCTTTTTCCAGTAAAATATTCAGTGAACATTAACAATGTAGGCACACTTTAAATTATGAGGCATCATTAAATTTCTTAACAATTGAGAGTTTTTGGGTTGAAAAGAGTCATAGAACTGAGCATGAATTATAAAGATATAAAGGAATAAGCTTCTGTTTTGGATTTCACACTTAGATTTACAGTTTATGTATGGTTTTCGTTTCAATTTAACTTGCTATGAATGTGTTGTATTGTATAGACATTACATCTACAGGACATAAAAACTGTGCTTTCTGACAAATATATGGTTACTGTAAATTAAACACATTTCATTGAAGGGAAGAAGTTAAAAGTCTGGATGACAAGATATTGTAATAGATGGGAATTAACTTGCTCCTCTACATTGTTTAATGCCAAACAAAACATAATTTTTTGAATCAAAGTATCTATATTTGATTATGCATATTATCAGGAAAACTCAGGTATAACAGCAGAGCTGTCAAGCCAGCTACTTTACATTCCAGATTTTAAATATCTCTCTGCAAAGGACAACATAGAATTTCTACATCTTTTTACATTTAAGAAAAATTATAGAGACCTGAATGCTGGTATGCTTTCTCTTGTCATCATGTGTCAGCATAATTCTGCTGAGAGATGAAAAGAGCAGAAGCCCATATTCCCTGTTTACTTGCCCAGTTCCTCTTGGTTGCACTGGTCAAGCTCTGGGCTATTATCATTTCAGTTGCAGAGTATGTTTTGGGGATACCAAGTTCCCCTTAAGTGTGAACCTTGGTGTGAATGTGTGTGCTGCTGAAAACCTGAGTTTCATCCTGCTGAAGCACAAGCAAGGCTCAGTATGTCCCAGATGTTTTAACAGGTTTCTTCATACAAATGGCCTGCAACCTGGTTAGAAGAACCTTGTTATATTTCTAAATAAAGGGAACACATGTCATCTTGTCTCTTCTCTCCAGGAGATGATCAGTGATGTGAACATTTTGGATCAAAAGCAACAGAATTCTTTCTCTCAATGCATGAAAATAATAATTTTTGCTGATCTGATAATTTTCAGAAGGCTAATAAACTTCTGTGTTCTTTGGCTTTGCCTTCCTGTCTTATTCTCTCCCATTTGCTTTTAATAATCCATAAAGGCTGACTGTGTCTGGTGTGCCAGCTAAAATAAAACACCAATCTAAGTATGGACTAGTCCTGGGTATTTATTTCAGAAGTGAGGTGTCATCTTTGAAATATAATTACTGATCTGAAAATGTTCCTAACAGAAATGGGAATCCTCCTAGTTCTGTTGCCAAGCCAGAGTACTGACACTCCATGGGGAGCACTGCCAAACAAGAGCTATCCCCTGGTACTAGTAATAGAAGACAGGAGAAGATAAAGCTGCTCAGTAATATGCATTCCTTTATATTAAGCAACCAGCATGTCCAAAAACTGAAACTAAGTTTAAATTTAAACATCAGCCTGAATAATCCTTTTTCAGCTGCTGCACAGTTGCTGGTCTGTAAGGGAAGGTTCATTACTATTGACCACTAGGTGATGTTTTCTATTCTGACTCCAAAATGTTTCCTAGGGGATCATTTGTGTGTGTCAGGCTATCTACACTTCCAAGAACAAGGCAGAATAGAATAAAAAACTGAGAGATAAAACCTCCTCTCCACACAGCAGCTTTAACATGAAAGGCAGGCACCATTCATGGCTTTCCTACAGACTGGAAGGCACAGCTGTCCTGTAAAAGGCCAGAAGATGGAGGAGATGACTGCAGCCTGTAGTCAGATTGGGAGGCAGGAAAGTGGAGCAAGGAAGAGAGATCCAACAGAAACAGGATTTGAATGTTCATCGTCAGAAACAAAACACTGAGTTTGGAAACACTCCACCTGAGTATGAGGAAGAAATTATTTACTGTGTGGGTGACCCTGCACTGGAACAGATTGCCCAGAGAGGCTGTGCAGTCTCCCTCACTGGAGGTGTTCAAGGACCTTGTGCACACAGCCCTGTGCCAAGTGCTCTGGGATGACCCTGCTTCAGCAGGGAGGTTGCACCCATTGGGTCCCCTCCAACCTGACCCTTTCTGTGGTTCTGTGATTGCTTAACAAAATACTCTGTTTGGAGACATGTCTCCTTTAATAATCTTCTGTCTAAGTTACACTCTTGTTGCTAGAGGTAGACAAAGCTTCTGAATCAAACAGCAGGCAATTTCACTTTAGCTCCAAGGCAGTGACGGGGAAGAAAGGCATCCTCTGAGAAAGCAATGACTGACAACAGAGTTACATCTCTTCAGACTAGCTAAAAAAAATGAAATAAAATGAATAACAGCATGTTTCCAAATTCTGGGTGTTCTTTCATTATTCACATATCAACTAAAGTTATGCTCACGTTAACCACCGAAGTTCAAATATTTTCTCTTACATACTCTTGCTGTAGTGTCAACATGACCTCTATGTCAAGACCTATTTTTTGAGTCCAGAAAATAATCACAAAAAGAAAGACTAAACCTAGAATGACTGGTAAACTAATGTTATGGTGTATTCTTCTTCTAGCAGAGGAAATAAGAAAGGGAGATGACTGAAGAAACATCAGTGCCAAACTGCTTTAAGTGGCCGGGGTTCTTGATGGCCCAGTATAACAAAAAAATACTCATAACTCCCATGGAAACAGAAGTGTAATGAAATAAAGTTCTCCATATCTTTTGTCCTATTTAATAATGTCTGCATTTTACCCATTTGTAATAGCAAGACTGTCAGGTTCTTTAGGAACCATCTCTCTTTAAATTCTTGTCTTAAATGTCTCTCTTTCTCAGATGTGAAAGTATTGCAGAAGTTACAGTATGGTATTTCCATTTATGAAAATATTTTTTTTTTCAGTTAGGACCCTGGAAAACCCTATGTATCCATTGGATTCAGTCTAAAAATATGCCTTTGTGGGCAACATTTTGTTATGAGACATTGGTAGGTGTCTAGTGTAAGCCTGGTAGGCAGGCAAGCCCCACATAGCCACTCTTCCATCTCACAGCAAGAGAGGGACATTAATTAGAAGTGTAAAACTGACAAAACTCCTGTGTTGAGATAAAGACAGTTAAGTAATAAACAGCAACAGCAACAACATCAAAATAAAACAACAAAGGAAAAAAAAAACACCATCAAATGATAAAATAAAAAGAAAAACAAGGGATGAAGAAAAGAAAAACAAACCCAACAACACGACAGTAAGTGTTGCCTTCAGATATTGAAGAAAATTTTAGAAGAATTTGAACTCTACCACATTACAGGCTGCCTTTGGAAACTGAAACTCTCAGAGAAGCTCCATCTCAACACATTCAAAAAAGAAAATGCAATCTCTTCATCGGCTAAGCCATTGGCAACATCTCTAGAGAGGCCGTTGCTCTTAGGGTTTTTTACTTTATTGAACTCTCAAGTGCTGCTGCTAGACCTTTATCTCAGATAAAGGAGTGTAAAAATTATGTGTAATTTGGCATTTATATGAGCTAAAAATACTAATCCTGCTGGATCAAAGAGACTTGTTCAAACAAATATATGAGCAGAGACATAAATTCTTCAGGCTTCCCAGAATATTTACAGAGTAGGGAGGATATTTCTTCTCAGAGCAAAGGTCAAGTTTATACTCTCTCTGAACTACTTCATAATAGTAGAGTATTCATAAAACTTACTCTAACCATAAGAAATTATCTGAAAAAATATGTTATTTAGCTGTTAGTTTGCCACTCTTATTTCCAGAAATAAACAGAACAAAAGTACCCCATCTTTAAAAAAAATAGAAGGAAACAGGAAATTATTTTGTTCATAACTTTGTTTCATAATTATTAGAATATCAAAATACCTTTTATCTACCTGGTGAAAATTTGTTAACACATATCATGGAAAAACTTGAAAGAGTTATAGATATGCAAAAAGGGTTATAGATATTACAGAAAAAAATTTAATATCTATTGAGAAATATGAGACATATTAATATCTATTGAGAGTGTGATGAGACAGATTTTATAGCAAAAAATAACTTTAAACTCAGTTGAACTAGTGCAATCATGGGACTACATATAAATTTACTGCTAAGAAAGGGTGAAAATAGAAGTTTTAGTAGGCTTGCTTACTTTGAAAAATACAAATGTAGTATGTTTTCCTAACAAATAAGACTGACTTTAAAAATTCAAAGTCCTAAAAAAGTGTGCTGTGCACAATAGGCTGTACTTCCAAGACAACTTGTAGACAAAAATAGATTCTTTTAAGAATCTCATTTCCTTGAGAAAAAGCTTACATTGTTTATTAATATTTGCCTGTCATACAACAGCTATCAAAAAATAACAATAAAAGTAAAATAGTAAAATTCACACCCAGAACAGCCAGTTTACCCTCATTCCTCAAAACCAACAAAACCCCCAAATAAAAATGAACCAACAGAAAAACCCCAAATCAAACAAAACAAACAAACAAACAAACAAACAAACAAACAAACAAAACCCACAAAAACAAACCACCAAAAACCATGTAAAGAAATATTCAAGCTGTATTTCTTACAAGCCAAATATAGAGATTAAAATTAAAGTACAGTTTCACATGATTTATAGGTACTTATGTCTCTTTGGGTCAACTTACAAGAAAATTGAAGGAGACAAAATTTATGTATCAGCTTATTCAGCTGTCTCTACACTATTACAATTGGAAGAAATCTTTGTCTGAATTCATACTTTGACTGAATTCATACATCATCCATGTTTCTGGAATGACTAGGAATCACACTGAGACCTTGCAGGAGGTCTTGGCACAGACCTCTCTGGGGAGCAGGACATGAGATATTTGAGTGAAGACACTTTTTGTGAGGTTATCCATGCTGTTGAGCATGGTCAAAGAAACAAAACTCCTTCATACAAAACCACTTCCCATGCCTGTAATGCTTTTCTAGCCTACAATGGGACAAGTTCTAGTTTGTGAATCTGCTATTTTCTGAGACTTCAGCTTCTTCACATGCAGCCTGCTGGTCCAGAACTCAGCATCCAGAACTGCAGCCTCACCTCACTGTAACCTCCTTCCAGCCCTGTTCAGCTCTCCATGCTACTTCACAGGCCCATTTTCCCATGGAACTGCCCTTCCTGGTGCTGCACCATCCTCTCAGCTGCAGTTGAGGTCGCCCCAGTCCCTCCTGGGTGGCTCTGACTCTGTCACTCCCCACTCTCCTGGCTGACACAGAGCTGCTGTAACAGGGGCCATGGGACATCTGCTCCCCATCACAGCCACCCTTGGGATGGCAGATCCTTGCAGGGGTTGGCCAGACCCTTGTGAAGGACTTGGCACCCTTTTGGAGGAGCAGATTTGGGCAAAGGGATGATGTTTTATGGGGAGGAGAGGAGGGGTGCAGCAGTTCTGAGTGTGGAGGACCCCATGAGATATTTGTGCACAATTTTTAATGTATGTAGAGAGTCATGACCCTGCAGTACTTAAACTCCCAATTTAAACCATGAGGAAACCCTGATGGGTTAATTATTTTGATGGACACACACTGCACAATTTTGCTTCCAGCTCACTCATTTAGGGTCAGTATCATTATATTTGCCTGTCAAAACAGAGGCACATTTTTGACCTTGGCAGCAACTTGTCAGTAATAATTTATCACTCTCACATTTACACAAATGAATAATCTCTACCTTCCTCACACTAATTTGTAGGATATACTTTAATAAAATATTCTGCTGTGAGTGATAATTTCACTAGTAAAATTAATTAAATCATTTAGCAAAACGAACCCTACTACTAAACTTGAAAAGTCTTAAAGAATTAGTCTAAACATGGTTCTGTTTCCTGTATTGTTGCTTCTAATGATTACTCCTTTAAATTTGCAGGTCAGTGTATTTCAGGCTTTTTAGGTCTTTCCAAAAGCTGCACTGAAGGTATTATGTTTGAATAATATGAGAAAGGTAAACTGGTATTTTCAATAATACTCTAATATTTTCATATAGGTGTATTGATGGTGAAACCAGCCTTTAAGTTTACAGCACCTCCTATTATTTTGAAAGAATGTGACTGAAAAAAAGCAAAATAAAAGTTTTTACAAAGTTTAGAGAATTTAATAAATATTTTATGAAGCTGTATTTATTTGTCCACTTCAAAAGAAATGTAGTTTTCACTTTTATATACTCCTGGCTTTGTCATACTGGCACACAAATTTAAAAACCAAAGCAAAACCAAACAACTGATATTGAAAGTGAAACACTAGGTCAGTGATCTGATCTATTGCTATGGCAACAAATGCTGCCTTCATGAAGCACTGATGCAAAAACTTTTACACCTAAAGTTTTACAAATCTGAGGTTCTTGTTAAAGGAATTATAAAATGTGTGGTCAGTCATCAACTCCTGCTGGTTCCTGGAGTCCCTCTCCAAGGTGATATATCTGAGATTAAAGTTTTGATTCGTGGTGTTTCTGGCGTTAAACCAACTCTTCACAAAATTGTGAATTTTCCTAAATAAGAGAGAGTTGTCTTGCACAGATGTTTGGGTGGAAGATCTATCACAAACAAACAAACCATAGTTTATGTTTGGTCAATTTTTCCATGTATCTTTTAAATAACAGCAATGCTCCAAGCAAAAGACTAATGAGAGAAATTGGCATTTATTTATTTTTCCCTCTAAACAGAAACATGAGGGCTGTGATAGGGTCAAGGATACCTATGGTATATTGCTTTACCACAGGAAAGACTGAAATATTGTAGATTTATTTTCAACCCTGAAGTTTTTCTTTCATCTCTGAATTACACATCATTACTTCCTCAATGTAATACCCATTTCTTACCCTGTCAACACCTGCCATTAGTCTCCAGCAACCCATTTCCTCACCACCTTCACGTTAGAAATCAGCTGCAGTCCTACATAACACACAGAGGTCAAGAAAAGACAAACACTCCAGATCATGGAGTGCTTTGTCTACATTTCACTCTTGATTTTGATTCTGCACTCTGTGAGCACAGAAAGATTTTTAATTAGCTAAAGGAGGAGATTAAACTGTGGAGACAAGAGAAGGATAAAAGGAAGGACGTGTATTTTGTTTCAGCCTCTTTACCTGCTCATTGGAAAGGAGTGAGCTGAGCTGGGATTGCTGCTAGTGAAAGTAAGTGGGACCAATGCTGATGTCCCCTTTTAGTCTGTCCTAATTTTCTTCCCACTCTATTTTGGACCTGCAATTGCAATATTATGTTGCTAATGTCTCTGGTCTGAATTGTCTCTCTAGAAAGAACCTTTCCCAGATGGCAAGTTGGAGAAGGAGCTTAAACAATGTCAAATAGTTTCCCTACTGCTGCATAGAGACCTAGTGACACTAGCTGGGATATTTGGGAGGCTCTGTTAATACTGTAGTTGTATTGCCTCAAGTCCTCACTACTTCACCCAAGTCCAAAAGTTAGACAAAATATCTTACCTTGTCCATAGTAGCAACACCAGGTATTTTTTCTGATAGTCTTTTGAGACTCCAGAAAATACCAGACTTGCCTCCATTCAGGCATCTGCATCCTGGGAAATAATGATAAAGAAATAAACCAGATTAAATTAATATCAATGGATATTGCAATGGATATCTATGTTTGCTCTACTGCAGAAGCAATATATTCATAATAGCATATTTGAGTTGGTCCCTACTCATGAGACTTGGCTCTGTGGTGGATAGGTAATGGAAAACAGCAGAAGAGATGCTCTCCAAGAATGACAAAGATTCCTGATCATGTAGAGCCACAGATACCACCATGGTATTTTTTTTTTCTGGATAAAAATCTGAAAGATATACTAAGAACATGGTACCAGAATGTGAAGCACAAAATTTTGTCCACAGATATGTGGCTCAGACACTCCTTTTTTCCTCTGTGCAATAATGCAATTTCTGATCATCAAAAGACTACTGTATCTGCGTCTATTTATTTGTCAGAAAACAATGGGGAGAGTTGGTTTAGAGTCTTCTTAGGTCAGTGAATTTAATTTCAGTAAACTATCTGATGAAGAATCTTTGGGATATTTAACTATATTTAAGTACTGCATACTGCAGCTAACACAAAATATTGAATATACAGCAAATGTAGTCTGTCTTTATAGAACAAATGACAGATCTAATACTGCAAAAGCAATACCTTGTACAATGTCTTTTTCACTGTCTACCATCTGAAATATTATTTTATTGCTTGAAGCTTTACAGGATAAAAAGTTTTCTGATCTCTAGTTGAAATGGTAAATCAGCTTGAGACTGGAAAGGGAAGGAGATTTCTTGTGTATATTAATGATCAGTGGGAGCTAGAATGGCAAAATATGCTTTAGCTGCAGAAACTTTCACCCTGGAATTCTTCTGATGACCTTCTCAGAACTACTGTAACTTTTAAAGGAAAAAGAATTTGCTGAAAATAAGAAAATTATGTGCTGTTGGTTTCCTTTACATAAAAGAATTCCATTAAATTGAAGCAACTTGTGTACGAGAAATTCCATAAATTTAATTTACTGACTATAACTGGAGAAGAAACCACTTAAAGAATAATTAAATTTTGTAAACCTTCCTCTATAATTATTCAACAAAGTCTTTAATTCAAGCAGATTAATGTAGTGCACTATAGTATGGCATATTATTCAGCATTCCTGAAGACAGGCATTAGAAATAAATTTCAGGACTGTGTACATGGAGTCTTGTAGTTAGTGCAAATGTTGGATGGGGTGCTTTGGGCCAAGAATAGCTTGTTCTGCATATTTGCCTAGGTGTAAATAGAAAATTACTGTTGTAATTAAAATTGCAATTTATTTTATTACTATAACAGTTTTTATTGCTGACAGTAAAATTTACACATTCTTATGTGTAATTACAGTTCCAAATACTAATTTACTTCAGTGTGACTTTTTTGCAGCTCAGTAAATCATTCAAATCAATATTTCTCTGAGATACCTTCATTAGTTTTTAGAACTGTTGCTTCTATATTACCACAGCCAGCAATTCATTAAATATCTTGCTGTGAACTGAAGGGAATGGCTTTTGTTTCCTCCTTTTCAGCTGAATGTTTTAATAAAAAACACACTTGGTTCCTTCCCAGTGAGTTAGTTTTGAGGCATTTCATCCCAGTTATTTTGAAAACTATCTGTGAGACAGATTTTGTATGCAGAGAAGAGATTGGAAAATTAAAAAAAAAAACCCACTTGGATTAGGTTACTGTTGTAGTTGTAGACTTGTTGCAAATATATTTAAAATGTATCACAGCATAATTGTACAAAAAAAGTTTTCTTCCAATTTGTGCCACCTACTCTTTCAATGAACCACATTTTCAAAATTCTGGTTTTCCTCATTTGCTGCCTATAATTTTTAAAAATGGGTTTTGTATCCTCCATTTTAACCCAGTGTTTCAGGAACAACAAATAGCAGGCAAGTCAGAGATACTTCTGCTTTCATTTGATTTCCTGATTTTTGTGGAGTGTGAATTTCAAAGTCCGGCTAAAGCACTCTTTAGGAAACTGTTCTACTTGCTTCACTTTGCCTCAAACCCCAAAATGCTAAAGCAATCAAAAAGTAACTTTTCAGCAAGATGCACAGAGAAAAAGGCTTCATGACTGGTGAAGGGTGGCATTAACGTGTCCCTGGTGCTGGGTCCTGAAGGGATCTCTGGAGTCTCCTCTTTCTAACCAAGAGGCACTTTCACAATGAACGAACAGGAACTCCCCCTTCTGTCTTGCTGCAGGTAATGTCTGATATCCTTTTAGCCTTTATCTCTTTCAAGAATGCCTGACATTGCCCTGGGTGTTGAAACAGTATCAGGGGGGAAAGAATATACACATCCACTAGTATGCAAGAGTGCAACCTCACAACCTCCTTTGCCAAGACCTAAACTGGCAAAAGGATTTCTTTCATTTTGTTATTTACTTTGTGTTTATGGTCCCTTTACAAAATATCTTAACAAAAATCATTGAAGAGAATGCTCAGAGGCAGGAAGGTTAAATGTTCATTTCTATGGGAGTTACAGATATAGTTTACTCTAATTATGCTTTCAAGAATCTGGACCAAACTTGAGCAAGTTGTGGCCTCTACCCCACACTTTCATTTATGGACTGCATTCTTCAGTAAAAACTGGAGTAGTTGTGATCTTACCTGTCAGCTGCTTTCTCAAGCCACTCTGCAGATCCATTCTACAAAGCCAGCCACCAAAGTGGCACAGGCAGGAAAACAACAATTTTTTGTAACAATCAGTATAGAAAGGTGGAAGAGAGAGCTCTACTTGGGTAGGTGGAGATAGGGAGTGTAAATACATTTATTGGAAACTCACTGCTGATAAACTAAAGTGCCTGACAGTCTATCCAGAAATTTGATTTGGCATCTGTGATTTAGAAAATTTCAAGAAACTCTGTAAGTACATGCAGGAACACAGAGATGTTCCCATGTGCTCTCTCTCACACACACTTGAAGTAAATCTTAGAACTTAAGGATTTCATTCTCTCATTTCCACCTATAGAGCTACTATTGCCATAATTACTCTCTGCTTTTAACATCCTATGTGGATACAAAGACCAGAATAAACTCTGCTTAAATTCAGTGAAGTCAGTGGAGTTACAGCAGATAGCAATTTTATTTATTGCTTTCAGTCATTCAATCAAACTCCCATGTAAGGAATAACTAATCCAGTGTGCATAATTATATGGTTAAATGTTAAAATATTTTTTATGTTTTTTCTCTTGCTTACAATAGAATTTAAGAAAATAGCCAATATACTAACTTATTTCTATTTATCTTAATTCATCAAACAGAGAACATGCTGAGAAAATGCTTTAATAGCCCACTAAATTCTCTGAAAAGAAAATGTATTCAGAATAAATTATGTTAGCAGTATTTGTTCTGATCAGATCAGTGCAAATCCAGCTTTTAAAAAAAAAAAATTATTCCATGCCTCCTCTTCCTATTGGAAGTGTGAAGGAATTACGCCAAAAAGGCGTAAAGGCAGCCCTCAGTACAAATAAAAGCTTCCATAAGCAATGAAGCTTTGAAAGCAAGTTCTAAAGTAAGAGCTTTGCAGTGACCACAAAATAGTCTGGAAGTAAATAAGGTATAGACACATATCTAATTTACTAGTATGAGCATTGACACCAGATAAAAACTGAAAATGAATACATCTGAATCTGGGTACTGTGACTGATTTGCATAGAAGTTGATTTTATCACTTGCTTACTATGTCTAATAACACAGCATAAGTTTATAGCATTTTAATTGGTTTAGGTTATTGGTTCTTAAGTATACACTGTGTAATTTTCCCTTGATATCAAAACCCACGGTTGACTGGAACATAATTTGCTCTTCATCTTCCATTTCAGTGGCTCTGTTAATTCCATTCTATCATTCCTATCAATTACTAAATGACACTAAATGAGCATTCAAAGTAATTTGCCTTGAATTCTTTGTTTTCTGATCCTGTTTTTGAGTTGATTGGCAGCATGGGAGAAACAACTGTAAGAAACTGTTCTCTTTACTTCTGAATTGCCTCACTAAAGAACATATCTGTTAATTAATTTCCTTATTATTTCCTTCTCTCTTTTCCTATTGTTAGTCCATTCTTCTTTTACCACTTAGAAATTCTGACTTCCTCAGCTTTCCAGAAAAGCTGCAGTAGATAGAAAGATACAGGATAGAAAGATACAAAATTCATATCAGACAATGGACCACCACTGACAAAATACAATGCAGATTCCTTTGGTGGTTTGAACTCAGTTTTTTCCTCAAATTGTGTGTTTGCTCCATAGTAAAAGTTTTATATCAGGAAATCCAGAAAATGGATGCATGAAAATATAGGAGACTGATAGAGTTTCCTATGTGAGAACATTCAGCCCACAAATAGCTCTCTGAATGGTCAGGTTTACATATTAAGAGAGAAGAGGGAGATTTAAGGAAAAGTTATTTGGTATGTTTGTTGCAGAACTTTAATAACTAGGAATTCATATTTCATGGGATCAGGTACTGGAATCAATATGAAGACTGTTTTCTCTATTAAAAATGAGAGGAGTGAAAGAAAAAAGATTTGCAGGCAGAAACAATTTGAAAACATGAAGGAAAATTAAATGTGAAAACCTGGTAAAACACTATGAGATACACTGTTTGTGTTTAACCTGTTCCATACTTGGAGATTTCCCTAGTTTGTTTGAAGTCAATGTAAATTTTCCATCTAATGGCAATGACAGCTGATAGCTCTGTTTCTGTGCATCATTAGTACTGTAAAAATGCAGTGAAATTTTAAAAATTAAAATATACAAGAAAAAAAGAAATATTGGAATTACTGTATGCTAAAGTGTGTTCAGTTATAGCTTGTGCAGACAAAAATGTTTGAATATGTGGAAAAGAAATCCTTTCATTGCTTAATTACTTTGTGCAGTGATAAGTCTTGAAGGCTTGAACAGTGGTGGTTTGATCTTAAAAGTCACAAAAAGGAGTGATCTCATCTGATTTTATTAAAATAATCTCAGATAATTTTGAAATTAATTGGTTGACCTGAAAGCTGCAGAATTATGAGCAGATGCCTGATATTTTAAGGATCTCATTGAAATTAATCTAGATTCAATGCTAATAAGGCAACAGAAAGGTGACAGTGGGGATGTTTATTCTGGTTTCAGCTGATTGGGGCAGAATTCACATGTCAGTGTTCTCACCAATTAGGCCTCTAGTGGGAGAATAAGTGGAAGACTACACTGCTGGCACATTGCAGTCCTGCAATGCAATCAAATAGTGTTGGAATGCTATAACACTCTCCTAACAACAGGCACAAGTCCCTGAAATTGCTCCAGTGCAATAACATGCTGTAAGATGAACATTTAATGAGAGCTGGATATGGAGAATAATTTAGGATGAAAGTTCTGCCCCTGTAGCCCAGAAAAATCAGGTTTTTTTCTGCTTACAGACTGTGTATTTGTTATATGCTGCCATGATTAATGCTGGTTTGGAAGCTTCTGTGTCTGTGGAAAACACGTGGGTGGGCTTCTGTGCAAGCCAGGTACAACTTTAACAAACACATCTGTGCTAGCAGATGTTGAAGGGAAAGTAAGACAAACCCAGTCCTGAGAGATTTTAATAAACTGAATTTAATGGGAATTGAAAGCTCTTGGTAACTTTAGGACTTTAAATAAATCAGTTTTGCACCAAACTGATTTTTGGGTTAAATGAATTCTTCTACTTTGAATTCAGCATACTGAAAACCTTCATCAGTTTTGCTAAAGAACAAGGAAGAAAAATACAGCACCTGATTAAAAAAAAATACTGCTTGATATAAGTAGATGAGTTGTGATATAGTCTCTTTTTACTTGAGGATCTGAGAGCCTTAACTGGTGAGCAGATCAGAGAGATGCCTATTAAATAGGAGCCCATAAAGGAGATACATAGTGACTATTTTGTGTATTTGTTATTGAAAATGCAAATGAGTGGTTTTTCAGTCAGGGAGAATCAGATACCTGAACTTATTAATAGGGTAGTTTTTAGAAAATGCTTGGAAATGAAAAAAAAGTTAAGGTATAAATAGTACTTTAAAAGCTGTTTCCTTGGGACAGTACTTGCTGCTTATCACAATTTTTAGTTTGTTATGCTGTACAAATACATGCATACATTAAATTTTTTAAATTTATTTTTATCTGCTTATGAGACTCTAATTTCAATGTTGAACACTAACATTTGTTTTATATTTTGTCTTGTTAGTTTGTAATTTTTAATATTCCAGTGTGACTGGGAAGATAGTAATGCTGCAAGTAAGTTGCTGCTGGAGTAATAAAAGATTAATTAGACCATGTAGTCTGATAATCATCAAGAATAAAAGTTTGATTTAAAAAATTGGATTGCAGAATACATAAATCTTGTTCCAGATATGAGCATTCCTAGATCACCTCTCTTATCATCTTATAAATCACACTGAGTTTTCAATAATTGCTGTGCTCTGTGTTATTTGACTAGAACTTATGTTAAAAACAAAGCAATCTCTAATTAAGTACCATGTCTTTGAGTGTTATGAGACAGGCAGTTCAACTATTGCTTGAATTACTTGATGAGTGGTGAGTGAAGACTGTATTTGCATTTACGGATATAAAATATACAAATAAATTACATGTTAGCATAGTAGATACTATTGTACTAATATTTTCTCTTTCAGGGGTGGAAACAAGCCATGATCCACTCATTAATATCCATAAGTCCTTCCCTATTTTCTGGATGACATAATTGTTTTTCAATGCAGAAACAGATCAATATAGAGCATGCTACCTAAGGCTGAACTTCCTTCAATTTTCACTGAAGGATAAGTAGTGGTGTATTGTTAAATACTAAGTGCTTTGTTGAAGGAGAAAAAAAGAGAAATTTTATTTTTGAAAAGTAATGACAATTTCATAGAAAGTGTACAGGGATTAATTGTAGCAGAGCTTAATAAATGTTAGCTTGCATTTCTTTCCATTTAGGAGCTCAGTGGAGAGCTCTTATCCACCTACATTTAGAGCCCTGATAGTCTGTCAGAGAGAGAGAAACTCAGAAATATGCAGCATCATCCGTCCAGTTGCAGAACCCAGGCAGCTGGGGCAACTCAGATACAGCTCTACAGGATCTGCAGTCACTCCCAATTTAAATTCACTGAACTTCACCTGTGGATGGAACAGAAGATCAAAAGCACAGTGCTAATAAATATGTAAGACTATATATACACTGGCTGAGGTTGAAGTTTGCTTTTTACCATAAGACTAAGTAGTTCTTCTCAGAGGCTTTTAGGAAACATGACAACATCTGGTGCAAACTGAAAGGCACTAGCAGTTTGTCACCACAGCTGCGGATCGTTCTCCCACATCTCTCAAATTCTTTCCTCTGTGTCTCATTAGTTTACTTCTGGTTACATTATTCAAAAGTTGTATGGGACTCTGAGTGACCCTGTCTGGTGAGAAGTGACTCTGCCAAAGGCAGGGAGATTGGATGATCTTTGATGTCCCTTCCACCCCAAGCCATTCTATGATTCTATTAATCTAATGAAGGGGAGTGCTAGCTCCTGACTTGCAGTTCTGATTTTTTATGGCTTGAATCAAAAATACACTGCAGACAAAACCCTGACCTGGAAGTCATCCTCTCTGGAAGAGCGCATATCTGTAAGCTGTTAACTTCCAAAATATGACAGTCATTTCCATTCTGTGTACTGGGAATGCTCCCTGGCACAATTCCCACAGGTAACAGTTTCTGGGAGAGACAAGACAATGGCAAGGCAGCATTTTATCCAGTTAATGGCAGAGATAATTGAGGTTCCAGTGCCCAGGAACATCTGGACCCTAGAGGGAAGAGAGATCCAAGAAAACCAGTTGCTGTTCAAGGACAGCTTACTACAGCCTGAGGGACAGTTCATCCCAACAAAGAGGAAGTCAGGGAAAACTTGACAAACCAGGAGATCCTAGCAAATCTGCAGCAACCAAAAAGGGAAGTATACAAAAGGTGGAAGCAGGGATAGATGTTGCAGGAAGGATGTAGAGATGCTGCCTGAGCATGCAAAGATGCAGGCAGGAAAGTCAAAGCCTACCTTGAGTGGAACCTGGAGAAGCATGTTAAGACATGAGGAAAAGCTTCCTCTATTCCATAAGCAGAAAGAATGAGGGAATGTGTCTGCACTGTTGAATTAGGAAGGGGCCTCAGAGGCACAGGACACACAAAAAAGGTGCTGAGTCCCTTCTTCACTTTAGTCTTTACTAGTAAGACCAATCTTTGGGAATCCCAGGCCATGGAGACCAGGGTGGAATGCCTGGGGCAAATTAAAACCAGTATTGATGGAAGATAATCAGATCAGATAATTCTTAAACAAACTGGTCATACAGAAGTCCATGGACCATGAGAGCTGGGCAAGCTGGCAGATGTCACTGTGAGGCTCTTCTTAATTATCTTCAAATGATCTGGCATCTAGGAGACGATTCTGAGGGTTTGAGGGAGAAAAAAGACACTTTTTTCTTCAAGAAAGACAACAAAAAGGAGACAGGCTGATCAGCTAATCCTGTAGATAAGTTTCAGAGACATGAATGATAAGAATGTGATTTGGAGTAGTCAGTATGGATTCAAAAAGGGAAAGTCATCCTTATTGAACCCAGTCACTCTCCAAAGTAAAGTGACTAGCTGGGTGGATGAGGAAAGAGAAGGGGATATTCCCTCCTTGAGGGTCATGCTGCCGTCCAGAGGGATCTTGGCAGGCTGGAAAAGTCAGCTGGCAGGAACCTCTGACAGTTCAACTGGTGGAAGTTCAAAGTTATGCTGGGGAGGAACAACCCAAGGTACCAGTGAGAGCTGGAGGTCACCCACTGATGCTCTGCAGAAAAGGAGCCTTGGGGGTCCTGGAGGACACCGAGATGAACATGAGCCAGCAAAGTATTCATACTAGATATGAGAAATAAAAGCTGTCAACAAGTCTTATTTACAAACTCCTACTCTGAAATGTGAAAAGGTGTTTAAGAAAATCCTGAATTTCAAAGAAAAATCAAGATGCTTTGTTTCCTGTTTCAAGACTGTGTATTTTCTCTTTACTCTATTTCACTTTGTTTCCAAACTGTTTCTATTTTTGTCTCTTTAGTGTTGTTATAAATGAGGTATTTCAGCTACTTTATATTCTCAATACAGTATACATCAGTCTAAATATTTCTAATGCACACAAAACCTGCTAGTTTTTCAAGCATTTAATAAAAATCATTACAGTCCTTGATTTTTATGGCACTTTTAGATTTTATTTTTATAAAGAAAAACTATCTACAATACTCCTCATGACTCTCAATGATTTTTCAGTCATATAACTAAAGCTCCAAGGTCTACCAAGATAAATTAGTGAACTATGGGTCATTAGCAAAATGTGAATTAATGCAAAATGCACAATAGGCTGCACATTTTATCCTTTCTCCAGATGGTTAATTAAATATTTGAAGGCACAATATGACAAAAGTATGACAATATTATTACTTAATGGCAGTGAATATGAAAAGGGTTTAATTGTTCTATTTCTCTCTTTCATCATTGATTAAAATAATGTATTTCAATGAAATTTGGCACTGGTCAGCATTTCAGTATTTTCTCCTAGTTGAAAATTAGATCATCTTCCATTAAAAGAACTGAAAAATTATAATTTGCTGAACAAATTGGAATGTCACACTAAAAAGTACAGTCTTACAATATGTAACTTCTTTGGGGTGGAAATTACACATCCCATATATATGCAAAACTTTTTATTCCTAGGTATGTTGTTCTAAAAATCCATGTTGAAACACCTTCACTATTTATTAATTAAAAACCTTATCACTGAACATTATTATCTTGCATTCTTTACCAGAACATTTAACAAAATTTGAGCTTATAGCTGTTTATTTGATTTGATGTACAAAGTAATCCTTATTTAAGAATTCATTGAAATATTACAGTTGCAGGTTGCTTATTTATATTTCACTTACAATAGTTTTAAATTTAAAACCAATTATTAAAATTATTTGAATATAAATGTATTAAAGTGTTAAAATGTGGTTATTTGATTAGAGTAAGAACCAGCAGATCCTGATGATTTGGTTTTCCAAACACCTCAGTCTGAGATGCTGTGGCTTCACAGCAAGGCTCCTTGCAGGCTCTTCCTGCATCTGATAAGCTACCTTCTAGACCTATAATTTTAGACTCTAGCCTTTCCTTATAAATGAGACTAGTTTTAGGACTGCATAATTACCTAAGATACAAGGAAAAAAATCTCTTTTGAGTTGTGGTGAATGATGTCACTGATTGCTTATGCTCATTGAACAGACAGGACCAGGAAGATGAAGGGTTTGTGAAATCTCTGTGAAGTCTGGATGGAAGTCTAGGAAAAAAGACAAAGTGATTGAGTCTGGGAAGGGAGATGAAATTTATAAACCAGAGCTTGCTAAAAAATATCAATAATCTGTGTGTGTTCCCTTTTTAACCAGTTCATTCAGGGGCTCAGAAACTGTTTTAGTGATTAACACCCTGCATGTTTGTACAGCAGAACCACTGCCATATTCTGGAGACTTGTTATGTGGCTTACCAGCACTATAGATTCAGAAGCCATCTGAAGCTTACAAAGGATTTTAAAATATTAGTTGAAGGAGCCATCCAGAACCAAATAACTCACTTAAAACTTAATGCTCCTTAGAGAAAGCACACTTTGTTATTGAAATCTTTTGAGTGCCATAATTCTGAAAATCCCCCACAGTGTCTTTTTGACACATTCATTGTTTAAAGAGAGCATAAAAGTTTATGGAGATAAGAGATACTGGATAATAAAGCTGAAGACTATAAGTATTTTGAAAAAAGAAATAACCCTCAACCCTATCTAAAAGTAGTGCATCTCTATTAATTTAGTAAAGCTCTATTAATTATACTCCAAATTTCACTCCCTCAATATCCATAAATAAGGGAAAAACAGAAGGAAAATACCAGAGACAAGAACTTTAAAAACGTTAAGTACAGAGAAATATCCACAGCCTTACTGAAGGTCTTAAATTACAGAAGTGAGTTTACTAGTGACTACAATAATAGACCTTAGGAAACTGCTTTTAAGTGTATATATTCTTTAACTCTTACTGCAGATTTCACAGTAACATAGCTCTGATTACACACAACCAGCATGAACTCTTCAGGACAGGACAAGCCTTTCCTTCTCTGCAGAATTTGTTTCTCTAGGTTCTCCCAGAGAGTGAGAACATTGTTCAAAACCCATCCAGGTTTGCAACAGGCGCAGCTGAGACAGGAAATCCTGGGACTGGTCCGTGCTCCCAAAACGTGGGACTCTAAACTCTGTTGGAAAAAAATTATTCACCCTTCTGTATCTCAGTCCCATCCCATCATGGGAAACAACCTCCCTGCCTTGCCAGTGGGTCTGGAACCACTTGCAGTGTACAGTGTGCAACCTCTACCAATAATTTCCTTATAAAAAGCCTGCCCACTTGTAACACTTGAGGATCCTTGAGGATTTTTGATGAAATCCCAAGTACAAAGTGCAGATGTCAAGGTGTGCAGAGCAGAATCTGTTCCAAGAGTCTGGGGAATGACCCCAATCTACCTGTGGTCAGTTCTGGAAGACACTGGCACTCTGCATCTCTATTCTGAAGTCTGTGTAGTTTCTGGAAGGAGCTGAAGTATGAGAAAAAAAAATTAATTCCAAGGTTGATAACTTAGTAATTTAAAAGGATGTCCTAACTCTACTAAATTTTATTCTATTCTTTACTTTGCTTGTGTGGTAAGTGACCCACTTGCATTCACTGCAGCTGAATTTAAAGACTGGTGTGAAAAATCTATTGAAAAATTTTATCGTATTTTCCTTTTCTAGTTTAGGGGTTTTTTTAACAGAATGGAATGTTCAGTACTGCAGTTCATAATAATATACCAAATAGGGTTCAGATTTACAGCTGAATCTTAGATATTCATAGAATTCTTGTCTTTAGTAGTTGGAATTTAATTTATGTAAATGTACACAAACACATATATATATATATAATATGCATATATACACATACATACACACGTACCCACACATTTTGTCTATGCAATTCCATCTTAGCAACAGAGTAGATTTTTCAGAATTTATCTGTACCACAGGCCCACAGAGTGACTGTGGCACCCGTGGAGATCACCTGGTCCAACCCTGTGCTCAGGGCAGCACCTGCCACAGTAGGCTGCTCAGACCTGTGATCACTCAAATATTAATAGGTGCAAAAATAGAGATTTAAAAGTTTTCAATTTTTTTGTTTCTTTCAAATACTTTTGAGATTGAGAACTACATGATTTCTGAAAATAGTTAGATCAAGTTTACCTGCTCATTCAGATGGGAAAAAAATAACTGAAATAAAGACTCAATATTCTCTTTGGTTAAGAGAACATGATAATGACTTGTTGGCATTAATATTTAATTTGTGCTGATCTAACTTGAATAATTAATGTTATTCTCATATTAAAATGCAGAAGGTGTATAGTTCCTATTTTCTAGCCTGAATTTATTAGGAGCTTAGCTGTCAAATGACTTGACAGAGAGCCAAACATTTGCAGAGATACTACTACCTGAGATCACATTTGAAAGGGGAAAAATGCTGTTATTATAGCAAAGCTCCAAATAATTATAGCATATGAAACAAAAGGTCAAGCCAAGGTGTTCTCTCACTGAAGAAACTCTTGGTATTACAAGAAAGAAAATCACTTTTGGTGAGCCCTTCTGACTACTGATTGTTAAATCTAAAGCTCATCAGAGACCAATTGGCCCATTTCAAGAGAAAAGATGTAGTGAGGTACATTTAGATGTTTCTTTAAAACCACTTTCTTTCATTTGCCCTTTTGCACTTCCTCAGAGCAGATAAAGTACTTGCAGAAGCTGAACAGAGGTAAATAACTAGTGATGTCTAAAAAGGGACCAGTTTCTTAGGGGACTCCAAATCTATACGGAATCATTACTTTACTGGGCAATTGGACTTAAAATGGACTACAAAAACCCCACTATATTTGAGTTGATCAGAGGAAGGAAACTGCTTTTGCATCCTAAGGGCGTGTTTAGATGACTTGGTATGTCTTTTATATCCCCCAAGTCTATGGCCAATATCAATGTTTTGGCAAGAACACACTCCCAGGAAGACCAAGAGTGAATAATTCCAGCTACTAGATTAAATGACAGTCCTTCCTAGAGCAAAGACCCTTCATAGCCCTAGAAGATTTTTTTCATAATTTAAAATATTTCAGATGATGATCAATATTTCTATGTGCTATTATTGATTTAATACCATTTCTTAATGTGAAAGAAAAAGTATATGAAGAATTAATGGTTGATTATAGCACAATTGTTGCATGTTAGTTACACATTAAAAAATAGTAGAAGACTTTTCTTTCTAGTCCATATTGGAAAATAAAAGAGAAAAAGTAATATATAATAAGATACAGGTTGTGCTAAAGATAGAAGAAATTTTAATAAATTCCCAAAAGTATGTAATCTCACACGAATCTTTAAGGCTGGAAAAGGCCTCCAAGTTAATTACATCCAACCTTTGAACAAACCCCACCATGTCAACTAAGCCACGGCAGAGTTCCACATCCAGTTTTTTCTTGAACACTTCCAGGAATGGGGACTCCACCACCTCGCTGAACAGCCTGTTCCAATGTTTAACCATCCTTTTAGTGAAAAAATTCTTACTCATGTCCAACCTGAATCCCCTGTGACACATCTTGAGGCCAGCTCCTCTGGTGCTGTCGCTCATTGCCTGGCAGAAGAGACCAACCCCACCTGGCTACACCCTGCATGCAGGGAGTTGTAGAGAGTGATGAGGTCTCCTCTCAACCTTCTTTTCCCCAGGCTTTACATCCCCAGCTCCCTCCCAGGACTCTCCAGACCCTTCCCCAGCTTCCTTGCCCTTCTCTGGACTTGCTCCATCCCTTCATTGTCTTGTAGTGAGTGTCCCAAAACTGGACACAGGATGTGAGGTGTGGCCTCACCTGTGCCAAGTACAGGGGGCACGTGCACCTACACACACCTATGTACATCCATGCAAAACAGAAAAAATGGGAATCAGTGGTCTATTCTTTTTGGAAAATAATTTTTCAAACCTCAAGAGAAAATTCCTCACAGTAGTTTGTTGTGAATACAGGAGTATATGCAAATTACTGCAGAAAGCAATCTTAAAAAAACAGGTTCTCCAAAATAAACAGGCAGAGGTATCACATCTACTGTAGAACCTGGCAGTTTAAGAGCTGAAAAAATAGACACATTCATCTGAATCTATACAGAAAAAAATCGAACACAAACAACCAAAAAACAAGAGATGAAAGAAGTAGTAATCAAAATATTTATTATATTGGCATTACTTAAATACTTCAGGTGGTCAAAGCTACATAATCCAGCAGGATTTTAAACAGGAAGTACCCAGGCTGCTTTTCAGAGTTGACTTTTACAGGTCAGGCAGACATTTTCAATTATTCAGAACTTTGATAAACATCTTTTAAGAAACAAGGCATGGAAGCTGAGGCTTTGGATAGATAAGCTAGCATTATCAGAAATAAAGGTTGTGGATAATTAACATGTGCAATCCAAGATGTTGAGGCTATTAATATAATCTAAAAAGACAGTTTGTTGTTTTCTCAACAAATGATTTTAAACCTATTATAGTTCATCCAATTACACATTTGTGCCTACTGACTTAGCTGATTCAGGTTAATTGTAATCTTTATTGCTAAGCAGGACAAGAGAACTATTTGAGAGTCCAAAAACATCCAGAACTACAAAAACCAGCCCAGTTATAAATTCAGAAACATCAATAATTTTGAAAGACCATATCACAGATCAGTTTTCAAAATCTAACCTACTAGATCATCTGTTTATGATGAACAAATTTTACTTAAGTGCAATTATTTTTTTTCTTGAAGTTATTTTCCTTACTTTTATCTTATTTCCATATATAGGGACTTGTTTAAAGATGACACCAAGACTTATTCAGTTAAAAATAGAGCACTGGGGGATTTGTACATGCTTTTTTTAAAGGAGAGTTTTACCAAAAAACAGGCTGTGATGCACTAAGAAATAAATCTATATGTAATTGTTGGCAACAGAGGCCCCCATAAACCAGCATTTTTTATTATAATTAGTACAGAGCAATGCAAAGTTTTATTTAACCTGAATTAATTTGTAGCTGTGTAGACTAACACTAAGGAACTGTGTGGCATATCATGCTGGGAGTGCAGCAAATTAGTCTGTAAAATTTCATTTATATCTGCACAAGCCAATCAATCTTTACAGTGTTAGGGGATTATAAAATTAATTCTCAGAAAAGAGTTATGAGGTTTATATACAGTTCTGGGTATATTTCCACCTCTTCTGTTATCCTTCATAAAGAAGCATAAGAGGATGTATACACCTATTTCTTTATTATAATTATAGAACAGAAATGAAAAAAGCTTTTCTAAGAATGAGCTGTGGATAGTTTACTGGATTTGCTGTTTCAAAGATATCTGTCATTTAACACTAACTTAAATTTCTGGTACTCCTCTATAAGCAGAGAATGAGAAGCCAGGCACATAATCTCCACCCTTCATTTTAATTTCCGCTAATACTTTGTATGAATTTTTATAATGTATACAATATTATTAAAGGTTTAATTGCAAAGACAATTCTAGTATTATTTGGTGCTTTTCCATCATAAAAAAGAATCCACATAACCAGCTGTTGAGCAGAAGTTAGTTTTGCTTGAAATGAATTTTGATACATTTTCTATTAAATAAGCAATCTTATGAAGTTCAACTTCCTTTGCCTACTTCATAATGAAAGACATCCAATCTAACTAACATATATTTACTCATGGGCAAAAATGTCTAGAATAAACCTACAAAAAACATGAGGAAGTTACATTAATAACATGTTTTTTACCATATTATAAAAAGACAACCAAAAAAATCTGATTACTATGTCATGTTATTAAACTTTTAAACAATCTTCATTCTTGCTGCAGTTCAAAAACTTGTTAAACATGAATATAATGTGAACATAAGCACTTCTAAGGAAGTAAGTGAGGCCACTCACAATGTTCTGACTTGGGCAAGAGTATTACTGGATTAGAGCCTAATTGAGTTTCTTGAGGAATATTCATTATTTAAACATTGGGCAATAAATAATACTACTCTGTGGGCACACCACAATTAAAAAGGCTAGCAGAGAGGTGAACTGCAGCCAGCATGGAAAGAAAACTGAGTAAAGATATTAGAAGCAAGAAGAGATTATCTAGAAAAAATAAATCTGTCTAAATACAGGCAAGAGAAATAATCATAACTTTCTGAATATGGACAGCAAAAGCAATGAGACAGTGAAAAAGAGAGTCTGAGAATTAAATAGAAAAATGAGTAAAAATAATAATAAATCTGTTTTCAAACATACCCAGAGTAGAAAACCTGTCAGGGAATCTTGTATCTGCATAAAAGCAGAAGTGTTAATCAATTCTTCTGAGCGCTTCTCACTTCAGGAGATACCCACACCAGCAGAGGATCTGCCTGAAACTGAAACAGCTGTAGAAGATGTTAAAGCTGCACCAAAAAACTACTTAGGCCAAATGTCATTAATCCAAGAGGTCTGCAGGACCTGAGAGGGGGATAGCTGAGGCAATAGAGCACGCAACCTCTCTTTTAAGATGCCTTGATACTTCTGATTAAATGTTGGAAATATGATTCTCTTTAAAGAATTGTTTATGGATTTGTCCTGGAACTGCAGCCCTCTAGTCCTGTTGATCTAAAAGGAAATTAGTAGACACTTTTAAGAAAGAAAGGAATTAGTAGTTATGGGCTTAAAAATAATCAGTATGAAAGGTTCAAAGTGACTTTTACAAAAGTCCTGATTTTTGGGAGTGGTGATGTTTGTAGTTCTTGAGCAGCTGAACAAGGGTGATTTGATTTTGGCAGTCTTCTTGGATTACTGTAAGACTTTTGATGTTGCAAGACCAAAGGCTTTTAAGGAAATGAAATGATCATGGCTCAGGTAGTAAAGGAAGAGTTTTCACAATATTGGAAACACTGGAATTCTACAGGCATCTTTGTGGGGACTTATGCTGTGTTCATGAACTATTTTAGAAAAGAATATAAGAGAGTAAATCATTTTGCTGATGACATTACTTTCTTGTTTTAAGGACAAGGACAATTCTAGATAGCTGAAGAAGGATCTTATGGTACTCCCTGACTAATTAAAATGTCAGAAAGAACTCAGCATTGAGCAATGCATTTGCCAATGACAAGCAAACTCATTCTACAGATAAATCATGTGCTCACAGAATACCTTGGAGCTGATATTATCACTCAGGTATGACTTGAGTTTTATGTTGGATGATTCCTATGATGTGCTTTCTTTTATTTACTGCTGCTCAGAATTAGGTTGAGGCCATGAAACTGATAGGTAGGGAATACAAAATAAAATGGACTCACCTTATCATTATGTGAGTGTTTGAGACAGGAAACTCTGCTCTTGAAGTCCCTACACCATGACACTGCACAATGCCATGGCTAATTTGCATGTGCAGGGTGAAGTGATGTGCTGGTACATTCATCTCAAGGAAGATATGCTTGATCTTATTAAGCTTCAAAGAGAAAGCTGATCAAATATGTGGAAGAGCCTGTGTATGGGGAATAAGCAGTTCAACTAGGAATTGTCAGCATGGAAAAGATATGCTTTGAGTGGGGTCTACAAAATAATTAGCAGCATGGTGAGCAAATCATTGTTCATATTCTCTTCCAGCATAAGAATTAATGGTGAGCCTGAAAATGCCTCTATTAGCCAGTTCAAAAGCCAAAGGATCTGATTTTGCTGATAGAAGAACTGTGGCATTTCTGTCAGAGCGTTGTGGCTGCTAAATTTGGGGCTTGAAGGAAAACTGGGCAAATGCTTCAAAATGATTTAGTGATGATTACCTAATGTGTAAACTTCCTCTCAGAATATTACTATAATAAGAGGAAATATGCTGTACATGTGAAGCCAAGAACCTAATGATAGCCTAATTAAAATTTAATAATATCATCAAAAATGCAACAAAAAGTTAATTGTTCAGTTAAAATAATACTGAGACTGACAGAGCAAATTAATAGAGAATAGCTGCATTACTAATAGTACATCTAAAACTATTAAGCAAGAAAACTGACTAATGCTTACCCATTGCCTTTTTCATTTTGGTCATTCTGCAAAAATCCCTGTGGATCTTCAGGCTGACAGCAAGTTTTCCTGAGGCACAGCAGCAGGGAAAAGGTTATCAGTGACATTCCTAGTTCTTTGGTGCAAGGAACAATGTGCTGGTGGCAAGAGCAATTTCTCCTCACTCTTAGACCTGCTTTTATGTTTAGCAAGGTCTGCTTTGCTTCACTGGTTCCCAGGTAAAGTTTGAAAATTGTGCAGAAGCATTTTGCAATCATTACTAACAGAGAGTGCTCTTGTTTGTTGTGCAGTGATAAGCCAGAGTTTTCAGACCTCATACAGATCTGGTGTGTGTAGAGATTAGGGAAACACACTGTGGAAACAAATTAGAAATAGCTCACGTGTAGGTAAGCTCAGAACAGTGCTGAGACCTTGCATTGTCAGGGCAATAGAAGACTTATGGCCTTCTTCTCATAATAAAGTTGTGTTCATCATGCTGCAAAAGAGAACATATCCATCTCAGTTCTTGGAATTAAAATAGCCAAATTAAAAAAATATACAGACAAGATATGTACAATTGTGGTTTTTTTTTTTGGTTTTTTTTTTTTTTTTCTTATGAGGTCTGTTAGAAACCAAATCCTGGTGCCTTGATGTCACACAGTATGGTCATAATTATCACCTCTAAACAGATTGATATACATTGCTTCTTAACTCCAGCAAGCCCACACAGTTTTCCTGCGACTTAACCAGGAAGGTAAAATTGAGGGTTTCACTTGTAGCTGTAAATATGTGATATTTGCTTCTGGGTTTTCCCTCATGACTTCTCCATCCTGCCCTCTTTTCTTAGGTTGAAAGCTATCGAGGCTCTCCTATCAGGAATGGCCTGACAGAGTTCTGAGGGTGTTTCTGGAGGAGTTAGGATTTGCTTCTCAGACAAAATAGAAATACTTTATGATAAAAGTTAATTTTTGTAATACCTTAAATAATCTTGCCTGATTTCCTGCCAGGACAATGACCCTTCTGTCTTGAGAGAAGCATTTTAGGTTTGCTTTTCTCATCAGCTCACAGAGCAGGGTAAATACAGAACAACGATCCCAAGTTTCCTTCTTTATTGTCAGGTCCTTCCATACTCTCAGGATCTTAGAAACATGGGTGAACACTGTTGATCAGTATATTTGTCATTTTTTGTCATACCCTTCTGAAAAGCAACATCAGGGCCTTTGTCATCTTACTGCTCAACCTCATCAGAGCCCTATTACTGACTGAAGAGCAGCATCCAACAGAGAACAACAGTGGACAGCTGTAGGAGTTGTGTTGATCTTAGTCAGCACTGGGGGACTTTTCACACTTCATAGCAGTCTGTGGCAGTGCAGAATGGAGCTCCCGGGTAATAGAAATTTAATTTTGGAATTAAATTATTACATGGTGGTTTTTTTCCAAGAAAGCATGCAGAAGGCTTTAAACTCAATAGGAAAAAAGAAACAAACAAACAAACACACAAAATCAGAAACACAGCAAAGCAATTTCCCCTCAAACAGACAAACAAACAAACAAACAGGAACCCACCCCCAAAAGATCCCTGGAAGATCTCTGTGTTGAGTTTTGTTTCCTTCTATAACAGGAAAAACCTCAACAAACAAACCAACCACCAACCAACCACAAACCCAATCAGAAAGCATTCAGAAAGATAAAAGTACTAAAATGTACTTTCTAGTAAGAAAAGAAACACATGGATCATTGCAGTAATTGCTGTGCTATCTAAGATGTTCAGCTTACTTGTAGGTACCATGAAAAAACCCCAAATTCCTCAACCCTCCTTTCAGCCAGGAGCACTTTCCTGTTACTGTCAAAACCATAAATAACAATTTATAGTGTGGACATCTGGAGTTCTCTATTCAGGTTCTTGAGTAAAAGTACATTTCATGCTGAATATTAAGAAGGTGTTTTGGAGAACTAACCCAACATTGTGTGCTACCTTCTTGAGAAAAGTAACATTTCTGCTTTAAATAAGACTCTCCTCTTCAAAAACACCCACTATCATAAAAAATTTTCTCAGTATGTGAAAAATTTATGTCACATATTACAAAATGCTATTAAAAGTATAGTCTTAAAAAGATAGTATTGAAAGCAGTGGTATCTTTACAAACAGAACAAAAAACACATGCAAAATTATAGAAGGATGGAAAGAAGCCACCTGTTCAGCCACCCTATTCATTCCTTGCTAGTGAAAGGCTGTTCCCTGAGGTGCACACCTAATGCTTATTAGCCCTTTCCAAAGCATCAAGTGGTGCAGCTGCATTTCATTCCCATGGGAGATTATTCAGTGATTTCAGTGATCTTACTGTCAGGAAGATTATCAGTATGCTATTTAACCTCAATTTTCCTTATCCTAATTTAGTGTCGTTACTCTCAGTTACCCCATCATAACATGTTTTGAGATGTAATATGAACAAATAGGTACTTAACAACAAGATAAACATCCCATCAGCCTTGCACAGGGAGGATTATTTTTAGATACTCTTTAAACTCAGAGGGTCTAGTCTGATGTCTCAGCTGAGGCAATAAAAATAGTATAAGAAAAAAAAAGTTAATGTCAAACTTTGCATTTTCATAGATAGCTACCATATAACAATTACTGCAGGAGGTCTGGTTTTGTAACTCTTCCTTTTTTGCAGTTGGTTATCCCTGGGTGACAATGCTTATAATCATTTTGCTAACTGAGATTTTGCTAAAAAATAAACTCTATGCTGCAATAATACATGTACAAAAAAAAAATAAAACAACCCAAAAAACAAACTAGCCTCAGGATGAACAAAATAATGTGCAGAAAAAAATGTCAGAATACTCCCTTAGCAAAAAGAACAGCAGATCCTTGTTTTCTTTATTGGTATTTTGTTTTAGACTGTTGAGTTTAGAATGCTGAAAAGCCAAATCTGGTGGTTGCTATAGCTCATGGATTTTTTTCCAACCATAAAAAGACCAAATCCACAGTGTTGTAGTATCACAAGAAGAACTCAACTAATGCTGTTGATATAGGTTTCCCTACTAAAAGAGCTCATACCTGTGTAGTTTGGAGGGATACTAATTAATTGTCAAAGCTGAGTGATGTATGCCATAGAGAGAGGTATGAACTGAACTTGCCCTAGATGTCATCATTATGAATGCTAAAAAAGCACTGGTCAGCTTTTTAATGACCTAAAAATGTAGGTAAAAGTCAAAAGCTTTCCAGGCAATCTTACACAGCATAAGTTATTGCACTTCATTCCATCCCCAACCTCTCCCAAAAATTTTAATTGGAATATACTTGTTTCACTACCAATTACATCTACAGAAACTATTAAGACAGGGCTTCACACATTCTATGACAAATCAGATGTTCAGGTACCTTTTTATCTTGCCTTTCCTAAGGCATTCCTCATCCATGCCCAAGGCACAAGTTTAGTGCTGAATGGCTGTGCTAAACATGTGTGCTCACGTTCCAGTTTCCCAAATTCCAGTTTTTTCAGTTTTTCAGCCACAGACATCAGAGTCTGTATAAGTGCAACAGGAGGAAAGAAACAATAGGCATTCTTGCCTTACAAGATCAGGCTTCTCACCTGTCATGAGAATCTCTCAATTATTCAGATGTAAGAGCTCAATGACATGAAAATGAAAATTTACATGAGTAAATCCAAGCAGGCAGTTTAAGGGTAGCAGTCTAGAACAAAATCTTAACAGATTTCACTATTTATGTGTATATATTTATATATGAATTTTTCATTTTATATTTGTTAACATAAAACCATTCTTAGAGGAAATGTTTAAATTCCTTGCTGCCAGATTCAAAGCTCTGCATTTCGGAGCCAATCTGATTTTATTGCTTACCTTATAACTTTTTAAATATATATATACAGAGACATGCAATTTTCTTACACTAGGAAAACTCCACAATTATTGAAGGCACTTAACTTTAGTTACTTTGAAGAGCTCATCTTTAGCCAGGAATCAACATGCAAATTTTCAGTCCAGAAGAAAACTATCAAAAAGGTATCACTGTCACAAAACTGGGTGTGATTAGGAAATATATTTTTCAAACATAATGATAGCATTTCCTGCTTAGTGACAGCTATAACAATGATTTGCTGCAAGATCACATCACAATTTTCAATAACCTTTCCATTCTCAGTGTTTGGACTCTGGCATGAAAGATAGTGTAATTCAGAGAAGAGAAAGAGAGAGTGTCATCCATTTATGTCTTCACCTTTTACAATCCAATTTATCCAACAGATTTTAAAACCACTATATGAAAAACCATTTACAATTCACAGAGTGAACAGATGGCATGGCAGCATTGAAAAAGACAGTGTATACACACTGAATGAACTGGTGCTCTGCTCTAGTTAAAAAGCTGTCAACATTTGTATTACAAACCTTGGATTTCAAGGGTTTGTAAGTTGTCTCTTTTAGATAACATCTGGAAAGATTGGCTTACAAGCTACATGCCTAGGTACCATGTAAAAAAAATAAAATCAAAGCTGCATGTTTATTACTTTCATATCCTTTACACTCATTTAATAATATTGTAAATGTTAACTATGACTTAAATTGCTGAGAGAGTGCTTTTATTTTCCAGAGGGATTTGTATGGATGGGTGAGTGGGTGAGTGGTTTTTCTGGCTGGGCACAGGTTTTTCTGGCTTGGCTGTCCCAAATCTCCTCCTTTTCACAGGAGGCTTTAAGCATGACTTCTGAGATCTGCCCAAGCACACAAACATTCCATACCTGAGATGTTATTGTCTTCTGGGGCATTTCCAGACCCTGTGTGAAACTATTCCCCAGAACAAAAGTGATCAAGATGCCAAACACAAATGATAAACCATTTTAAGTAGCACTATGCCCAAAGCAGCATAATGTTTGGGTTAAATACCACTTTAGGGCTTAGAAAGATTGCAAGCTGTGCTGAAAGTTAGCTTTCACACTAAGAGACTCCAACAGTGGTTTGCATAGGGATAGGGGCAGCTATGAATTGCATGAAAATCCTGGTTATTCAAGGTGTCAATTTTGGCCACAAAGAAAAATCAGATGATTGTAACATTTTGCCTTGAGAAAATGTAATGGCAGCTCAGGAGGGATTTCAGGGATTTGGCTCACCAACCAGACAATTTTAAATTATATGCTGCTAAGCACTAAACTGCTTACAGGATTAGTATCAACATATTGTGCCCACCAGCTGTAGGTTTAAATCTGTACCCCGATCTCTGTGGCTGGCAATTGCACATAAAGCCAAACTTTGGTCTTACTTGATAAATGGGTCTACAGTGTTTAGTCTTGAAGTAAAAGTGAGAAATCAGTAAATATTGCAGTAATAGATTCATTGAAGCTATTCTATGAAGGGGTGTTTTGGACTGTGAAAGAATATATAGGAAAAGCAAAGAGTTAATTATATGGACTAGAAGTAATAATGTGATTTTCAACTTGGATAACTGCAACCTCATTCTTTCAGGAGGAAACATCAGGAAATGAACAAACTAACCAACCAGTCAAATTGGAAATTATGTTTTTAGTGCCATTTAGAGGAAAAGAAATACAGAGCAATCAATCTGAGTTGCACCCACTGAGACACCCATATGTTAAAGAGATTCTTTCAATGGAATTATGAGTCATTCCCCTAAAGTCCTAAATTAGGATTTTCATAACTGTTTGTATCCAAATACTCCTAGAATTCCATGACTACTGTATGCACCAGGCACATTTGAAATTTCTCCCTTGGATGGAATATGTATTACAAAAACTCTTCTGTTTCAGGACATTGCCAGCAAAAACTTGGGGCATTTAAGAAAAACAAAATACAGATAAAATCCTGGAAAGGAGTGGGAGATTAATGTAAAAAAATAATGAATATGAAGTTTACTGAGAGAGTGAGTAGTGAGTGCCAGTATTTGATGGTATATCCAATTATATTCTACTATGCAGCCAGCATCCAAGTGAGAATGGGATAAATAACTAAAAATTTCTAATTCATATAATGTGAATTTATGCAAATAACTAGATTCTGAAAGAGGAAAGAACAGTAACAACTTCAAATATGGAAAGTGATGATAAATACCTAGGGAGGAAAGAATACAAACACTAGGACTTTAAATGGAGATCTCATCATCTTTTAGCAGATGAGATCTGCTCAACTTCTGTTCCTCACAGAACTGGATGGGAGCTGAAAACTGAAAGTTGTGTCTTTCAATGAATGCAGCAGCAGTGTCCTTTTTGTCATTTCCCTTTGATTTACTGAAACAACAACACTTGCTCTTCCCTGTCTCAGAGAGAGCTGCATGTACCTGTCTCCCTGTTCCCAGGATGAACCCATTTTCCAAGGTTAGCTCTCATTCAGCTTGATCAGGTGTCAAATTCTTAACACATGGTTTGATCTCTTTAACCACACAGGTGCTGCTCTCACTGTGCCCAGGCCATGCCCTTACCTTGCTCTGATCCACAACCTCAAGTACACCAGGTGTTCTCCGCCTGTGTCCTTTGCTCCATGAATTTGGAATGTGTGATGTAGTGGCTCCCATTCCCTGTTGGCTACTTGAGTAGTACCTTGAGCTTGTATTTTGAAATGAATGCATTTTGATTTCTGAGGAAAAGCTAATTAAAATACATAGTGTTGATCCTTTTAATTGTTTTTGAGGAAACCTGAGATTCAAATATCTCAGTACGACGTTAAGATAAACCCCATGTTTCCCAAGCTTTCTCTAGAGATTGTAGGGACTAAATGACACAGTTTCCATGTATCAGAAAATACCTTTTGAAATATTCTTTGCAATTTGAAATCTTAATAATTGACATATTTCACTGGAATCACAAATTAAAGATGGCTATCTGCTAAAGCAAAATGATATTAAGAAGTTTATTTTGTCCAAGCAGAAAATAGGTTCTACAGCTAAGATTTAGCTTTCCATGTGGTAAAATTGTCAGGAAAATCAAAACTGGAAATCTCTGACTACTGACTGTGACATAATCCAGGAATTTTCTCAAAGGCCAATGTTAAAATACTCTGGAAAAACTGTAATATGGTGACCTTAATTGATAAAATATTATAGAAGACATGAAATGCTGTTTGTTCTCTAAAGATTTTTTAAAATTATGACAGTCTTCAAACATTGTGTCCAACAGACACAATCCAGAAAATTAGCTACTTTCTCTGTCCTTGCTTAAAAAGTGAAACAAACATATGTGAAAGACTGGAAATTTCAGGTCCTGTACATTTGGCAATGTCTGAGAGGAAAACAGATTTATTTTTAGAGACGGCAAGGTAATTTGAAGTGTCTGTGCAAAAATGACCTGAAGTCTAGACTGAAATTCTCTGTGCCACCATCTTTCCAACTTTTCTTTCATATGTGTGTGTCTGCAGAACAGATCAGTGTTAACTGCTGATTTTCTCTGCTAATAATGTGGGTCAGGTTCAGCTGTTAATGTGTTTCCTTCCAGGTATTTCAGCACATCTAAATGAGACTAATATGTATGCCTGCACTGCCCCATCCAGCTTCTCTAGGACTTTGCTAATTCCTGTGCCAAAATAATTAATAAAAATATCAACAAGTATTTGCTGAATTGGAGAGCAGTGCTTGAAAAACATTATTGATAACTTAATTTCAACCTAATATTTTTTCTTCCAGGACTCTTGAGTACTGAGCTTTTACCAGGCCCTTTCCTGTGTCATAATACTTTTATTTTTTCTCCTCTTTTCCATCTTAGTTAATGAGTTTGCTAATCTGAGATTTTATAAAATTCTAATGTTATTTAAATAATAGCATACACTAAACAACAGTTATAAAAATAAAGCTATTAAATCTAGGTGCTAGGATCTCTTTTATTTCCTTTTATTTCTTTCATTTCCTCACTCCATTAGCACTGGCTGGCATGGAAAATGCTTCTGGACATCACATGCCTTGTGCTCGCACAGATGCTCGGCCCTTCATTCAGGTCAGGGCTGCATTGGCCCTTGCACAGAGCTGTATATTACAGATGTCAGAATAATGAGCCTGAAAGAACCAAGATCACTTCACTGTCTTTTTAAGGCATAAATGTTCCTGAGACTGCAATTTCATGCACCAATTGTTTCAGATTTCTGAAATGAAGATTACCAGTCCCTTCCCTCACTCAAGAGGACTATAGTCTTTGAGTTTTCCTACTACCTCTTTTGTGATAATTTCTGTTTCCATATTATTATTACTACTTTCTAATCCTAGATTCAACAATCATTTTTTCTTTCCTGAGATTTTCTTCAATAGCAATGGAGAGGCTATTGAATCTGAGCCGTGTTCTCATTTTTTAGTGATCTTTTAGCTCTACTTTAAACCTTAATGCATTTGAGAGCATTCTTGTACTGTTTTCTTAAATTACTGGTCAGTGACTTTTTTGACATTTTTTTGTTTTACTATGCTTCCTGGTTTCTAATTATTTTATGGACAATAAATATACTGTTGGTCCAGTTACATGATTAGACATGGTCCAGTCATTCTTTGGACAGTTGCACTGTCCACATATTCTTTCTCACCAACTTCTGTGTTGTTTAAACATTGGCTTTTAGATACTAAGTACATAAAATTACCTTTTTATTATGTAATTCAATGAATTCCTATTAATATGAGCTTACTCACTTTTCCCCCAATGTGGTATCCAGGAAGCATTCCTATTTCTTTCACTTCCCTGGACATCATTTTCTCCTGCTGCCCAAATTCCTGAAGTAGTTTTCCACAGTTATGGCATCATGTCCATACTTCATTCCTTAGCCAGGAGAGGTGGAGGTTTTCACTGTGTTTAAACATATAACTATACTTTCTGCTAAATCTTACTTTCCAAACTCCTGGTGTTCATCCTTTTATTCATAGTTTCATCCAGTGTCAGACTTTAGGTCACCCAATTTCCCTCTTCTAAACCTATAGAGTAAATTGATTTTCTACTAATGCTCTTGTCTAATTTTTTTAGTTTTAATGGTAAAATCTTCATATTTTGGTTCAGTTGTAGGTCTGTCTTGGATTGTAGAGCCACATGAAAACCCTTTACCCATTAACCACTGGTTACTGACAGGGTATTTTTACCTCTAACCTAGGAAAATATGCCTATTGCAAAGTGTGACAAGACTCTGGGGACTGCCTGTGATGAAAAATAAATACAGCTACCCCAGGAATTATCTGAAAGCTGCACTGAAATACACTTCTTAAGTTTCACATAAATATTTTTACCTCTGTCCCCAGCACCGACTGAGGAATCCAGTGGTTGTTGTGTGAGGCTAAATGCTTCAGTAAGAAAGAAAAAAACTTTCCTTCCATAAAAAAGATAAATCTGTGCTTAGGACTGCACAGAGGAGGTGAATACAGCACCTTTACCTTCCCCTCCCCCTTTTATTAGTTTGTTATCACCTGTTTCATGAAGCAGACATGAGTCTCATCTGGGATCTCACTATGGTGAGTGATGTGTGATGTTTTGTGAACCATTTTGCCACCCAGCTGCCCACAGATTGTTACTGTAAACATACATTTCTTCAAACAAATGAGGCATTTTACGGGAGCCCCATGCTGCATCAGCTATCAATTTTGTAGCTGCAGACATTTAAATGAAATTGTCAAAGAACTCAGTTCTGCTCCTCCTAGAATGAGGATCTTTCTCTCTTTAGTCACTGTTAGTTTGAGTACTGGAGGACATGCAAAGATGAAAGAAAATCCTGGTGTTGCTGGTGGTTGTCCAAGCCAACCAACTGCATATCTTAACAAGGGAGAATGGAAAAAAAATTACTTACTGTTACTCAGATATATTGCATAAGCTTGTTGTATTTTTACATCATTATCTATGCAGCATACATAGATGCAATTTACACCTTATCTGAAGAGCTGACAAAATAGGTAAATGCCAAAGGTGGTTCATGAGAAAGGCAACTAATGCCTTTTTATGTCCAATTTTATAAGCCAATTGAACATGGCAATGGGATCATTTTAGTACATGTTTTAATTGATATAGATATTAATGAAGATATTAGTTAGCTTAAAATCTATTGGATCTGTTGTGCATATATTTATCTTCTTGTTTCAATGATAAATCAAGTACAACAAGAGTATTTATTTCATGTGTAAATTATATTTTCATGCCTTTTATTTACTGCTTGCTATAAAAATGTGTTTGGGACTGTATAGGATAAATGAAATATGTAAGATCATACAAGGAACATAAAGAACTGATCAAGTTAAACTTCTGTGCATATTTTAAAAGTTATCATTCACACATGACAATATTTTTGAGCATCTTCTGTTACTCGGATTAAGAAAGTCAGAAAGTTATTGAATAATTCAGGTATGAAGAGCCTAATTCAGGTCAGAAGGACTTCTATAAAGCAAGATAAGTATACTGTTAGTTTAAAAGTTTAGGCATAGATAATTGAGAATGGAATCTCGTTCACAAACCCTGTTAGAATAGTGGAACGCTATTGTTCCTGGTTTATTCTCAATTTGCTCTATTCATAACATTATTTTATCTCAAGTTCCAAATTTTCCTAAAACTATAATGGAACATCCTTTATCAGATTTTCATACAGAATAAAAACTCTGACTCTTCTAGGTAAAATTGTTGCATCCAATAAATACACAGTAATACATACAGTAATACAGGAGCACTCCTGTGTATTGTGCAAAATGCAGGAGATGTCTTTCTGTTTAAAATTAGACAGCAAGTCCCATTCGACCTCTCAGCTTGGTTTAAGATTGATTGACATTTTCTACTTGCTTGGAAGGGGTCTCCTCCTCTTTGTCTGTGGGTGGTCTCACTGTAGCAAACTGAAGGACCACCCTGCAGCTTTTTATCTGTGAATGCATCTCTACCTACAGGCACAGCTTGACATAATGCTTCTGCAATTCTAAATGTCCATGTTTCAGTCAAATCTGGTTGACAATCAGTTGCTGGTGTCGACAGAAATGGGACACATATGTTCTGATAATCCCAGCTATTTAACTTTGTCTGTCAGATTGGAGTGCACATATCTAAAATCAAATTGAAGCTGCATCCCGAGGCTTTGCTCTTTCCCAGCAAAACACCTGAGGAAAGCAACTTGAAAGCTGGGTCAGAATGGAAGATCAACAGAGCACTACATAGTGTCTGTTACACTAGGAAAGGAGCGCTGTTATCTGACTTGACACTCAAGATAAGGAGCTTTGCTGATAATGCAAGATGCATTTCTTTTGATTAATACAGTAACCGTGCCCGAATCCAACTTCACCTCTCCACTGTGTATGAGAACACCCAGTCTAAGCAAACTGCACCATACTCTGCATTATTCTCCATAGTGTTATGCAGAAGAGCAAAAGATATTCTGCTGCTAATGAAGAGAGGTACTTAGAGAAGGATTCATGGTTATAGCCTGCAGGCAAGAAAACAACATTAAGAGTAAAGAGTGTCATTTAAACGCTAAGGGTTATTTAAGACTGCTGAAGTAAAATTACTTTAAAGGGCTGAGTTAACAGCTTCAGCTATAAAGATGTATCTTAGAGATATTTTTCTTGAAGTGATTGCATGCTTATTTCTGTCATCTTTCCCAGTCCATTTCTCTTTACTTCCTAAGACTTTATAAATGATTCTTACAATCCAGTAAGCTGAGGATAAGCACTATTCTACATGAAGGAGGGGGAAATGAGAGCCATTGTCTGTGGAATATTTCCACACTGCTTCTCTTGTTATCTTGTATCTTGTTATCTTGTATGTAGGTGCTGGTGGCCTGGTTACATTAATGTTTTCGCACAAACTTCTCCTTGTGATTGCTGCTGCTACCAGTGCTTCACAGCCTGTGCCTTTTCTGCTTCCTCACGGCAGATATGTTCTCCAGATTTCCTCATTCCCAGAAGAAAGAACTTAGAAATTATGTTAAAAAAAAAGATGCTGAACCTTTGAAGCCCCCTGTTCTGCCAAAGCAGGAGGGTATTGTGGGTATCCCTGTGAATGGACAAGCATGAAATCAGCAGAGGCAGAGAAGAAAGAAGGGCATAAACCAGAATTATTGCCATGTGTTCTAGCCAGTGAGGGCTGTGCCCTCCTGGAGCAAAAGTGGGGAGAAACCAGCAGCAGCAGAGCCTAAAGAGGAAGGGAGGGAAAGCAGGGGAACAGGGCTGGGCAAGAACCGTGGAGCAGAGACCTGAGGAACTGCTCTGTTACAGATGTGGCCAGGGGTGGTTTAGGGCCTCCTGCAGAAGCTGAGCTTGCTGTCCTGTCTCATGCCCTGAAGGAAGGAAAATAAAGTAATTTTTTGTGATTCAAATCAGTGCAAGTGATTCACAAGCTGAAACGTAGCGTGCTTGTGGCAGGGAAGGGTAAAGAAAACAAGGGGTTCCAGAGCACTGCCAGAGACAGGGCAGGCAGGATGGAGCCTGCTGGCTCTTGGGCTTCAAAAAAAGGCATGTGCATTTTTTAAGCAGGCAGAAACAGAAGTGAGTAGTACTCGAGAGTAATCAGGCTGAGCTATTATGAAACAATGACTGGAAAGCAAGCATTTTGGCAGGGCTGGTTGTGAAATTTCTCTTTGCAAATAGCTAAAGCATAAAGTATTGGTTGATGTTTCTAAAATCCTATCTCCCTCTCAGTATCTTTTTCCTTCAACCAGAAGTGCAGCCGACTTTACACACAGACTGAAGACATTTCCAGAAATGTATTTACTACCTGGGTTAGTGATAAAAACATAATTATAAATCCTTACCTGGACATAGTACCAGAAGTTTGAGGACAAGTTTGGTGACTTTGTTACCCCCTGTTTTTGTGGAAATCACCAAAGGATTCACCTTATCAAAAATGCAGGTTGTTTTTTAGGGACAGGAATATCTGCCTATGTAACTAAGAAGAACTCCTTGGGTTAAAACAAGTCCATTATCAATGCAGAGGACTACAGTCCACAGCAGTATGTACTGCAATTTTCTTACTTTTAACACTTCATATAAAAAAAGATGCATCAATACATTTGTCCCAAAATACCCCCTCAGCTGTTAGTTAATGTATGTTTATCAACCAGTTATAAATTAAAACAAAGGGCAGTGACAAGCAATAACTTTTGTATGTTTTATCAGTCTTTCTAATGGATTATTCCATTAAATATTATAAATTTGCCATCTGAAACTGTATCTTTGGGAGGTAGGATTGTATCCTTCTCTCCTTCCATCATCCTAAGCTAATATCAATTTTCAAGAGCAGAATTGAGAGATAAAGAAATCAAATAACTTCCCATGCCATTCCCTTAATGTGAATGAAGAACAATGTTATTTCAGGTAAGTATTCAAAGCCCCAACAATATTTCATCTTCAGTAAGTTTCTGAAAAATTATCAGTGCCAGCAGTTCCAGGCTGATATATTCCTACAAGTAAAAACTACCAGGAAATACATAAGATCTGCTGTGTTATTGAAATGTCTTGCTTTACAACAGAAAATGGACAGTGCATATGAGCTAACTATGGATAACTGCTTTATAAACCACTTTATAAATAATTGTTGCTACATTATGGATTAGAAAGAGCTTAGTTCCTAAACTGAATATTGATTAGGTTATACACTGTGGTTTCTCTTTAGTGGCTATATTTGTCTCAATTGTCTTGGCTTTTATCTGTCTTATTTTCTTTCAGCACCCCTTAAACCAAAGTAATCTTAGTAGAACTCTAAGTCTGGTCTCAGATGCATGCCATGAAGTACAGAAGGGCTAAACTACACACAAACAGATGTTACAAGGCTGGGAATTTGCTATGGCAAGACTAACTGGGATGGACTAATTGCATTCTGGCAGCAGCAGCTCTCCTGCAAAGCTGTGCCATAGTAATTCCAGAGGATTACAGTGATTTCCAATGACAAAACACCTTCCTGTGGATTTGTGGATTTTTTTCCAGAAACACGAAATCACTGGAGTTCAGTTCTAGGGCAACAATATAGAAAAGCACAATGCTTTACTACTAGGTTGTGGAGGGTCTAGCACTGGTTAAATGCCCACTACAATATACTTACTTCCTCCTGTGAGATAGGATTAGGAGGAAGGCAAAGCAGGCTCAAAACTTGAAAATGGTATAAAGAAAAGTTTATTAATAGTAACTAAAATAAAGAATAATAAGAATTAGAATAAAACTTTTAGAATACTTCCTCTCCCCCTTACAGCCTTTCCCACTAACAATGTAAAGAGACAAAACCTCAAATTTTTAGTCAGTTTGCCACCTCTAGAATAGTCTTTCCTTCAGTTTACTTAGGGAGAGGAGTCTCTCTTGACAAGCCATGGAAACTTCTCTACAAGAAACAGTTTTTTGTTGTTTTAATTTCTATGAATAACTGCTGCCCAGAAATCTGCATCTATGAAACGCCTCCCATCTTTGGCAGCCTTCCCACAGCTGTGTCCATGGGCCATGTCAACTTCTGGGGGTCTATTTTAAGGATGAGTTGTTTAAAAGCAAAAGTTCTCTTCATCTATCTCTGAGATCATCTTTATTCTGGGAACAGAGATCTTCTTCTCTGGGGGCAAAGGGCCTTTGTCACTCTTATCTCTCTCTGTTTAAGCTTCATCACAGCTATTTCAACATTTACCTGCTTCAGCAAGGATGCTTTTGCCCATACTTACAGTTTGAACAATCTATCCCCCAATATTTTCAATGAGTTACAGGGGTATTTCAGTATACTATACCATCACCATGGCTTATAAAACAATTTTTAGCCTAAAATTAAGGCATCTTTTCACTTGCCTTCCATCTGGGATTTGACTCCTTCTTACTGACTTTAGTGTCTCTATGTTGTCCTCTATGTCTCATATTTGCGGGGATCCCAGACGAAGGAAGGAAGGATTGATGAATCTGACTCCATGTTCTCAGAAGGCAAATTTATTATTTTATGATGCTATATTATATAAAAGAATGCTATGCTAAACTATACTAAAGAATACAAATGGGATACTTACAGAAGGCTAAAGCATAATAACGAAAACTTGTGACTTTCCAGAGCCCTGACACAGCTTGGCTCATTTCTGTGAGTGACTTCTTCCCCCCTCACCAAATAACAGGAAAAACAGGAAAAACAGGAAAAAAAACAGGAAAAAAAAAGTGTTATTTTTTTTCTTCAAGCAACTGAAACCTTGGTAACCCAGATGTTCAGATCTATTTATTTTATATCTGATACATAAGTTCTGCTTTGATTCAGGCTGGTATCTCAAACCTTTATTACTCTTAGAATGGAGAAATAAAAATAAAATAAAGAGAAATTTAAATGGAAAATGGCAGGCATATTTGGTGAATTGCATGGACCACAGAGATGCCCTATGCTTTACAAAGCAATTTAGAAATGCCTTTATTCATTCCTTATAAGTAATCTCTTTTAGTTATTAAATATTCAAGGGTAAACAAAATATATATTCTGAATCTTGCTTGAACCTCCTCTTCACATGTTACACACATGTAACATTGACCTGAAAAACATCTAAAGAATCTGGCAATACCTAATTTACTAATATAGTCTGGCCAAGCACACTTATTTTGTCAATTCTCTCTATTTCTTTTTGTGGCCATCCTCATTTGCCCTTATATGTTTGACATTGAAGTAAGAAACCAAGACCATAAGTGAGGCCTTATGTGACTGCCGTGCCTTCCAAATTTCAGCAGCAGCATATCTTTTTATGTTACTCTTACTGGTCAAGCTCTTTTGCCACTGTAGGAAAAATGATAAGCTCCAAAAAAATCTAGGAAAAACTACTGACATTATTATTTTTTGAGCTTGATAGTAATTTGGGCATGTTATAAAGACATTGTTAAAAATAAGTTAATAAATTAAGTATTTTTTGCAATTTTATTATACAGGCACATTTGAGATAATAGAATTGCAGAAGTGACACTGACACAGAAAAGATCCATTTGCTGATGACATCAGTGTAATATTTCATCTGCCTTACAAAATATATTGTCTTCCACAATTAAGAGTGAGTTAGGCAATTGTTAGGCATTTTTTTACTTTTATTATTTTTAATAGAGGCTGGACTGTATGCTACAGAATGCATCTCACTCTTCATACTTCTCTAAAATTCCTTTCCCTGTTCTGAAAAAATTCTCAAGTTGTAGATACTCTTTGGATAGTTTTTTTTCTCCTTATACTCTTTCCTTTTGTTGTCTTCTCTTCCCAAGATGGATTTTTTCTTTTTATTTCAATCAGAAAGACTTAAGGAGTGGAGTATAATATAAAATACACTTGTTTGCTGAAAATCTATAGACATCCCATCCCATGGCAACAAATCTATAAAATAATGCAGTGTGGGTTCACCATTTGAGTATATTGAAGCTACACAAAATAATTAATTTCCTCTAGTCTATTACAGGCAAATAATTACAAGATCCAGCACTGAATTACTGCTACAGTCTTAATCATCTCCTATCCACCATGAGGTAATCTTGTCCCAATTATAGATCCAGCTGGAAATGGATTTAAAGCTAGATAGCTCTACAGGTTTTTCTTGGCCAAGTGTAGGAATAGAAATGCCTTGACAGTGTAATTAGAAGAACCACTAGCATTAAAATGCACACTATGTAACACTCCGTGTGCCAGGTGCAATGCTGTGTCTTTTTGACTTAATGCTACAATTTGAAGCAGCTATGAAATGCTTTTATGTTATTCTCAGTAAGACTGAGAATTAAATTTCTTATTTAAAACAGGGGTAGTTTTGTGGTTTAAGGTTAATCAAGTTAAAATGCAATGTTTTACTGGAGATTCCATGGAGATTTTTAAAAAACAAAGCATTCTGCAAACTTGAAACATTTGAAGTTCTTAATATTGGTGTTTGCTAAGACATCTGTTGTGAAATATAAAATTTTCCTGAACTACTTTTCAGTAAATTCTCTGTTTCCCCATCTAAGCACTATCAGAAAGTTTCCAGGATGTCTTGCTGCTATTTTTGTAAATGAAAGAAGGACATATCATCTACCCATAGTACTCCTTCCTGAAAAATTGTAAGAGCAAGTTTCCAGCAAGTTAATTACTGTACTTTTCTTCAGTCTCACTTGGAAAAACTATTTCACCCTGGTAATTCAATCAAACTTCTGCTACTCAAAGCCAACCTGTGTCTTCCATTTTGTCTCATGCCTTTACAGTAGCTGGCACAAGATTTTTTTTATGGCCATTCAAAAGTTTGTTTCCAGTCTTTGAGACCTTGTAACACACACTTGGTCATGGCGCCTTTCTTTTATTTTCTTTTTCCTTGCTGCTCTTCTGACTCTTAGGAGTAGATATCTCTTCTTTGCCTTCATTTCTCTTTCACATTTTTTAAACAGGCAAAAAAGCCAGCTCAACTAAACTATCCAATGGATTTAATATTTTAGTTTGTCACTTCTCAGAGGCCAAAGTCATTTCAGAGTCATGAAGCTTGACTATTCAGTCTTCAGTTCCACAACCAGATGTCTACTCCATTTTCTCTGAGGCACTTCTGCCATTCACTATGCAGGCTGTGTGGAACTCATCTTTTGTAACAATAATGGAACACCCTCATCTGCTTTTTCATTTTTGGTTTGCATGCCTACATTTGAGTTATGTATGAAATTCTTTCAACATCTGGTCTTTGTTCAGAGCTGCACATGATGAAAAACTTAGGTGCCTTAGAAGCAACTCCTTTATCTGTGAAGAATGTTTGTTAGGTTGGCCAAAGCTCATTCTTGCTGAACCATGTGCTAGGTGGAGTCAGCTCTGTGCTGTATGGATGGCGACAATTTGGAGGCTGATGTTAGGGTAGTTTCAAAGCTTGAACATTAAACCTGTTCTGTGTGTTCAGGTTTGGCTATATCATGGGTGCCTGCCTTTTAGGAAGTAGCTTTACAGATTTCAAACTGGATCCTCAGACCAGAAAGGTGGTACAACACTGACTACTTTAAGTGACTGATTTCTGATCTGGGGTGACTGCAACATAGTGTGAATGCACATAAGTTATTTTTCATGGAGCCAGCCCACCTCTGGGCATCCATCTATTACAGCAGCAGGAAGTGCAGTTTGGCATCATCATGTCGTTAGGACTGATTCCAAATCTTTGACCTCTGAAAAGCTGACAAAATACTAACAACCTGCATTGGAAAAGAGTGAGCCATATGTTTAATTAGCCTCTTTTCACAAAATTTACTAACTAAATAAAAGCTCACAAATGTTTGGCTAGGCAAAGTGGTGATTTATCAGGGATGACACTTGGAGTTGTTAAGATTACCTGGGGCTAGGATCAGGATGGATAATCTTTTTGAACTAATTTTCCTGCTATTCCCACTCCCATTAGTCAATGGTAGGCTTTCCTTCTTCTTCACTCAGTCTTGATTTTCTCCAATTTACTTCTCTCACCTTAGCTCCCTCAGAAACAATGTTGATCTTTACCGTAGAGTAGGAATTGATGATTTCTGGGTAATTTTACCCTTTTCCTCCTTAGCCTTGTCTTCTCTTCCAAAGAAAGAATACTGTGAATGAGGTTTATTTTGTTTTAAGAACAATTGAAACCACGCCTTTAACAAATTTTAAAGTTCTTCAGCCAGTTCAAAAGCTGATCCTTTTTTGTAAAAGTCTTTGCACCTTTTCAACAAATCATAATTTACTTTTTCTTTAGGACATTGCTGCAAAAATGCTGACAAAATTAAACTGACTGAACTCCGACCCTTATAACATCAAGTAGGATGAGCCTGAGCCTGAGCAAGAAAAGCAGCACTATTGATTGGGAGGTGCTAAATGCAGCTTAGCTGTCAGCCAGCTGCCTCAATACAGGCAACAGCCTAAATATAGGGTCAGAGAGCTCAAATCAGGGTCACCAGGCTGTGTATGACAGCCTTAGCTGACCAACTGCTGGTGAGCAGAATAAAGTCTGAGAAAGCTTCTAGGCTAACCACAGCCCCTTTCATTAAGTAACATGTCACACAGAATGATCAGCAGTTCTGCATCTGGGCAGCCTGGGGGACAGGGGGTTGATTTTGTGCTTAGGGAAATAATTTTATCAGTTATAAAGCCAGTAATTTGGTATATACAGAAATATAATAGAACTAATACTGAAACAGCAGAAATTAAGCTGAAAAGATGAGGGTTTGATGCACAAATTTTTCTCCACTTAAGGAGGTTTTTAAAATGCATGCATACTAATCTGTGTCTACTTGCAACTTTTAAGGACTTTCCCAATTGCTAGTAGAAGTCATTAATCTTAATACAGCTTACTAAGACATTTCTTCATTTGTTCAATTGAATTTAGAAAAATTAACTAGTGTGATAAGAATTTTTACTGTGACCAGATGAAAAAGCAAGCTATAAAATGGTGGAAAAGAAAATGTTGAAAATGATTTGGTTTTGTTTGTCTGCTTGTTTTCTAAATAATTAGAGAAGTATTTTAAATAAATAAAAAGAAATCTCTCAAGCTTTACTAACCCATTAAAGAATTAAGGATTTGAACTCCTCCCAAACTTCAAAGCTTTACTCTTACTCAAAATGAGATTTGGGTTTTGGTTTCAGCACAGTTTATCCATCATATAATGATGGAAGACTTTTATGGTTTTTTTCTGCTGTATTCTGTTCCTCCTTCTGCATTTTTTCTTCCTTCACTTTCTTGTGTTCAACTGCACTTCTCTGGAATTAGAACATTTACACAACCCTAGGTGAGCAGGGCTGGTGCAGGGGAGAGATTTGTCAGCAGGGGTAAGGAGGGTTTATTTTCAGTGCAGGACAGTTCATGTGTGTGTGTCTCTAAGTGTGGACAGGCTTCAGGCTACAGCTACAAGAAGAACCAGACACTTTGAAGTGTTCATGTGTCTGCAGAGAAGTTGGTCCAGTCCATGTGATACTTCAGGCAGACAACCTAAAATACTTCTTTTATATTGATAACTAAAATCTGGTATCTGAAAATCAAGAATCATTCTCCTTTTAATCTTCACACACTAGAAATATTTGTCTCTGTAAATCCTGGAATGATTAATTTCTAAATCAAGTTGTCAAGGACTGGGTTCATATTCCACTTGGTTGTAACTTATTTTCATTCTTTATTTATGCACTAAGAAATAGTTTTTTTAGTTCAAAGAATTCCTTTCCCTTATATTTGTTTATGATATAATTTCCAAGGTATCAGAATATTTATTAGTTTTAAGTAAGAGTTATAATCTTTTTTTGAAATAAGAATTGCACCATATAGTATGTATTGTCCTCTGTTTTAACAAATATGTAGATCAATACCTATTAAAAAAAAACAATACAAAAAAACCCTTGTGTTAAATAACTGAGAATAACTTGCCTTCTGGTATAATTCTTGACCTCATTTTATGATGGAGCTTAAGAAATCATGTTCTCCATCTTGCAGGAGAGCTTTAATCTCATTGTAGGGAGTTTCATTGTGCCTACAGATTTATCCTTCAGGTCATGGTTTTCAACCTAAACCTTTTGGAAAGTTTTCATATATTGACAAACAACCCAAAGACAAACACCTTGGACAAAAATCTTTCTAATTTGTATACTTAGAAAGAGATACAGAAAAGTATTTTTGGAAAGTTTTGCAGTGATTAGATTATCTCTATAACTCATTGGAATTGTGAAATAAACCTTAAATCAACTCTGGCACTGCCGAGAAAATCCTACTATGAATCTCTTTTTGCCATTCAATGACTAAATTAATTTGAAAACCTGTCCTTTAAGTCTGGAGATCAACTCAAATATAGGGAAAAACAGCATAAAGAGTGCAGACCTCGCATTCTTATTGCTGAAGAAAGAGTAATTAGATGGGCTTGGTGAGGTAACACACTTAGGGACACATTAGTACTCTGGCTGTTAGTGCTTTTAATATGGATAAAATGTCTTTATGTTTTGACTAACTTAGAAAAGCTAAGGTAAAATGCTATTATGCCACTCTCTCCCTCCCAGACATGTTTGTCTTACTCTTTTAAAGAATTCCTCAACTTTGAACCATTTTGGGAAGAACTTGGGAGCATAACATTTGCCTAAAATTTGATGCAGTCATCTAAATACCCAGAGATTTTATCTGTAAATTTTAGAAATCACTGATGGAATATAAGAAAAAGACTGGAGTTATAATACTTCTTTTGAGAAATTTAATAGTCCAGAGACATAAAAGGAAGGGATTATGGAAAAGTCTATTGACACAATAACAAAATAAATACTATGATTTTTTTTTGACAGATCACTTGGCTTTTTGAATATCAGTCTTTTCATTTTTTGACAAGACTTCCAGCATTGTGGGGAGATTTTTAACTAGAAACAGAGGAATGGGAATCAGAATGTGTAGATCATCAAGGTATGACAGTAAAACTGCACTTATTTCCTACTCTTAGGTGAAAGCTGTCCCAGCATTTTAAGATATTTCCTACTCCTTTTAACAAAGTCAATATCTTTAGCAACATGAGGCCCTTCTAATTAAGGCAAAGTAGCAAAAATATTCTTTTATTTCAAGCAGCATTGAATTTATGTGGAATATTTCAATATATCTTGGTCAGTAAGTTGCTGGTATTAAAGTTAGTTCATTATACCAGTACTATCAACCAAATTAAATGTTGCCCTCAGGCCACAGAGCCAAATGTTTTTAGGAATGTGGCTTTACTGCATTTAGCCACAATGTCTGTCTTAGAAAAGCTAATTTATGCAAGCAAGTGTCCGTGCACTGATCAAGACTGTATAGGAAACTGTCTGGCACAAGAAAAGGGAGAAGTCTTTACCCCAGAATGTCTAATGTTGCCTCTCTGTGCTGTGTCCACAGACAAGGGAGCTGCCAAGCTGTGAATTTGGAATAACATGGTTAAATCAATGGAATTACTCTGGATTTTTTCCAACTCAAGGGCATGCAGCTTTTGGCAGTGAGTACTCACCAGCTCATAGAAACCTGACCCTCCCTTTACGTGTTGGCACAGCTCTCTTAGCTCATTTCTGACAGTTTTATTAAGTAAAATTGGCTTCAATAAACTGGCACATGATTTAAGAGCAGTTACTTCAGAAAACTCCAGTGCTGCAGTTACTGTTTTGAAGGCCCACAAAAAGTCAAAATCTTAAACACTATAATATAAATATCTATAAACTAATATCTAAATATCTAAACTATATGTCTCCATATATATATAAACCCCTAGTTAATAAAGGCTTGAAAATACTCAAATGTACAGATGTGAGCAATGTGTGAAAGATGTGAGCAATGTGTGAAATCAATCCAGTTGCATGTCAGGAATGCACACCATGTCTACAGGACAAAAAAAATCTTTTTTTTTTTTTAAATGCTAATGTTTTTCCACCTGTCTACTGCCTCACATTGTCTGAGCACTGCCTAAGTGTGCTTCAAATTATTAGCTGCAGACAGGCTTGTGCCTCTCTCCATGGGACACAATGGCCTGCAGGTAAGGATGTGCAGGTAATTCTGTGCTGGCTGAGGTTAGCAGCTGATGGCTGCAAAGGGATTAGAAAGACAAAGTGGAGCAAAGAAGATTAGACAGACAGAGCAGCACCTTGAAAAATTATTCTTCATGTGTTGACCAGGAGTCAATGCACTCAGCCATAAATGGACAGCAAGGGCAGCAGGAGTTGAACTTGATGTAAAAATTAGTATACCTGCTATAAAAGAAACTGATGAAATTTTGCTCAAAAGTCAGACTGAACCTTGTCTACCTCATCAGTCATCATTTTATTCTACCAGATATTACTGTGGTGTCTGAGCAAGCCAGGCAAAGATGTACAGAATAGGAGCTATCAGATATTTCCCCTCACATGTGCAGGAAAGGTCCTGTTCCTCTCAACAATGAAGTCAAAAGTAACTGAAAGAAGGAATGAGTAAGAATCAGTGAGGTGTGTTTATAAATGGGTTTTATTGTATTGAAACCTCTTAGGTAAGCCAATTTATAGGAGGGAGAGGGAGTAACTTTGATTTTCTATCATTGCTTTATTAAGTCCTTTTTGGCTGAAGGAAATTCAAGTTTGCTAATACATTTAATAGAAGAATATCTTTTTAATACAGAACTATATATTGGCAATATAATGCATAGTAGTACAAATTGTCTGGAATTATCAACAATAGGTCAACATAGATTTATCATTTTTTCTTTAAGAAAGATCAGAAAAGGTCAGATATGAGCCATTGCTTCTTGGATTAGTCTTAAATATCTAGCCAAATAAGTAGTGGTGTAGGTAGAAATTAGCTGGCTTTAAGGTGTTTATAAGGGTGAAAACGTCCTTCACTCAATTACTACCTAGCTAGAATTTGGCCTTTAAAATCAACTGTAAAACCCACATCAGCTTTAAAGGAAGTGGAACATCAGCCTTACAATTAGTTTCAGTAGAGGATCAGTTCTGAAGAATAAAAAGTCTTTGATGTTCCTCTGTGGCAAAAGCCTGTTGGGACTCTAAAGCTTTGGAAAATGGTAAAAATTCCTTTATATGGAAATGGTTGTGACTTTTTTTTGTATATTTTGCTTGGTGAACATTTGTAGCAAGGACTAGAGTAGTGCATTAAAAATGGTGTACAAGGCCTCACTCAAGAAATTGTCATCTCTAGGGATTTTTTTTTTGTTTGACAGCATTTGTAACATGCTTACTTATAATACCTCTGTCAGTATCATTCTATTTATGTCTTTTCACAAGCCCATTACTTTAAACCTTAGGAGCTGCATAGTGATTTATATTACCTGGAGTTGATTGACTTTGATTTTACCTTTTAATTACTGGTTCTACACTCTTGTAAACATTTTAGCTATAGAATAATAGAGTATCCTGAGTTGGAAGATACCCACAAGGATCTTCAAGTCCAAGTCCTGATGCTGCACAGAAAAACCCCCAAAATCACACCATGTTTTTTCCATACTGGTAGTGGTACTAATAAACAGTGTGTTCTGCCTAAAGTGGTGAGAATTCTGCAGTAGATACAGTCCAGAATCTTTAATGGTCTTCCTCAGCTGAGAGAGCCTCTCTTTGATTAATATTGTTCCAGTTTATATGCTGGAGTAATATGTGTTCCTCTCCACAATGAATTTATTTCATCAGAGCCTGAGAGTTATTTCAATTCAATGCCATTCTTACTCTTCAGTTTCATATATACACCTTATGAAATTTTTAAGAGATGTATCAATGTTCAGTACCCTCTTGTTAGGAAAAGCTTCCACATTTCCTATGAGAATCTGTTGCTACCTGATACTTTAGTTTCACTGGGGGCCTTTTTCAATTTACTTTTCCAAAGGATGAATTTATATATGAGATTTTTTGTTTTTCTTCAAGGTAACCTTTTCTTTCTAATACCTGATGACTTGCTGATACATGAATGTGCAAGAGATACCTTTCATAACTTTTCTCACCTATCTCAGAAAGAAAAAAGTACCCTAATGCAGGCAGTTTCTATGATATTCCCAATTCTCTAATCACATGTCAGTCTCACATTTGTGTTAAATATTTCACAAGACTTCTTCTAGTTATGTGTGTGCATTGTGTGGACTCAGTACTTTCAACCTCAGAAATGTTTCACTGTAAAAGAAAAAGATAAAGAATAAAAGAAAAAAGCCCCAGCTATAATATTTCAGGCTCAGAGCTGTGTATATCTCTTCCTTATTGACTTACCTCTCTCTCTCAGCTGGCCTTGAGGAATCCAAACAATCAACACCTTAATAAATAACCTCTGACTTAAGTTAAAAACCATCAAACCCAGCTGGTTTTCAAATGAAAGCAAAGGAATTTGAAGATAACATTAAGGCCTTAGAGGTGCATAACTGTTCCCCAGTTCTCACATGTCACATTAATTGACATGTCCTGCTATGTTGTGATTTGAAATTAAGTTACCCTTTATGGCATATCTTCACTTTTGCTTTCAAGAAATTAAAAAACTTTTGTGTTCCGTTTTGATGCATTTTGATGCATTCTTCATCCTTATCAGAGGATGTTTTTCAACACCATTTCATCAGTATTTAAGCTTTTTCCCATGTTACTCAATCTGCCTCTTTTTCAGTTTCTCTGCTCCTAGTCTCTATTCCTCTACCTGCAATCCTACTGGCTCTGCATGTGTGAAAATCTGGAAGAAATCAAGTAAACAAAACTTGGTTAATTAAGCACAGTTGTTACCTAACAGCAGTTGGGGAAGAAAAAAGGAAATTGCTGGATCCGTGTAAGATGTATCTATCTTCCTGTCTGAATCAGATGGGTATGTTCAGTGCAGAGACCACCTCTTGCTTATTTTTCAGCAACTGAAAAATGTAATCTATATTCAGAATCTCAGCACTGACTGCTGTTAACAATTTGTTCTTAATAGAAGCAATAATTGAACACCACTTCTTATAAATGAATTCATAATTACATTCTCATTATTACACTGGCATCATTTTCTTGGATAACAAGTTTCCTGAAGGTGCAATTTCAACTTCTAATTTTAATTTTAATAAAATACTTAATGCATTGAGACCAGCTGTTGTTTTGAAGGAAAAGAATAACAAGGAACATGCAGAATTCACATATGCTTGTCCTTTTTTGGAAATGATAATTGAAATCGTAAGACTGTTATAAATATGTTAGTGTAAGGTACCCAAAAGACACAGTCTTGACACCTAACATGTGTTTACAGTCCCCCTCAGAAGAATGAGTGTTAGGCTTCATACTGAGTTTCCAGTAACTGGAAACTGGGACTTTTGCAGATAATCATTTATGAGTGGGGGCAGATTTCCAAAAATGCTCTAAGGCCATCAGGTAACTGGGGTCCAAGGAGTATCCAGGGAGGTGGTATCCAATGAGGTTAACTGGCTGGACAGATGAGGGGATGTGGGGGAATGGATGGTCAGGAAATAGAGACAGTCCTGCAGGCAATCACACCCCTGATAAGTTGCAGCTGTGTAAGACAGGTGAGCAGCACTGCAGGAGAAGGGTGGAATGCTGATGTGCAGTGACCACTCACAAAAGAGTAAAAGGGCACACAGGAGTTTTGCATGTGAGACACAGGCTATAAAAGGTTGTACTGGGGAATGATAAAGTGCTGATGCTTATCACCATCTTTGGTGTCAGTTTTGTGCCCTCTGTTAAGGGGAGAGAGTGGGTGCTGTCTACCTGGGCTTCAGTGAAGCTTCTGGCACTGCCTCCTGTGATAACCTCCAGCAGACAAGTTCAGAAACTGCAGCCTGGGTGAGTGGACAGCGAGGGGGATTGACAACCAGCTGAATGACTGATCCCAGAGAATCATAATTAATGGCACAGGGTTGGAGGCTTGTCATTGATGGTGTCTGCCAAGGTTCAGTACTGGGCCCAGTATTATTTAACTTATTCATCAGTGACTTGGGGCAGAGGCTCCCCAGTGAGCTCACCGCAGACACAGAGCTGGGAGCAGTGGCCAACACCCCCGAGAGCTGGGCAGCCCTTCAGAAGGGCCTTGACAGGCTGCAGAGATGGGCACAGGAATGGTCTGAAATGCAGAGAAGCCAAGTGCAGGGTCCTGCCCTGGGGAAGGACCAGCCCAGGCACAGGCACAGCTGGGGCTGACCTGCTGGGAGTAGCTCTGCAGAGAAGGGCCTGGGGGTCCTGGTGGACAATGAGCTGTCCAAGAGCCAGCAGGGCCCTGGGGCCAAGAGGGCCACTGGGATCCTGGGGTGCATTAGGGACAGCAGTGCCAGCAGGGCAGGGAGGTGATCCTGCCCCTCCTCTCAGCCCCAGCGAGGTGTGTCTGGAGGGCTGTGTCCAGCTCTGGGCTCCTCAGGACAAGGCAGACAGAGATTTCCTGGAGCAGATCCAGTGAAGGGCAGCAGGAATGATGGAGGGACTGGAGCACCTCTCTTACAAGGAAAGGCTGAGGGAGCTGGGGCTGTTCAGCCTTGAGAAGAGAAAAACTGAGGGAGGACCAATCAATATCTGTCAGTAGCTGAAGGAAGGGTGCCAAAAGGAAGGGGCCAGGCTCTTCTCTGTGGTGCTGAGCAGCTGGACAAGAGGCAGACACTGGAAAAAAGGAAGTTCAGTCTGAACATGAGGAGAAATTTCTTTGCTCTGCAGGAGATGGAGCAGGTTGCCCAGGGATCTTGCAGAATCTCCCTCACTGGAGATATTCAAGAAACATGTAGACACAATCCTGTGCCCTGTGCTCTGGGATGGTCCTTCTTGAGCAGGGAGGTTGGGCCAGATGACCATGCCAGCAATCCCTTCCTGCTTTAATCATTCCGTGTTTCTGTGAATGTGTGAGTATAAAGTGCACTTCTGAGGCCAAAGTTTGCCCTCAGTGATGACATATTACTTTGCTATAGCTTAGATAAAATCAGCGTTCTTATCCCCCACTTTAAAACGTAGCTTTGACAAGCACAGTCAATACTGGAAGCCCATAACTGGTCATTCAGCATTCCCTTTGGTCTCTGTGGTACTAGAGCAAGCACTGGAGTATTCCTGTGTCTGCAGGAAAACAGGAGATCCTACACAAATCAGAAATACCTGAACTCCTGCCTCCCTTCCCAAGAGACTAAACACCTCAAACACCACATAATGCTAACCAATATAATCATTTCAGGATTTTACTGTCAGGCAGGCAGCTAATGCCGGGATAGACTGGGAATCTTTCAGACATCAAGCACCCACATATGGAGCCGTACAATACCCAAGACGGCGTCCACAGGCGTGTCCAGTCTGTGAATCCATTCTAGCCAACATCTCACAAAGGCTGTCAGTGTGGGACACACCACAATGAGGTCTCTGGCTCTCCCTGGAAGACTTTCCTGGCTTCTGTACCTCAGCTCCACACAGCCAGCTTTTTCTCATAAAAAAGATCCTCTTTTCTCTGTTCCCCAGCCATGTTCAGGCTAGCTCTTGTTATTTTTTCCAGTTTGTCCCGGTACTATCCCTGAGAGACTATTTGTTTTTTCAAGTGGAGATGAAGGAATCTTTCTTTCATTTCCAAATCCTATGATCTTTGCTACAACTCCAGGAAGCTGCACTTGACAAATTCACAGGTTTCTGAGGGGTAAAAGAAAGAATTCAACTCAAGTAGAGAAATACAGAGCCACAAAATATATTTCACACTCCAGAAGAGACATTAGGGTGACTAATTTAAAAAAAAAATGTTTTCTTTAGCTTCTTTAATCCAAGAGCATAAAAAATATTTTTAAAATCTAAAATATTCCCTAAATATTCTTTTATATAATATCCTCCAAATATAATGGTAATGTTCTCCAAATATAACATATCTATAATATTCTTTTATACAAATCATACAGACAAAAAAATTCTCCACACTACATTCAGGGGGAAAAAAGGGAAGCATAAGAAACTAAATCGAATGTTTACAGGACGATATATGTAAATTTTTCAACATTTTCCAGACTCTCATATTGAATATATTCATTTTGGAAAATGCTGACAGAAATAGATGATTATACAGAGGTTTGCCATGAGAAAACAGATTGTTTACTGAAAGGCTGATTGCCTGCATGAGAAGAACGACTTCTTTCTTGATGTGGACTTGGAAAATGCATTGCCTGAGATTTGAATCATGAAAAAATAAAATAAAAAGTGAGTACAAGTATCCAGAAAATTTTGTTTGTTCCTGAGACTTCATTTCTGAAACCTTATAAGAGTTCTCATATCTGTAATAGAACCAACCTGAATTTGCTAAGTATCAACTCATTTTTTTCAGCTGGAAAGCCAGACTTTCCTTCAAATTCTGAATTAGCTTCAATTTTCTAAAATAAGTGTGTTAGAAATCAAATGAAGGAAAGAAAGGAAGAGTTGAGACAAACGCTCAGAAGTGTTTCATAAAAAGTATTTAATAAAATAGTAATTTGGTCCTCTAAAAAAGCAAATCTTAAGGCATTGAGTTGTACTTTTAGGTGTGGAATATGAAATTGTGAAATAACAAAGAGATTTTTGCTGTGTATTTTTGTTTGTATCAAGTTGCTTTATGCTTCAAGAAATAAGAACCTTATGTTGAATTTTACTAGAATGCCTTTAGGTTTTTGACCTGCAGACATTTGGCCATCTGTTGGGTAAATTAGCCTTCAGTGAATGAAACAAGAGCAATGCAGGCAGAAATTAGTGTATTTTAATTAACCTACTTTTTGAACCCTGAACTTATCTTACTCTTGTAGCACTTATGTAAGGTTATGCTTTTATACATGTTAGTGAAAAAACTAAACTTTTCTAAATGAAAAGTCTCTTGAGGAAAGAGGAAATTATTATTATTACTTTAATAGCTGGAGAGTTAATAGGTGCAGTGGAATGTGAATTTCAATAAAAGTTTATCTACAAAATGCTGGACATACAGGAAGTAAAGAGGATCATGATCAGTGACAGAAAGATCTTAATTTACCATCTTTGCCTTGAAGTAGGTGATGCTGAGCAGTCACAGATTAAGAGGTGAGGACTGATACCTAAATCATAGTGAATATACTCTACTTGTATGAATATGGGTCACTACAGAAGTAGAATTAGAGCTGTCTGAATTTCCTTATCTTCCTCAGAGTGGCAAAACTTGGTCTCTGGGGTTAGTGGAATTTTCCATCCTGTTGCTGGAGACTTTCAATTCTTAATGCTTTTAAGATGAGTGGGTGATAAGCTAAATGTGAATTACACTGAAATCATGAGCAAACTAAGTTAAATGTGAATTACACTGAAATCATGAGCAAACTGCCTATTTCTTTATCCAGTGTGAACACTGGCATACCAAGGTATATGAGATTCTTCTTTCACTGTTCCTGTAAGGTTTTCTCATTTTCCTCTTTCATAATAGACATCATTCTTAAATCCACATCAGTCCCAGAATGGCTCTTCATTCACATAAAAGATGGAGTAGTTAATTTCCAATGACCAGTTTCTAATTTCACTTATGACCCAAATAAAAAAAAAAATTACACTTCCCTTCCTCCCAAATAATTTTATAGAGTAATGACCTTCACCCATTGACTTGTGTCTTAAGTTTCAAGCTTGCCTCATGCATATGGATTCTAACCAGGAGTTAAGGTCTAGGATGGCACAAAGAAGGTGAAGCTCCCAGACAGGCTCCACTGAAAACAGCATCTTCCATGTACTTGTGCCCCTTTTCTTGTTGAAAGGGTTTAAATGTGACTTAAGAAGATTCAGCTTTTGTCAAACTGAGACACAGTGCAGATGATTCTACACGAGCTGTCTTCAAACACTGAATTTTCAGACATAGAAATAAAGAAAAACCTTGGAATGGACATCAAAATAGTCACACTTAAAAAAAAGCTTAAAATGGTCAATGAGCTTCCATTTTGTAATTTTCTTAGAGCACTGGCCAGCCACCATCCAACCTCTCTCTGAGTCTATCACATAATTTCTTTGAGCTTCTGTGCTTGATTTCTGTGTTAGCCTGCTATTTGTCAGTGTGCTAAAGGTTGGGACTGATATTGAAAATTTTATTTTTAAAACAAAATATTTTGATAATATCAGATTCAAAATTTCAAGTTTGGAAGAACAAAAAAAAATCTCATTTTAAAGGAAAAATTATTGCAGAGCCAAGTTTCGCTGTTACAAATTACAATTTATTAAGGTTTAGCCTCAGTAGGTAGTTCAGCCTCACACAGCCACTTGCTCACTTCCCCCTGGTGGGATGGGGGACAGAATTAAAAGGGTAAAAGTGAGGAGCACCAAGGGTTGAGATAGAGATTGTATAGGTAAAGCAAAAACTGCCAATGCAAACAAAAGAAAATAGGAATTAATGCACTTCTCCCCATGGGCAGGGAAATGCTCTGCCATCCCCAGGAGTTATGCACAAAGACTCCTTTGTGCATAACAGTGACTTGGGAAGACAAATGTCATTGCTCCACGTGTGTGTCTTCTCCTTCCCCAGCTCAGTATGCTGATCATGAGGCTGTATGGCCTGGGATATTCCTTTGGTCTGTTGGGGTCAGCTGTCCCAGCTGCACCCCTTCCCAAATTCTCTGTCTGGGCAGCATAAGAGACAGAAAAGGCTTTCATTCTGTGTAGCACTGCTCAGCAGCAGCTAAAATTCCCCTCTATAACCAAGGCTGTTTTCATCACAGGTCCAAAGCACATCAACATGCAAGCTGCTGTGAAGAAAGTCAACTGTATCACAGATAAAACCTTTATAATAAACTTCAGTATTTTTTCATAAGTACAGGTTAATAACTAGAGAAAATTAATTATAATTTTGAGTGGAAAATGTGCAGGGTATATTTATTCTCAGTGATCTCAACTAAACAATTCTACAGAAAATGTAACAGGTTTTCTCTGGTGCTTGAAGAAATAAATATTCTGTGTCTTCTCCACTGATAATGTACTATACAAGTGAAAAAGACCATCCTGGAAGTATTACTGTGCATTGTCAAAAATATCATCAGTTTGGTACAGATGTGGCTATTTTTCAACTCTTCCTCCTAGTTTTACTCTAAGATCACTTTTTTTGAACATTAATTTCTTTCAGATACTGTAAAGTGTGATTCAGTAGTTGCACCATTGTTATTTGGGTAAGAGACAAAGAGAGAAATTGTTCTGCTGCAGAACTGGTAAGTAATTAGAACTAGACTCATTGCCTTCAGATTCTAAGAGGAAATGTTACAGTGTCTTTCACTGGAACATTGATAATACACAATTAGAGCTGAAAAAAATTCTTTAGAAGCTGAAAAAAAATGATCTGTCATTTGGAATGGCCTTTATTTGCTTTCATTCACAGTGTTTGGAGCATCACTCAATACTTAGAAAACATTTTCACCTCCTCTCTTCAAAGACATTTATTAATGCTCCAATTTTACTTTTATAATGCAGCTCTATCCCTGACACACCCCAGAATGTGTCCTTTTCTCCTCTTCTATTTATTTTACTGTTATAGTTAGTGGCTTGTGCAATTAGGATTAATGATCAAATTAAAAGGTATCCCAGTGGGTGACTTAAGTTAAATATTCGTACTACACCAGTAATGCCTTGTTGTATCTAATAGATATAGAAAGCTCAATTAAATCTTTACTTGAAAAGTGCTACTGAAGTTTTTACCTGATTCTTTATAAGACTGACTTAAATCAGAGGAATTCCCATTTAAATGAACTCTTTTTCTCACATAATTCTCGCGTGCCCTGATGAAGCTTATTAGGTGTTTGGACACCTAGTTATTCTTAAATTAATATTCCACTAGCCTTAGTTAAAAATTTAGTATTACCAAATTTGGGAGCAAAAAGGTTTTTAAAATATTGATGAAGAGCTACTTGTTTATTATTTAAGAATGCTTCAAAGGTGGGGGATATTATGTAAATATTTACAGATTTCTTTTAGTTTGAATGGCAATCAACACCCTGAGATCTGAACTAAGACCTTAAGACAACTTTTGGTATTACCACATAGCATGATGCTTGCAGAAAGCTAAACAAATGTAGCAAGTATCACGCATTCACTGAGTTTGGTAAACCTAAAGCATTTTTTGGTCCCTAAGAGTAAATTGCTGGGGAGAATTAGATTTGTTAGATTAGTTCATTTTTACAAATATGAGCCGGTACAATTTTCAGTTCTGTTAAAGAATTGTATATGAAAGTAAATTTTTAATGCATCTAGTTTTAAATATTGCAGGGAATATGACAAACTCCATACATGTCCCTTAGGCTTACAGGTAAGATTGATTATTTTTTAGATATGGTTTTATTCTAAAGACCAAGATTTATCGAAGTAGATTTTGTGATTTATCCTCTTTAAGATCACATCAGTTACAGATTCTTTCGCATAGAATCACTAGGTTGGAAGAGACCTTCAAGATCATCGAGTCCAACCCATGCCCTAGCACCTCAACTAAACCATGGCACTGAGTGCCACATCCAATCTTTTTTAAACACATCCAGGGATGGTGACACCACAACCTCCCTGAGCAGGCCATTCCAGTGTTTTATCACCCTTTCTGTAAAAAGCTTTTTCCTATTGTCCAAACTAAATTTTCCTTGGTGCACCTTAAGACTGTGTCCTCTAGTTCTGTCAGTGCTGCCTGGAGAAAGAGACCAACCCCCCCTGACTGCAGCCACCTTTCAGGAGCTGTAGGGAGGGATAAGGTCACCCCTGAGTCTCCTTTCCTCCAGGCTGAGCACCCCCAGCTCCCTCAGTCGTTCCTCACAGGGTTTGTGTTCCCAGCCCCTCTCCAGCCTCGTTGCCTCCTCTGGATGTGCTCAGGTGTCCCAAGGTCCTTCCCAACCTGAGGGGCCAGAGCTGGACACAGCACTCAGGGTGTGCCCTCGGCAGTGACAGTGCAGGGGCAGAACGAGCTCCCTGCTCCTGCTGGCCACGCTGTTCCTGACACAGGCCAGGAGCCCTTGGCCTGCTTGGCCCCAGGGAGCCCTGCTGGCTCCTGCTCAGCGGCTGTCGCCAGTGCCCCCAGGTCCCTTTCCTCCTGGCACTGTCCAGCCACACAATCCCCAGCCTGTAGAGTTGCAGGGGTTATTGTGGCCAAAATGCAGGACTTGGCACTTGGACTTATTAAACTTCATCTTACTGCACTCTGCCCATCCACCCAACTGTTCCAGGTCTCTCTGCAGAGCCCTCCTACCTTCCAACAGATGGACACACGCTCCCAGCTCAGTGTCATCTGCAGATTTACCAATGAAAGACTCAATCCCCTCCTCCATGTCATCAATAGAAACATTGAGCAGAGCTGGCCCCAGCACAGAGCCCTGAGGACACCCCTGGTGCCTGGCCCCAGCTGGGTGCAGCCCTGCTCACCACCACCCTCTGGGCCCGGCATCCAGCCAGGTCTGAGCCCAGCAAGGAGTGCTCCTGCCCCAGCCCTGGGCTGCAGCTTTTCCAGGGGTGTGCTGTGGGAGACAGCGGCCAAGGCCTGGCTGAAATCCCAGCAGACATCCACAGGCTTTCCTGCATCCACCTGGCAGGTCACCTGGTCACAGAGGGAGATCAGGTTGGTCAAACACAACCTAAACCCTGCAGGCTGGGTCTGATAGCCTGGCCAGCCTGCAAGGGCTGTGTGATGACACTCAGTGTGACCTGTTCCATTTCCTTACCCTGTGCTGAGGTCAGGCCAACTGGCCTATAATTACCAGGATCCTCCTTCCCACTCTTTTTGTGAATGGGGGTCACACTGGCCAGCTTCCAGTCCTCTGGAACCTCACAGTGAGCCAGGACTGCTGGGAAATGATGGAGAGCAGCTTCCCGAGCTCATCTGCCAGCTCCTTCATCATCCATCTGATCCCATAGATTTATGAACATCCAAGCAGCTCAGCAGTTCTCTGGCTGCCTCCTCCTGGATAAAAGGGACCATTCTGCTCCCCGACACCCTCTGCCAGCCCAGGAGGACAGCTGTCCTGAGGACAAGCCATCTTCCCACTAAAGACCAGGCAAAGAAGGCGTTAAGCACTTCCACCTTCTCCTCATCTGCAGTACTGAGTTCCCTCCCACATCCAGTAGAGAACAAAGGTTGATCTTACCCTTCCTTTTGCCGTTAATATATTTGTAAAAACATTTTTTATTATCCTTTACAAAAGTTGCCAAATTAAGTTCAAACTGACCTTTGGCCTTTCTAATTTTTTTTCCTACATGCCCTAGCAACCCCCTTAAATACTTCCTGAGAGACCTGACCCTCATTCCAAAGATGATGCATCCTCTTTTTATTCCTAAGTTCCTTCAGAACCTTGTTGCCCATCCAGGCTGGATGTTTGCCTCATTGACTCGTCCTTTGGCACACAGGGACAGTCTCTTCCTGTGCCCTCAGGATCTCTGTTTTGAAGCACACCCACCTTTCCTGGACTCCTTTGTTTTCAAGGGCTGCTTCCCAAGGAACTCTCTGAATAAGTCTCCTGAATAGGCCAAAGTCTGCCCTCTGGAAATCCAGTGTAAGAGTCTTATTGATGTTCCTCCTCATTTCACCAAATGTAGCCATGATATTTTCTGAAAAATCCTTTTGCCAGGATTTTTTCTCCTGAGAAGCTGAGAGACCTCAAGAACAAAATGTAAACAATAATTATCTGCTGCTGTGAAATGCAACAGGTCTGTGATTGGTCTCATGTAGTTATTTTTAATTAATGGCCAGTCACAATCCAGCTGTGTCTCTCTCTAGTCAGACACAAGACTTTGTTATTGATTCCATTCTTCTTCCTTTTGCTTGCAAGCCTTCTGATGAAATCCTTTCTTCTATTCTTTTAGTATAGTTTTAATATAATATATATCATAAAATAATAAATCAAGCCTTCTGAAACATGGAGTCAACATTCTCATTGGTTTTACATCTTCCCTCTTCCTGGGACTCCTGTGAACACCGCCAGAACCAAACATTGAGAACTCTGTAATTTCATGATCACTGTGCCCCAAGTGGCCTCCAACCTCCACAAACATCAACTGCATGTTATGAGAAAGATAAGAGATGCCAAAGATTTTATGCACTCATGCTAACCCAAAGGGCTTGTATGTCTAGTAATGGTGATTTTTTTTATACCATAGATGAAGGAGAGGGACAGAACTTGATAAATAATTGAGTTTGTTCCAAAAAATTCAGTGTCAAAAAGTAAGAAATATACATGAAAGGGGGTGAAGAGAATGGATTTGCCAGAGCTAAGGAGTGTAGGAGGAGATGAAAGTAGAGATGTGGCTTTGAAAGAAAGCTTTGAAAGAAAGAAGCAGCATGGATAAGGGAGATTTGAGGCGATACACTGAGAGAGGAGCCACAGAGAACTAAGTTTCAAGTGCAGCTGAGCTGGAAGCGTTGAGAGTGAGACTGTATTATGGAAAACAGGAAATTAAGTTGAATATTCACAGTGGGGATGACAGCAGAGGGCACAGCTGGAGATGAAGACAGTGGAGAAGCTTGAAGGTTTGGATATGAGGGTTCTGCAAGTGAAAACAATGGGGATCCCAGCAATAAAAAGACTGATGTCATCACACTGGTAATAGGGAAAAGAAATGTGATATTATTCACATTAAGTCATATTCTCTGTGACTTAAATGCTCTTCAACAAACAGAGTTTACCTACCAGGTACACTACTAAGAGATCTTGAGGAGCAAAGATATCAGAAGAATATAGACATTTTAGGTGTAACAGGATCTGTAGGAGATGGGGAGACGAGTTTGAGGGTATGGCACAGAAAGTCATGTTAGAGAGTGAAAGAGGTAATTAGTGTGGGGGATCTTATCTGAGAGAAAGTCAAAAGAAAAGCTCAGAATGTAACCTGAGAAATGTCACTGTTTTTTATCAATTCTGCCTTTCCTAAAGATTTATAAAATACATTTATTGCACCAAGGAGTTGCTACAATGCTAGTGGACTACGGATACAGGAGCAGAAAGTTTGATGCTTAAAACAAATGAAATTGCCTCTTGGAAGAAATGTGTGACAGTCTTAATTTTTAATTTAGCTTTTAAATATTGATTAAATCTATTTGCATCTTCCATTAAAGTAGAAACAAGCTGAATCCTAATCTCATTTTGTCAGTGCTCTAGGATTTTGGGAAAAAAAATTGAAAAGCCTGAACTCTACTTTGAAGAATCAGCATGAATTTTGAGAAACCTCATATCTAGACACACAGGGTAGCATCTTTGGTTTTTTTAATGATAGGGTGTTTGTGGTAAATATGTTCAATTAGTCTTTTAAACCACTACACTTCAGGGAGTGATCTAGTATGAAGTCCATAGCTCCTATTCTCCTCTGCATTTTATGAAGAGAAAACTAACTTGGATTTCTTGAGAAAATAATGCATTGATTTCCTGAAAATGGCTAGAGAGTAAAGACACTTAAAGACAGGTTGGTGTTTTGTACCTTTTAACATCTTGGGGTGTCCTGTGCAAGACCTGATGCTGGACTTGAGGATCCTGGTGGATCCTTTCCAACTCTGCATATTCTATTATTCTGTGATATTGGACAGATTAGCAAACTGGGCTGTTTGTTTGATTATTTAAATAGAGAATATACTTCTCTTTAGTTTTTTATCACCACTCCTTGAGAAAATCAAGATGCAGCTCTACTTGGTGTTTCTTTAAATTTCTTTGAGAGGAATAACCCTTGACCAAGGGTGCTGTGGGGGCCAACAGGTTAGCAGTGCTTTTCTTCACTCCTGGGAAGTAGAACCATTGTGGTAAGGAGATGTTAGTGGTCAAGGGTGTAAAGGGATGTCACTAAGGTCAAATATATATCTGAGTTCAGAGAAGGAAAAGATCAGACATATCTCTCAATAGTAAGCCCTTATGAAAGGCAGAAGACCAAAAAAACCAAAAGTTTCAACTACAGAAGTACAGAAAATCAGTTAGCTACAAAGGCCAGTCAAGGAGCATATTTGCAAAGGATTTATGTTAAAAACAATAAATTGAATTAAACAGAATATTGAAATTTTGCCTTGGACAAAAAGGGAAAGTTTTTTCTTCAACTGTAAGATAGCACTAAAGTATGTGATATACTCGTTTGGCATATTAAGATGAGTTTGGGGAATAAGGAAGATACCTTAATTTTTGAGATTTCTGAGGCTGAGATTTTTTTACACTAAGAATGTTGGTTTGGTATTTGAAATTGATTCTTTTGCTTACTAATGGAAAGAAGATAAAGGGCAAAAAGTATTATAGGTTATACATAAATGGATAAATAAATATCCTGAATTATAAGGAACCTACCTGAGGAATGATTCTTTGTGGTTATTCTCCCTATCATGCCTTTTAACATCTTTTTTCACCAGGTTTTGCTAAGGTGAGCATAGAGAGAGGCTGTGACATAAATAAGAATACTGAAGTCATAACAGATACACAAGTTTTGTGTTTCAGTATCTTGTTTTTTCAGGCAATAAAAAAATATCTCTTAATAACTCTGTTGCTAAAATAGCTTAAATATTGTTGGCTGAAGTAAAATCTTACAGAAGCAAAAAAATGTTAATTGGGCACTACACATCCTGATTGTAAACTGATGGACAAAAAAATATATTCCTTTGATTTGATGACTATATTAAATTAAATCCTAGGTGTGTATTTTGGGATAAATGGCAGTGCAAATCTTAATGGCTAAATAGAAAATTCATTATTTTTTTCTTTTGCTGTTTTTTCTTTATAAGTATTTGGGAAGACACCAAGTGTCTGCTTTGAAAGCAATTTCAAAGCTATAACCAGATCCGAATTACCAATCTGTGAAATAACATATAGTTCATGCAAAGAAAATCTCATTTGTGAAACACTAAGTACCTCCTCTTTAATAATACTATGTCTAACTTCACCCACTTCTGTCCTCAGGTTTGTCCTTGGCAAAATGCTGTCCAAATGCAGAGGGCACATGCAGAAATTAACCCCTGAGGCCTTTAATTTAAGATACACCAAAACCCATGAGAATAAATGGAGTGGTTTTTTTTAAACACCAATTAAATTACCAGCATTACCAATATTTATAGTTTATGGAACAGTGGTGGAATGAGTCTACATTAGAGATTGCATACTCTGCTCCTCAGTTTGAAATACTTCCATGGACCTGAGCTGGATTTTTTGAGTGGAATAGGAGAAACAAAACAAGATAAACAGGCAAAATTATAACAGTAAAGTAGGGAGACTCTTTCAGGAAAAGACAAAGTTACACTAGCACTTCTTCTTTTGTAGGTGCTTTTGGTCACATAGTATTACAAACCATTCCTTCTCCACCAAGATTCACAGATCTTATTATTCCCTGCCTCTACAGTGACAGGATACTTTGAAGATGAATAAAGAACTAGCCAGTCTCTTTGAACTACAAGGGAAAAAAAGAAACTTTGGAAATATCAGTAAGTAATACTGTACTAACAACAAAATCACCAATCCCTTCTGCTGAATGTATGTAATCATACAACTTGTATTTGAAAATTAATAGTCAAATGGATGGATCCAATAAAAACTGGAGAAAGGGACACTCAGGCTGGGAGTGCACTTGTTGAGAAATACATTTCTTCAAAAGTACCATAAGTTTATAAGAAGATAGATAGATAGATAGATAGATAGATAGATAGATAGATAGATAGATAGATAAAGTAAGAGCAGAACAAAAGCAGACTAGAGTCTCAGTTTATGGAAATAAGTTTACGTGAATTCCTCAGTCTAAATGCCGCTGTCTTGCTGCATTTGTATTCTCATCTGTAGTGGAATGCTTCTGCAACCAAAGATAAGGCAATCAATGTGGACTGAACTCTGATTTATGATTAGTTAACTCTTAAACCTCTTTCAAATCTCTGCAGCCTAAGCAATCTTTCTAACTGTAAAGACATGACATCCATAATAAAAAAACCGCAGCATTCAAGAATCAAAAATGTCCTTTCTATCTTTTCTTCATTTATGGTATTATAGTATCACTTTGGCAACCTATTGATAAACATTGATTTCCTCTAAAAACTGTGGAATGGATTACAGACACTTTAATAAATCCACATATGCTGTATGGTATCCATAAGCTTCATGTCCAATGTAGTCCTTATGACTTATTCTAAGAGATATGTTACTGCTTTCCATATTGTTTCCATATGAAGTGACATGTGAAGAGACAGTGAACAGCAGTAAATTATAGCCCAGCTCTAAATTTCACTTACTAAAAGTATTACTCCCTGCAGGTTGACTGTAAACATTCAGTCAACTATTCTTCCCCCTCTGCTACATTTGGAGTTGTACAATTAAAATCCCCAGAAAGGAGTGATAGGTTAGCTCAGGAGAAATCTGAACAGAAAGAGTATTTGTTGTGCATTACATTTCTCTAGTGCTTTTGACAAGAGTAAAACCAGAAAGTTTACTTATTTAAGCAAATAGTAATCAAAGCTGATATAAATTTGAGTTAACACAAATGCCAGTATATTCAAAGAGGATGGGGGAATTATTGATTTTAAAAAAAGATGAGATATTTATGTAATAACATATTTAACAGGAATTGCTTAAGAAGTATTTTTAAAATGTATTCTGAATTTAAGAGTGTTACTATCAATTTTATCCTTAAAAGAGATGCACTCATTTAAACAAACTGAGCCACAAAATTTTTTGCCAAGAGCCACAGCACTTTTTTCCCCCCATATTTTCTTGCTTCTGAACTCACCCAGAATGCAGCACTTGCTTTTCCAACTTCTGGAGTCACCCCCTAACATAGTGCAGTCCCTGGGATAATGCTGGTTTAAGGAAGCAGCAATTCAACTAGCTTAGTAAAGCTGCCCTCTTAGGTCACAGACAAAGCAATTTCCTCATAGATATTAATAATTTTGTGCATGTAGGTAGCTGCTGGAAAAACAAAAGCAGATTATTTCATCATGAAGGAACTTGGGAGAAATGTGCGAACAGTGTTTGGGTTTTTGTGAAAAAGCACAGTTTTTTAGCTCAGATCTGCTTGGGGAGTGCTACCATGATACTCTGAGCATTCAAACCAGGCACCCGCCAGTGTAATTACAAATATGAGTTTGCATTACACCTCCTGTGAACAGAGGAAAAAAAGTAAAATCCATACCAAATCTATATTAGTGTTTTTGTTTTCTTTGCCAAGCTGAAATAATTAAGATAGAAACGATTTTGCACCTCATTAATTCCTAATCATTCCCTAGAGTTGCTGTTTTGCTTTGTTTGGACTTTTTAAATTATTGTTATTTTATTGAGTTTTCATTTCATTATCCTAGATGTCATATTTTGACAAGCTAGATCTAAGTTAAGGTCTAATCTAAATCAAATTGGTTTTCCTTCATTTCTTTGTTCAAAATACATACATGCTTTGTTCAAAAGACATAAATAGCCAAAATTACTCCTAAATATTTTCAGCCTTGAAGCAGTAGCATAAATTCTGTCCAGTGTGTATGTGCCTGTGATTGTCCATCATGAACATTGCACCAGTGCCTTCTTCCACCAAAAAAAGACCCCAAAAAACCCCAAAAACCAAAACAAAACACCAAATAACTCCTAAAGTCTGAATTAATTGAATACATTATTTATAAAAATTTTTATACCTGTGGATATTGGAATAACTTTCATATTTAAAGTTTGTATTCAATCTTGAGGATTCTTATACCTACTTGTGTGTGGACTTATAGTAGTTCCTTTATAGTATCAAAAGTAATTTTTAATATTCAGGAGACCGTGTCTTTCAACATATTTTAACAATAATTTATTTATTTAAGTGTGCAATCCCTGATCCATTCTGAATTTATAAATGGAATGTTTAATGGAACAAGAAACAAAATATTTTGAAAACCTAATTTGTTTGAAATTGTTTTAGAACAGGGAATATGTTGCTCTTGGGTTTTCCTACTCTCAGAAAATCTGAGATGATTATTATAGTTTTTTCCATGTAGAAAGGATGGGGCAAAACTCCAGAATTTCAAAATTCCAAGGTTTCAATGCCCAGAATTCCTAACCTGCATAAATTATTTATTTGTAGAGCCGCACATATGTTGGAAAGATGAGCCTTAGGAGCTGATTGCCAACTGACTGCCTTTTTCTGGCAGATGCATACTCCAACCTGTTTCAGTTTTCCTTAATTTTCTCAGGGTATTGGTATGAAATCTTCACATCACTGCATTCCCTTGCAGGACTTGGAGCCAGCTCGAGTTTGTGATTGTTCTGTGTGACAGCCTGAGCAGGCTCTTCTACCAAGAGCAAGGAAACCAAAATGGAATCATTGCTGCATGAGGAAATCACCACATAAAAAAGCAGAGATTAACAAAAAACTGAAGTGAACAAATCTGAAAGAACTAATATGAAATCAGTTATTTTGCTCTTCTATGTTTATCCTTGTTCTTTGTAAAACATTCAGGATAAAAGTTAAAAAGCCTTATAAATGTACATGTTGCTCATATAGTTTAGCTTGGGGCTGTGTAATACTTTCACTTTGCTTACCAAAGTCACACTCAGGTGAGCTGATTGTGACATTCCAACTGTCATTCCAGCTGTGACATTCCTTTGCTCACATGAAACTTCCCAGCCATGGTACACAGTGTGTGACCATAGGTCTAATTCGATAAATGTTGCCCTGATTCCATGTGTATATGATATTTAAATCACCTAGATGTAAAACAACTCCTAATTCTCCTGAAAAATATTCCAGGGATGGAAAGAAAACCTTGAAATATCTCACATCTTACATGTTTGGTAGGACATCTGTGGAAAAGAACATTGAGGCAATTATAAAGTTGAAGAATTGTACCATTTTATGATAACAAAAAAAAGTATATTTATTAAGGCAAATGTAATAATTGTAAATTGGAAGTCCCCCCTCTCTTCTATGTCATCTAAATTGTTATTGTCTAAGCCATTCTAGATCAATGCCTGTTCAAGTCTGGAAAATAAATTCAGGATAATTGAACTTGATGTTCATTCACCATCATTCTTTTTTACCAGACATTTTTGAGGGCAGCTTTGCAAGTCTTGGAATGCTTTCTTTATAGGAAAAAAAAAATATATATATTTGAGGAATTCTTGAATACAAAAATTTCTTTCAAAGTATATTTAAATTGCTGTATTTCCCTTTGCTGATATGAGTGGAAATAGGGAAGGGAAGGGAAGGGAAGGGAAGGGAAGGGAAGGGAAGGGAAGGGAAGGGAAGGGAAGGGAAGGGAAGGGAAGGGAAGGGAAGGGAAGGGAAGGGAAGGGAAGGGAAGGGAAGGGAAGGGAAGGGAAGGGAAGGGAAGGGAAGGGAAGGGAAGGGAAGGGAAGGGAAGGGAAGGGAAGGGAAGGGAAGGATGCTAATATGAAAAGGTAAGTTTTCTCAATTGTTATAAAATAGAGTAACACTTCTGGATTCCTTCTTGGGGACTCATTGACTATCTAGTAGATCTAGATATCGGATATATTGACTATGTAGATATCTAGATATATAGAATCTCAGTTTTCTGAAATCAGAATTCAAATGTTCCCCTGGGGACAAGAGAAGGAATATTCTGAATTTTTTGTTACACTGGGTGTTTTACCTGTCATTTCAATGGCAAACACCACCAGATTCCACAATGCAGCAGCTTTTCCTACTGATTTAAACAGCTCAACACCATCTGACATCTGATAAAACCCTGCTATTAGTCTCATCAAGAGAATTAATTGGGGGTGTATATTTTGATAAATTATGTTGAAGCAGTAAAATGTGTAAGAATTTAACTTGACTGTGAGGTGGAAGCCCCAAGTCCATTTCCACAAACAGACTTTTTTTTTTTTTAATGGCATATATAGATAAATTATGTATGAGTGAGAGAATCAAGGAAACAGAGGGAAGTAATGACAGAGGAGCGAGTAGGGTAAGGAGAAGTACATGTATCAAGCAGAGACCAGACTAAGAAATCAAGTGGTACTTTCTTTTGCAGATGGGAGAACTGCATCAGCTATGCCCTTTCATAAAACAGGTGAGACTGGTTTGTCCCAGTGTGCTCCTCCTCAAGGTAGTTCCCTTAGCTCTGTTAACCAAACTGCTGCCTCACAGAAGAAAAACCCAAACTACCAAGGACACCTGTCTTAAAGGACATATTGCTGCCATAGAGATAAAATTCAGAGACGCAAAAAACACTGGGGAGAAAATCACATTTGTCTTTGGGATTTTTAACAGAAAAAATTCTTGTATACTTCAAATATTTTTAAACAGGGTTCCCTGGTGCCATTTAATACATGGTTCCTTGGAAAGATATTACAGATGTCCTCTCAGGTGAAGAAGCTTTATTTTTGGACTGCATGATCAGATTTTTTGCTATTGTTTAACTAAAAAGCAGTGGCTTGCAATGCCATTGTGTCAGCTACAGAACTATAATGCAGCTATGATCAGTAATCTTCTGAGTCCTTTGTGTGAAGGTAAGTAGGAAATTTTTGCCAAGGAAAATTAATGAGTCTGTGAGACCTCAACTTTACTTCATTTTGCCTTTTCTTGGCTTTTAGAGTTGCTGGTACTTTTGTAAGTGAGTAAATTTTAAAAGATGTAAATTATTTTACCTAAACAAGTGAAAAATTAAATTATTTATCAAATTTTTCCCTTTTCAGACTATTCAGATCTCAGTCACCCAATTTGGCAGTGCCTAGAATGACCCAGTTAATATAACACCAGTAGGCAGTGCATTTTAGCTTTGTTTGCAAACCTGCACATTGGAAGTCAGTGCTTAAAAACAGTGTAGCATTATGTACTCCTGCAGTTCTCATTTTGTAGTCACCAAGGTATTCTGTTCCCTTATTCTATACAGCACAGCCTACTGTTTGTTTTAGGTGTGCTTCTAAATGTGTGAGGTTTGCACTTCTCCTTGAATTATGTAGTTATGGTTCAGTTTATTTTTCTTGATACTACAAAGGGATTTTTCTTCCCTTTCTACTCTGTAACAGGAAAAGAAATACTCTCAGCTGTTTTTTCTGTTGTTTGTTGGTTTGGGATTTTTTAAAAATGAACCTACACAGTTCTTAGTCAATTGAATTTTATTACTCGTTGTTCAATTATAATTTGGAATGGTTTTTTCCTATCCCTTTGCATAAGGTCTTAGAAAATGTTAGATGAAAAAAATAAAGAATAATGTAACAAGTTTATGTTTTTCCAATAAAAATGGTAGTTTTCTACACTTTAAAAAATGGATTTTGAAATGCAATTATTATCACATCCCTATCCCCATGTTTGTACATACGTACGGGTATATTTGTGCATGTGACTCCTGTCAAATAAGGTCAATTGATTAAACACACAAATTAATGGCAGTGGATATTAATACATCTTTGTAATTCATGTCCTTGAAGGCAGTGGAGGGAGTTTGATTCTGCTCCCTTATGTATTGTTACCCACTCCATCAAAATAGGGTCAATGGGCAACATTCTCCTCCTTTTATTCCCAGCTGAAGAAATCAAAACCCTACCTAGCAACAGAGCTCAGAGTGCAGACTGCCATGCAAACTACTCACCAGTGTTGGGTAATCAAGCCCTGAGGTACAGGCTAATATTGATGAACGTGAGATGGCCACTTGTCTTCTGTGTTATGCCTCATAAAGCCCTGGGACTTGATCTGTTCTATATGCCTGCATCAATCTCTGTTTTTAAAGGAAACGAAGCCTACCTGCTCCCATTTCCTGATTGCTAATACTTAAAAAATACAAATACTTTTAGCCCATAACATATTTTACAAAACTAATTGGAATTTGCGATACATTTCTTTCAATCCTTATGTTTTATGGATGGAAATATCTTTTCAGCTTCTCTGTACTGTTCCAGAATGCCATCATATTTGATAGATTAGGCTCAGTCTTCATCAGGACTGTGCTATATGAGAGAAAAATTTAAGACAGGGAATATTTATTTAATAGTGTAGAGGGGTGGAAAGACATGTTCTACATCACTAATAAATCCGCATATTCATTGGTAGATAGTTGATAGTTCTATGGAAACTGGTTCTTTGGAGAAATGTCCTGCTGTGATAAACACAGACACACAGAGGTCATGGCTTGTGGACAGGACAGAAAAGCAATCTTGTTCTCCTGATGAAAAAGCAGTGGCAAATGGAAGTGCTGAACCAGCATGACTTGTCTGCCTGCCAGGAACAGCTATTTTGGTGCAATGCCAGGTGGACAAATGCTGAATTGCTCCTGGCCTGTGAAGGTGGAGGGAAGTAATCCAAGCGTAGGTTAGCAGAGCTGGCATGACTCAGAAATAAGAGAGGAGAAGCCTGGCTCATATCCAGGTGAAGGAATAGCAGGGTGGATCAAGGTGGGGAAGAAATGCAGTTTGTAAGTCCGTACACATGAACCTCTTCCCTTGGAACCAGCGGTGCAGCCACATCACAATATGAGCTCCAGAGATGAAATAATGACAAAGGCTGATTTTGAGAGATTCAGTAAGAATCATTGTTCTTTATTATCAAAGTGTATTAATTTTGACTTTACCTCCCCACACAACCTTTCTGCTATTTTACAACTGTCCTTTGCTTGGAAACACTAAACTGCTGTGCATCGCTGGTGCAGGCTGTGTGTAGATGCTGCCAGGCTCTGCAAATGTGGCAAACAATGCAATTCCCACAATGTGAATTCTGGCCAGCTCACATATGAGCTGTGAACCTCAGCTACAGAGCTACCTTAAAAACAGTCCAGAAGTCTCCAGATGAATGCAAATCTAGAGTAATAAAATTGTGATTCCCAAGACAAAGTGATGAGAATATGGGTTATTTAACAGGGACAAGAGGAAACAATCTCAAGTTGCACCAAGGGAGGTTTAGATTGGAAATTGGGGAAAGAAATTCTTCACCAAAAGGGTTGTTACACACTGGAAAGTGCTCCCCAGGGAGTGGTAAAAATCATCATCCTTGGAGATATTTAAAAGAAGCTGAGTTGTGGCACTCAGGGATATGATTTAGTGGTGGACTTGGCAGTGCTGGTTTAACAGTTGGACTTGATAATCTTAGAGGTCTTTTAAAACCTTAACATTCTCTGATTCTATGATTTTGATCACATAATAACACCTTGTAGTTTTCAAATTATTTTGCTTACTGAAGTTTGCAAGACTCACTTTTTTTTTTTTTTTTTTTTTTTTTTTTTTTTTTTTTTTTTTTAATGTTTGGAAATCATCTCTTTCCTGAGAAGAGCACAGAATTAAAACTGGAAATGTATATACACATTGATATGCTGTGGTCACACAATAGCATGCAAGAAGTAACACCTGTAGGAGTTCCTCCATTGTACTAAGTGGAAACATTCATGGCTTGGGAGATCCAAATTCAATTTTTTTGTGCCCATGGCAGGCTGAGTTGGGACTAGATGATTTTAACTTCAATTCCAGACCTTTAATATTCCATGTTTCTGTGAATTCCCTTTCTCTGCTTCATGGATTTTCAGTCTGTATTTCAAGTTTCTGAATAGAGCTCAAACCACTGTAATTGCAGTAGTCCACGTAGGCTTCGCTCAGTGTCTATTAATATTATTTTCTCTTCTGAATGAATATTCAGTAGTAGAGGGACTGAGTCTCTGTGATCTCCTGAGTTTTACAGTTTGTGCAGAGTAGCATTTTTGTGTTTTGGGTGGTTGGGTTCGTCTTTTGCTTGAGGGTGAGGAATGAAAAGCCTAAGGGAATATTAATTTAGCAGTTATTAATTTGAAATTATGCATTTTTGTATACTCTTCATGAACTGTTCTACTTTCTTTTAAAAAATATCTAAGCGTTGATAGTGGTTTTCTGGGAAATGCGGCACCTAAGTATAACATCTGTTCTGGAATACATTCAGTTTTTTGTAGAAGTGGAAAAGCATGAAGAAAATACAATTATTATAATTAATCACCTATAATTAAGTGATTGTTGCTTGGTGAGTCCCTAGAAATCAGGAGGTGGTAGGATCAAATTAACTGAGGGAGATTAAAAAATTTGAATGGTCCCCATCCCATGGTGACTGGATGCACAACCTCCCTGTTGCTTGACCATAAACACTGCTGCTTGTGCCAGTTTTGTGAAAGCAGCCCCTCATTTTCTTCACTTTTCCCTTCTTCTCTGAAATGCAATCTTTTATTTTGGCTCAGAGGAAAGCAATTTCATCTAAGTTTGGTTTTGGGGAGAAAAAAGCCCACGTTGATTCCATTTGTTTTTCTAAGTGGGCTTAATCAGTCAGTGAAGCGGACACGGGGTGGGGGGCATCATTGATCTGTGTGTCCCAGCCTGATTCTCCTAAAAATTTTGCCCTTCTAGGCCAAGGAAACAAACTATGTGTTTATTTATTCAGAACATGAACGAGGATGAAACTCAATGCACAGGAAAAAATGCTGTTTGGGTAAAGGGAGTTCTGTTTACTTCCCCACAAGTAGCACTGTCTAAATCCTTACCCAGTACACTGAAATGCTTACAGTGCTTTGCAGGGCTCTGTCTCTAACTTGTAAATACACAGGAAAGAAGAAAAGCAGCAGTAACAGACTAAAACAGTAGTAATGAACTGTGGAGTCAAACTGCTGATAACAACAGGAGTTTAATATCAGCCATTAACCTCTGCAATATCCCTGCATTCAACTTGGAACCAGCTCTCAGAAAATATTACCTTCCCTATTGATATGCAACTGAGAGAAATATTCACTTCTGAAGGGCATGCAATTACAATATCTACTGTTGGTTAACAGTGTTGAGAACAAAAGAACTGAAGTAATGGTGAAGCTTAAAATGTAGGGATGCTCAAAATTTTGCAAGCAATTTTTTTTTTTTTGGTGGAAGAGTTTGTCACTTCTGTGCAGCTAAATGATTTCTCCTGCAGAGTATGCAGGTTATCTTCAATAGTTAAAGATGGATTTTTGAACTGCAGGAGGCAGGGAGGTGCCTGTCTTGCAGAAACTTCAAGCAAATTCTCTGAGGTAACTGAGTAACTGAATGAGTTCATGTGCAAGTACAAACACACTACAGGAAAAACATATTTCTAAATGTGGTAGTGGAAAGAGAGGGAGACTAAGCATTTCCTTCAGTATCATGTTTTAAGCAGCTCTTTTCTTTGAAAAGACTCCTGCTAGCTCATATGATGGCTTGAGTTTTCATGATGAGAAGTGACCGAGTTTGTCAGGAAGAGATGATGTATTTTATTGACTAGAGTGCACCTTCTTCCAGCTTTATCAGACAAGCTTCTGGGAACAGTCTGAAGTACATGCCACAGTCTGGGAACACAGTCAGAAGCAATACAGCAAGGGTAACAAAAGTAGTATTGCTTCCTGCCAAACACTACCTTGCATTTATCTTTAGATTGTTGTGGATACAAATAATGTTATTGCTATGAAAATAGTACCAAAGGTGGGGTTTTTTTCGGTTTTGGAACTTCTCACAGGTCTAATTTACAGCTCTGGAAACATTTAATTCTTTGAACCATTATTATGCTTACTGCTCAGTAAAACTTGATTCCCTAAGCTCAACTCTTCTGGAAATTATAAAGGGACTTATGTATTAAAGTATATGAAACATTCAAACTTCCTTTAAGTTCCTTTCATTCCCAAGTTTTACGTTCAGTATGTAGAACAACAGTAATCTGTGGTTCTTTCATTCTGTGAATATTTGAAAGCTTTTCTCCAGCACTATTGGTCTTTGAGATGGTTTCACATTATCTCATAACTTTGCCACCTTAAAACACCATGGTATTTTAATCATGAAATGCAAACAAAGAAACAACAGCAACAAAAATCCACAAAAACTGTCCCCTGGAAATGCTGCAGTAATTTTGTGATGCAATTAATGTATAATTAATTGGTAATGTAAGCATTCCTCTTAGCCTGTCATATTATAATATTCTTTTCAAAATGGATCACAATATGAAAGGAAAACAAATGATGACCTTTCAGCATGACTTAGCTTGCCTATATAATATTTTTTCTCCTCCAGCTAATTTCTCTCCTTCAGGGGGAAGGTGAGGACAGTTATTTGAAATGCTGAAAAAGTGGGAAGAATCTTCAGGATGTTTTGCCGGAAACAGAGAGAGACCAAAATTAAAAAATTAAATAACCAACCCCCAAACCCCCAGGAAAACAAGCGCCTATGTGCTTAACAACATATCTATATTTTTCCATCTTATTTAATTAAATTGTGTGCTTTGGGTTTAGATACCAAAAGGAAAATATTAAATTACAACAACAAAACCCCAGACCAAACAACTCCTCTAAGAGTTTTAGCACCAAAGGAAAAAAAAACTCTCTAAGAAATCTTAAACATTATAGTTCTTCACCATATTAAATGTGGTTCTTCATCACTGTCTCATCTCAATGTCAACTTTTTTCTTCTCTTTTGTTCCATCAAGAAAAAAAGTCTTACTTCAGAGGCTAGTTCTTAACACTTTGTAGACTCCATTTTTTAAATCACACTGATTTATCTCTACCATCTTTTTTGCTAGTTCAAGTTCATTCCTAAGTTGTTTTGCCTCCCTAATGGATTTTATTGATAACCATAAGCAGTCTACTCCAAGCATCTCTTTTAATCTTCCATCTTGCAGATTCATAAACAGGTTATTTTAACTGTTTCAAATTTCAATGATGGTACGTATTAAGGCTGTTCTAAAAAGATGAAAACAAGATTTAAACCAAGAAAAGGGTTGGGAAACCTCTTATATGAATTGACCTTTTTCATCCTTAAAATTCTCAAATGTTGTAGTTTTTCATGCAAAGTGAATAGGGCACTACACCAAAATCAAAAAGTAGCATACTGGGACTTTCAGAATCCCAGTGGTGAAGCAGTTAAAACTTTAAAAAAATGTCCAATATTTAAAATATTGAGATAAACTAAAAGAGTTTGCACTATTATAAGCATGATGTATACCATCTTTTCAGTAAAATTTTGCTGTCGGGTATAATGCTTGATGCATTAATGCCAATTATTCAGTTTCTTTAAAAAGGGTAAAAAAAGAGCACCATTCTCTTGGGCAAGACATTATTCAGGATAATGAAAATTTCTTAGTTGACATGTTTATGGTATGCTGAAAGCACAATAGAAAATATATAAAAAAAACCACTTCAACTTCTACATGATAAATTTGTTCACTCTTGCTAAAATAGTGTGTTTATTTTTAGCTCTCCAGGAAGTGTTATCACCAAGCTAATGATAAAGCCGTAACTTTCCACTTTGAGGTCTTAATCAAAGTTCCTCTTTCTTTTAAAGAATAAAAATGTTACAAGTTACTTCTTGAGATTCAAAGGGTGGCTATACTCCTTAAAACAAGGTGGTGAGACAAAATTCTTTGGGAAACCCCTATGCACAGCTGCATAATATGACCAAAAGCTAAGGAAATGCATGACTTGGTTCCTCTCATGTGCCCCTCTCCCACTAAAAAATGGAAAGGGTATAACTTATCAGTTTCCTATAAATATTTCAGAAAAGAAGGCTAATGTAACAGGCAGAGTTTTTAGCAATATATGCACCATCTTTTTGCTGCTTCTTTCACCCAATGCCATCTCCCCCATGCCAGGATATTTTTTTCAGTAGCAATCCTTTCCAGAAGCTAATAGCAATAAAAATATCTTGTGTCAGAAGCCAAGAAACTGCTTGGCATATATAACAATAATTTTTTTTATATACAGGCCACAGCCATATCCTAATTATTTGGTGTTGTTCTAATTTGATTAAAGAACTTTAACATGCAAGTTTTTTGTAAGATTGAAGCTGAAGATTATTGACATGAGCAGACCAGTGCCATTGGGGTGATGAACGATATGGGTATTTGAAAAGAGAGGTTACTTTAAAGAATATAATGTATCATGGTTTATTAAACTTCAAATAATTATTGTTAAAAAGAGCCACCTTTTTTTGCTGTCAGCCTAATTATTTTTCCTTTTAGATATTTTTTGTCTGTATTTTCATCCTCCTTTTAATGAAAATCCTTCCTGTACATCTACATCTTTGCCTCCTTACGCTGTTTTTATTCTCTCTTTCCTTTTAGCACCATTTTGCTTGTTCTCTCTTTATACTCCTACTTAGTAAAAACAGTGACTGCAAACTTTTCCTGCAAGTCGCTACTACCTTTCAGCAGATGGCACTGTTATTTAGTCTAACTAGCAGGGCAAGATAATTAGCTTAAACCCCTTTCTTAAACAATGAAATAAAGACACCTTTTTGACTGCATTTCCTCCTTAAAAACAAATCCAGTGGCAAAATTACTGATAAAACGCTGCAACATTATTTTAACCGTGCAAAAATATGTTTCTAGATGCCAGATCTTCTTTAAAGGGGCTCTGGAACCATTAGAAAAACTGCTTCTCTTAGCAAACAAGTTTTGGGGGGGTGGGGGGAAATTTATAGCGTGCACATAACCTCATTGGCCTCCAGCCCTGCTGTGGTTGGTATGGTTACCTTTGTGTGTGTGGGAGGCAGTGCTCCAGGCAGGAGTGCAGCTGCCCTGCCCGTGCGTGGTACCCGCTCGCCTGGCACCGAGCCCGCCAGGCTCCGCACTGCAGGTTCCCACCGACGCCTGGGGAGCCTGGTGGAGAACAAGCAAGTGCTCTGCCAGTGCTGTCAGAAAAACATGCAACTTCTGTCAGCTCCAATTACGAGGAGAAGATGAATCGCATCTCTTAGCTCTGTCCCCGGTGGCACTCTGGCTGCTGCTGGAAGGCAGTTGTAAGCAGGAGTTTCTCCAGTCTGCTGCCAGCCCCACTGTTTTTCCAGCAGCTCCATTTTGAGGTTCCCTGAGGTGGAAAACCATATTCTATTAGTTGCTCCAACTGATCCACGAACTTCTTCTTGCAGTTTGCTCCCATGGTGTTTCTCTTACAGTTAGCACTGGTTCTTTTACCCCTAATACACCCCGTGGCCTTCCAGGTTCAGCTGCCTTTCGTGTTCTTGCCAGAGCAAACTCCGAATGGTTGAGTTGCAACTGCTACCTCCTGTTGTGCTTCCACCATTTGGGAAAGAGCAGGAAAAGTGGACTGGGATAGGAAAAAAGTTAGATGTGAACAGGGGACTCCTTGTGACCAGCAATACTGGGCTGAAGGGGCCCGCCTCGAGTAGAGGCAAGTAAATAAGAGACACCTTACAGGACATGGCCATGGGCAAGGCTCTCACAACTTTTCTGGGTACTTCTCTGAAACACCTGAACAAGAGGATGCACTGGATGTCTGTGTGAAGTTACAGGACTGCTGCCTCACTCAGATGATATTGGCAGGAGGGTACAGCTCACACAGCTGTAGTGCTGTGATGGGCAGATAGAGGCTCTGGGAAGTGTGGCTGGGAAGGTAGGGAGAGAGAGCTATAGGAACGCATAAAACTCTGCCTAGACATGGACAATGAGCCAGTCATGAACTGGGCAAGAGCAGGCTGACAAATATTGGGGATTTCGTGGTGGGTGTCTGCTACACACCACCTGATCTGGAGGAAATAGAATGATGAAGTCTTCTTCAGGCAAGTGGAGCACCCTCATTTTTGCCAGATCTCATCCTCATGGGTAATCTAAACCATCCTAATATCTGCTGGAGGGGTAACACAGGTTTGGGTACAGTAGTGACAACAACTTCCTAACACAGATGATCGAGGAGTCAACAAGGAGAGGGCACTCTGATGGGTGAGGTTGATCCAAAAACTGATTAGGGTCTTCAGCAGCCTTGACTGCAGGGAATATGTAATGGTGGAGATCAGGATACTCAGATGAGAAAACCATGCTAAAAGCACAATCACATTCCTGGTCTTCATAAAAGCAGAATTTAGCACTTTCAGGGCCCTGCTTTAAAGAATATGATATATTAAAATCCAGGAAGAAAACCAAAACAAAACAAAAGCAGACTCCAGGAAAACTGGTTGACTTTCAAGAGTTGCAGGAGGCCTTCATGGATGAACCAGGATCTCCTGACTAGGTTCAAATGTTAAAAGGAAGTAGATAAAAGATGGAGGCAGCATTGGACAATCCAGAAAGAACACAGAGATACTCTCCAAGTATGTGGGGATAGTATTATGAAAGCCAAAATCCACTTGAGTTTACATCTGACAAGGGATGTAAAGAGAGACTTCTGTAGGCCCAGTGCCAGCAAAGTTAAGAGCCTTTTCTCCCTTTTCCCTTCACTCTCACTTACCTCAACCCTCCTAAGCATTATTGTTGCTCTCAACAGCAGGCTCTTCTAATTTACTTTACTCCAGCCACCACTATGGAAGATGCACAGTTCCTTAAATATCATGTCTTTTCCTATTTGCCATCTGAGTTGTATTTTTTTCTATACTTCTCATCTCTGCTTCTCATTCCTTTCATGGTCCTTTTTCCCTTGACTATCAAGCCACTTTCAAGAGGCAGTGATAGTCCACCACCTCCCAGACAAATGCAAAATTAAGGCAAATTAAGTTGCCAGGTTTTGTACAGTATTTGTCTATGATTCATAAGCTGAGAATGGAGGTACAGAAGCAAAGCCTTTTAGATGCTGTACTTTTATTTCTGAAAGGCTTCCTGCTGCTGTTCCCATGCCCTCCATTGCTCTTACACAGCTTCCTTCTGTGTTTCATGCTTCCTGGTGCATGTCCATGTCCCATCCTGTCAGAGTATTTCCATTGTCCATTTGCCATTCACTGAACACTAACCAAAGTCTTTTATTCTTCAATCATGTTTCTGTAAGTTTCCCTGAAAGCCTTTTAAAGTTCTTTACAGTTTTGTCTGTCTGCTTAATAATTAGAAAATCTTATGAATTCTTTAACTTCAGATGTGACTTTCCTACTCATACATTCTCCTTAGCGATGATTCTGCAAATTTTTTTTAGAATAAGTTGCTCATCACAGGTTCCTTTCATCAAGACTTAATCCTTACTCCAAATGTTATGTTGCAGTTGCTTTCCAGTCTTGCTAAAAGGGAGAAAGTTAATGTTGGAAAGCTTCCAAGTGCATCAAAGTGAGGAAAGGGTGCTAAACAGTAATGAATCTGTGAGCAGATGGTGTGGCTGTGTGATTGCTATGGAAAATATTTAGATTTTAATAAACATACAAATATTAGGAGAAAAAAAATAATTTCAATTCTGTTATTATTTTTATTTAAACATATTTTTCCTGGAAACGTTGTAATATGAAAACCATGTTTTCACAAGACTGTCATTTAACGCCATTAACAAATAAGAGTATCACTGCAGATGAAGTTGTTTTTCAAATCACATCCTTGCATGCTTATTAGAATAATTTTATGGCATATAAACATCATTTACATACGAATTGTGGTAGTATCCTATTATCTTTCTTGCTGAAACAACTCTTCTCACAAGAATTTTAGGTTTCTGGATTAAAAGGAACAAAAATATTTTGGACACTGAGAGATGAATGAGTTTACTACAAATTTAATATAATCTAACTTGATGGTTGCAAAAAGCCCTTTATCTGTTGGACTACAGATGAACAGAAACTGCCCTCTTATTGGGCCAACCAGGTAGTGAATCCAGAAAATGTGGATGGAAAATGTGACTACTGTGTTCTGAAGAAGCCAGGATATAACACAATAACAGCCTTATTTTTTTATTAACTGTTATTGTCCTTTTTTGACATGAAATGTTTGAGGTTTTAAAATATTTAATATTTCAAAAATTAACTTCAACAAGAATGTGATGAAATCTGATCTGTGTTCTTTGTTTAAATAGATCATCTAGAATTGGATAAGCGTGAGAATTGTTAAGCTTTTGAAGAGGCTAATTAATCATACTCCATGAATTTTCCCTTCTTAAATTGCCTTGTTTTTTCAGTAAAAATACTGTCTTACAGCCAAAATATTTGCTGTCAGAAAAAACCTCCAGATTTTAGCATGAAACCCCCAAAACTCAATATTTCTGAAACATTTTGGTGTAAATCTCAAAAAGACACATTAAAAATATTTTGTCTACCCCTTCGGAAAAATGATTGTTACCCCTCCTGTTTCCTTTCCACCACCCAAAGCTGAAATAAATTGCTTTATTACAGGTAAGAGTTTCAATGTTTAGCATTCTTTGATTCAGAAACATCCCAGCCTCCTTCTCTGGCTCAGACCAGAATAAAACCTGCCCCAAGAGGAAGTGTCATATACAAAGGAAGACTTTATTTACATACTAAAAAAGCACAGAAGGTAACAGAAACAGATGCACTTTTCTGGTATTTGGTAGTAAACTGATTTATGAGGTATAAAACTATTTAAACTACCTAACTACTTCATGAGCATTGATATATCAGTAATATTACACATCTTCACCATAGATTTCATTTGATTTAATTCTGTAATATTGTTGGAGCTCCCATTTTCATACATGTTCTTATCTTTTGACTTAGTCTTACCATTGATGGGAAGAAAAATGCTCTCTGCCTTATTGAAAGAGCAAAATTTATTGGAAACAACATTCTTTAAAATTTTGGAAATCCTCTGAAGTATCTGAGCAATTTTTTAATATCTTGAAAATTCTTCTGTATATTTCTTCCTTATTCCTTTTCTTTGCAATAATATTGCTGAAACATTTTTGCAGTTTTTCAGACAAGATGTTATTTTAAGATTTTTTGTTTGTTTTAAATAACAATTTTTAAAAAGACCAATTTTGTAATCCTTTTACATAATCAGGGAGAATTATTGTTGTTACTCAGGGGGAATTGTTGTTATCCATCCTTGAATGGTATTGCTTTGCAAGGAACTGAAACTTTAAATTAGGTTTTGGTTGTTTTGGGTTCATTTTAATATTACAGATTATTTTCTTTAACCACTTTCTTATCATTTTTGATGGAGCAAAATATTCTTACCTACTGCAAAATATCTGACATGAGATGAATTATTAATAATGGCAAACTACCAACCTTAGCAAATTGTGCCTCTTGTGCTTTTGAAAGTAGGACTCTTCACACATCTAGAATAAATGTTTTCTAATTATTTTTTCATTTATCTAGGAAGAAAAAATAGTTGGAGGTCAGGGGTCTAGGTTAAAAAAGACACTGAATTTTGCATAGATCTAGGAAAAAAGTATCTCTTTAAAAATCCCCAAACTTAGTTTTTCCTTATCAGAATGTATTTACCTATTGGGGTTTATTTTGAGAAAATGTATGGCTGAAGCCTAGGTAAGAGAATACCACATTTCAGAAGCACTGAAGACTATCAGCACTTTTCTTTTCATTCTAAAAACTAATTACAATACAAAAGTTAATTTTTAATTAGATGCAACTCATTTAATGATGATATAAAATTACTTCCCAGCTATAATAATGTAGTTAGATAAGGTATATTTTAATTAGTTCAGATATCTTAAATTGGAAGTACGGGAAGGCATCGATTTGGACAAATGCACAGTTAGATGCATTTCAAGTAGGAGGACTGCAATTTATTCACATGACCAAACACAAAGGTAAAAGCCTTTTCAGGACTATTAATAACCAACTGAGGAACCTGGTTCTAAAAATCCTGAAGGAAGCATATGGTAAGGAATCTATTACGTTAATTATAGTGGCATCAATTAAATCCTTACTCCATTAGAATAATAACTATACAGAATATTTCGAACCAGAGCAAAGTATATGCTTATATTTGTACAACTGTATTTTAAATTGAGCTTTCTCAATGGCAATGTGGGAATTTCAAAGCTTGCTCCCACTTTCTTTTTCAGTTTAACTCTCTACAAGGAGACTGTTGCAATTTCAGATCAAGAAGTAAAAAGCCAGAGGAGATTTATAGTGGGTTGACCGGACTTCAGTGAGATTTGGAAGATTTTCCAGGGATTTTATTATTAGATACATATCCAAAGCTAGTAGGATTCTTTGTGATGCTGAATAAATTGCCTCAGTGTGACAGGAGTAGAAAGCCTGTAATGTGTTTATGCCATCTGCAGGGAGGAAACACAAGAGATTTTATGGAGCTGATGCAAAAGTGCTTGGTGACCAAACATAGTCCAGGATTTCCCATCTCAGGACGAGTTGGTAATAGAAATTCCTGGATAGTGCACATCAATAAACTCTATAACTCAAATGGGCAGTGAACAGTTTACTGAGATACATTTTCTGTGGTTAAGTCTGGTAGTCAGGCTGGACAGTACACTTTTAATCTGCTCCATCATCTTTCTTGGTACTGAGGTCAGGCTGACAGACCTGTAATTCCTTGGATTGTCCTTCCAATCCTTCTTGCTACATTTGTGGGTGTTACATTTGCTAATTTCCAGTCAACAGGGACTTCCTCAGTTACCAAAAGTGCAGGTCAATGAATGATTGAAAGCAGCTTGGCAAGCTCTTTTGCCAGCCCAAAGATCTGTGGGTGTGTGTTTGGCATAGCAGGTCACTAACCATTCCTCCTGCATTTTTCACTCTGCTCCCCATCACTGACTTCCAGCTCTGAGGGATACTGAGTGCAACTGGTTTTGTTACTAAAGACTGAAGCAAAGAAGGCATCAAGTACTTAATGCTTTTCCTCATCCCTGACAGTATGCTACCCTCTGCATCCAGCCAAGGCTAAGGATCTCCTTAAGCCTCCTTTTGCTGTTAATCTATCTATAGAAAGTGATATCCAGTGGTCAGTGATTTTTATATGTCCTCATCCCTTTTTTGCAGGTTTTCCTTATAAAGCATGCTGCTCCCTGAATGTGGTTTCTGCAGCTGAAGGACAATGCAGGGCTGCTTTCTTCCCTGGAATTCCTAAACCCTCTTCCTGCAGCAGCCCCAAGGCCCCTCTTATCAGCCAGAGATGAGGGGGCCAGGACAGCAGGGAGCATGCTGGGGCAGTGCTTCACTGCAAGGATGTGCCAGCATGAGGACCAGGGGATGTCTCAGATAAAACATCATTTGGCAGCTTTCCTGTCTGCTTCTTCCCTTTTTTTCTCAATTTTTTGTTTAAGATTATTTGGTGTGAAGATTAGCAACCTTCCCTCATTTGCACACACAAGCTTTTCTAACTGATGGCAAGTAAAGCAGAAAAAGATGAAAAGGGAAACAACTTGTGCATCCAGCTTAGGTGTGTAACATCCCAATGATATTTATAGAGTCTTTATCTGTGGCCTGAGACTGTTGTTGCTTCTCCAGCCAGAAGAACTTGGATTATATTACATATCCTCATGAGAGTTTCTCCTAACTTTCCCCCCCTGATGACTGACAATCGTTATCATTATAGCTTATCATTAAAATTATCATTGTAGCTTACTTTGTACAGCTTTCAGTCACTGTGGGAAAGTGAATATTTCTGGGAAAGGGAAGGACCTGTGTGCTATCTCAGATAGGCTGTGGGGTAAGTACCAATCCAAAGCTCAAAATTTCCTCCCTTCTTCTGTAAATAACTTCAGTGCAACTAATGTAGAGGAGGAAAGAGCAATCCTTCAGTAGCAAAATAGAATAGACTTCTCTAAAGTAGAGATTCAGGACAGTCCCGACATAGTAATTAGGAAATTTTCATCCTCTGTCCTTTCAAATAAAAAAATGAAGTTCCACAGAGATTAAGCAAATGGTAGAGGCCATTCTTTCTATGTGGTTTCATTTGACATAAAAATGCACAAGGATGTCTCTGGTTATGTCTCAGTTTAAAGCTGAGTAATTTTCACTGGAACATCTTGATTTGTCAAAGCAGAAATTCATCAGGTCTAGCTGACAATCATTTGTTTCTGAGCAATCATGGATCTTCACAGGAGATGGGGACTGCTTGCCTCAGCCTTGCTATGGATGCAGCCCTTTGGCTGTTGGGCATCTGCTGTGAAAGACAGTTCTGAAGTGATTCCCAGCTGCTCCAGAGTCAGTGTTCCATGGGAATCCGGAGTTCACTGATGCAGAACATGCTAATAACATCCTGTGCAAAGATGAGCAGGGTTCTCCTCACCACTGGAAGGAGATGCAGCCTAAATGACTGCACTGCTGCACTGAGGTGGCAAACAGCACACAAAATCTTCTCTGCCCCCTGAAAAGGCAGGGCAGTAAATCTACTCTAAGAACCTGAGACTGATTTTTGTAAAAGTGTGTGGGACAAGAATTTTTATTCTCCGTAGTTTTATGTGTATTTTTTTGCTGTCTCACGTGCCCCATGTCTTTCCAGCCACCCCTCCTTGTCCTCCTGCCCACATCATCAGGCACAATTGCACAAACCCATCTGATAGTTCACATCAAAGAGAAAAACTGCACATCCTCCTTCACAATTCTCTCTGGCAGCACAAGAAATATCAAAATACAACTCTTCACAGTAAATAATTTCTAAAATCAACACTCCTTGTCATTTTACAGGTAAAATATTTAAAACATGTTTAAAGTAACTTGTCTTTAATCTAGAGACTGTATATTTTTTCAAGCATTATACTTTTTCCATTTATTATAAACACACACATTTGTGTGGACATATGTGTATGTACACATACAAGAAATGCTCTCTTTCCAGAAATGCTCTGGTCTCCAAGTCAGTTTTAAAGATACAGCAAAGACATGGGATAAAAGCAGAGATTTTGAGATTTTTGCATCTAAGGATTGACAAATGCAGCATGATGAATAAATTAATTTTATATTATTCCTAAAATCTGGAGATGAATACATTAACAAATTAAACTTCAAGAGAGACATAATTTAGTGTCTCAGTTCACAGTCAGATTAATGAAAGAATCATGCAAAGAGTGATAGGACTAAACAATATCAAATTACTTCATTTATGTCAGTGGCAGATGCAAAGGTTTCCATCTAGAAGTTTTAATAGCTGTTGTTAGGGGTTAGTATTACAGAAATAAAACAAGTTTTCACCAAAAGACATATACATATATATGTAGTTAGGGTGGCAAAGTTTCTAAAGGAATTTTTTACTTGAATCTGGACAGGAATTGGAAACTCCCATTAAGAGGGCTGATTTTGTGGTTTGTGGGTTGTTTTTTTCTGTTTTTAATTTATTTTTAGGGGAAAGAGGAAGGACTGGACTCTCATTTGTCATTGCAGAACCTCTCTCCAGCCTCCAAAGTTGCAATCTTGCTTTCAAAGTCCTCAAAATTCTCTTGCAGTTAGCATCTTTCCAACTCTGTAACTTTTCTGCCCTTCTCCTTACATTATTTTCTATAACATCAAACACCAGCTACTTATTTATAGAAGTGTCTTACAGCCTGTCCTTCCTTTGGTTATATCTCTATGTATCTACCTTATTATAAACAGATAAACTCATGAGACTTACTGTGGTTTGAACATAATGTTCTTAGGTATTTTTTCTTATTTTTTGACTTGTCTTTACTCTTTTCTATTGACAATTTTTTTCCCATCAAAATCCATGCAGTTATTCCATTTTTCATTTTCAAGTCCACAAGACTCTATCAATAATTTGCTTTCTTCTAAAAAGCTTAGTCTTTCTATTCTTCTTTAACTTGGGATTGCAACCTGATTTGTTTAATGTAGACCCTGCCCATGGCAGAGGGGTTGGTACTAATGATCTTTAAGGTCTCTTCTAACCCAATCCTTTTTATGATTCTATGACCTTTAGTAAAATTATATTGGGTTTTTTTTCCTTACCCATGCTATTGTCAGCTACAATCTGTGCTCTGCTGTATTGTGTCTGACAGAAATATCTTTCTCATCTACATTTTCTCATTCAATGTCTGTTTGTCCTTCCTTCCTTCAGGTGGATTAAGGTATTATCTCTGGATTGGGAGAATTCACATTGTGAGACTTTTCCCATTTCAATTTACATGACTGGCTTTCCTATTAAATCAAGGGGAAATTTCATCTGATTCCACAAAAAAAAAACCCACTGAGCACTTTTCATTTTTTTTCTGTTAAGAACAGTATTTCCAAAGTACTGTAAGTAGAATTCATGTTTATGTTTCTCAAACTTAATTTTCTATCAGGGTATTTATTATAGGAAAGCCATAAACATCACTGTTCTACATAATTTATGTGAAAATTTATCATTTTTTTCCTTAGTTGAAAAAATAAAACCCAGTCTAAAGAGGGAACTGGTTCAATTGTTTGTGCTTAGGTAAGGCACTGTTTGTGCAAAAGGTTCTCTCAGGTGCTTTCTTAGCAGTCAGAAGTTATTTCATGATAATTTTCTGATTTATGAAAGAAGGACTCAAAGTTTTTGCAGGAAGACTGAACTCAGAAGGTACCAGTTGTCACCCATGCTCTGGTCTGAACATCCATAAACTACCAATGAAAGTCAGACATGAAGCTACTCTTTAATAGTCCAAACCAATTAATTCAACAAAGAGGGACACTACAACTAGAAAATGATTAACTGTTTATTCTGCTTTCCATGCTAGGTAGTTTCAATACAGTCAATCCACATGAAGAAGTGCTTTGTTCATGAGAAAAGAAGTAGCTGTTCCACCTTTCTACTTCCAACTCAGTTCCTTTAAAAAATGTACTTTGCTGCTAAACCTCCACACATCATTATTCATTTGCACCAGAGAGAAAGATTTTTTTTGTGTTTTACAACTCCAATAAAAAGTACTAGAGGGTAAACAACAAGCCTTACTGTTTACCAAACACCCATTTATGCCTTTCTGCATGTCCAGCTTTGCAAAGTCACTCAGACAATTCAAAGTGCCTGGGAAGATGCTCAACTCAAAGTCCAAAATACCTGGTTGAAGAGAAAAATTGTCACTTGGCTTAGAATAAGTGCTGTCAGTCAATCTGCAAGAATGCAAATCTGCTGCCTTTTTTTACTTTCTCCTTCTCTTCCTAATCTCTGACAGGGTGAGAGGGAAAATATGCTGATTATGAGGAACTAAAGAAAATTTTTTGAGTTATTCAGTTTACAGAAGACCAGTTCTGCTGACTTTCAGTGACCCTCTAGGTCCAATTCTTCCCATGGGCTTTTCCTGAGGGAAAACACAAACTCTTAAAAGATGTTTGGTACAGCTGGTAGCTATGTCAAGAAGAGTTCAGGCTTCAGAAAAAGCCAGCTTGTTGGCTGCCAAGTTTAATTATTATTGCTTTATTGGATGTGCATATGTCTGGAACAAGGAATAGACACGATTTTATTAATATGTTTAAAAAATTGAAATGACAGCTAAATCATTAAGTTATGTATTTCAACTTCAATTTTTTGTTTGGCAAGTACTCCTTTATATTAATGGCTATTATTCATTATAATTGGGAAAAAATATAAATATTCACAGTTGCTTGTTTTATAACACTAATTGAAAATGCTTAACAGAAACAATCTGGTGTATGTTAAAGCACTTACACCAAAACCTGCTGGTTTTCCTGAGCCTTACTTTGCAATAAAGTAGCAGAGGGGCTTTTTCAAAAACCAAACCAAAACAAAACCTCAAAAAGCCAACCAAAGTTTTTTAAAAAAACTTAGAGTATTTTGTTATTGTTTTACAGAATGTTTTTTTTTCTGAAAGCATTGAAAATTTCTAAGTTTCTAAAAACTGTGTATTCTTAATATACCCATGATAACAATATACTTCTTAGATAGATTTTTCAACTTAAAAATAATATTATTATATTTTCAATTGACTACTAGAATCTCTGTCATTAGAATTCTAGCTTTAATTTTTATAACAATTTCTGAGATCACCATAAAGACTAAGTTTCATTTGGGGCTTTGATTTTTTTATTTTGTTGGAGTTTTTTGTTTGTTGTTTTTGTTTTGGGTTGGGTTTTACATATTGACCATCCATGTGAACTTAATCCACAAGTGAGCACTCATTACAGTACCCTGCTTAAAGAGTATCTTTATTTTTTTTAGTTGCAAGAATCTCACTGAAAGAGTGAAATCCCAAACAGAATATATATCTATATCTATATATATAGATATAGATAGATAGATATATCTGTGTGTATATTTGTGAATTGTTCACAAAACCTGGATGAAAAGTGGATTGAAAGCCATATGCATTTTAGTTTTATCAAGCTTGAGAATTCCTGTGTAAACCTAATATACTGCTATGCTGCTGGATCAGCATCTCTGACTGCCACAAATTCCACCTGAAGTTATTCTCCGTCAGGAATGTTGCAGATTTGTGCTCTGAGGCTGGGCAAAGCACTTGTTTGGATGAGGTGGTGGCCCCAGAGAGCACAGGGCATGTTCTCTGTGGGACTGTATTTATACTGAGGTAGAAAAGAGCTCACCAGGTTTTCCATTTGAGTTTTTATTTTGAATAGAGATAACTGTGCTGGATTTAGAGCAGCAAGAAAACTCCTGGGTTTGGTAATGAAAATAAAAGTATAGATTTAATCTACCAACAGGTCGAAGCTTTGAATCCACACAAATTATTTCTATTTTGGCCATAATCACTGTCCCTTTCCAGCAGGTGTGTAATATCCTCTGTCTAGAATGGAAACCCTAAGAAATGTCATTGTAGTCCAGTGCTTGTACCCTTTCTAATAATGGTTAAGGAGCAGGCTTAAATTCATGGGTTAGACTCCTTGAGGGTTTCTAATTATCATTATCCATAGCTTTTTTAGCCATAGAAAGGATGTTCTCCACTTTGTAAAACTGTAGTTTCTGGTTTGTTTCCATGGTACTGCAACACCATAGAGTGGTAAAGCATGGCTGAACCATTATTTTGGATCTTGGAAAATCCTAACAGCCCAAGCCAGGAATTAAAATTTTTTAGAAGTTTTAACAGACATCTCTGATGCACTGCCTTCCAGCCACCAGAGGAACATAAAGATTCCTAACTATGCTAAGATTTTTTTTTCAGGGAAGAAAAACAGAAACACAACAAAATAATTAGGTGAGGTGAAATTAAAGTAATTTTTATATAACAAAGCTCTTAATATACAGAAATCAGATAAAATAAAGATCACCATGGATTTTTATACTATGCAATGAGAGCTACCTCTTTTTAAAAATAAAATAATAATTTTCTTGTATGAGAAATATTTTAACTATGACAAAAGTTCATTTAAAAATATATCAGGCTGAGACATTTATGGAAGAAAAACATATTCACTTGAAGCTCAACTCAGGAAACTTAGTAGCTGTGGGAGAAATTGAAACACACCTTTCTTAAATAGTTTGGCATCTTATTATTTCTGAATGTGGAGGGCCTCCATTGTTTTGGGGAAAATGCAGAAATGGAAAAAAATTCTTGACTAAAATTTTACAATTTTTTTCCAAATCTCTTTACACAGCTCTTAAGTTCTTGGGTATCATGAAGTAAGGAGCTGAGTACTGCCTTGAAAATTCTGAAATCTGTGATTCTTCATCTCTCTGCATGCACCTTATCAGGCTTCCCAAATTTAAAATTATACTGTATTACTATCATGGAAGACCCCAGGAAACACATGGAGAACAAGAAGCAGCACGTCTTGCAAAAGAGATAAATTATACCATAAAAAGTATTTGGCTTTCATAGCATACACTCTACATTCATGCCTGGGGGAGGAGGGGCCATGGGGGGGAAGGCTGAGATCCACTTTCCAAGAGCAAGAATACCAAACACAATCATTATATTCACCCCACACCAGTGCCTGTTTCCTGGCCCACAGGCTGTTTCCAGGCAACTCACGAATGCTTACCTCTTTCCCATTATTCATACACTGCAAACTTTCCAGTGCATTAATCTGCAATCCTTCATCTCTCTGTAAAACCCTCCTCACAGTCCTTGCATGTTTGCCGCAATCCTGAGTGCTTTCCCCAGCACACATGTGTCAGAAAATCATCCTTTTAAAACTTTAGTTAGGTTGTCTAGCTCATGCTTCTTTTAATTAGTTTATCACTTGCAATATTCAAGCACACTTTTCTGCCATATAGCTACTAGTCAAAAGGCTGTCTTAATTATGTTAATCAGACTTTCCCAGCTAATACAATTAACTATAATTAGCTGATCCCTTTTCTCCTACACTTTATTCCCCCAGGGGGATTAGAAGTTATTAAACTAGATGAATACCCAATCTCTCTTGCATGTCTATGCCCCAGAAGAGCCCCAGGGCCAAAAGGCTGGAGCTGCACTGCCCATGCTCTTGCCTGACCCTGCCTGACTGAGCAGCAGAAGACCCTTGAAGAGGTGTTGACTAAAAATGTGCCTTCCATTATAATCCCTTTACATGGAGGATGAAGTCAGGGCAAGGCATTCTGCTCAATCATTAAAATGTATTTTAAATCTGCAGTGGACTTCCCTGCAGCACTAAGGCAGTGATTGCCATCAGCTCTGCTGCAGAGGCACACGCTGCAGATGCACACACTGCAGTTACTGCTGCACAGCTCCTGCTTTTCTTATTCATACTGCAGACACAGCTCCCCTTACAGGTATAGAGTTATTGTCTACTGCCTGGCATGCAGAGTAGCTCTGTACAGTCAGAGGAGTCCAAAATTGCATTTACAGTGAGTGAGTTGCAAAGGAATCACGTCCCATCTGGCATTGTTGTTCTGTCACTGTTTTGCCACGAGTGACCACCACACTGCTGAAGCAATCTTCAGAGGTCTCACGTGATATTTCTCTCTAAGTATGGTCACCACCTGTTGCACAGGCACATTGCTCACCAGCTAGAGGTTCCAAATGCTTTGTAAAGGCTTATGATGCAGAAGGCATATGTAAGATCTACAAGGGATGCAAATACTTTTAAAAAAAATATATTGAAGAGATAATTTGGCAACTCAGGATGACCTGAAAATACATGATCCAACAACACAATAAAGCTTTTGAAAGCCTGGTATAATGGAATAGAGAAAAGAGGTGAGCATTTCTCAAAAGCCTGCTTATCACCACAAAACAGAAGTACCTGCAACTTACTGACAAATAGAAAAAAAATCAGGGAAATTACTATTAGAAAAGGGGAATATAAATGAGAAAAGTAAAAAAAAAAAAAAGTGTGCCAGGAGCAGTCCTCAATTAGCAGGGATAATGGTAGATGACAGAATAACCTATTCAAGCCCAAGCTCATCCTTTTACTGACACCATTCATCTCTTCCTGCCTTTTATATGCTCAGTGTGCATGCAAATGATCACAGTAGGTATAGTGACACAGTGCAAGATTTGAAAGGGTTTATCTGCTAGCATCATCCTGAGTCACATTCTTTGCACACTTTATAATTCCAATAATTTTTACCATTGTGACTGTAAATTCAGGCTGCTGACAGTGAAATTGTAAATGGCCATGCTCCAGGGACAGAGAGCCTACTCATACATCTCAGCCTCAGGGAGGAATTTCAAACTGAAACCACAAACTGATTTGAATACCTACTGCCATCCTTCATTTGTGTATTTAAAGACAATAAAGTGAGGCCTGTGACCTCTGTGAAAATGACAGTTTCAGGTTCAGAGTCTACATGTTCCAAGGCATGTGAATTACAAATATAAATGCTTCTTTTCATGGACAGCTTTGCAATATTGCAGGGGGAGGATTGAAGGAAAGTGTGTCAAATGAAACTGCAGCAAGGAGCAGAAAAGATCAGCAGATCTTGCAGTGGTAGGCATGAGTGAAGCACAGTTATACCTTGAGATTGTCTAGAGATTAATAAAGAGCCTAGAATATTTGCTGAATGCATGTCTCTCTGTATATTTCTGTGTTGCATTCAAGATCTTGTTCCTTAGCAAAATGGAAAGGCATTTATATATGAAGCAAATATTTTTTTGCTGATAAAATAGATACTTTAACAATCTAATCCAAGAAGCATTAATAGTCCAGACATATTTATTATGTGTAAAGAAAGAACCTCCTATATGAAAAAGTCCCAATGATACAGTCAAAATTGCTATACATAAACTTAGTTTCTGTCCCTTGTGCAGGGCTTATCCTTCCTGTGGTTCTCTGGGCCCTAATGGTGGTTTCACTCCTGTGGTGGTGGCAGGGTATTTCAGGGGGTTGGCACCTGGAGTCCTCTGCTACCAGGAACCTGATGATCATCATGGTGGTTTCTTCATCCTTATTATTCAGTATATGGTACATTTTACTAATGGATTTTAAGATGTTAATTGTTGCTTTTATAGTATGTGTATAGATATATGTAAGCCTTTTGTTTACACATTTCTTACTCTTTCTACACTCATATACAGAAATTAACACTGTTTTCTACATTACATTTTTGCAGACTTGCAAGTGAATGCTTTTGGAAGATTGAGAGACACAAAGTTTTATGTTCACACTTTTTTACATGGTTTCTGTGTGGCAAGCTTATCCCAGAAAATAATTTCTTCTACTTTTGTCTAGGAAATTACCCTGTATTCCAAATTCTTTACATGTAAGTTATAACTGCTGGGGTTTCATAAGATATGGGTTGAATTGTCACAAGCTGATCTAATGGAATCCAAATTAGCATTAATGGATTTTAGCTCATCACATGTGATACACACTTCTGAATTAGGCTTAAAGAATTTTAATCTGATGTGTAAATTTAATTTATCCTGAAGAACACATTACATTGAATTTAGCTTAGTGGGAAAACCTACATACACAGATGAACTTTAGAAATAAATTTCTAATACACTTCTTATCTGTCTCAAATCTGTGTGAGAAATGAATCTATTGCAAGGGGCTGTGTAGCTTCAATACAACTTGCTGTTTCCATTCACAGCCATAAACACTGGGACACAATGAGAACAGAGTTTGGCAGTAAAGCACAGCCTTGTTATAGAGCAGGGTACACTGGAAGTGTCAAAGCCTTTGAGTGTCACCATGATTAGTGATAAAGAGTAGAACAGTAACAAGATGTGTCATAAATGGGACACCTGTGAGATGGTGGAAGCAACTTACAGATTGAAGCACAGCAGACACAGCAGGAAAAAAGAAATACTATTGTGGAAGAAAAGTGAAAACAGTTTAATTTAAAAAAGTAAATCTGGAAGCAGGGGGAGTCAATACCAAACAGAACTGTGAGAGGAACCTGGGAGAAATTACAATAGATGTGCCAGAACAGCAGGAGCGTGTGGAGGAGGCACCTCTTCTCTAAGACAAGGTTAGAGACATATCTTTTACCTTTCCATTTGTCCCCTGTAAGGAAATAGCTTTGCTCTCAGGTTTGTTTGCAGTGATATGAACACTCCTAAACCTTATTTCAGATGGAAGGAGCCAGTTTAGCAAGGAGTACTCACTAAAATGTCTAAAGCTAATCTGGCTTCTTTGAACTGCAATACATTCATAGGAATATGTTCTATAAAACTATAAAACTATATTCATAGGAATATGTTCTATATTCCTTTATAGAACTAGTGGAGGCAGCTGATTGAAGGGGGCAATGGCAATCAGCAACAGGCTGAGGAGCTGCTGGAAGCATCATAGACAGCATCAGAAGAGAATGCATTTGTCAATTACTGTTTTGTAAAAAATTTCCCTGGTACCCAGGATAGAACAGACTTCTCAAGTGCAGTGTGTCCTCTTGGTAGCTAACTGCATGTCCACCCCTGGATGACAAGAACAAAAATCAATGTTTAATAAAAGTAACTGGTAGAAAGCTAGAAGAGACAAACAAACCCACTCCCCCACCCCCCCAACAATAAAAGCCCAAACTGAAACAAAAACCCCAAAGAAACCAGCAGAGAGATACACAGTGTGCTGGGAGAAAGGGGTTAAAAGTGAAGGGTTTGGTAAGGACAATAGGTTTGCTCAAGTGACCTTGTTGCTGGGAATGCCAAGGTATGGAGAATATGGAAAGCCACCTACTTTGCCACCTACTTTTTATCCTTTGTCTATTTTGAGAAGTAGAATTTCTGAGACTTTGAAACCCTCTCCCAGATGTGCTTGACCTCCCTGTCTTGGGAGGAAGATCAAAGCAGAGATCCTAAAAGCAGAGAGGAAAACCACAACCATGGCAAAGATTGCACACGTGCCAGACCTTTTTTTGATTTGTGAGGCTGGGAGAGGCCTGGGCACTTTTTGGAATAAACTTGGCAGTGTGTGTGTCTGCTTCACCCAGTGGTGATGGAATAAATCTACTCTCTACACTGCAGCTGTGGATTTTGACCATCTTCATTACCTGCTGATATTGGGTTCACACTGTGTACCAGCAATTCTGCACTGTACAGAAATCAGACCGCCAGCAGGAGGTTTGGAAAATCCTGCTCTGTGCATTAGGCATGTACATGACTTTACTAGTGGAAATGGAATATTTTATTAATAATGAAATAGGCATGGCTGCAATGGATTATAATGTGGATTTCCTGTCCTACAGAAAATTTTAAGTGTAGGCTGCAGCTTTTCCATCAATGCAGGTATTTGTATAACTCCACGTCTTTTTTCAATTTTATTTGAAATTAGAGAGCAGAGGGGGAAAACTCAGTAAAGAACATGCAGTAATCCTCTGTAAAGCCTTGCATTCACTGAAAAAATTAGACTATGATAGTAGTATGAATATTTATGGATATTGAGCATGAGTGTAGCAAATATATGTTTATAGTTACAAGTATAGATATATGTATATGTACATATATGAATGTCCCAAAATAATAATATTAAAATTAATTTTGATTAATCATTCATACTCTTTGCCTCTTCTTTGGGATTCTAGAGACATATCTTTTTATTTAGCTTGCTTTCTGCTATGTAGTTTGTAAATAAAATTTGTAAGAATCTATACTTGTAACATTTTTAAGGCAGACATGAGTATTAGTTGGATCTAATACTAGAGTATTACAACTAATATGGATCTTTTATTTTTCTGTATTTTGTTTCTTGATGACTGAGTTATTATAATTTTAATTCAGTGTATTAGACCAGTTTTGTATTTCCTTTCAGCTTAAAAAAAAATCAGTGTGGCAATCTCAACTCATATAAGTAGAATTTTTTTTTGGCCTTCTCCTAATCTAAGAAATTCTCTTCTCCTACACATTATTAGGACAGAGGACAAGATTGTGCATTTTGAAATATCTTCCAGATGGAAGCCTTTGCAGCTGGAGATGAAATAAGGACTGTGGAATATTTACCCCTTAAAATTATCTCTCCATTTGCAGGAGATAATGACAGTGTCTCTCATTCAACAGGACACAGTTCAAGCTTTGTTGAGTTGTGTCTCCAGTTTTGGTTTGAGCAGGAATTAATTTTAACTGGTCTCAGTTTAATTTATATTACCTAGCTACATTCTGCTTTATCCTAACCACTAATAATATTATCCCTTCTATTTTATTGTGGCAGCTGACTACAGGCAAACAAATGAATGTCAAATTGAGCATGAATATATTACATATACATAATATATAGTACATCCATAATTAATAATTATAATTACAAACAGTAATTAAAAATCCCAAATAATGTATGGCAAATTCTTTCTATTTCAACTCCTATTGCAAACTTTCTTCATAATTTCTGTTGGTAAATTCATCATCAAGCTGAAACTTTAGCACTCAGTTTCCTAAATAACAGCTGAACATGCTCAGCTCTCTCTTTTCTCTTTCCTCTTTTACATCCATACACATGGAGTAGGATCTCATCAAAGAAATAAAAAAAGACCATGTGAAAAAGCCTTGCACATAGTTAAATTTACTAGAAGACTTCATGGTGAAATGCAAGCCTTGCTATCACTTGAAAAAGAAGTGCCTAGGTGCTGCCACCTAACAATTCCCTTTCTAATTTAGGCATTTGTCTAATTTGGGGATTTTTGTTTCAAGTGTCAGAAATTTGATATTATTACTAAAAGTCATTTAAAAATAGAAAGATGGTAATGGTTGACAGCAGAGAAAGGTAGTCTATTCTCCTATTATTTACAGTGGTTTAGAACATTGATGCAACATATGTGTTCTGGAAATTAGACATAGAGCTATATTTAAGGTTAACTGAAGAATCGTATACTGTTAATCCTTTCATTATTGTTTTGATGAAGAAACAGCAATGAAGGTAGATTTGCACAAGTAAGGTTAGAGTCTGACTGGAGAAGAGTTTATAAGCATCAATATATTTAATTAAATTTCATGTGGAAGTGAACTTCTTTACTTACATATTTGTAAATTTGGGTTATTGATCCAGTAAAATATTACTTGAAAAGCAAAAATGCTCTGGCACTGGCTATCTGAATTATTGTCATATACATTTAGTTGAACAGAATCAAACCAAGTCCAGAATCTGCATAGAGCATGTGTCAAAATGATCTGAACCAGGCTCTTTAGCTCGTAGTCCTAGAGTGGAGGAAGAGCTTTATGCATTAAAACTCCTCAAGTAGCTTTTTCCTAGGCAGTGGTTTCAGTAATCAAAACAAATATTTTTCTTGCTGTACTGTTGAAGTTTCAGGTGAGTCAGCAGCCATGCACTAATTAGAATTCACCATCAAGGACTGCAAAGGTCATGGCTGGAGCAGCATCAGTCCTCACTCTATCTCCATTATCGAACTTTCCTATACAGGTAAATGTGTCCTTTGCATCTTTGCTTAAAAAAAATTGGTTATATGCTGCAGAAACTAAAAAAGGGTTCAGTGAGCTGCTCTGGGAGAACAGCTGAAGGAGATTGCACCAGAACGACTTCTCAGAAATGTTTGACATTCACAACTTCAAAATAAATATTTTGAAATACTTCAAATAATGAAGTAGCAATACTTACTCTGAAAATTTATATTAAAGGCAATGTTCTGTTTACAGCCCTGTCCTATTTGCTAATCAGTGTCAGAATCTGTATATGGCAAAATTTTCCTTGATCCTGGGTATGTAAAAACCCTGCAAAATAATTAATATTTGACTTGTCCGTGTTCTGTTATTTGATTTCCTAACACATATTGCATATTAAATCTTATACTTACTCTTCAGTTATGGAAGAAATACGGCACAATTAATTCCATAGAATTTCCAAAAATTTAGCCTTTGAAGTCTCTGAGACTCTTCACAAGTTTGATCCTGAATGCTGGACAATGACAAGGTCTGCAAAAGCCTTGCTGCCCTGGGCAGCTCTGCACTGGGAGGGGACCCAGGAGCAGAGAGTGACTTTTTACTCACTAGTAGAGAAGATTTTTTAAGAAAATATGTGCTGTATCAGTTGATGGTTTTAAGTCCTTTTTCTTTGCCTTCCTTTTCTCGTTCATGTAAAAGCAAAATGGTTTGATTGTGTTACTCATATTAGCGCATATTGATGTAATTTTAGTTCTCATTAAACTGTGTGTACCTGATTTCTGTGGCCAAAGGTCTTTAATAGCGTAGCTGGACTACTTTTGTAGCCTGAAGTGTTGATGTTTCTATTACTAATTGGTTTTCATGTTTACTTCCCCTGAAGTACTTAAGAAAGGATTTGTATCATCCATCTCTAAGCAGAGAGGAAATGTTTCAGCATTAAGCTTTATTACATTTCTAGCTCCTTCCTTAATGCTTCCTCCTTACCACCTGCCTGGCTTCATACTGTTTATTCTCTTTGCCTCTTAATTTAAGCTTGCTAATCATCTGTTAATGCAGTTTCAATGAAACATCCCTTGCATGAAACCTCATCAGCTACCTCATTACCAGATCTTATTGAAGTCTCTCCACCTATTATCACCTGGCCAAACTTCCATTATGTTTTGTCATTGAGAGTGTGGGCAAGGAGAGCCCACAGTTCAGTTACGTGAGCACTAATAGGAAATAAAAAAAATTAATTTGACTTAACCTTGGTACAATGAATAAATGTTTCATCACTTGAAAAAATAGAGTCCAGCTTAAATTACACTTCCAGGCATCTGTTTGCTTGCCAATTTAGGTGGATATGAGATTCAGGTACTATAAATGCATGCAAAAGCCAAATCAAGTGCATGTAATGAAGTATTCAGAAAGACTAGCCATTCCAAATAATCTCTGGCATTAGAGGATACAAGGCAAATATGCAATTTAGTAATATTACCACTTATTTGCATTTTAGTTCTTGGGTTAATAATTATTTGTTCTTCTCATCTTATACTGAGAAAAGAAATAAACAAGCTATAAAAAAATCACAGGTTATGATGTCAACATATAAAAGTGTCAGTTTTGCAGAATTCTATAATTTTCTTTGTACAAGACTGTCTTTTCCTTTAGATAAAGCTAAGTAAAGTTCTTATAACAGTTGTGAGATTATTATTTTATCATTTAAAGATAAGTGTTGCACTGCAGATGTTAAAAAGTAGTCCAATGAAAGTTTCATAGGCTTTGTAATATTTTAAAGAGATTAATTTTTGCCTTCTCAAAGTTATTAATTAGAAAATTTAAGTTACTGTGTCATACTCACATGGACAAACTCTACAAGAAATTCAACAGAGACACTAAGCAAAAAGGGTAGTTACGTGAGCACAAGAATTTAGTCTTTACAATTTGACCCATGTATTGCAGGAGAGAACTATAGTTATCATAAGATTTAATCTCTAAACAACATATTGCTCATGAAGACTGTCAATTGCTTGCTGTGGTGAGTGGACCTATTTGTTTGATCTCTCTGCAGAAGCTGAGTAAATGTTCTGCACTGTGCCTTGCCAGTATATTTTTCACACTCCAGAAATGGGAACAATTCAATTTCCGTGGTGGCAGCAGTTTTGGCCCTTTCTTTGAACGATACTGACAAGTGTAAAATCTCTGTGAGGTTGTAATATCAGAATTGAAACTCACTGAATTTTTCAAAATGCCAGGAAAAAAAATCAATATTAATTCAGATATCTGATGAGATAAGCAAGTTTTTCTCAGAGAAGAAACAGTGTGGAAAATTTTCACAAATGAAAAGCAGTGAAATATCTCATATTCCAACTGAAATTTCAAAGTCTTTGTTTATCTTATGTACCAGAATTGAACTTCAAGTTCATCCAATCTGATGTCATATATAATTCAGACTGTAGAATGCTTTTATTATTCCTATATGAAATCCAGCATCCTCTAAGTGCAAAGCCTCTAACTTTGCGTGTTCAGATTTCATATAAAATATGAATTTCTTTGAGTTCTGCATAAGGATGATTTGTAAACTTATTGTCATGAGGTCTACATAGTTATTATGCATATCTTTACTCTAATGGGGATCTACAATATCATCTTCCATCAAGACAAATAGTCCTGACTTGTAAGTCAGAGAGTTTTTCTCTTCTTTCAAGTTAGTTCTGATGGCTAACCACACTCTCAATTAAAAAAAAAATCCCTAGTTTGAATATGGCTTTCAGCCAGTAATTTTTTTGTGGTTTTCTCTGCTAGATCAACAGATTCTTTGGGAGAAAAATTCATATGGTGAAGAAGATTTGATCCATTATGTGCAGACCTTCCAACCAAATTAATAGTCTCTAAAATCTATCTTAAAATAAGACTTTTTATACTAGCCCTTCCATTTGTGGTTCTCTTCTTTTTATTGTCCATCACTTTTTAAATATGTTTCTCATAACTGAATTTCATTCTTTATTTATGTACCATCTTTTTTTTGGGTTTGTTTTTACATTAAAGACATATTTCCATTCTTTATTATGGTTCTGTTTATACTTCAGAATACCATATATCCTTGACAGATCTGTGTCCTGGCTGTGCAATGTCCACTTCACAGATCAGTATTATGTCTTCCTTTATGAGTTTGATCTGAGGGAATTTTTTTAATTTACTTTTTCATCAGTAGTTCAGAATTTAAAATCATGTCAAAATTAATGTTAACACTTAAAGAAACTGCTTAGATTGATTCTGTGCACTGATTCCTACATAAAACTACTTCTTGCTGTCTTCCAGTTGGTCAGTTCTTAATCCCTGTTTTCAAGGGATTGTGAATACTATGTGCTAATTATTTAAGTCTGTACAACTGCAAATCATGCTTTTGTAACATGTAAGTATATTACATCTGTGCCTGCCTCTGTCAGTCCAACTTGTAATCTCATATTAAAAATTGAATCAGTTTTATTTTATAAGACCTGTCCTCCATCATCTGTTATTGATTGCATTTTTATTCCTCTTAATTTAATTATGTATTGATTGAATCATGCCAGCTTTCCATTCTTCTGCTCAAGGATGATAACATGGTAATCACACATACATCTATATATATATATATATATGTATGTATATATATTTAACCTGGGTCAACCTACTGTCTCCACTGGGACATTATTAATCTCTTATCTTGAGAAATTACACTTCTATTCTACTATTGGTGTCGTTTTCTATTAATCAGGATTCATAAATAATAAATAGAAGGAAGCTGGATGGAATCCCTGCTGAATGTTTACTAGCCTTGGGTTCATTGATGTTATTTAGACCTGCTAATTTAAGAGGCTTTAATGAAGAAAAGAAACAAATGTGAAGAGCGGCATCCATATGATTGGGTTTTAATTTGCTTAAACATCATATTTGGGACTTGGTCAGGATCCTCTGTCTCAAAGAAGACATCTGATTTTTGAGCAAAGTGTGATCACAAGATCTTTGTTACCTTGAGCACAGCAGACATAGAGCAATTATTCAGAGATTGTTGGCATGTTTTCCAGCTGGTCTCAGATCTCCCTCAAACTTTCATGTGAATGACAGGAAATGCAGTAAGTGTTTTCTATTTCTGTTGTGTAGAAATGCACTTGAACTCCATGGAGTGTTCTGAACTCTCTTATTTGCAACATTAATTATTTTCTCTTGATCTTGCTCAGATTGTCCCTGTAACAGGGCTTTGAATGGGGCCTCCAATGCTCTGACCAACAGCCTCCATGACACAGCAAAACTTCCTTCTTCAGGTTGGTATGAAAGGTTCACATCTTCACAGCTGCTCCTGATCTGTCATCACTGCCACAGAGACAGACAGACAGGGAAATAGAGACAGAGCTGGGTGGGTGTGGTTGATTCAGCCTGAAAGAGTTGAGATCTGCTTGCTTTCTTTACAGACTCTGCTCCCACTTTGATCCTACCTACCAGTGCACTTAATATTCCTAATTAATTCATTCTATCACTGCAATCACCTCCACAATAAAAAGCTTTACTGGTAAAAGAAGAACTTTTGTGTCATGAAGGAAGCTCAGTGCATCCCAGGGACAAAGGCTCAGATAACAGAACAGACACAACTATCTAAATGAACCTTACCTGACACTTTAAAAAATAGGTGTTTATGTATAAACCAGTATGCACCTAAGGTTGCAACTATCTAAATCCATAGTGACTGTTTGTCACTATAAGGAGTGCTACTTCTATCACAGGAATGATAATATATCACTTTTCCATCTGAAATGTTTTTAGCAGATCACCTCTCAACCAGACTGAGAAAAAAGTATTTAAAGTTACTAGTAAAATAACTCCTAGTTTCTATGCAATGAGCAGGCAAAAGGAGTGCCTTAAAACAGGGGTAATGGATGATCAAAAGTTTTGAATGCATAGTGATAGTGTTAAGCTACCTAAACCATTTGAACTTATCAAGAAAAAAAAAATCCAGAATTTTCTTTGTGAAATTAATAGAAACAAACAAACAAATGAAATTTTGGACATGTAATTAATAGCAGAAAATTAGTTGTTTAAAGGTTCACATACATTTTTACAGAGTTGTCACAATGGTGTGGTGGTTTAGATTTTCAAATCAGTAAGACTAATATTGTGTTTACTGCTTAGTGTTTGTACCCATCAGAGCACAACTTCATAGTACTCATCCATTTCGCCATTTCATTGCTAACACTAAGAGAAAAAGAACCACTGAAACTTGCAGTTCTCACAACAGATGTATTTTATCCTTAGGGATACCCACACTTTCTAAGTTCCATCATTGCATTAATCCTTCATTTCTACAACACATTAAAAATATTCACTTAATAGCTGTTTTTATAACCAGTAGGTGTAAAAGCAAAAGTTTAAATACATGCCCCCCAAATCATTGAGTACCTCCCAAATCTTGTTGATATAGAAGTATGTGCATGTATCACTTGAGAAAAATACTAAAAATGTAAAGTATAACTCCAGTTATGATGCTTAGTTTTCTATATTAAAAAGAAAGTGTGAGCCACTAAAATCAATACTTCCATTGGAGTTATTATGTGATCCACTGCTCTGAATACAAATAGACATGAGATCATTAGTCTTTTACCATTTATGGTCCTTAAAATCTATATCCTAATCTCAGAACCCAGTGTGTAATACCACAGAATAAAACTACTCAATGAGAAACATGCTAAGTTGGGAACAGCCTTCAGAGAGCAGAAAAAATAAGTCAGCCCAAATTTCTGAGAGTATAAGACTAATAAAAATAAGAGTTCTCTTGTGAGATTGGAAAGAACTACACTGGGTCACTTTCAGAGGCATTCTGATGAGTAAGGTGACTTCTGTCAATGATTTACTTGCATTTTTTACATTTACTTGCACAGAGTTGTCTAGATTGGCCAGATGTGATCCTGCTCTATCCTTCCCAGAAGCAACTGCTCCTGGCTCCCAGCTCCCATTAAATTCATAATGCAGAGGAAACCCCTCTTATAGAATTTTACCATGGGAGGAGCTAAAGATTCCTGTTGCATGGGAACCCTGTGGGAGTTTCCAGACCATCAAGATGCCCTTGGCTACAGTCCTTGTATTTTAGAACTGCAGCTTACAGGTCCCTTGTGAGCAAAGCAGTTTTAATTTACACACTGAGCGATAGTAAAGGAAAGCTGACACATCTTAAGTTAGAATAATACAAATAATCATATCTCCAAAAGCAAACTCATGAGAAGATGATGATTACCTTCAAACCTTCAAGAACCAATTGTTTTCTGACTGAAATGCATTTTTGTCACATTATCAGAATCTCTTTAAAATTGCTTTTCATTTTTGAAGTATCCCTTTCATTTTAATTACAGGTTATATATTGGATTACAGGGGCAATATTTGTCATCTTTATTATTCATTATGCAAATTATTTGTTAGATATTTAGAATAATATGTATTTCCTCTAAAAGGTGAATAAAAGCTAACAATACTTATTAACTGGTAAGCTGCATTCAATAATGGGGTAGTTCCATCTGCTTCAGGCTTGGGTAGACATGATTGTCATCTGTGACAACTCAATTCTGTGGGCTGATTTCTTTATAATTTTGGAGCCATGTAGCTTCATCCTTCTATTTTCTTTAAAAAGGTTGATAGAATTTGTAATTATTGATGGTTTTTGCCTTCTTTATATTGTGCTCATACAAAATCTAAAAATAAAGAGAAACATGAAATTATAAACACTATTCTCATATAGAGATCATATATTTGCTTGATTTCATTTCTTTTTGCTCTTTAAATCTGCAAGGATTCTGCCTCTTCTATGAATTAATGTTTTGAAATGGATGACCTGTGAATATGTGAGGAACAGCCTTTAACCTGACAGGAATAAAGCTGCTGTAATTAGACTAACAAGGGAAAAGAAAGGAAATTTGAATGAAACTCTCTCATTTTCTAATAGACATGGTTCAGGCAGGTTGTATCCTGTGGATTCCACTGTCTGTGATTTGACAAGCTGTGGCCCTTGTTGAAGAGACCTATTCAAAGGAAGCAGCAAATTTCTCATCTTCAGGTGCAGAAGCAACATAAAACCAATTCTAGAACAAGAGGAAAAAATGTCAGATAGAGAAATGAGGTCACTGAGCTGGTTCCAGCATCTCTTTACATCTCAGCAATGTGGCCACAGAAGATTAAGCACCAAATCATACTGCATAATTCTTTACCAGTGTCACCTTATCATTCTATTAATTCATAGTAGGGGAGATAATTTTAAACGAATTTCTGTTTCAGCTTTTGTGCAAATGCCAAAGAAAAATAAAAGATGACCTTGAAACTCATTGAAAGTCATGGTTAGGGACCCAGGCCAAGTTAGAAAAAGTGCTTTCTCAGTACTTTTTCCATGAGACCTTATACACTGGGAATTATAGATTATTTTCTGTAAAAAATAGCTGTCAGAGGTTTATGTTATGTTTAGCTTCGATGCACACATATTCACTGGGCAGAATATATTTACTAATTAGTTTCAAAATAACCACAACTTAGTTAAGGAATTCCACAGGAAATTGAAATAAATTATAGATTATTTTGTATATTCAGCTTCTTTAGAGTTTTCCCCCAGAACATCAATGACTTTTTTGTTTGTTTGTTTGTTTTTTGGGTTTTTTTTTTGGAGGGCAGCTAAAAGTGGGACTTTCCTGAGTACTTAGAGCTTTTTCTTTAATGAGTCAATTTTTTTTTCCCTACGAGAATTTACAGTTAAGTTGTTTTTTGTTATTATGTCAAGTGTATGGGAAAAGACACAATGTATCATATAAATTTATCCTGGATAAGAAAATAGAGGCTCTCTGATAGGATTAACTCCTTCATGAAATGCCCGTGTTGAAAATTTTTATCAATATACATTTTCAAGTTGATCACTGCTTTTATCCCTAACCTCATTTGGATTTCAGGAAAATTTCTTTCCTCAATATAGAATTTTAGCACATGCTCTACCTGTTCCTCATACCTTTGTGCTTCTATTTGTTCCAATAGTGTTAATACTCCCCATAATTTCTAAGATACTTATTGTGCTACATATCCCCAGTAGTCTGTAGAGCACTTCGACTTCACAGGGACAGGAGCTGATCTGCTGGCAGGACCAAAAAAAATTTACTTCTCTTCATGATGTTCTTTTCTTAATAGGCCTATTTGTAACTTTCTTTTATTGCAAAAATGAGCTTAATTCTTGCTCACCACCAGAAAGGCAACATGGCAGCTATATTTAATCTTCAGCACTGACAAATACTTAAAACAGAAATGTCTTACATCAAAGTGTAGCACATACCAGTGTAAAATCCTGAACATTCTCAATAAGAAGTCAGCCCAAGTTTAATTAATTAGGCTCTCAATTTCTTGTCTTTATCACATGTTTGTTTCTAAGTCTGTGTATACTCAGGGGCTTTATCTAGAAGAGAATATTGTGTTGTTGCTTTCTTAAATTAAGTAAAGATAATACTAATTATATCTGTCTGAAAACTGAGGTGGATGTTTATTAAAGCTTTGTGAGTGTGTAATCTAGATTTTCAATGAAAAAGAATTTTTTGGTTTTCAATCAAAACAAATATAAATGTTAAATCTAATAACGATAGTAAAGAATATCACTGGCAACTGTCAAAAACAATAATGAAATTTGGGCTTTTCCTTGTGATACAATTTTCAAATGAATTTTTACAATTTTTCAATTAATAATCTCCTTAGACAGATACTGAAATGACACATGTGACAAGAGAAAAACTGTTTTCTTGTCCATGGCACATGCAGCTATAGAGTTAGTGCAATATTCTCATGGTACCAATGAAATTATTGTCTGTTAATAGGGAGGATGCCTACAGCTGATAGAGCATCTGAGACAGACTAATTTGTTGCTTTCTCTTTCTGCTAAGACTAGCAGATAAGGTGACAATTAGTGTCATTGAAGTTTCTCTTTCTGTTGGTACAGATGTTTATGACTGTATTTAAATAGTCACTTACACCCTATTTTGAAGCTGCATTTACAACTGTATACTTATATTAGGCCAGGTGAATCCACTGAAGGGTGAATAGTGATGACAAGAAGAAAATAAAATGTTCATTTACTTCCATACCTAGACAGGCCTACAGTTATATGTGTGCATTATAATTTGTAGCTCCTTAGGCATGTCATAGGATAATTTTTCACCTAGTTTTTGAATACACTTAGAAGATATTATACAAATCCATAGCACTTCAATTGAGGGAAGGGCATTAAGTGACAAAAGCAATAACAAACAGTGCCTGTGATGCAAAATGCACTGCTATGCTATGAGGCCCTTGTTGTTACAAGGTTGTGTCAAAAAACGTCAGCACAACACAATCTTGCCCTCTAAGAATCTTGGTGGTTTTAGCTGGGACTGAGCTAATTTTTGTGAGTGTCTGGTGTGGTTCTATGTTTAGATTGTGTGACCCAAGCAGTGTTGATAAGACAGGGATCTTTTAGCCATGGCTGAGCAGGGCCTAATTGGTGTCAGCTAAGGTCTTTTCCTCATGCTGTACAGCCAGGGAGGTTGTTGAGGGATGTGCCATAGGTTAGGAGGGGACATGACCAGGCAGATGACCAGAGCTAACCAGAGATATTTCACATCATAAAGAAAAAAGGGGATTTCTGGAGCTATGGCATTTCTATTTCAAAATCCCCATTATGCATGATGGAGCCTGGCTTTCCTAGGGATGGCTCCAAGCAGCTGCATAGCCATGGCAAGCAGTGAATCAACTCCTTCTTTTGCTTTGCTCACATGTGTAGCTTTGACTTTACCTACTAAATTGCCTTTATCTCATCCCATGAGTTGAGTTGCTTTACCCTCCTTGCTCTCTTCCCCAGGAGCTGCAGGGTGCAGCTCATCCTGCAGTGATAAGGGCTGTGTGGGGCAGAGATTCATATTGGGGTTAAACAACAACAGAAGCTAACCTGCAGGGTTTTTCCTCTGTGCTAATCCTCAAAGGTGGGTGCTCAGCCTGTATTGAGACTGTTGAAGAGATTGTCTTTCCATACCTGCAGATGACTCTGTGATCAGAGGGATGGAAGAAAGAAGCCTCTGTTTACACAAAGAATATCATTATTGCTGCTGTCCTCAGCATGCTGTCCGAGTTAGCACCCCAGAAACACGGCACCACATTTTTAAAAGTGGTTTGAATGCTGCTAATATGAAATTAATATTGTCAAAACTGTGCAACTTCTGCACCCTGGCACCTTTTGCCTGTGTTGGGGCAGAAGTAAAGTGCCTCCCCCAACAATTTCCATTTTTCTCACTAGCATATGGTGTTTTAACTTCCACTTCTCTCAATTTTTCTGCCTTTCCCTATCTCAATCACTCTGCATAGTGAAAAGTCCATGTATTAAAAAGGCATGTTGAGGCTTTCTAGCCAAGTCTTCACTCAAACTAACCAGTCTTTCAATTCTATTATGTACAAAAGAGAATATTGATATCCCCACTGTCAGTAAGACTTCATTAGACAACACGAGGATGAAACAGTTCCTATCATTGACAGCTGCATATTATAAATGGAATTGCTGTGAATAGTGAGAAAAACTAGAAGAAGAATTGGAAATGTCTTTGCTTTTGGTTACCTAAATTGTGTCAGTTTATGATATTTAGTAGTCAGAGAGCTTATTAAAAACCATCAATTAATATTCACAAGAATTCCAATTATACTTAATTTAAAGAAAGAATAAGAAATCTAAGTATCTTGCAAGGATTGCTTTGGACACTGCGGCACATGCTACTATGATTTTGTTTTTCAAAAACCTTATTTACCTGCCCATGTCCTGCACATGCCCTAAAAGTAAATTTCCATGAGTCTTTTTCAATCAACAAGTAGATTATCCTTCAACAATCAAATAATCTTCCTGCTGGACTCAAAACTAGAGAGATTTTCTCTTCTTTCATCTGCCTATGAATATTTATTACTCTACTAGGTGAGTCTAATAAGAGTCTGATTTAAAACCCAACTCAAAGGAGGCTTTCAGATTATTTTAATGGGATTTGATGCTGACCCCAGGACTTTGTCAGTAGACATTGCTGAGAGCTGTAAGCATCCTGAAGAGATAGGGAATGAACACAAAGGAGCAGAGTCAGGTTTGCATCTATAAAAAACTGGATGTTTCAGGTTTCACTAAGAGGTTTTCGTTTAGCTGCTACATCAGCTGAAGCCGGCTTTGGTATCTTACTCGCAGGGTGTCGGAACTCTGCTAATTTCTGTGTCTTTTATTAGCCTACATTCTCTTTGATACCCACAAGAAAAATGAGATTGTACTGTGCTGCAAACAGCAGAGTGATATTTGCTGGAGTAGCTGTCTAAGTTGTGGTTTGAAGATTCTTCCCCAAAATAATGGGAGAATATACCTAGCAGAAGTTTACAAAAAAAAAAAACTAGAAAAATATCCCTTGAACCAAAGTATGTATTTTTAAAATACATACATATGTGTGTGAAAGCTGAAAAGCACCAGAAGTTTATTATTCATATATGGAGACAAAAAATAATACATAGACATTTAAATAGTCTCAATGGAAACTAGTAATGAATGTTACATCAGGTCCAAATGAGGGCCATGGAGATGGCCAGAGGTCTGAAATATTTCTCCTGGTAAGAAAGTATGAGAGAGTGGATGTTTAGTCTTAAAAAGGGAAAGCTCCAGAAAGATTTTATTGTGGCCTTTCAGTACATAAACAACACAAATAATGACCTTTTCCCAGGGCCTGTAGGGTTCCATGTATTCTTTATAATATTCTCTGAACTATGGCTCTGTATATATGAGAAAGTATAAATATAAGTAAAAGTAGATTTAAAAAATATTTTAAGATGCAAATCTTGCATTTGTCCCTCGGTACAATTTAAAGCAAAAAACATAATTACACTGTAATTAAGGATTGTCAAAGTTTGTTGTTGAATTTATATTTAAAATAATTATTTTTATAATATTCAAGAATATTTTTAAACAGAAGAATTAGAAAGTTTGTCAAAATAAATTTAAATATGATCAACAAATATATAAAATTAGCACAAATAATTTTTGTTCTGGGTTTTTTCATTTATTATTTCCTGTAAAATTGAGATGCTTTAAATTAAATATTTCTTCCTTCTATTGCCACTGAAACATAGAGCTAAAGTGGCTTATGTGGTCTAAATATCTTATTCTAGCAAAGGACAATATGGTGTATTTTCACTTATAAGTAATTAAAGACCTGAACAAAAATTTACCAAAAAATGTGTTAAAAATGGGGAATTGCACAATATGTCTGTAACATGGGTCGACATCAAATTGCAGTGTGGATGTCTCCTGCACCATGATACTCCATGGGATAAAGGGGGCAGCTCAGTCAGGTACAAGTGTCCTAAACCCAACAGTGAAAGGACTCTGCAGTTCTTGGGGTGGCCTTTGAAGTTCCATGTCCTAGGGCCTAAGGCACAATAACTACATTAAAAAAAAGTTCAGATTTAAAATTTCCTGTTTCAATGCTCATTTCCTGTTTCAATGCTCATTTCACTGACTGCTTTTAGATGAATTAGGGCAACATGTAGTCCATGACAAGTCTTGGTCTCCAAGTTTTTTAGGCCATTGAACAGGTAATTTAGAGGTCCCTTGCAGTTTACACACCTGGATTTCCTTTCCTCAAATGGGAAGCAATTGCTGTGTTTCTTATCTTAGTGTGGGGCACAGCATGTACACGAGCCACCTATTTCCTCTAATTTAGATTTTTTTATTTGGCATAGGAAATGCCTCAATGGATCCTGCACTTAAAATCCAGCATTTTTTTTGCTTCAAGCAAGAGGATTTAATGTCCCTAGACCTGAGCTCCTCTTTCTAATTTCCATTTTATAGTAAAGACATTGAAAGAGACTGAACACATAGTTTCCATGAATGAGTCTTAAATTTCAAGGTAGAGTTTAAGTAAAAAAAAAAAAAATTAAGTATCTTCTTCAGACTCATAATGATGATTTCAAACTCCTAATAAGAGTATGACAACTGGTCTTGAATTCTACACTCAGAAATATGAAGTTCTGCAGGATGTTACAATCATATTTTTAAGCTTTTTTCATATATAGGTAACAGAGGTTAGAAATATTTTCTATATTAAAATAGAGTATGAACAAGATTCAAAGACACTGTTTTTCAAATACTTATTATGCATATGTATGTGTGTGTTTTTGTACTCAGAATGTGAACCTCTATCATAAAGATGGTAATTATTTTGCTTGGTAGGGCTTTTATTGCTCTGCCAATTTATATCTTTGTAAAGATACTAAATTTTGTTCTATTTCTATGCCTTAAATAGTCCACTATTCTTAATTAAATATTCTCTTGTTAACTGCATAAGGACAGTAACATAACCTTTAGATTCAGCTAAATGCCTTGGGTTTTTTTAAAAGTAAAGATGGTGAGTTTACTTGAGTTCTGTTTACTTTGAGGTTCTGTTTCATTCCTGGAAGATAAATACATACTTTCATTACTACTAGATACATACTTGAGTCATTATTTAATCTACTGTATATGCTGTTTTCCCTCCTGCATCTGACTCTTTCACTGAAAGAAGCTGTGTATACTACTGAATAACACAGTAAGTCACTTTGTGTACAACTAAAATATTTAATTTCCGACCAGATTTCCTTCCTTCACCAAAGGTATACATTAGGACTTTAATGATGCGTGAAGACAAGTCCCAGTTGCAAATGCACAAGCCTTCATAATATTTTAGGGAACCAATAATTAACATTTTGGAGTTGTGTGTGCATCTCACAAGCAATCTGGTTCTCCTCCTCCCTCTTCCTGTTTTGAAGTCAATAGCTGGTGTAACACCAGCCATCTGCAGTTCTGCAGGCAGGTGCAGGGTCAGCATCACAGCTCCGAGCATGGGCTTCAGAGAGATGAAAAAATTGCTAAGCAACTAAGAAGAATTTCCAGCATAATTAAAAACCTCCTCCAGCATTCATTTCTAGAAGAATTTCCAGCATAATTAAAAACCTCCTCCAGCATTCATTTCTAAAAATATGCATGTTTTTATCTATTTATTTTTTTTACATTTCTCTGGACGTGGTTTGCTCAGAAGAAACAACACATGGACTTGCTTGCAAGTTTCAACTGTGTAGGAATAATGAGAAATATACAAAGCTAGCCATAAAACATAGGGAAAAAATACACATGGCTTTTGAAGACTTGTGCCTTGGAGTTAACAGGCTATTCCACAGTATTGATTGCCTTGGGGACATGATGCTGCTCTCTAAAAGCAGTAGACACCAACCAAAATGCTGAGGTGGTGCAAGTGCCAGGTAAGTACAGCACAGGAGATCAGGATAGTGAACTCCCCAAACTTTACATGTTGTTGCACCTGATCAAATTTCAGTTTTTTTTTTCTTTTTTCCACCTTACTATTGCCTTAGTGGACTGAACACTTCCTACAAACTCCTCCACTTTCTGCATATTCTTCTCCCTTTAATTTGGACCTATCAGTGGGGTTTTAGGCAAAGAGGATTAAAATAATGCCATCCTCTATGTAAATAATTATAAAAGTAACAAGTACACCCTGGGTGAAATAAATTCTGTTCTCAGATCTGTCTTACAAGCAAGGGGTTCAGTGAAGTACACAACTGGGGATTTTATATGCATTGAAAAGCACTTCCTCTTTGTCAGGCAAATAGAATTTTCTTCCAGCATCTTCTGAAAATATTGCTATTGGGTGAAATTATGGTAGTAAGTAGGAAAAGATTTTTTTTCCCTTTTTTTTATACACAAAGTGATTTCAGGATCAGTAAGTCTAACCAGCACTCACTGGTGAAATTTTCATATGTAAAATATATACTAGTTGATATTATTTATGTATCTAATGATGAAAACTTTTGGTATTATTGCCTAGTAATGTCCATAATAATTTTTCTTTGATTTTGATGTCATATCAGGGCTTTAGTGACCCTCTAAGTTTTCAGAGCTTTTAGCATATAAAAATCATGACTTTGATTCCTTTATGTGTCAAATCTCAATTTTTAACCAGATTTTTAACATTCAAATGTGAATGATATTATTAATGAAACATAGATCAATAAAACTGAGAAAAGTATAAATTTCTTCAAAATATTGTGATTTAGATGAAATGGAAATCCTATTTTTTCTTAGATTAAAACCAAGAAGTCTTACTTAAAGATTATTAAATTTGTATATGCACATAATTAAATCATAGGTGGCATTTCAATTTAGCAATTAGAAAGGTTAGGCAAGGCATCAATATCTTTTCAGTGAAAATCCCTGCTAAATGACCCTGTTAGCAAAAAAAGAAATTATCTTCTTTAATTGTGTTCCAAACTTATCTTAACCTCAAAACATGAACTGATTGCATAAATTTGTAATTATCCAGCCCTGGTTTTGTTTTGGATTTTGTTAGTTTGATTGTTTTTTCTTCAATAAAGTTACTTGCTGTGATGTTTCTACTGCTATAACATAGGCAAAGCATGAAATAAATCTTATTTTCAAATGTAGGGCATACATTTAGTATATTGACATTACTTCTTCATTTTCTCCTGTGCATTATCTAATACATTTGCATTGTTTGATTTCCATTTATATGCTGATATTTCAGAAGAATGTTCATCTATTCTGGACATTTAGATGCCTAGTCATACACAAATTTTGATCTGCTTCTCCTTCTGCCTACAAAAAACATCACTTTCCTGTTCTAAATCTGCTTTCCAAATTAAAATATCATTTTAAAATGAGAATCTGACAGTTTTTTGATAAGATGTACTGTTTAATAATTCATTTCTTATGTGCTCTGATGCTGAGCAGTAAGCGTTAAAAATTATTAATCCAGTCTGGCTACCAAAAGGTCCGTTCTTAACTCATTTCAGCAGGCAAACACAAGTGAAATTCTTGTGGAGAGTGGGCACAATAAATGTAAACAGGCACATGTCAGGGCATGGCCTGGGGTTTAACAAACTAAACTGGACGTGAGAAGCTGCTGGACATGGCAAGAGAAATTGCTGGGTACGACAGATAGCAGAAGAGAGGCTGACAAGTGTTTTGGGTGCACTGTGAATAATGGCCAGATTTTGTACACATTACTCACCAGTGAGAGGAGACATGGGCAAATCTCATAAATAATTGAAGAGTCAGCTGGGGATCTTTCAGAAGTGAGGTATAGCAAGGTGAGCCAACCATCAGCAACCACAATCTGTGAGATACCAAACTGGAGTACAGGTGTAAAAAAGTGAGTCCTGTAGGGAAGGTGTAATTAACAACAGGGAGTTGATTTGGGATGAAACACAGGTAGAGAAAGGGAGGGATGCAGATGGATGGGAAAAACAAGAATGGGAAATGCAGAGGAGCTTGAACAAGAGAGGCTAATTGAGGGCAAGTAACTTGCTAGCTGGAATATCCCTCTGGTTGAGTCCTGTCCTTATGAAATTCCATTCCTAACCAGTTTGTGTATGAGTACACTTCATCCTGTGTGTAAGTGTGTGGATCCTCATGACCCTTGGGAGAGGTTATTCACTTAGCAGGATGAGAGATCTGAGTGCCAGCCACTGATGGAAGACATCCTGAGTGTGAGGGTGTGGAGGAGAATGGCTAGGAGCCTTCATAATGGACTAGCATGCAGTAACAGGATCCCAGCAACTGGAAAGACTCAAGGCCTCAGGATCTGATGCAGGAACTGTGATCTGGGATCTGGGCAAGATATTACAGGAACTTGGAATCTGGGATATACACCAGGAGAGTGCACAGATGTGGTGTGCCTGCAGATCCCGAGAGGGAGGGTGTCCGTATGGAACCGCTGGTGAGGTTACACCCTGTGTGTGTGTGTGTGTGCACCACAAACGTGTTCTCCACCTCACTGCTGATGGGACACGGCCACAGGGAGTCTCTGCATCCTTGAGTCCTGGATGGTGGACACCGCAAGGCCTGAGAGGGACAAAGGTCCTCCCTGCATGGCCAGGAGGAAGAATTCCCTGAGGCACAAAGTCTACCAGGTCTGGCTGCCTTCTACTGTAGGTTTCACATGTTAATCAGGATGAACGCTAAGTTGTCCTCTAGTCTCTAATTCATCCTTAACCGAGCCTTCAGTAGAAAAATCGTGTTTTTTTTTCATGAGAAAAACAATGCACACTTGATGCAATGACTTTTACTATTTGTGTTAAGGTCCCTAAAATCATAGCAATTTAACTAGGAACAAATGATACAAAATATACCCATCTTATTTTCTAATATATCCAAGCTTGAAGGTCAATTCTGTACTAGGAAAAAAGCTAGGTTAGTAATTTATTATTTAAACAGGCCTATTTCTAAATCTTATTATATTTTGCTGCTAGTTTCTGCTGCAAGCCAGAAATTAAGTGTGTGAAGTGTCTTAGGAGGCTGCAAAGTCTGACAGGAAACATTAACACTTTTTTTTCATTATATGCAAGTATTTTGACAAATATATTTGAAATTATATGACATAAAATTTATATGTATTTATTACTCCTTGAAGGACAATTATTTTTGTATCATTTTACCCGAAGATTTATCAGCACCAGTTTTGTTTCCCTGATTATGTAAACCAATTTCCAAGCACATTTACCTTCTATCCTGCACCATTACCAGCAGTATGAAGTAATTTGTAGATAAGTCATTAATCATTTCCTTTTATGTTTAGTGCAATAATATTAATCATGAGCAAACAAATTGAGTAATCACAAAGCTCTAATATGTGATTCCCTCAGGACCCCAGTTGTAATTTACTAATTACAACCATGACACAATATTGTAGGCTCAATCAAAAATTGCAGTTTACTGCTTTAATAATCTTTTGATTCCCAAGCTGCAGCAGCAATACCTGGCCATGAACACACCCCCTACTTCAATGGAGCCTGCAAGGTTGACAGTACCAGGAAAAAAAGAGACAAGGAGGTTGCAGAAATGATCAAACCACTAGTAACTTTAGTGTGGATCTTTTCCTGAAGAATTAAAGAAATTATTAACTTTTCCAGATAATTATTTATTCAGCAGGAAAAAAAAAATCTAGTTCTTGCTTGTGATCTGGTGCACAGTAACTATAATGCTGACTAAACCCAAACAAAATAAAGGAGAGAGGCTATCATAATCTATGCCACTCTGATTTCTTAAAAGTTTTACATCTACTTTTCATTTTTCATTCCTCTGTAAAGATGCCAATATAAATGTGAACACTGTGAGGAAGGGTAACCAAAGTGAACAGCCAGTGCTGTAAAAGGAGTGCAATGTGATATGCACTTAGGTCTACAGTGAAAAAATCACATTTTTGTTACATCACCTTAGACAAAGTTATTTTTTTCCTTGTACTTGATTGTAGTAGAGTTGTGCTAACCTTTCTATTTTTCTATTTCAGCAGGGGTACACAGAGCCTTATAAAATGTTTCAGAAGGGGCTGTTTTAACAGAAAAACAAGGTTCACAATTCTTTGTGTGTAAATGCACCAATGTAGGTTGAACATGGCAAACATTGCTAAGCATCTATTCTAAACATTTTCTGCAGTCACCTGTTGGAACAAATGCTCTTCATCTGTGAGGAGTTATCTACATGTTATCGTAGAAGCATTAATAACATATATTTTGATGTTTCATTTCTTGGCAGTCTTTAAATCCTCTGTGCCTTTTAAAAAATCTTCTGTCATACAATCATAAAACTACCAAAAGTCACTTGTTTTTCTTCAAAGTATGCATGGCTCATGGACATTTTCATTAAGCTTTATTCAGTGTTTGATTATTCCCTCTTAATCCATAAACTCCCCAGAAATTTTTATCAGCAAGTATTGAAACAAATTTCTATATCTCTCAGTTGTGATGAAATGTTTGGGAAGGCTTTGGTTGGAAAAGTTTCTGTGCTATAATGTGTTGCCAATTCTGACAGGGTTTTCTTTTATCTGTTTGTTTGGGTTCTTGTAATCAGCTGCCTTTAAAATAAAAGATACACATTTCAGTTTAAAAATCTTCCTTAAAGGTACATGAAAAATAGAAGACCTTATCAAGTAGGCTCAGAATTAATCTTTTGCTATTTCACATGTTATTCTAGCTTCACCGCTATCCTACTGGAAACCTTTCTTGGTTTCATGTTTACATTATCTCTTCTTCAGTTTTATTCCAAAGTCTTTAGTGCAAAATATTATCTGCTCCTCATATTCTGTTGGTGAAAAAATATTTTATTTAATACAATACTGTCAGTTATGAAGTCACCAATATAGTAGTATTTAAAAGAATTCTACTTGGGAAAAGGGTTAATGTGTTATCTCTCTTAAGAGAGAAACTTGTGTGCTGAAAGAATATTATGGATTTAAATATCATCTGAATGCCTGACTTAACTATGGACCACTACATGATTATAGCATCTCCAGCATGTTCTGAGTCACTGACTGGGAAGACATTTGAACAACACAAATCTATTCCTCTGCTAACTGGGTTACCCTGCACTTCTACCCTGTAGAAGCTTTGCCACTGAGATCAGCAATACCACTGACAATTAGGAGGTTGACATCTGACCACTGACCTCTTGATGGCTTTGTTGTTGTGTTAAATTAAGATTAAAATTCAACATATACAGAGATTTGATGAACCATAGGAGATTCATATAAACTGACCTCTTTTTAGCATTGTCAGTCATGCTGAGGTTCCTTGAAAATGCTGGGGGTTTTTGGTATTATTCTGTTAGGCTTTTTTTTGTGGTAGAAATCAGCCTTTTGTTTTTCCCCCCATTTTTCACACTTCATTTTCATAAATATATTTTTATTAAACAGAGACTAGGGATGAATAGATGATCTTCACTGAAACAAGAGTTTTGTGAGTTCTTCCTGCTGTGTGTGCTATTGTGCTTTGGTATTCATTCTAGAGAGTTTGGAGGAGACAAAAGTATAAAGCTAAGGAATTAAGTGCAGAAAGTAGGGCAGTAGTCACAAAACATTGAATTTAGTGCATAATGGATGTAGTGCACTGACAGCAATCTGTCAGCTGCACTCTTAGCTGGGCAAAATTTGACTACAAACAGGAGCAGTGAATTCACTCAGGAGAGTGACATGATTTGGTGGTGCTTCCTTAAGCCTAAAGGTCTTCTAGACCCCTAGAGCTGTGGGAGGGAGTCACCTGCACTCCCCAACAGATACAACAGACAGCCTGTGCAAGCTGAATGGCTGCCTCAGTCTCTGAGTGTTAATCTTGTAACAAAATTCTTGCAACCTGGTTAGCTTTTGTTTAATCTACATAAAAACAAGAACCAATAGTTTCTCATGGAATCCCAGAATGGTTTGGGTTGGAAGGGTCCTTAAAGATCATCTGTTTCCAACACTCCCTGCTATGGGTAAGAACACTCCAGTATACCAGGTTGCTCAAAGTCCCCATTCAACCTGGGGTTGAACACCATCAGGAACAAGGCATCCACAGCTTCTTTGTGCAGTCTGCTCCAGTGTCTAACCACCCTCAGAGTTATGTTTTTTCCTTATGTTTAATATGTCTGCTCTCTTCTAGTTTATAGCCAGTGTCCCTTGTCCTATCACTACATGCTCTTGCACATAGTCCCTCTTCAGCTCTCTAGCAGGCATCATTTAGGTACTGGAAGGCTGCTAGAAGGTACCCCCAGAGCCTTCTCTTCTCCAGGATGAACAACTCTCAGCCTGTATTTGTGGCAAAACTGCTCCAGCCCTCTGATCATCTCCTTCTTGTACCTCTCTTCCTTGCAGGACTTTATCCCACAGTCTGCTCTCCTAATAAACAGGGCAGTGAGCTTGTTTATGAACCCTCGTCACATCCCTAAGGATGTTGAATTCCACTGCTTCATAGTCACTGCAGCCCAGGCTGCAGCCCAGGATGCCTCCTCACATTTCCCAGCAGCCTGTGTTGGTGAGAACAAGGTCCTGCACAGCACCTCTCCTTGTTGTCTGCTGTGTCACTTGGAGAAGGAAGTCATCATCAGCACATTCCAGGAACCTCTGGGATTGCCTGTGCCCTGCTGTTTTGTTCCTCCATCCTCTATCAGGTCCCATGAGGACCACAGGTTGTGAATATGAGGCTGCTCCTATCTGTCTACAGAAGCATCATCTGCTCAGTTTTCCTGGTCAGGCAGCCTGCAGCAGATCCCCACTATAATGTCTCCTGTCCCTGCTGTCCCTTTAATCCTTACCCATAAACTCTAGGTCAGCTTCCCACACATCCTCAGGCAGAGATCGATGCACACCACCTGGACAATCTGGAGAATGCAACTTCTTTTTCAGAAGGGTATGTATATTTTACAAGATTTTTTTCCAGAGAAAAATAAAAGCTACTGTCTCTACCAGCTGCTCTGAAATGCTTAATTGTGGTATGACAAGTGATAATACTCTTTCCCTTATGACAGTGTAGAAATGGTAAAATAGTCCCATATTCAACACAGAAATAATTTAGGCCCTTTAAAATTTGGATCTAAATCCTTGCTGCAAAAATGGTTGTAAGAAAGTACTTGTCTGACTCCTTGACAGCTTGCTAAATGTAGCAAAGAAAAGTGAACATATGTATTAGATTTGCTAGGTGAGTTTCTTTCTAACAGGTAGAGAAGAACTATTTAATTTTTTTCTGGTCATTGATCCCACCTATTATTTTTCATTCAAGAATAAACAAAGTAGGAGTGACTGATTGCCTGGGTGGGTGTTTTTTAGTGAAGATTAATCTACCACAGATATTGAACAGTCTTTCTTATTTTAAAGAAATTAGTGATTTTATATGCTTAATTTCATTAATCGTATGCTGCTTTTATGTAAACACCTCACTGTTACATGAGTGTTTGTAAATAAAGGTTCAGAAATAACCTGTGTACAACATTTTGCAGAAAAGCAACACCACACTTTTTATTGCAATAGTTACAATTAGTGGATGAAATGTGCATTAATCTGGAGATATAGATATGCAGAATTTGTTTTTTAAATACAGTGTATTTAGGCCAGCCATCCACACACAAAATCTTTTCTGGTCTGTAAGACTGTTAATGAAAATTGAGGTGGAATATTAGCAAGAAGAGCTAGGAAAATAAAAATATTTGTTCAGGGTCCTCCAAAGAAACTGTTCAATTTTCTCATATTGAGAAGGGCAAAGCTTTGAAGTATCAAGCACAGGATTCCATTTGATCTCAATTCTCTGAGTATACCATGAAAAAGGAAACATCCCTTTAGGAAAACAGAATGGAAACATTGTTGTAGAAAGTTAATGACAAGTTATATGTGTCCAAACTAATAATAATAATAATAATTGGGATTAAAGCATAAAGGTCTTGTAAAAAGCCTATATCTTCAACATTAATAATCAGCAGCAATTAGGTTGTTTTCCAACCAAGTACTTCTATTTGCTCCCTCAACACAATTTTTTAGAGTGGTTTTCCAAAGGAGAAAAAAAAAATTATTAGCTAAAAATATAGATGCCAAAGCAGAAAATAGTCTGAGAAAATAACATGAAAAAAATGCATCCCTGTCAAAATGTGCTGCTTGCTGCAGAACAGCAGCACAGCTTATGTGGAGAGCTGTCTCATTGCTGTATAAAACTTTTAGAGACTTAATTAAAAGTGAGAAGAAACAAATTGACTTTTTTCTGTTCTGTCAACCATAAACTGCAGCCTTGTTGAGCGTTCCAGCTTGAGACACATATGGAGAACTATTATTTGACATCCCAAATTTCAACAGAGGTTTCAAAACGATTATCAGTATCTGTAACTTACTGATACATCTGATGCACTGTAACTTTCTTGTCATCAGCAGATATATTCCTATTTCTATTTATTTTTTCCCACTCTGAATAACAGATGAGTTTATAATTGCAAGTTTAAGGGCCTCTGGACATATTAGCTCTGTGCACAATTTTTTTTTAAACTCTTTTGCCTATTGGTTGTTCCAATAGGCAGCAAGGAAGAAATAGGCTATCTTGTATCCTACTGAAATAAGAAGGAGAGAGACATATTTTTCAAATGTTCCAGAGATAAATTTCTTCTTAATCATCCAAAGAAATTCCTCTGCTGCATGCACAAATGCACCTCATCAAGTGAAAAAGCATTCTATCTTTTCAGGTTAAATGTAGAAATGAATTTTCTATTCCTCTCAAGTGCACACACAAAAGTGAGGGGTGGAAGAACTGTCTCCTTGGCCAAGAAGTAGCACATTGAAACTCTGAGCCCTAAATTTAAATGAAGAAAATGCAAAATCTGAGTTCTCTTTTGTAGAATTTCAAATAATTTCTGTTCTGTGAAAGCCTTTTAGAAAAATCCTCCAATACTTTGGAATTTCCAGAATTGTTGTGATAACGGGAGATTCCCAAATGTCCTGCTAGAAATTTTAAAAGATATTTCAGTTTGATGGACTCAGGAAAATGAGAAATCTGATCTCTGAACAGATCAGCTAAGGGCTCGTGTATCTTTACTTACCAAGCTCTGATCCCACAAAATGGAGACACAGAAAGGTATAAAAGAACCTAGTGAGCTAAGTGTCTTATAAAGCTCTGAAGGAGCTGGAACAAAGGCTTACATTCAGTATTGGATAACAATTTGTCTCATAACTGCCTTCATCCATCTCCAAATCTGTGATGAAAATGTTGTCATGAAAAGGCTGCTGTCATGGCAGGAGAATTTCACTGTTGGTATGAATGAAAATATAGGGGTATTAATTCCTGCTGTCAGTATTCTGTGTCATTTTCCTAAATACTGTTTTATTTCTCAGCGAGTGAGGCAGATATTGCTACTTTCAACATGACTTAACTACTTTGTTCCCATTTGAGGCAACGGGTTCTTTCATTAATAACTTACATAACTCATAGTCCATGATGCTGTTCTAAGCCATAAGTAGCATCTAAATTATTAGTTAACTGCTCCTGATCTGAAGGGATATAAACCAGAAATCAAAAAATTGAGCTTAATGACTGATACAGAGCCAGAAAGAAATATATATGCATAACTTATGCCCTAAAAATGCTGATCTCCACATTATTATAAAACTGATAAGAACAATGTATTCAGTATTTATGTCAGCTTTGGCAGTCACAGACATATTTTCATTATAAATAGATATGTGTTATTATTTATAAACCCCTTATTTCTTATGTTAAAGCATTCAGCCTACTGGTCATGTATACAACAGATCTGGATTGTCCCAATGTGGATATTAGTATTTTTTTTTGTAAAAATAATGAATTTAGTGGTTTGATATCTTAATCATAACATCTTTTCTGTTTTTTAAGTGAGGGTAACACAAGAGGTTTTGTTCACTTTGGTGCTTTTAAATGCTCTTAAGATAAAATGACTTTTGTAATTAAAAATCTGGCTTGTCTATTTCTATTGAAACTGTTGCTTCTTGAAGCATTGCAGAACTGGTTAAATTCAGGTTACATTATTTCATACTCCTTATAGAAAGTTGTTTTATCACATTTAAATGGTTCCATAATCTGCAGCCTAACTGATGTTTTTTGAGTGGAAGACAAAGCACCAATTTAAGTTGCTTATCACTGCTTTTCTTCCTGAAAACTGCTCTGCCTCTTGTGAAGGATAACAGGAATTCTTGAACTAGAAAAGTTTTGATTCCCTATGAAGTGCTATATGGTTGCATGTTGAGAATTTCAGTGCATGCTTTCATTTTACTTCAAGAGGGAGAATGCTCATGATGTTGGTTTTGTTCTGTTTCTCTCCCACCAGGAAGCACATAATAAAATTATTTCAGAATAGATAAAATTCTCTCTTACAAAGGGCCATAACTTTAAATAAATAGTCCCAGTGGTTTGAGCGGGCTTCCTAAGTGTTCAGACCTGTGTGTAGAGACATCTATGTAAGGAGGCTTTGTAATTAGTGTCATTGATAAGTACAGCTAAAACTATTACTTGAATAACACAATGCTGCTTGAATCAACAGATATTTGTGCTTTCAACATCTTTTTAGTCTGGACCCAAAATGTGTTGGGAAGCTGTCAAGGGAAAACTCTGAAGCAGACAAAAGTATTGTGTAGAGTAAAACACAAATCATCAGGGACATGAAATTCTCTTAGTAAAAATTTATGCAAATCCCATGCATTGCTTAGATTACTTATAGAGCTGCCGCTCTCATTGATTAGATTAAAGCTCATTCACTTTTTAGCACCTCAGTATGGCTCTTAGAAGAAAAAGTTGTCATATTTTGATGTCTCTATGAACTCTTCAAATATATATTTCTATGCCTTCATTCAGATGCACTGTTGCTCTGGTTTGGATAGGCTTGTTAAATATAAAATGAATTCAAGAGCATCAGTAATGGATCAAAATTAAAGAGAGGGCAATAGCCTCTAAAATAGTAAACACACTTTTCTTAATCTTTGGAAATGAAGCACAATGATTATAGTGTTGCAAATTCTCTTCTCACGGTAATTTGAAAGTTAGAATTACATTTGAAGATGGAAAAAACTTGTCACAGATACTTCAGATTAAAATACCTGGGTGGCTCCTTGTCCAAGTTTACAGTGGACTTTACTGAGAGCCAAAAAATTCAGCTTTAGAAATCTTGGTTCTAAAATACAGGTGAAAATGCAGGATGCAAGCCTATGAATTAGTGTTTCAAAGCAAACTGGAGCAAATGTGGCATATAATTGTTCATGACAATCTCTCCATATTAAATTGGAGATCAAAGCTTCTAGTTGCATCCTCAGGTCCCAGAGGTTATGAAATTTTACTGTCTATGAAAATATTATTCATTATTTCCTTTACAAAGGGGAACAACTGGAACACAACTTTCATATCTGCACAGTTTGTGGCTGTTTAACTGTCACAAACTGGCAGTTTATCTTAAACTCATTTTAAGCTGTTGCCACATTCATGATTACAACACATGTGTTTTGATTAATCGACTCCTTTTCATTACCCAGCATTAGCAACAACGGACATCTTCTCTGAACCACAAAATGCTGTGCTTAATATTTTTACAGAAGAACAATAATATATTAGTTGAATGCCTGTAATGTTTAAAAAGAGGAATTGCATCATGGGAAGGGCAAAAGAATCATATAATGGCCAAGAATTACAGCATCTTCTGACACTGTGTGTGTGCACAGCAACAAGAAGATATAACTCAAGGTTTGCTGGGACTGAATTGTCTCTTGTGCTTTTAATCCTCTGGTACAAATAGCAGGTCCTCCATCCTGTGTCTGCCAGGTGCCAGGAAGAGGAGGCAATGAGCTGTGAGACAACCTCAACTTGGCTGATTTTGCCATGCCCAGCGGAACAAGATGCACAAGACTCGCACTAGACAAACTCCACAGTCAAATGGCATGAAGAAGTATCTTCTCCATGCATGAACTAAATCAAGGGACTCCCTCTCTGCTTTTTCCTCTGACAGTTCAGTGCCACTCAACTAACCAAAATGTTTTTGAGAATTCATGAAACCTAGAAATGTAGGCAACAATGGAAAAACACAACGAACAAGTTTTCAGTCAGAACAAGATGTAAAATTGGATGCCTTAGAATTACTATGTATTTGAACTTCTGAAAATACCTATTAAGTCTGGATGTCGTAATTTGCTTTCATGCTTCAAAAAATAAAAAAGGTAACCTATTAGTATAAAGTTAATGTAATTAAAAATGAAACCATAATTTTATGAAACTAAATTATATTTAATAGTTTATCTACTCACAATATCACTGAGCAAAATAGAAATTAAGGTAGCAATTTTATACTGGTAAACAAAAAATAAACTGTTAAAAGAGCATTTTGATTTCATCTCTATTTTCCTTTGTTTACCACAAAAGTACAATGCATAAAAGTGTAAAACGCTTGACTGTTCTTGGGAAATACAAGTTATTTTAGTTCAAGGAGTACAACTTTTAAGTTAAATAGTATTTAAATGTTTCTTCAGAATACAGTGATATTCATCTTTTTCTCAGTACAAAATTGATTGAAGAAGTAATCATCATTGGCATGTAATTCCTATTCCATTATTAAATGTTATTACCTACCCTGCACTGTTGATATAAGGGTTGAGGTAATCTACCTAGTAAATCAAAACAATGAAGTGATCTTGATTAAAATAATTTACAAATATTTTATTTCTATTAAAATCATCCATCATAAAGATTTGCTTCTATGAATGCATTGATTGTTTTTGCTAGTTAGTAATATTTCACAAATTTGCTTCCCATAATGAACCATTCTGAAACCTTTTCATTTTGTATATGGCATAGGTCACCTAAATCAAGTCAATGGTTTCTAAATCTTATCAAGATGATTAAAATTGGAGGTAGGGACATTTTTCAGATAAATGTAGAATATTGAGTACTCAATACATATCTGCACTGCCAGATTTTGACAGCTGTTTTGATCTGTAGAAAATAACATAAATGTGCATAAAAATGAACAAGAGAGAGCTAAAGCTCTCAGAATCTTCTGTCCTGGCATAATTGTGCTGTAGTTTTTAAAGCAATTATAAAGTTTCTCTAGATCAGTACTACAAACATAATGAATACACCCACAAACTGGTTCAAAGAGAAAGAGACAATGTAGCTGCACATATACATCCTCTCTTACTACAATTTTATGGTTCCTTTTGAAACATTGAAAAACACACGCCTTATTTTTTCTCATAATTCTGCATAAAATTTCCCAAAGTCTTTTAAAACTTAAAATATTAGATTGTCATTTGAATAAATTGCATAGAATTAATTTGATTTTAATTACCTAATAAAATAAAAACTTATTTTTTTATAAACAGGAGGAAAATGATCCTGGTTTCAAGTCAGTTTTGAAAAGGGCTTGTGGGTTTGTTTTGTTTTAAGTACTTTGTGGTGCCTTAAATTTATGGCTTCTTTTCTGGTCCTTTCAACTCATATGCTATTTAAATTCAGACAAAACTATGGTTGTTTCCCATTAAATCAATAAACCCAAAGTTATTAAAATCCTCTTAGACTAGACTTCATTGCTAGCAAACATGTATTGAGGAATACAACTCAGTGTGTTTTTAACATTGCACATATCCTAAACACCATTGAGTTCAATGGACTTTATGGACACACTTTAAAATTATCACATGCCTCAGTTAGTTCGTGAATAAGGAATGTCAAATAGTAGCTTAGCTAATTCCAGAAACCTATTGACATTCAGAAGCAGAACTATCCACATTTATGAACCACCAGAGTGAATAATTATTTTCTTTGACTGTTTAAAAATATTTTTATCATTAGAATTCAAATCCATACCTCAATCAAAAATACCTAATATTTTAAATATTTTTCATCTAAATAGAATTTTATTAAGCAGTTAGTATTTGATCTGGTTTGTATCACTTACATGCTCTGGGTTATCATTTTATTCATTTATTACATGGTTGCATTTGTAATTATGTCATGAAAACTCTTCAGCTGAAAGATAAGAATTCAGTTCCAAAACACTCCATGTCAATTCTGTCTGCACAGAAACTGCTACTAGGCTTAAGAGAGTAGATTTACACAGCTGTAGGAGCTCTGCCTTAGGATTCATCTTGTTGAAGACTAACAACATTAAACACACTTTTTTTAATCGAGCAGGAAAACAGAGACCATTTATTTTTATCCAGAACAAATGGAATCTCATAAAGACAGTCATCTTTCATTTAAATCAGAGAGAAGTTTTCTAGGTACTCAATTTAAAATTGAATCAGGTCTCAAAATATCCTGCACACACACCATGCAACTCCTGAAAGCATTCTCAGAGCCAGACTCGTACGCTGACAGCTTTGTGCCACACTTGAACAACTTCTATTTGCTATTGAATTTGTCAGGTGTAGTGCTATAACAAAGACCACAGTAACTGGCAGCAGACTTGATCTAGAGTGCAAAGGCTAGAGCAGACTAATTTTTATAATTAAACATAAAGTGTTGAAAAATTAGATGCCTGGCAGTTACGAGATGGGAGAAAACACACCTTGTTCTACAGTAGCTAAGCCCAAGAAACATGTGTGTTCATTTGATGATAAAATTCTCCTCTCTGTTTCTCCTACATAGTTTTGGAAATTTACATCATGGGCTTATAAATTATTTGCTTCATCAGGCTTTCCAAAATATTACTGATTTCAGCTTGGTAGCTATAACATCCGTCCTGGTCATGGATATTTAGGATTATGCATCCATACACATATATATACAGATACACATATATAAATGTGTATGTGTGTATACTCACACATACATTTTACACACAGATATATATTCCTAGATGTAAATGTTTCCACTAACAATTTGAGAGAGATGTGACCTTTCCCATTACTGAATGCTATTGCATTTTGGCTGCTAATGAGTAGCAGTGATTAGAAGTTAACACACAGAACAGGCAGGCATTAGTTCTGTGTGATGCTTGTTTGTAGATCTTGACATTTCCCTGAAGTCAGCCACTCAAGAAAGCAGCTATGGCCACTTGGAGGGCTTAGAAAAATGAAGGCTAACTTAACAAAATCAAGCAAATTTGTGATGACTCACTGTCTGACACGTCAGTGTACCCATCACAAGATCCGCTGGGAAGGACTTGCCCACCATTTCCTCAACCCCATATATGAATTGGAATCACAGAGCCATGCCAATCAATACAGAGAGCTAGAACAGCTTCTGAAGGATATTCAGAGAAATAATTATACATGATGCAACATTTCCAGACACCTTTCAATCCACTTGGCAGCATGATGCCCAAGGAGCACAGAAACAGCCAACATTCAACCATGCCCTTTAAACAAAACAGTTTGCCTGTAGAGACAGTGCATGACTCACAAAGCAGGGTATTCTCAGCTGAGACAGCAGCTTCTGACTCAGCAGCGGGCAGACAAATGTCTGCTAGTAAAGGTGATGGAAAGGTCACTCTGATAACTTCAGTGAAGGAGGAGCAGGTAACAAGTTGAGCTCCCTACCCTGGGGCGCACACTCTGGCTGCAGAAGTTGCAAGGTCTCCTTCTGGTGCTGCAATAATCAGTGAAGCAGTAGGCACATTTTGAACTGATTTACTAGCTCTCATAACTACACCTTCCAAAAACAAGCTGTTCATTGGATGTAGAGGATGACACGTGTGGCTCTGCCCCACAGAATCTATCCTGCAAGTTCTTCATAAAGAATAGGAATTCAAAAGCAAAACTGTTCTTGCTGTTTACAGATCTTAAGCAAAATATGTCCTAAGCTAATATTCATCCATCCCTTCTCAATAAATTATTAAAATTGACTTTCAAGTCAAAGTATGTCTCATCACAAAAGGAAATTAATGAGTCAGATGTGGAATTGATCCTTTGAATCCAGCAGGGAGGGGGCCACCCTGAGCCCCAGTGTCTGCTGCTGTCCCCATGGAAGGACATGTCCCTTGCAGGGACAGCCAGCAGGACACAGCAGTAGTTCTCAGACAAAGTCCTGGGGTACCACATGCAGCACTGGCAATCAGGACAGAAGTTTCACAAGTAAACATGATGGCTTGGCTATTGAGAAAAGTCCCCTTCTCCTGCATTGCCTATAAGCCAGAAATGATACTAATTGGAAGCAAAGACAGTAAAGATGAAACTAAATGTAAAGAAACTGCACTCAAGAAGACACTTTGTGGTTCTGAGCTCCTCTGGACTTGGTGAGGAGTTCAGAGCATAATAGACACACCTCTAAAAGAAGCACCTACAAAAACTCATCATCATTTTATGAGCTTTGTCCATGTTCTGCAGTGGCATTTTACTTATCAATAGGCTCTTGTATTACCCAAAATAGCACCATAAAGAAGACCCCAAGAAAATCTTCAGTGTAAATTTGAGAAAAGTATTACATACAAACTGAGAAGAAATACTGCAGGGATGCCATGAATTATCCAATAGCTAAAGTTTTCCTTTTTTTGCCCAGGTTATAGATTCACTAAGGAGTGTTGTACTTGCTTGACACTGGCAGTGGAAAAAGTTTAGTTTGCCCTTGTGAAGGCAGGGTGAAAACTTTCTAGAATGAAAAGACTCAAGCATGAGGGGACACCCATCCATCAACTCAAATGTGCTCCACTTCATCCGCTCTTTAAGTACAGGTCTGTAAAGAGCAAATGTTGGACCATCACAACTTTGGAAACAGAGACTCAGATTTACTCAAATGAGAAGAATTAAGACCAGATAAGTTCACTGAGAACAGAGAAGCTGGTGCATAACCTGTGGGTGTGAAGTTTGGTGTGAAATCAGAGTGCCTCTAATATCCATGTAGACAAAACCCACTGCATGCCTGGAGGATGTTGTGAGAGCATGGTGGGCTCTCTGAGGGTGCAAACCTTGCCAGAATAGCAGTGGAGGCGTGCTTAAAGTGCACAGAGACAAATTTCATGCAATCACAGAACCGCTGTGTTTGGACATGGCTGCTCCTACCAGCTGTCACAAACTGACTGGGCAGCACCTCAAGGAGCTCTAACAGGCCGAGGCAAAACAGGTCAGAGAACGTTCTGCTGTTCAGGCAGCGTGGGCAATCAGAGAGCTCCAGGTGCTCAGTGAGGGTGAGTCAGGGCAGCCGGGTGGCAGCGAGGAGCGCCGCGGGCAGCCGCAAATCCCGGCCCGGGGCTGCAATCCGAGCCCGGGCTGCGGAGGGCTCTGCTCCCGGTGCGGACGAGGGGCGGCGGGGGCAGAGCCCGGAGAGCTTCCCAGGGTCGTGTGGGGATCCGTGGCCAGCACCTTCCGGCCGAAACCCTGGTCTCCCCCTCCCTCCCGGCCCTGGCAAGAGCCGGCTGGGATGGCCCTGGCAGGAGGCTTTCCTGGGATTCCCTCAATCTGGCCTCTGACCGTGGCCTCTGTTCCTCTCTCTTCCAGCTTTCAAGCCCTGAGGGAAGTTCAGAGCCCGTCCCGCACGAGCGCACTGATTCAGATGACATTTGAAAGAAGATCTGCAGAACTTCATCTGTCTTCTGGATCAGATGTACCGGTACCCGGCGTCCTTTGGCGATTCCCAGCTCCCGCCGAAGACGGGAGAACCTGCAGAGCAGAAGGGACCAACTGGAGCTCCAGGCACAGCTGTGGCTGCTGACAGCTGAGCCTGTGGGAAGCTCCAGGAGCTCCTGCATTCTCTCTCCCTGTTGGCAGCTCCCTCCCTGCCGCCCTCAGGCCCTGCCCATCCCCTTTTTTACCTCCCAGATCATCCCTCCTTACCTCCCAGATCATCCCTCCGCTTCGCTTTCCTCAATAAACAGTTTGGTTTCCCACTTTACCCGCGTCTCCGTGGAGCTGAGGCGGCACAAAACCTGAGCCCGGGGACACGCAGGGCCCTGCTGCCGTTCTCCTCCCCGCTGTGTTCTGTGCACGGACAGAGAGGAGCAAGGGCAGCTCAGCCTTCAAAGGTCCCTGTCCCGCTGCTCCCGTTGCACAGCGGCGTGGAGTTAAAGGTCGTGTTGAGCACGCTGAAAAGGGGACAAGGACCCTGGGTTTTAGAAGAGCCAACTTGAATATGCTCTGAACCCAGCCAAGAGGGATTCCATGGCAAGCATCCAGCGAGGGCAAAGGAGCTTGCCATGCCGAAGTTTCCGCAAAGAGCTTCCTGAAAGCACAGCAATGCTCCATCCCTACACAGGGACAGGAAGAGGGCAGAACCAGAGACCATCGTGGCCTCGCAGTGAGCTTTGGGTGCGCCTAAAAGCAAATGGAGCAGCAGCAGCGGCAGCGGAGTGGCTGAGACTCGGGGGCGTGCTGCCTGAAGAGCAGCACATTCTCTGACTGGTTTTTCCCTGGCCTTTTAGAGCTCTCAGCGATGCTGTCCAGTCAGTTTGTGATGGCTGGTAGGAGCAGCCCCATCCAAAAAGCAGGTTGTTTCTGAATGTTATTATGGGAGCTCAAATCTCATTATTCTCCCAGCCAAATGTATGGTGATTTCGGAATTGCATAAAAAAATGTTGCTGTTTTAATTTGCTGATATCGAAAGCTGAATTTTTTAATTCCATACCATCATCTTAGATAAGCAGTCTTCGGAACAGAAAAAATAAAAATTTCATTCTCCTGCATTCCATATGTATGTAGTGGTGTTTACATGTTCATTTAAAATGTGTTACTACTAGCTCAGATAGGGCTATTTCAGTCTCATCTTTCAGTGTATTAGCCATTAACATTTTTCCTTTTTGGTCTTTGCTCAGTAAGTAGAAAATATTCCACTGCTTCTGTTTATTAAAATTTAAATGTATCATTTTCCTTACCTTTATGAATTAGCGACAAATTTCAATGCTTCATAAAATATGTTTAATTTCTAAAATTCCAAACTATGAAGTAATTCTTCTCTTTTTTTTGGTAATATTTAATTGTAATATTTAATTGTTTCCTGGGATAAAAAAATATCTCTGAAATCTGATATATTTTGATCTGAATCTGAATACATAAAAATATATTAAATACATAGGAAGCCTGCATAAAAAAATGCTCAGTCAGTCAGAAGCACAGGTCTAGATTTTTCTTTTATTCTCTGATATCAGAGTCATACCTTAGTAATACATTTTCAACCTTATTTTTTAGAAAATGCAAAAAATTAAAGTTAGCCAAATCATTGCTTCATCCCATTTTCTTTTTCACATGATTTTTTAGAAATCCTACATGTCAAAAATATTTTACATATTTATTTAAAAAAATCCAAAAGCAGTAGAAAGGTTTTCCTTCCTGAGCCACTGAAAGTGTTTCAATCACAGTTCTAAATGTTGCTTATATTGTCCTCAAGTATTTCAGGTTGAAAAGGACACCTTGGGATGTCTTTGGTTCAACCTCCTGATCAAAGAATGTCTGATGAAGCCTGTATACAGCAGAGTCTTGAAAACTGCTAAAGACGACTGAGCAAACTCTTGGAGCAGACTGTGCCAATGCTTAGTTATCCTCAGTGGTGGTCTGGATTTTGGATTTTGTCTTTTTTTCCTTTGTTGTTAGTTCAAATACTTATGTTTCATGAACAAATAAAAAAAACTATGTAAGAATGAGCCATGCTTATCAGGGTGATTTTGCTGCACCATTCTTGTGACTTGATGCATCATTTCATACTTTTTCACATAATACAATTTATTTAACTTGGTTGACATAGTATAGCACAGTTTCTCAGCAAGGGCTCATCCACAGGAGGTGTATTAAAGATGTCTTTTTTTTTTGTGTGTGTTGAGAAAATTAATCTCAAAAGTCAGACCACATATTAGTAATATGATTTTACCAGTGGATTAATATAAGACATCTGCTATCTGCAGTTTGGTGGGTGACTGAATGTTAGTAGGAAGGCTGCAAGCAAGTTTTATGTTTAATGGTTTCCAGTAATTGCAACCTACGCTGATATTTTACAGTGACCAGAAATTTGTTATCATATGTCACCCTTAAATCCATGGCCTCAAGACATATATCTGTGCTACCAGCCCTTTGCTATGTAAAACATGACAGACATAAGCCTTTTAACATCCTGGTGTTTGGCAGTGCTTTTCTGTAGGAAAATGTGTAACTTTAATATATGTGGATAAGAAACCTTACCGGCAACAGTCAGTATTTAAAGAATCTTCCAGTGAGGGAACTGATGTTGGCCTGTCTTGTATCATGTCATAAATATTACTCTGGATAACACTTGATGTTTCTGCTCATTAAATATTTGCCCAATTGATCCATGTCAGTCTCTTTTGTCCTCTTTTAGAAAGTGATACAGCTATCATATAGAAAAGTTTAGACTAATTTATCGCACAGCAAACAGTAGCTGCTATACATCAAGTGGAGAATATTTTGCTGATATTATAGTAAGATTCAATATTGATATGTATTTACAGCAGTGCATGAAAATGATCTGTATATTTTTATAGATTTTGTTACCTCAGCCTCTCCTAAATTCTGTTTGTCTTCTGGACACTCATTGCCAAATTTATAATGAATTGTTGCAATAGGTGTTAGTCAGCTGACGAAAAGAGACTGTGAATAATATAGGAAACAAAATTTATTTATGAGATCTTCCCTTTTTGGACTCTAGACAAAACGCTGTTGCTTTCCAAGTATATTTCAAAGGACATTGAGGTGATGGACTTTGTACAGAGAAGGGCAACAAAGCTGGTGAAGATCTAGAAATCTAAATCTAGAAAAAGATGTCTAGAAAACATGTCCTGTAAGAAGAGGCTGAGGCAACTGGGATTGTTTAGCCTGGAGAAAAAGAGGCTTCTGAGGGATTTCATTGATCTCTACAACTACCTGAAAGGAGATTATTGGTATTTTCTGCCATGTATCAAGTGAAAGGACAAGAGGAAAGAGCCTCAAATTGTGTCTAGGGAGGCTCAGATTAGATATTAGAATTTTTAGTTTTCTTTGGAAGAGCGATCAGGCACTGGGCAGGTGTCCAGGGAGGTGCTGGGATATTGTCTCTGGGAGCATTCTAGAAGTATCTGGATGTGACACGGGGGGCAAGGTTTGGGGGTGATTATGGTAGCGCTAAGTTGAAGAGTGGACTAGATGATTTTCAACGGCTCTTCCAGCTATGATGATTCTGTGATTATAACACAGTCTTGGCCAATGAACTGGCAGTACAGCACCTGTGTGTTTGTCTCTTACTGAAAGAAAGCTCCTCTTTGCTGAGTACACTGGATAGGCTCATACGAGAAGACTGCAGAATCTGGACCCTACACAAATACTTTCCTTTGCTTTGGCTCATGGCTGTAGTAAATTAAACAAAACTCTGTTAGCTTGGCCATTTCACACCCCAGTAATTTACAGCCACCTCTAGGGAGCACCATGCACAGCCACAACGATTTCAAGCACAGGGTCTGGCTTACTGAAAACACACTGTGCATAGGAGATAAATATATGTATTACTCCACTGGGCTGGTATGTAGTCAGGAGCAGGTGCTGCTCTTGAATAGATTTGAAGAGTCTATTGGCCACAATACATAGAGTGATCTAAAAAGGGGTAGCAAGGAATGAAAAATGCAATTGATTCTTCTGTAGTGCCTATCAGCTGCAAAGAGCTCATTGTTCTTCAAATGTTTATTTAGGGAGAAGAAGGAGAGTGGTGATGATATTTTAGAGCCTTGGAAGACTTAATTAGGAATGTGCATCTGAGGAATATGTACTTCTTTAGCTTGAGTCTTAAAATTATTTGTATTTCAGTGTTTATATGAAATTTTCTGTTGTCAGCTATTCTATGTTAAATTTGAGCCTATGTGGCATCAGAGGTTAATTTTATAATTCCCTCCTAGAAAATTCAAAACATTGGTTAACAAACATTGTGTTATTTTTTGAGAACTGCAAGGCTGTTTTTCTTTTTATTTTGTTTTTTGAGACACCAAATGCAATCCCTAAAGAAAAAAGAAAAAAAAAAAAAGTGTGTGCTTGTTTGTTTTTGTAGAAGTCTCTGGTACTAAACTGCACTTTTACAAGTGTTTCAAGGGCTGAAAACCTGAGTGGAAAATTTTCAGTGTTGTTTTGTTTATTGTATTTATCTGTGATACATATTTCTGGATTCATTGAAATACCCAGCTAAGGCCCTAACCTCATGGAACTCCTGGTAAAATATGAGAAGGCAACCCACTGGTTGTGTCAGAGCTGGGGCACCCCAAGTCCCATAAAGACGATGGAACCCTTGCCTCCTTAAGACTCAGAAGTGAGAAGAAAGGGTGAGCTGAACTCCTGTCCCTCACAAATGGCAAAAAGATCCTTCTGTAGAAAGGTGTCTGCTGCTGGCTCACACCTCTTGCTAAATTCAACAACAGTCTAGCTCCATAGCTGGGAAGGGTCCTCAGCATTTCTTTCATACTCAAGGCACTAAAAATACTAATCACTGTTCCTGGTTATAATAGCATTCAGAAAATAAGAACATAAAGAGAAAAGTTTCATTCAAGTAACCAGAAAAAAAAAATAGTTGGAATACTGGTGTGGACATAAAGAGGGAATTGTACTCTGTGTGAGTTGATGTAAAGAAAGATATCCTTAACACCTGCTGCCACAGACAGAGTGATGACAAGGGTCATTCCTTTCTGGGAATCTCAAATCTGACCATTCACCTATAAAGCACACCTAGCAGGAGGGAAGGTGTCCTGCCCCTTCCCAAACATGCAGGAGTCTCACAGGCCAATAGTAATTTTGTGTAGAGTCTGGAGGTGATCATCCAGCAGAATGGCCCAGTGCCAACTATTTTAACCGGTAAATAGGCGAGCTGAGTTTTGTAACTGGAAGAATTTATTTCTCAGGGGCTCAGTAATGGCCTCCTGTAAATGTGAATCTTGATCTAGACTTGTGTCAAATTTAAGAGCAGTCCAGCAATCTGGGGAGTTAGAATCAGCCATTGCACAGTTGCAGGTAGTGCTCCAACAACAGAAATTAGTGTGGTTGGATTAGATTTGCCTAATAGTTTACCTAGAAGAAAAATGGAACGCTCCTGAAGAAATTGGATCGTCTTTTAAATGGAAAATTTTTTTCCCTGTGCATAATTATAGGGTTTCCCTAACCTTTATAATGTGTTGAAGAGAAAAGAGTTTGTTATTTTCAGGATTTTGTCTGTTAAAGTGCTGCTCTCTATGTGAGAAAAAAAAGAAAGAAGGAAGAATAAACCAAATGAATTAGAATGACATTGCAAAAAAAAAAGATATATTTTTTTAATTTTTAAAAAGATTATTAAAGATATTTTGCAATCTTAGAGAATAAAAATTCTTAGGAAATCACAATGTTTTCAAATTTATAGTAGAAATTTTTGTTTTTGTTTTCACATCAATGATACATAACTAGTTTTTTTCAACTTTAAAATTAAAACAAAGAGTTGATTGAAATATTTTTTTTTCTATTTTGCATCATCTCATACATTATTCTGACTCTTACTAGGATTCTTTAAGTTTGAGAAGAAAAAATTGATGAAATATCTAATTTGAGTCACTTTGACAGGATGGAAGTGCTGATTCATTAGGACCTTTACCTGTCTGTTTTGAAAACTAAAGTTGAGGAATTTTGTGTCTAAAGAGTTACAAATTATGAATTTAATATTAATTAGCCTCCCTTTTTTTTGAGCTTGTTGTTTTCTAACAACCAAAATTCAGTCAGAAACATCAGAGATACCAAATGTAGTTCCCCACATGCTTTGTGTGATATTTGTTAATATCTTTCAGAGTGTCCTAGAATAGATTATTTAGGGAGGTTCTGGAATCTCCATTACTTGGGATATTCACACTCTGTCTAGACATGGCCCTGAACAACCAGCTCTAGGTGAAAATGCTTGAACTGGTGAAGCTGGACCAGGTAATGACCAGAGGTGCCTTCCAACCTCAACTCTTCTGTGATTATGAAAATATAGATTGGAATCAATGGAAATAAAATAATAATAATCCTTGACCCATTCAGATCTACCTTCTTCTCACCCTCACATTTCTATCTATGCAAGTAATTGATCAAACAGGACAAAATAAAAAATGGACATTCAAAATTTCATCTCTTTTGGGAAAGGAGGAATAATTCACCATGCTCTAATTTAGGAGAAAGTCTGTGCTTACTGCTATCCTACTGTGATTAGCCCTCGTACATCACTGTGACTCCACTGAAAGGAGTGGAATTAAAAGGGAGAAAAAACTGATACAATGCACTGATAAATAAGGCCTGTGTTTATAAGAAGAAATTTATTCAGACCTTATGCCTTTCATAATAGATCATTAATCAGAAAAAATATCACACTGGAACGCTGCAGAGGGAAGATGATCCTCTGGCTTTAACTATGTTGGATTTTCTCTGTAACTAATAGATTTGAGCTCTATCATCTTTTTCTTCATTTGCCATTTATTACTTTTTTATTTGCATTTGCCAGTTCTGCAGTACTGCTTGTTAGGGAACTCTTATCCTTAGTGTAGTACTCTTATGGTATCCTGCAGTACCTGAAATATCTCTGAAGGATTTATTGCTTTCCATGGATCTACAGATAATTTAGCAGAATTATTTTCCTTTTGATTGTGGATATATATTATGCAGTTCTAAGTTTCATCTGTTCAGAGTAGTGTTTCCTACAGTAGATGAGTAAATGTGTCATATTATTTCACAGTTTTGTACAGTTGTAATACTCAACATTTCCATGAGATACACTTGGGGGAAGTGACACGATTTTAAATATTATAAATGTCTGAATGCATAAATGAATGCTTAAGGGTATTACCACTTATACAGAATGAACGAAGTAGAAAAGCTGCAAATTATATTGAAAAGTTTGAAACACTTCAAGGAAAGCTCTGATATTTATGAATATCAGAGTAGTTTCCAAAAATACTTGAGGTGAAATAACAGCTACCAGGAAACTTGAAACTTGATTTTTTTATCTGTGTATTAGCATGTTGTCAATCCTTTTCACCTGTGTTCCCACAGCCTATAGGCTCTAAATCATTTTGTATAACATACCTCAAAAGAAAAGCAGGCTTTTATTCTTATGAATTCCTTCTTGAAAATATGTATATTGCTCACTGTTTAATTTCCATTTTAGCAAAAGATTATGTTCACATATACAATAAAAGCATCAATTTAATTATTTTTTAATTTTATGAAAATTAATTATCCTTCATTGTCTGGAACTTCTGTCTCTATGAATAAATGAGCAAATTATATTCCATGTAAGCTATTACAGGACACTTTATTTTGGCTGATCCAACCAGCCAGCACAGTCTTTTAGCAGAGACAGAACATTTCTTTTAGAGCTGAAGATCCAACATATGTCAACTATACAAGCCTTAAAAAGGGTTATTAAGTACTAAATCCAAGGGTCCCTGATCCCTTGAAAGTTTGCAACCTGAGTGAGTGGCAAATAGGATCTTACAAGTTAAATATAGGGTGATGGAAATTGATACCTGTACAGCAGCTTTATAGTACACCCCTCTGGAGAAAAAGACACTATTTATTTTGATATGTTACATTAATTTTCATAGGAATCATCAACACTGTGTAACACTGAGATTTCCTAATCTTCAAACTTAATTTAGGGGTTTTTCCTCAAAAAATGGGGAATGATACAACAATAAAAATAATATTCTTGATATTAAAGCTTATTATTGAATTTTATTATAATGTAAGCTGCAGTATTTAAAAGTGTTCATAGTGTTTTTTTCTTTCATCATATCAAAATTAATGGTGAAACAGCAGATTTTTCCATTGTGGCAGCAGGCACACAGCAGTTACCTCTTAGGATTAGTGGTGCATATCCCTTTCAGTGTCAGACCTGGCTGAACTAAGATAATGATGTGCAAACAGTTACTGAGCATCTCTCCTGAGGGGGTGCATTCTCACACCAAGCTTTTAAGGAAGATGATGGTGTTGATCTGCTGCTGTCAATGAGTGGTAAAAAAGTTAAGGTTTTTTTCATTGTTAGAGTTTTAATCACCAAGGTTCTAAATACTTGGCTTTCTGCTTCCAGTAGAGGTGAAATAAGGCAGCAGAATCTGTCCTCTCTTTGCACCAGTATTGTGAGGCAACTTTGGGGTCTAGTGCCTTCTGAAATCTGGGCTTCTGGGTTTTTGTGAGTGTGGGAAAGCTTTCTGGAAGGCAGGACTACCTGCACACTGCTCCTGGACCACAGAGCAAATGTATACAGATATGTACAAATATTTTGTGTAGAAAATAGTCAGGCAATATATCTCCAAAGATCACTTGGAAAATCAGGTTGCAGATTTCCTTATATTGCTGAAATAAATTTATTAAAAAAAAACCAAACCAACAAAAACAAAAGCAAAACCAAAAAACAAGTATCAGAAGTAAGAGAACAAGTCATTACATTTTTAACTAAGGTGTTAGAAAGGGCTCAGGAACCTTACTTTGCCTTTTGCTTCTATATATGTGTGAGTATGTTTGTTCATATAGAGGAAGAGTAAAATGTTTTGAACTACCAGAGAAGAGAGACTGAAGATGAATCAGCTGTCAACCCATATCTGCAGGAGTCATTTCAGTGGAGAGCAGTCAGATGACCATTGTTTTGCCTAATACAAGGTGTGGGCAACACTGAGATTTCAGGTCTCTGAAACTCAGATCTACCAAATAAATTTTCAATTGCAGGAAATTTGAGAAAAAAACCAAAGTTATTTCTCCTCTCTTATGTTATCCTGGAACAATTTTCACATGACGCTTGGTAAATAATTTTGCTCAATACAGTTTTTCCAGAATTTTCTATTTAGGAAATAACTCAAAATTGCTCTAGAGGAGGAAGTTGCATCCATTTTTTATTTACTGGATAATGCTTTAATGGGCGTGGGAGATAGGTTTCATTTTCTCATTTACCTGAAAGTGTCTGAGCTCACTTTTTTCATCTGACATTTTTGGCCATCACAGGACTCAGAGCCCCATCTGTAACAGCTGTAAAATTGCAGATAATTTTAGCAGATCATTTTGATCCTGCCCTATATAATTTGCCTAATCAAGTGATAATCTAAACTAATCAATAATTGCAAACAAATATAATTACAATAGTGTAACTGTTCAGTGTGGAAAAAACACAAAAAGAGGAACATGACATAGAAAATATTTTCCTAACACCTAAATTTCATATAGAATTCTGCAGGAGTTAGAGACAACTGCCTTTGATAATCAGATCACAGAAATGCAGGGAGAAGACATCTAAATTGCAGGGTGCAGCTGTGTACTTCATTTATTATCTATTCTAGATCTGAGAGGGAGGTGAGAATACCCAAAATACCAAAGACTGTAATCACCATGATCATTATTAATCTTTTCTCACCAGCTGCACACAAGCAGACAAACACAAAACTTTGCTTTTGGCACCTGGTTAAACCCTCATGCATGCCATGTTTTTTCAGGAATTGGAGAGAAGGCTTATAATCAAATAGAATAATTTCAGTTCTTCTAAATATGGAGCATTTTGATTTACCTTAAGATGAAAACCAGACTTAATAGTTAGGGGGTTATTTTTGTACAGTGGAAAATTTACTGGATGTTCTATCATACTGAAGGTATGACATAAATTGCACATTTATTCTTGATTTTTTAATATATTTTAAAATATACCTGCTTCAAGGTCAAAGTAAAAATCTTAGTGGAATATTGTTAACTGCAGGGAAATTATTTTTAGAAAATTTTAAGATTGCTCCAAAGAGGAAAGTTATGAGGTCTGTGCAGAACGGCTACAAGATGGGAAGTTAGTGTGCATTTGCTACCAAGTAAAAGGCAAATTCAATTTGTAAAATGACTTAAATATAAGTAATTCCAAATTTTATTTGAATATATCCAAACAGAAAAGAAAGCTTCTACTAATGTATAGAAATTCATACTTTTCTGTTTAGGTAATTAGAAGGATGAAAACCCCCAAAAATTCTGCATAGGAAAAATGAGATTGAGAAAGAAAGCTTATCTGCCCTTACCTTCTTGACACAGGTCTGCAAAATCTGTATTTGTCTGGTGAAATGTACAAATTAAAAGCAACTCGTAATTAGCACATGAAAGAAAATTCAAATATTCTCTTTTTGTCTCCCTTAAATGAAATAAACCAGCAAGCACTTATGGAAGAACCTTAGTTATTGTTTTTCATTTAGAATTTTTATTGATCTGTGGAAAGAGGAGGCAATGATTTTTCTCTCTCTAGGACAGTAGGTCCTTCCTTCCAAGGGCACCAAACACAGATGCTGAACTTAGCCATTTGAACCAGTGAGTTTATTTAGTGAAAAGGAGGTTTGATGCAAAATTATCTCTGGAGTACAACATGAATACTGTGAGCAGTACAGTCTATAGCAACAGACTAAATTGGAGCAGCTGCTGAGACTTTGTTCATCAGTCATGCATTTTAGGTAGTTTAGTAGGGATTTTTGAACTTATAGTGACAAAAATGATCCTATTGATTTAAACTACTCAAATACCTCATTGTAATACCTGTGGAAACCAGTAAGATCCTGACCTAGGCAGCTGAAATTTTTGGCTGTTCAGGGATCGCTGTCTGATTTATCTTTGTTTTTTGCAAGAGTTTAGGGGTTTACCTGTAAAATGGGGGACATAGAAAAGGAAATTCCATTTTCCAATATTATGCTGCCTACCCAAATGAAACATAGGTGCCTGAGCTGGAACTCCATCAATACAAAAAAAAAATAAATGAAATGGAATTGGAGCCTGAGCCTCTTTGATAACATATTCAATGACTTTGGGGTGCAGAAACGCAGGCTGGGAAATGTATAATTTGATTTAAGTGTGCTCTGCAAGGTTTACCAGGTCCATGGCAGAGCCAGCACTCCTTTGATTTTGTGATTGTTCAGTAATGTGTCAGGACTGGGGAGAAGGCACTCAGGTGATGATGAGTAGGTTTGGTGTAGGAGAATAAGGTGGGGACTAGGTTCATGGAACTATAGTATTGATCTAGTTAGCATTCTTTAATTATTCTTACATATTTTTACTATTATTACCTTTTGTGATAGAAGTGCTGGCTGCTCCAGAGAGCTTGGCTTTGGTTCATTCTGCTGTGGCTTCTTCTCACCTTTGGATGACTTCCACTGGCCCCTTGCTCTTCTCTAGCTCTGGGGTAATAACTCCCAGAGCTGGAGAAGAGCAATGGGCCAGTGAAAGTGGTTAGCTTTTTGTTCTCTGACATGTGGTTAGCTTTTCATTCTCTCTGAGCACCAGCAATCCTGCCTGTGTTATCTTGATTTCCTCTAAATTTATGACAAATTTCATCATCTTAGAAAGCCAGGGTAAATTTTCATATTACACAGAGAGTGGAAGGAACAGTCTGCTTCTCTACTGACCATAACACAGTTTGAGGGCAGGATAATAGTGCCATCATTGTTATAATTTTTTTACATCAGCATGGAAAACATAGATTCTAACCAAATTCTTGGTGTGACTCTCTTCCAAGGAATAGCCAAGACACTGACAGAAAATGAGGGTAAAATCCTTCATGAGAAGTGATCAGATATTTTCTCCGAGGCATTTTTGGGGGTAAATGCTGCTAGTTTTTAGCCACTATTTGGTATGTTTGCAAGAATATTCTCCTTCCAATTACCAGGATTTTACCTCATAGTGGAATATCCTGGCCAAAATGAGAGAGAACATCCCACAGCTCAAAGCACAGAATAACCAATAGCTTAGTAGTGGTGGTCTTCCAAAAGACAAGTGACCTGAATTCTTGCCGGATACTGACTTGAAAAGAAGCCTCACCACCCAAGTCAGTGTCCTGTAAGATGTTCAGGTGTGTCTATATAAGGAAGAGAAAAGATACCCACCTTTTCTCAATCTAATGGGGGTTCAGAGGGACACTCAGTGCATCTTTACTGCAGTGTCCCAGCTCCTTCCTGCTTACTACCACACTCCTTGCCAAAGACACTTGGCAACTTCCTTGACAAAAAATGTATCTTTCTATAATTGACAATTTATGACTCTATTTGCAATGAAACATCTGGAATTTAGTGGTAGACCATTTTGTATATTTTTGGAAACCCAACTACCTGGATGGTGAGAGACATTCAAAGAATTTGCCATTGGAAAATAATTTTGCACTGCCTAGATGTGTGGTATGAGAACTTATGTGCAAGAATATTTAGAGTCAGTTTTATCACTTAAAACATATAAGGGGAAAATATATTAATATATTATCTATAAGAAAGGAAAATATTTATGAAACATATTCTTCTATCATTATATATCTATATATACTGCTCTTTTCTATCTTAAGGCTGAACAAGCATCATTTGCCTTTTAAAAAGCTTATTCTCTAGTTTCTTCTTGGACTGTGTGACATCCCACACTGAAACAATGTTCAGATAATTTTCTCTCTTCCTAAATTTCTTGAAACATGTTTCTATTTTGTACCCTAATTAGCAAATTCCTTGCTGAAGACCTTAGCATGCTTTCCCAATTTAAAAGAATTAAAAGGTTTATTTTGAAATGGACTTTATAGAGAGTCTACTATGAAGTCTAAACCCGCCAGAGAACTGATTTGAGGATCAGTTGCCAATAATCCTCAAAACCTGCTTTGTCATTATTACCGGAACCACAGAAAGACTGGTTTTTTTTTGCCTTTCACTGTTCAAACTATCCAGAAACAGGGTGGCATTTAGCTCTTTGACCTCATAAATAAAAGAAAGAAAAGTATCACAGAAAACATCTTTGCTAGCTGCTCTCAAAATTCATCCTCTCCCTATGACTATCATGACCAAACTTTTCTCTCCTACAGCCTCCCTTTTCCAGACTTTCAAGCAGTTTTTTGTTGCAAAATCTGGATCTTCATTATTTACCCAAGGTGTATTTTTTGAGCTACTGCATCTTATCTTCAGCAGGTTCATTCTTTAGCATCACAGAGATCAATGCTGGATGAAAGACAGCAGGCTACCTCTCCACAGATAACAAAATAATTCAGGGATTATACAGTACCTTGTCATCACAGTACAGCACAGGTCATTTCTACCACTTATCACCAGTAAAGGCAGGCACCCCAGCAGCAGAATCACCAGTGTTCTCATTTGTTTTGGTAGTAGGTATCACCTTTGACTGTGCAGCCGAATTTCAAACTATCATTAAAAAATCATTACAACCCCAAATGGGAAATTGTGAACCTATGCTTCATCCAGAGCAGTTTTCCTGAGCTCTCACAAAGATGAGAGCAGCAATATCAGTAATGTAAATAAATTGCTGTGCCATACCACCGACATTTTTATTGTGGGTTTCTTCAACCCAGTGCTTCTTTTAAGCCTCTCTGAAGCGCAAAGTGAACTCCTTTTTACACATTGAGAGACTGGAGAGACTGTGTAAAGCTGCACCAAAGATGTTTCTTTATGCAGATCATTATTGGTGCCATGCTATTCATTTTCCATAGGGCACTTCATTTGAAATGCCTTGATGCCCTGAACCTTAATGCTTCTTTTGAGAACTCTAGTACCTGTAAAATCTGTGAGCCAGTCTTTATGTAAATGCTTTATATCAGTCTTCAATTGCATACACTACTTTTAATTGCAGTAGTTTCATTGCATAAAATACTTTTAACTAAAGTAGTTAACTTAAAACAGATAAACCTGATTTAATGGATAGCCAGTAAGATATGTTATTGACATCACAAACTTCTGTGGGATATGTATTATGTGTTTTCCAGGAAAGAAATAATTTTCTCCTTTGATCCTGACCAGGCACAACTCTTAGCCTCTTTTGCTGCCAACTTCTTTTAAATGGCCCAATGTCAACTAGAAAAAAAAAAGGTCCTTACAGAAAAACTGAGATTTATGTGTATCAACTAGACAAAGCTATTCAATGCATTGATGTGTTTCTTACTCAAAGCACACAGAGCAGCTGTGAAGAAACTGCTTAATCTCATTTGCTTAGCAAAGTCTAACTCCTTTTTTATGAAAGTATGTTGATAGGACTGTGGTAAGAAACCTAAAATTTGTATCATATTTCAAGCCACGTAAAGGCAGTTTGTCTGTCAGTGTATTTGCTTGAAGAGGGAAAGTTCTGCAGAGCCTTTTTAGAAATTAAAGATTTTAGTTTTCCCAGAAAAATAAAATATCCAATTACACACCATGAATAAAACTTTCTTTTGGGAAGATCTATCTGCATGGAAACTACAGCTTCCTATGGCTGTAAACCCAGCCTCATGAATTTAATGTTCAAATTCAAAATTAAAGGTCATGTAAGGATTCTGACTGGCTAGTGCCTACTCATTTAATTCTTTGAGCTCCCTGGAGACAAAATCATTACCAGGACATAAAATAGGCCAGACTCTGGTGCTTACCAGCATTATTTATGACATCTGATCATACACATGTGATGGAAGGAGGCCATGCCTCCATAGGACTGATCCCTATGGATGACAAACAAATTTACAGCTCTTGCTGACATGTGGGATCACTCCTCCCATGGCTAACATAATCCTGCAGTGTGGCACAGCAGCTTCTTATGAAGGGCAAGTTTTCTATTCCTCCCTCAAGGAGGGGCTCCTCATTATGCACTGTTCTTCAAAGAGACTGTAAGGAATGTGTCTCCCATTCCTCTCCGGTCCCTCTGCAGAATGATCCCCTGGTGTGTGTTCCTGCAGATCTCATAGAAAGAGAACATTCAGCAGAATGGGGTGATGAGGGTAGGAAAGGACTTCATGAGGCTCTTCTAGGGGGATCCTGGAACATTTGTTTACATACATTGTCCTGAAAATGACACTGCACTTTCTAGATTTGGAAACACTGTCACTAATCTTCTTGGAAAGTTCTGCTTTTTTATTCATTCTCTGTGTAGGATTTGATGAAATTCTTGCGTGTTTTCAGCAATAACTATTTCCTCTTACTTTTGACTTCCAAAGTGTCTGCAAAACTTTCTGTCTCCTTAGTCAAAAAGAAGCACAGGAAAATATTCAGAGAGAGAAGATTATTAGAAGCAGAAATGAAATAAATGAAATAATAGTTAAAAGACAGTAATAGATAAAACACAGGAGAAACAAGCCTTGCAATCTGGAAGTTTGAAAAAAGTTGTATGAAAAGCAAGTTACCTTTTCAGGAGAAAAAAAAGTGTTTTCTTGCTTGCTATTTTCTGGTTATGCAAAATGCTGAGAGAGATTTAAAAAGAGAGAATTTATTTACAATTCTGATGGAGGAGTAGGTATTGAAAACATTATGTGTGATTGCAAGCATGATGTGGCCTAGGCTGCTAGAGACTGTCTGGTGTACTGTGCAAGGAAACTGCAGAGCCCTGCTCACCAAGCTCTGCTGGGCTCAGCTCTGCTCCTGCCTGGCACTGATCAACCTCTGTGATGTGCTCTGGGCTTTGTCTTCTGCCTCAGGAGAGCTCAGCTGTCCTGCTTGAAGAGTACAATTCCTATTTCTATCCCTTTTTGCCGGGGGGAAGGAGGAAAGGATGGGAATACATAAGTATTTATTTTCCACCTTATTGAGAAAAAAGATAAAGGAGGAAAGGTTCTGCTGTGGGTAAAATGTGTCTACAATGCAGCAGGTTTACTGAGGGACCTAAAATGAGATCAGATCTTTCTAATGCAATTGAAAAAAAGACATAAACTCTCTCCTGTTATGGTACTTGTGTCACTTACGACACTGCAGCAATAGCAAAAACCCCAGGAACTGCATGGAGCCTCCAGTCCCAGCCTCTGCCAGATAAAATGTGCTGCTTTATCTGAGGGCAGGAGTTTGACTGCCTGTCATGGGCATGTAATCTATGATGAAGGTTCTGGATACTTAAGACTAAGTGTTTTAGGGACAGTGAATGACCAGAGCTCCTAATCTGATGAAAAATTCACAAGCAAGAGACTATTTTAAAATGTTTGTAATACTTTCACTTGGCCTTTTTTGCTGTATTTCGTGGTTGTTTCAAAGAGCTGAGAATTATACTTTTCTAAAGAAGACCTAAAAAGGAGATTTTATTTTTCCTGCTTATCACTATTCCAACTGCACTGGAACCCAAGAATATTCTGCATTTTTTTCAAACAAATAAAGATAATTTGCATCAAAATAATCAATGTAAATTTACACATACATTTCAATATATATATAAATAATTTTGATAACTTGCTCCTGTTTTGTGGGTATTTACTGTAGGATCGATAAGTATTTGCAAATGAGGTGTCATGACAGGAGCTGTGCAATTCAATGAAGCATTAAAAAAAAAAAATGAATTGCCCATTTTACTTCCTAAACTCCTTTCTCTTCTCTGCCCCCTTGCTCAGTTGAGTGCTTGCTATTTTTCACTGAAAGCTCTGGGAAAAAAATAAACTTAATTTAAATAGAGAGCTCAGGTATTTTTACTCATATCTATAATCCCTGAAAGCAATATTGCTCCTGGAGTCAGCTGAAAGGATGCATGATATCACTATAAAACATATATTTATTAGGAGCTTCCCATCAGCTTTCACCTCAGGTAATCATGGGAATAAAATATTATATTAGACCTATTCTCTTGAAAATATATACACTCAAAATGGTGGGCTCAAGGAACTCACATAAATAATTTTTAATGTTACTACAGCTACTTGGATTCAGCCAAATCCAAGCACAGCTGCAAAATTAGCCACTTTAGAGAGAATGTTTCAGATTTGATTTACAATTCATCTCAAATCCCAGAAAAGCCATCTACATCTGGTTTTACCAGTGCTTGTCTTCCTCCAATGCTCCAGTACTCTTGACATAAATGTTAGATAAAGATTTTAGCAAAAGTTCAGATTTATCATATATGCATTTATTTCAGGGACATTAGTATTTTTAAATGTCTAATTTGCATAGAGTTTTTGTGATTACTAAAGTAAATCTTTTTTGGTTCATTTCTGTTTTATTTTCAACAATAATATTAAGTGGATTAAACTGTAACTCTACAAATGTCACTGGAGTGACATTAGGGACATATTAAACCTGTTTTTCTCATCAAGCATCAGGGAAATATGCTTGGAAAATGCTTGGAATTCAATGTCTTTTGATGCCATCTAAATATAAAATATAAATTCCTGCAAAGATTTTCCAGTCTGGAAGCGTTCAGAATTTCATTTCAGTGGATGACATGGAACCAAAAACCTTAAAAGATGGCAACAAAGGCAGAAATATTCTATAAAATAAAAAATGAATTATTAATTGTTTGAAAACAGTCTTATGAGTTACTATAATTTTGAGGAATTTTTATTCCTTTGATCCCATCCCAAAGTATTGTATTTAAATTTTTAAAGAAGCTTAAAAAAGACAATAAGCATAAAATGAAACACATGAGACTGTTTTTGAATATCAGGAAACATTTTTGCATTGTTTGGGTGACAGAGCCCTGACACAAGTTGCCTGTGGTTGTTGTCTCCATCCCTGAGGATATTCAAAAGTTGTCTGGAAAGGATCTGGAGCAACTGGCTCTAGGAGACTCTTCTTGAGCAGGGTAGTTCAGATCAGATGATCCCCAGAGATGCAAGCCCATCTCAATCATTCCCTGATCCTGTGATTGGAGTCAAAGATGATCCCAAAGGAAGGACTTTTGCACAAATCTCTATTGCCTTAATGTTTCCTTTCCAAGAAAAGTAAAAAGGGCCTTGCTACAAAGCTGTACTTTAACATTAGATTACAAGGTCCAGGCTAATTGGAAAGAAATTATCAATTATTCCTTGAATTGGCATTTATTCTTTTTCTGAGAACCATTAGAATCATAGCTCCTAAACATTCAGTATTAACTGATTGTTCTGCCTTTGATTTTTTACAGCAAATTTATACTGAACCACATTATTTAGACACTTTCATTAACCATTGAGACTTCTATTGTTTCAAAACTGGCAATAAAAAGCATGTTCCTTGAAATCAGCTTTGTAACCTGACAGCACTGGAAATAAATAAACCCTACAGTCCTTTACTTTAAACTGCTGTCTCAAAACCAGCTTATGCATCTCTGCATTTCCTGTTCAATAGTTTTTGTCATAAGACTCAGCAAAAAAAGATTATTTTAATTGTCTCATTATCTCACACTTTTCTCCTATGGATGCTGCATATGAACTGCATATATTTAAGAAAAGAAAGTCAAATTTCCCAAAAAAGTGACAAATTTTTATATTTTTAAAATGCAAATTTATCCTAAAACTCTTTACTCATGATCAATTTTTTTTTTCTCTATTTTTTTCCCAGCTCTTCTCTGCTGGTTGAGGCAGCACAGTCTCAGGTTCTACTCTGTCTTTGATGAATTGGAGTCCTGAAGGTATCTCTGGTGATGAGGAAAGGAAAGCTATATTTCAGTATCTTTTTCATTGAAGATATTTCAACAGCAAATGCAATTGTACACACATAGAAATAGAAGAATAGGAAATTTTCGTAACATAAAAAAAAAACTTCTGAAAAATTAGCATGTCTGCAATTGTTCTAGCAAAACAATTTTAACTGGATATGAACTTCCTGAACACATTATTTTTCATGTGGAGAAAAAGGTAGTTGTTGAACCACGCTGTTACCAGTGCCTGCACCTCCATCCTTTAAAAATTTAGGAAAGGGAGTCCCTGTTTTTTCCTTGGTTAACTGCAAACACAGCCAGATGAGGGACAGCTGAATCTACCCCTTCTTACTTCCAAAGATTTTGCAACAATTTACCTGCCTTTGAAAAAAGATTATTTCGATTATTTTGATTGATCAGAGGACTTGCAAATTGCATTGTTAGACTATCCAGGCATTTGTTCAAGTAATTTTTCTTACTTGGAGGATTTTCTGTGTGTCCAAGAGCCCAGGAAAACTTCACAGATAATATTTCAGGGTAACCAATTTGGCACTCCAAGTCTGGTCTCATTAGAGCTCTCATGATCACAAAAAATAAAATAAGGTGGTGTTGACATGATGAGTCTGGGCACATTTGCAGTCCCAGATGTGCAAATAGCATGAGTTCCACTATGAGCCTGGGTGCATTCATTAAGATTTCAGATTCATAAATACTGCAATTTATTGATTAGTGTGACAGGAATAGGTTCAGAAATTGCCATTGATAAATCCACTGATATCAGAAATCATAAGCAATAATAGTACTGCAGAATAAAGCTTATCCAAAAGGCATTCCTGTAGGGGAGGAGGTGGGTACATCCTTGACCTCCAGTATACAGAAGTAGACTCTCCTTCTTTTTCCCTTAATTTACATCTATATTGTTTTCTTTAAGAGAGAAGAGAAAATTTCATCATTAGGTGGAGTTTAAGTGACTTTAATAATTACATGTAAATCATGTGCACATTTTTACTTCATTAACATATCTGGGCCATAAAAATTCAAATGTATTTTTGAGTTGATGAAACATGGTTCAGCTTTTGGTTGCTGTTTAGGTCATTCCTTTGGCTTAATTCCCATTACCTGCATTGATTGAAACAGAACATGACCACAACCCCTCAGTGCCTCTCCATCCTTTGTTTCCTGTCTCTCCCAGGGCAGCACACCAAGTTCCCTCAAAGTCCCTGCTCCTAAGGTTTGCAGACAGTTTGTTTCTGGTGAACTATTGCCAGCATGGCACTTCTCCTTGCTGAGTTTTGTCTTTCAGTATTTTTCCACAATCTCTCTCACTGAAATGTTCCTATTATCATTTGGTTTTTCTCCAGGAATCCAAAAGTTATTTCCGTCAGATGAGAGAGGAAAACAGAATACATGATAGCATTGCCATCATAGCTCTTCCTTTTCTATTAAGAAAAACCAATAAAAGCTCTATTTGTATCCTGGTTTTGGCTTTATTTCTGTCACCTCTTATCATTCTATAGTCACAGTTTGCTTCCACTTCAGTGGAGTCTGAATTAAGAAAATGCTTGAGACTCAAAGATTGAAATTTTGGCAGTTGTCCTTCAGAGCAAGAGGATTGGTCTTGAGCAGGGCCAGGAGCTGAGTTCGATGGTCCTTGTGAGCCCCTTCCAACTCAGCATATTCTGTGATTCTGTGATTAAGGACAAAGACAGCTGTAGCTTCCTGAAGTCCAAAATAAAACATGCATATCATACAGCTGGAATACAGGTTACCATATAATGCTATGATATGTTAGAAAACAGTTCCTTAAATGGGGGCTTGATTAAGTATTTGGTTTCAGTTTGATAGTGTGAGCAACAGCAGGTACACATTCTCTGGGTTTCCAGTCAAGAGAGGCTCTGGGGAAAAAAGCTGATGCACTTGTTTGGTGCAGTCTCATGTTTACAAGGTTTAAACATAAGATCTGTAAACATATGTTTACATATGTCTACAAGGTAAACACACCCAGGTGTTGGGATACTCTGCCCAAACCTAGTGTTTAAATCCCATTTTTGTAAAATGAATCTGAGTGTCAGCTTCCTGAATCTGTGTCTTGGCTCTTCTCAAGTTTTGAAATTTATATTAACCTTTCAGATCAGGAGCTGTCTGTGCTTAGTTAAATATTCAGTGTAATCAAACAAGGCCTAAGATCTTTCCTAGGTATTTAAAGCCTTTTATAGACATTCTTTTCAAAATAATTTTTGCTTTTAGGTATATTAAATTTTGGGCACATGAAATTTTTAATTTACTGTTTTTTTCCTTCTTTACTTGTTTCCAAATCACAGCTGATCAATTTAAAAACATGAAAATATGCTGTAAAGTTTTAAGTTATTTATCAAATGTTAGCAGGCAGCTGAAAAGCAGCTTTTATCACATTTGCCTGTGATTTTGCCAAAATACAATGATAATTAACATTTTACTGGCTGCTAAAAAATCAAAACCAAAAAACAAACCAAAACCCAACAATCCCAAAAAAATAAGCTCTGTAGAAACAGCACCGGTGGCATTCATTTAAACATCAATGTAATGCAATATAATGTAGTGTAAACTTCAGATACTGCTCTCAACCTCTTTGGTGACTGGGAAAACATTTGCTAATTGCCTGTACTCCCACGATCCTCCTTCCTTCTGCTGACACTCTCCATCAGTAGCTGCATAATCATCAGTCTTTGAAGTCAGTAGCAGTCTGCTAACAGAGCAATTAGTTGAAGCACCACAAGCCAAAGGTGGTAGATGTGTTCCTTTTTTTTGGTGACATATAAACAGCACTTACATGGACTTGAAAAGATTAATAATATGCAGGTGGATTTGCTATGTGCTTTTATTTTTTCTGTTTGAACAAGGTGAAGGAATGCCAGCTATTATTATTAGAAAAGAGGGCTGTCAGGTCACAGAAGCTGGTGTGTCAGATCCCAGGATCCTGACCTACAACACATGTCATGTGGCATCAAGAATCCACATCTGAACAGCTGAAATTACATTCATCTGACTGAATGTAGTCATTTTTTATTGGAACCATCTATATGGACTTCCATTTTTGTCAATGGGAAGAAATAGATTAATTGCTTATTTAAAGTTCTTTATTTAAAGTACATGCATAATGGTGCATGGCCATTCACAGATAGTTTTATGATATTAATCAAAATGGACATAGTCATTGTATTAGTAGGAACTCAAACCAAAATGATCTTTTCTGGGCATCTGGATGTAGGAATAATATTGATTATTTCTGGATAATTGCAAAAGCCCTGGTTAAAAGATAATTTCTCAGAATTTTACTGTTACCTATTGCATTTCAAAATCACAGGAACACTTCAACATTTTGGGAAGTCTTGAATATGATTTTATTTCTTTTCAAATCCATAAACGTCAAAATCATCTCTCCAAAAAGTCTTGAAGCTGCAACAGTTATATGAAAAGACTCCTTTCAAGGTTGTTGCATTGATCTACTGAATGAGGTCATCAAGGCACCTTTACAGATACTTCCACAGTATATGCTTCTCTTTTTAATATGTTTAGTGAAGAAAAGGGGGATAAAAAATAGCATTCAATAAAATAACACTTGTATTAAGAATTATCCATTTGAAATTAATGACAAGAACAAAACATAACCAAAATGACATAATTCTGCCCTGATAATCCAGTCATGTTTTATTAATAAAAAATTCTTTAAAAGAAAGGGAAATGTAAAATCATGTTTCCATCTCCATCTGCCTCTCATTTTTTATCTTGTGCAAAGTCTCAGATTTTTTCAAAGACTGGAGGCAGATGACAGCGAGCTGAAAAATCACCATTGTTGCATAGTAGAGGAAAAGAAGAAAGGAAAAAAAATAGTATGCATATTTTTATTAGGTGATATTCAGTGCAAAGAGAACTCTAGAGTGCTGCCCAAAGACATCACCTCTTTACTGGAATGATTTACTGTATTCACACTCTGAGCCACAGATGCGTAGTTTAAGTAACAAATCTTCCTTGTAAATGTGTTCTACTGCATCCACTACAGCTTAGACAATGCAAACCAAATTTGTTCCTCTTGACAGAAATGTTTAATTATTAAAGTGCAGCATGTTACACAAACAGGCTAGAGACACATTAGGCTGCATTTTATTGAACACAGAACATTTTCTGATGTGAATTTTATCTTAGATTTGCAATTAAAAATCTGGTCAGTTGACATATAGTATTAATAATCATAAAAAGCTATTTTATCATGTGTGGACAGATATGTGTGGTCTGTGGTGCAGTTTTAAGGTATTTCCTTTTTTTAATAAACAATATGAAGGTATTCCCTTTCTTCCCCCCTCCCCCCTGTTAAAAGTTTTCAATACAATGAAGGTATGAAATAGCAGTACAGATGAGTATAACATTGGAGTTGTAGTATAAATGGAACTTCTGTCCCCTGGAGAAGGTGGTGTAAAATGCAACAGGCCATGGAACAAGGGCAGAGAGAAGTGAGATCTGGGAAGAGTCTTGAGAGAAGGGATTCAGCTTGGTGCATTTGTTCTAGGACTGAAAATTGCACTGATGTTCATGTCTAGGAAAATAAATTTTGTCCTGGATGTTTACTTTTTATTGCAAAGTTGGCGGTTTTGTTGTTTTTCCTCAAAGTGGAGGAGTTGCTCTTTATATGATGTATCTAAAGAATAGGTGTTTTACTTTATATGAAAGTTATCTCTGCATAATTGCAGGACATAAAATTTCCTCATACTATTCAAGCCTAGCAAACAGGTTGATTTAACAGAGGAGTTTAATCAAGCTTTATTCCATACATTTGTACAAGTATGATTTGTCTTCAGTCAAGTGAGAGAGTATGGCAAGGCATTTAAGGCCACCACGGCTTGTAGCAATCAGTCTACATAAAACAAACCAGAGATCTCTTGCCTAATCAAAGGTACATGTGCAATCACAGAGTGAAGACACCCAAACATGGAAACAACAATCTCTCTGTTAAATTAGGCAGAGATCTCCTCTGTCTCCAGTGTGTTTTTGGTAAGTGTAGTAACCCTGCACTGACCTTGTCTCGTGCCTTCTGAGACACTTGGTGTGGCTTATGCTCTTCTATTTGTGTGTGACATTTCTCTTTTTATCTGTGCATCAACAATTATGTGGAGGTCTGAGCAATTTCTAGCTCAAAATTGAACAAAAATTACTGGGGAAAGCAGGAGGAGCAAGAAGGCTATGAAAATTCTGGCAAGGACCAGTGCAGCAGCTTTCCCTTTGCCTGTCTGTCAATGTGCTGCATTGCAACACCCACCCAAACTGCAGCTCCACTCCTGCCCACCAAAGCTTTGCAAAGGGCAGGGGGAAGACAAAATTGCCCCTCTCCAGTCAGGCTCTTAAAGATAAAACAGTTAAAGGTGTTTTCTAAGGAAAGGTATCTTCAATAAACAAACTTGAATACATATCCAGCTTTCTCAAAGATGTTGTTTTCTCCATAGGGAGAAACCTGTTTCCCAGATTAATTTCCCATTTTATTAATTCAGAAGGAAGAGGAAGGGAGAAGGAAGAGAAAAGGTGTGTCTGCATTAGGATACAGCACAGACTGAAAGGAATGAAGGTACTGAGTGAACCAGGTGAGGCTGAGGACCCACTACAAACATGGTTTTGTGGGTAGAGCTGGTTACTACAAAATCTCTTTTCTGGTCTCATAACAAGAACTATTTCTAATCAATGTATTTTTCCTCTAGAATTTGATGAGTTTGTTTATTTTTAATGACTAGCATAATATTGTGTCTTATTTCATGAATATTTGTTAAAGATCTTCTTGGTTTTAAATAATGTTACTGATTGAAAACATCCTGTCCTGTATATTTGAATTCATTTTCCTCATGTACAACTGGTAGTGACTTATTTTCATTTATATGTCTACACTTTCAAAGATCCTTTTAGTCAAACACTTATTTGCAGAGTAATCCTAGAGGAATTCCCTCCCACTTCCACTTAGCAACAGGTGTGTGTGCATATATATATATCTGGCATTTGAGCAAGTAAAATTTATCTTTTGAAACTCCATCTGCTTATGTGGGAACAAACTAGAGCATGTAAACATCTCTGTGAAGATGTATTTGTTTCAAAATGCAGTTCAGAATTTTTCTTAATGGTCTAAAGTATTGTTCTCATGTATTTTGTCATATTTATATATATTTTAGCAGACAAATTTATTGTCCAGTATCTGAAAAGCTGAAAAGGTACCTATTTTACCAGTGTGCATCTAAATAGTTTAGAAAAGGAGTTTCAAATAGTTTAGAAAAGTGTTTCAAAAAAAATCCCCATTACTTTTATTATTTTTTTTGTCTTATCACAGACCAGTATCAGATAATGGATTCTTCTAAACCCAAATCTCGTTCCAAAAACTTTGCTAAGGCAAGTAATCATATGGAGAAGATTGTTTCTACATTTGTGTTTCCAACCTAATTTAAGACATTCAACTTAAGACTGGCAAAGATTTTCTGAAAGACAGGGATTTGGTGTTTGCAGCAGAGGGAGATGACAAAAGAATGTTGAGCAGAAACATAAGAGAAAGTCTTAAACTCCAAAGACATTGAATGTAAGCTTTTCATTATTATATATATTTCACAGGTATATTTATTTCTGGATGAAATTTTTTTAAGCAAGGAATTGGGAGACTTGTTCAGATTGCCTGGAAATCAATGTAATTTACAGAATTTTCTGCCTTTCCTGAGAGGCTGAGCAGTACTTAGCCTAGACATAACCTCTAGTGATCATGAGCATTTGCCAGCACGAGATCCATGCCTTGGCTGAGGAGTTTGACACCCAAATCATCCAGCTCCAGCTCGTGCTGCCTGCCAGGGCAGCCAGATTCCAGTCTCCTGTTGAAGTTTCACTTTGTGTGAAATATCTAAATATCTTCTGGATAAGGAGGGAAATGGGGAGTTGATTCATGGAGGCAGCAGTACAGTGGAGAGACCATTATGCTCCACAGACTGAATTTACATTTCATACCTAAATTGCCCTCATGTCCTTAGATAGAAATTGTAAGATTTAGGTTTTATGCAATTTCGGCAGAATATTTATGTTTATGGAGGGAGGTATTTACATGAGATGAAAATGTTGGGCAGTAACTGGCATTCCAAGCTTCAAACCTGAGAAGTTTTTTTAACTTACAGACCTTACAATGATGATGGGCAGTTTCAAACAATAAGATCAAATTATTTTTTTCTAATCAAATTCTTGTAAAATCTTTTAAAAAATTATGATTGTGCAAAAAAAAAGTTTTAGGAAAAAAGATGGTATAATTTAATTGAACATTCGCAAAGTCCTAGAAATACCTCTGGTGAGTTAATTCAATACATTTAGGAAGTGGAGAAGAAAATCAAAGTACAGCCATAAAAACAAGGAAGAGGCAAAATATAAAGCAAAGATAGATTATATTCTTTAAACTGGTAAGTACTGACAGGAGGATGACAATCTTCATGACATCTACAGGCGTTTGAGTTAGTTGTGATAGAGACTGTGAAGAACTTGAAAAACAGTAGAAGTATAGAAGGTATAATTTGAAAAATTCATTAGTGTTTTGGCTTCCTTTTTCAAAATTGTGTTTTTTTAAAGAGAACTTTGCATTATGCCCATCAAAAATCCAATTGTTCATAAATGTATCTTCCAGTACCTCTTTGTTGACATCAATGTAACTATTCTAGGAGCTCATGTGGCGTGGTAGAGAACATCTCTTATTTAAGAATCACTAGGAAGGACAGACATGTCAGCAGATTCAAAATAGTCTGCAACTAACATAAGGGATGCATTTATCATCAATGAACTCTAGTTTTAGTTGCTCTCCTTACATTAAATGGCAAAAATGGAGCACTTTATTTGGCTTCCAAATAAATGTACACAAAGTTGTCTTAGAGGTAGGAAGGATTATGTGTTAATAGCTACCATATGGCTGACATAACACTGTTTATGTGCTTAATTTAGGACATGTATAGGCAGTAAATCATTTGGATACGGAAATATTCATGTTTATTAAAAGAAAAGCAATTTATATCCACAATTTTTAAGGTTCTGTTTGCAATGGCTGTTGTCCCAAGAACTCAAAGACATTTTTCTGAGGCGCATGACTCTGATTTCCTATTTCTGAATCAGAATGACTCATATTTCATTACTATTTGAAGATGAAGGTCCCCTGTCAGTAATGTCTGAGGAACATACTGCCAATAACTTCCCTCATGTGTATAGGCTGCCTGGAATAAATTACTGGCTCCTGAGTGTCTACGCTTGCGATAACCTGCCAACAAGTCACAGAACACTCACAGAACTGCATCAGGGCTCTGCACATGATTCACAATTTAACCAGCAAACCAAGGGCCTGGGTTGGATGCTGGCTCCGGAGTCCAGCTCACCATGAGGTCAAGCTGAAAGGCTGAAAATGACACAGGAAGGTGAGGAAGTGTAGAGACTCCCAGGGGATGCCCACTGGACTGCCATACCAGGCAAAGGATTTCTTTCATCCATACAGCAAATTCAGTTAAGAAGGAATACAGCAACTGGATCTCAGCCATTTCTCTTTCACTGTGAGAAGGGTCTGAGGATCTTTGTTGTGCATCCATTGTGCCATGTGTCTGAAATATTTGTGATAATTCCCCTGATCAATAACTAGTGATGCAGACCACAGACTTTAGCTAAGAAAGGAGGAAATATGCTGGTATAATTCTGTTTATGTGTATTTGTATATATTTCTTGCAAGCTCATGACCAAGGGTGGAGTTCTGAGACATCTTCTGTGAACTCTAACCTGCTGTGAGCACTTTTTGGTACAGCACAACAGAATTTAATTTTGTGATTGACAGGAGGGAATTCTGACTCCCTGACCCTTATTGAAAAGATTTAAAAAGACTGAATGGGCTTTAGTGGACAAATGTCACTGCCATGTACTGTTTCATCTCCCCTCAGAGGTGAGAAGTAGTGTAACCTTCCATTTTCTAAAGTGTAATGCATTTTGGAGAGTGACATGCAGACTACCTGACAGCATAAGCTTGAAAGGATCCATTGATCCCTTTTACTTCTGTTTTAACGAAATGTAACTTTAATATCTCATGTTCCCTGAATATTTTGCAGATATCAAGCATTAACAGAAGGAGTTCAAAAGGGCCCTGAAATGAGACATTGAATCCAGCACACCAATCTTGGTTACCAATCCCAAGCTTCCAAAGCCAGTCAAGGTTCAGATTTACCTCAGAGATCTCTAGTTCTAGCTTCAGGAAAATTTATATCTGCATATGCTCATGGAAGAATACTTTCTCAGGATGCTGTCCATGGAGAATATTGCAGCAAATGCAGCATAAATAATTTTCTCCTAAATAATTTTTCTTTCAGAATGGTTCATACAGAAATTGTGAGATAAAATGTGTATACTAGTCTTAAACTGAATTCTGCAGTCCTAGCTCTGTGATTAAAATACCTTTTTCATTTGACAGTTATGACTGTCAGGGCATCTAAATTCAAACACATTTAATGCTATGCAATTGATAAAGAATTATGATTAATAGTCTATGTCTTGGTGGGGTAGTACTCCCAATCTGACTGTGAGAGGTTAAAGTGCTGTGTCTCTCATGGTAAAGAAACTACATGGCACTTCTCTTACCTAAACAATGAAATTTTCATCTCTGCTGCGAGGAGGTCAAAGAAAATGGCAAGAAATCAAATGTGCAGTGGATAATAATCAGAATTAGCAGAGGAGTTGGAAAAAAAAATTATAGGTTACTTGCCACTGTTAATTGTAGGTTTTGAACCTTTTGTTATAATTCCAGACATCCATGTAAGACGAACCACTAATTAACCTCAATCAGTAGCAAACCATGAACATGTGCATTACATGCTGTTTTTTGATAATAGAGCAGGCTGTGCTAAGAAAGGAACATGTTCCAGTAGAATGTCACTGAAAAGAAAGAAGAGATGGATACATAAAGCATGGCACTCCTGTATGAGATGGCCTGAACAGTTACCTTCTTTTGCAAAGGCAGGAATACTCTTTTGATATTTGGGTTGTAGTCCAATTAATGTATTGATCAATGCACGTTTTATGGCTCAATAGGAAATCATCATGATGTTTAAAATGGTTTATTTCAGCCTTGTAAAACTGTCACTCCTCTAGCCAAAGAATTTTTTTTTTCCCAGACAAGAAACAGTGTGAGAACTCTGTGCTTGTGCTGAAAGCAGCTGCTCCCAAGCTGATGGGTGAAAGGCCTTTGGCAGCCACAGGCAGATGCTATGAAATTGCATCCAGCTCTTCCCATCTTTTGCCATTACCAGTAGGTAGGGATGATCTTTACAAGGCAGCAGATTTCATTGCAGTGGTAGGAAAACAAGGTAGGCATGAAAGAAGTAGCCCCTGACTGCAGTGAAAGTAGGGGACAAGGTTCCCCATTGTGTGGACTCTCATTTGTTGAACTGCAGAGAATTACATATTTCTTTTGACTGCATGGTTTTATTTTACATTTCTGAGAAATCAAAAAAATGCTACAGCATGTGCAGACCTAGATTTATGAAAGCCTTACACATGCTCATGAAAACTTAAAAATTAGATTACATTATTATTTAATTGCCTTGTACCTACTTATTAATTTTTAAGACTTCATATTATTGTTATTCTGAAATTTATTATTATTATGTCAAGATTAAATATTATTAGGTAAAGCCTTAGCTAGTATGAACGAAAAATATTTTATGTTAGAATTAATTTGTAGTAAAACTCAGTTATTTAACTTCATTTTAGTTTAAACATGTTCAGAAGTTCTTATCTTTCTTGAGGTGTGTATAGGAAGGACTAAAAATAGTGTAATTTATCTGTTTCTAACAACAAAGCTTACAAAGACATTTTGGTTTCTTACTCATGTTTTAATGCCTCATTGTTCACTTTTTATCACAGGAGCCTTAAGATTTCTGAGGACTTTGGATGTGACCTTTTTATTTTGTGTCTATTTAAATGTAGATGAATCTCCAGGATGTTTTACAGTTTTCTGTAGGTACCTCCAAAAAAGAGACCAGTCCTCCCAGTATTCACTATGCATGAATGAGAGACTCAGATACAGACAATTAAAATAGCCAAATAAATATGACTAAAAATTCAGAGACAGCTCACCAACTGAAGAATCAGGGTGTGTTAGTGCAACTCTAACTAAAACAAGTCTAACTTTGCGGCTGTTTTCATTTTAGGGCTAATTCTGAGCTCATTTACTTTAGATATGTACATACTTGATTTAATTCTATAGGCCTAAAAATTATGTACTTAGAAAATTTCATTCAGAGGTGTATCAAGGCAAGCGTCAGCAATAGTATAATGAAAAAAAATTAATTCCTGTGTAGACAGCCAGCAACATGCACTCCTTTTGTCTTCTGTATCAGCAAATTAATCCCTGAACCATTTGAAGTTATCTGTTCCTGCTGCAAAGGATCTGGCTTATTTCAGTTACTGACTTAGTGCCACTGAAAGTTCTGGTTGTGGGCTGTGGTTTGTTGCAAAAGTGTGCACAATTTCATAGCAGGCACCTCCTCAGGAAATAAAGGATGATGAATGAGAGGCCTTTTGCATGATCTGTGAATGGGATGGCTGCCAGACTCTTTTGTTGCGTTCAGGACTAGACTTGGTGGAATTTGGGGGAAACTGAGGGAGACTCTTGTACCCAGCACGGGTCAGTGCTGGTGTTGCACCGTGCTTTTCTCTGTAAAAGCTTACATTTTGAAATTTGCTGTCTTTCTCTTCTAGGACTACAGTCTGCCTTTCAACCTGGCATGCACACACAACCCCAGACTGCTGTGGCAGTACCTTTTAATTTTTTAACCCATAGTGCTGTTAGCCTCACAGCCTCATGCTGGAGGATTCAGGAAATATTATCTCATCTGTAAAGTTGGGATGTGTAGGAAATGATTGCCCCCAAAACGTGAATTTTCCTTTTCCAGCCATTTCTTCAGAGTTTTTAGTTGATAACCTTGTGCTAGGGAACACACAAATCTTAAAAGATAACTAATAGCAAATAGTGATATAGGTGGCCAGTTAGTATTTGCTGATAATGCACATGCAGAAAGCTAAACAGCCAATCAGTGAGTGCAGCATCTGTGCCTGATAAAAGCACAGTCTCCTACAGCAATGCAACAGTCCTGATGAAATCATATTGTTACTATGTAAAAAATATTCAGAGGAACATCTGCAATGGAGAGTATGAACAGATGAGGATGAGCTGGGGCTCATCCACGCCAGTTATTTTATTGGTCAGCAACTTGGAGTTTCCCTTTCCCTTTCCCTTTTCCATTAGCTTGTTACACAGCAATGCTTTTTGCTTAATACACTCATGACCCAAGAATTACTCCTTTTCCTTGTTTACTAAGTGTTTTTGAAGACAAACATTTTATCTTACTTGGCTCTAAAGACTGTGAACACAATGAACTAAAAAATGCCCCATAAAAAAGGAAAAAGTAAATATGTATTCCAACACTAATAAGAAACACTGTTGTGACAAAATAGAGCAATTTGGGCATGCAGCAATATAAAATATCAGGATTCTCTATTAGGTTTTTTTAGCAGATAGTCAAGTGAGATGGCACAGCTGTATTTTCTTATAGATTCTTCCATAGATTGAGCAATTAATTGTTCTTTAACAGGACATACATAATTTGTAAATATCACTGAATATTATAAATCTTCAATTATATACTTTTTTTTTTACATCCCTGTGCACTAATTATAAGATCTTTTATGATTTTTTTTGCTGTCACTGTTGTCCAAAAATTTACCCTACTGGTTTTACTTTTTGTCCTTTTCCTACTCTGAAAGAAAAAATTAGTCATTGGTGCCAGGCAGGTGCCATTATACTGAAAAAAAAATTTGTGGACCCTCTTAAGCAACTATCTCCCCAAAAGAGTTTAAAATGCATGAAAAATGAATCCAGTTAGGAATGGAAGTTAATTTCATGACTGTAGTGCTACCGCAGAAAACAATAAGGAGAGAAATTTTTATGATCTACCATAAAATCCCCATTTCCTCATTTCCTGTGTGCTGCACAGGGTGGGAGAAGATGGAATGTAGAGGAGTTGAGAGTGAAGGACTAAAATAAGCCTGGTAAGGAGGGATGGGGAAGGGCACTTTTTAAAGATTTGTGTCTGTTGCTTACCACTCACTATTTTATCTTACCAAAAAAAAAAAAAAACCAAAAATCCTCAAACTGATTATTTTTTTCCCATGATGGCTGTAGCTTAATGACCTCTCTGTCTTTATGTTGACCAACAAGCTTTCTCATCACATTTTCTCCCCCTGTCCTGTTGAGGAAGGTAAGAGAACACCTGTGTGGCATTTTGACCCTTAAACAATACTCCCCCAAAACAGGTGTTTATGTAATGGAGAAGATCACTCACTAGAAAGAGGAGAAATAATATCATTTTGACTTATAAAAATTATTGCATAGAAGTATTCTGAATGTAGACTGCAATGAAGATGTTTGTGTACTGAAAAGTAAAATTATATGAGCTTGGTAAAGTTTAGAATTATATTAACAGAAAATTCTGTGTCATTGATGGATTAAATGAGGAGAGAATCAATGTGACAAGTTAGACTGATAAAAGTCAAATAGGACTCATGATCTGATGATGCTGTCCACAGTGGTACAGAATGGAGCTGAGGTTTCAGAACAAAAGGCCAAGCTGTGCTTTTTAGTCTCACTAAATTTTATCTGATGACTAATTATCCAAGATGGGTTTCAGAAGAACAAGGAGAGGTTTTGGATAGCAGAGGTAGTGATATAAATTAGAGGTAGTGATATAAATTTGTCTTGTACAAACAGAGTTTGAGGTTGAAAAGATACTTTTGCAAAAAGTCACTCTAACAAAACTTTTCAGGATCATATTCTAAATGAATTATGTTTGAGTTTAAGAGATAAGTTAAAATTCAAAAGATTAACTCCTTATATTTGTCTCAGCATCTCAATATTGGTATTATCAAAGTTTGCTTTCAAAGTTATAGGCTTCTGTTATTAAGTCAGATATCAGACTTTACATTATGTTTTTTCTCTCACTTTAATTTCTGATTAACTTTAGCAAAGAATCAGATCCATCTTTCCAGGACAGTCACTTTATTACTGCTATCTATATTACAAATGAATTAATTAGCATTCTCATCACAAAACCCAAGTTCATTATCTGATAAGAATAAAAATTCTTCAGATACATCCTGAGGTATTTGATTTTTCTTATTTATATTCTCAGTAGGCAGCTTTTTTTCACTTGGTAGAGATGAGTATAAGCAAATCATGATTCCGCTCGTTACTTTCCCCTGACTGAGATTTTATTTCTGTCCTTTATTACATGGAATCTTTATTTGTTTTCTTCTTCCTTTGTTTAATTGGTTTGTGACTTCTGAGATACAATATACTTTCCATTCTTATGTATGAAAAAGAGGTTCTAATTTTTTTAATGTTGTTTATATTCAGCAATATGTTAAATTGAGAAGCTTGTCTGGGTAATAATTAAGCAAAAATTTAACTCATTTAAATATCTTTTTGCTGAGATGTGTTTAGTACTGAAGTAATGATGGCCATACTACTAAATATGTACAGACAGCTTAATTGGAGGGGGACAGTTTTTTGCTTTAGTTTTTGCTTTTGCTCTAATAAAAGATGTACTTTTTCCTCTGTTAATCTAAAAATATTTATTCCATCTTTATTCAGTTTAGTACCACTCCAAGCAGGTACATGCTGCAGCTTTTGCCAGACTTTCTCTAATATCCAAATATATGCCTCCAAAAGGAAAACAGATTATATTTAGAGTATGGAGACTTTATAATTAAAATTCCTCAATAAATATCCCTATTTTCTGAATCACTCTACAGTATTTCCTTAGTAACCTATGCAGTCTTTTCTTCAGAGTTAATAAATTTTTTTTTGATTATTCTTATAAGAGATAGAAGTACTCTAAAGGAGCCCTTCGCCACCCCACAGCCAGGCCAATAAAATATGAAAAAGCATCACGTTGTTAAAAGAGTGAGCTCATCACAATTATTCCCCACCTTTTTTCCCCATTTTACTTACAGAGACCCATTCCTAGGAAAGTATTCAGTGCAATTGTGAGGCACCTGAGAGTACATGAAAGAACCTCACGGGTCTTGGCACAGGAAGCTGCAGGAGGCCTGGGGTGATTTCCAAAGGCAGCTGGAGGCCAGGCAGACCTCCAAAAACACCCAGCGGTGCCATATTGCTTATTTTAAGGGAAGTGAGCTGAACCCAGGGTGTGATACAGCTTTGTTTTCCAAGATCTGGAAGCAAAAATTGGAAACTCCTAGAGATAATCCAGATACAAATATGTTCAGTTATGGGACTAGACTAGAAGTGAGACAAATGAAAATCTAATGTCTGTAGTGTGGACATCAGATCCTTGCCACCAGCTCTCCAGTTCTGCAGATCCATCCTTTCAATTTTGCATGGCTTTCTTCCTGTTTGATATAGCCATGGCATCTCAGCTATTGTTGTAGTAACTGGAGACCCTGTAAAGAATAATCATCCAGACCCTAGTTCAACTGTCTGAGATGAAAAAAAGTGTTAGTTATTGGCTGACAGTATCATTCCATCCTTTGTTCACTAACAGCGTCCTGGTTTTGTATTGCTGCAGTAGTGGAATCATTGTTCAGGGCACATAAAAGCACAACAAAGGATTGCATTCAGAAGGGTCAGAAGGATGGAGCCAGATTTTCTCAGTGCTCAGCAATAGGACAAGAGGAATGGGCAGAAAGTGGAACACAGGGAGTTCCATCTGAGCATGAGGAAGAAGTTCTTTCCTGTGCAGGTGACTGGGAGTCTCCCTCAATGGAGGTATTCAAGAACCATCCTGTGCCACGTGCTCTGGGGTGGCCCTGCTTGAGCAGGGAGGTTGGATCAGATGACCTGTGGTCCCTTCCAACCTGACCAATTCTGTGATTCTGTGAAAAACAAATTCTTAAAGGCCTTTCTGGAAGTTTACTGCTAAACTATCTTATACTGACAAGATGCAGCCAGTTTGATTTAATGCAAGCACACAGCTTGCAGCAGTATAGCTAAATCCTTTTAAAATCGATTGCTGAAAAAAAAATCTAAGCTTTGACAGTTTTTGTACTGCATACTTTGTTTATTGTTTTTTTTGCCTGTTAAATTTGAGGCATAAGTAACCCTTTCCTTTGAGGTGAATTCAATGCATGAAGAACTTAATGATTTATTACTTAACCTCTGCTTAGTGGGATTCACTGTGACCTGGAATTCAGTTGCATAGAAAGAGTATTCCTAAATAATGTATTTACATTTGTAACAGTACAAAGTGAAATGCTGGCAAAGTGAAACAGGTACCCAACTTAGCAGTGATATAATTCTGAAACACAGGGTTTTAGGAAAAATGGGAGCATTGGGCAGAATTGATGAGTTTAAACCTAGAAGTATAGCTAATGAACTGGTGAAAGAGCAAAAGGAAAAAGACCATTGAGTCATTCAGTCAAAAGAATATTTAGCACAGAAATGACCATTTATCTAAAGAAATTAAATTTTCAGTCCAGCAGCTTCTTCATTGCATTTTCAAGTCAATATTCCTGTTTCATAGTCACACCTGGGGTTCCAAGGAGCTTTGCTGCCCAGTAGTCATGCTGCTGACAGCTCTCACCATGTGCTGGCCAGCTGATTCCTCCTTCCCCCAGACAGAGGGATTCCTCTCAAACCAACCTCTGCAGCGAGGCTCACATCAGAGACAAGAAGGACAGAGAGGCTTCCAAGGCTTCAGCTTGTGCTGGGCTCTGCACATGACCAGAATGCATATCCAGGTGATACCAACTGGGAAGTGCTTAGAAATCCCAGAGTATTAACATAACCAAGGGTTTGTTTTTACTATTATTGTAGCCCTCAAAGAGTAGATTTTGCAGTGATTAGCTCTCTTTGTACAGATAAGGTAATTTTTTCAGTTCAAGTGCAACCCACTTCAGATAGGTCAGACCAACTCCCTTTACCCAAGAGAAAGGGTTTAACTTTCCAGATCAGCTGAGTACTTCTTTCAAACAGAAATTGAGATCTAGAGTGTGAGGATTTCCTGTCAAGCTGCTAGAAAATCTGACTAATTATTATTGCATTGGACTAGAGCTGAATAGTCTTAGAGTATATTTAAAGAAAACTTCATGATCTTGATCTTCAGCTTTCTTCACTTTTGATGATGAACGCAACATAGTTCTGACCACACTTTTCCTGTATTTCCTTCAAGAGCTTCTTGACATTCATCAAGTCATTTAACATTGTCACCTTAAGTGGTTCTCAGGCTGTGTTTGATATGAGTGTTTTATTTACAAAATGAACTGAATTTGTAGAGCAGAAAGAATAGCACTCCAAGTGAAAAAGAGGGGGAAAGTTAAAAGCAACCCCTAAGTTTGCCTCTTCATTATTGAAAGAAGGCATCATTTCTATAGGCATGATACAATTTGAGTAGGTCAGTAAAATAGATCACAGGCAGGGGAAATATTTTTCTTTGCTTGTGTTATAATAGCTTCAAAGAGCTAAACAGCTGCTGTAAGCATAGTGCTTACCTATTTTAATCTCCATTAAGCTGCAGTATTGTTTTTCTTCTGCAACACTTAGGTGATGATGAAAAATAAGTTCTCTGGGTAATTATGGCTATATGGCAGCATTCTCTATATCATAAGTTAAATTTGGAGATTGGTATATTAATGATGGGGTTTGTATAACAAAGAAATGGATGCTTGTACAGCCTCATTCAGATATACTTTTGTTCTGTAAAGATTTTCCTGTCCTACATTAAGTGGACAAAAAGCAATATCTTGGCTGACAAGGAATTGAACTAAATCTGCTAGTTCTTTCCCTTGTCACACTATATTGTTGGTTTGAGCAATAATCTACTGACCTCAATTATGCCTGGGAGATGACCTTCTCATTACTGCCATGTCTACAGCTGCGAGATGGACAGAAATCTTAGCTGTGGACCACTTAATACATATTCAGCAAATCACACATGTTTCAGCACACATCCCATGTCTTTTAGTGACACTCCTGTTAAAGTAGATAATAACACAGCACCTAAAGTGCTCTTGCTTTGAGGGCCTGGGAGACAGCTTTAATAGGCAGCAATTTATTGGACATATTCTGCAATAAGTCTCTCTTTTGCTTTCCTGTAAAAGTACCACTTTCTGTGATGCATAAGCATCTTTTTCTGCTCATCCCTCCTAATAAAGAATCACTGCTGAATTTCAGATATGGCCTTTTTTTTTTCATTTCTCTAAGCCTCTTCCTAATCCATTCTTTCATCTCACTTAGAGTGAAATCTGCATTCTATTTAAACCATAATAGGTTAGGAATTCGGCATGATTAATTATTAACAAGACTTGGTCATAGATAATTAACTTGCTGGGTTTATTTGTCATTTGCACAGATTCTTCCTTCTCTCTTGGCTGTGTGACAGATGGGACACGAATAATGAAAACCCTCTATAAACAGCTCCTGAAATGCAAGTTATTCTTGTTTAAAAAAATCAGGCAGTTAAGATATGAACATAATGTGAAACAAAACAAATTCAAACTTCAATATAGCATTTAATTTCCTAGCAGAAAATGTATGTGAGCAGCTTACCTATAGCTCCATCCCTTAAACATTCATTTTAAATAGTTCATGTTGACAAGGCAGGGCTTAAAGAATAAAAGCAAATCAGAGCAAATGAAATACAAGAAATAATAGCAAGAATAACATAACCACAAGCAAAGGAACACATTTAATGGAAGAATTAATTTAGAACTAGAAAACTTTTGGAAACTCCCAGCATGAGATCAGAGAAAGAAGATCTCTGTGGACTTTCACAAAAGTTTAAAAGGGCAGCAATTATTTAGCTCTTCTAACTCTGTCTTTCTGACATGAACTGCAACCTGCCTTGTCGACATCATTCATAAGAAAGCAAAAAGATATTTCTTAAGAATTCTCTTTTTATGACAAATTTTGACCAAGTAGTAGATTGAAAATTTCAGAAGAAATGCACAAGGTGGCAACGCAAATTCCTTTACAGAATATTTTTGGAACGTACTAATCAAACATGGCAATCAATGTGATCAGGAAGTGAGAGCACTGGGTATCTTTTGTTGTCTTTGCTGGAAAATCTGACTCAGGTCAGTAATTTGAAAATGGAAAAAAACCAACCCAAATAAAAAACAACGCAAGAAACAAAAAGCAAATAGATATGGTTTGAAACTATTCTAATTTTCAGACAAAAATCATATATAGAACTTTAGCTAAACCCAGAAATGAAGGAGCTTTTAGGTTTATCATAATCGGTTTTTTAGGACTATTTGAAATCAGTGGTACTGACATGGTAGGATGCAAAATATGTATTGGAAATAAAACATTACCTATTGCTGAAAAATCTTAGCAGAAACCCAAGGCTGTATGAGACCATATCACATTCCAGTTCGCCAATCTATTGTGGAAAAGACCACTGTGCAACCTTAACAAGTCCTGGCTTTACAATAGTGCTTCCAACAGATGCATATAATACTCTGAAATAAAAAATTCCTCTGTAAGGAATCAGTCAGGAGAAAGGCTGATGCTACAGCAGTCTGGCTACATGCAGCTAATGGTTCAGAGCAAACCTTCTGGGATGCTTGTTCTAGTATCAAAGTCTTAATAGAGCATGACCTTGAGTGGAGAAACAGGCAATTTGTGAGAAACTTTGGGTGTCAATGCTTGCTCAGCAATACTTTGAAAAGATCCACACGTGCAGGTCACATTATGTTTGACATCTGCAGAGGAATAGGGAGCCTATATTCAAGCAGAAACATCCTTCTGTTTCAACCTAAATAATAGAAATACTGTATAATGTGCTGCTATTTTTACCATTTAGAATTTTTCAGGTTGTTCTCATTTAAAACCGACAATGCATATGAATCCTACTGTTTCACAAGGAAGCTCTAATTTTGTGCTCATGTTTGTATTGTCTTCTGTGATGGATAAATATTAATCTCCAGGGGAATGCCTGCTAGATTTGTGTAAGATACCCAGGAGAAAATTTACAAAAGCTGAAGGAAGATTCAGCAATTTGCATATAAGATACATCGTTTTAAAATGCAATAAGGCTTGATCAGACATTGAGAAGAGATTTTAAATACTTGAAAAAGATCTTCCTGTTTTTTTATAGCATTTTATTTTTAGGTACTCTAAGACACAATTGCAGAGCCCAGAGATACTAATGGATTTTTTTTTTAGGATTTCCTTGCCAATCTTAATGTTTGCAGCATCCCTATTGGCCAGAGAAAAACCAACCAAACAAACCCCTAAGTTTTGGGGTTCATAATGATAGTGAAAATGTCACTGGGCCATCTTGCATTTACAGACACCTTTTGAAAGAAAGATACCTTTTGATTACATCACACATCACATAAATGGCCATAGTATTACTTGTGCAAATGAAGACTCAAAATACTGCTGAATGATGCAGTTTACAAAGCTTAGTTTTCTTTGTAAGTCTTAAATAGTAACACTTCCTGCATGCTGTTCTTGAAATATTGACCATCAGGCACTGATCCTAATTTTCTATCTAATCAGGGTAGAGAAACCATGCCTGTAGCAAGTCATCTGTCACAGAATTCCATTAGCAGATTTCAAATATTGACTAGCAAAGAAGTATTCACTTTCCTGAGATTAACAATCCATAGGGTAATATACAATGTGTCTACAATAGCCATTAATGGAAAACTGATGAAGATAAATCTAATTTGTAACAAAGTTACTGGTTTGCAAACACTTCATAAATAAAAGACAAGCCTAACTCAATGAACAGTTCCTAATGAGTATTTCAACTTTATTGATGCCAAGAAGTAAAGTAATACCTACTATGAAGTAATAATATTGTTTTGGCTGTATGGTTTTAAGCTGTAACAGTTTCCTTGTGATCTTCTTTCAATAAACTCTCCTTACTAAATCAGCATGTTCTACAAGTTTATAAGGCATACTGTCTTGTTTCAGAGCACAATCAAAACAGGAAAGTGCAGGTATCAGCTCTTTTATGTTTACAGATCCATGTAAGTCTAAGAAACATGGGTGAAAAAATTCTGTATATATCAAAATATTTGCATTTATATTATTTGCCAAGAGGAACATTATTGATGGATAAGGAAGAGCACCCAATTATTACTAAAAGGAATTTTTAAAAATATTAAGGATGGGAGTTAACATTGTAATAGAATATAGGCTTGTGCTATTGAAACCAGAAATCTAAAATCCATTTCATTGTTTGTCCTTTGACAAAATTAAACAATTCATCTTTTGCATGTATTTATGTGACGGTCACTTCTTTAGTAGTTAAGTAGGTATTTACTCAATTCCTATTTCTTCTATCATAAATCTCTGAAGATATGTCGTTGGGCTTTCCTCTCAGCAGTCTCATCTTGAGACTGAACAGGCCCAGCTTCCTCAGCCTTCCTCACGGGAGAGGTGCTCCAGTTCCTTCATCACCTTTGTCAGTCTCTGCTGGACTTGCTTCGGGAGCTTGAAGTCTCTTTTGTACCGAGGAGCCCAGGACTGGGTGGGTGCAGCACTCCAGACTGGCCTCCCCAGGGCAGAGTGGAGGGGCAGGATCACCTCCATCATCCTCCTGGCAATGTTCTTCCTAAGGCACCCCACATGCCCCATCATTTCCTGCAAGACAAAAGAGAACACAACTTGTGCTGGAGATACCTTGCCCAGTTGTCTCCAGGGCCCTGGGGTCGGTTATTGTTCATTTCGTGTTCATCTTGTTCATCATAGGTACGCCTTCAACACCAAATCTGGAGACATTAGGATTGTCTTTTGTTGGTATCCTCTCACCTGTGTACATGCAAAGACCAAAAATGTGATCATCATCATTATTTTAGCCTGATTAGGTATTATGGAAGATGGTGTGTGTCCAAGGACAGGACTGCAGAGGGGAAGACTTGGGCAACCTAAATGTCTTCTCATGGTTGCTGCTTTGCATTTTTCCTCTTTGCAGAAGGTCAAATCCTTCTTCCTGCTAGGTGATTATATAGTGATCACACACTGGGCCTTTATTGCATTATAACTTCACATACATTGTACCTCACTTTTATTAACAGGAGTTTAGTAATTGCTGTACTTTGGTGTAGCACAGATCGCAATATTTCACCATCTCCTTAGTTTTAATCCAGATTTACATTTTTCAATTCTCCCCAATGCCTTGATGGTTTATAAACATGTGTTGCAGGATTCATCAAAAATAAGGTATGACTGTTTGTTTTCACTTTGTTGATTTCAATAGAATATCCCTATAATCTTTCTCGTATAGCCTCCTGAGTCTTCTACCATAGCTTCAATTATGGATTTTTAAAAAAAACCTCTTTACTACTGACTATAAAAGATGAAAACTAACCCTTTGGCATGGTTTTGTGTATCATCTTTTTAAGAATATTGCAACCATCTACGTTCTGACAGAGAATGAAACCTTTTTTGAAGTTTTGCATCTCTGCATATATATGAGTGAGGAAAGGGAGAGAAACTAATCTAGGGATATAGCAGTAACAAAATATTTTAGACTTCAATCCAGTCTTATATCTACTCATTAATTTACAAACTTAATTATCCCACTTGCTATTATTCTTGTCTACATAACTTGTCCCTCAAATGATACCTTAGTTTTCTAAGATGGAAAATACACCTACATATATGCATCTGATTGAAGAATCACAAAGAAACTGAAATTTCACTCACTCTTTATTGAACCATGAGATTAGCAAAGATTCCACTCCTTCTTTGTCACTTTGTCACTTTTAATGCACATCATATTTCTGCTGCTGAAGTATTGCAGGGCACAGTGACATTGCAGCCATCTCCCCTGCTGCTGGAGGGATCCTGAAATAATGATATGAAGAAAAATGAATAAATTAGTACTGCAATATTGCGCTGTCAGTCTCCGGAGGTTTTTTTGCATTTCCTTCTCCATCTTCTCCAGGTGTCTAAAACTGTTTTGTCAAGATGAGTCTCTACCTTACAAAACAGCTCATTGCTACTGAGATGAAATGTGAAGTTTCCTTTGAGACTGAATCCATTTTATCCAATTAGAGCAGCTGATAAGTTAGCCTACATAGAAGAAGAAATAAAAGCATACAAAAAAACCACTCCAAACCTGACCATTTTTCTATAGAAATGGTAGATTTTTCTCTAACAGATGACAAAAAGGAAGCAGGAAAATTTAGGTTTACCTTGTTTACATTTTACTGTGACCCTTCTAAAGATGTATTAGCAAACATTATAAAGAAATTGATGTCAATTATTGGTTTTGTGCTCTACAAGTTTTTTTTATTTTTATATTCAATTATTTATGAACGTTTATTTCCCTGGCAACTATTTAAAGATGTCCTACACCAAGTTTTATTTTAAATGTTAATTATTCTACTGAGCATATTGTGGCTAGCAAAGCATACCCAATAACAAGCCAGTAAACTAGAAGATCTTCCAGAAGGTACTTTCAGATGGAGTAAAAATAAAACATGAAGAATAAAGTCCCCTTTCCCAGACTGTTTTAAACACCATTCTGGACTCTAAATTGTGTATGCCAAGAGTACATAATCATGTATTTGATCTGGCCTATGCTACTGATGCCAGCAATGTCTTAATAGCTTTCTCACTTTTGTTTACATTTGAAGCCACTATAAAGCATTTCCACCTCTTATTTTGCAAGATCTTTTTTTGTCCTTTTTATGACTAGAATTTTCTGTAATAACTATGGAACCTTCATCCTTATAGGAGATCTCACCTAAAAGTGGGTTCTTTCTTAAGTGCTTTGCAGAACTAAAAACACAACTATCACATGCCTACTTATGCACTATTCTCAGTAAGTTCAGGCTTAATTACTTTTTTCAGGGTCTTTGATTAAAACATACCTCTCTTGTTGCATTACATTCATTTTATGAAATACAATTTCAAATTCAAGCTCTAGCTGCACCTAGTGAAAAAAAAATGTTACAGAACCTGCAAGTATCATAGAGCTGCCTTCTGATTAGCTTCCTCATAAATAATATCCATTGCTACCAGATACACTGTAAAGAAGTACTGTTTTCCTCCAGCTGATCTCTATATTCAGAAAAAAAATTCATATCCAATGAAATTTTAATTTCTCCTACATGTCCTTGTCCTGTTTTTACTATCCGATATTTTCAATGATCTTTCTACACTAAGTACTTATAAAGGATTCATGTAATTTCCTTTGTCAATCTGATGAGCTCCCCATCAGAGCAAGAAGCTCAGTGCAAACTGTCCAGACTCTGATGGGGAGTGTCCTCTGCTGTTGTAGACATCCACACCACCCCCACACCCTCCCCAGGACAGTGCTGCCATCTATTACATCCTCCTTCCCCATCACCACTCACCCATTCACTCCAAATTTGGCAGATATGGACCATGCCATTGAAAATCATGACTCCATATCAAATAGTTTTGTGCAGTTTCACTAATTCTCTCTTTAATGATCCATTCTAAGCTTTCAAGTGGAGTTAAACACACCCCATAAAACAAAGAAATAATGCAGAATGTGTTTTCTTGGGTGCACCAGTACTGGAGAAGGGGATAAATTCTGTTCATGATGTGTGTAGGCATCCATCCGTGTACACAGACAACGTGGTCTCTACCTTCAAGAGGAAGAGCAGGGATAATAATGTGGAATCATTCCTTTCTAGCTGGGAATAGAAGGATTCATGGACAGATGGAAAATTCTCTACTAAGGTCATATTGTGAAAATCTTCTGGTACTAATACATTGTAAGAATAATGTATTATTTCCTAGAGCTTTCCGTCTGAGTTATGAGCAAAAGTCAAAGATGTTTAGTGAAGATCTTAGTCTTTTTTTTCCCCAAAACTCAAACAAATAAATAAACTGCAACAAGAAAAGAAGAGAAAGAAGTCATAATTTAGTCCCAGTTTATTTTTTCCAACACTATATTAAACTTTTTATTGAAGTACTATAAAATGAATTATATAAATCCTTTATGACCCATACAATGTTTATTTCATTATGGTATAGCTACTGATACTCCTGCAAACATATATTCCAGTATTTTACTATGAAAACCAATGGAACAGATTTATGACCTACATATCACCATTATTATTCATTTTTTTAATCTTCCTTTAGTTTCACAACAAAGACTTCTTCCCTGAATGAATTTACTTCAATTTGACATGCTAGTATATTTGAATTATTTATTCTATGTGTCTTGGAACACAGAGAATCTTCTTATGGTGATCACATAGAAAGAGTTTGTTGTTTTTTCTTAACATATTTAAAATACCATACTGAAGATGCAAACGTATGTGGGCTTTTTTGTGGTTTTTTGTTTGTTTGTTTTGTTTAGCTGTTTTTTTTTTAATTAAGAAATGCCTTTCTAATAAATTTCTTCCACACAAATGTGTATTTGCAACACACATAAATTTCAAATGTAAACCAGTGGTCAGGAAATCATTGTTGTGGTACTAATCAACTTCTGCATTAATTCATTAGTTGAGTGCATATGGACACAGCTGATAATGCAGTTTTATTTGCAACCAGGAGGACACAGTCAGTGTTTGATACACCAAAACTCCCCAAGGTTTAATAACCTACAAATTGCCTACATCTTGATGACTTATCTTTCCTCTTCCTACATGGCTAAAAATAGCTTTTCATTAAACATCAAACCTACTGTGTCAACATCTATGAAGCACAGAAACCACAGATTTCCCTCCAGAAAAGTTGCTTTTGGGTCAATTTCCACTTTGTTTATATTTTTAGAACAAAGCAAAGCAGAAAATAATTCAACCACCTCTATGGGCAATATAAAAGTATATAGTCATGGTTACTGAGGAAGTGTTTAAGTACTGCTTGCCTTTTTCCCTCTCCTTCTAAAGCTATCAATTTATATGTGTGAAATGAAAATTTAAATCAGCTGTAAAAAAAAGGGGTTTCTACAATGTGATTTGATGAAATAAGAGAGAAAAAAGAATTATCTTGGAAAAGAGAATAAGCTGTTTTAAACAGATTAGAAATTGTTACTATAGAAAAGGTTGTCTGAAACAAGAATAATATCTTTGGGGTTGGAATTTCATAATGTTTCAGAATCAAATTTCAACGTTTTCAGAATTTTCCATCTTTGCTTTATGAAGACAATGGTGAACAAAACAAAAAAAAACAAACCATAATTTTATCTTCTTTGTTTCAATAATTTGAAATTAAGAGTTAGACTGCTCTTGTTTCTCAAGCTACAATGAATTTAACTTCTACTTTGTGAAATCCAGAATGAAGAACAAGCTGTAGATGATCTTAAAGTAAATCTTTTCATAGGGTCAGCTCCACACCCAGCATGCTTGGGATAATTAATGATAGTGCTGGGGTTCTTCACAAATTAGAAATAGCTGATATTATTAATCAGCTGGGTAAGGGCAGACCTTGTTTGCACCCTCTGGAATGTAGCAGTAGGTGCTTTGCAGTCTTCTGCTCTGTGAATTCACAAGATAACAAGTGAGTCACTTTGCTGACCTAAACCCATGCAAAATGTGTAAAATGCCAAAAACTTCTCATCACTCGAAGATTTCTACACAACCCCATTACTGCACTGTCTGACTGTGATATAATCCTACATCTGTTTATTCTCATATTAAAAGCCATATTAAAAAGAGAACAACTGTTCTTCCCAGCACTGAGAAGAAGAAAATGGACAGAGGCCCCAGGAGCTGAAGAGATTTTCCCACTGACAACAACTCTGGGATGGGTCCAGAAATTAAACTTTCAGCTGAAGGGCCACCAAACAAAAATTTTCTTGTTTCAATCATTTAAGCAAATTTAGTTATGAATTGTACACTTGTGCATTTGAAGATGAATGGTGGATTGAATGAGAAAAATAAAGAGCAGGAGAATAGCATAACCAGAAGAGAGACAGGTTTTGAAGTGTCTTTGAAGCAGGAAACATTGATGAAGATATCTTTTGAAGATAAGGTAGAAGGTAATAAAATCACCAGATGAAGGAAAAAAAAAATAAATTCATGGGAATATCAGAAAAGAGGAAGACTATCAGCTAAAGGCGAGAAAAAGAGATGATGAAGACCTTGAAAAAATTAAGTCAGGCAAAAAAGAGTAAAGAGGTTGAACAAAAATGGTCCTGAACCAAAATCAAATAAATAAGTTGGAAGAACATTTTTGTCCAGTGGGTTCTGTATCAGGAACAAACTAGAAAGTAGGCAGAAGAGAAATTTAGGCTAAGGAAAGAAGAGAAAGCCTAGAAGTTAATACATTAAATGTTAACATTTTAACTCTAGAAGCTAAAATACATTAAATGATCAATAATTTAGGCCTAAATATCAGCAAATCTCAAAAAAAAGCTATAATGACAAAACTTATAGATTTATGAAGAAAAATCTAATAAAAATCCACAATAATGGATTCATTTTCTATTTGCATGTTAAATTGCAAATCAGATATTAATTAAATTAATTAAACTGAGTCTTTACAGCCTGGGTAGGATAGAGGATTTTTGACAAAGGAAATATACTTCCTGTCCGTGCAGAAATGTCAGGTCTTAAAGCTTTCCAGGAGAAAATACAGATACAAAAAAATCTTAGTAAAGCTGAAGGTTGTAGGGACCTGCTAACATGCATTGGTCTGGAGAGCATTTAAAAAGGAATGAATCTAAAATGTCATTAGAAACAATAAGCTCAAAAGTAAAGAAAAAGTTTAGAGATTCTTAATACTTCTAACATCCATCTATAATGAACAAAAATTTTTTTTCAAACAATATCTCTTTTACTGTCATGTCAGGATATAATTTATGCTGGGTTTTTTTGTTTGGTTGTTTGGTTTTTTTGTATGACTAGTATTTCTGTCATCATTTGTTCCTTTTGTTTTGTTTTTCAATTTTGCTCAAGCTTTATGTATAAGACATAAAACATTTCCTTGATGTTTGTGATGGTGCAGTGGTGCTGCTGCCATGAATTTGTGAGGTGACTGAAGACACCACATAATGTTGTAAGCCTCACATAAAAGACAAAGATCATTCTCACTCACAAGAAAACTCAATCACAATACTTCACATGAGGTAAAAGGAGGACAGAATTTCCACAAGTGGAGGAAAAACAGCCCAACATGGGTAAAAAATCTAAATTGTTTGATTCACAGGAAAAGAAACACTTCTTTGTGAGAAAATATGTGTTAGTCTGTGTCTCTGATCTGAAAAATAACAGGTGTTTTCACTTTCTATGTATCAGCTACCACTGCAGCTGGAAAAATATCAGCACTGTCAAGAGAAAAGAGTGAATAATTAATAGTGCATCTGCAGAATGCTGTATCTCCTCACTTTTCTTTAGAAATTATAAATGCCAGGTAAATTTGGTGGGTTTGTTTGTTTGTTTTTTGGGGTTTGTTTTGTTTTGTTTTTTTGGTGCTTTGTCCCTACACTTCCCCCTTGCTGGTGTTTCCTTTCAGTGTGAGCCTCTCAGTCTAGCTCTCAACTTTCCAAAAAGCCCTCGTGGCTCTCCCAGCAGCAGCAGCAGCAGCAGCAGCAGCTCTGCTCTGCCTTCCCTTTGCCTCCTCCATCCTCTCTGCTGGGATGCAGCCAGAGGAGCTGGGCAGTGGTTGGCAGCTGTGGCCCAAAGGAGGAATGTCCGTGTCAGTAAATCCCCTGGAGCACTGGCTGCAGGAGCAGGAACAAAGACAGGGACAAGCTGGCAGCCTGTCCCAGCCTGCCTCATCTCTCCTGCTGCAGAGGTCCCAGCACTGTCCCCTGCCCAGGTGGATACATCTCCTCTGGATGCTGTAGCAGTGGTGATTGGGGTGGTGAGCCAGCCCTGAGCTGCAGCCCCACCTGGGCATTCCTGCCCTGGGATGGAGCATTCTGAGCGCTCCCATGCAGTGTCAGTCCTGCTGCAGCTCAGCAGCTGCTGCATAGCAGTCCCACACAATCCCTCATCCAGGCCAGCATGTCATAAATGTTAAAGAACACCCCTGCCTGTGTGCAGATCCTGGGGAAAAAACCCCAAACATTATCCTTATCTTTCTTTGATCCTTCTCTCATGAGGGATGATAAATTAGATGGTTTGTCCTAAATCCTGCAGCCTTTATATGCCTCAGTACAATGAAATCTTGTTCATATCTTAAAGCTTTTCCCCCAGCCCAGTGTTCTCAATCCTAAACTGTATTTTATTATATTTAGCAACAGGAATTCCCTATTCTGCTTAGTCTGCCACTAACTAACAGAGAAGATCCTTTGCCTTCTGTTCTGTTGGAGTACATGACCAAGTACTTCAGAACTACAGAAAATGCCTTTCAGTAGAAAGTATTAAGATAAAATACATATACTGATATAATCTTAAGCAACAAGAACTTGCATTCTTTTCTTTTCTTTTTTTTTTTTTAACATCAGAAGACTACAGGATTTAAACGTGAACAAAAAAAAAAGTAATGCTTCAAAATTTCAATTTCTTTCAAACAAACAAATACCTGATTAAAGTAGCCATACTTCACACTTAATACCATCTACATGAAAATTGATTTTCTGACGACTTAAGAAATTGCCAGTCATTAGATAGCAAGTGGCACATTACATACAACCCATGGAAATCAATGTAAGAATCCTGTTTTCTTCAGCAATAACTTGCAGGAGAGGACAAAGAAATAAAGCTTATTACTGCAACAATGACGTCTTTTCAAAGGATGTTGGCACCAGGAGCAAGCAGACAAACACTTGATCATGAAACTGATACTTACTGGTGACAAAGTTCTAGAAAGTTGGGCTTTTTATTATTTGACTGGCTTATCCAGTGCTTTGAGATCCCACTCTGTGCATTTGTGATTGAGTTGGTATTTTATTCATGCAGCCATGTGTGATATAAAAGCATCAGTGTGATGTTACTTTACAATTCAAGTCAGTAAATGTTAGGCCAGGAGCAATCTCAAGATTTTTGCTCTGAAAGTCAGCACTAGGCATGGTCTCACAATGCATGGAAGAGACTCCAACACAAACCAACCTCCTGTATTTTAATTTCCATATATGCATGGTTTCCATGCAAATATCTAGGATGTGGAAAGGAATGGAATGTGAATTTGTATGTAGCCCTAGTGATTAGCCTGTCACCCATTTGGAATGCTGGCAACATGAGAAATTTTTCACATCAGTTGCAATAAGAACCCTACTTACTCACACAGATTTTCTGTACTCACCTTGAACACTCCCAGGATTAATGATGTCCAGCAGCACCATTGGGTATTTTGCAAAACTGAGAGGTGTGGAAGCACCTTTGAGCTGATATGAGAACAACAACCTTCCTCCTAAGCTTTAGTAGATAAATTCTCAAATGTTATCTTAACATATTCTTCTCATAGTAAATGTTACTTTTCAAATATAAAAATCAATTTCACCCCCTGAACTGATATGACATCTTTTCTTCAGTTTTCTTTCTTTTTATTTTTAATAAATGAATATGTCTCTATAAAAATGCAAGTCTTTGCTCAAAGGAAATGTAAATGCTGTCATTCACAACTTTGAGATGAGTTGTTGACCCTCTTACAGCAGCAGGCTTGACAGCAGCTTTTACTTGTTAGAGAAAAAGCTTTTCAAAGTCTGCTGATATATACACCACTCAAAATAATCATCTACCAATTAAAGCAAATATAGTGTAAAAAAATTTCTAAAATTGCTTGTGCTCTTGAAGTAATCTGAAGTAGTTTCTATTTTTTTGTCAGCTCATCTGGATTTTAGTTGTGACAACACGAATAAGGAGAAAAAGGAAACAGCTACATTAGATAATCTTAAAAATCAAAGAGCTACTTTCCTAAAAGTATTTTGAGGGTGTAGATATTAGCAGTGGGATTACAGGTCAAATAAGAGTTAGGCAATCATAACTAATGGTCTAAACCCTGGGATCAATGAAAACCACTCAAGTTTTTTCTTTCTTTCCCACTGAATATATTGCTCATTTTTCTTTGAGAATATGCAAATCAGATGATGGATTGTTAATTTTTTATTGATGATGATGCCTAAGAATACCAAAATTTTAGGGTTTTTTTACATATAGTTAAATTTTTTTCAATATTAGAGCTGATGGGACAATGAAACCTCTCCACAGTGTTTTAGGAGAAAAGATAATTTTAGAAGTCAGATTTTCACCATCACTTTTACCCTAATTTTAATAAAATAATGTTTTGAAGATTGCACAGATTACAGTTTCTTTTGCCCAAAAATTATATAATCATAAAGTAGTTGTATTTGGCTGCTTGAATATAAATGTAAAGATATGGAAGTCTTAGATGTGTATAAAAAAGCATCCCAGAGGTCTTTTCCTGATGCACTGGCTCTTTCCTGTTCAAAAGAAATGAGAAGCTCAAAGTGTACTCAATAGCCTGATTCTTCACTGCTTCTCAATTCTCACACAAAGTAAAGATGAAATGCTGTGTGGAACAACATAGCTTTGTGTTTGCATTGAATTTGTTTTATTAAATTTTATGTCTGCTCCCTCTTATTTCACTACACCCTTCTGGGAAGCATACTACTCTGCTCCACACCTTCCATCACCACCTTGCAGTTGTAGAGCAGTACATCAGAAAGAATGCCCTGGTCTTTCTTTTCTGAAGGCTGAAGAAGCCAAGGTCCCCAGTCTTCCCTTCAGAGCGATACTCTCTAATGTCCTGACCTCTCTGTTGATCTCTCTCCAGCGTATAAATGGTGTCAGAGTGCCTGCTCTGTGTGTGCTTGCATATATCAGAACACATCAAGACTTTATTCTCAGCCTCATTTAACCTCGACTACCAGATTCAGTGACCTCTAATAATTTTTGGAACACATCTATTCCGTTCACACATGATCTGTTACAGATTCAGCCTGCCTTCAGAGCCAGCCATAGATCCATAGTCCTGCTTCCCTGCACCTGCCCCATCAGGCGTTTGGGAAATGGCACTTGTATCGGCTCAAAGCAGTGCAAAGGGAGGGGTTATGCTGCCTGCATGGAATTGTGTCAGGAAAGGTTTGGATTAGATGTTAGGAAAAGATTCTTCACGCAGTGGGCCATTGGACACTGGATCAGGAAAATGGTCACAACACCAAGCCTGACAGAGCTCAAGAAGCATTTGGATGATGATCTCACAGAGGTGGGATCCCAGGGCTGCCCTGTGCAGAGACAGGAGTTGTACTCAATGATTTCAATTCAGGATATTCTGATTCTGCACTCCATATTTGGGTAAAACATGTAACTTACTTTTTTGTGGATCCAGCCATAAAAACCCAACTCCAACGCTTCCTCCTGTAAGGCTCCAGTGCAGTATGTGGGTCACCCAATTACATACCAGTTTTGATCATTTCATTCAGCCTTTTCACCTGCTGATGCTGTTCACTTCACATTCCTTTTAGGCTGCTGTGGTTACTAATCTACCTGTAAATATTTTTCACTCCTTCCCACCAGATCTGCCCTTTCTTGCAGCCAAAGTTTACAAGGGTCAGTACATAACCATTTGTCACTGGCAAGGCCATGGCACCCAGGGAGAGCTCTGGGAACTCAGTGTTATCTTCTGCTGCAGACCCAGATCTGAATGAAATAATGTGTTCTCAGCAGGGCTCAGTGGAGAGGAATGATCCTTCTGCCTGCTAGTGCCACTCCCCTCAGGGTACACTGTCCTTGTTTCCCATTCTGCCCATCAGGATCCCACTCCCCTGTGGAAAAAGACTCAGGTCCTTTTCCACAAAGCTGCTTTCCAGTCAGACAGGCTGCAGTAAGCACTGATGCATGGAACTATTCCCCTTCAGGTGCACAACTTTGCATTTACTTTTTTTGAACTTCTTGGTGTTCCCATCAGCCCATTTGTCCAATCCCACTTGTCAGGTACCTCTGAATATCAGCCTTGTCAGCATATCAGCTTCTGCCCTCAAATCTGTCTGATCCTATTGTCCAGATTTTAAAAGGTCACAGTTTTGATTTTTGAGAGATATCAGCTGTACACAGCTGCCAAATGGAGTTTCTGTTGCTGATATTACCCTTTGATCCCAATGGGAAAGCCAATTTTTGACTCACCTCCACTCAGCTGCCCATTTACTGAGTTCTTATCTGACCAATTTAGCTCTGAGGTTACCCTGGGGTAATAAGTCAAAGGCCTTGATGAAGTTAAGGTATACAGCACCCACTCTTTTCTCCTTGTTCGCAGATCTAGGCATCTCAACATGGATGGTGAGTTATTATTTTTCCCTTGAGGTAGACATTAAGGATAAACCATCTCAATTGTATTCCTGAAGTATTTACATGAATTTTTTGAGAACTGTATAAATTTGCAATGAGCAAACCCTGGAAACTACAGTAGCTGAGGCAACATGTCAGATGTGATTGAAAGGACTAGGAGATAAATGAGCAATTCCTCTTTTTTGATAGCTTCTTACACAAAGGAAAAACCACCTACCTTTTATATAGGTATTGTTATTCACCCTATTCATAAAAATTAAATGGGGAAGAAAAATATGAAATAATAAATAAGTAGATTTTTTTTTTCATGTGTAAATACTCCCAGTGGCAGTGGAAACTGTCTAATTTTGACTGAAACCAGTGGTTTCACAGTTTTTGGAATCCATACAGAATTAAGATTTAGCTAGTCACAATAAGTTCAAGACTTGCAAAATGATAATAAATTTTCATCGATAGAAACTCAGACTTTTTTTGTTTTCAAATCATCAACTAAAGATACAGAAAAGGTGACTGATTTCCCTATAAGGCAGTATCTTAGATAAAGCTGTATTATATTCACTAATAAGTTGTTTCTGTAACTCCTCTAATTACTTATAACAGTGCTCTTTAGAAATGGCATTTTCTTAAAATTGTTGTGGAATTTCAAGTGCTACTCAAAGCCTACCAAATTAAATGATAATGGGCTTTATATGAGACTCATATAAAGTGACATTTTTGGAAAATGTTGTAGGTAGGACTATAAGTGATGTACTGCACAAAGATTTGGTCTTTCTTGAAAAATAGAGAGATTTAATTTTGCCACACTAAAATCTGAAGAGGCACTATTTATGTACATAGAAAACAAAAAGGATCCAAATTATGCTTCCAAGTCACTCTAGGAGCCTTTTTCCTTCTCCTTGGAAGAGGACATTAATTAAATCTGATTTTTCTGGTAATGGTGGATTAGTCTTGGCTAAGACCCAAATGTCTACCCAGCTGCTCATTCAGTCCCCAACCCAGTGGGACATGGGGACAAAACCAGGGAGATTGCCTAGCAGTTGTGTTGTAGGCCAAATTAGTTTATTGACAATGAAAACAGATTTGAGTAATAAGGAATGAAGACAAACATTAAAACAATCTCTTAAAACTCATTGTCAGTCCTTCACTCAAGACTCCTCTACCCTGCCCCTGACCAGCACAGGGAGGAACGTGTGGAGGTGAGTTAGAGCATAATATTTTCTCACTTCCACTCCTTCCTTCTCACATTTTCTTCTTTTCCAGCTGAAATACTTCAGGCAAAAATTCTGTTCCAATGTGGGTACTCCCCGGGCTGCAGGGAATGCCTGCTCCAGTACTTGGGCACCTCCTCCTCTCCCTCCTTCTCTGACTTTGGTGTTCACACTGTAGTTTCTCACTCTTTTTTTCCTCCTCCACTTGCCCAGCAATTTTTTTTCTTCTTCTTAAACATGTTTTCCTAAAGAAACAGGAAAACTGTCCCGTGATTGGCCAAATACAGTCAATGGGAACTTGCACTCACTTCCCCCTTCCCACTGTCCCTCTGCTGCAAAAACCTTTGCTGCCTGTTGTAGCAGCAAGCCCCTGAAAGGGGAATAATTAGCATTGACTTTATGATTCCAGAAGGCTGATTAATTGCTTTATTATACTATACTATAACTCTAAGAAACTTATCACTCTTGCAGACAGTCTGATGCATCTTTGACCAGATTGGTCCTTGATTTCAAAACACCGTCACCAGTGGCCAATTAAGAAATCACCCTTTGGTAAACAAATCTCCATAACATGTTCCACATGTGCACAACAGCAGGTGCAGCAAGTGAAGATAAGAATTGTTTCTCATTCTTTGGGCTTTCTCACAGCTTCTCACAGTTTCCCAGGAAAATCCTGGGAGAGTTGTCTCTCTCTGTTCAGAGGATATGTGATTACCACGGCCACCCACACCCAGTACAGAGGTAATTCTGTTTAACCAAGCCCTGGAGCAGAAACAGGGCAGGATGCTGGTCTGCTGTCTGTAGGAGCATCATAGGACTGAGGTTCAGACTCAGTAGCTGTAGGAATCCCACCTGTCCACCTGGTTTGGCAACTCTGTCACTTATCACACTGCTTGGAGTGGAAATTTCTGGAAGGATGTTGAACAGCTAGATTTTCTGCTTAGTATTTTATGCTAAGGGATTCAGATAGTGGAATTTTAGGAAGTATCAGCCAGATAGGTGCACATGGATGTATGTGTCCCCCATAACTTTGTAATTTGGGCACTAAGTTCTTTAGGATATGGATGAATAATTCAATTCAAAGAATTGCATTTTCTAAATAATCCTTCTGGAGGGGTCTCCCCAAGCCAGGCGTTTACTGACAGTTATTTCTACTCCTTAATCATTATGGGAAACAAATACATAGCCATTTCAAAAATCCTTTTAAATAAAACTTTTTTTTTCTGTGCCTGTTGTGGGACATTAGTTGTTTGGCTTTAAACAGAATGAGTCACTTATTGTTATAGTATTGCGTGGTTTAGTATGCTGATTGCTTAGCAGTGTTTGCTTTATCTGAAAAGCTGCATTTGTTGAAGCCTTAGGCCAGTAACTGGGCACCTTCACCTAGATATCCTTTCTGCTTTAATAGAGTGAATTTTCTTAACAGTTTTCCAAGTAACTGGTATGGTGCTGCGCTTTGGCTTTTGTTTGAGAAGAATGTTGATAACACACTGATGTTATAGTTGTTGCTAAGTTATGATTATTCCAAATCTAGTACTTTAGTGTCCCAGGCTCTGCCATAGAGCAGGTACACAAGAAGCACACACCAGAGCTAAGGCAGGAGAATAAAAATGTCAGCAGAAGCTGCAGCTCATCAAGATGATAGCAATTAATGCCCCACCTGAATGGGAAGAAGAGAAAGACTCTGATGAGGTGTTAGAGGACCCCAGACCAAAAATCACCACTCAACTAAAAGGGTGTGTGGAGAACATGTGAAGGATGGGTGCATAAATAGCAAGGGTCTATTTGCCCAGGGATTTCTTTGTTCTGGGTCCCTTTCTGGAGACACCCAACTTGAGCTAGCCTACTTCTGTACCACACTGTTAAATTCTTTATTTTTTTTACAAAATCTGATACCTGAGAATCTTCTGCAGGAAATACAGGGCTGAGCCTGAAGAAAGAGGAGTCACATCTGAGGAATTAGGAGGGATTCATTGGAATCACCTGCTGCAAAGGGTCTCAGGGCCCAGCAGCTCCACTCTGAATTGTGCAATTTTGGGGCTGTGTTTTCTCCCTTAATGTTGCCCTCCTGCATTATTTCATTAAAAAATCTGGTATGAATAATGCTACATAGCTGAAAAAAATGCAGTACATTCAAACTGAGTCTTACATATATGGGAAGTTTGTGTATGGAGAGTCTCCATGTTTTTCATGAGTTAGATGGCAGATTTAATTGAGAGCAGGCTGAAGGGCTGAAGAAGGAAAATGAACCATTATCTAAAAAAAAAAAAAAAAAAAAGGGATAGAAAATAGAAAGAGGCAGTGGGGAGGAATGGAATCTTGTTGCATCTGTGTAATAAGGTATTTACAGCCTTTTTTTGTGAAAGAAATTTCACTGCAAATCAAAATCCCTGTTTTTCACACTGAAGGCAAAGGAACTTTCATTTCAATTTTGATTTAATGAAGCACTCACTTTCATGTATACACCTATATTAGTTCTCATTCAGTGAAACAGATAGAGCTAAAGATAACTCAATGTAAGCATCCATTTGAACCCTGCTGACTTCAGTGAGAAGTTAGTTTGCTTTGGAATTGTTAAGTTTGATGACTCATGTAATACTGGTAGAAATCTCTTCATCTCTTCATTGTATAATACTTGGAAATGTAGCCCATATTTTAATGGTTATTAGAATAACTGAAGTCAACAGAATGCCCTGTGCACACATCATCTTAGTGGCTTAATATTATGAATAAAAGTGAGTACTCTTTTAGAGTGACACAGTTCATTATTAGAAAGATATACTACAGATAACAGTTGCCTTCAAAGATGCAGTAGCCTTTATTTTCATAGATTTTAATACTCAGTTTTACAGTCCATATTCTGAAAAGTAAACCATTATGTAACGTTATTTTGTGGATGGAAAATATGGGATGTACATGACCATTACACTTTGCATTTTCAGTTGCAGAGATAATATATCCATTACTATTGCATTTACCGACTCCACATTCTATTTTAGTTTTCTATATCCTTTCTCTTTCTATTTGGCTTTGATGTTTAATGCATAACAGATATAGACAATAAAAAGATGCAAACAAATCACCCCATTATGGAATTCATATGTGACTTCACAAACATCAATTTCTCTCTATACAGGTGTGATGACTGTGAGTGCATTAACTTCCTTTGCCTGCCATTTCCAGCCTTACCTGGAAGGACTATCCATGCATCCTCTGTCAGGTTTTTCTGGGAGCTCTGTGCAAGCCCTAGAGCAGACAACCAGTTCTGGCTTGAGCTGCTCTGTGGAAGTGCCTCTGCTCAGCCCTGTGCCCTGCTGCCCTGATCTTTCTGCAAGGACCCCCAGATCTGCCTCCTGTACGACGATTATGTCCTTGCCTGGGCTCCTGGCTGAACAATTTATAAAACAATTTCCCACCTGAGGATTCTGGTTCCACAAAAATGCTGTTTTCCTTGGAAACAAGCTGGTTTTTCTGCATCTTTTGTGGAAACCAGGCAGACGGGGAGGCTTCCCTTCCACCTCTTGCAAGCCAGCTGGCACAGCGCTGGGTGAGGGGCTGCCTGCCCGCCTCCCTGGACTTGTCCTGGCTGTCCAGCTGCCCTGCTTCCCACCTGGCAGCCTGCTCCAATTGCCCAGCTTCCTGGCTAGCTTTCCACCTGGGTAGCCAAATCCCTCTACAAAAGTTCTTGAAACGTGCTCTATACGGTTTCAAAACAATCAAGTTTTCTGAAATAAAGTTAGGCAATATAGAAAAGTTTTCTTTGTTTCCAGTAAGAAAAAACGAAAATAAAAAGTAGAAAATTGTCAACAAAACAAAAATTGCACTTTGATTGCCTCTTTAGTTTTCACAGCTGTCTCTGTACAAAAAGAAAAAAAACAAAAACTGAGACTCTCATGGCAGCATTAATTGTATTAGTAAATAAAAAGGACTTTTTATTATATGCCATTTTTCCTTTGCTTAGGCTGTTTAGTCTTTTAGTCTATGTAGCATTTTCCTTTTTATTTTCTCAAAAGGAAAAAAGAAAAAAAGTCACTCTGAAATGTTACAAGGGCTTTGAGATTTAACACTGTCATTAAGTGAAATTAGGAACACATTTAGCATATCTTTATGTAGCTTTCTGTCTTGTTGCACCAAGAAATTAGGATATTTGGTTTATTTTTTCAGTATTATTGATTATATATAACTAAAAATAAATGCATGCACACACAAGGTACAAACACAGAATTCAACTTAGGCAAGGGCAAAGCCCCAGCTCTGAACTTGAGTGCAACTCCCAGGCCACTGGATAAAGGGTGCTGAGGTGGAGGACCCAGATGAAGTGTTTCAGAACAATTAAGGCCTGTTAGTGCAGTCAGGGTCCTGAAAATGAGTCTCAGCACAAGAAGGTTTCCAAAGGGCTGTCATGGGAACTCTCCTGCAAACAATCTTTCCACCTTGGTCTTTGGCATATCTCATGACAAAGGTCTCAGGGTCCTGGGCCAAGGTCAAAGCACAGAGAAATCTGAGATTCCACAGAAGAATGAGGCCAAACAGAGCTTTTCACAGAAGACAGCTGCAATGGGAACACTCTCCAAACCAACCTTTGCACACAGACTTCCTTTCTCTGTGGTACATGAGATAGACACTGGATTGATAAGAGCTTTAAGACTGACTTGTCCACACATTTTGTTGAAGTACACATGCAAAAATAAAGAAACAGATTTTCTGTCTCTTAAAGATGTATTATTAGAGCAGAACTTAAACAAGTAATTTATTAAGAGAGAAATCCTTGATCTCATGAGTGAGAAAATAAAAATAAATTTACAAATATGCCCTCTACCTGTTATTGCTCATGGCTATAGATCTGATGCAAAAGTTTTCAAATTCAATATAATGAATTTTCAATTATGAGGAAATCTGCAATATTTCCTGTGAATTCAATTATTATTAGTATTAGTGTCAGCATCAGCGTTGGTATTATCATTAGTATTACATTTTTCTTGGTTTCAATTTTTAAACTTTTCTTATCTCAACCTATGAGGGTTTTTCCTTTTTTTTCCTCTGATTGTTCTCCCCGTCTCACTGGAGAGGGGTGGAGGAAATAGTGAGACACAGTATGGTACTTAGTGTCTGGGGTTAAACCAGTCAACTATAGCAAAATAATATCTTAAACCAGAAGACAGCAGCTAGGACTGGGACAGGCAAGATCTCTGCTGTTTAATGACATCCTCTGCACAGCATTCAATGAATATACAGAATCTCTAAACAAACCAATTAGTTATAACATTCATCACACTTTGAATTTCAACTCCTCTTCCTTGAAAGTTCCCCAGGAGTGTTCTCTATTGGGCAAAGAAGGAAGATACCAGGTGGCTGTTTCTGGATGTTTTGACTAGCAGCAGTCTCAGGCAATTATTTGAGATCGTGTCATTGCCATCCCAGGTTAGCTTCTAGCCTAGAGACATCTAAGAAGTGAGGAATGTCTCTAAAACTCCTGATCAAAGGTCAGTTGAGTCCATGCTGAGTTCAGTGGTTCTCAATGGCTGCTTGGGAAGAACATTGGACAGGAATTGTGACATTTCCCTAGGACCCTCCTATTCCAAGTAATTTAGTTCTGAGCTGCAAGGCTGTCTCAGGCAATAGTGTTTACAGTCAGTGTACGAGCCATGGTATTGGAGAAAAAGCTGAGTTCTGGAGTTTTTCTTTGCTTTTGCCAGTGTGCCCTTTTCTGTGAAAGAGGTGCTGATAGGTGACACACTTGGTGTCATCTAATCTCAGCATGGGCTGTTACCTCAGGGAGCTGAGCTTTGAGCTCCTAGTCATCCTACAGAGACATGGATGAGGTTGGTACCCCAGAATTTTGGTTGGTAATAAATACATGCCTGCCCCCCTCACATCCTTCTAGGAACTGCCTCTCTCCTTTGACTGGCTGCTAGGAACCAGTCTGTCCTATACCTTTCACACCTCTGCAAGAATTCTTTTTTCTTTTGATTCTCCTTCCACTCTTCTAAGTACTTCTCTCTTCTCATAAGAAGGGTGGATTACTCCAATCCTTCCTGCTTGAGTATTTACTTTTGATTTTCTCAATCCAATGAAAATTAATAAGATCAAGTGAGTCAAGGGATATAAAGGGAAAGTAAGCAGTTCATTTTATGAAAGAGGAAGAGGATAATATCTGAAATACTCTGTTGGAATCATTTCACCTGATCAGTCCAAATTCTAACAGATTAGCAGATGGCATGAGCATTTTAAATGAGTGCAAATCTGTCCTTTGTGCTTTTAGGGTCCCAGGAACACAGTATTTATTCTAATGGTAAATATCTAAAAAAAATTGCTGGGAAAAGAGGTAATATGTTATAACTATGGTACAGCACAAAACTGAAGACACAGAAGGCTATGAATTTTAGAATCCCTGGCTCTGATGAAACTTTAAAATTAAATCTGACATGACATTGAGTCCCGCAGTCCTTGTCCAGATTTTTTTCCCCAAAACCCTTACAGAAAAAAAATCTGAATTATTTTAAATTGCAATAACTTTGCAGGTTTTTTCATTAGATTTTCTCTCATTTGACTTGTTCTTCTGGCTTAAACTCCCACACATTCAAATTCTGTAGAATATGACACTCATACCTGATGGAAAACACTGACACAGAGGTTTTCCTGTTTCTATCTTTCCTTCAGATACAGATAGTTGGATGACTTTGATTCTTATATAAATCCATACCTCATAAGTCTTACCATTTTTTAAAAAATCTGGAATAAAAAATGAATGCATTTTATCCTAAGGATTTATTGTATCAGTCTCATTTTCTCTGTTATTTCCTTCCTCATCTATAGTGTCAGTACAAGCTGAGGTAACCCAGTGGAAATCACTGTAGTTGCATGAATATTATCCTTGTAGTGGTCAAGAGAAAGTAGACAGTCTTCCTACATGAAGGAAAGTAGATTAAACTGAAGTGGAGAATCTGAATATATACCAAAGACTTACAGGAAAAAGAACTTAATGATGTAAATCTCTACAAATAAGAAACTAGGATGTGCAGGAATTCAAAAGTAAGGTGACTCTTAAGAGGCAGATAAACATTTTAGAGAGGTGAAGAGCATAGCTGTTGCTGCTAAATGCATGAATGAAGCATTCAAATAATTAAGTAAAGCCTTGTTCAATAAAACTGGTTATTATGCACTTGCTGAATTCTGTTTGTTTGGCAGTGGATTTGATTTGGTCTTGCGTAGTTTTGTGTTGGTTTTTTGGTAATGTTTGGCATTTAGTCAGAAACACCTGAATAGCCTCATTGCAATGAGATGACTGCTATCAGCTAGATCTGGTGCTGCACAAAAATTCTAGTTGGAAGATCCAGCTCCCTGCTACTGCTAAAAGATTAGACAGTTGGAACACAACTGCAAGTTGCCTCTTCCCAAGCTCACCAGCAGCATAATTTCATGGATTTTATCACTAAAATGCACAACAACGTAAAGTGAAAACACAGAAGAGACTTAACATCTTTAAGCTGTTAGTATATGCATAGGAATTAGGAGAAAAATCTTGTATACACAGAAGCTGACCTACTTACATTTAGCAGTGTATGTTAAATATCAAAAAACACATTCTGCTGAAGGCATTATATTCCTTGGAAAGTTATGGCACCTCTTCTAAAGTGTTTTTCATTTATTCATTCAGAGACAGCTCTTTTTCACTGTGTTTGTGCATGATACAGCAGTTCTTGTAGCAGAGATGGCTCTGAACTATTGCAGTAAGTTATGTAGAAAACAGAGATATCAAGGAAAAACAGCAACAGAACACAGCTTTTAAGACATAGGCAAATCTTTAAAATAGGATCAAAAATTGGAAATACACATTTATGGATACTGTATCAATGATGTCACTGCTGCTGCAGACTGCCATGATTACATATGTCTATAATTCTACCCTGCTAAATTTGGCAAATTCTAGCAGAACACCAAAGGGGAAAAAAGGTATGACCAAGGACAATGAATAATGAATGAAAAAAGTGTAAATATAAGGGTCAAAGTGTTGAGAAACATGGCAGTTTATAACTGAATCCTAAACAACATGCCCAACACCGTGATTTGACTGTCAGAGGTAAATAGTAAGATTGGGATTGTTTTGAATGACCAACAATTTTAAAAACCCATTCAATATAAAAGAACGATTTGTAATTATTTTGCTCACTTTTATTTTGGTTTCATTTGAGGATACAATTCCATTATGAGTCTTCCCAAATTTGCATTTTCCTCTTTTTGCTACTCCATGTAAAAGAAGAGTTAATGCAATTGGACTTCAGCATCCAGAGGACTGCAGCTTCCCAGGGTGCTCAGAGCTGACTCTGGCACACTGGGGGTTCCCAGTTCCTGCTGCCTTGGCCAGGTGGATGCAGCTCTGCCGTTCATTTCTGTGGGTGCAGTCAGCAGCAGCTCTTACAGACCTACCTCTTGCAGAGAAACCCAGCTGGATCCCTCACCACTGGCTGATCAGCAGGAGGTTACTGCTGAGCGATGCCATCCCCGGCACTCTGCAGAGTGCATGTCCACACTTTGTATCAGATGGGTCATCCACGGATTTAATCCTGTGGAGCACCAAGGCACCCACCCAGCCATCACGTGGACATCTGTAGATGCCTGCTCATCAACAGGTCCACGCTTGAACTTTGCCAACAACTAAGAGAAATACACAGCTGGACTCACCCCCTGAGTCAGACACAGAAACTGCTTGAACAAACATTTCCAGTGCCATTATTGTGTGTCATGCTGTGGCTAGCACACAGAACAAGATTTATCCATGTGAGCAGGATGACACTGCAGTGGTACCAGGTACCTGTGTTTGGGCAGCTGAGGCATCCTGCTGCATTTAAGTGTCGACAGCATAAATGATTACGTGTGCCCAGGTATCAGTGGCCATCTAGTCAATACAGTCAATAGAGAAAGAAAACTATTCAGCTCTCCCAGAGCAGATACCTACTTTAGAAGGAGATAAATAGACTCCACCGACTGCGCTGGCTACATGAGATAAAACAAGAACTCAATTCTCATGTTTCATCCAGAAATTTGTCATGAAAAAGAGGCTGAACTCCTACTTCTCCTGTTTGGCTTTTCTTGGTTTCTTTTGTCTTGTTTTGTTTTCTTTTCTTTTTAATTTGTTTTGTTTTGGTTAATTGAGGTGTGGGGGTTTTTTGTTGTTGGTTTTTTTTGGTTTGGTTTTTTTTGTGGTTTTTTTTTTTTTTTGTTTTGTTCCTTTTGGTTTTGTTTTTTTCCTAAAAGAGAAAAAAACCCTTTAATATAAGAACTGGTATTAGTTGGAAAAAAAAAATGTCTATGCTTTCAATTCGTTCTTCATATTAAGAACTACATCAGGCTGTGCCCCAGGGCTTTGATTTTCCAATCTTCTAGAATGGATGTCTCAAGAATGATACAACTTTAACAAGGACATGTAGGAAAAAATAATTGTTCCTCTATATGGAATCAAGAATTTCAAAGTATGTAGGTCTCATTCTTATGGAATCAAGATGTGTCAAAGTGCACATTTTATAATTCACTATTTTTCTCAGCTGCTCTAGACAAAACCTAGCCTTAGTTGGTCTAGTAAATGGTATTTCTTTTCTCTCATCTAACTGTAACCCACCAGTTATTAGAATTCTGTCATTGCTCCTATTGGATATGGTAGATGTAACAAGGCAAGTGCAGCCGACTGAAATTCAAAATGAAACTTCAGGGCTTTGAAATCAACAGATGACTGAATCAGAAATGAGTTAGGATTTCAGAATTTTTAGATTCAGTTCCATTATGAGAAGCTCAGTTGTTATTAGACCATTATTAGATTTAATTAATGATCCAGAAGTTAAGTCAGTTTTCATCCTTATTTTGTCATCATAAATCCTAGTATTGCTTAGCATGTAGTTTTGTCCACAGCATCTGGGGGACACTTCTAAATTTTAAAAAGGGAGAAGATTTTTTTTATGAAGAAGGAAATGGCCTCTTTTTAGCAGCCACAATAGGATTTCCCATTTTTACTGAAAATGGCCTATTTTCTATCAGCTTTTAAAAAATGTTGTGAAAAACATATTTCTGGGGATTTAATGAAGTATTATACAAATGTTAGTTTACAAGAAATAGCTCTTTTATACCAAAAAAATGTCTCTATGCTTGGTCATTTTTATGAAAAGTAATGTAGCACAAGTGGACTACCAGAACAAAGAAAGGGGAAGAAAAAGATGTTAAAGTAGTCTGAAAATACAAGATATACACAGATAGGAATTGGGAAATAAAGTTTTGGAAAACTTATTTTACTCGTCTTCTGATGAATATGAAACTATTTTGTGGAGTTTATAAATTCAATTAATGTTTCCACTGACATTAAAACCTGCAGCTGCTCTTCCATGTGATGTGCACACCAGAGATGTGAAGCTTTATAATTATGAGCAGTCATTGAACAGAAGTTTAGTGAGCTCAGGCAGAATGACTGAGCACCAAATGGAGTGGAAAATTCTATTATTGTGTATTTGGTTTGGGGTAAAGAGCTTTTACCTACAGTCAGGTTTAGAGGTTAGGTGTCATCTTTATACCACTCATCAAATTAATTCATTTTTCAGAAAGATTCTTTCTTTTCTGTTACTTCACTCCCTGGGTGCAACCACACTGCAGGAGGTTGCTGCTAGTGATGTAGCTTTGTTAGAAAAATTCTTTTAAAAATTTTGATGTAGCGGGAACAGAGAGAAAAGCTTTATGTGTTCCAAGAACCAGCTTCAGATTTTAAGCCGAAACAGGCTTCCATTTGCATTCAAAAACCTCATTCACAGTCAAAGACCTGATCAGAATAAGGAAGAGAAAAGAATGACTAAAGGTTATAAAAGCACAATTTTTTAGTGCAGTTTCTAATTTAATTACTAGGGAAAAAAAAAAAAAAAAGGAATGTCTCCTATAAACCCAGGCATATTGCTGGTGAGATATGAGGAAAAAGCAGAGGCAGTGCAAAGGCAAGGGTTACCTCTGCTTTCTGGTTTTTTGTGCAAAAGTATAAATGCCTCATTTGAAATCTTGTTGATTTTAAAGAAAATATGTTAAAATTGAAAGAGAGTCTGAAACAAGACTTAGTTACGAGCCGCTCTATTTGAGAATTACAAATATTCACACCTGCCAACCTTCTCCATCTCTTTTGGAGGCTGTTTCCCTTGTCTTAAAGGAGGTTTTCATTTATATTTCACTGTTCTCTTACATTCTAATCCTCTGCAATTTTAAATGTATTTTTGAATTTTAGAGCTATGGCATTCTTTAAGCCTGGATGTTTAATTTCATGGGGGTGCTTACGGTGTGCAATGTTTGAACAGTATCCTCTACTGGATATTGTCTCCATTTTCAATCAGTTTAAAATATTAACACTAAGGCTGTATGGAATGATTTTTTTCAGGTGAGTAGTTTTTTTAATTTATTTTATGAATCCTTCAAATCCATCCAAACCCAAAACCTAACCATTTACATAACATCATGCACAAAACATTATATTTTGCTTTGATGAAAAGGAACATCTGTAAATTTGTTTTGTGAGGGGTTTTTCCTTTCCCCCTCCTTTTTTTACTATGGCATAGATTTGAATTTGTAAATTTGGATTCCAACATATATTGACAGAGAAGCAAAGATTTCACCAGGGTTTTTTGGTTTTTTTTTTGATGATGACTAAGAGTGAGGTAGGTAGATTGCTAAGACAGCTGTTCCCCACCTCATGGCAGTTTCAGCAATGTCTGGGTTTGGTTCTCTCTGGATAATGTCAGCATTATTTTCTGGCTTACCAGTGATGAGAATAATTCCTGTAGTAGCAACACAACAATGTCTTCCATTTCTCTCTACTGGCAATATTAAGTGACCATAAAACTAAGAGATATAAAAGTCATCTGACTCCCAGTAAGTAGAGGTACATCTCTGGATTGTTGCATTTTGTTTCCTAAATTCATGAACTCCCAGTGCACAAGATTCAGAATTAAAAAGACAATCAGCAGCTCTAGTTTGTACAGTCTGTTTTTGTGTTCAAGACAATTAGAATTTGCCTGTAAGAATTTTAACAAGATTTATTTAAGCATGAAAGAATTAAATATAAAGATAGAATTCAGTTTCCTCAGAAGATCAAAAAAAAGCTTCAGTAAAAGATGTAGCTATGCAAGAATTACAGAAGCACAGTTTTCCTGTTTTGAAAAGGGAATAAATTTATTAAAATTAGAAAAATGTGCAGTCTTTATAACTTAAACAATTCAATTCCAGTGTTTGAAAAAAATAAATCAAACCAAAGAGAAAAAACAACCCTCTCCAAACAAACAAAAACAAAGAAACAAACAGAAACCAAACCAACCAACAAAAAAAAAAAAAGAAAATCCCAACCTGTTTAGGAGGCAAACATTCTGTGTTTTGCTGGTTCACTGTATGTTATTTTCTGTGTGCAACACATTCAGATATCCAAAGTATTTAGAGCAATACTAAAATAAAAGAATTTTTCTCCTTCCTTTGTCCACCTCCAGACCTTCTAAGACATCATCTTTAGACATAAAAGTTTAGGTTTCAAGCTAGACATGTGTTGAAAAGGTTGCACTCCAATTTCAAAACCCAAGAGAACAATGAAAAAAATGCTGGCTAACTAGTTCTTTAGAGTTTGCTTTATAGACATGAGGGAAAGAAAAAATGGCTAACTTTGGAAACTGTTTCTCTTTTAAGAGATCATACTTATTGGTGTCCAAGCCTTTTCTTATTGGTGACCAACCCATTACAAGCTCATTAGCCATTTTGATTTTTCATGTTAGCAGGAATTGTCAGCCTGGGTCATGATTAGAATTAGAATGCTATAACATCTCTATAATTGGGTCAGGATTGTCGAACATAATAGCTAAATTTTGGCCTTTTAAACTATATATAGAAACTGACATACAGAGATGCAGTTCTCAGAAGTGCTGAATATCCAAACCTTACTAGTTTAATGGGACCACTTGTGTAAGAAAGAAGTGCTCTATGAAGATAAAATGTAATTTATTTTAACAGCACTCTTCATGCACTGTGGCACAAAATGCTTTTCAAGAAAGGCAAACTTCTTTTCTCAGTCATAACACTATAAATTCAGCATGACTTTGGATTTAAAGATATCAAATAGAGAATAAATTTCATCCAAAATGTTTAAGAACTCTTGTAAGGCTCCTTACAAATGTAAGGACTCAGATTTATGACAGAAGAATGAGGAGAATGAGGAAATTGTCTTGAGTTGTTTGATTTTTCTGAATTTTTTCTGCCTTATTATTTGGTGGCTGCGATGATCTACCATTCCCTGGCGATGTCTGACACTGTTGGGTGCCATGTTGGTGTGTTTTTATATGCCAGTATGGTTTTTGTTGGGACTCTCAGGACATCTCCAGCAGCCTGCCCAGGGCCCAGGAGCACTGAGCCCCCAGGGCCACCAGCCCTTGTCCCAGCAGTGCTGCTGCAGGGGGGGTCTCCAGCTGCCCACAGCCAGATCCTGCCCATGGGGAACTCCCAGGGCATCCCCAGTGGTCTCAGCTCCCAGGACATGCCCTAGCAATTTGCTGCCCTGTTTTAGTGGCAAATATCAATACAGGAGCATGTAAAGAAAAATTACGACTGCTAGTATGCAGTAAATAAACTTCACATGGTAGCAGTTTTATACCTTAGTCTTATATGCAAAGAAAATAAAATAGAAAAAGTAGTTTTAAGGTTTTATTCAATATATCTTTGAAAGAGACATAAGGGGCTTATATTTTGTCAAAATATGCTTTCTTGAATCCCACCCAGGTATGTTTTAAAGAGCAAACCATCATTTCCTTTTACTGCATTGCAATGTAAATTGTGGCATTAATAAATTTTTGCTGCTTTAAGGAAATTACTTTTTTTAAAAGAGCTGACTGATTTTCATGGACTAGCACATGTGTGGCTGTGGACAATATTTACTTCCAAATGCTCACTGTCAGATAAAAAAAAGGAAGAGATAAAAGTCATTGGGGAAGAAAATATTTCTTCCCAATTTTAGCCAGAGGGGGGAATCTTTGGGCTTTTTATGACCCGTCTTATTTATAATTTTATTAACAAGTGAACGCATTTTAAAACTTTAATTCCTATAAAATTGAAAGAAAGAATTTAGGGACCAAGGTCTAGGAAGTAAATTAGAAAGCTCCAATTCTGTATATCTTGGTGAGAGCAATATGTCTTCATGACATGGTGTAACCACAGCCAGCCTCTTCCTCACTTTCCACACTCCTTATTTCTTGTCCCAGTGGGGAGGAGAATGAAAAAGAAAAGGTACACCTTGTGGTTTTAGATCAGAACCATTCACTGATTCAAACAAAACATAATCATAATAATAGGTAAATTAATAAATAAATACAGCATCAACAGTAACAACAATAGCAACAAAAATAATAGTAAAAAAATTTTGAATAGGGAGAGAGTAGCAAACCCAGAAAAATAAGTAATGTACAATACAATTTCACACTACCTGCTGACCGATTCCCAGCCCATCCCTGAGCCATGAACAGTCCCCTTCCAGCCAACTCTCCTCAGTCCAAATACTGGGCATGACCTTCTGTGGAATGGGATATTCCTTTGGAGAGTTTGGGTCAGTTCTCCTGACTATGCTGCCTCACAGCTTTTTGTGCAGCTCCTTCCTGGCAGAGCTTCAGGCACTGAAAAGGCCTTGATTTAGGGCAAGCTCTGCTCAGCAACAGCCAAAACATCAGTGTGCTATCAACATTATTCTCATACTAAATCAAACCCACAGGTTGTACCAGCTTCTAGGGTGAAAAATGGAGTCTGCTCCAGACAAAACCAGGATACTGTGTAATAGCCTTTGAGTCTGGCTAAAAAAATCCTGTTCCTTCAAAACGTCTTCTGTAAATAATGCAAAGTAAGGCTAGAAGTTGTGTTTAGCTGTAGTGATTCGAATTCTGTGAATTGTTTCATAACACTTTGTCTTTGGCCATAACACATATTTCTACAGCAAAGAACATGATCAAGGTTCTTCAAGTGGTATTTTTGCCACTGACATCATGGTCTGAGGACAATGCTCCCATGGAATGGTAGAGTAATAAGGAAACAGTAAACATTTCAAAACACAGAAATGTTCTGGCTTAAAATAAACTCAGCATGGTGAAATTCCAATAGGTCAGCCACAATGAATATGCAGTCACACCTGACAATTTCAATAATTCGCATTTTTGTAGTTGTCTAGAATCCCATAGGGATTTACTTCCACTCAGTTTGTTTCAGAATAAATTAATGATAGGTTTGAAACTGTTGCACTCTAGGGCTAAAGGCAAATGACAGAAGGCCTTTGAAATCTACCATCAGCATAGCTACTCTACCTAAAATTCTGATCAGAAGCTGTTCTCTTTTCTTTTTAACTTTCCTGGTATTTCCTGTGGGATGAGGGGACCTAAGAATCAAAGGCAGGGGAACAAAAGATATTTCCCACATGCAGCATTTTCAGTTTTCCAGTTTCTTTTGTTGTAATCAGTTCTTGAATGAGACAGACAAAATGTCCAAAATGTTGAGTATTTCCTGACCTGCTCTTTTCTGTGACAGTTTTTTTTGTGTAAATCTAATTTTCTACTGGCATCCCTGAGGAGTCATGGGGTAATAATGCTGTGTATGGCCATTCCTGTCTCATTTGAAACAGCCCTTGGCTGCCCTTCCCAGCATGGCTGGACAGCTGACTTAAGCTCTTTCAGAGCATGCTGCTTCTGAAATGGGGTATGGCAGCGGCCAGCCTGTTGGAATAATCCACCTATAAGGAATTACACACAACAGGATTGGCCAAGTTACTTTAAAGTCATTATCAAATATGAGAGAGCAGAAAAATTATGGAAGGAACTATATTACGCCCCAAATAATTTCACACACATGCAACTGCAGTAAGACCCAACTGGTTTTCAGGAATATGACCGACGTACAACTAACAGGCATACTTCTACCACTTCTCAGGGACTAACACAAAAGGAAGAAAAGCAAGGAAATTGTTTGATTTTGGGGCAACAGCTTTGCTTTGGCCAGTGATACCCAAGAGCTGTTGACTAGAAAGGTAGAGACACAGCAGGAGAATGCTGCTGGGTAGAGGGCACATTTCCTTCAGGCTCTTCTGCTCTGAAGTAGGAAAGCAGTCATCCGGCTGAGACAGCTGAAAAAGAGGCAAATCTTTTGTCTCCTGGGTGCAGCTTAGCAGTGTCACACTGCCCGGCAGAGAGGGCAGAGCTGCAGCAGTACCAGAGCAGCCCTGGTGCCAGGGAAGTCCAAGCTTCCTGCAGAAATTCCCTCCGGCTTCATCCCCCTGGCATCACTTCTGGTGCTGCCGCCAGAGGGCACGAGGAGCCAAACTTTGGGGCTTCACAGAGAAACCATTTCCCTTTTCCTGCAGGAGGAACAGAGAGACTAAAGTGCACTTTGTCATCTCTGCAGTGCCTGACCAGGCTGCTGATTGGGAAGGAAGAAAGTGGAGGTTTCCTTCTGAAGGAAAGGAAATCCAAGAAGGAAACCCTTGTGTACACCTTTATTTGTGAGTCTTTCTGCTTTCCCCTTTTATATTTCAGATGTTTAGTACAGGGAACATATTTCAAATTTTTTTTTGTTGTGGGAAGACATTCCTTTAGAAGAGGACCTATTTGTGTCCCAGATTTCAGACCGGTTCAGAAGGATGTCTTCCTAGGGACCTTGGCAGATTTGAGAAAGAGATCAGGGCCAGACCTTTTCTACAAATTTATACAGACTACTGGCACAGTATTGTGTGCCATGAAAATTGCTGTTTAGTGATGTTGTCACCTATTTAGCAACTTTTAGTGAAATGAATAAAGTCAGTTTAACTGAGAAAATGCAATAAAATTAAATAGAAAACTACAGGCTTTATAAGGCTGCCACTCTAGTTTAACTCTTCTGTGTGGAGGAGACATGGAAGAGGTGTGGGGCAATATCCAACCCTGTGTGTTTGAGAAGAAGGCCAACATACCACTCTGTTCCATCCCATCCCATCCCATCCCATCCCATCCCATCCCATCTCATCCCATCCCATCCCATCCCATCCCATCCCATCCCATCCCATCCCATCCCAATTTTCTATTCACAGAAGAAGACAGTTCTCTGAGTGTGATCAGGCAGCCCCTCATTCACCCCCCCAGCAGCCACACAGTGCTGTGGTCACACAGGGTTAGTGCCTCAGCCTGGGCTCTTTTTGCCATCTCACAACCAGGCTGGCATCAGGGATTTCCTATGGGATAGAACTTGGCAGCCCAGGTCCATTCCACAGCCAGGCAGAAACAGGGCACCTGGGGGTGCACATGGACAGCTTCAGCCCTGGGCACCGTGAGCTGCTCAGGAGGGGACTGAGGCTGCACCAGGATCTGCACCCACAGGTCCAGGGTTTGGGCAGACATGGCCCCTCTGGTCAGGGCAGGGCTGTGTGGAACTGGGACCAGGCTGCTGGGTGTCAGTGGGACAGAAGCTGATGGCCCCAGGGGCTGGCATGGGCTCCTGGGCCATGGGCAGAGCTGGAGGAGGCACACAGCAGCTGGGCAGGGACAGCCCGAGCTGGTGGTGCCTCCTGGCGCCTGAGACTTCCCTCTGAGTCAATACACAGGTCACATTTCCTACAGAAACTGGAAGCCAGGGAAAAAAGGGCAACTCCCAGCAAAAAAAGAGCAACTCCCAGCAACATGTGCTTGTGGTCAACCCTCATTTTGTAAAGATGACCAAACTATCAAAGGAAATGCAGCAGCATTTGAAAGGAAGAAAGAAAAAAGGCTGAAAATATCAACATAACATCACCTCTTCTGGTCCCTGATTAATAAAAGGCTCTTCAACAGCTGTTCCTTCACCTTCTGATTTTACATGCATGTTTTAGCTGTGTTTTACCACTGTGTTTATGCCTGCTAGAATATCTATTAAATGACATTTCCTATGTTCCTGGGGAGGTAGAAAGCTTTGTTGGTGTACTTCCAATTTTTCAAGCATCTAAGTGGCTGAACAGTTGATATTAGCAGAAGCCAAGTAGCACTATGGCTTGCAAACCAGGATATGTGCAATTTGCTCAATTCACTGAAAAACAACTTTGAGTAATAAAGTGATTGTGATCTGTGTGCACAAAGGTAAGTGCATTTGATGCATAAACATTCTTTTTCCAAACTGAATGACAGCATTGTACACATCATATTTCTGATAGACATAGTATCCATGAATTCCTGGACTGTAATTTTAAAAGGCAAGATGGTTTCAGAAAAAAACTTGCATGCTTTTAAAGCTTTTAAAAACAGCTTTAGTAGGAACATGTGCCTCAGAAAGTAAACACTGACTGTGAAAAATAACTTGTAAAACAAAATTAAAAGAAGATATTAAAGCAGAATAATATTCACTCTTTTTTTTCTACTAATAATACAGTAAAAGCTTCCACCTCAAAGACAGTAAAGCTTATATGTGGATGTATTTTACATATAATACCTTTTGTTATATGGGTATTTTTCTAACCACAGCCTCCACAGCTCTGTCAGATACAGACCTATGGAAGTAAAACCTTCAATCCTTGTGAGGAATTGGTTTAAAATGGAAGAAATTATACATCTTTGAAAGTGCACAGGAAGATAACTAGAGCTAAAGTGAGATGTGGCATCAATCAGTTCATAAAATAAATTACATAAAACAGTTTATGAAAGAAATATTTATGGTATATGAAACCAGGTGAAAGGGCATCAGATACATATGTACCACATAGTAGATTGCAGTCACAAACACAGCAAGGGAATTTTTTAACCCTAGGAACTAGAAAGTGAGCCCTGAGAAGGATAAAAATATAAAATTAATTCAAAAATCACAAAAATAATCAATAAAGTCTCAGTTGATGGGAAAGAACAGATGAATATTTGGTGTAGTGGTGTGACAGGACTTTGCTAAATAAAGAATTTTTCCTGGCTGTCTCAAGAAGGAATATGCTTCTGTTGCCTTGGCTTATCTAGGCACACATGTGCATTCTTCCTGCACATTGTCAATACTTCCTGAACAATGTTATCAGGTTACTCATGTTTCTTCTCGTGGTCTATGACATCTGTTTAATTGTCCAAGTAAAATGAACTTCATCTCACTTCTCCTGATCATCCTGTTCCACGTATCAAGGTTTGCTGAAGAGCTCTGCTGTACAGCTGAGCTCTTTTTACATCCTGTTAAGCCTAGGTTTTGGAAACTTTCCCTTACTTCTACATCCAAATACTGAAAAGTTCCATCCATAGTGTCTTCACCAGGTATGGGTGGTATCCTTACCTGCTCCTGCTGGTTTGCAGATACCAAGAAATGTTTTTCCATATTTTCTATCACTACTTAACAGAAAAACCTGTAAATGGGCAAATTCAAAACTCAGAGGATTATAAGAAGATTGTTTCACTAACAATTTTTCTCTTTTGAAAAGCATCCTCTTAGTCTCCAGGTTTTTAATGAATTTGTGACAGCTTTTCAGCACATGTATCTGGCAAGACATTAAGAGGACATTCTCTTTCAAGGTATTCAGGGAAATTCAGAAATGTCTTTTATCAGGTCATCAAAAACAGATCAAAGAATAGCTTTCCTCTGCCTGTGGGGAAGAGATCAACAGCTCCAGGAGGGGCAAAAGCTGTTCAGACATTGGGACATCATACTCCTTTTTCTGCCTTGATGTCAATGCAAGTATTTTGGATCAAACCATCTGGTTTTTTTTCTGTGTTGGTTTTCCAAATATGAAAATTGAAAGCTGCTTTTGCAAGTAAAAATGTCCTGTTCTCAGCCTAAAATCTCTGGTCATGAATGTTTAAAACAACAAACAATTACCCACGTGGTGACGCAGTAACGTCTTTGGACACTTCTAAGAAGAGAAACTCTTCCCATTACACATCTGTCTGGAGGCAAGGTTTGGAACATCTGCCAGGGGTTATAAAGAGCACTCTGTATTTTGTTGAGATTGATGCTGCAACTCTTTCTACATGAAAAAAAATTTGTATTCTAAAAAGGACACTAAGGTATACTTAGAAAAGTCTATCTCTGTTTTGACACTTCACAACTACCTTATTTGGGGAAATAAGGGTTTTCCTGTCAGGACTTCAGCTAAGTTCTCCACAAATTTGAACAAAAGCCATTTACTGAAAGCTTTCTAATCTTGTAATTGTGAGAAACTATAACACATGCAGTATTTTCAGGTTTTAAAGAAAGTAACTGATCATCATTCTCCAAGGAACATTTAAAAAAAAAACTCCTACTGTAGCTGGTGACCCTGCAAGAATAGTGATAAAAGAGTGTTACTAGAACTTCTGGGTCATCAGAAATAGACAAGAAAAACAGTAAGGGCTGCTGTTAACATTTCCTACTATTACGTGTTTCCTACAGACCACCCTCTGCTTCTTCAGGAGGGGCAGGGTTCCTGTCGTCCTCCTCTTCTATGAAAACTTTATTAAGGAGGGCATCATATGGATTTATTACAGACACCAACATAAAGCTCCTCCACACCTCAGAATTTAATTTTCTCTTAGATGCATTTAGAATGATACCATTAAATTTAAGGAAGTGATTCTCCTGGCTGTGAGAAGCTGCATGTTTTTGGATTTTGAAAAAAAGAATGGGGTGATTTGTTCATCAAATTGAAACTTACTTTACACTTTAGCTAAGTAGTCACCAAAGTGATGAGCCCCAATTTCCTATAGAATTTCTGAATATCCCAGCTGTGGATATCACCTCTGCCATGATAAAGACTCACAAACAAAGGTATGTACAAGGGTATGTGCTTGGATTTCCTCCCTTCCGAAGGAAACCTCCACTTTCTTCCTTCCCAATCAGCAGCCTGGTCAGGGACTGCAGAGATGACAAAGAGCACTTTAGTCACTCTGTTCCTCCTGCAGGAAAAGGGAAATGGTTTCTCTGTGAAGCCCCAAAGTTTGGCTCCTCGTGCCCTCTGGCGGCAGCGCCAGAAGTGATGCCAGGGGGATGAAGCCGGAGGAAGGTCTTGTGCTCCAAGGGAGAAACAAAAGATTTGCTTCTTTTTCAGCTGTCACAGCCAGCCGACTGCTTTCCTACTTCAGAGCAGAAGAGCCTGAAGGAAATGTGCCCTCTACCCAGCAGCATTCTCCTGCTGTGTCTCTACCTTTCTAGTCAACAGCTCTTGGGTATCACTGGCCAAAGCAAAGCTGTTGCCTCAAAATCAAACAATTTCCTTGCTTTTCTTCCTTTTGTGTTAGTCCCTGAGAAGTGGTAGAAGTATGCCTGTTAGTTGTACATTGGTCATAATTCTGAATACCAGTTGGTTCTTACTGCAGTTGTACTTGCATGAGTGACATGATTTAGGAATTGTTTTCATGCAAAATTGTGTCACTGAAAAGAACAGGACAGGAAATTCTGAGGTTATTGGATGTTTTTGTTCATCTTTCTCAAAAAATGATTAGTGAAAAAGAGCATGGAAAGATGAAAATATTGCAGATGCGGAAAAAACCTTTTATTCCCCTGTCATTGTTTTTTAGCTCCCATCTTCCCAGAAGAATTACAGGTTAGAGTTTTAGGTATAAAATAACTATGCCCAAAATGAATTTTAAAGGACTTTTGCCATTTACCATATTAAGCTTGTGTTGAAAAACCTATTTTTTAATCTAGTTTTTCATGTATTCAAATAAGAACAGCATAAAATCTTACCCATGAATATAATAAACACACTATATGATATAACCATATATTTGCTAGCAGTTTGGATGCCAGTTCCAGAGGAACCTTCTCTCGCTTATTTTTTTTCAGAGCTTTTGATCCATGTTTTTCTGCTGATAGCTAAAGCTGACATTATGAATGCACCTTCCACACTCATAACAAGGATTATAAGGAAAATGGGATTACCTGTTAAAGACAGTTACCAACAGCAGAAATAAACATTTACTGGACTGCTCTGCAGAGATTTTGATACTGTAATGTGGCATGGGTACATGAGATTGTGTACAATATCCTTACTTACATTGTTTCAGTAAAATAAAATACTGAGGTTTTTTTATGTAGTACCACCTGATTTTAATCCATGTTTCAATTCTGGTTTCTCATTATTCTTTTAATGGATTTGTATCACTAGATTTTTTTTTTTTGAAAGAAGCTGCATGCTTCTCACATCCAGGAATGGGATCCAATCCCTATGAGATTCAAGACAACATTTAGGATGCATGCCTCTGCTTTTACCTCTGCTATAAGATGTGAGGCCACATGTTCATAATGACTGGTATATAGAAATGTTTCCATATTAAGAATAAGGTGTTGGTCTGTACATGACTGTTCATTTTAGTTTGCATATTTGTCATGGAGATGTATTGTAAGAATATTGATGCTTTAAGTAGTAATTTATGCAGTTGTCATATGGATGAGATATGAGTCAGACAAATCTTGCTCTTCTTCATGTCAGTATACTAAAAACAATGGTTTACTAATGATGGTACAATATAAATATAGCTCTTAATTAACAGGAGTCTGATAATTAATAAATTACATTTTATGTCCTGGAGCCTTTTGCTATTAATCATGATTTGTTTGGGGATATAAGCAAAACATTGTTAATGATAGTAAGCAGACAGTGATTATGAAATTAAATGTTGCTTTTTTAATTTTTTACTGAATCCTATTAAGACAGTTTTCCAGTCAGAAGCCCATAGTGGTTTTCTGCTGAAACCTTGAACTTACTAAGCATAGTTTTTGGATTGGGTGGGAATTAGCAAGTTTTTGATCATTCCAGAAACAGGACTGAAGGACCAACAGTGCCATAATAGTCTCACCCATTCATTGCAAAGTTTTATCTTGCTTTTCTTTGTGAGACAGATTTGTCACCATTCCTTACTCAGGACAAAAAGATACAGCTGTGCTTAGAATATATTTTGGAAGATAGATCCTGTGTCTTGCAAAATACGAGATACAGGATTTAAATCCTTTCTGCCACTACCTCCAATTTTGTGTTGTGATATTTTATACAAAAGACAGTCTAAAACGTGTTATTGAAAAAACACAACAAAACCAGAAACTGTTCAGGCAATTTTGAACAAATTTCAAAATCTCTGTCTCTGCATTACAACATCTGCCATGAATGGTGTAATTGATCTTCCTGTATTTAGAGAAACTCTAGGTGCCGGCACAGCCCTCTTGCAAAGAATGAACCTCATCCTGAGAAAATCACCTTCCCTGTCGTGTTCTCCCTCCTCCTGTACAAGATGGAAAGATTACTCCCACACTTAATAGTCACATTATTTGACTTTAGAAGCCTCCCTGCATCCATAAATCAAGAATTTAACTTGAAGTAAAAAGCTGCAACAGACCTCTGGTCCCATCTCCTTCTGCTTTTGAAAAGACACCCTGGATGGACTCTGAATCTCACTGATAATTGCTTGTCTGGACTGTGGGCAGATGGCTTTACCAGCCCCTGCTCCTGCCAGCCCTGTGGGTGCCCTGAGGGACTGCCCTGTGGCCAGAGGGGCTGTGCCCTGCCTCATTCCCCACCTTGGCCCACCCCTGTTCTTGCAAATCCCTGGCAGGAATGTCCTGCCTGTCCATTTCTGCATCTGTAGGAGGAGTTTCTGCTCACCTGACTGCATTTTACATACCCACAGTTTGATCCTCTCTGCCATGAAAATCACTTGAAAAATACAAAAGGGACTAAGTCCAACAGGAGATGCCTGGGGAAATTTTTAAAACTGGTTAAAATTCACCCCTAGAGAGATCCAGTATGAATCAGTCCAATAATTTGTTGTGTAGGCAGAGAGGAGCTAAATCAGCCATCTTGGCTAAAGTCAATCTATTGTTTCTTATCCACAAATTGTCTCAGCTGGGAACAGTTGAGGTGTTCCTGGTCTGCCCAGGGAATTGATCACTTCAGTGCCCTGGGTGGGCACAGGGGCACAACTGCTGTGAAACTCACTGGCACCACAAATATAACTACAGAGCAAGCATAATTTTATGCCTATATCTCTCCAATTCTACTCTTGTTCCAAATAATTTACACAAGTTTTTCAGAGTCTTTCAGATGGTAAAAGTGTCAAATGTGTAGTTTAAGTAAAGTGTCCATACCTTTCCACAATTACTTTTTTAACAACATTGTTATTTTAATATTTCTGACAGAATACAATACCAGGAAATACTTATTTCTGATAAAATGATACAGTTTAAGACAAATAAATGTTGTTTTTATTACCATAGTCTGAAAGGACTAACTTCATTTTCTTTTACAACTTGCTTACTTACAAAAAGGTGGAAAGATTTTAAAAGCTGAATGAAAAGCAAGATTTTTTTAATAAATAAATTACTATTTATTTTTCTCATGAGTGTCTTAAAGAGCAGGGACTTTACCTAACACAGGCAACAAACCCATATTCCAGCTCTCTGGTAGCAATAAACTCTGTGCTTGTGTCTCATTGGTTTGGGCTAGCATAACAACTGAAAGGTAGGGTAGCACATACAGCTTAAAACACATTTCACCTGATTTTAGGGGCAAACTGGCCCAGATCCCTGTGTATGTACAGAGTAGCCAATATTTCTAGAGAAAAAATTGTGTTTGTGCTATCTGCAGAAGATCATGCATCAAGCAAGATGTCAGACACGTACAAGTCCTTCAACATACCCCTTGATCCCAGAAATGGTGCAGAGTAAACTGTGAGCTCATAAATGCATTCAGTTCTAGAGTCTGAATGTTCCTGATAGCTACTGATGCATCGAAGGAATTCTTGGTAACATGTTGAAATTGTGAATTTTACACACTGGAGTCTGAATGATACCTGTGAAGCTGGTCAGCTGTGAAAGAGTCTCTTTTCTGAGGATTATAATTTTAGATGGATTCTCTGGTGGTTCTAAACTCTTCCTATCTTTCTTCCACTTTGCAGTTGGTGAATAGACCATAGCCATTTGAAATCTAGTGAGGAGAGAGCACCTATGTAAAATTAATCTCTGGCAGCTGTTTTTGCCTCTTGAAACTTTTCAGAGGACATTGCAAATATGAGTGTTTTTTATATGAATACATATGTATAAATAGATGCACAGTATGTAGTTTCTGGATATACGAACTGGTAATTTTATGGTCTCTTTAACATCAAAAAAGAAAAAAAATGCAACATACAGATTCCTACTGAGCTGGCTAATTTTCAATATCTACCTTAAGATGGTCAATCGTGCTCTGAACCTTAATATTCACACTCCTGAGCAGTCTATCATTTGACACTGAGTGTAAGTGAAACTAGAAAGGCTAATGTAAGTGTGGACATGTATCATAGAATCAAAGAACCATTAAGGCTGGGTAAAGACCTTTAAGATTATCAGTCAGCTGTAATTCTAGCACCACCATGATATTTGCTGTCAAATCCTTTCTCAAGTGCAGTGCTCACACCTTTTTTGAATACTTGTAGTGGTGGTGATTCCTTCGTTTCCCTGGGAAATCTGTTCCAATGCTTTACAAATATTTCTGTGAAGAAATTATTCCCAATAACCAATCTAAGCCTCCCCTGGCACAACTTAGGCCCATCTTCTCTCATCCTGTCACTTGTTACTTGGGAGCAGAGACCAACACTCACCTTAGAGTTACGTCCTTATAGATTGCTACACGTGATTTCACATTCCATATCACTTCCACAGGAGGACAGTGAAATTGTGCACTGCACTTTGTGCACAAAGACTTCCACAGTTTTGTAGCAGAAACATGACAGTTGTTTTTTGTTTGTGTTTTGTGTGTGGGATGTGTCTGTTTGGGTTTTTTTTTTTTTTTTGGTTGGTTTGGTTGTTTTGTTGGGGTTTTTTGTTTGATTTGTTTGGTTTTTTCCCTTTGTTTTGCTTTGTTGTTTTGTTTTCTTTCGCTTTTGTTTTGAGAGGATGATCTTGGAGGGATGCTGCATTCTTCCCAAGAACATTTTGGATTTGGTGAAAATGAAATGTGCAGGCTTGAATGTGTCCCAAAATGAAGCTAAGCATTATGAAGCTGTGTCTGTAACGTCTGGTGAGATTGCAATTATTTCTGAGTGCCACCCAAATGCCTTTGGCAGTCATAGGACCTTCTCTAGACAGCAATGGAAATTTTTATGTATGGAAAAACACAACATAATTTAAAATCCACGAATCTGCTGTGTTATCTCCATAGCTTTGGCAAAAATATTAATAGAGAGCTAGGGGGAATCTTTGCTTCCCACATTTTCCCTTTTTTATGTATGTTTATTTCAGTGTGTATGTATTTGTGTCAATAGATTGAAAATTCTGGTCTTTTACAAGTTGGTGGCAGTTTTGTCACTGAATTGTCATTCACCTAATATGACAATGACTCTTTGCAAAAGAGAGCTCTGGGACCATTTTCTGTAAGTTTTTCTCCTTACCTCCTCCTTCTGTTTTCTGATCTAGTCTAATTTACTCTAATCTAATTCAATCTTTCTGCTGCTTTTTGGGATGTAGATAAGTCAGAAGATGGAAGAGTCCTTCTATGGCCTTGTTTTGATCCATTTGTATAGGAGATTTTGGTTTGGTTTTGGTTTTGTTTTTCTTTTCTTTCTAGATTTTTGTATATTTTATTTCCATACAGAGCAAAACTATATATTTTGAAGCAAATCTATAGGTACAAATAACTTGCTTTCCATACTTTCTTGTTTACTTTTACCAGCTCAAAGTTTTTCTAATATACCCTGTTGAAATGGGATAGGGGGCAAATAAATTTTGTTAACAATGAGAAAATCCTGTCTGTAGCAATGTCTTTGGGCAAGTCTTTCCTTAGAGGAAATGGACATTAATTGTGGAAGATGTTTTTTTTTAATAAATAGAATGACATTATTTTTAAATCAGGTAACCTATTCATAGAAAAGCCTACTGTGATAGTTTGACATATTGCACTCACAAAACAACTACCTATTTAGATGTTGTTTAGAATATGGGGTTTATACTTTTAAAGCTGTGTTGGCAGGGATGAAGCAAAGGTGGGAGAGAGAGTTCACAAGGGAATCTCTCTAAGGAGATGTCAAGTAGACATGAGTACACTACAGCCTTGATGTACAAGCCTGCCACTTGGCTTCTGCCAACAAGAAAGATTTTCTGAGTGAGGGGAAGCCAGTGACAGATGAATAAGGTCAATGGGTGAGGAGGTAAAGGGGACACGAGTGTCTTTTTATGGCTTTGTGTATTGAAAATACCAACTGTAAATTGCATGCAGGGTGGTGTGGTGTCAGAATATCACACCAGCTTTTCTTAAATGAAACTGTCCCAGGTTTGCATCTCCTTCACTATAAATATCTGTGTTATCTTGTTATCAAAATGTGCATAAATAGATAATGTCTAATATGACAATCCAAAACATATCTCCTTTTTTTGAATCCTCCTTTTGGGTATCCCACATAGAATTTAGGATATTTCCCTTACCACCATAGCCAATAACAGGGTGAGTTACTGCTTAGATAAAATGTTTGATTTGCAATAGCTGTGGAATACTCAACCTGTTTTTCAACTTAGAAAGGAATTTCAAAGGACCTTATGGCTCCTTTAATTTGCTGGAAATTCCAGAGAAATAATAACTAAAAAAATCTACAATTTTTGTAGAACCTTCTTTTTTTTTTTTTTTAAATTTTAAATAAAGAATTGCATATTTGAATTCATAGTAATATTATTTAAGACATTGTAATACAATAATGTTAATTTTCTGTAAGTGCATTTAAGGAAAAAGGGAAAATCATGTTCAGACACAGGGTTTAATGACTTAATATCCAAAATAGGTATCTGTTCAATGGTCCTTATAGAATAGCCTGTTCCAATGCCATTAGAAGAGAAAGGTCTGTAAGAGGCTATTTCTCATCAACAAGTCAGAAAACTTCTTTCTTCAATAAAATCTTGAAGATTCCTATTGCTGTCTTGTACACTCCTCAGATTTTAGCATGCAAGGGCTATCACATCAGATATGCAAACACAGAGTTACCTAGCATGACCAAGAAGATGCCTTTTTCTTTTTTTGTTATAGAGGCAATCATCTTACTACTCATCATTTCCGAACTTTAACCATGCGTCCCTGAGTCCTCATAAAATCCTGTCATTGCATGCTCTGCTTGACAGATTATGTTAACCCAGGTCCTTCCTCCTCGTGTCAAAAATACTGGAGGGAAAACGCAGAGCAATGAAAATACAGCTCTGTCAGGAGGAAAGCAGGACGCCATTCTTAATTTCCTCTCAATCCCAAACCATTGGCTTCCACCCCTTGCAAAGATCAGCACTCATCTAACAATTATATAAGAAGTTCTTGCAAAGTAGAAGAAGGGAAACAAACTCCATTTTAGCATCAAGGATGTAGTCTGATGGATATGCAGGTAATAAATTGTTCTCTGGGTTTGTTGCTTTCCTCACTCTCTCCAGTTTTCTTATTTCTGCACATGAATTATAGAGATTTGTCTCGCAGTATCCTCCTATTCTCATTCCTCATTTTGGGCCAAGGCATTAGTGTTTATTCTACTTTTATTTTATATTTATCTTCACTTTTGTAGAAGGGATATTCTAGATTTGGTAAAAAAGTTCATAATTGTTTAAGGAATGTAACAGCATAAATTAGTGAGTCTCTACCCTGAATTCATCATCAGAGTAGAGTGCTAATTATGCAGAATATAAAGATGAAGGAAAGCATGAGTAAAGGCCAGAATTTTCAGTCATTTTGTATAGTTCAGCAATTTGCAATCCTTGTTTTAACTTAGACAACTGAGAGCTCAGAATAATTTTGGCTGTTATGACCAGAGTCTTCAAACATGCAAATAGACTGTTGTTTATTTTCTTTGCCTTGATATTTCAAACATCTGGTCCTTCTCTATTTTATATTTGAGTTTTACTTTTTTTTTTTAACTAAGATATGGATGAAATTCTTTTTAAGTGGGAACGTGGTTCAAATAAACAAATGCAACTAGGTAAGTCTGAAAGGAACATGGAATGGATGGATGGATGGATGGATGGATGGATGGATGGATGGATGGATGGATGGATGGATGATAGAGACAGATTAGATAGATAGATAGATAGATAGATAGATAGATAGATAGATAGATAGATATCTTAGAGAGTCCTATCTGTTTTCATTAGAAATGTTCTGAAGGCCTATGTACTGTGTTTTTGGGGCAAGGTTTGCAAGCAGGAGGGCTGCAGGGATGAATTTTTTGAGGAGGCATACAGAGCCAGTTTCAGCCAGTTTCAAGATGGACCCATCACTGGTCAAAACTGAGTAAAACACTGATAGTGGTAGTACCTCTGCAAGTTCCTTTTTAAGGAAGAGTGAAAAAGAGGAACTGGGAGAGAGGAATAAGAATGTGAGCAAAACAGCCCTAAAGACACAAAGACTGGTGGAGAAGTAGAGGGTGGGAATGCTGCAGGCACTTGGAGAAAACTTTGGGGATGCAGGTTGTCCCCTGCAGATGGTGGAGCAGATTTCCCCCTGCAGGCTGTGGACATGCCCTGAAGGAACTTGGAGACCATGGAAAGCCAACAACAGAGCAGGCTCCTGACTAGGAGACCACTGCACACCAGGGAGTAAGGGATCCACAGGGAAGCTGACATGAGTGTGACCAAGCCTGTGCTGTGCTTGTGTTCAGCACTTCACTCTGCTATAAATGCATTATCTTGCAAGAACAAATTCCAGTGACTGAATTGGGAGAACTTTCTATGGATGGGGTCTGCCCAATGGGCTGTACATGGATTGAAGATCCATGAGAAGCAAAACCACCTGGAGTTCCATAGAGATTTAAGATTATCCATACTATTATGTCCTTGTGGTGCCAGCTCTAATAAATTGGATTTTCTGAGTTTCTTACTGAGATCATAACAGATCAACACATCCTGGTGCAAAGCAGAACAAAGTTTGGGATAAGTGTCTCAAGCCAGAATGCATCCTGGAATATTCAAAAGATAGTGCTGAACCCAGTAGACTGTCCTTGATAACTCATGGTTGCAGTAATTACAGATGCAAAATACAATTCTCAGGACACAGAAATGTTTTTTCTTGAGCGACTGCATATGTATGTACTTTTTAATTGACATGGCAATCCACACAGATCCCGAGTGCATTTTTTTCTTTTTCGTGATTTTTCTGCACTAGGAAACCATTTGGCCCTAAGAAAATACAGCAGCCAAGTTGCAGATGCTTGAAGCATTTTCACATTAAACGTAATGGCACTAAAGTGGAAGTGCCAAGGGCCATTATGCACTGACAGTATAGTCAAGAAAATACCCATTTGCAGAAAACATGCAGCAAGGTAGAAACAGAGCAATGAAATAACCATGAAAGCAGTTGGAGCCTCAGGACAAGAAAAACAAGTGATCTGCTGCAATGCTTAACAACAAAAGGAGAGATCTGAACAGTTATTTGGGCTTTCAGAGCTACAAGTGTAGTATGAGTGAGCAATATTGCCTCTGGCATAAATCCCTGTTCCCACTGTAGTGTTCTCTTCCTTTCTGGAAAGCCAGGTCCCCCCAAGAGCAATCATAGTCTCATCATGAGAAATAAGAACCGAATCACAAAAGGCTGCTTCTGTAGATATCCTCCATACCTCAGCTCTTGGTGCAATAACAAAACTCCCTAAAAGGAGTTAAATCAGGAAAAAACAACAAAAAAAAAGAAAAGCAATTTGCAAAGCCAAACCACCAAGTTTTGTCTTTAAAGCAGTGGTGAATAGAAACAGTTGTTGAAAATTAAGATGCCTTATTAATGTTCTAGCTCCTGCTTTACATAGCACATTAGTTGAAGCTGTGTGGAGGTCAGGACAATAGCTAAATCTGAAGTGTAACTCAATACAGCATCAGTTGGACAAAGAAGCAGACTTTGGTTTTAGTTGTGCCATTTTGAGGGTATCCAATCTGTCATTATATTGTTGATTTGTGATATGAAAATGTTATACATGGTCAAGCACAGGGCTGTAGAAGGCAGAAAACTGGATAAATAGTAGCTTAGAGTACAGCTACAGAGGGAAAATAGCAATTTATACATTTTTAAGTATTTTCTGAGAGTAATAATGCAGGTGCAAGAAATGGAAATTTCATGAATAAATATTTACTAAAACAGAGACTAAATTTTGCTCAGTCCTGCTAAGAGCAAAATCTGATTTTTTCCTTAGCTATAGCATAATTAATTAATAGAATTTTAGTAGACCAATCATATAGTTCTACCAGTTTGAATTTCCTATTAATTTAATTACCACCACTTGAGTCACACAATAGACTTGTCTAGCATCAGTGAGCTTTGTCTTCCACTGGTCCCAAACAGGTTGTCGTGTGCACAAAGGTCATCTTACCACATGATGACTCAATTTAAAAACCCCCAAAACCTGCATCCTTCTTATCTCTCTCAGCTTTTCTTCAATAAGTTTTTAAAATATGGACTGTGAATTCATCAAATGCTCAGCAAGTTGATTAAAAAGTGCAACTAATTTTCCTCATTAGTTGAAGATTTGCTTTGAACAGTATATTTTGCATGATTGAGAATCATAATGGCTCATTTTCAGTCCTTTGTATTGTCATCAGATCACAGTAGCTTTCACTTCCCTTTTTCTCACTTAAGCTACCTGTTTTCTCTCCTCTTAAGTGCTGCTCTTTCTCCATGGTTTGCATCTGGTTAAGCTTCTACTTGAGATTCTTTTTCCAAGCTCTACCTCAGACACCTATACCTGTGCAACAAGTATCAATGATCTCTGGTGTCTACTCAGATCATTATTATTATTATATCAACTTCCTATTTAATTCTCCCCTGCTCTATATCATGCTTTTTCCTTTTTTTTCTTCTATTCTTTCATAAGAAAAAAAAAGGCATAAATGAGAAACAATTAAATAGCAAACATCATTTAAAAATGTGCAAAGGAAAGATTACCTATTAACTGATACTCAGATGTCTACCCATACAAGCAAATTGTAGGGAGACAAAAATAAAACTCCTCCAGAAATGCATGTCTTTAGCAATGAATTACTGCAACAGCAGGGAACCAAAAAAGAACTTTGCAGTAAGTAGCAAGCTCTGGTGCAAGATATTTCTGTGGCTAAAGTTCAAGGTTACAAAATATCATAAACAAAAAAGTATATGCATTGACTAGGATTTTGCCATGTTTTCTGAGTATTGTTGTGTGCTTTGTTTCAATGGCCAATGACAGCAGTTGAGTAGTTGAGTTTGAAGTAAGGAATTGAAAAGCAAAGTAATGTATATATAAAATACTAAGCCCTATCACGGTCCTCAGGAAAAGAATTTATAAAAGCAGTTGAAACACAGAGTTTATATTTGGAGGAGAGGATCAGTATCCATGAAGCCCCTGGTGCACCTTTGCAGCCCATTGTACTGAGGGTGCATGTTCCTGAGGTCTGAGGACAGTGGCAATGACTCAGACAGCCGCTGCCTCCAGCTTGCCAGGCTGCTCCTGCATTCAAGGGATTTGGAGTTAATGGGGTTCAGGTACTGATGATGGTGTCTCTTTCTGATCCATACCTCAGATCTGAGCTGCTCTCAGGAACAAGTCTACCAGAGGAAATCCTGGGTTACAAGCAGCTCTTTGTTCTCCCTTTTTCAGTTCACCCAGAATGCTGCATGAGAGAAGCAGGGGCACCACTTCTGTGAATCAGCAAGTGACCCGCTCTGTTCAGCCCTGTGTGATCAGAAATTATGTTACTCTCAGTCTGAGAAGTGAAACTCCTGAGAATCAGCACATCCTCCCTATTGATTCTACATTTCAGTTTAACAACTTTAAACTTAAATTTCTGAAAGAAATTGATTCTAAATTATTGCACAATTAACGATTGTACAGCTCAGCAATAGAACAAGATAAGCTGAAAAGCAGGAATGTGATCTAATCTCTCACAGAACAGTTTGAGCAATATTAAAACTAGGCAGCACTTTTCCATTCTCAAGAAATTCTAGTTGCCTGTAACTATTGTAACTTTTTGCTAATCAGCAGAGTGAAAATATTTTTATACACTCAAACCATAATTCAGCTTTACACTCAAGCATATAATTAATTTACATTCTCATGAAAGGATTATGTATGTGCTTAATGTTAAATAGCTGTTTAAGTAGCAAGCAAAGAACAGGAACAAAACACTAGAGTGAATTTTAAAAAAAGCCATTTTTTAAACAAAAATATATAATTAAATAATGAAACCTTCTGCAACAAGATATTACACTTCAGATTTTTTTTCTATATATAATATCAAAGAGAATCTGGACAAGCAAATTAGGAAAAATGGATATAAGGTTGTTTTTAGTATTTTAATAAAAATATTTAATAATAAAAATCTTCCTATTGAACCTCAGTGTTCTGCAGTCAAAACCTATGTACGTTGAGGAAGTTCTATGCCCTGTTCTTCTATCCTGTCCTGAGCATCTTTTGCCCACAGACAAAAACTGTGGAGCTACAAGAATTGTTATATTAGTGAGCTATTTGGCCTTGAGAAGGACACAATGCAACCCCTCTGTTCTAGTACTGCTGCTTTGATTGGTCACCTGCACAGATATCTGGAGAAATTAAAAAGCTCCTGTCATTGCCTACAGGAGACATTTAATTTAAAGTCTTCTCTTAGTCATTGCCTTTAATCATGTGCTTTTGGAAAATAATATAGCATCTCACCTTACTTTGGAAATTGTTGTGTTTAACTGATCTTACCATTAATTTTCTTTTATTGCTGTGTTTTTCCTTATATAGATTATTTGCATGTTGGACGTGTTCAAGGAATGATGATGCATTCATCATAGGCAGAGGAACATATACTGCATTTGTGATCTTGTATATTTGTCCTCCCTGAAATGCATAGGAGCATAGTGCTGTGGATAATTAAATATTTATAAATGTAAAAATATTTTTGTATGATGTTTATTGTGCCTGCTGTACTTTGTCTTAAGCTCCTTTTCCACCTTTCTGGACTGTGTAAACAGAATCACAGACAGGCTGAAGTTGGAAGGGACATCTGGAAATCACCTGATCCAACCCCCTTCTTAAGCAGGGCCAGCCAGGCCACCTAGATTGTCCAGGACCACATCTGGATAAATTTTTAACATCTCCAAGAAGGGAGACCTCACAAATTCTTTGTGCAACTTCTTGTGCCAGGGCTCAGTCACCCTCCCACTGAAAGACTGGCTCCTGATGTTCAGAGGCATCCTCCCGTGTTTAAGTTTGGGCACCTCTGGAGCCTGGCCTCATCCTCTGTTCACCCTCCCAGCAGGTGGTTGTGCACATTAAGATTCTCCTGAGCCTTCTCTTCTCCAGGCTAAGCAGTCTCAGCTTTCCCAGCACTTCCTTTTATGGGAGGTGCTCCAATCATTTAATGTGCTTAGGGACCCTGGGCTGGACTCTCTCCAGCAAATGAGCACTGCCAAAGGCATTAAGAAGCTCTAAGGTGAGAATTAAGTTCCTAACTTTTTAAGCTCTCTTGAAAAATTCTGTAGACAGCTATTTTTAGACACCTAAATGCCTTTGAGTGTCTGACTGTAATGTTCTTAAAATTATTTTAATTCAAATTATAAAGAGATGAGTTCAAAAGAAGGTTTTTTATTCATTTGGCCTTTCTACATTGATAAGTAAACTTTCATTTTCCCTCCTTTTCTGCAAAGCATATAGCATATAATATGGAAGATACAGAGTTTTTAAGATTCCAGCTTTCTTAACATGGGGACACAACAGAATACGTAGGAAAATGACTTAGATATAATGTCTGTAATAATTTTACACAATTCTGTCTATTTTCATAGTAATATTAGTAGAAAAAAAATCAATTTTAATTCCTAACTTTTACATCTAGGGGGTATAGTTCTCTACTGAAGACCAAAAGAAAGTAAATCAAGCCTTTGAGTATCTGGCTGTGAAATTAACCACTGCAATTTCATCATAATTTTATTGAATTACTTCTTCCTCTCTTGGTTTTCACAAAAGTAATCGGTAATGTTTTCTCTCAGATACGATGCTGATTATATAATTTCTGTTTCTATGCAGTTTTGGCATAATGTCTTATCTGGATCTCGTTAATATTTATAAAATACTTCTTCCTAATTGGTTTTATCTTGGTATAGTCAAGTAACAAAATACTTACTAGCAAAATTATTGGAGAACTTCCATACTCATTTTCAAGCAGTAGATAAATATCCAGAGACCTGAAAGAAGCTTTGCAATAAATTTTCAAAATATTCAATTTTATGTCAATAAGCAGAGAAGAAAGTCGATAAACAAAGAAGAAAAAGGTGAATATTAAACATGAAAGGTGTATATGAAATTCTTTTTTCTTACCAATCCTTTTCTTAGCTTGAAGCATTTATGCACTTTTCTTGATATTTACATCTTCATTTGAAAGATGCACTCTGCTTTTCAGTTGCTATATAACAATAACTTACATAGTCTAATGCTTCTTTTTCTTCCAATTTTTTAAACTGAAAACCCTAGAGTGACTGGCTGCTGGCAGTCATACTTTTGCATGTCGTCCTTTATTATTCACTGGCATGAAGATTATTGGCAGAAGAAAAGAGGAGATATTCAGCCCAGTCAAGCATGCTTTCTGCTATCCAATTTTTCTTGAAACACCACCAGTTTTCCAGATTTCCTTTTTTTACTGCTGTTGTTTTTTTAATCATAAGACATACACCTTACTAGCAGAATGCTAGCTGAAAATAGCACCACTGTAAATAGCTATATTTGCTGAATTCTAATATCATAATTTGCAAGTCTTTCCATGCCCACAAATCTGATCAGTTGCTTTGACTTGTTCGTCATACAATGACAATTTGGTACTTGCAAGTTTTCAATATATTTTAAGAATTATTTCTTCTTGGAAGAGTTGTCTCTGCATCTCCTAATCCATGCACTGATTTTTTCAAGTTACCTTGTCTTTCTATCATTTGAGAGTCCATACTATAGCTTGGTACTGACTATTACTAATTTTATGGCATCTTGAGTCTTCAAGCAACAATTTTGATTTGTTTAACTTGGTTTTAAATGGTTTGGGGTTTTTTGTTTTGGTTTTTTTTTGTTGTTTTTTTGTTTGTTTTTTTGTTTGTTTGTTTTGTTTTGTGTGTTTTGGGTTTTTTTTTCTGAGCTATTTTAGGGCTTATGAGATAGCTATTTGAAGGGTTGACTGAACGCTGAAATTTGTTCCTGGACTGTAAAAAGATGCAATGTCTTTTTTAAATGTTTTCCTTGTAGTATTTGAGGGGAAATATTTGTCAAGTGATTTGCCTTTAAGTGTTTCAAGTAGATGGATAAGCTTGAGAAATCCATTGGAAACTATCCCCAGAGTGCATTTACTATTTGTACATCAAATCGAAAGGTCTGCTTTTAAAACAGACATTGTAAATCATGAGATACAAAGAAAGTATTGCTTTTCTGCTTAGTTTTTTGGCTTCAGCAACTTCCTGGGGACATTTAGCAAAACAGAGATGGTAAATTATACAGGTATATTTTGGCTAATTCTCATTGAGACAGCTTAGTAGTTTAAGGTGATTCATGTAATTTGGGTATTGGCACAGCTGTGCTGATTACACTGGAAATTTTTTACCTAGAGTTTTCATTGAGTATAATTTATACATGCTAAAGAGACTCAATGTTTGATACATTAGCTTTCTTCCAAAATAATGCTGTAGCTTGCATTGTTCTGGTATGTAGCTGTTCTCTTCAAATGAGTCTGATGTTTCAAACTCCTTCAGAATGCTCAGAAGAATGAATTTCCAAGCAAATGTTAAGACTGAAAATTAATATATTCTCTTGTGCTTGAAAAAAAATCTTCTGAAACCACACTGCATAGCTGCAAAATGACTCTCAAAGGTGATGAAATATAAATAACATTTAAAAAAACACAGATTCCACTTTCAGTCTCCACATCCTCTGTCACCCTTCCTGTGCTGAAAGTCATATTAGAATGCTTAAGACTGCAGGAGGTTGGGGGTTTTGGAAAGATTTTTCTTTTTTTTTTCCTTCTTTACCTGTTCATATGTTTTATCTTTTCTTTAGGATCAGAGGGATCATTTGGGTAGGACAATCCACACTGGGAGCCAACAGTGAGGCTCATGTGCAGTTGGTGCAGGTAAGTTGCCCCCCTATGAGCTCAGGAGTTCAATTGGAGACTCAGCAAAGTGTTTGAGCACCTTCAACGATTTTCCTTTAAAACCACAGGATGGCAGCCATGAGGAACACATGGCAAAGTAGCTTTCCTTTTTACCCCATGGTATGGCTTACTGAGAACAGCTCTTACTCAGTGCTTAGCCAGAAAATTTATAAACACAGAGATCAGTGTGGTTTGTTCAGTGGACTGTGCTCTTTTGGAATTTTGTATTCTGTGAGTATTACAGCAGTAACAACTTTGCAGAGGTTCTTCAGGTCTTGCAACCATGCAAGCCAAAGGATGCATAGTCAGAATGTTGATTACCATGGCAGTGGAACTATGGCTCTCAGATATTCCTGTTAGGAACAGGAAAGTCGGTCAGATTTCAGGCTAGGATTCCTGAATTTTGGATTTAGTTCTAACTGAGTGAGGACTGCCAGTCTGGCTTATCTTACTCTCAACAATGGGGAAGGCTTCCCCATTGAAAAATGGAGTGATGGACTAGATAGCACTGAGCAGATTGTGACTGCAGATAGTATATTTTTTTTGTTGCTTTTTTTTTTCTTAGAAACCTATTTCACTTTCAAAAAATTCCAACAATGTATTCATGTTGTATATTATCCAAAATAGGCTTTGTCTTGGGGATCTGGCAGGTTAGATCACATAGTTGTTTCAAATAATGCCTCAGTCTCCTCCAGGCTGAACAGACCAAGTGCCCTCAGCTGCTCCTCACATGACCTCCAGAGCCTTCACCATCCTTGTGGCCTCCTTTGGACACTCTTTAATACCTTGATACCTTTTTTATGTTGTGGCACCCAAAACTGCCCCCAGCACTTGAGATGAGGCTGCCCAGGGCAGAGCAGAGCAGGACAATCCCCTTTGCCCAGCTGGCCATGCTGTCCCTGATACCCCCAGGACAGGGATGTCCCTCCTGGCTGCCAGGGCACTGCTGGCTCATGTGCAGCTTTCCATTGACACATATGCATAATTCAGAAAATGTGTTTTATTATGTCAAATTAGTGGTAAAATTTCTTCTAACATAGGATGTAAGCTGTATTATAAAATACTTGGGGCGTGTGTTTACTGTAAAAAAGCAAAACCATATACATTCTACTTCATTCCTGTTGCAATAGTACAGTCTTTTCAGAGGGATGGAGAACTTTTTCCCCTCCATTATCATGATAATCATATCTATACTGTGTTTTCATCAGCTGGGTTCAAAATAATTTGACAGTCCTGTTTCATCAGCAGGAAAAATACAATAATCATTGTGAGTAATAAATCAACAATCATCTCCTGTAAATAATGAAATTATTTGAAAGTATTTACAGAGCTCAACACAGTGGCTCTCTTATTTTTAGAGGTAATTCAGACCTCTTACTCCATAGGCTGCTGTTTACACTCCTGGACTGAGGCAAAGCATGCATTCTATTAAAAAACCAACATCAGATAAGGCTCCATTGACAGATAACACCTGGAAAATCTCCCTGCAATAGCTTTTAGGATGTGACAAGAGTTCCTGTTGCTGTGGCCACATATGAGAGTAACTTCCTAAATGAGCCCTGGCTGGCAAAATGCAGCTACTGTGGCTTAGGCAGGGGTTTGCCCCGACAGCTTGAACAGAGGCAGTGGGGTTTGCACAGAGGGCAGAAGAGCCAGCAAAGGCACAGCAAGGGTTAAACCACTGCTTCTGTTTGCCCTGATGGATGAGAACCAGCACCTCCACATTCCCCTTCAGAAAACTCATCACCATTCCTACCTAAAACAGAAAGAAAAAAAGTTGCCTGAATTTTAACTTTCCATCCTGTCCTAGGGAGGAGGAAAAAACCCAACAGCACAGCATCTGAAAATTAATGTAGAAATTTAAGCAAGCAAAACAAAATTAACATGGATAGAATGTAAATCCTAAGCTATTACATGTTTAGCCACACAGACATGTGCAGAAGCCTTTTCACTTAAAAAAAAAATACCAGTTTTTCATTATACTGGAATGAAAAGGTAAATTATTTTATTAAAACCACATAAAAATACTTTTTTTGAGAATATCTTGCTTTACAACCTATAAAATATCCTGTATTATTTTCTTCAGTAGATGTATATGCTAGAAATTTACTAGGAAAAAAAGAAATATAGAAAAAATACATAAATGATGCTTGCAAAAAAGGTATTACAGTACAGGGTTATCCAGGTATTCCATGATATAGCTGCAAACCAGTTGGTAGTTTTTTTCCTCAAATATTGTGCTTAGTTACAAATAAAAACAAAACCAAAAACAACCAACCAAAAACCCCCACCAATTCTGATGTGCTAGAAGCAATAAGTGGTGGTTTTATTGTTCAGCAATATTGGACTACTTATGATGAATAAAGAATGCATTAAAAATTTCTAAGTAGGGTGTCTCATAGATGCCATAATCAGAGGAATTATTTTCTCTGTCTGAAAAGATAGCTTTTCATAGTCAAAATCCTTTCCAAATAGTAGTGAAACTGTAGAATTTTGCAAAAACTCATTTAGGCTGTTCAATGTATAATATATTTTCATGTTCATCTTGCATTTAATATTTTAAAATTTGTCCAAACATTTACATTAGATTTTTTCATTACATTTTTCTGTCTCATGTTGTAAGCATTTTTAGATTTTATTTTTACTTTTTAATTCCACTTTCACAGAACATTTCAAAATATTAAAATTACTGAAAGGAGAAGAATAACCATCTTTATTGCCCTTTACTATAGTATTTTGAGTAGCAGTGCTCATGTGCCACAGCTAACAATGTTGAGTAGAGCAGCTAATTGTGTGAAATGTTCCATTTCTTGGAATAGGGACATTACATTTATTGTCATCTGCTCTATTGGGTCTTGAAGTGAAGCTATTCTCTTTTAAAAAGAACTGTATATATATAATAATTTAGTTCATCTTGTATGACAGTACTCTAGATTTATAAATTGATTTGCATTCCTCAAAAGCCTTATGTGGGAACTTTTACTGATAAAAGTAAAAATTGTTCTCTTTCATAGAAGTAATTAATTTCAATTAAATATATAAAGGTTGACTTCTTTGTTTGGAATACAGGATTCAGCATTTCAAGATAAACACAAGGGAAATTCTTTCTTGTGTAAAATCATAATTTTTTTTTGTGGTATTTGAGAGTGATTAAAGTTTTTGGAAGATGGAAAATGGTTTGGGGGGAGTGGTATTTGGGTTTTGGTTGGGTTTGGGGTTTTTTCCCCATCAGACACAAAAAGTAAAGGAATTTGTGGAATTGAAGATGCATAGAGAAAAAGAAAATTTAACACTTTCATTTTAAAATTAATAGTCCACATTGGGAAAATAAATTGTAATTTAGTTGATTAAATTTCCCTACTCAAACTGATGGGTGGAGAGGAAGGAAAGAGAGAGAATGAGAAAACTCGAATTTCAGATGTCTCTTTTAAAGAATATTCTTCACGTCTTAAAAGGAATTGTTTGAATGTTTATGACTGCTGACAATTAAGCTTTAATTACAAATAACAGCTTGAAATAGATACACCATCAATACATCATGAATCCAAGCTGCACAGTCTGTTTTACCACATGATTTGGCAGATTCTGTCAAGGACAGTGCTTCCCACCACGAGTCAATGGGACTGATAATGGGGGGTTGTAAATATTATTTTCTTGTCCTAACAATACTTGCTTTAAAGTCAGAATTTTTGTGGTTGCAACAGGAAACTGGCCCTGGAATAGATCTTTCTGCTAATAGTTTCATTAAAATTTGCTTAACTTAAATACGGCATCCAGCCAGCTGGCATCTAATTCCTGGGGTCCTCTGTTAGACACGCTTGAAGTAGTGGGAGTGTAGAGACTGCTTCTGATGCAAATAGTCTGCAAGTTGCAGAAAAACACTTCTGTCTGGAGAAATACAACTACTTGCTGTCATAATAAGCTGAGAGGAATTGGCTGGGGATGAGTCATTTCAGCGTGGCTGATTGCCACAGTGTCTGTACTAACCAAGTTTTCCTGGTAATCTGCATATAATTCATATGACTGAGAGTTTATATTAAGTATTTTTCAATGTACAGATTCATACCTTCTGTGAAGTTCAGCATTTCTCAATGATGAATACCAAGTCATTCATTCTAGTGAAAAGGAAAATCTGACAATAGAAGGGAGAACTTCCACTCTAACAAAGTAATACCTTTGGAATTGAAAACCTCTCATTCCCATTAAAAGAGGATTGGATGGCTCTGGAGTGAGAGCACGTGGGTAGGACTCCTGGCAGGTGCTGAAGGGAAGACTGACCATAAGAGAAAATATATTTCTTGGAGGAGAAGAAGGACTGTCACTCTGTGAATCCCCAGTCCTTGACTACCATCTCCTCACAAAGCAAGCTAATAGAGGTAAAAGACTAAGTGTAGTTTACAGTCTTCAGGGTTATCTAAAGATATTTTTCTCATCTATGAATTTTACATTTAGTTGCAACTGGATCGACTCTTCTGGATATATAAATAAAGACTTGTATTTATCCTTATTCATGTGAAGCACAATTTTAAAACAATGCCTTATGAAAAACTCATAAGTGTGTAAACTAAAGACTTGTAACCATTTAACAAGGACCTATCTCAGCAGTGATAATCTCTAGGACAATAATAATAGTTAAGTATTTATTTGCACTGCTAGTAATAGTGTGGTGCTGAAAGATACCATTTCCTGTTCATGCAGATACTACAAAATCTGATTAAGTGGTCTTTTTATTAAAACAAGTCTAAGCCAAACAAGCCTAAGCTTTTATTAAAACAAGTCTAAGCTACTTAGGAGGCAAGGACTCAGCTGGGCTGTGAGGTCAGAAATTGAACAGGGGTGTGGCAAGAGGCCACGCAAATAAACTGCTCACTACCCTGTCTAGGATCAACAATGTCTCTTAAGAAAAAAGTGGTCTTTAAAAATCTTAATTACTATTATTACTAGAAAACAAATGGAAGGCTCTAATTAAAATAATTTTGATTTTTATTTTAAATGTGCTTTAAATTCCTCTGAGTGTTTATCCTACTGAGGAGCCCCCCATTATTTGGTGATGAAATATCTCATTAGGACTCCCCCACCTTGCACTAAATTCCTTACTTCAGGTTGCAGATGTAGTCTTTGAGACAAAGAGAAAGGTGGTGCCTGAAAATCCTCCTCCCCTCTGCAAAACAATCTGTCTTCCAAACAGACTTTGGAAAAACTGATGAGTACCTTTTACTTTGAATAGAAAGGAAAACTGTGGACAAGAGATTTTCAGAAATGAGAATATTAAAAATATATATGTTGGAAAGATCGTAGAGAGATGATGCCTATACCATTCAGAAAAAATTTTATTATCTGGTGAGTAGGAGGAAATTTCCCCTGTTCCATTGTATACAGAACCAAGAATGAGTTACATATCTGAATGCACTCATATGAGTGGATCAGAAGGTTGACTCCCTGCCATTGATTTCTTAGGATACCAAGAGCTCAAGGCATATTGTCAGACAGAAAACAGAATATTTAAAATAGCATTACTCTAATGTCTTAACTGTTGTAATGATAAAAAAAAGAAAGGAAAAGAAAAAGTTAACACCACTGTTGATGTGCTATATCTTGGGGCAGTAACCATGACAACTCAGCTAGCTTTTCTTTTAATTTCTGAAGCAAATATAGGTATTTGTAGAAATATTCATAAAATGTGTTCATACAACGTTGATAACATTCAAGGTTTTTAAAATAAACCTTTGTTAGTGTCCTACATTTTCTCATACTTTATGCATTCACATTCTTCACAGTTGTCAGGACTTTTTAAATTTTATTCTCATCATTTTGATATTTTGCCAGAATTAAGCTGAGTTGTTTTGATTTTCTTTCAGTGTTTTTTATTACTTTGCTTTGTTTGTGCATTTTTTCTACTACATTATTTTTAAATTCCTCATGTCCCTATATTTTTCTGAAATGTTAATAGTTTTCAATTAAAACCAGCTCTAAGAGTTTATTGATTTATTTTATTTGGTTGTCCTGCCAGCTCTGTGGAGCATTTCAGAACAGAATCCTCCTGATGAGTTAGGATCCAAAATAATTTAGCCTGAAGCTCTTGGCAGCATCTCTGTTTCTTCACAGCACTGCTGTACAAAGTATGGTTAGAAAGTTAACATTCCTGATAGGTGTAATTTTTAATATCTGCCCATTCTTAAGGAAATTAAATAGAAAAGTGTGTGCCTTAAGATTCCAGAAATTCTCCATTGTCTTTGCACTAACTGGACTTCTTTTAACACAGTGCCATGTTAAAGGTCAAATTCTGTTCAATTTATAAATATAATCACTTCCAGCATGCATTTGCTTGAAGGAGTGAAACAAACAGGCTTCAAATGCAGAGCTTGAATTTTCTGAAATGTGCGCTGAACTGTCTGACCACCAGCTCTTTATATTAACACAGACATTTAAGACAAACTGAGTTACAGCGTTTTGGATGAGAAATACTGCCTGAAAACCCATTTCTGTACTTGGTTACCCTGCAATAAATGAGGAAGTGAACAGGGCTGAAACAGGGTGACTGACAACCCCTACTTTCAAATCGTGGCGGCACTGCTCTAGTTAATTTGCTTTATTTATATTTTCTCTTCTTTTGTGAATTTGCAAGGTTGGAACCCAAAACTTCAATGGTTTCTAATTCCTTTTTGGTCTTTGTTTCTTCTTCAGGTGGTCCGGCCTCAGCATCTTATCTGCATCTCAGAATAATAATTTTGCATTTCAAAAAGGATGAGAACTACACAAGAATCAACTCCTTTAACTGACATGAAATATATCTGAAAGATATTCAATATGTTTAAAACTTGATAATTCAGTTTTCCAATTGATCCTTTTTTAGTTGCTGTTTATTTGAACATCATCAGAATCATAAAAGCCTTTCTTTGTTTATGGAGTTTGGTGGAATGAAGCACAAAGTTTGAGAAGTAGGCTATTAACAGAAGTGGTTTTTTTCTGTATTTGATCATGAAAGCAAAAGTTTAAAAGTATCATTCTGCTATAAATTCACATTGCAGCCATTCAAACAACTCATGATAGTTGCTTAGGTTAAATAAAATGTTGCAAGTTCCCTGCAAAAGACAATAAAACCATATGTTAAAACCAAAAACTCTGATGTTAAGGTTGGGATTAATGAACCTCCTAATGTTCTTCCTTGTAAAAGGGAGAAAAAACTTCACTGCAGCCAATTGTTAAGATGGTTTTAATATGGGCAGCATATTAATATGTGTAGCATATGGCAACAATAAATATAGAGGTATTTGTCTTTCTCTAATCCATCATTTGAGATGGAAGAGTAAAAAAATCAGCTGAGACAGTTTTAGTTTTAAAAGAGCTAGAGGAGAGAGAATTCCTAAAAATCTTATTCTCACTTTCCTCTCTGTCTCATATCCTGCCTCCTGTAACAAGTTGCTTGCAATGGTGTGATATGAGTCAGCAGAACACACTCAACAACTCTGAACGTTTCCTACCAGTATCATTATTTGATAAGAGAGGGTTTTTTTCTAAGCAAATATTACAAGCCTCTTTTCATTTTTATGGAAATCTTCCTGGCACAAAAAGCATCTCAAGGAGATGTAATGAAAAGTGTTATTTAATGTAGGCAGTAGAAAATATTTTGACTATAGGAGAAAAAATTCGGCTATTCATGTTTTACATGGTGTTTCTTAACTCTCTTCTTGGTGCAAAGAAGACAGAAGCTTTGCAATCATTTAAGTTTCTTGCAAGGTCTTACATCTAAGTTTATGAAGAATGAAAACTATAATTTTCACATGTTTTACATGGAACAAAAGACAAACATTAATGCAGTTTACTCAGCACAGCTACTTGATTGCATCTGAGGATATATGATAAATATAAATTTTTTTCCATTGTATTGTTATCACAGCCATATAGCTTTAGATCACTCTGGATAACAGCCACGTTTTGTTTTTCCTATCACTGGTGGACACTATTTCTTTTAATCTTGAATGTAAGTGTCATGGAAACCTATTTACTCTCGAGTCCTGGCTTCAGCTGACTCATTAGGGTTACAATCCTGTTATTTAAAAGTTATTTAAAAATAAAAATGAAAACTAATGAAAAGGAGTTTTGGTTTGGATAATTAGTTTGTATCAAGGTAAATTTTTTTCTGCTGCAGTTTTGCACAGCACAAGCATGGGAAGGAATAAAGGGATGATTGATAACTTATCTCAAAAGCAGTCAAGTTGCCAAGCATATCTTGTAGCTCCTGAATCACTCTACCAGGAAAAGCAGCAAAAAATTAAGAGGGAAAAAATTATATTCTTTTTTTTCAAGAGAAATTTGAAATTAGTTGTAAGGTTGCTCAGGTGGAGGTTCACTAAAAGGTTGCACTAGATGGAAGAGATGGAAAAAGAAAAGCTGTGTTACCGAAAGGTAACGGAAAATGGAAAATAGTTTCTGAAAGGCTACAGAGAATGGAAATTAAAAAAATAAACTTAATTTAGCATGCTGATCCTAAATATGATCCTAGGCCTGCAGTCACTGCAAAAAACATTGTTCCACCAAAGAACAAAGCTTATGCAGGACTGTATGTTCTGCAGTGATAAAAACCATTAAGTCCTAATATGAGCTCATTTTTGTAAGAGAACTTGTGTTATCATCTCTGCTGGAAGAACAACAGTCAAATTGCTTACTGGCCTCCAAGCATAAGTGGAAATTAAATGTGTCTTTTTCAAAAGTGCAAATATTTCCTCTACATCATGATTAACTGGGGAAGGTAAAAGTGCAAGTTAAGAAATAAATTTCTCTGTATATTAAGAAAAGGAATATCTGAGTGACTGAGGTTGTGAGTTCAGTATTTTTCATTAATTTTTTCTTGAATTCCTATACATATTCGTATGTGTTTGTGCATGTCATCATTATGGGTTTTTTGTACTTTGTGTTTTTTTCATAAAAAAATTCCTGTTATCAAAAAATCTGGCAATAATTTGGCTTTAAGTTTGCCATTGTTTAAATAACATGATGGTAGTATTCAGTCTGTAGAGGTAGGAATAGACCATTGTGCAGAATAAAAATAATTGTATGCTGTACAATGTTTTATTCTTTAGGTATTAATAAGAAATGCGAAAAGTTTGAATGGAAAAGCAGGCCTTTATTCCAAAAGGGGATAAAGTCTCCATCATTAACCATCAGCTATAAGCTGACTTCAGTATTATAATTATTTCAGCATAGTAATAATCTGTACAGAATATGCTGTTAATTTTACAGGGTTTTGTACTCTGGTTGTTACCTTTGGAAAACTTTTGCATAATGGTGCTATAATATCTGTGCAATTTTTTCAATGGCAGATTGCTATATATATACAAGCTAGAGATCCTCTATTCCTACCTTATAATTCTTTGCTTCTATTATTAGACATTATTTTCCCAGCAGATTCGAGTAATTCAACCAAAAATCAAATTTGATTAATATATTTCTCTTACTTATCAGTCTCTCAGAAAAAGCCCAATATCACTTTACTGTTTCCGAAAACATAAAATAATCATAAGATTATTCTTTAAGGTAAATTTGTTTCTGAGGCATTTGACACTAACAAATTCCCACAAATTCCCACAGATTTCTCAGGTGATATTTATTTATCCAGAGAATATATTCAGTTCTGTGGAAATACTTTCCTGTTATCTGCCTTTATAATTGCTGATATTTTGTGAAAAGTGCAATGAGAAAAGACTCAAAGTTGATTTATAGCCATACTCATGTCGCTCTCTAAACAAACTAGTGAAAATTTCCTAAGCCATGCGGTTCAAATTTCATTTTTTTTTATTATTAACATTAATTATTATTACAAACAATAATTAATATAGGTAGTGTTAGTACTTAAATGTTCACTTCCAATTTTTTCAAAATCTACTATTAAACAGATCAAAGCTACAACAAGCACCTGATGTGAGCACATCTGTACAAATGGGAAGGATGCTAATTTGGCTCAACAAATCACAGAGTTCACAGGAAAGACCCAAGTGGAATACATGATTCTGTATGACCAAACACAAATACAAGAGATTAAGATGTTTTTCTAGGCATAAAAAGCCATCAAACTGTGTAAGATGTTATGTGAACCTTGCAGCAATGTCATGGACTGTCAAGAAGTCTATGGAGGAACGACTGCTGGCCTTTGCAATGTGGTGTTTCATATCTCTTTTTAGTGTCAACACATGAAAGAAAACCAGATACGAAATATCCAGAAAAAGGACTGCCTGTCAATAATGCATCAGTGAAACCAGCTCTGTTTCAGCTCATACAGAAAGCAAAATGTGAGCCAATATTACAGTATGTATAACCAAGGAGCTAACTGTGGAGTAGATCCATGACTGTATTTGAAGCAATAGAAATGCAAAGGCACTAAATATGAGTGAGTGAGTGTGTGTGTGTGGGGGTGTGTGTAAAAAGTTCTTTAAAATCTGTGTTACAGGATGGGATTGGCCCACTAAACTATGGGACAGTGAAAATCCAGATGCCCATGGCTACTTACAGGACCCTTTCAGAAGGAGCACTAAAAAAGCCTAGGTGTGAGCAGTTCCATATTCTGTTGGAAAAGAGAAAACAAGGCAATGAGTGTCAGGAGTCAGGATGCTGAAGTCAGCATCCACTTGTCATATATACAATATGCTACCCTCTGTTTGGTCAAGCCATATAGGTTTTGCAGAAACTGACTTTTTATATGAGGAAAAGAGAGTGCTATCTGCTTCCCAAAGTATGAGATTGTCTGAATAGTTAATATTTTGGTGGGTCAACAGCTATTTTTAGCAAAGGAATAAAAATGATAAGCATTTTAATAAACTGGGATTTGTTAAGGCATGTCTGTGTTTCAAATCCTGTTTATGCAAAGTATTTCCTGTTTCTGCAGAGAAGGCATGTATGTGTGTGTATTTAGATTAAAACTACTGGCCTGTTTCATTTGTCAGTAGTTAGGGTATCAGTATATCTTCTATAATTTATCCTATCACTACTAACAGAGTTCCACAACAGATGGAAACACGATCCCACACAAATGGCATTTTTACTGGGCAGAATTACCAGGCTTTTCAGTAAATTGATGGTTTAGGTGTACTGAAAGAGGCATTTTAAACTTCCTTAAGATATCCTTTTCTCTGTAAGTCTTCTGCATAGAATTATTTAGTGTTTTACTCCAGAGAAATAAGATAGGATGCTACACATAAAGGAATCCTCTGAGACAGAAAGATCTGCAGACAAATGTGAAAGATGTTTTTCTTCAGTATAATATTGGTACTCCTCTATAGCTCTCAAGACAGGATTTTGATGTGAATAGGGAAATCTAAGATCTTGTTAGGAAAAAATTACTCCTCAGAGCCACATTTTTGTCCAGAGATTTAAGTTCCTAGTAATGGAAAAAGTCTTTTGGTAATATTAGGGTTTTTCTTTTTCCCAGGAAATGATTGCCAGGAGCTAACGCTTTTAACCTTGGTTTTAATAGCAATATTACAAAGTAGCTCTGTAAAAGAAAATAAGCTAGGACAGCTCATTAGTTGATTCTATTTCTGCTAAATTTAAAGAAAATTTATTATTTAAAATAAATTTAATTTATTATTATTTAATAAATAACTGTTTTAGTATTAAGAGAAGCTGAAACTCTAGAGGAACCAAAGGAAAATATCTTCTAAAAAACCCAAAGAACTCATGGGATCTCTTCAGCCCAGAATGAGTGCCCAAAGCAAAATTTTCTTAAATCTTAATGATCCAATCACAAAATTTATATTTGGTTCCTATGGTATATAGTGGTACAATTCTACAGTCAGCTCCAGGAAACATTTTGCTACACCAGTTGAATTTAATGAAACAGGCAGTGATCTGTGTCATGGCAAGGGTCAGCTAATGAAGGTTTTGCCACCTCTTGCAGTGGTTTCACTGCACCAGGTGCTGGGAAGGAGTAACTGTTACACTGCAGCACCTAAGAGATCTTGCTGTGACACTCACCATCAATGTGAGATAAAAATGCTCCAATAAATTCCATATTTATATCAGAGTGAAAAATAGCACATTTAAACATGTCTCACATGTTTTCTTTTTTCATCAAAACGTTGTAATTCATACGGGCTTGAATCTTTAAAATACAAAGGCTGAAATAATGAAGTAATTCATTACACATTAAGTAATTTATATGTTCACATGTTGGTCCAAATGACCAATTAATGTCTGCCTTTGATATGTAGAAACTCATATCTGTCTAAAAGAGTGTTTCCTAATGTAATGTTTCCTTAAAAAAAAAACCAACCAACAAAAAACCTGCAAATGATTCACAATTATTTTCTGGAAATAAAGAAGAACACAAGTAGTGAGGAAGATTTAATAAGGGACACTTTGCTCTGACTGCACCCTCCACAAGCTCAGCAGTCAGAGAGTTTAAATAGAGTACAGTGACATTGTTGCTGTGTCACCAGGCTGAGGATCTGATAGCAGAAGTGACTGCAAATACACTTGATGTGCTCATTTCTTCAGTTGTGCTAGCAAGACCCAGATTTCTCTATATTCTGGCAAATGCTCCTAAAAAATGCCTAGAAGCACTCCAGATAATTAGATACCTATAAAAAACATCTGTCAAATAAGATTTCCAAAGCCTGAACTCTCATAAAGTGTTTGAAACCTAATGTGCCCAGGGACTTTTTAAAAATATCACAATGTGCATGATAGGGATTCCCTACCAAAACATTTTTGAAAATCTATATTTAAATCAATTTCAAGGAACTATCTGAAAATTCCTAATTTAACAGTGACTTAAGCTTGGGAAGATTAATCTTAGGTACATTAATTTTCAGAATATTTTCCATCTCTTCAGGAGATGGATGCCAGGATTATGAATTATGCAGAGCTGTGACAGAAGCACAGACCAGTGCCATTCCAGGACAGTATGCAAAAGATTTTTGAAGGCAGAAAGAAGGGCCTGTGACAGTCACAGAAAAAGATAAATGTAAATTTCAGAATAAGGAAAAAACTTCAGAGGATAAATCTTGAACAAGAACAGTCAGCAGTGGTTTCTTTTGTGACGTCATGAGACTGTGAAAGTAAGATATAATAATGCAATATTTTTCACTATCCAATTCAGATTTATTCATGCATTTATTTCAAAGCTTAATTTTCACCCATAAAACACTCACCTTTGTTTTTCTAAACTCATATGATAGGGGGTGGAAACAGTAGCTGAAGCAAACCTAAAGAGCAATAAGCTCTTTAGGAAACATGAGCTGTCCAGAAATCCTGCAAATGGTATGCAGTGCAGTAGATCTGGACAGCCAGCTGGCACCACCAGTGCACCTTATATATGGAATTGCATTTCCCAGGAAAATCTCTTTGGTGATTTATGCATGCACCTTTGAAATGCACTAAATGGTTGGGGAAATGAACCATGTGACTAGCAGGAACAGAAATCCCTTTAAAATACTTGCAATGACAAAACAGGAGGCCCAGAAGGTGAAGAATAAAGCAGATTTCCTTACTTCACTACCTCTCACCTGGCCATGAGAGGAATCCAACAGATGAGCAGTTTAAAAAAAAAAAGGATGCAACTGGGACTTCCAAATCTCTGATAAGTCTGTAGTGACTAAGGACAAATATCTTGTTGTTAAATGAAAGGATTAAAATACCCAAAAAACAAATGTTAAAATACCCAATTGTCTCTAAACTTCTTCCTTTCCTCTATAACGATTCCTTTGTATTTTGTTAAGTAAGATATTCACCTGCATTATGTGTACCCAGTGTTAGATACATATTATCTTAAAAAATATAAATACAAGCTATTTGTCTCCATGATTTTTGTAGCAGATTTTGTTCTTTCAGGCTACTCTAAAAATTCATTATAATTATGAGCAGTAGCCACTAACTTGAAAGACTTCATATTATGTTTCCTATTTTTATTGTCTTTCTCACAATTTTTAGAGCATCCAATTCTCGTCTAACTTTTTTTTGCTCACCCTTTGTGTTTTCTTTTCTTTTAGACTCTACTGATCCACAGTTTTTCTGCCCTCATGCCTCATGTCATCTCTTAATCTTAACTCATTTTCTATGTTTTTATTAGAACTGAGCTATAGGTTTGGTTGGGCTTTTTTTTGTAGTCAAGAGTAAATGCTTCCCATGTACTGCAATATTTAAACAATTCCTGGGGAGGCAGCTCCAATGCAGTAAAGGACTGCAAATTGGAAGACAAATAGAAGCCATTGTGCTAAGTTGAAATGCAACATTCCAATTTTCTATTTTTTTTTTTCTTCAGAGTTTTTCCATATGAACTAAAAGAAGTTCAAATCTAAATTAAAGTGATTTCAGTCAGGGAGTAGAAAATGTTTTGTCTTTTAAATATTTACCACGCCCATAATTGCAAATCCATAAATATATTTGAAATTATGGTACAGTTAAAAATAGTTAAAATCCATCTTTTAAATGAAAATATCATGAAGATTCAGTGTAGCAGCTTAACAATTAAATATTTTTCCTAAAATATTAGTAGTCTGCTTTTGCCAAGAAATACTGTTTGTTTTCAGTTCACTAAATATTATGTTCTAAAATATGTACTCTCTCTTTTCCAGTCTAAAAAGTACCCCTATAGTGCTAGCTCTGGTTGCATGGTTGGCTCTCAAAGGATATGATATTTCTGTCGTTCATACTTGACACCTTATCAAAGAGGGATTTTACTTGGAAATGAAATCTTCACACAATGAGAAGGCAGAGTGTCTTCCCCTGTACTTTCCCACTTTGCTGGATAAAAGCTCAAGAAGGAAAATAACAGGGAAGTATTAGCAAATGTGCACAAAAAATAAAACTCCTTAGCCTGAAATATGTTTTGCTACTTGTTTGAGCTTGGAAATATCTGTGCAAACACTTTAGCCATTTAGCTAGTGAATCTGGCAGAAAGAAGTTCTTAAGGAGTGAGAAAATGCAGGCTTGGAAAGAACATAATCACGATCAACAGCACCCAAAACCAGCGATCTTGGAAAAGAGAAAGCCTTTACATCTCCTCCCCAGGTTTATTTGAAGAGCTTTTGTTTAAAATGAGGTTCATACCGTGCTGGCAGATGTCCCAGCGTTCTCTGTAGCAGACTGGGAAATCTTTAATGAGGTTTGCCAGTGAACAGCCAGGAGACAGCAGCACCCCAAACTTCCTTGGCCCGCTCAGCCTGGATTTCACTCCAAGAGCACATTCCATATCTACTTTTCAGATATGGAACTTGTGAAGGGAGTAGCAGTCTTTAAGGCAATCACTCAAGTAACTCTGATCCTCATCATCTGTGCAACTTGTACAAAACAGGGAATGACATCTTGAAACAAAAATTACTTAGAACAACTTGCAGTGGGAGAGCAGAGCGTAGACCCACTGCAACCTGCAGAGGTGACACAAGTGCTCGTGCAACCTAAAACTTGTTGCACTTAGTAATTATTTGTGGGGGGAAATCTGAAATGTTAGAATTGTTTACTTTTCTTACTGAGTATGGGATGATCAATTAAAGAAATTTTAATATGTTGCCTGTAACAAGTTCACTTGAGGAAATCATCCTAACAGTAAGTTCTCCTGTTGCTCATGGCAGAATAACTCTTTCCATCACTGCCACAGGTCTTCCTCTAGGCATTCAGTTCCTCCTTTAGTTCCACAGTGGCATAGATATTTCTCTCCTCTGTAATATAGAGGAGCATTGTAATATATTTGATTCAATTTTATAATAGAATTATGCTCATACCCTTAACCCCTCTTTTAGATTCTAATCTATTTTTCTTCCAAACAAACACATCTATTGAAATTTTGTCATTGTACTGATGCAAGTGATTTCAGTAGCTCTTCCATTTTTGTGACCTTGAGGTAAGGGACACAAAAGAAGCAGAGGTAGCCAGAGGTCACAAGAGTGCTCACAGACAGCATGCTCTAGATGGGTGTAGCCTTCAGCAAATGGATGAAAGCCAACAGAGGCCCCCTGGCTTCAGGGTCAGCACTTCTCCCTGACCTTTATTGTTTAACAGTACAGATATAACAATTCACAGCTCTAATTTTTATGCTAAATCAGTACCTGCACACGGAGGTGTATTCAGTATTAATATCTTTAATCACTACTTCACTGAATCACAAAATTTTTTAGGGTTGGAAAAGAGACCGTCCAGTCCAAACCCCCTTATAAAGTAAAGTCACCAAAAGCAGGTGACACAGGAACATGCACGGGGTTTGGAATGTCTCCAGAGAGGCTCCATGCCCTCCCTGGGCAGCCAATCCAGCACTCTGCCACCCTCAACATAAACAAGTTCTTCCTCATGTTGAGGTGGAACTTCCTGAGTTTTAGTTTCTGGCCACTGCTCCTCATCCTGTTACTGGGCACTACTGAAAAGAGTCTGGCACCATTCTCTTGGCACTGAGCTTTGAGATATTTATAGGCATTCATGAGATCCCCTCTCAGTCTTCTCCACAATAAACAGACCCAGCTCCCTCAGTTGCTTCTCATAACAGGAGAGTTTTGGGGATTTTAAACTATTTTTTGTTCTGAAGATATAAAGGGTTTGAATAATCTAAAAAAACATGCATCTGGTGCTTTTTTACATTCTCATTTACTTTGTTTGAAAAGTGGAAGAGTTATAAAAAACATACTAGAACAAAATTATATACTTAATGGGATGCTACAATTTTTTTGTCTATTTAATTTGTCCACTTATGAAATTTTCAATAAACAGTAAAAGAGATGAAGGAAAAATAAGGATTTTTTTAAATATATTTGTAAATTTAGAGTTCAGACACTCAATCCACTTTGATCAAAGTTTCAGAAATGAAAGTGTCCTTTAACTACAATAAATATTGTATATTGTATATAAATATTGTATAAATACTATTGTATTATGGGTACCCAATATTTCTTAAAACATTTTCAAGTGAGATTATTCAGCCTCTGATTTCCCAGTCTCATCCTGAATTTGCCCTACTCTCCAATTTTCTATAATAAACTTTTCCCTGAAAAGAAAGTTACTCAACTTTTATCACAACAGTTCACAGCTGTCACACCAGGTTACACATTTGGTGTAAGTAGCCTATTTTGTATGTTGAGAGGATGAAACAAAGCAATTTCCTGCATGTACATCTCACATCATCTCACTGATTACTGTTAAGTAAATATCATGTTGAAAAACCATCTATGAGCCCACTTCCAACTAATCATCTGTCAATTGGAGATATAAATTTAGGTGTGTTTCTGTGGCTTTTGTCTTACAACTTGTTCCTCAGTTGAGACAAGTGGAAAATAGACATCTTTATTTTTCTGGGAACATGGAAATAGATTCCAAGAGTTTGGCCCATTTATTAGCTTGTTAGGAATGTGTACATTATAATTAAAATGTTATATCTCACTCAACTCTCTGCATCTAAACACCAGAAATAAACCTTAATTGGGGTGTCTGTGTTCTCTCCAGAGTCAAAGGTACAAGAGAGTGGTTGTGTCCAAGCAATAATGTCACACCATTGATTGTGAACCTCAACCCTCCTGGCCCCCAATGTCTGATCCATGCCCTGGCTACGGCATGAGAATGCAGGAGGGTTTGAAAGAAAAGGCTCTCTAAAATGGGAATTGATAATGAATTGCTTTCTCACAACCTGGGCTTTTTTCAGAGGACTGGCAGGTGTGACTCAGCAGAGACTCTGGCAGTGACCAAAGCTGCAAGTGATATCTAGGTTCTGGTAGATACAAGAATTAAACCAGAGGTTTTTTGAGATGTAGCAGCATACATGTGCCACATAGACATGTTCCTCTCCCTTCAGCAGCACTAGAAGTACTTCAGGGGGTTATGTCAGACTACTTGTGTGTTTAAGGTGATTAACAGAGTAAACCTCACACCAATGCTGTGTCACTACTTATACAGAATGTAAAAAAAAAAAAAAAAAAGAGGATGGAATATTCTCTTGGCAATTTCTTTAAAGTGCATAAAGTAAATTTGAATTTTTCTTGTTTAACTCTAAGCATATAATACAAGTTGCATAGGTTAGGATGAAAATACAATTTCCTGTCACTGAGTATGGAACATATAAAATGTCAATCTAAGGATAATACATATTACTGCAGCAGAGAATCCTATTCACTTCAGTGTTTCTCCCATAAAATAATTGTGCAAAATGTTACCCTGTCCTTATGGTTATTGGTCTCTGTAGTTGGCCCATTCTGAGGCATGTTAGTTAAGTGCAAGACTGCAAACAGTTTCTACAGGGAATGTTGTACACAACTGACCTCTCTGGAGGCTTTGCCTCTGTTCAAAAGCCAGCTGAGCTTCACTGCTCGGTCTGTGATTTCTGCACAGCGAATTCATTAAAATACATGTTCAAATAAACAACAGGGCTGCTAACTCTTAGAATATCACATGAGTCTAAGGATTTTGGAAACTTATCAGTAGACTATTGTCTTTACCTGACCATTCACTGAGAGTAAAAAACTCCAGGAACATCCAACTTTATTGTTTATTTTTTCAGTGGAGAGGGTTGTAGGTAATTCACATTTTCCACTAAAAAAAATGTAATAATGTATCCAGAGACCTTTTATCTTCTGATAATATAAAATTAACATTTCAATTTTAAAAAATCATTTCATATTGCCTACTGTGGCCCATTCATTTTATGCCTATGCCATTCTGTATTGTAATTCTCAGTGTGAAATATATGTGCTTTACTTTACCTGAATTTATGACTATTGAACATTAAATTAGATATGACCATTTTTTCCACGCATTTGGTATTGACAGGATGCTACATTTTATTAACTAGAGTAATAAAATATATCTTTCTGTTGTTTTTCTCACTATGTAAAAGTAGGCTGCTGATTGGTTAGAGAATGAAATGGTAAAATATTAAGCAATCAATTAATTTTGATTTATTAATAAGCATTCTTTGAAGACACTTCCTTTCATCCAGAATTGGAATAGTAACTTTCTGTAAGATTAAAAGGCTTCTAAGGAGAAGAATTCAATATAATAGGAATCATTTGGACAGGTCCACTTGACTTTATATGTTTTTAAGGCAATGCCATTTTAACAGTGCTGAACATTTTTCGTAATGAGAGCTTTTGATTATTTAAAAAGAGATTTTGTAATTTTGATGTGCTGTTCCTGACAGATTCCTGCATTTAGTTTTTATGTAGAATACAGTGTGACATGTATTTAAGTCAACCTTATTTTACATCCTTCCAACTGCTTTGTTCCTCTGGGGCCTGGGGGAGTAGGTAGTCTGTATTAACATGCATGAGCACTCTTATGACATATAGTTTAAGCTGCCATCTGTTCAAAGAAAAAAACTTTTATGCACATGGGGTTTTTAAATTTTTTAAAAAAGAAAATAGTTCTTCACCATACATTGAATTTAAGAGAAACAGACAATACTGGAATTACAGATGTCTTGAAATTAATCTATTAATTTATTTAGTAAATTTAGACTTGATTTTATTGATTCTTTTTCCTTAACAAGATATGATTCTTAATAATGAAATCAAATTATACTTTGAGTTGAAAAGCACCTTTAAAGACCACGTGTTCCAACTCCCCTCCATGGGCAGGGATATCTTTCTCTATAAGAGATTAATCAAAGTATCATCCAGTCTGACTCTGATCATATCCAATGATGGGGCATCCACAACTTTGGACAACCTGTTTTAGCGTCTCACCACCCTCACCATAAAATACAGCTTCCTTATGTACAATCTAAACTTTCTTCCAGTTCAAAATTGTGATTTCTTGTCCTGTCTCTTACTACAGGCCTTGGTATAAAATCTTTCTCCATCAAGGGTTGGAAACAGATGATCATTAATTTACCTTCCAATCCAAACCAATGTTTGACACTTTGATCTTTCTTATAATCCTCCTGTACAGAACAAGGAGAACACAGAACAATAATGCCTTTGCATCCATCAACAGATGGATGTTCTTCAGATACAGCACAGACAGATAGGAGACAAGGACAGGGAGATCACTCACCAATCACATTTATGACTCTTTAGGACTTCAGCTCAATTTTAATGTAAATATGGTTTGCCTAGCTCTTCAGCAAAGAGAAGAAAAAGAGAAAGGCAGTGAATATGCATTTTTTATTATACGTTTAAAAATACTAATCACATATTATTATGTAATTATATATTAAAACTAGGTAACAGTAAAGAAAGTACATTTGGCAGTAACAGCATCAAAATCAATTTACAACTGTAGCATAGAATGTGCATGACTGCTATTCTTTGGTGGACAGTGCTTTAGCAAAAGCAGGATCAACTAAGAGGGCAAATGCTCCTACAAAAGACTGCCATTTAGAATTTAAACTTCCAATGGGCCTTAAATACTACTGGTTTGGGAACAAAAAAAACACCCAGTGGTTATTACTTCTATGTCCAGAGACTGATTTTCTTGCAACTGTAGATAACCTTTACACCTCTGTCCTCATAGTTATATAGGAATTTACCCTTTGTTTCAGCTGTGATTCCCTTGTAGAATTTCTGCACTGCATGGGTTGTGCTCTGCAACCTTTGTGCTAGACTAGAAAGTGCAGTAGTACCTGATAATTAAACTATAAATAAAAATTCTCATAAAACTTTTACAATGATGACTCTTGGGTATGTTTCTTAAGTCTTCAGTTCTGAGATCGAGTAAATTGACAGCAGCAGACATAGATATAGTAAGTGATACTCTTCCTGTAGTAAGTGATAACTTTTGCACCTACTATTTTTGATTTGCATCTGTTATAGCTCTGATTTGATCTCTCTCATGAGTGTGTGTGTATATATATATATATATCAATGATCCATAGGCATTTCCCTTCTGAGTCATTTTCCTTAAGTGTCTGTGCTGGTGGTATCACAGGCCATTTCCATGGAAACAACTATGATACTACAAAGAGTGAGTTGTGACATCACTAAGTGAATCAACCAAGAGAAGGAGTGTTTGTGAATAAAAAGAAACTTCTATAAAAAACAATTTAGTAAATTAAAGCAAGAAATGCATAATAATGTCTAGGTAATAGATCTATGTAATAGTGTTCAAGGACTATTTTTCTATCAAGAGAGAGAAAATTTTTAAAGTTTGTTGGAATAGGATAGCAGCTCTTTACATTAAAACACTGTCAATTTCTTTCAGCTGACAGTGTGAGCATATTTAAATTGCTTTATAGCTACAGTACCATATGTTGCTGTGAGTACGAAGATGCAAAATTCACCATAGAAAATATTCTCTCTTTTAAGGTGAGCAGAAATAGTGACTTAATTCCTGATATTCTTGTCTTTATTGATGCAACTTCTGACACAATTAGATTATATAAAATTTATAAATACACTCCCTTCTCAAGTTGCCCTTTCCTATAGAAATTTGCTGTAAGGGATGGATATTCCAGTTCCTTTCATTTGCTGCATGTTTGCTGTATAGCTTTCCTTTTTCTTTGTTCATTCTCCCCTAACTTAGAAAAAGAAGTACAGCAGTACAAATAAATTATTTTTCTCATGATCTTCTGAACATCAGCCAACTCTTCATGAGTATTGCAAACATTAATTTACTTTTTCCCTAATTAATTACAAATTTCTTTAGCAGTCATTATTTTTCCCTGTGGGCTTTTTAGAATTGGACATTTGTGAAAACTGCTCAACACCTCAACAGTTACATCACACATTTATTACTGTCCTGAACACAGCAAGTCATTTATCTATTTATATTTCCTTTATGGAATTCACATCAGTTCCATCTAAAAAAGTTGCTCCTACTTTCGGTATCACAGAATGTAATTTTTTTAAATTAATTTTTTACCCAAGGCATATTTTAATCAAGGTTTGGCTATAGAACTGATTAAAGCTGCCTTCAATTCTACTCCAAAATTGTTCATTTGGATGTCCAGACTTAGTCATGCATGATTTTTAATCATTATCAGGTGCCAGAACACCCAAGACAGTCCAGAAGAGAATTATTGGATTGCTTTTGCTTATGGCTCCATCCTTCAGCCTATTCCAGGAAGTTTGCAAAAGGTTCGCTGCTGTATAACAGAAGGAAACACAAGTTCCTCAAACCCTTACATTTGTCATTTATAGCTCTTTAAATGGTATTTAGAACTGAATAAGCAAACACTTTTACTTTGAGAACTGTTTTGCCTATGTCCATTGTGGCAATATTCTTTCTGCACCTGGTGACTGAAAGATAAGAATTCTGAGGGACAGTAAAGGCAATATAAGTTGCACCAGGTGTCAGCAAGTACATCTATTGCAAGGTGAGGGAAAGCAGCAGGCTGCAGCCTGAAATGGGTACGTTCTGAAAAAATCTCAAGCTAAATATCCTTGTAGATGTAACCCATCCATTTTAGTTTGAGCTGCAGAGGTGTATTTCCAATGTCCTTTAGGGATTATTGGAATACAGACAATATTGCTGTGGGATACCATCATGTGAGTTCTGGTTGGGAGGTGAGTGCATCCAAAGAAAAGCAATGAAGCTGGTGAAGGGTCTAGAGAACAAGTTTGATGGAGAGTAGATGATAGAACTGGAGTTTAGCCTGGAGAATAGAAGGCTCAGGTGAGACCTTATTACTTCCACAGCTCTCTGAAAGAGGGGTGTAGTGAAGTGGGTTCCTTCTATCCCTGAGTCCATAGCAGACCAGGAAAAATATTGGAAGCATTCTTCCTGACCCCCTCATACCAGCTCTATAATGTGGAGCCAATTATGTGGGCTTTGGAACAAAGGAAAATTTTCATTCCCGTTCCAATAGAGTCAGATTTACCTCAGACCCCATGGTTCACTCAGACCCAGTGTGATATAACCAGGTTGCCACGACTCCCAGGTCCAGCCAACAGTGCAAGTATTCCTGGCAGGTGCTCATCACCCACCCACTCCTGGTGTAAGCATGGACAGCCACAGAAACCAGCATAAGCAGAGAGCAGTGTCTTCACTGGCTCTGCATGGAGGGGGCCAGCACAGCACAGATCTGCTCCTCCTCTCTGGCTGATCAGAGTCAGAGTCACTCAGTGAAGGACACACATGCCCTAAATCTTTTGGTTCACTGACACAGCCACGCTCTCAAACACCTGGAATGTTACGACATACTCTATTTCTTTTCATATCCCTCTGCAGATCCCCTCCCTTTACCCAGTCACTGGCTCACACCTGCCTTTTTATTAAGTGTTTCCTCTTACTGGCTAGTCCAGCTCAGAATTTGATAACAAAAATTATACATGCACACATGTAAATGCACACAGAGATCAGAGAGGGGTCCCAGCAGTTTACACAGAAAGCTGCTAGGGGAGATTTTTAATAAGAAAACAAGACAGCCTACAGTGGTAAGGCACCTCAATTAGGCAAATGTGTTGATCTGCATTTTCTCTTGCTCATCTGGACCCCTTTATGCTCTTTCCTCTCCACTTCCCATTCTTATTTTTCCTCCATTCACACTGATCATTTCCTTTCTTCACCCTTGTCTCCTCCCTGGTACAAAGGCCTTCCTAAATTAGTCACAGTTTTGCTGTATCTCTAGCTAAAATTGCCACTTCTGTTATAGTTACCTTTGGCATTCCAGCCTTGTGCACTGTGAGTGACACAGCTCAGGCCAGCCTACCAAGGCTGTGGTAGGTTGCCATAAGGCATTGAGAGATTTGACTCCCCAGGAGGTTTCCAATTCTCCCAATTAATTACCTGTGTGGTTTGCCAGTCTATTGCCTCACCCTCCCCTAACCACCAGAAAAATGCAACCATTTCTCATGGACACAAGCATTAAAGCTCCTTGCTCCTGCATCCCAGTTTCTCATGGTCAGTTCACTTGGCTAAACTTCAGGCCAGGGCTTAGGGATGTGTCAGTGCACCTTAATAAATCAGATGTGCACTCTGCAGTTGCTCTGCTTAATTTTAACTTTCTGAGAAACAGTTTTACAAATTAATGAAATTTGGATTTGCTACTCTTGATAAATACATTGTCTCTTTACCTTTTCACATTTACAGGGGCAAATCTGAAGCTTTCTAAATGTGCAGCGCTCATCAAATATGTTCCTCTGGAAGAACTACAGTATTAACACACTGTTAAGCAAAACTTCATAAAGTATTATTATAGGTGCATATATAATTCATTATTCACTGACATATAGAATTAATTCTCCTCATCCTTATATGCAAACTTTGATGAATGATCTTCATATTTTGATCTTTAATTACTAAAAATTACTGTGTATATAAATATACACACAGCAGGAACGAAGCAACATTCAATCAAAAAAAAAGATGTATGCCTATTTTTTTTTTTATTGCAAATTATTGTAGACAAGGAAAGTTACCTTCCATTTGTGGTGAAGTTCAATACACCAGTAGTTTCAGACTGAGAATGATCTTAAAATTTTAGATTTATCATTTTGTGTACATTTTTCTAAAAGTAAAAAAAGGAAACATCATTTTTTTTCATCTACAAATAAAAAAAAAAAGATCCCCAGCAATTAAATTTTAGGTTTACTTTTCTAGAAAAATAAGTGTTACAGATTAAAAATGCAGACTGACACAAATAAATCAGACTCTACTAATGTACTATGCTCTGCAGGGTAGATAATTTAATCAACAATTGGTTTTATATTTATTACTGAAATTGACCTCAAAGTTCATGTCTTTATGAAACTTTCTCTTGAGAATAAAAACATAATTGGAAAGCAACCAGTGATGTTGAGTTATTGTCTCAAATGGACTTGCGATGACTAAAATGTACAAGATTTGAAGAATAAATAAAATAAATCCTGTGGTTACTCTAAACCTCTTTGAATTTTCCAAAATGTCAATAGGAAAATGGCAGCATCAGGCATAGAAAAGAATGCCAATACATCAAGGGATGTTTTAGTCTTCTGTTTCAGAACAGTGGTATTTGGTAACCTTTGGGCAGTGACTGATAGAGGTTTGCTAAACTTACCCTAAACTTCCAAACTTAGAGATATTCTGTAGGTTTCCTTTTTCATTATTTTGCCACCTGTTGCACTAAAAAACCCCACAGTTTTCCTTATATCTAATTTAATTCCTCTATTTTGAAAGCCAAATTATTTTCTTGTCCTTCCCTGAATAGATAAATCCTGTGGTCGCTAAACAACTCAGCATCATTGTCTTTTTAATCATATTTTATATGCTGGAAGACCATTAGCACTATTCCTATGCCTTTTTCCTTTTTTTAAAATACATTTATTCAACCTTTCAAAATAAGAAATCTTATTCTTTGAACATTTTAATTTGTTTTTTTTTTCTTTTCTGTCTACTTCCATTAGTTGTGTTTCTAAAAACTGTGTTACCTGAAGCAGATGCAGTACACTATTAAAAGTCTTAAGTGGGACAAAGATAAACATACACTTTCTATGCACCTCATCCAGTATTCTGCTGGTTGCACTCCAGATTAAGATTTTCCTTCTTATATAGTCTTGTACATTTTGTGTGTTTTAAGTCTAACACAATCTTAACCTTTCTCATTTTAACTAAAACGTCCCACAGTTCAGTTCTTTGTACTAGTGTTCACTAAACTTCATACTGTTAATTTTGCGTGCTTTTTCCAAATAGTTAAGATGATTCAGATGTGAATTATTTCCCACAGAGTGCCTGGAACTCATTAACCACAGCAGATGCAATACATATATTGTCTATTCAGTCAACTGGCCAGTCAACATGGCCAGTAGCAAAAATATGTAGAGATTGATCCTTCACTAAATTATTCAAACTGTATTTTCTCCACCTTGACTGAAAACTGTATGTAGATAATCTTTGGAGTGCAATTTTTCACCTGCCTACTCTGGCAAATCTTCAAGAGGTTGCCATATGAACATCAACAGCATTTCTCAAGTGCTGGTTTAAGCCATCTACTGATTATTCCTTACCCAACAGCACTGTTATTCTGCCAAACAAATAAATCAAATAGTTTTCTACCATTCAGTCTAAATATATCAATTTGAGCTCTTTCCCTTGCTGCTGTAAGTTTCTCTATAAACTTATAATTTATTTCATAATTAATAGGATTTTTTTCTGAAAAAAAAATCAGACCCACTGCTCTGTAACTCTACTTACCCTACTTTTCTACCTTTCTTCATGTAAGCTTTGGGTTTTTATTCCACCAGCCCTCCTCCTCTTCCAAGAACTCTAGTAATCACTAAAAGTTCAGACTGCATCAGCTTGCTCCTAGGAGAATTTAATAAAATATTGCCAACTTGAATATCTCTAAATTTCTTCTGACTATTCTCTCATACTTTATCAGATATTCTTCTTTTGAAAATATTAATTTAATTAATAATGATAAATTTAATTTATTAATAATATTGTCATCTTGGTTTATTCAAGTGCAACCTACATCCTGTCTAGTGAAAGCATCCAGGAGATTTATTAAAGTATCATCAAAGTGAGGGAAAGAAAGAAAGTGTTGAAGTGGTGATAAAGAGCTATCAGGAACATTGGGCAATTGTTCTTAATTTTAATGACTTTTAGCACTTAGTTGTTGCTATAAAGCAGAAGGAAAAGCAAAAGCTCTGAAGATATCATGAAAAGTGAAGTAAAAATGCAGATTGTCTTTTTGTAAACTCATTAAAAATACTGAATTTGTTTTAAAATTTTCTTTCTAGATAAGGAGGAAGTAGACCTTCATGTAAATATGATTCCCTAGAGTCTTCATCACTAACAAAACTAGAGACAAGCCCAGGTATTTCAGGTTACCAACATGCAGAGAAACTCTTACATCAGTGAATAGTGTGCTGAATAATGACATGCAGAGAAACTTACATCAGTGAACAGTGTGCTGAATAATGACTTCATGCTGTTTAGTTTTCTCAGTTGCACTGCAGTAAAAGTTACTGCAATCAATAGAAAAGACTACAGTGAAAAGTGATGAATTATGATGATATCCTTCATTTGCTTGACCAGTTTTCTTTCATGAAATTTGATATTTTTTAACAAAATAGTTCATAAAATGAACATCACCTTTTTTAATTTAGTGTTTTTAGTTAACAAATTTGGTTTTTTCTCACTAATGAACCTTTGTGATGTCGCTAAATGAGTTCTCCCAATTGAAATTTGTCAAAGTAAAAATAATTTAAACGAGATTGGGACTGAAACAATTTCTTGACACATGAACAAGACGCAGTTACCCAGCAATCAGCAAACTCTACATACAGAATCAATACTGGTAATAAAACTGAATAGCTGCAGTAGTGGACACAGGATGTTAAACCTGTACAATATTATAGATGCCTTTATCTTGTCACAAATTTATCTCCAGAGGTTCTAGTCACACTAAATTGTGATTATACATGAGCAAGTGCAGAGATGTGATGGGGTTACAGGCAGAGCTCCTCTAGCAGAGCGTGTGGGGCTGGCAGTCACCCCCCAGTGTCCTGGCAGTGTCACACCTGCCGTGTGTCTGTCCTGCTGTCACACCAGCGGGGATGTGGGAGCCACAGCTCCCTGTGCTCATTGATGTCCCTCCCCCAAAGGGAAGAGCCACTCCCAAGGACCAGGGAAGCCACTCAGGCTGCTCAGTCTGGGCTGGGCAGTATCTGTGGTGCACAAAGAATCCTCTGGAAGTGCCAAATCAGGTTTCACTCCTGGTATTTCCACTCTAGAGCCTCTTCCTCCTGATATGAATTTTCATGTTGTTTTTATGTGTCTTATCAGGCTAATACCTGCTTTGTATCAAAAGCTTCATCATTCTCTGATTGCTTTTTAATCCTGCTGATGGTTATCCTCCACTTTGCAAGATCAATTTAGGCAAATGGATTTAGAAACTTTTGAGTATTCATTCCAGATATACATAATACTTCTCAAATTTTCATTTCACCAGGTTATCAAGGCAAATCATTCACCAAAGGTTGGACCATGCAAGTATCCCACAGAATTAAACACTAAGGTTTACATAGATATAAAAGCCTGCTAAGAGATATTCCAAGGTAGAAACTGCCTGGGAAATGGAAAACTGATTTTAACTGCAATGTTGCACATGGGAGAGGTCTGCCTTATGGAGCACTCTGATTTGTCCTCATCACAGGAAACAGATGGAGACTTTTTCTTTACCTTAGAGGGTGTGTGAAAGGTAATGTACTATTAGATGCACTGCTGTACCCAAGTGTTTACTGCCTATACTCTGGACAGGACCAGGACAGTGCAGACAGTCTCAGAAACTTCACTTTCAAATATAAAGAGAATGGCTTATTTTTGTTATCAAGAGAATGATAAATGTACTTGCTATTTATACTCAATAACATCTGTTTTAATTAGAATTGCCACAAGGATAATTGTGAAGAACAAAAAGAATGATGTTGCTGTAGTTCTGATTTCTTCACGCTATTAAAATACACATTTCTAGATGATATTTTGGTGAGTTAATTTTTTAAAAAAACATTATCTGTGTTGAAGGATTTTTCTTTAAAACAGCAATTATTTCCTTCTCTATTCCCTTCACAGCTTTCCTGGTGTAATTTACATCAAGCATATTTGTGAAATAGAAACAGTGAAATGTTTTGTTACTGTCAAAGGAAAATGAAGGCCATAAGGATAGAATGATCTATTCCATAGGTATAAGGATGCTCAAGAGCACTCAGAAAGTTGCCTTTTTCTTCCTGCTCAGCAGAAGATCCCATACACTAATTCTTTCTCCCCATCCCAGGGAATGAATTACAAGTACAAAGACAGTACCATTTGGAAAGAGAAAGAGGAGTTAAAATGACAAATATGCACATGTATAGTAATTATTGGCCAAGAAAACACAATTTGAATTCTCAAAATCAACAGAAAGAAGAGCTGACCTATGGTGATACCTGTAACTGATATCAGTTGTTCCTGGGATAGACTAAAGAAGTGCATCAGGCTAGAGCAGGCAGAAGGTAAAAAATTCTGATTTGCTCAGACAGACTGTTTTTAAAAAATTCTTTTCAAATAGAAATAGAAGATTTTTTTTTCAAAACCAAATTGCACTCACGCAGCTGTCTATTTTAAAAACTGACTAAAGATTCACCATGAACTTAAATAAAAATGAAGAAAATTTAAATATCTTCAAGAGGCAAAACATGTACTCATTATTAAAATGCCTTTCTTAATCTTCTGTATCATGCAGTCATATTTGTATACCTTCCTAACAAGAACAGCATGCAGCAGCTGCAATTTACATGATTTTTTATTGTGTTTCCTACAGGACTGCTTAAGTAGAGATCAGCATTGGCTGTTGTGGAAAGTGAGCGATATATTACCTTGGGGGTTAATATTGCAAGTAACTCAGCTGGAGTCTGTATCAGATTTACAACACAGTATCTGGCTAATACTGGCAGTAGCACAACCTCTCTCAGAGCTCTTCAGAGAACTTTCACAGATGTCAAATCTGTCATTTTCTGCTAAAAAGAGAAGGGCGGAGATTCTGTTTTCTATCACCTCCAGGAAAGTACCAAGCTTATTTTTATCCCTTCTGTAGACTTTTATCACTTTCTTCCTCTTCTAGGCTTTTAAAATCTACATTTGGAAACAATGCACTATAGTTGAATTGCATTTATACCTTGAAAGCAGCAGTCTGCACCTAGGTTTGGTGTCCATCACATTGTTGATATTCAGCACTTAGATCATGACTGTAAGTACGCTTCTAAATGCTCAGTATGAAGTATTTTTTTCTAATTTCTAGGTAATAAAAGTATGGCTGAGATAGATGGGATAACTCTGGTGTCATAAACTGGCATTACCAGTTTACTTTGGTCTAACAAACTGGCGCTGAATGAAGAGCACAACACATCTTCCCTGACTGTAACCTTTATAACATTTATGAATTCAGGGAATCACCTGAAAGTATTATTTCTATTGGGCTACAGCTGGTGAACAACTCTACAGAGAGATAGCTATTTTACAGGCATGCTGGAAATACATTACATACTGGTATATTCATAGAAGACTTCCATCTTTTACTTATCTGTTACTCTTATCAGGTTCACAGGTTTACCTTTGAGTCTTTTGCCTGAGTTTTGTTTTAATTCATCTCTGATCGGTTCACAAGCCTCTGTTTTCCTTCATGCAATGTAGAAACAGAGGGAGCAGGGTTACCCTCTGGTAGCTGTTAGGTGCTGAGGTTGTCTTTAGAAGTAGGCTCAACATGCAGCAAGGGTCAGCATCCAGCTTCATTCTCTCTGGATTGCACCCTCGTGCACCTGTGGACCTCCTGACCATTGCTGACCATTTAGGTACACATTCCTCCAGTAACAGACCTTTACCCTGCAGCTATTCTGGGACTATCTCATTAATTTCTACCTCTATGCTGTACCTCAGGCAACAGGAACTTATTCACTCAAAAACCTCAGTCAGGATGCTTACTAAAGCAACATTCATGCAGTCTTGTCTTGGGGAGCTGCAACATAGTGATTAGGGAAGCTTTTTCATTGCTGCTTTGTATGTTTGTGCTTTGTCATATTAAATCAAACAAAATATAAAACCCATGGAACAGTCTAGGTGCATGAATTTTTTTGGCTGCATATTGCAGGGCCTTACTGCTTTTGCCATTTTTATGTACTTTAGTTCTTATAATTTATTCTTACTCGTAGTAAAATGTAAACTGAACACAGTCTGCAGATGTTACCTAGAAAGATGCTAACTTGAGTATTCTTTCTTCACATCCCATCTCATTTAACAGGACTGTGTTACATTACAAGTATGTTATCTGGATCCATTTTTATGTTTCCTATTTAATACTGACTGCCTTGTTATTACCTAAATGTGTATTCCAGAGCTTTGAAAGAAATTACATAATGTCCCTCATCCAAGGCCATATCTAGATCACAAATTATTACCAATGTTCCCCCTTTGTACTCAATATTAATTATGTGTCCTCTGAGTGTCTTACCCTAATGCTAGTTTCTTTTTCCTTCATTGTTTTCCTACTTAACCTGTAATAAATACTCTCTGCAAACAAATGTGAAAGGTCCATAAAATAGCAAATAATTTGCGTGGTTAATTATATAGAATACAAACTAATTTTATGCTGAAGAATCCTATGGGAATTTTTAATAACTGAAGACATTTAAGATTCATTTCATTTAAGATTTATGATGTCCTCCACAAAACAAATTGTAGCTGATACAAATGGAAAATCAAAAGCCTTTATCAAGCTCAGGTGAGTTATGTAAGCAAAAAATGAATCTAAGAATGCATTGCAATAAAAAAAAAATGAAGCTGCAAAGTTTTATGTTTATAAGGTATCTGCATTTCCCCATCTAAATGCAAGCTGAAGTTACTACAATAATTGGAATCTACATGTCCATGTTGTCCTTGTAAGGAGAGTTCTCATTTTGTATTAGTTTTCTTGTAGATTTTTTTAATGTTGGGTGGTGTTTGTTTTTTTGGGTTTTTTTTGGTGGTTTTTTTTTGGTGTTTTTGTTTGATTGTTTATTTTTGTTTGTTTGGTTTCTTTTCTCTGTACTTAAAAAGAGTTTCATTTAAATTTTTGAGAGTTTTCAGTAGCGTATATCTTGTCAGGTGTGATAGCTAACATATTTTAATATATGATAATCAGAACAAGCCATTTGGAAATACCAATGCCCCTAAACATGAAGAAAATATATGAATATATAAAATAAAACTAATGGAAATAGGAAGGGTTTAAAGAATGTTTTGATGCAAAGAGCAACTACAACAATTTCACTAAGAAGAAACCAGAAACATTCTAAGTTATATCATATTCTCATTTGGCTTCATGTCTCAGCTGTTGTTAAATGGCATATTTTCAGTAAAATCAATGAAGCTGGGCTAATCTGCATCCTTTCAGTTGAATGGAAATACACCAGTTCACACCAGCTGGGAGACCAGGCTGCTCCAGCAATGGCTTGTCCTTGGTTTCAGCCATTTACGGTCAGTAGATTTGCTTCAGGTTCTGATCATTCCAAGAAAGATGTAAATTTATTTATGTAAAGAAGGCCAGAAGTGTTTCATATGGAGAGATGTATGGAAGTGCTTTGTGGCAGATATCTTTTACAGAAGGATTTACATGCATAATTGAAAAGTACTGATATTTTCATCATATTATTAGCATGATGAAAATATCTTGAGGTAAACAACACGTAGAAAAACTGGAGTAATATGAAATGACAGCAAAAATATGGATGAAAGAGGCCAACTGAGTATCTGCCAACAAACACTGATAATTCATTTTCCAGTTTGAGGATTTCTGGGAAGCAAATGCTGTTCAGTAGATCTGCTCACAAATGGATGGCAGCTCCTCTTCAGTAAAGAAAATGTAGAGAAAATATCATAAGATACCATATTGATGCATTGTCTTTCAGCAGGAACTTTCAATTTTGTTTATTTATAACAAGTTCTTTGTGTTGTAGAAAATCCTATCATTTGACAGTATCATTAGATTTAATTAATTGGGACATGCACACGCATATTTGGTATTTAGCTGTTCTGGTACACTGGAGCCTACAAACTGATTGTTTTTTCAACAGCACTGGGAATCCAATCTATCTCCTTGGCAAGGCCTTTCAATGTAGCTCTCAGCAGGCAAAGTCACTGGGCTTTTTTTCATAAAAGTTGCTCCTATTATTGGGACTTAGACCTCCCCTAGGGAAGTATTCACAGTGTAATTAGTTACTGAAACAAGAAGTCTTTTCAATTGCTTCCAGAACAACTTCAGGCTGGTGATTGATAGGAATATGAGAATTTGGGGAAAGCTGACAATAGTAAATGCTTTTAATTAGGGGGAAAAAATCCCAGAGAAGGCTTTAAACCATGTCTTAACTTTACTGTAAAACATGCCCTAACTTTTCTTTGTTTATTTTTTGCCATTTGGTTTAGACTAGATATGTATTTAAATGAGGTACATATTTAAAACCAATAACAAAAATCCAGCTGTCAGGCCTTTGTGGCCTGATTTTAAGCTAGATAATCTCTTTCTGATATCTAATGATCATTGTTAACATTCAAGCATTCTTAAATAAATCATCACTGAAAACAAACACTAGTTTGTACATACACACATACTCTCTCTTCACAAATAGGATTGATTGCACAACAAATGAAATATTTTAATTGGAATACCATCCTTCTACTTATTTGATAATTAGGTATAACATTTGAACCTTTGAATTGTACGGCAAAGATAATACTATGTTAAATGCAAAATATTATTCTGCTAGTCCTGACTGTACATTGGTGCAAGGTTTGGCTGAAATGTATTTTTTTTATTTTTTATATGGGTTTACTTGATTGCTAGGAGCTACAAAACGTAACTCCAACCTTTCTTCTTGAGAGAAAAGACACCCAAAGCTTCTTATAAATGAAACAATAGAACTTCAAGGATAGTGAAATATTTAGTTGCTGTTTATTGTGAGACTACTGTTTATTGTTACAGATTTTGAAGAAAGGTTATTTGTTTTATAGCAGCAAGCACCCTAGAGCTAACAGCACTGCTTATCTTTTTGCTCTTCTTTTTTTTTTACCCCTTTTGAAATAAGTGGCAAATATTAGCAGAGAATTTGTGCAGAGGAATGCCAGAAAATATGAGCAGGTCCTCTAACCAGAGATGGATTTTGCTGAGAAGTGCTGGATTTTGTCCTTCTATTGCGAAGTCATTCTGGGGGTTGGGCCTTCACCACCAGTGTTTGCTCAGCAAGCACGGACCCTGACCAAAGAGCAGGAATGCATGCTCCAGGCACCATCTTCCAGGCATGCTTTGGGAAAAGGACACAGGAGAACTCCTGGCCTGGGCACCTGCCCTGGACATTGGGTGGTAGACACACAGCTGCTCACAACTCCTTTACATGACACTTTTTTCCCTCCATAAGTCAGACAATGAGAAAGGAAGCTGGAGTGTTTGTTGACACTCTAGGTAAACCCTTTCCATTCTAGCTGCTGCCTAATGCAGTGATGCACTTCACTTATGAGTCCTTTCTAATGCACTTAGACACTGAGGGTTTCTGCTCATAAAGTGTTTAAATGGCTTCTGGCGGAGAATGGTCACAATAGAAAGTGCTGTAAGTGGTGTACACAGGTCTTCAGTTTTCTGCCTTCATTTTTGTACATCAGAACAGCCTTTAAATATGAAAAGTTACAAAAGAACACAAATACACTGGGACAAAAAGCATTTGTATTGTGATCTGTGACTATGTTTTTGAACATTAGACGGGTTTTTTTAAATATTATTTGGTTTAATAAACAGCTTTTGCACCTGATTTTTGACTTCCATTTGCAATAAGGTTCTTGTATGCAGGAATACATGAAGAAAGCTTTCTGCCTCTGATGCTGAGCTTTACTCCCTGCCATAGTATCCTGGCTGTCCATAGGATAGGCCAGGTGGTGTAAGGAGCCTTTGGCAGGACCAATGGGCCTGTGAAGCCCTTAGGATTCAATCCCTGTCTTTATTCATTCTTCTGTTATTAAATATCAAAGATACGGGTCAAGGTTTGCTTCTTGCCTTGTGTTTGATCACATCAAACAAAATTCAATTAATTATGACCTTAGAAACTGTTTTGGGGTATCAGACCTCAGGACAATTTTTCTGAAGCTGTACCTAAACCTCCCTCTCTTTTGTGAGATATGCCAAGCTAACATTTGGCCGGAGAGGCCAGTGCAGAGCACTTTTTGCAGCTGATCTCAATGCAAGAGCAGAAATTGGCTGGATCCCACATTAATGTGGTTTCCCACTTTGAACCACATCAAAGGAAAATGCTAATTCCCTGAGAGAAGGCAGGATGTTTAGGTACTTCACTGGTGCTGTTTTCAAATCAGTTAATTTAATGAAACTAGACAGAAGGAAAATTGGCTTATGATTGTGCCTTTGGAAAGGGATAAATAAAAAGCTTTGCACCAAAATATCTTCCCTGAAGATGCAACACTGATCTGAATATCACAAACCAGCAGATTGAAATTTGAACTGAATCTGTTTGCACTGAAAAGAAATACAGTATTTTCCTTCCTTAGGAAGAAGTAATTACTGTAATACACACCATTGCTGCATAAATCAAGGTTTTGACTTAGAAAAAGTAAACAAGGGAGGGGAGGGGAGGGGAGGGGAGAGGAGGGGAGGAGAGGAGAGGAGAGGAGAGGAGAGGAGAGGAGAGGAGAGGCTCAAAATGCTTACAAATGTATCTTTTCTCCCTACATTTAGATGCAAATTAAAAAAAAATAAATTAAAAACTCCCAGCTCTTTGCTGAAGATTTTAAATTCACTTGATATGTACTTTCCAGAAATCAGACTAATGTAACTCCACCAGAACAATACAAGAGAACCTATAAAAAAGGCCCTAAGCTGTCACCTGCTAAAAATGAATGGTCCAAGTGTGTGGAGCAGCATCCATTGTTGGGGATTCCTGACTGATGAGTCTGTGCTTCCAGGGCCCTCCAGGAGCCTCCTTGCCAACTGACCAGATAATCAGAGTGGCAGGTGACAGCCCACTAGGGCTCCAGATCTTTATCTGCTGCCTGCTGATCAGCAAAACTTGATGAACCCAAGGTAATTTATTTTAAGCAAAATATTTAGTGTGTCAGAATTTTGAATTTTTTTGTGAAATTTAATTTTTTCTATAAAATTTCAACTGGCTGAAAATTTTTCTTCAGCATGTCCTCATTCTGAAGACATCATACAATCTGAATACTCTTCGACATGATTTAAATTTGCAGGACATTTTTTAGTTGTGCTTTGTTTTGTTATTTGACTGGTTTTGTGCTTTTGTTTTGTTTTGTTTTGTTTTTTTTAATTACACATTTTTACCGTATCTATCACTTTAATTGCTAATTACCTATATTGGCTAACACACTCTAGAAAATGCTTTAATTTAATATAGATAAACAGTGGGGACCCTGCAATCCATCCCTCTACAAGCACATTTTCCTATTATAAACTTGGTTTTTCTCCTATAATTAAAGGTAAAATAATTGCACTCTCACAAAAGAAAACACACATTCTTGGAAGTCTCTGCAGATATATTTTAGAGTTGACAAAAAAAGGATTATCTCTACTTCTGGAGATTGAAACGAAATATGTTGGAAATTTTTGAAACTCTTTGTAATAAACTAATGAAGTAGCATTTTGTAACCTCAATAGAACACTGACAAACATTTCTGAAAGAGACAAACCTTTCATTTTATATGAAATCCCAGCAATAACTCCATAAACTAAGTGAATTTTTGTTTCTGTCTGAATATAAAGCACGATGTACCTCTCAAAGATTTAAAATTGGAGAAACTCAACGAGGTGGCCCCATTTCTTATTTTTACCATGATGATTTTCTGAGATGAACACCTACAATTTCTTTTGCAAACATTTTGGGTGGTGCTTTGTTACACTTTCCCTGCAGCAGTAGATAAAAATGAATGCAGATCCCCCAGTGCAGATCTTGACTTCTTAGCTCCAGATGCTGATGGTGACTGGACAGGATGAAGCACGTGGGGACCAGGTGACACTTGCTCCTTCTGATGCAGAGCAAGGGCACTGACCTCTGTCAGAAAAGCAAGACAGAATTTCAGCATTCATAACATCTTAAACTGCTGCAATAAAATTTGACAGTGTTTTTCTCTCACAGCCAGAAGCTTGTTTGCACTTTCGCAATAGTTTGGTTGTACAAAAGTGCCAGAGTATTGAGCCTAAAGCTTCCTCCCTAATCACTGGCATAGGGGAAAAATCACAGACATGTCTTTCCTTGTCATCCTGGGACTAAAGAATTAGATTTTTGTTTTATTGAAAAAGCTTATACGTTTGTAAAAATTAATACTCTGTACAGGAAAATACATACATCATATAAAATTGGTTTTATTCTGTTTTTGAAATGAACCATCAATGAATTTTTGAAAAATCTGTGTGCCTCTGGATCAGCAGGTTCCATCCACAAACCTTGCTCATCTCTCCTTGGGATTTCTCATCAATTCCCTTTGAGGAGAAATTGTTTGATTGAGCTTTTTATTTCAGAACTAGGTTGTCTCACGTAATCACTCTGAATGTATTATTTCTTATTTTGTTTCACAGAATCCCAGAATTGTTAGTGCTGGAAGGGGATCTCTGGAAATCATCTTGTCCAGCCTCCATGACACAACAGGGTCACCTAGAGCATGATCCACAACAACAGGTGGATTTTGAATGTCTCCAGAAAGGGAGAATCCATGACTTCTCTGGGCAGCCTGTTCCATCCTCAGTATAAAGTTCTTATGTTGAGATGAAACTTGTGTTTGATTTTCTGAGCATTGCTACTTGTTCTATCACTGGGCACCACTAAAAAGAGTCGGGCACAATTCTCTTGGTACCCACACTGGAGATATTTACATGCATTGTAGGGGGATACAGTATGGGTAAATGAAGGTGGTGTAGAAGGTAATCTTATCCCCCAATGAGTTGCAGCTGGACCAATTACTAAAGATTAGAAGCAGGCATGATCTCAACAGGCCACACCTGTAGCTGATAAGAACACGTGGTATAAAAGAGTGGATTGGGGGGACCTGGAGTAAGAGGAGTCAGGTGGTTGCTGCAAGGATCAAGGACAGGCAGTGCATAGAGGAGCCCTAGTGATATGAAATCCTTGCACTATAATGATGTTAGAACTCATGTTAGCTAGGATGACATGCATTAAGGAGATTCCCTCTCAGCTTTCTCTTTCTGCACTAAACAGGCCCAGCTCCCTCATCAGAGGAGAAACACTTCAGACTCACAATCATCTTTGTGGGCCACCACTGGACCCTCTCCAGTAGTTCCTTGTCTTTCATGAGCTGTGGAGAATAGAACACAGTGCTGCAGATGTGGCCTCTCTATGGCCAAGAGGAGGGGGAGAACCACCTCCCTCAAACTGCTGGCCACACTCTTCCCAGTGCAGGACCCTATGCTTGCCTTTGTTGAACGCCTTCAGGGGTTTTTCTCTCCCCACCTCTCCAACCTATAAAGGTCCCACTAAATGGCAGCACCACCTTCAGGTGTTTCAGCCACTCCCTCCAGTTTTGCATCATCAGCAATATTTCTGAGGGCACATTCTATCCCTTAGACTGGGCTGTTGAAAAGAAAGTTGAATAAGGCTGGATCCAGTATTGATCCCTGGGGAATGCCACTGACTAAAAACCTCTAACTGGATTCTGCTCCACTGATTGTGATCCTCTGAGCTCTGCCATTCAGCCAGCTCTTAATCCACCTCAATGCCCACTCATGAAACCCACATTTCCCGAGTTGACCTATGGGGATGTTATGGGAGATGGTGTGAAAAGTAGAATCCAGTCCCTCAGCTTAAAGCTTGTCTGACTGAAGCAGCCAGCCTGCTGCCAAAGATTCTCTTTGCCCTTTTTAGGTGGGTGGGTCTCATCCCCATCCTAGGAGGCTGCAATCATTAAAGTACAACCCACTGCCATAAAAGCCAAAACCTTCTGGTTGGCATCAGAAATGAAGATGGATTTTGGTCTGCTTCTGCCTATGCTTCTGCCTCTGTCTCTCCCTGTTTCTCTAATCATGGATGGATGATTTCTTCAGTAGAGAAGATGACTTGAGCACTGCTGTTTTCCACCTGCCTAATCAGAGCTTTCTAGTCTTCCTTGATCCTACCCATTGTTTGCCTTGTGGTGTCATTTTTACCTAACTGAAGAAATAGTAGTGGACAATACTCTGTGCTCTCTGTAATTTGGGGCACCCTCTCAGCGTGTGATGGATTTTAACTCCCGGAGGGCAGCATTCAGCTCATGACTCTCCCTCAGGCCAGCAGGTGAGTGCCTCAGTACCCTTTAATAGAGTCACCCACTATGAGCACACAGTGTTTCCTTTCATGACAACCCCTGTGTGAGTGCAGGTTCTCCTTGTTGGCCTTGCTCATGGACGTCTAAAGCCCAAAATTACGCATTAATTATTTTTCTGCCCAAGTATATTTTATCACCTTGGTACCACGTGGGTAAGAATGTTGTTTAATTTCCAACTGGAAGGAAAAAAAAATAATTTCCTAATCACTATTATTGCAGTTTTTAAATAATTCTATTTAAATATCTTCTTGTTCTACCCCTTGGAATACCACTGACCTAAAATACTAATTCTTTACTGAATACACGACCCAAAATATTCTAGGAGGACTAAAAACCAATTTTAGTAAGCATGACTGCAGTGCCATTGATTTAAGCTAGTTATTCCTTCGTCCACTTTTGTCATGTCAGGCCACAATTAAAGCAAAATGTTTTGATTTCCTGGCAAATATAATCATGTATATATCTGTACTTGGGACTGCTAACTAAATGAAAGTTCAATTTCCAAAAATTCTGTGTTGTGAAATATAGTCCATTATTTAAAGTTCCATTGAACAGGAGAGAAATGTAGATTGATTTTTTTTCCCTGTCCTTTTCCCACAAGGTTTTAGGTTCATACATAGTTCACTGATCCTGACAAGTCTTTCTTTGGGAGGATCAGGATGGGAGGCAAGCTCTTCAGCTTTATCAGATTTCCTGTATTAAGTGTAAAGCCATAGAAAATTTTATAATTCCTTTTTTTATTAAAATGAAGTCATGCATATATCCTAGCCTGGCTAAAACACTTGGATCCTCATTACATATTCTTCTGTCTGGATTATTTTTCCTGTGTTACTTTACTACTTTTGTTCCTTTTCTCTTCATTTGCATTTACTTTGTGCAAAACTTTATTTAGACTTTATATAGACTTTATATATAGCTGCATGTCACTGCTTGATTTTAAAGTTTTCTGTCTTGATTTGAACTTTTCATTTAAAGAAATTCTGTTGATACATTTGCCCAGTGTAAGCTTAACGTGCTTAACAAGCTTTATGCACATGACCTAGGAAATAGAGTTCTTTGGTACACCTTCCAAACTCAGTGCTAAATATGTGCAAAAATGCTTTCAGTCTGAGACTAATTTCTCTTAGCACATTTGAGGGTATTCATGCCAGTGAAAAACACACGTGTTTCAGTTCCAGATAACATCGTGTCTTTCATGAAGTGCAGCTACACTGACATCTAAATGTTCTACCAGGTGAACCCATCAGCTTTATCTTGCCCAAATGTGGACTGCCCATTGAAGACACCTCTAAGATTCAGTTTCAAAGGATAAAGGATGAAATTTTTGATGATTAATTACTTTAAAAAAATCATATCCAATTAATAAAGGTCACACGAGTCCTGAAAATATCTTATTTTGTTGTTATCTTTTCTTGGGAATTTTTTAGCTAATGCAGTTGAAGAAAAACTTATTTTGGGGCATTTACTTCTGGAAAACTTCTAAAAAAGAATATTCTTCTACTGAGATCAATGGAGTTTTACTTTCATTAGGGTGAAAGAAGAATAAAACATATTAATATATACATATAATACACACATTCGCCCTTTAAGACTTAATCTTCACTGATCTAAAATTCTAATGCAATGAAGGACTTAAATGTATACCTATCAATGATCTGGTGGTTTCCTCTCTGCCTTAAAGACTGACGAAATTCATTATGCTGAAAACCAGGTCAGAAGTTCAAAGTATCAATTTCACCTTGAGGGTTTATCAGCAACTCTAATTCTGCCACTGCCTGACAGAAAAGGAGCTGGGAGTGCTGGTTGACAGGGTTGAACATGATCCAGGTGTGCCCAGGGAGGCCAAAGGCACCTGGCCTGTGTCAGCAATAGTGCACAGCAGGAGCAGGGCAGGGATTGTCCCCTGTACTCGGCACTGGTGAGGCCACACCTCAAATCCTGTGTCCAGTTTTGGGCACCTCACCACAGCAAAGGCATTGAGGGGCTGGAGTGAGTCCAGAGAGGGGCAGCAGAGCTGGGGAAGGGTCTGGAGCACAGGAGTGATGAGGAGCAGCTGGGGGAGTTTTGCCTGGAGAAAAGGAGGCAGAAGAGAAGCCTCATCACTCTCTCCAAGTGCCTGAATGGAGGCAGCCAGCTGGGGGTTGGTCTCTTCTCCCAAGTAAAAAGGAATGCATGAGAAGAAATGGTTTTGAAGGGCACCAGCGGAGGTGTGGTTTTGTGTATTAGAAAAAAATATTCACCAAATGGGTTGTCAGGCACTGGAACAGGCTGCCCAGGGAAGTGGTAGAGTCACCACCCCTGGAGATATTGAAGAAATGAAGGTGTGGCACTTAGGGACATGGTTTAGTGATGGACCTGGCAGTGCTGGGCTAATGGTAGGACTCAATTATCTCAGAGGTCTTTTCCAACCTAAACCATTCTATTATAATTGCCCTTTGTCTTAAGCAGCTGTGGCCTACATATGATGGACCCACTTTGTCTTTCATAGCATTGATTTCAGGCTGGCAGGAACTTTCCTATTGAAAGCCCTTTTCCTCTTTTAGCTTTCATAAACCCTAAACGTTTGGGGTTTTTTTTACAAGCTTAACAAAGAGAATTTACTTCTAGAAAAACAACTCCAAATTTGATTAAGATTGCTGTTGCAGTATGGGAAAAAAATCTGAAAATTATGCCAAGGTACATCTCTGAAAAAATTTCAAATATCTTGGAATCCACAGTCACATTCATTTACCATGAATAAAAGAGACTGGAAACTTTGGCTGTAATCCAAAAAAAGGGGTGCTTTGATCTGTTTTTCCACATTGGCTGAAATAGCAAAAAAAGTAAAAATGATATCTTCCAAATTTTAAACAACTTGAACACATTTCAGATTTTAATTGAATGGGTCTTTTTTATCCTTAAAAAATAAATTCCTCAAAAACAGAAGCTTGAAAAAAAAATCATATTTTTCTGATCATCTCACGGCAAATCAAACTCATCATGTTTCTCCTTTCCATTGCTAAAATTATCTTTACCATAGTCCTTGTAAACAAATGCCAAAAATCAATAATACAGGTAATCAACTGAGGTCAGTTTTCCAGCAGAAATGCCCTAACCTTACCTGTAGGTGTTTTTCTGTAAGAATTTTCTTTTTTCCCTGTCTCCATGGCACTATAAGTAAGGATGTCCTAATCAGAACTGGAGCTGTTTGATGCTACAGCAATAACAATTATCTAGCTAATAATAATTCTAAATACATGGAACATTTTTCAGAGTTAAAAAGGAGTATCAATAATAGCTGTAAAGGCATACATATGCCAAAGTAATGCCTGTGAAGAGCTATTAATTTCATTCAATTTAAAGTTTATAAAATGCACTCATTAAATTAAGATGAGGTTTTCATAGACTAGATCAACATATGAAATAATCAATATAAGTGATAAAAGAAATCTTCCCTTTTTTGAGCATTTCACTGTTTAATCTATATCAATTATCTTTGAATATTTTCTTATCTTTGTAGGAAATATTTTTATTTCTTGAAAAGACAAATTAAAATGTAAAGTTTTATGGTGTGGTCTTCAAACTTACCTTCACACCTTACAGGTCATAGTGACAGAATGGTCAATTCAATGGTTACCACATAGTAACCTCAATCTGATTCAGTGAAGCACTTGTATCTCTGTTGGTTACACATGGATGTGGTTTTGAGAATCCTGGCTTAGGTGTCCTGGCCATGACAGGAAGATTAGAAGTTGGTAGTGTTTAAGGTGCCTTCCAACCCAAACCATTCTACGAATTTAAAATTTTATGATTCTACAAAAATGTGCCCTCAAGCCACATGAAATTCTGTAATCAACCATTCCAAATTTGTATTCAGTCTTAAATGTAATGACAACTGAAGTTAAGCAAGTAAAATTAGAGGTATAATTTTATTAAAATCTGTTTGCCTTTCTGCATTGCTGCTAGGTGACAAAATTTCATTATAGTCTTTAAACCATTGAGAGTATCAAGTCCCACAATTTTTGAGGAGTGAGACCTTAAAGCAGCCTGAATCTGGAATTGTTTCTGAAGGATAATGATTCAGTTGGTAAGAAACTGGCCCAGAGCTGCGGGCCAGCTGGAGTCCACAATTTGCTTTGTAATCCAGCTTCCCCATTTTCCCAGCCTGGAGGATTACTGGAGTAGGACACCTAGGAGAGGAAATCAGGACATTTGATGGGGCAGGCACAAAACTAAGAACATAAATCATGCCCTGAGTGTCACCTGTTGAGAGTCTCCAACATCCCCCAGTGCAGACAAAGTAGTACTAGAATACATAAGTAGTACTAGACAAAGTGTAATGTACAGAGACATATAGAAAAATTAATTATTAAAAGTATTTAATTTTCACAATATTAAAAATTTATGGAATCTAAAGAAAATTAGAAAACACTATTGAAAACATACAATATGGAGCTTTCCCTTAATTAAGAAAAAAACCCCAAACCCAACTAAACAAAACCAGAACAAAACAACCAAGAAAAAAAAAAAGGTGCTATACTTCCATGTTATCTTCATCACTGACATTTCAGGTCACAACTCTGCTGAACAACATGCAGCAAAACACTTCTTTGTTTTAAGGAGGTGGTGCTGAAAGCAAAAAAACCTTCAACTTTGTTGCCTCTCTGATGCATTTTACTTCTTGTGGGCAAAGCAGAAGTGCCTTGTCCTTGAGCATCAGTATGGCCAGATTGCTGCCTGTTTGGACAGATGTACATCACCCCATATTATGCTTTACATATGCCTTCAGGCTACAGTCTAACAGTTCTGAAATGTCAGGCTTAAAGAACAAGACATTTTTTAAATTTATTATTTATTCATAAGTTAAGCCAGTTCTCTCTCCTCTTAGTTTTCCTGGATGTTGAGAAGAAGGTAGTAATATTTAACCTGGCATATTGAAAAAAGTAATCACAGGGGAACGGCATGTTTTTAAAATGAATGCTTCAAAATGCAAGCTTGGTATTAGAACTATTTAAGATTGGCATACCAGTGCATGTATGGGGGCAGCTTGTGCAAATAGAAAACAAACTACTGTGTTATTTCAACAATACAAATTGACTTGAATAAGAAAAAAATTTTAAAAAATGATATAACAGATGTTTACTGATGCAACTATAATTTTCTTCTTGAAAGGCTGGTGTATTACTGTGGAGCATTCATGTAAAGAAAACAGCAGTTCAGTTCATAAATAAATTTCCTCAGTATTATGACTGTCAGGTCAGGTCCATTACTAGAGAAAGAAACATTCTGTTTGTAATATAATCTTTCACAAATCACCATATCCATCCTGTATGAAATATAAATCTAGTTAATATTCCTGTTTGACCTCTGTTGCTTTGGGAAGAATATTTTGTCTTGAGAATGTATCACACATAAAGGGCATTTGACCTTTACCTTCTTTTTTATCCTAGAACAGAAAATTTAGAACTCATCTCATGCCCTAAAATATTTATGAATTATGTTTGTTTGGTGCTTGCATTTTCAGTCAAGATCAGGGTGCCCTTTGATTACTGATCAGACTGAGGTCTTGTGAATGGGGTCAGTGCCAAATTTTCAAAACAGAGTCAGGAGAATGCTAATGAATTGAAGACTTTCTCACCTGATAGGTGTGGCATGCCAGGTGTTTATGCTTCAGTATAGTAACTCGTTGATTCAATTATTAAAACCTTCTAGGCAGAATGCTATTAATCAATAGAATGAATTTGCTGCATGAAGGATCTTGAGGAATCTCTTGAAATCTGTTACCTGGCAAAAAACCAAAACAAAACAAAGCAAAATCAAATAAGTGTTTTAGCGGATTCGGTGAGACTCACATCTAGGATTTTGTGGGCTTGGTCTGGGGTTCATAGTTGGCAGGCTGCTGGCATACCATGATAAGATATGAGAGTACTGCTTTAGAAATGCTAATACCTGTTCTGTCTATAGGTCTTGATCAAATAATTAGCAGCTGATAACAGTTCTTAAAACTAAAAGGGAAAATTAAGGTTTCTGCTCGTATATGAAAATGTGTCTTCTCCACCCTGGCAAGGGACACATTTTGATTTTCCTTTTCCTGCCTTTAGCCCCCCTAAAACATTGACCTTTATTTTTTATGAGCTGCATGAGAAAAAAACAGTACATAAGTAACTGAACCTTGCTTTTAGGAGCTGGAAAATGTGCATCTACAAGTCCTGAACCTGAGGGATAAGCTAAATAGAGGGATAACCTGATTTTTCTTACAAATACTTAAAATGATGTGTTGTAGGGAGTAGAGACAACTGCATCAAAGCCAATTCAGTGAGGTCACCAAAATCTTGTCTTACTGTTTAAAAACAAGTCAACCAAGGGCTTGAGGAAGGTGATTCTCTCTCTCTACCCTGCTCTCATGAGACTTAACCTGGAGTATTGTCTCCAGTCCTGGGATCCACAGTGCAAGAAATATCTCACAGGCTGAAAATGTTGCTATTTCATTTATGAATATTAGACTTTTGCATTAAAAGGTGGTGGATGAATGAATGTATTATCAACATATTTAGAGTGGATAAGTATACTTTTAATTAATTATGTATGTCAAAGTACTGTTTTTAAATATTATTTGACTAACAAATTTTATAAATCACTGCATGCATGCTATGTAGAATCTTCTGCTCTTAGAAGCATGAAGAAAGCCCCTAGTTCCCTTACTACTGTGGATGTCACTGTGATCCTGGGAACTCCACCATGTGGATGATCCCAGCAGAACCCAGTCTGTTGGAGCCTTGTAAGCACATGGTATCCCCCATCTGGTGGAAAAGGTGCATGAATGCAGGATTACAGTGTGACTGCATATGCTACATGCCAAATGACATTATGGGCAAAAGAAAAAACACAATAAACATATGGGAGCCAAGACTGTTGTTAGTTCAAGTGGTATTTTAGCAGTCTGATAGTCCAAATCAATCCATTAATACAAAAAAAGCCTCACTCACCATACAGCTGAAATTGATGCACAGTAAAAAACTGGTATCAGCCCCTCCTCTCAGGTGTTGCCTTCACCCTTCATGGACTCCTCAGGGACCAAAGGTGGACCTTCATTCCTCAAAAGGGAACAGATGCTCCTGAGAATTCATCAATATCCATTAGGAGGTCTCTGATAGGTGGCATATGTGTTCTTGGGGGTGTTCTTGGGGGTGTTCCCCCCTTTCCTCAGTCCAGACTCCTCTTGGGTTTAGTTTGAACGACTTCCTTCTCACAGCCTACCTTCCTCTCAGTGGTTCCAGGTAAGGTTGAAAAGTTTCAGGGTTTCCCCCAGCATCTGCCAACACAGTCTGTCACACAGTGGTGAGCAGAGTTCTTGAGAACTTTCTTGTATTTTGCAATTATAGAGGTTAAACTAAACCAGACTGGGCAACAGTCAGCTGCCCACTAACCAGTTCCTAAAGCAAGTGAAAACCAGCTCAGGTTTTGGCAAGCTCAGACTGGTCCTGAGACCCTGCACTGTCAGGTCCATCCAAGGCCTGTGGCCTTTACCTAGCAGGAGCAAAGATGTGTTTATTGGGCTGCACCACTATTGTTTATTGCAGCAAATATTTATTTTTACATAACTGAATTTTCAGTTATGAAACATTAGACTGTGGATAGATGTTCAAATAAATAGAAAAATGCACACCAACAGGTTTTTTTTTTAATCTAAAACACTGTTTTGATGTTTATGTAATAAAGTAAGGTATGCTGAGAAATCTGATTTTTTATCTTTCCTCATTGTTGAATAGTTGTAATATTACTTATTTATGCTCCTAGAAAATGGATAAAATTTATTGCAGACTTCAGCACTGGAAAATCTTTACAGAGATGCAAAAAAGTTAGCAGTTTTAGATAAAGCAGAAACTTTTTGATGATGTGAACAGCGTGGTTGGCATAAATTTGATTTTATACTTGCATGGTCTATTTTGTTTGAGATTTACAAGTTAAGTGTTTTTAAAATTATTTCATTAACTTAGCTATGTTTGTGCTTCTTACACACTTGGAGGCTTCTACAAGTACAGTGAACTTTAGGATTAAACTAAAGTATGCTTCAAAAAAGGCTCATATAAGATTTTGAAAAAACCCTAAAATTCTCTGCAGGCAGGTTTATTTACTTACAAATGATGTTTGCCTTTCTAACATTTGCAGAGCTGCCACATTTGCCGGCATTGAGTTCAAGCAAAACCAAGGAGAGTGTCAAAGATATTACTAGCTCTAGATAGATACACTTTATTACTGTTTTTAAAAAGGCAAAAAATTGTTTGAGTTTCAAGAAATTGCAAATCTTAAAGTGAACCTTAAAATACATAAGTATTTAGAGGTTTATTTTTTCAATGAAACAAATTAATAAAATGTTAAAACTTCATATTTTATAAACAGTCCCAAGGTTGTATATTCTGTCAAAATTTCTTATACCATGGTGTTTAAATGTTATTTTTTTCTATTTTCTTTTGAAAATAAACAAGAAAACTTTTCAAGTGCATATATGGACCTACACACATGCACCAATTTCTATAGATAAAACAAGTGAAATGTTGATAAAACAACTAAAAACGCACTATAAGCATCTTTATTACTGTAAACTATTAAACAGAAGCCTTGAAATACCATAATGCATTTTGATCACTGAGACTCTGATCTAATTTGCAATAAATTGTTCAACAGAAGAAGGAATCTAGACCAGTCTCAGCTGCCAGGCCAGTGTAAAGTGGATCCACACGCAGTCTGTAGCTGCTACGGCACAAGGTGGTATAACATGATCAGACATTATCTCAGAGAGGAAAAATCAATAAATATTAGGAACCCTTAATTAATTTTAGTTAATATATGCTCAGGTATTTCTGTAATTCTTATCCTTTTGTTGCTATTAGGACTAGAAGTAAGCAACATAATTGGTTATAAACCAGATTAGAGATGTGAGAATGGCTTTCTTGGCGAATATGGATCAACAAATCAGGCATCACAGGGTAAAAATCTGGGTTAAAGCAGAATACTTTCATGACCTGAGGGAAAGTAAACTTCATAAGTCGTAATAAAACATCATATGATATCTATTACATAAACAAAAAGACAGTTTCATCATATCTGAAATTAATGTAGCACCATTATTAATCATTCAATACTTTTCACAATCAGGTTGTGTGATTTATGGAAACCATCAAGCAATGTATGAATGAGTAACAAAGTTATAATTCATGTTCATAACTTAGAAATTAGTTAAATGATTTCTAGAGGTACATGATTTATAAACCTAACATATGATTTAGCGTAGGTGTCAGTCCACTATTAAGAAAATCTGAGATATAATTTTCTGTTCTGAAAAACAGCTTTTAAAGTAATTTTTAAAATAACCATGATTACATCAGCAGTGTTAATACCACTCCATCCTAGATTGTAGACATTGTGTGCACAACTCTCATCTACATAAATTGTTCCTATTTCTAGGAGAAAAAGCCAATTTGGCGGCTGAAGGAAAACACCATACTGCGACAGTGCTGTGACAACAGTGGTGCAGTGGGCATTGAGGGAAGGGCTTGCTCCCCTTTACTCAGTGCTCCCAGTCTCTGGTCCTGCAGGGGCAATTCTGATGGACCTGGGTGAGTTCAATGGAGAGGGACCCTCAGCCAAGATGGTCAGGATTTGGGGAACCTGCTCTGTCAGGAGGGGCGTGACGGGCACACGCTGGAGAGGAGAGAGCTGGGGGTGTCTGTGGGCAGAGGTGGGAGTGCTAAGAGACACCTGCTACAGCCTCTGAGGGGATTGTCAAGGACACTGAGGTAGACCTAGTATCAAAGTGCTCAGGGGGAAAACAAGAGAAAACTAGTCACAAATACATACAGAGAAATGTCTAACAAGATATAAGGGGGAACAAAACTGAGTACTGTAAGGATATCTTGGTATTAACGCGTGTTTCTTAAGGGGTTATGGAATCTTCACCCTTGGAAATTTTCATTATTCAGAACCCTGAGCATCTTGGTGTGAATTCAGAGACATGTCTTCTTTAAGCACGGCATTGAATTAGGGAAATGCCAAGGACTCTTAAAAACCTCAGTGTGTGGCTGACCTATGATTCCATAATCTTCCCCTGTTCTGAAATGTTTCAGTGTTCAGTGTTTTTCTTTTCCTGCAGCAGAATAGAAATTAAAGTGTTTTTCCTAAAGAAGAAAATAGACCAATAGTTGGGCACCATACTGTCTCCAGGCTCTTTGGTGACCAAAGGTCTTGGGATTTTTTATGCTTGTGTTGAAAGAAGGATTGAAGTTAAAAAAGGCACTGATATTTTAATAAAGCTACGTAAATATAACAGTTTGATATTTGAAAAGCAAGCAGTGGAAAATGAAAAAAATCTTTGGTACAAACTAAAAGAATGAGAGTACAGTAACATATATATTCTTTGCTGCAACACTAGAGGTTAATCAGGTTTAAGTTACTAGAGATTATGAAAAAGAAATTATGAAGTGGGAGAGTAGACTGGACAAGGCATGGGCCAACAACAAGAATTAATTCTGCAGCTGACAGCTTTGGCTGAAATTGTGTTCTGACAAGTTCAATGAGTTATGATTACTTTTTGATTCAGCAGAAATCATCATGAAAAGATAAAGGGTTTTTACCTCAGTGTCAAAACATGTTAGAGGTCAGAAGGGCTAATTCTGAGTCTGCTTTGGATCCATCAGGATTGCCTAATACAAACAGGGAACATAAGTGTAGGTTAAGGATTTACTTATGGTTTGTAACTTGCAAACATTTCTGTCATCAGGATATGGATTTAAAGTTCAGTTTATAGTACAAGCCAACAGGAATATATGATATGGATTTATCTCCTTTTGAAGGCTAAATTGAATACTGACACAAACAGAAATAATCCATAAAAATGTTGTTCTGGAGAGGGCAGAATTGCTCTTTATCAGATTTCTAAGCTGTTATTAAGATCTGAAGCCAAGTAAATTTGACCTTTGTACCAGACAAATTGGCAGAAAATACAACAAACACTATAGCTAATAAATATATGGATAAATATAATGTATTGTGGATTCAGATGATGCATTTATTTTTCAAAAGGTTTTCAACAATTTTTTTTAATACCCTGAAAGAAAAAAAGACTGTCATGGTATAAAGGGGAAAGAGAGCTATAAAAAGGAGAGCTATATGGGAATTTTATTTTTCAAATTCTGAAAGAAAAGCAGCTAAAAGAGTAAAATCTCAGCAGACACAATGAAGAGTACTTAAAGACACTGTTCTGGAAGTTCTGAAGAATATATTCCACCTATCAAACAAAGACTTGAGGAAGTCCAGAAGGAATATGATAAGGGCAAGGGAGGTCATTAGAAGCAAAAAAGCTTTCAGAAAATCCTCTTTCTAACCAAATAAGAAAAATGGAAAAATTCATACCCTTCATCCAGAAAAAAGAAAAAACCAACAAAAAGTGATGGGAGATGTGCTGAGGTTTACAGCAGTCAGTCAGGCCAGCATGCAGCTCTCTCCATCTCAGGTGTATGGTTAAACTCTGCCTGGATTGTGCCTGAAATCACTGTCTCCTCATTGCAATGCCTTCTGAAGTCACATACTACAGCTAGTAATGGTATATTGGTGTATTAGCAAAAATGCTGAACTGTTAATTACAGTGTGCAATGTCTCTCTTAGTATCTCCCATTCTGCAAGGAGGAGTGGAAAGTGTCTTGTTCAGGTTTTCTGTTTCCTTTTTTTCAGAAGAAGTCCAGGGAACATACAGGGACTGCAGGATAATTTGGAAATTGGAAAGATAGAGATCTTCACTGACACAAGAGGGTTTGATTTGCAGCCTTAGAAGAAGCTGAGATTGATGTGAAAGCAAGGTACACAGACATTGAACAGGAAAACCATAAATTTATGTTTCTATAGCTATGAGTAAGAATATGCCTTAGGTAAGTAAGAAACTGTATTAGATCAGATGATGAAGGGTTTTATAGTGTAGTAATGTGATTGTATAGAATGAGCTTAGAGTTTAGATGTTATAGTAGAGACATATGTGTGTACATACAATTAGACCCTATTGGACAAAAAGTATCTGCATTGCAGTAGAAAGAAATAAAGGTGATAGGTCAGAAAAGCAAAATAAACTCTGTGGCACCAGCCTGTGGGGTCAGAAAGCTATGTCTTGCCTTGTAGTGAAGAACTTGTGACCATCTTAGACTATGGCTAACTGCTTGCTGTCTTATAAATCTCACAGTCTTTGTGACTGGTGTTATCTAAGCAATAAATCGTTCTTAGTCTGACTGTGGTCCTGTCCCTTTGATTAATGCAACAACAGCCACAGATAATAAGTCATATATTTGTTTGGGTAAAACTCAAAGAAAAAATAATTAAAGAGCAGAAAATTGAAATGTTACCTATTTGGAAATAAACAGCACAGTGTTTACAAAAATAAAAATTTGCCTCAAAATTGATTGAAAGGAGTTCCTATATTCTTAAAGTCCTTTGTAGATTAATAATCTGTTAAATGTTAAAAGGGAGGAAATAATTAACAAGTATCTTGCCCACATAAAGGGCTTTGCATGAGTCTGTGGTATGAGGAGAGCTTTTTAGCATATTGATTTGGAGAAGTTTGGAAAGAGAGATAAAAAGTTTGCTGGTGATAGGAAGATATTCTGGAAAAGTTAAATCTCAAGAGTCAGATTTGATAATGCAGTATGTCTGAGAGATAAAGCGCCAGTCAGAATTCAAAGTTGATGCATGCAGCAGCAATGCAATCTGTTTGCCATTTCACTGCTGGGTGAGAAAATTGTTAAGTATTCTGAAACAGTGACAGGTTTCAAAGAAATTAGGAAGTTAGCAAAGACAAAAAAATGCAATTGCAGGTAGCTTTTTATGAAACATCATCTCCATGATTAGAAGAGACAAAAATGGAAAATAGAATTCTGAGAATTATTATATATACATAAAGAAAAATATTAGTATGACATAATACTTCTATATTTTGAATATGGTAAGCAGTTATAATTACATCATCAGAAGACTATATTTTACAATTTTGACTAAGGAAGTAAAATGATCAAACCTGTGCAAACTGATTTTACCTGGTAAAAAACACATTTCAGCCTACAGGAGACGTAATTGAATAGTGGCATGAAAGAAAAGTTGCTAAAAAGGGAAAAGGAAGAAGCTTCTCACTTTGTAAAGAAAGTTAACACCTAATGAAAGGATGTGGTGAGCATATTTAGAAAAAAAACCCTTTTTCTTTCACAGTGTGCTAATTCTGTCTTGAATCTCTCTGCTACTGTTTTGTTTCAACATCAAGGTATAAATGGGCACTGCCATTGATGGTCTGCAGAAAAGGAAGTTTATAATCTGTTATTTGACAGAAGGTAGGAAGGCGCAGCAGAAGTTACCTTGTTAGTGATCTTGTAGCAATCATGAAGAGTGATTGGATTTTAGACTAGACAAAAGTTTGGGCTAGACAGATATTATTTCTTTGGCATAAATCTGTAGCCCAAACTTCACAGAAAAACAGAGATCAAAACAAAGCTCCACAGAACAAGGACAAGTTTTCATAGAAGCTAAATGTAGTCATTTAAAAGCTACAGCATAGTTCAACTCAGGCCTCCAGTTTCTTTGTGGAGTAGTTTTGGAGAAAAACACCTCTAGGGCAGAGGAAACAATTTGACTTTACTTACTATGGCTTTGTAAAGTATAAAGAATTTGTCACTGTACCAAGTGACATCTTTGTCTCTAAACTGGAGAGACGTGGATTTGAAGAGTGGACAAAAAATCATCAGGATGGCCTCACTCCAAGGGGTGGTTAATGGCTTGATGTCCAAGTGGAAACCAGTGACAAGTGGCATTCCTCAGGTGTCAGTATTGGGACTGGCACATTGCAACATCTTTGTTGGCATCATGGACTGAGGGAACAAGTGTGCCCTGAGCACGTGTGCCGGTGACACCAAGCTGTGCCGTGCTGTCACCACCCTGCTGGAAGGGATGCCATCCAGAGGCTGGACAGCCTGGAGAGGGAATTCCTGTGAACCTCATGAAATACAACAGGGCCAAGTCTCTGCACCTGGGTCAGAGCAATCCCAAGCACAGGTATGGGCCAGGTGGGGAGCTGAATGAGGAGAAGGATTTGAGGGTGTTCATCAGCGCATAGCCCAGTGTCAATTGTCAGTAAAAGCTCACAGGCCAGAAATCCAACCTCGTCCTGGACTTCATCACAACAGTCATGACCTCCAGATCAAGGGAGGGGGCTGATCCCTCTATTCTGCTCTTGTGAGCACCCTCCTGGAGCACTGTGTGCAGGTTTTTAGGGCCTCCAACACAAGAAGGACATAGACCTGTTGGAGCAAGCCCACAGCAAGGCTTTGAGGATGATCACACCACTGGAGTACCTGTCCTGTGAGGTGAGAGGGCTGGGATTGCTCAGCCTGGAGAAGAAGATGCTCTAAGGAGACCATATAGCAGCCTTCCAACACCTAAAGGGGGCTTGCCTAAAGGCTGGAGAAGGATTTTTTGGGGGGAAATGTTGGGACAGGACAAGGGGGGATGATGTTAGGCTAAAGGAGGTTATGTTTAGACTAGATATTCGAAAGAAACTCTTTACTGTGAGGGTGGTGAGGTAGTGGAGCAGATTTCCCAGAGAGGTCCTGAGATTCCCTGGAGATGTTCGAGGTTAGGCTGGACAGGGCTTTGTTTAATGTGGTCTGGTGGGAGGTTGGAATTAGATGATCATTACAGACCTTTGCAGCACAAACCATTCTATGATCCTATGTACCTTGCAAAAGGATTAATTATTTCTTTTAGTTTCTGTCTTTCTTTTCAATTTTAAAATGCGATTGGATACGAGTTTCTAATATATGAAGTATTTAAGGTCACCTGCTATTTCTTATTTTTTTATTAATATTTATGTTCTTAGTAGGAGCCTAAGAGAATTCAAATATTAGCGCTATCTTAACATGGCCATCCTGCAATCCATGCATTTCCAGGATTTTCTCTAGTAACAGGAGATACTTATTTTCAATGCAAACACAACAAAAGAAAGCAAGATTTTCCAGACCCTGGGATTTGACTAACAATTGCTACAGTGTTCATCAAACAATAGTTGTCCATTGTTCTAAAAAGTTGTTTTTAGCATAAAGAAGTGATTGCTAAACTAAGCTACTTCCGAATGATTCATAGTAATTAATGTTGTTGAGCAGCTGAGGATGTTTCTCCAGTACTTCAGGAATTATTTTTGCATTTTCATTAGACAGGGATTGAACGGAAGACAAAACCTTTTATTAGCTTGAAACTACCATCACCATCCAGACAAGTATCTAATTTCACATAAATTATTCTTTAGCATTTGAATCTTTTTGGTTCATTTGATTTTAGTCTGATTCTGAACAGAAAATTCAGGTCCTTCAAAGTTCAATTACTTCTTTGTGTGTTATGTACTTCGTCTTAATTTAATCATAAAATAAGACATAACACCATCACTGTTTTAGAGCTAAACTGTCAGGAAGGAGTTACTTGCATGAAGACCCTTAGGCAGCTATAATCCTCACACATTTTAGGGAAATATTTGAAATAATCTACAATTCATTCTGTTTTTGAAAGGCTGGTAGAAGATTCTACCAGCCTTTCAAAAGTAGAAGATTCATCAAAACATGAGAATGAATATTGTTTTTCTTTTGTGCAGTCATGTCAAACATTGGTGATTTAAAGGCCAGTTTAGATCAAAGAAGGGATGAATGGCCCTTTTGGGACCACATTTTAGTATGACCACAATACATAGTATGTGAACTAGATTTGTTGATAGACATATTCATTTTGAAATTAAACCCTTAAATTTTCCTATTATTATACTGATGCTATTACTGACATTTTCAAGTGTAAGTCCTTGAATATTTATTGTTCAAACCAAAAATTTCACTCTCTTCTGGATTTGGTTTTGCTAAACTGTAACTCCTATATAACTGGTTTATGTTCCTAAAATATTCCTAAAAAATCTCCCAGAGTAAAAATAATTTTGAGGGTTTTTTTTAAATTTTATAGTTTTTTTCTAATTCAATGAATACCTTATCCAGCTCTTTTAATTATAATTATCAGTTTATCACTGGATTTATGGATTTATTTGGAATAGTTTCAGGCATTTTCACAAAGTGTGTGTCAGAAATTGTCACGAATGACCTTCCTTATGTTACCTTACAAAAGACAGAGCTGTTGGATTGCTTTTCTTAAGCTGTTGATCCTAGAAGCATATGGGGAAATTACACAGTACAAGCCTTATACTTCATCACCTTATCAGCATAATGAAAAAGCACATTAGGCATTCAACCAGGACTGCAACCCAACAGCACACCTTGGGTCTGCTGACGCAGCTTCTCCAGTGCAAGATGGAAGCAGAAGATCATAACTTATGTATTAAAATCAGAACCTGTTGCAGTTAGTGGAGAATAGGGAAAATATAAATGTTCTTACCAGTTTTAAGAAATGTGCTCAGCTTCAAAAGAGAAAGTTAAGGAGCATGCTAGTGAGTTGTTAGAAAGCAATTAACCATGCCAGCAGCATTTCAGGTTAAACATATTAAGAAAAGTGACTTAAAAATAGGCCCTGAGTTCAAGTTTTTAACTTGGCTATATAGTACATATGGAAAAACACAGTAGAGTATGTAGATAAAGAAAAAAACAGGCTGGGGCAGAAAAAGAAAACAGATATAGTTTTACTTTCCTGTACTGGGATGTTTGATAGGGTTTTGCTTGGTTTGGTAGCTTGCTATATCTGAAGATTTCCTCGTCTACATTAGCACAATTTTTTTAAATTTGATTGTGTAAAGGTTTTATCTTTTATTTTTAGATAGTTTTATATGTGACTCTGGATCTAAGCATAGTTTTAGTGAAGGAAAGAATCTTGCCTATCAAAATATGGGACTAACAAATTGGGAGTACCTAATAAGGTTTTTCTCCAGAGTTGGCTTTGTTTGACTTCCCCTGAAAATATCTTAGAAATATTGGAAGTTAAAATGTTCAACCTCTAAGTAATACCTCACTGATTCTCAGTAGAATCCATGAATAGCAGTCTTATACTTTTATTTAGATACTGATTTTACTTTGCATGTGTTATACAATAGGATTGCTTATACTTGTATTAATCAATGAAACAAATTCCCATAATACTTTGCTATTCAGGTTTAGGACTGGCTAAACTTATGACCTCTAGCCTAGCTGATTCTTTGGGGAACTCATTAGCCTGTGTATCTAGAAATGCCTTTTATACCAAATGAGAGTGATTTGTACATCCTGTCATTTTCCATATTCTTGTTTTAAAGTACCACCAGCAAAGCAGTTAGCAGAAAAGACTTTTGTGATTGATACTTTAAGTAAGTCACTGGTATCTCTGTTGTCAAAGATTAAGCAGGTGGGAATTATGCAAATCTGTGGAAATTGGTGAACTGTAGGCATCACAGAGGGTATAAACTTGAGTAGCTAATTGCACATTATGGACTTACTGTATTTTTGCTGTCATATTGTAGGGGGAAAGAAAGCAGAAGAGCAAAGTAACACATTTATCTACTGGTTAATTAGTGTCTTGATCAATAAATTGGTTGAGCTGAATGTGAAAGGTTCTTGAAACATTACTAACTCAATTATACTGAACAGTCAAGGTTTAAAAATCTGTTTGCCATTTATTTTTTATATTTAGACACTAAATAAAAAACATCAGGAAATTATGCAGCACCTGAGGGATACCAGAACAAATTCAATGATGCTGTATTTCACTTTGCTAAAAGTCAGCAAGATCCAGTAAATTCAGTAAGGTTAATGGATTTGAACTTGAGTAGGAAGGAAAGTAGAAAGAAATATTTTAATTTATGGTCAAGGAAGTAATAAAACCACAGAAACCTGTCATAAAAGAATGTGTCCATTTTATTCTACTTAATATGATAAAACAAATTACCATAATAAATTATGTAAGAAAGAAATTCTGTCTTGCTGAAATTAAAGTGAGTGTTGCCCTCTACTGAGGACAAAATTTTATTCCTAAGAAGAGTTAATGCTTGTGAACCTGTTTATCTACTTTGCAAATCAAAAGTAGATGTGTAAAGTGATGTGTAGTGTAGATGTGTAAAAAGTAGATGTTTACTGCTCCTTTAAGAGTCCTTTGAGGCTGTTTTCAGGCTAATGAGAAGTCACCCTCTCCTAATTTGATTAACACCCAAAAGCACAGACCTCCCTTTTTTCCAACTCCCTAATTCTAATGAATTTGAAGGGTAGATTGCTTTAAGTTCTACTTTCTAGGTATAATGAGAAATGACAGAAATTCAATTATGTGCCCAATTATATACCCCATCTTTTTTGTTGTTTATCATTAAAATTACTATTTTAGAGCATTCTGTTGTACAAATACTAGTGCTATTGCTACTATTGCCACCACTCCAATTGCTAAACAGCAAAGATAATAAGCTTAAATTTAAGAAACTCAGAACTGTAAAGAACAGAAGACATACACCACTATATATCCTCTCAAAAAATATTTTCTAGCTTTTGATCACTGGCTTTTTTAATTACATTGAGACACCAGACTCCCACTGGAAAACTGAGTATTAGACATGTTAATTGTGTCTACTAGATTTTTCAAGATAAAAAAAGCTCAGCAAAGCCATGAACTTTTTCACTCCTCACTTTGCTTAGAAGAAGAAGAAGCAGAATTTACAACACACTGATGTTGCTGTAGCCATAATACATATAAAAAAATAGATTGGTATAAAAAATACTCAGACTCAAAACCAGCACTGGAAACCTCCTGTTAATGATGATGCAGAATGTTACATATCCAAGAACAATGCACAGGGCCAGCTGAGACTTCTGTGGCTGATAAATAAGATTGTGCCTGTGCCAGGGCCTGTGGTACAGGCTGAGGAGCTGAAAAGTGGGAGAAATAACTGCGTGCTGCATGTGCTGTAAGAGGCACTTTGGAGCCTGCACCTTCTGTGGGGGATCCTGGGAATGTGACTCACCAGCCCCTGCATCAGTCTGCTCTGAAAGACCACTCAGTGTGTGTAAATCAAAAAAAATGCTTTGACACCCTCGAAACCAGTCGGGCCTTAAAGGCCAGCTTTAAAGAAAAAAAAAAAGGGTTTGAGTCCATTTGCCAGTATTTAATATGTTGAAGTTCTGGAGACTAGACAAGGTCTGTACTTCCCACTGAATCAACAGTTCTTTCCCTTTCTCTTCTGCTCAGTCATGAATGATTGATTATTTAAAGTAAAAAAATATAGGTTATAGAATTGTGCTATCAGTACTTGAAATAATTTTTAAAAAAGTAATTTAACATCCTTGTGTTTTCTACTCTATTCAAAATAAAAAAATCTGATGTGGCATTAATTCATCTATGGTTAAAAAAATATTTTTTTTTCCTTAACAAAGAAATTGGCAAAACTTTATCAATCTGAGACTAAATTCTTGGGTTTATAACATGTATGACCACATCAGGATAAAGCTTAGTGAAGCTTGCTCACTCAGAAGAAAACAAAACTCTTGACATTAATACAAGAAGGAAGGTGAAAGGTAAACTGAATTGTCTATATATTGTAGAGATTGGAAAAAAGAGATCCAGTCATCACTTTCAAATTAATATTCTACCAAGTGCAGGTAGCTTTCTGAATACTAAACAGATACCACACTACCCATAAGAAACCCCTGTATGAAAAGTAACCCCATAGGAAACTTAATTGTCAATGCTCAAAATTAAATGTTGATTCTATTAGAAATCCAAAAAATTGTGTAAACCATAATAAAAAGCATTAGTGGTGAGCCTATAAAGTAATGTTATCTAAGATTGCCTGGCATATGTGTATGACTTTTCATTTGAAGGTGGCAGCAGTGTAAATTTTTAAGATATTCCCCTTTGAGCCAGAAATCTAACCACTAGATACATGATGGTCCTCAATGTGTTGGAAATAGTACTGGGACAGGGTGGGTGAGAAGATTGTTAAACTCTGACATCTCCCTTCCTGCACACCACGGAGATCCAAAATCGAAAAGGTAAAAGTGAAGTTATCTGGAATTATAGTGGGATGTGAGGTACTTGTGTTAAGCCACCACTGATTTCAGAAAATGTATTTGTAAAAAAATAACCTGTTAAACCACCAAAGCCTAATATTTTTTTGGATATGAAGAAGAAGAATCATAGAAGCCAGATTTAGTAAATAAATTCTCAGCCCTGGAAATACTTGTTTCAAACCACTCAGAACAAGTAGTCACAGGATCACGTGTCAGGGCCAGCCTACTTTTGGGCACTCAGGGCAGTGTCCAGCTGAGTTTTGCATATCTTCAAGGTGAAAACTACACAGAATCTCTGAGCTTCTTCCACCATTTGACATCCTACAGAATGAAAAATATTCTTCTCTATGCCAGGGCATAATTTCAACTTTCAACTTATGTCCATTGCTTCTTTTCCTTTCCTTGTGTATCTCTGAAAAATTTGATTCCAACATCTCCTTTTTTTTGAGTAGCTGTAGATACATATTAGAAAACCAAAAGTCAAAGAACAACAAACCAAACAGAGAAGGAAATTAAAAAGACCACAAACAAAACCCACCCTATTTAGGGATTGGATGATACTCTTTGTGCCTATCTCAGCTTGTGATTCCATCACTAAATTCTTCATATTGGCTAAGGGCTCAGGCAAGCACAGAGACAGTACAAAGCAGAGCACTTTTATTAAGACCTCTTCTCTGTGTTCTGCCTCTTTCCCTTTTCCTTTCTTTTTCTCACATTTTATCATATGTCTGTGTCACCTGCAGGGGCTTGGCTTTATTTCTAAATCACTGTTCCAGAGAAAAAATGAGAGATAGACTGCATTTTGTTGTCCTCATGGTAATAATCCTTCAATGAGAGACTGTGAGCAGCTTTTCTGGGCAAAACAGATGTCTTGAATGAGTTGCCAGATGGAAAAAAAAAAAAAAGAAATAAAAAGAGACATATGTTCTGCATGTAATACAAACTAGAATTTGTAGTATGATAATACACAAATCTTTCATATTGAAGACTGTAAAACTTCTATTTATTCATATAGCAGGTCTAACTATAATATCAGTGATTGGTATTATCTCCAGTTAAAATACCCATCTACTTCATGCAAGGAGACTGCCCACTAATCCTGCTTTACCTCTTAAATATTTTAGCATGTAAAAAAAAGGAAACTGAGAAATTGAGAAATATCCTTCCCTTCCCTTCCCTTCCCTTCCCTTCCCTTCCCTTCCCTTCCCTTCCCTTCCCTTCCCTTCCCTTCCCTTCCCTTCCCTTCCCTTCCCTTCCCTTCCCTTCCCTTCCCTTCCCTTCCCTTCCCTTCCCTTCCCTTCCCTTCCCTTCCCTTCCCTTCCCTTCCCTTCCCTTCCCTTCCCTTCCCTTCCCTTCCCTTCCCTTCCCTTCCCTTCCCTTCCCTTCCCTTCCCTTCCCTTCCCTTCCCTTCCCTTCCCTTCCCTTCCCTTCCCTTCCCTTCCCTTCCCCATGACACGACATGACATGACATAACACAACACAACACAACACAACACAGCACAACACAACACAACACAACACAACATAACATAACATAACATAACATAACATAACATAACATAACATAACATAACATAACATAACATAACAATGCCTTGTTTTGTAGGAGGTTTTTGTGGAGTTTCCAGTCCTATTTTTAAACCTTATCAGTAGACCCATCAATAACTGTGTGGGTCTTTCTGATTTATTCCAAGGACCAAATTTCCTTTGAGAAAATCAGGAACTTGAATATCTTAGTATAAGATGCATAAGCCCTGATTTGCAACAGCTATTTATATTGGTGTGCTGGAAGGAGTGAGCACTGATAGTTTGTGTTGTAGAAAAAACCAGAACAACTAGGGTTTTATCTTTTCTATTTTCTCCTGAAACCTATGAATGAAAATTAAAAAAATAAAAGAGTTACACATATAAAATTTCTCCATAAAGATTAATCTGTCCAAAAGAAAGAAATTTTGTGGCCCACAGTAGAATTGCCTACAATAAATTCTAAATGATCATTATAAATTTACTCTCACAGATATTTTACAATGTTCAAAGTGAGCAATGGGCCTCAGAGTCCTGACGACAATATAAGCACTAATTGAAAGGCAATTTACAATTACATAACAATATTTAATTGGATCATAGGTAGGGAGAGAGAACTCAGAATTTCCTTCTATAATGGTCTGTCAGCAGAAGACACCTTTTGAATTTTATCAGGTAATCAATTTAGCGGGAAACATTCAGGATGCTGAAAATGCTGGTTGGAAATGTGTTTTCTGTAACATCATTTCCACCAAACAAAATAATAAATCATTTAGATACGCTCAAATTCTGATCTTCATTTGGGATTGTTATTGCAATATGCAACTGGTAGAATATAGAGCCATATGATTGCATCCATATGTTTATGAGGAACATTTTCATTTACTCAGTATAAAACTATATAACCATTCTATACCTACTGTTAACATTCTTCAAATGTTAGCAACACTACTTCCTTATTTCTGTATTGCTTTAGTTTCTACCTTGTCATTATAAATTCATTAGTGATGACAAAAAAAGAAGAAAAAAATAAATTTAAAAAAATATCAGGCCTATATCATGGTTTACATAGAGAGCCTTTTGCACATTGCTTCTTCTGAGCTGAGTAATATTACAGTAGAAGCAGATTTTTCTCTCAATGTTTCTTGAGGCAAATCAGTGTTCTGAATAAGAGAAATGGATGGTTTTGATCTAAGAAAATAGAACTGTTTTACAGAGAGAGGATGAGTATCTCAATAACTGTGAAGGAATAGCTGTAGAGCAAAGGGCAAGATCCTCCCATCATTTGAAGCCTTTGGGGAATATCATTCTCACTTAGATGAGCTCTTTGGACAAGCTCTACAGCAAATTTGGGAATGAAAAAAAAAGGAAAATATTTTACTGCCAAGAAAAGGTCAGGATGTTTTATACAGTAGCAGTAAAGGATGCATTCTATGTTTCAAAGCACAATTATTTTTAGTTCAAGGTGTGATATGTCAGGTTCATATCATCTTTTCTCACTCTGACTATTTTATTGTACCAGAAACAAGCAAGACATCTCTGCTGTTCTCCTAATTATTGACAAGTTTTATTTCATTTGATTTCAGCAGTATTACTCTATTTTGGTTCTTTTGGGAGACCAAACATGCACATCCTAATGACAGGACTTTGGGGGCTTTTCTTGAAATAGCCACTCTACCCCTTTTCAGCTTACATGATATTTCATATATTTTGAATGTATCACTCAGAAATAAAATTTAGTGATAAATGAAGACAAATTATATCACTCTACATACACCACCATGCTGTAAATTATTATACTGTACCTTGAACACCTTCTTGCAAAACTAACAGACTGATAAAATAATATGGAATGCAAAAGACATTTGTATTCCACAAGAAAAATAATCTATGAATGGTAACTGTAATAAGAGTGAGGTGTTGGGGTTTTTTAATTGTGTTTATGCATATTGAAAACTGTAACAGATTCTCTACATTACAGGAAAGCAGCTTTTGACTTAGAATTGTTCATATTCTTTTATGCTTTTCATGGTTTTTATTATTTTACCATAGCAAATACTTTAAAAAATTAATGGAGCAGGAGGAAGGATTTTTATAGTTAATCTGGAGACAATGATGTGTTTTGAAGAAAGTGGAGCAGCTATTTTTAGATCTGAATTTAACTAATTCAATGATAGGAAAGACCTGGTTGAGATTTGAACGTAGAAGGTAGTTTCAGTGCATGTCATCACAAAAAAAACAGAGAACAGCCTTCCAAGAACAGAAAAAGTGTGAGAAAAGCATTGATTGAAAACTGGGCTTCCAATGAACAGACTTTAGCAAATTCAGGTGTAGAGAGCAATCTAAGGAAGATATTGCAGTATAATTAATGTCTAAAACAGACTCTTCAGAGTGCAGCACTAAAGTAGCCTGGTGTCAGGGAAAGGCAGAAAGACAGAGAGACTCCTGCAGCAGAAAGGAATTTCAGGATGCTGGAAACTGGTACATGCCTAAGAATAATTTTGCAAAAGAATAGAACAAATTTATAGAGATAAAATTGGAAAGAGTTGGGAGCAAAATTACTTAAAAAAACTAGCAAGACATGTAAAAAGCACCAAAGAATAAGTTCTGTAAGTGCATCAGAAATAAGAAAAATTCAGTGCTTATTTCTAAGCAGAGCACAGAACTGTGCTTTAAGCCTGCATGAGCATGCATTTCTATAGACATATTAGTACAAGGATCAAATTTTTTCACTAGCAAATCAGAAGTTTTCAGATGAAAAATCTCAGAGGGGATTTGAAGCTGTATTCTTTTTACTGTTATAGACCTAGCAGTTTAGTGAGAATATTAAATAAAAGACTTAAAACTGAGGCAAATTAGAGAAGGATGAAGGGAGGAGTGGCTTTCCCAAACAGTGAAACAATTCCTCAGACTATATGATTTAATAATTCCTATATTAAAAAAGAGACATAAAGCATAATTGAGGAACACTAAAGTGTAAAAGGTGATGTGAATATAAACACTTAAAAATATCTGCATCTATCACATTAAGATTGCAGTTTGTCAGTGCAATTGGTGCAGCAGAGGATGAAAACCTCATTTCCCCACAAAAACCCCTCTACCTTCCATGTATCCATAACACTCATAACGCTGCTGTGACTCTTGGGGATGGTTCTGTGCAGAGCCAGGAGCTGGATTCAGGGATCCTCGAGGGTCCCTTCCGGCTCAGTGGATTCTGTGATTCTGTGATTTTGTGATTATCCATGTAATTGCCTAATCCTATCCTGAATCTTGCCAGACATTGTTGCTTATTCCTTGTTATTTTTATCTTTGGAATTTCTTGTTTTTGGTAATGTCATTGGAAGTAAAGCACAGATCCAAAGATGAACTGTTGAAACTCTGTGTTTCAGCTTGCAATGCCCTGCTCTGTGTCTGATATTAGGGTCCAGCTGCATAGTTCACAATTGGGATTTCATGTCATCATTCACTTATAGATTGGCTTAAAGATAAGGGGAAAAATGTTGTGGATCTTGTTCCACTTCCTTTCAGAAAACAGACCCAGCTGTCACAACTTACAGTATATTGTTGTGGGGTTTTTTATGCAGATTTTTTTTTTCCTAGAGTTGGAAGCAGAAAACAGCAATAAAGATTCTTAAATCTAGTCAAGTACTACACAAAATATCTTGAATTTTGCAAATGATTTGTATGACTATGCCAATTATTTGTTGTATGGCCTAATTCAGAGAGAAAAACTCTAGCAAACTTTGCCTCTGTGAGGAGTAGAACAGAATTAAAGATTAGTAGGAATAAGTAAAACCCTCCTCTCGACATGGGTAAAAATTAATTTAATTCTAGTTGAATTATATTAATTTTATTCACTGTGTGATGGGACTCTGAAGCTGCTATGACATTTGAGGTCAGTGCTGGTAAACAACTTGTTATTCTGAGTACAGCAAAGCTGTCATCAAAGCTTTAAAGTTAAAATGTTTTTATTTATATAGATAAACCAGATTTTTTAAAGGATTATTTCTTGATGGCCTGGAGCAATAATTAAAAAAATACTAATAGATAAGCTGTAAAATTAATGCTAACTCTGCAAAAGTAATGCTAATTCCATAGAGTATGTTGTAAGTTCTCAGAAGGAAGACGTTGCCCAGAAATCTGGCTGAGGTTGTTGGAAGGTCTCCCTGCTCTCCCAGGTCTCCCCTACATATTTGGTTCCAGGTGCAGCTCTAGCAGCAGCTTGCATGTTCCAACCCCTCTGCCTCTGCCTGCTGCATCTCAGCCCTCTCAAAGCTTTCAGGTCCAGCTTTTGCTCATCTTTCCCTCAGGGAAGGCTGAGACCACCTCCAGAGGGGAGTGCTCAGGATGGGGCAGTGGATTTCCTCCTCCACTGCTGCCCAGAGGGGCCATCACATCCTCTGAAAAGGGCACACCACCAGAAATGTGTCACCCTCCACAGTTTGCTGCTCACCCCACTTGCAAGGAGTCAGGGACTTCAGGTGATATAAACAGGGCCTCCCCTTAAAAGCAGGAGAAACAACTTCAAAGTTAAATCCACTGAGCATTACAAAAGCTCTCAGTGTTGCTGTTCAGACTTTAAAATAGATTCATAGACTGAGTCACTTCACTTTGATCTTATCTGTATTATTTCTATTACCTAGAGCAGGGTTAGGTTAGCATTTCAGTTGACAAAACCATTGTACTCTCTTTCACAAGCCCACAAATTTTACTGAGTAATTAAGGTTTGATTCTGTGAGCTGAAATAAATGAATAGCTGTAATAAGAATCCTGCTCTGCCATAGCACTGTAAGGAGAGCAGACTTCTGACAACATCTATGTTCAAGGCAAATCTCTTTCTAAAGAGGAAGCAAGGTTAGATGAAGCTCTGCTGGAAGTCCTTTTATTTGCCATGATGCCAACATCAAACTACAAAATCATTTTACTCTCATGATTAACTTTTGCAAGAGATCTACTGCTTTCCACTGAGCTGTTTTTATGTCAGTGGGGGAAAAGAGAGATGACTTTATCAGCAGAGAAGGAGATGAAGAGAATTAAAGGAAATTTGATGAGGTGCAAACAAAGTAGCAGCTTGAGCTGGAGGGTGAACTGTAAATTGTAGGATGGTAGTGAGAAAAAGAACAGTTTGCAAAATTAGCTTAATAACTGTTAAGCACCAAAGCAACGACAGGACATTTTTAAAGCTTACTTAAGCAATAAGCTGAAGCAGCGTTTAAGTCAAGACAACAAACAAAAATGTTGCAACCATAAAGTGCAATACAGTTGCTTCCTGAGATTCACCTCACGCTGCTTCAGTGCTTCAGGGTCAACTCTAGCATTGTGCCAGAGTTGTACACTTGTGATGAAAGGGATAAAAATGAAGCTTGTATATTTTAAATACCTTCACCTGGATTTTGAGTTATTAAAACATGATTGGAAACAAATTGCTTGAGAATTGCAAATTGATTTTTGATTTTACTCTGTTGCAATTGTTGTTGTTGAGGTTTTTTTGTTGCTGTTGTTTATTTTGTTTGTTTTATGTTGGCTTTTATTTTTTGCCAGAACATTAATTTTCATAGCTTAAATAGTTGATTTTTCTTGGTTTGAGTAGCTACCAAAGTAAAACAACATTTGAGTTTGGCTAGACTGGCACAGAAAAGTGTAACTATTTTTAAAGATGAAAAGTATTTTCTACTTGTTTGTCAATAAAACTTTTTTTCCAAGTAAGTCTCAGTCTAGAACAGTACACCGTCTTAAAACTTACTCTTTTTTCTCTTTACTGCAGAATGGTTGACATCATTATGTGCTGTTATCTTCCTATTTATTAAAAAAAAGACCCAGCATGCTAACATCCTTATACTTACAGTCACTCTTATGTGTAACATGTGGGGTTTTAGAAGTGACCAAATATGCACAAGTTTTGATCCAAAGTGCTTTATTTTGAAATCAGCTGCATATTAGGCCCATACTGATATTGGGGTGATAACCTGTTTCCCCCTGAAAAGAAAGAAAAGAGAGAAAAGCAAGAAAAGGAGAGAAAAGAAACTGCAAGGTCAAGGATGCCTTTAAAATGTAGTGGATTTGAACTTCTTTTAATGCTCTTTGAAAGCTGAATGTTTGAACTTGAAAATCTGGAAAAAGAGCAAGGACTGGTACTAGTGAGAGGGAACCTTCTTCAGGAATGGAATATATGTGATGTCTGTGAGGAGCAGAAACTACAGAACTGTCACGTTTGTGGTGTTTCAGCACACCAATATTCAAAAGATTCAGTTTTATTACATTTGAAAAGGCTCACATGGATACACAAAGCTCTAGTTGAATAGATAATCTCATTTAAACATGAAAAATGTCCAATTTTTGTTCAAATGTGTGCCCTGTTTCAAAGATGTTGCTTCCCTTTTCCAAAAAAAACCCCATGAAATCATCTGTTGTAAGTGGGCTATAATCTTTCTAATGTGTTCCAGCTCCACAAACATCAGAAGAAACTTTGCAAAATATTCAGATTCCTATTCAACATCTCATCTCAATCTTTAACTATAAACTACTATGTGTTTTTAACTATAAACTACTATGTGTTTTTTATTATAATTTTTCCAGAAATGGTGGAGTATACCTACTTTAAAAAAGATATTCCATATTTTCAAATTGCAAATAACAGAAACTATGGCAGAAATACAAGCTTTAAACTTTATTTAAGCAATTAAATACCAATATATATTAAAAAAAACAAACATAAAGGAGACAAGAAAAAAATCAGAAATTCTACATATGAGACTGAAAATAGTGCAAAAGTAACCTTTAATTTCTTCACCTAATTCTTTTTATACAGGAACTTAAGAACGAATTTTAGCCTTTCCATGAAAGGAAAATTTATATAAAAGATTGTAAAGCCTACCCTTAAGACTTTACAGCTCCTTGAACCTTAGTAAAAATTAATAATAATTGATATTTTTTCACATTCCCAGATTATTTTACCTTCACAAGATATGTTAAATATTTTTCAGTTTTTGTCAATTGCTCTCACTTTTTCACATATATAATATATAGAATAATAGATTGAATATTATGGATGCTTTGGAGAGTAAATACACTGGTGTATAAATGAACGTGTGGAGTGAGGTACACTAAAACCATGAAGGCAATGTAATTGGAAAATATAATGAATATTGTACACAGTTTAAAGCCCGGGGAATTTAGAGATGTTATGATTTGCAGAACAATTTTTTACACAATAAATTAACAGTTGAATTAGACAGAATATGGGTTTTTTGTCATTTTTCTTCCTTAGTGCAAGGATCTGGATAAGTCTGAATGTTGTTTGATGATAAGTCATGTGAGTCCAGCTCAGAGAAGATGCCACAATTTCCACAGGAGAAAAGCAAAAATTAAGAAGCTGAAAGATCTTGCAAAAGACCCTCAACAGCTCTTTTCCTTTAAACTGTATCAAGAGGAGCAGTAATGATGGTGCTGCCCAGGAGTCCCAAACTCAGGACAGTCAGATGCAGCTCTCAGGAACAGCTGCAGTGTAGCAGCAGTTACAGCTCTGTCCAATGGCACTGGCAATTCCTGAGAAAACTTACAGGGCAGCAAGAGCTTCAACTCCATTCCCCATCCTACAGACGGCACAGAAGAGGCTCATCTTTGCATCTTCCTTAGAGATCTTTGCAGCTTCTCACTCTTCCTAACTTGGACCCTAAACTTTTCCCCGTTCTCACCTTTTTTCTGTACCACCATCTCAACCTGCCCTTCTAATTACAGACCCTCTCACAATTACTAGCTTCATAATTCATGCCTCCTGTAATATTGTTTTTGATGGGATGCACAGGCAAGGGAGAAAATACAGAATTCAGTTCTCAACACTTCAGAGAAGTTTTCAAGATGTGGGTATCTATTTTATTTCCTAGTTTGAGACAATGCTTCACTAGCCAAATTTAGGAAGTGCATTAACCTGGTGTAATGCTGAGGGACTTGTGTTCCCTGTCAACATGATCCCATAACATTGTGCTGAAAACCATTCAAGATTTATTGAGAAAGAAAAGAGAGAAAAAGGTATGATTTCTTGGTCTAGCACTAAAGGCACTCAGCCTTGAGGGGGCAATTTTAACTGTAATTGCTGCTCACAGGGTTGCATTTTATTCAGAGACTGAATAATTGAAATAGAGACAGAGCTTTAGAGAAAAAGGGCCAGAATTTCCTCCTCACAGAGAAGGCAGTGAAAAAGTAAAACTTTTCCTCTGTCTCTGTACACTCTGTAACATCAAATTTGTCCTTGCGCAGCGGCGCAGCTCAGAGAACTTCACTGTAATGTATATATTGATGATAGGGTGCTTTTGAGAGAGATGTGGATTGAATCTCTGATAGGTTTTTGATTGAACTGAACTCATACTTCCAGACAAATTCTCTGAGGTATTGCATAAAAGATAGATGGTGGCATTTTGACACACTTTTTAGAAAAAATTAGCAACCACAGCTGCCTTTTCCAGGATTTGTTTAACAGTTTCAGCTCTCACCAGGCTGAGCTTCTTGAGATGCTTCAGCATAAGAATGACACATTTTAAAACTTACACTAGCCTATACAGGAAATACAGATTGACTTTTTCAGTACTTCTGCACAGGCAGAGGGGCAACCTCAAGACATAAAGAGAAGTTTAAAGTCTGATCTTGGATTCTTTGAATAAGTTGTACTAAATTCCACTTAATTCCTGGTTTGTAGAAGAGAAAAACAGATGTAAAAAAGTATTTAGAAGTCTAATATTACTTAGGAAGTCTTATTTCCCTGTGATTTAAATTTGAATTATAGTATATTTTAGCAGGAGTAGGGACCCAAAACTTTTGGGATTTGGTTGTTTTATCCGTGGTACATAATTTTGGAAGTGCAAATAAGAAAGATTCTCTGTAAAATAACAAGGTTTCTTTGTAATTAATTACAAAAATTTGAGAAGTTTTGGGTTTAAATTCTTTCACAGATACAGGATATGATATGGAAAGGATGTTTCAATAGGTGCCAGCTTGGTTTATTCAGTCCAGGGGCTGAGAACCAGTTGAATCTTGCTGCATCTTCCCAGGAGAGTTAGCATTTGAAGACCTCGCACCAAAGCCCTGAATGCACTAACAAACAAACCTTGGAGAGGAACATATTTTACCTATACCAAAAGAATGAACACTACTGAAGGTGGGTCTTGTCTCCCAGATGAATTTCTGAAAGGTAATTTAACCTCTTTTTTGGGCTGCCTTTTGTGAAAAGCAGTTACTTCAGTCTGTCAGTGTTTTCCAGTGCTAAAGGTCCTGTGGACATATGTGGTCTGGAAAGCAACCAAACACTTCCTCCCCTCGGCACCTAGGGTGTGCAGCTAAGACAGGACTGAAACTGCTCTTTAGCAATGAATTAGAGATATGATTCAGAACAAAATGAGAAGCAGATGAGTAAGTATATGCCAATTTTTCATAGCCTTTTTTTCTGAGAACCACACTTCCAAGTGTCAAGTGGGTGAAATACATTGCTTTGAATCAAAGGGTCAAGTATTCCAACATGGGCTTCTCTTTGGAATTAATTTAGTGTAATACATGCTCTTTTCCCCTCCCCTTTTTCTAGCACTCCAGTTCCTGAAATATATATGATGATGCATGCAGCACAAATAACTGGTTACCATAGGAACAACTGTAATAGTGATCCCAAAGCAGGGTTGGCCTTTTTTTCAAGATTTTCTTTTTCCCCTTAATACCATACTTTGTATGTACATCAAGATCCTAGCCCTCTTTCATTTGCAAATCATTCTGGAAAAATGCTCCTATTTAATATGATTTGACTAAAAATTGAAAAAAATTCAGTGTGTTTGCAGCAGCCTTTTGGCCTTATGCATTTTTTTACTGATAAAGAGATGAACACTAAAGGACTTTGGCATCCATGACATTGTAAATGACAACCTTATGGTAAGCCTTACTACTTTAAACATTCTTGTGATGGCATTATTGAAGTAAGCAAAGAATTTATTATATTTTTCACTTTTTTTCCCCTGTCAAAAGTTACTCTTTTACCATATCCTGGCATACAAGTATGAGAAAATGCAGAAGTGTGTGAGCATGAAACAAGCAAAATGGCAAAAAAGGTGAATTTTCATTCTTCTAAATGTTAATGGCATTACCTGTTATCATCCAGCTCTGCACACATCAACAGAGTCATAAACTGGGTTTCAGACATGCACTAACATATTGCCACCACCCTAAGCAGAGGTTCATGGGGAAGTAATCAAGGATCAGTCTGCCTCCTTCCCTTAGTGTTCCCAGGGAAATTGAGGGAGCCCTGTTTTACAACAGCATTCAAATTTCTTGAGTATTGATGAAGGCTCTATGATTCTACAGAGAAAGGGAGTGATAGAGCAACTTGGTGGTCACTAGGCATCTGGTCAAGGTCAAAACAAGCAATCATTAACTTCCACTGCATGGTCACAAGCAATCATTAACTTCCATTAACTTCATCTCCACTTTGGGTAGTACAAATGAATGAGAGAAACACAGGGAGTCCTTGGTGAGAAAGAATTTCAGAGTAAAACAAATAAAAGCTTCTTTCTTTCATCATGCATATAACAGGGTTCAGCCTAAAAAAAAAAAAAAATTAAAAATGTATTAGGAGAAGCTGTAAAATAGCCATGCATAGAGAACGTGAGCTACATGTGATTGGAGAGATCTGCATTGCTGTCTTTGAATGCAAAAGTTCTGTGTCCCATGTTTTGCCAGGGGGCTGGGATACAGGGGTACATCCACACTGAAGCCACAGGAATTTAAATGGAGCTTTAAGTGGTCATGAGAGTGCTGTTTGTGGCAGATCTGGACAGCTTAACATGAACTCTACACTGCAGTCACCAAGATACCTGAAGCAGTGATATACAAGTTTTGAACAGTTGTAATTTTCTGACACAAACCACATTTTAGGGAAAACCCATACATCAAATCTATTCCAAAACACTCTTCTCCTGTCTAACAAAAATTAGAGCTATTATTCTGCCTCTGTAGTTTAAGAAAATGGTCACTGTTGCAAATTTTGCCTTTCAGAATGGAATGTTTTTCGCACTCTGTAGAAAAACTACATCAGCTGGAAAAATAAATCATAGTAGATGGGGGCCTTTGTTCCTTTCTGAAGTGATACCTTAGATACCTCATGTACTTGTAGGTAATTGTGAAATTTACTGAGGCTTTTCCATCCACAGTAAAAGCTACTGTAAGTTTCTTGTTACTGCAGGCTCTTGGTGTTTTTTCCCATGCTAACTATTTAATTTGGTTGCAAAACATATTCATATCATCTTTTTTTTTTTCTATTTGACATATATAATTTAATTATAGTAAACATTTGACACTAATTAGATGGTAGCTTTAGAGGACCTGATGTAATTTATTAGATTTAGACATTTAACTGCAGTGCAGTTAGTGTGTAAGCATGTTTAGGTGTATACATTTATAAACCAGCAATTAATTTACATATACTTACTGCTTCATTAATTTATGAGTCTGGATACCCAAAAATGTGAGGTGTAATATGTATTTTATTAGGCAATGAAGAGGAAAAATATTTTCATGTAAGAAAGACTAGAACCTGCAAAAATCCCAAAACATTCAAGGACAAAAAGCTGATAGATACTCTTTCCACTCCTTCTTCAGAGGATTTGCACTCTGCCATTCCTCAGAGGATGTTTCTCATGGCACAAAGATGGCATGTACTGGTTAGGTGAGGTTATTAAAGGTTGTGAGGTTACTGCTGTTTACTCACATCATCAAGTCTGTTTCTACCTCCCTCAGCACATCTGTACACAGGGTGGGGTTTTCCTAGCCCAGGGCATCAAAGTGATCCAGGTTTTTAAGTTATTATTTCAGAAGAAAGTTATGGAAAGCTGTGCCTAATTAGCAACCTCTAGCAGTGGGAGGGGAAATGACAGGCAGGGAGGTTGTGCAGAGCTGAAGCCCTTTCTGCAGGATGGTAAAACAATGAGGAGCTGCAGAGTGCCATCAGAGTCTGAGCCAGCACCCTGGCTAACTCTGCCCAAAAATTATCTCAGTGCAGGAAATTCACAATATTAACTATGTTAGCTTCTGTTTACTGTAGAAGGACTGGTTCTGCTGTTCCCTGGTAACACTGAATCACTTCGATGAATAATAGGAAAAATGTAAATAAGATATTCTCTTGGTTATATTGCAAAAGCTGAACTAATTTTTTTCCCCAAGCAGAAATTTTCCACAAAATATTCCTTTTGTTAGAAAATTTAAATTACTGCTGATGAAATTTTTTTCATGAAGCAAACAGCTTTTTTATTTTGAGAAGTAAAATATCTAATAACAAAGAAAAAATGTTTCGACTGCGACAAAATAGATATTTAATTTTTCTTTTTTTTTTTTTCATTTAAAAATGAACTTGCCAATAATGTATAAACTTCATCAAACTCAACAAGGCCAAGTGAAGATTCTTCACCTGGGTGAGGGCAATCCCAAACAGGATGGGAGAACAGTCCAGTGAGACCTTATTTTGGCTTTTTAATTCTTAAAGGGGCTTATGAGAAAGAAGAGGACAGATATTTTAGTAGAGCCTTTAGCAACAGGACAAGAAGTAATGGTTTTAACCTGAAAGAGGTGGTAGATACTCCATTCCTGAAAGCATTCCAGGCCAGGTTTAACAGGGTTCTGAGCAACCTTACCTAGTTAATGTAATTTCTTATGGCAGGGGAGGTTTGCCTAGATGACCTTTAAATGTCCCTCCCAAACCAAACCACTGTAGGAAAAATAAAAATAAATAAATTTTAACATTGCCATTGTTCTTGACTTATTAGATTTAAACTGGTCTCATGATTTTTCTAAATATCCATTTATTTTTTGAAATTTTTATTTTGTGGTGTGCAAGTCAATCATTATAAAGAAATAGAGAAGAGTAGAAGTGCATAGAATTCACATAGCAACAGGGATGGATTTTAATAGACCTGATTATGAAGTAGATGGGGGTGTGTGTGCATGTTGGTGGAGAACTGCAATTATTTTTAATTTGCAATGAAAAGCCAAGGATTTTCAAAAAGAGGAAAAAATAGACGAGCAAGATATAAAAGGAACTGAAAATGAGAGTAATAGATAAAATAAAACTCATTTGTCCCTTCTGTCCTATGCATACAGTTAACACAGATTTCTTTCCTTAGGTTTATTGCAGTGCTAATGGCTTCAGTATCTTCTTAGATAGTCATACTTTAATATTGGTTCCTAAGAAGCCTTATGTTGTAGTAACCACCTAGAGAGTAAAAAAGCTTGTTTGGGAGCCATCTGTGCTTAAAAACAAAATGTTGAACGCAGTTATTTGGAAGTAGAGTCACTGGGACTGGGAAATAAAGTAATTTCAGTATCCCTTTCAATAATATATTTGAGGATGCCAGTGTAGAGATGGAGTTTGTGTTCTGAACCCACTCCACCCTCCAAAAGAGTGGCAAACTCAAGCTTTATTGCCTTAAGAGCATGTGTGATACTGCTTAGCATTTGATTTATGCGTCTTCTGTGTTTATTTGTTTATAAAAATGCCCAGCCTCTTTGCAGTAATCCAAATCCTATGTTGTAGCAGTTTCTATAGCAACTATGCATTTATTATTGAATAAAGAAAGAATTATGTAAACCAAAGCCATAAACCATACATAAATTATCAATGCATAAATTCCTACTGTCCTGGTTTCTCAGTCCAATTCTCTACAGTTTGTATATAAGCAAGTAAGAAATATGAGAAAATGAAAAGTAGAAAGTTTCCTCAACCTTTTCTTCCATAACATTATTGAGACAACTATCTGTCTAGAAATTATGATGATATCTGATTCAAGTAATTCAGGAATCATGTGTCATTCCTTTAAAGTCATAAGTCTGGTTTTTAAAATCTTGAAATTAAAAAAACCCACTAACCCTATGAAAATGACACCACCACTCTCCCTCCCCCACATCCCCCCTCCTCCAATTTTTATTGGTTTGATTGTGGAAGCATGCTATCAATTTTGAAGCATTTTTTGAAGCGTAGTTGAGCTACCAAGACTATATTTTAAGGATGGGATCTTAGATTCTGAAATAATTTTGTAATTCTAATACTACGTCCACCTGCTGATATGCAGTAGTTCCTGAACCAGTTCTCTTAAATACTCAAAGACGTACTCAAAGATATTCACCTAAGCCTTTTTAACTATTTCTCTCTGTTAATTCCCATTATTTGGCTCTATGAGTGCAAAACAACAGCCAAAGTTTCATTTGCAGCTAGTGTAGTTGAAATTCAGGAACTCTATCCATGATTACAGCCTTTAGTTTCTAAATGCCAGCTAGAGTTAAAATCTTGGAATCTTTCAGAAGGAAGGAAGGAAGGAAGGAAGGGAGGGAGGAAGGAAGGAAGGAAAAGGAAAAGGAAAAGGAAAAGGAAAAGGAAAAGGAAAAGGAAAAGGAAAAGGAAAAGGAAAAGGAAAAGGAAAAGGAAAAGGAAAAGGAAAAGGAAAAGGAAAAGGAAAAGGAAAAGGAAAAGGAAAAGGAAAAGGAAAAGGAAAAGGAAAAGGAAAAGGAAAAGGAAAAGGAAAGGAAAGGAAAGAAAAAGGAAGGAAGAAAGGAGAAAGCTCCAAATCCTACTGCAGTAGTCAATTTTGAGAGTGAAAATGTTGAAATAAAACATTTTGACACTTTCTGGAATTAAATGTTTTGAAACTTCCATTTGAAAATATTTTAAATGTTGCTGCTGTGAATCAGAAGGAAATTGTTCTGTTAGGGAAATTTTTTGGCCAAAATTGCAAATCCATTCCTAACAGCTGCCAGACTTTCTGAGGCAGACCGCAAGATCTGAGCTCAGGGATTCTCATCCCTGTACCTCTGCTGAGCATAACTTGTCAATAAAAGCCACAACTTACTGCTCAACATTTCTGGCTTCCCATGTACTTGCTTATATAATCTTTGGCTTTGCCTGAGCAGTTTCAATCAAAAGTAGATTTTTCCAAATGAGCAACCACTTTCTAAATGTGTATAAAACCTATGCTGTTATTTTTAAAATGAAACCAAATGAATGTACATAGGACAGTAGGGTTGTCTCCATAAGTGCAATGCATCTTGATTATCAACAGGTGTAACTTACTTCATAGAGTCATACAATTACCTTCACTTGTGAAAGCAATGTATAACATATATTTATAATATTTACTATCAAAATCTTTGATTGAGAAACAGAAGTTTCTGTTTATCGCCATGGCTCATCTCATTATCTCAGTAGGGTCTTTAGTATGTTTGTTTTAAAGCACTCTTGAAGCTTTTCAAAGACAGAAGGCTAAACAAAAATCCAGACATATGCCATAATTAAAGTACAAGACGTAATTAGAAATTTTGTGAAGCAAAGGCTGTGTTAGAATCTATTTCATGCTTTCTTTTTTCTATTCAATTTCACATATTGTCTATTCAAGAAATTGATAAGAAATTCAATTCATCTCCAAGTGTTCTTGGATTCTTAAGGGTTTAAATTAATCTTCAGTGTGTATAGATAGATATATATATAAATTTAATATGCAAATGTTATACAAATACATACCTCTTTTGATGACTTTGCAAGTCTTTCAGACTGGAGCTACCAGTAAAGTCTGAAGGAATATTACAATTATTTAACTCATATTGTATTCATAGAAAATAAGAAAGACAACCAATGTTTCCAACAGAAAAATACCTTCCATTCTGCTCTCCTCCCAACAAGTACTTTGAAAATATTTTGTGTGCCAATCACTACGGAAAAAAAGTATTTTTCTGTGTAGACCAGTGAGTATGTTGGTTTGGGAATCCAAATGAAATGTGGTATCTCATAAAATATCCCTTCTTTTTAATCTTTATGATATCATGAGATAAAAAAAAAAAAGGGTTCTAACTCACTACAAAAGCAAAAATTTCAGTAAAATGTGATAAAAATAATTATTTCAGCAAAATGTGATAAAATATCTATTCTTAGGTTTCTGGGAGTACTATGATATATTGTACAATTTTCTTACAGAAAAAAACCTTTAGCACCTATTGTGGACTTTGCTAAAAATGCAAACCTTACTCTGCTGGTAATACAGAAAGTAATGATACTTTTCTTATTTTTTTTTTAATGATAACACTGTATTTTTATGGACCACACAGACTGTTTCAATACAATGCCATCCTTCAAATTTACAGTATTTCTATTTGCAAACTCAAAAGGCAGAATGGTATTTCTGTCATTGACAAAATAATTCCTTATGCCTTGTTCTTCATTGGAGAGAAATATAAAGGCATTTAAGAAACATTGCTGCTTTTTCTTTCATTGATAAATACTGAATACCCTAATTTTCTGTGCAGTACTAATAATTTCTTAATTGAAAAAGTGAGATGTGTAAGAAGTATATAGTAATCTAAGCATTTGACAGAACACTTGGTCAATCAGAAGTTCAAAACAGAAGTAAAAATACAAAAAATCATCTCCCAGTCAGCATCAAGGCCACAGTCTCTTTAATGCCATTAACAGATGTAATTCCAGTAGAAGAATAAGAGATTGGGTTTCTTGCCTTTTTCTTCAAAACAGGTTCTGGTCAGGGGGGCAGAAATGCAGTGTGTGACTGCTGATGATCCAGAATGGCATTGCAGGATGGATGCATGAATCCCTCTTTAGATCCATCCATGCTACCTGGAGATGTATCCATGTCCCAAAAACGGATTTTCAGATCATGTACTTCCTCTGGCTGGCTACCATGAGTGGGAGCTGGCAATATGGCCATGTAGCCAACTCAATATGAAAAACAGCTTCAGAGCCCAACCAAATTCACTTTAAACCTTTCTTCTCCCTTCAGTATTTCCTCTCCCACTAAATCAAGTTGTGTGCTGCAGATTATGAATTCCTAGAAACAAATGCAAGTTGCTCTTGCCTACGTGCAAACGACTTGGACTCCTGAAAACAGGAAGGAGGGCAGATAAGGAAATCTGTATGAAAGAGAATCACACAATCATGTAATGATTTGGGTTAAATGTTACCTTAAACATAATCTAGTTCCAACCCCCCTGCCATGGGCAGGGGCACTTTTCAATAGACTCAAAAGGTTGCTCAAAGACCCGCCCAGCCTTCCCTTGAAAATTCCAAGGGAGGGAACTGCCTCTGCTTCTCTGGGCAGCTTGCTTTAGTGCCTTATAGTAAATAATTACTTCCTACCACATCTGTATTTCTGGAATGACAGGGAAATCCCAACGACTAACTCTTCTGGAGGCCAATATAAACCCCCCAATATGAGGGGGAATGAGTGGCAAAAGCACCCCGTTGTGACTAGCACAGAGGTTCCACGAATCCCTGGCATAAACTAACACAGGAGAAGGTATTTCAAGGACCAAAAAAGGTACCAGTGGACTTTTGGTATATCTGTTTTGGAGACAGAGGAAAGGAAAACATTTGTCTACCTTGCTCAGGCTTTCAGAGCACCCTTCTGCTGTGTGGCTGCTGAGAGTCAAAGATCATAGGGTGCCAATCACTGCCACACTCCACTATAAAAACATGACAATTGTGTCCTGGTTTTGGCCAGGATAGAGTTAATTTTCATCCTGGTAGCTGGTCCAGTGCTGTATTTGGGACTTAGGAAGAGAATAATGCTGATAACATAGCAATGCTTTGGTTGTTGTGAACAGTGTTTACCCTAAGTCAAGGGCTTTTCATCTCCACCAGTTCACCAGCGAGGAGGCTGGGGGACACAAGGAGCTGGGATGGGACACAGCCAGGACAGCTGACCCCAGCTGGACAAAGTGACATTCCACACCATATGACATCATGCTGAAAAATAAAACTCAGGGAAGTTGACTGGCTGGATTGGTCAGAGGGTGGCGAGCAATTGCATTGTGCATCAACTGTTTTTTATATTGCTTGTCATTATTATTGCTTTCCCTTCCTTTTCTGTCCTATTAAATTTTCTGTATCCCAACTTGTGAGTTTTACCTTTTTTCCAGTTCTCTGATCCATCCTGCTGTGGAGGACTGAGTTGTATGGTGTTAGTTGCTTGCTGGGTAAAATTACCACAATAATCCTGTGTTCACTGCTGATGCTTTTTGGTTGTGTGTGTGACTAGGAAGGGCTGTTATTTATACTTCACCATGGTCATGCCATGCCCAAAAGTCAACCTGCAGAATTTCCTTTCCCTACAAATTGTAATGGTTTATGTGTTCCCTAGTAGAAGGATTTCCTCAGCAATCTGCTCTGAATGTTCCACATTTGACAGGACAATGAGTCTGAGTGAGGTGCTGCAGCTTTTCTGCTCAGGATTCATGCAAGGAGATGGTGATGATGAGAAGTCTTAAGGTCTCAGAATGAAACAATGGCACATGTGGCGCCTATAGCAGGGAGGTAAGTATCTTTCTTTGTAGAATGGTGAATTGCTGAGTTCTGACATGATTCTGCAGTAGTATGAGTCAGCACAACAGGCTCACTGATGCTCTTATGAAATTAGTGGGTGCCTGCAAATCATGGCATTGCAATATTACCAAGATATTGTCTTTCCCCATGACTAATCAGTTACAGAATTTCTGAGGTTTTCCTGGCATTTGAATTGCCTCAATGTTCTTATACATATGATAGAGTGTGTGCAGAGAAGGAAGGCATTAATAATACAATTAAAACAAAGTTCAAAGAATCATAGAACCATAGAACTATAGAATAGAATATGTTCTGAGGTAGAAGCAACCCCCAAGTATCATTAAAGTTCAAATCTGTCGCTGCACAGGACAGCCCCAAGAGCCATACCATGTACCTGAGAGCATTGTCCAGCTGCTTCTTGAGCTCTGAAAGGCTGATTCTCTGACCACTTCCCTGGGGAGCCTGTTCCAGTGCCCAACCACCCTCTGGGTGAAGTTATGGTGGCTTCTCTGATCTATGGAATCTTTAAACATGCATTTAATGGACCAGAATTCTGAAAGTCAATGAAACAAAACTGTAATAATCATCCTCTCCTCTCCTCTCCTCTCCTCTCCTCTCCTCTCCTCTCCTCTCCTCTCCTCTCCTCTCCTCTCCTCTCCTCTCCTCTCCTCTCCTCTCCTCTCCTCTCCTCTCCTCTCCTCTCCTCTCCTCTCCTCTCCTCTCCTCTCCTCTCCTCTCCTCTCCTCTCCTCTCCTCTCCTCTCCTCTCCTCTCCTCTCCTCTCCTCTCCTCTCCTCTCCTCTCCTCTCCTCTCCTCTCCTCTCCTCTCCTCTCCTCTCCTCTCCTCTCCTCTCCTCTCCTCTCCTCTCCTCTCCTCTCCTCTCCTCTCCTCTCCTCTCCTCTCCTCTCCTCTCCTCTCCTCCCTACCCTACCCTACCCTGAACTTTTCAGAAAATAGATTCAGATTCAGCACAGACATTGGGTTTTATATTAATTACTGAGCACTCACACACAGAGAGTAAAACTATTCTATGTTTGGGACCAGTTTAAGTATCTGAAGTACTAGTAAATGTCTTGGAATCACAAAACCATTCAGTTCCAAGTTTCCTCACGTATAAATTAAATTATTATTTCCCTGTTTACTTTCAATAGTGGTGAAAATGCAGCATCACTGGCATGATTTACTCTTTTGGATAGAATGGTGAAAACAGCTTAGTTTTCCTAGATATAGTTGATATTTCTTGTGTTTCAGAATTAATTTTAGTAAGAGGAAGGGTTCATGGTTTAGTGATTATATTTAAAGTATTCAAGATGGTTTCAATGAGAGCAAACAAGTGTGTTTTCTTCTTTGTTTACTTTTGTTTTTCACCTTGAAAGGAATGGAGAGGCTGAATATATGAATACCATCTGGGAGTAAAGCATTCAAATAACTCAGTCTTATGAAATGTTCTGTATTTTTCCATGCATTCATTCAATGATTAAAATCAATCCTTCTATTCTATGAATGGCTTTCTATGTGACAGTACTGTAAGTTTCAATTTTATTAACAATGTCTGCTTATCTTAATAACATACCCGTAGCTTGAACCTGGGTCTATTAAAAACAGACATTTCAGGGACTGACTACACTTATCAACATTTGTAACATCAATTTCTATTTTTATTTTTATTTTCAGGCAGTAACTAGCCTCAAAATTGTTTGTGCAAGCTGTAATCCACTGATTCCTAATATGACTTACTACATTGAGCTGTGCAGAAGCTCAGAATAACCTTTATGTGCTATTTTACAAGTATTTTCATAATGGTTTTAGAACAATCATGGCTTCTATACTTTGGAAAGACTTCATCTCTGGTTTAATTTTCTTTAATTTTCCTTTAATGAAAAGCAGATTGAAAGAAAAAAAGTACTGTAAAAGTAAAATTATTGGCTCATTACGGGTGTTATCATAATTTGAAATACACCAACAAATTAAACAGAACCTAATCTTACATATTTTAATAGGTAGTCCTTATGTTAGAGAAGCCAAGGTGGATGCATGACCAGGCTCAAAGAGTGATGGTGAGTGGAATTACATCCAGCTGTGCCCAGTCTCCAGTGATGTTTCCCAGGGCTCAGTGTTGGGAAAAGTCCTGCTTAATATCTTTATTGATGATCTGCACAAGGGTATCAGTAGCACCTTGCATTCCAAGCTAGGCAGAATGCTGACCTGCTGGAGGGTGTGAGGGCTCTACAGAGGGATCTGGGTGGGCTGCACTGATGGGCTGAGGCAAATTGCATGAGCTCCAGCAAGGTAAAGGGCTGGGCTCTGCCCTTGGGTCACAACCACCCCAGGAAATGCCCCAGATTTGGGAAGAGTAGCTGGAAAGGTGACTAGCAGAAAATCACCTGGAGATGTTGATGACAGTAAGCTGAACATGATCCAGGTGTGCCCAAGGAGGCCAAAGGCACCTGGCCTGTGTCAGCAATAGTGCAGCAGCAGGAGCAGGGCAGGGATTGTCCCCTGTACTCGGCACTGGTGAGGCCACACCTCAAATCCTGTGTCCAGTTTTGGGCACCTCACCACAGCAAAGGCATTGAGGGGCTGGAGTGAGTCCAGAGAGGGGCAGCAGAGCTGGGGAAGGGTCTGGAGCACAGGTCTGACAAGGAGCAGCTGAGGAAATTGGAAGTGTACAGCATGGAGAAAAAGAGGCTCAGCAAGGACATTACTGTTCTCTCCAACTGCCCAAAAAGGTGTTGTGGGGAGGGGATTTTCAGTCTCTTCTTCACAATAGCAAGTGAAGGACAAGAGGAAATGGCCTCAAGTTTCACCAGTCCCTAGCTCCACTTTCCAGTAGAATACATAAACCTGTGGAAGAAAGTAGTGAAATGTACATCACACACTGAGAATACCAGAAGTAGATCTATGTTGGAAGAGCATGAATATATTGGACAGCAACCAAGAATATGAGTTCAAGGTTGACTGTACGGCACTCCACAGTACATAAGACCTGAGAGTAATCTTTGCTCTTTTGTTACTGGACATAAATTGGCATTTACTGTACTGTTAATATGCTTTGGTCATGGCCTGGGCTGTGTCTCATCCAACAGTAGAGTGCTTGCACTTAGGCATGTAAGCAGTGCTGTAATACAAAACAGATGTATATTCATAACAAAATAAATAGGTTGAAAATATGCTTAGACCTCTGAAGCATAGATTTTGCTGCAGTTCATATTTTTAGCTAAATGCATTACTTTCTTTTAAAATGAAAAATTTCTCCAGGAACATTTGTAAGTTTGCTGTCAGGTCAGATTGAAATCTGTTACTGGATAGATTTGCCTTCTGCATTCTATTACAATAAGGAGTACAAATCACAAAGCTTTTAACTGTATCTGTTTTATTTGCATATAGAGTCTGAATCTCAAGCATGCTACCTTAACAGAATTCCTTTGAGGCACTTTAATCAACGTAAAATTAAAGCTAGTTATGGTAATTAAATCTTCTGAAAGTAAAAGGTGACTGGAATAGTACTCAGCTTTAGCACAAGCCAAAAAAATAAAAAGGGAACATACTAACATCTTCTTCATTAGTTTGGTATTAGTACAATACCCTCCTAATATCTCTACTGAAACTTGAATTTTAAATGAAAGTTAGAATTTTCCTTTCATTGCCTGGTGTGTGACATTAGAATTAAATGAAAAAATATGGAGGTAACTACAGTGTCACTGTTGGTCTCTCTCTTTTACTCAGCTCTTTTTCAACTTATAAAACATTACTCTCCGTCCATAAAACATTAAATGGTGAGATTTCATGTGTGGTCCTTTGGTTTAATCTTCAAGTAGTTTCAGCTAAATCAGGCATTGAGGGGATGGTCTTCTACTGATGCTGCTGTACTCTGATCTAGTTAATGATGTGACCAGACTCCCAGCAATCCTCCTTGCTCAAATCTCAAATCTCCTGTTTCTCAGTTCTGTGTCATAAATTTGTAGTTACAAAAAAATGCCATTTAACTTTTCTCTGAGCAGATCTGTGTCTGCTGATCTCCTGCTCCAATACTGAGAGAAATACTAATAAATCTGCACTTCAGCACTCACTAAAACAGATCAATTTGGTAAGCACCAGCATGGAAGCAAATAGGCCCTTTATAGCTATTAATAAAGGAGGATAATTGCTGGCATTAGTCACAGCATTTAATTTCACTGAAGTACTAGCTGGCTGTCCTCAAGGTGAGGATTTTCTGTGAGATATTTTCAAGTGGCTCATGTTTTATAAATAGGAAAACTTTGCTTTCAAATGATAAATACATCAATAAATGCAAGCACACCCCTCCAACAAGATATTGGAAACATTTCTGGTTTACAAAAAGCTGGAAATCTGGAAGATAGTAAAGACTAACATTTTGAAACATGCACCACAGTACCAGTCAATGACTGAATAGGTGTGTTTTTTCTCCTCTGAGAAGCATGTGGGGGTTTGGGTAGGATTTTTTCCCTTAAAAAAAAAATTGTTAATCTGATAAGAACATAATGCTTAATTGCAAGGAGCATAAAAATGAAAGTATGAGAATCTAACTAGACAAATGAGAAACAGCTTGATGAGTCAGAAGCCCAGATTGTGTGTCATGATGATAGACACGTACCTCTATTCTCACTGAAGTTTGCTGCTGCCATTGCAAAGAGAACTGCTCCTGGCACTACTCCTCTTCCTTACCGAAGACATAATCCCTGTTTAAATTACTTCATGACACTGGAAGATCTGCTTTCTACACTGCCAAACTGTGTTATATCCAACTGATCATGTGGATATAGGAAACTGTGGGTATGGCCAGTACATGATGGGAGATAATTGAGGAATTTTTGGTTACTAACCAGACAAATAAAAGGACTCATAGCCAAATGACTGGTGAAGGTATCATCACCAAAACAGAAAGAATGGATGTGTCTGAGCATTTTTCCTGCTGAAACTGAAATGGTGGCTTGCAGGAAAAAAACCCAACCAAAGATGCTCACTGTTGAAGGGGTATGAAGAGATTAAAAACTATCACAACTTCTGCATGCATAGCAACTTTAAAGTGGCAGCATATTACTTTGTGATTTGGGGTGCCAGAGCTTGTATAAATGTTCCAGCTGGGGCTGAGATCCTCATTCACCTCCCTTATTCATACCTTCAATTTGTAAGTGTCCCAGTATGCTCTCATCCTATCTTTGACTTAAAATGAGATTTTTCTCTTCTTCCTCCTCAAACCCTCCCAAATTCTTCAGTATTAAGCACCCCCACTAACAAAGTACCTCCATTCTCTCTTAGTCTTCAAAATCACAGATTCAAAGATAGTAAAAATAGACATATCCTTCATTTATCTGGAAGAGTTTCACAGCAAAGTCAGATCAGGTGTATCAGAAATTACAGAAGCACTCAGGTGTAGGTCTCAAAGGGTCACCAAGCATTGATATCCTGTTGTTAGGGTCTATAACTTAAGTTGTCTTTAATATATCCCATAAAGGAAACATATATACTGAGTTTTAGGTTTTCCTCCTAGGAAGCTTATCAAAGGGACCTTAATTACCATTTAATATTATCTTGTTTTCCAAAAGATGGATTAGTATCTATGTGGGCCCCATTCAAGTCTGGTCAGATCTAAGCAGTATTTGCTAAGGTTTATGAGACTTCTGGGGAAATACAGGTCAACAATGTCAAATAGGATCCAGTCAAATGTGATCCAGATACTGAGCTCATGCAGACACTATTGTTAATTCAGGAGATACTGGAAGCTTAGAGCAATAAAGAAAAGGTTTGGACTTTGCAGGTTGTTCTCTTGGCAAGAAATACTGTGGTACTACTAGCAAAATGACCCTATCTTTGAACTACTTCAAATACCTTTCACTTAAACAGAAATCTGAAAGAGTATAAACTCAAACTACTTTAGTTTCTTGGACCACTGAATCCAGTCCTAGAGTTTTAATTTAGTATATGTAAAAGATACAAGGAGTTTCACTGATTTTAACAATAATGTGATTTTTGTGGTGTAAGTCATTGAAGCAGAAATCCAGATTGCTTTGTGTGGAAGTAATCTTGCTCCCTAACAATAAAATATAAATGGAACTGTTTATAAATTCATGTGTTTGACAGAATTCCTTATCTAAACTATCAGAGAATTTTGGAGGCAATACAATGTATTTATATTAAAAATTCCCATGCTGTGTCAATTTTATATAGAAGCTCCCTTTATATCTGAAAGTACAAAGGACTCCATGAATAAAACATTTCAATTACTCAAAAAAAGAGTTATAAATTTTCACTATTTGTTTAATTTGAATAACATGTTATTCAAGATGACAACCTGCAAAATCACAAACACTTTGTGCTAAACTTATTCCATTTATTTAACAGTTAAAGTTATTGATCAGAATAGTACCCATAGAAGCTGATTCAGTTTTTCTGTCTATGTCCATTTTTTGATAGTCACATAATAGATGTTCACCTTACTATAGTAATTGGAAAGGTTTTGTGCCATTAGAAAAAATCATTACTTCTGTACTTTTGTGCAGTATATATAAGTGTATATATATACACATATATAAAAGGCATTGCTGGCACCATAATTTGCTATGATTTGGCCATCATATACTCACTTAATAGGAATCAAATCTTTACACCTCCCTTTTCTGCCTAAACACCAGGAATTATCATAAGGAATATTGTGCTGTTATAGGGAATGCATTGTTCCAAAGGTATTAATGAGAGCACTGTTAAATTACTTTCTAAGATCTCTGTAGGAGAGTGAGCACAAATAATTTTTCTATCACTTGTTTTCAGCTCTGATAAAGTGAGCAGTTCTTACCCAATTCCCTAGGTTGATGCAGAACCCCTGCAAGATCTCTAGCAAAAAAATTCCATAGGAAAAAGGCACTCATAGTGGATTTTAACTGAAATCCCTGTTTCAGGTGTCTGAGGTAAAAAGTCTTATCTGGGAAATAAACAAGTTCAGCTGCTGACTTGGCTTAGTGTGCAAAACCAAATAGCCTCTGCCAAAAAAGGTAAAGTGGCTATGATGCTCCAGACCTAAATTAAGAGTTGCTGAGTGGCACGTAAATTAATGGTTTATTAAAAAGAAAATCTGGTAGGCACTGTGTTGTCTTTGTGATTTTATATATAACAGCAAGAGCGCTATCTGTATCAACAAATTTATACCTTCTGTAAAAAAAGTGATATAAAAAAAGATCCTAATCTCAGAGACATAGCTTTGTCTCAAGCTCTTTTCAGTCAGGTGCAATGTCCTGAATCTGAGACATTAGTTAGAAAACTGAAGCATTACCAACAAAAAAACTTTACATTAGACATGCTTAAGGTAATACTAGATGTCTCTTGTGTAGCTTTCGTTTCATATAGAGACTTAGCTCTTCTCTAGGTGGATAGGTTTTGGTGCATGATTTTCAGTCTTTTGACACAGTGAATGTCTAGCAGCCTTTATACATGGACATTTGCTGCACTGCAGTTTTGCTTCATACTTTTATTTTGTGCATTCTTACAATGTACTTTTCAAATTCTTAGAATGTATTTTGGAGGACATTGGAAGCCCTGCAAAGTGTGTAACAGCAGTCAGATGAAAGTACTGAACTCTTGGTTGAGAAATAATAACAATTGTCTGTTTCCAAGGCTGAGCGTGTATGGATCTACCCTTTCTGTTAGGGAAGGTTAAATCTATTGAATTGCTCACTGCTTTCTATTAGTGAATCCAGGAAAGAAACTCTGCCAGGTTCTCCCATGGGAACCTTTGTATACATTTTGCTTGTGTATCAATTTCTCATCTTCCTCTGTGACCTCTCTCTCTCTTAAAAACATAAAATTCACTTTTTACCTGGCATTCATTGCATCTGGATTAATATAATTAATATCTTCTATTTATTTGTTTATTTTAATATATGCTAAATGAAAATCATCAATTCCCATGTCAAATCCCCCTTAGCAATTCTGCTGTTGACCAGCTGGGAGGAGTGGCCAGTGCCTCAGAGTGTTGTGGAGCCTTTCAGAAGCACCTTGGCAGTACTTGTGATTTACAATCTGGTCATGTGCACTGCACTCATGGGATGTGAGCATTGTTCCTGAGCCACCTTGCAGCCCAGTGCCCCTTTGGCTTCCTTCTTCTGCCCTTTGCAAGGCAGCCCCATCCCATGGACGTGGGGTAGAGACACAACCCAAGGCTCTAGGGGATGGTTGGCTATGTCCTTTGTCTTTGGAAGATCTAGCACAATCTTGGGAACAGCTGTATCCTAATAGAAACCAAGAGTTGTCTCGGAGATCCTGTGTTGCTAATGATGTTTCCTGATGTTCCTTGCCCAGCCTGTCATAACTGTTTCCTGTGGGATCAGAGATAAGACATTAAGTATGCTTCTTCCACCTGAAAGATAACACAACCCCTACACCTGAACCAAGACAATGTCATAATTCAAGGTACAATACCTAGCATTGCCTCTTACTAGCACAAGTGCACAGAAAATAGAAACTGCATAAAAACAAACGTGCATGTTTATATGTTTTGAAACTTCACTGATAAAGTGGGAAATGTCAATGTATAATGACTTCAATGCATAATAACTTAATCCAAAGCACTACTGAATGTTGACTCTCTTGGATATTTTCACCACATGTCTTTTATCTAACAGATAAACAAGTAATATCCCCAGTCAATGAAGATGGCTGTTTAAAGCTCTCTAATGATGAATTCAAATACCAAGTTATGAGCTGCAGAGGGAGAAATTCAATTGTTGTAACTAGGCAGTTATATAACTTGACCTGCAGGTGAAAAACAATTTGAATGTATCGAGGCAGATTAGAAAATTTGTTCTGTACTTTGATATAAGCCATGAGCAGCTATTTTTCAAGAAAAAGGACTTGAAAAAAAACTTAAGTAGAACAAAAGAAATGTTTTAAATTAGTATCAATAATTTAAACAAAGGAAATAGTTTGAAGATTACCATAAATGGCAAAAGTAATTAAAATATTTACCACACCCCTTTCAATTGATATAGGTATGAAATTAAAATATTTTAAAATTTAATTTTCTGCCTCTTTAATGTGTATAGCTGTTTACCACTACTGAATTCTTATAATACGACAGCACTGGATGTATTTGCAAGCAGTTTAGTGGTAGTAAACCAGCTTTCAGCACTGCTTCCTTTTGGTTTATTATTTTTTATAATTAAATTATCAACATTCACAGATTATAAAAAAATTAAAATATTTAAATGCATCAGTGTTCCTAAAATAAATATTTTTATGATTTACCCATAAATCATTTTGCATAATGTTAGAATGTCATATAGTAGTTCTTCACCATGGAAGAATGTGTCACTGTCCATTTTTATATTCATATGAGCAAAAACTTGTGCTGGAGCTAAAACATCTCCTTTAGAAAAAAACCTATTTATGATTTCAATACTTAGAATTATGAGTGACTTTCACAGAATTTTGTTTATTGTTTTTCAGTTAACCAACACTGTTGAAATCAAATATTGCTCTGTCCTCCAACTTGTTTTTTTCTCAGTTGAAATTTCACTCAACAAAAGTTAGTTATTGCTTTGGTCAATTAAAGTCTTGTCAATTGTTAGATGTTCTATCCCCCTAGATATGCCTAAAATTGTAATCAAATCCCCTTTCAACTGTCTATTAAAACTATTGTAGCTCTTCTCTGAACCCTCCACAGCCCTTCAGCACCCTTTAGAAGGGTGCAAATGAAACTCCATCTCAGAAGGCATGGCCTCAGAACCAGTTCTATATCCATTATTGCAATCTGCAAAATGCTGTGTGAGTGGGGCTGAGTGGGGATCCCATACTTAGTTGCAAGCAGAGACTTACAACAACCTTTAAATATCAGTATTTTCCAAAATAATATAAATTCTGGATAAATTATACAATCCTTTCTGTACCTGCAAGGCCCAGCAGTTGGGTGCACTAAAGCATAGCCTTCAATGAAACAAATATCAACAAGGCAAGACAGAGCTGTATCTCAGTGTGTTTTTCAGCACTGCTGCTTTTATGTCTTGAAGATGCTGGGTGAGAGCAACAGGTGCAGCTAAAACTAACATTTCCACAGGAAAAATCAAGACCTCAGCTAAATAACAATGTAGGTATCAAACAGACTTATAACTTCTAGGTGTAACTTTGAAAGAGGTTTCTTGTAATTTCAACATAGTCCTCATAGGAAAACATTTTTTATTTCAGAATAAAACAAGCCGAGTATTTTGATTTAACTTCTGTAGCATGCCTGTGAAATCAAAGTACTTCTTGGTAACCATAAACTTCTATAAATGGCATATTAAATATAGTAAATAGTAAATATCTCAAATAGTAAACATGTCTGCTTAGTTTTAGGTAATCAAATAGCACTAGAAATATTCATGTGTCACATTTCTAGGCATAGTCAATGTCAGATACCTTTGAAATTTTCCAAAATTAATTTCAAAAGCTGTCTCTCAATTGCCAAAAAATATAAGCTGTTCTGTGCTTGTATAACATACATTTCAGTATTACTAGTATTGCTTTATATTTTGAGGCAGTGAGTCTATTTTTGACATTTAGGTAAAGATTATAATTGTGACATGAGAAATTCTCAAAACGACATTTAAAAGAGGGAAAAAAAGCATCAGAGGGCATCTGAAGGGTCATTTGATCACCAGTCTGTGTAAGCAGAAAGAAGCTTTTTAACAATGTTGTGATGTGAGTGGTTCCATTTGTCTTCAAGAGCATGGGAAAGAGTAGACCAAACCTATTGTGTTGCCCTAAAAAGCTGTTAACTTGTTAAAAATATTTTTAACACCTGCATCTACTTTATAGACTGTTTTATGATTACTAGTAGTTTTGGAAAACCCATTGTTAATCTCAAACGAAGTAAGGGGCATGACAAGACACATCAGTGCTTAAATTATTATAATTAAAGTCAAAGGATAAATAACAGAGGAAAATGAAGTATTAAGAATGTTGACAACTGGAGTCAGGCAATGGATACTTCTCATAAAAAGAGCAGCATGAACTAAAATCTGTCTAATTTAAATCTTAAAATTAAGTACCTTGTTGGTAGTAATCTTTTGTGGTTTGGTTGTGTATTGTACATATCAATACAGATCCTTGACATTAAGTAGATGCTATTGTTACACATGGTATGGGAAATTTAAAAAAAAAAATTAAATAAATAAAAACCAACACAAACCCAAACAACCAAAACAAATACCTTATTTCAATAAAGTAAGTGCTTTGATATTTAAAGGGATTCTGGAGGTGTGGTGGTCTGGATTCTTTTCAACAGCCTATACTTAGGTGCTTGTATCTTCTAATCAAATTATGTTAGTGGAATTAGTTATAGACCAGAATATGGTCTATTTCACCTTCTTCTAGGAATTATGTAATAGCTACCATATGATGCCAGTTGATGGTGATATTCCTGCCAGATGGACAGATACCCTTCCACTGTTGCTACACTTGCTTGTACTAATTCCCCTTAAGGGTTAATTATAAAAAGGGTTTATTGCTGATGCTACCACAAAAATTGAACTTTTTAAAAAAATATCTGTTTAAAAGGATACACAATGAAGAAAAAAATAACAGGTAATTTAAAAATCTGCTGATTTAACCAAATGATGCCTCCCTTGCCACACTTTTAATTGAAGAAGTCAAAGACCTCGAGGTTTTTTCTCTGCTTCGTTTCCTTCTCATTTTTTCTGCATAGGGGAAAAAAATTTGGAAAGAGAACATGCTTCATAGATCTCAGCATAGATATAGAGTACATAAAAGAGACTTTCAAGGGCAGGTTCTTTGCCAAATAGCATCCTTTGCAAAACCAACAGCATTTTATCTTTTCTGAACTTACAATGCTAATTTGACCCCCAACTTCCCTTTCTAACTCTTTCAAAGAGAATTCTGTAACCACAAGAAAGCCAGAAGTGTCACAGGGTTTTTAGTGCTGTAACAGAAAATGTAGAGCAGTAATGAGAAAGATGAATTAATTTTAAGAGTGTGAAAATTTATATTCACAGTAGAAAAAATGTTCTGGGGCAAAGACAATTAAAATCCATGTTGTTTATCTTTTCATTTGAATTTAATGACAATGCAGCTGGTTTAAACTTTTCTAGAGGACAAATTTTGGGTATAAATAGTATCCACAGTATAGGAGTCCTGTTAGAGAGCAGTCAGAATATTCAAGGGCAGCTGAATGTGAAAAAGAGCAAATTTCCTGAAAGTGAAAAATAACCTTGAGAATGCATGGAGTACAACAATCAGAATGCAGTGCACTTCCATGTGTGCTGCAGAATAAGCCCAACTGCAAACATATTCTTTTGAAACACAAAATTAAATAATGAAGAAGCTAGTCCAAAATACTGACATCAAATGAAAGGCTCCTTTTGGCATTTGGGCAATTCTGTTCTCAACCATGCAACACTGGTATTGTCTTTGCCAAATCCAGGATTTTAATAAAAATATTCATAGCATTACAAGCAGTAGAAATGTGTCAGAAATTACACAAACATTCCAAATGAACTAGAAACCTTATGAGATTAATCTGTTTGCGGGGTTGTTTTTGGTTTATTTTTTAAATAAATAAGAATTACCATCATCCTTAGTAAATAATTCTTCTATTTGACACCTTCCAACTCAGCCCAAACATGTAAATGCTTATTCCTATTTTGATAACATATTGCTGCAAGATGAATCCTCATATACTACTGCATGCAATATCAGCAGATGTTATGAATGGTAAGATAACACTTTTCTTATTTTTTTAAGTAAAAGATAGACATGTAAAGTCCAGGACTGATTTGATGAGCTCCTTTAAGGGGGCTTAGGTTTTTTATACCCAGAGGCAGCACAATGTTTTTAGGAGGTTGCACAACAAACTTTTAGTCACAAACTTTGGAAAACAAAGGGTACTTGGCAAATTTTAAAGCACCATTCAATCGAAATAAAGGCATTGACTTAGCAAACTCTAACTATCCAACTTTTAGTTACCCAGACTTTAAAAAAAAATTAGGAGAAAAAAAACAGAGAAAGCTGACAGAGAACAATTAAAACTCCTTGCTCAAATTCCAGGTTAATCTAGCTACTTGCTGAGATTATATAAATATACATGTGAGACAAAGCTGCACACAATATAGTGAATACTTTATTAGGTTAAGAATTAATAATGACAAACGTGGTTCCTTTGCAGAGGAGTAGTAATCATGAATCTAAACCAATGTCACTGAGAAGACTGTCAGCATGGACAGATCAGGAGAATTAATTGCCTTTAATGAGTGTAAACTTACACTCATCATCATATAAACAGTGAGAAATACAAATACATGCAACCTTGAGAACACTGAAAATAATTTTATAAGGTAAATACAAAAGGTGACTGCAAAGAATGGAAATTAACTAGCAACTTCATGAATACTGGAAAATAACCCTGTGGAATAGCAAGGATGACAAATGAGGTGCATTATTCCTAGCTACCATCGTTCCTGAAGATCTAGTAATGAAACATATATCTTTGATTATTTTAATGAATCTGAAGAATTTCTACTTCCAAAGTTTCCCAGGGTGTGTGGGGGTGGGAATTAAATAGTGGATTATTGTAAGTATTTATGACTAATTATGATTCTACAAAAAAATTCTTTCTTCGCTAAGAATAAACCTCATGCTATGTGTCTAAAATTTTTCTATCCTATACAATAGTCATGGAGGTAGAAAACTTGAAGGTAGGTTAGATAAACTACCATGACCAATACCTTGATAATCTTTACTAGTATAAATCAACCTAACTGTCATGGAAGGAAAGATCAATCCACATAAATTCATTCTCTTCCTACATAAATAATGTTCTTAAATGAAGTTATTTGCTTCTCTACTTCTTAATAAAATTAGTTACAGTAGAGCACAGGCTAGCTCTAAAAGTGGAGTAACAATTCTAAAATTGCAGCTAATGTTTCTTAAGCATATTCTCTCTATATTTTGATTTTATGCCTGTAAAGACACTAGTCCTACAAGCACTAGTTGCTTAAACAATTACTTTAATTCCTTCTCCATGCTAAAGAAACCCTGTTGCAATTAGTTCTGAATTGTTGTGGTTTAATGCCAGTGGGCAGCTCTGACCCGTGAAGCCTCTTACTGACTTTGCTACAGTGAAATGGGGAGACAACTAGAAGGGTAAAAGTTTTGTGGATTGGGTTAGAGAAAGCTTAATAGGCAAGGCAAAATCTGCATGCTCTATCAAAGCAAAAGAAGGAATTAATTCACCCTTCCCAGGGCAGGCAGGTGTTCAGTCCTCTCCAGGAAAGCAGGGCTCCATCACAATTATCGGTGACTTGGGAAGCCAAACACCATCACTCCGAACATCCCTTGCTTCCGTCATCTTCCCTCTGTTCGTGTGCTGAGCAAGACTCCAGACAGCGCAGCATATATCCCTGTGGTCAGCTGGGCTCAGCTGCCCCAGCTGTGCTCCCTCCTCACTTCTTGTGGTGATGGTGTGAAGACAGAAAAGGCCTGGAAGCTGTGCAAGCCCCGCTCAGCAATGACAGAGACATCGCCGTGTTATCAGCACTGGCTTGGCCACAAATCCAAAATGTGGCACCACATGGTCTGGTGCATGGCAAATAACTCAGCCAAAACCTGCACATAAGGAAATTTCTGGGTTTCTGTATGGAATACCAAGCACTGGAACAGACACACTCCCAGTGGAATTGATATGGGCACATCTGTGTGAAATGACTGAAATGTAATTGTTTAGTGAAAGACCACGAAGTGATGCAGCTTTTTGATTAGCAGCTTTGCTAACAGGAAAGAGTATTAGCAAACCTGAAAAGAAAGATACACCTGGTCTTGTGAGAATTTAAAAATATAGATTATGAGCAATGTTTTTTCTCTAATAATAAATTATTTATAATTTCATGAGAGAAAAAAAGTAATGCAGTGGAAATTTTCAGAAACTACAGAAATTTAATTGTCTTTTCCTGGTATTCCTTGTTATTATACATATCTGACAACTCTCTGCTACTTCAAGGTTAACAAATCTAAATACATACTTGAAACCATATTTTCATTAAATATTTTATATACTGGCTCCTAACAAATTTATAGAGTAAATTAGTTACATTTCCAAGTATTTAATAAGGAAAAACACCTCTATATTTCAGCAGATAAGTTTCAAAGACAATACTCACTTCCAAGAGAAGTTAAGTGGGAATGATATGAGAATTGATGTCCATGTCACTTAGAACCAGGACTTTGCAATGTCTTCAAGGAAACACCAGAATGCAAACAAAACATGGATAATTTAATAGGAAAATAAAAGAAAGAAAATGGGGGTTACCTGCTTTTTAAATACAAAATGAAGACACACATTTTGTAATGGAGGACACAAAACTGACACCAAAGATAGTGATAAGCATCAGCACTTTATCATTCCCCAGTACAACCTTTTATAGCCTGTGTCTCACATGCAAAACACCTGTGTGCTCTTTTGTGAGTGGTCACTGCACATCAGCATTCCACCCTTCTCCTGCAGTGCTGCTCACCTGTTTTACACAGCTGCAACTTATCAGGGGTGTGATTGCCTGCAGGACTGTCTCTATTCTCTGACCATCCATTCCCCCACAATTTAGAATCTATGAAGTGGTGAGGTTCTTTTTTTCATTTTTATGTAGTGTAATTTTGACCACTACTGTTGGAGTTTTCACTTCACAATATTGTCTTCAGAACATATATTTCTTGAGTTCGTTTCTTATTTTTAGCAACTTGACTCTAAGATAAGCAATTACAGTTAAACTCTTCACCAGCTGCTCACATAACAGTATTTTTTTTAGAAATGGCCATTGTTTTATATAAGTGAGCAAGATATTCAAAAAGCAAATGACCTGTCTCTTCCCAGAATTACCATAAATCCAGATCTAACTAAATCACCATTTTACAGTCCCAATTACAGAAAATAACTTGTTATTAACATAAAATATGTTATATGAATTCTTACATTCAATTGTTTTCAGCAAAGCAAAAGAGATGTTTAAAGTTATTAATGCAGTAAATAATCTATTTAGAACAGGTTTTCTAAGTTGATTCTTTCTATCCCCTTTCCAGAATAAATGTGACTTCTATTACAATTTCACTCTGTAAAATCTTCATTAAATCAATATACACTTATAAAATTATTGTTGTTAATAACATTATTAGTTATGGTAGTAATTATAGTAATATGGTATAAAATAAAAGTGCATCTTTCTAAATGTATTCTTATGCTTTTTTGAGAGCCCTTCATTTTTTTTGTCTTAAAATGATTCTGAAATCTAACAGGCCTGTTGCCCCCTAGTTCTGTTACATAACTTTTTTTTGCATAGCTGAATGTATGACAGATGTTAACCTTAATATAACATGAAGAACTCTACTTTTTTTATTCATTAGTTTATAGCATACATCTGTAAGAGTTGCTACAAGCTTTACCAAATTGTATTTTTATTTTCTTTCTAATGAACAATTCTCTTCTAAGAGGTAGCAGAAGAAAAGATGTTAATGAGCTTTTTGCTTGTGTTTTCTGAGACTAAATGTATTTGCAGAAATCAGCAGCTCATTTCCTTAAACACAAAGATAAACCATGCATTTTACTTTGAGACTAGATTATGGCATGTGTCAGGAGAAAAATTATGAATATAACACTTCCATGAGCAGTAGAGCCAGTGATTCACTATCTAACATTCTCCTTTGGAATAAGACCTCTACTTAAAGAAATTAATAGTTCCAAATTATTGTTTAGTACAGCTTTCTTACATTAGACATTGCACATACAGGAACAAATACACATAAACTCATACTGGTGTCTGAAATACAAAACATATATAATGTATATAACCAAGGTACTTCACATTGTAAAATATAATTATTAGATAATATCCATTGCAAGTATTATATCATATCCATTGGACATATAGAAATTATATATATAAAATGATGCTTTGTTATTATTTATATTATCCCTCTGCAATTTTAAAAAGTATTCTCAAGTGTAAAATGAATGAAAATTTAAGTGACTACCTTAAATAAGCTGGCTCCTGAGATTACAAATTATCTTAAGATGGTAAAGCATGCAAAAGAACTAAAAATAATATAGGTTTTATTTTGCTTAAAATGTATCTGTAATTCATTGATTAAAGTAGAGTAATCCATATTTGGTAACATTACCCAATTACCCAAATTCTCTATTAGCACTTCTAGAAGGGTCCATAGACCAGAATTGCTGGAGATTGTTATCTTTTTTCTTATCTTTTCCACCTTAAAATTAGATGAAAGTCCCCACTGAATGCAGCATTGTACCAAAAGGATGCCGTGTCATCCTGACCTTCCCTCAGTAGGAAGTTGAATATATGTGCTCCAAATTTCCCAAGGACAGTTAGGACATGGCAGACCTGAGTCAGCTGATTTTTCACACTGAACCAAGGTTGGTGCAGGCAGCACCTGCTCGATTGCAATGCTGTCACTGAAAGTGGCATGAGAGTGTCAGCCCTTCTTATCCTAAACTTATTCCAGAATATTTCCCTTGATAAACTCATAATATTATGGAAATACCTCATCAACTTCTTTAGATAGTCATGGCGACTCATACATAGTCATTCACTGCATAATAAAAAATAAACCAGTTGCTTATGATTAATTTCAGCCTTAATTAAAATTTTAAGCTGAAAGACTTAAACCTACCAAGCGTCCAAAGTTATTTACTCCTCATAATTCATCAACCCTTGATTGACTAGTTCTCCAGTCTTATAATGGGATTGTGAAATATGCTTAAGTGAAAAGAAAAATTTAATTCTGGATAGGAAATATACTGGTAATATTGTCACAATGGTTATTTACCTACCATGGGAAAATGATAATTCCTCAAAAATGTGCAGATAAATCAATTAAAGAAATTCATATATCAATCAATCTAATGGATATTCAATAAATACATAATCGTCCTTTTTGATGAAGGACAAATACTTCAGCCCAAAGAAATATTAATTACTTTAGAACAGCGTAGTTGCACTAAGTATTGAATAAAAAACCTCATAGACTTAAATTTATGAACAATTAAGCTTCTGTGAAAAAGTTACCCATGAAGTGGAAATACTGAGGACATTTTCTCAGAAAAGACTCTCTAAAAAAAGCCGGATCATTCAGCATTTTCATGAATTTTTGCTTGTTGTTAAAATTCAAAATGGAATTCAGAGAGGAGCCACAGAGCTGAAATTAGCTGACAACCATTTGGCCCAGTATGCTTTCCCCAAATGCAATTATTATTCAGTGTTCATTTACCTAAGTGATTGAACTTGCCTGCAGCAAGGAAGGAAAGAGCACAAGGGTAGACCTCAAGCAATCATACAAACTACTTTTAAAATTAGTAGTCAGAATTACTATTCTTCAGTGACTAGAAAAGCTAGAACTCTAAATTAAAACTTTTAAATGAAGAAAGAAAAATTCCATTGAAATATACTGAGAACAATAATTTAAAATTTCTAAACCCATTTTTGACAATGCATCCACAAGATTTTTGGAGAGATCAGCTGAGTTAATTAAACCCACAGGAAAAGACAGGGACTTTTTTTCCTATTGTCTGAAACAGTTGTAACTGAACTTAAGTTGCTGCTGATAAAGTACACAGAATTCCAAATGACTCCAACTATATTAAATAAAATAATTATAAATGAATGCATAAATACACTTTCTGCTTGTGTAGAAATATTAACTCCATATTTTTTTAAATTTTGCACACATAAAAGTTTAACTTACACTTTCTTGAATCTATTTGATTTTTCTTATACAGCAACATCCTTTTTCTCACTAGCACTGATACTTTATCTTCCAAAAGAATGTTCACACATTTTGTGTTCAAAATTCATGCCTCCACTCCTGCTAATATATGATGATGGACTTAGGCTTCATGCAACTATTTACCACTAACATGAACAGTTTTTGGTAGGATATCTGAAAAGATTTTAATTAATTTTGTCTAAAAGTAGGCAAAACAGTTATTATTTTCTATTCGGTAATTTTCTATTCTAATATACATCATTCCTAACCCTATCCACCCACTTTGAATTTCCATGAGCACCCTAAAATATTAAGAATAGCACAGAAAAGATTTGGGCCTTGAATTATTTTTTTCTAGAATAAAAATTTTCATTCCAAAATATACTTTTTTCCTAGTTGGCATCATAAATCAGAATATCACTATTTCTCACAGTCAAATTCTTTTATAGAAGCTACTAGAAATCATCTAAATTATACCTGTTAATATGAAATAATTACAACTTTATGTTCAAATATTAGCTCTAAACCCAGAAAAAATAAGTGTTATTGAAACAAATTGCTAGAGCAATGGAAAATATAGCTGAACTCAACACATTCAATATAAAAGTTTAGATCTGAGAAAAAAGAGATTTTTTTTTTCTAAAACAGGTATATATTTCATCAACTATTCTTTGTTGAATTCTATCTGTAACCAATTTTTAGATGACATTCAGCTTGTATACTATAGATGATTTGAGCTTCCTCTTCAGGTGTTTCTTCAATAGTAAGAGCAAAGTGCTGTTGTAGTATTCTGCTTCTTTCTTTTCTACTAACAAGAAGTATCAGCAGCCAAAAATGGACTAATAAAAATTAGAATAATCAATTTTTCTCCCAAAATTCTCTCTTGCCTTTCTCCCTCACTGCTATTCCCTTTATCAGACCATTCACTAACTTTCCTTTCTGCTATCTTTCCCCAATATATTGATTTTTACCATCTTTAATTATTTTAAAGAAATATTGAGAAAATCATAATTGTGTTCCTGAGTTGCTGATGACATAATTTTAGATTTTAAATGAGGTAGTTGTGAGCAAAGTTGAAAGGAGAGGCTCCTTGCCATATTTAGTTCTTGCAATTATCTTTGCTTCTGTGCTCTATGAAAAGTTTTAGAACCAGGTGCAACAATACTGGGGTAAGGTCTTCTCATAAAACATTCTTTTTTTCTGAATACTACTTTCTCCTGGCATCCTTGGGCTGCTCCTGTTTCATGCATTTTGTGCAGGTTTTCTGCTCATTCAGTATAACCTCGGGCATACTGTGAAAATGAAGTTTCAGCTGAAGCTCTGCTGCTTAGGCAAATTTAAGAAGCCTCAAACTGTGAATATTCTAGCCCTCTGCTGTCTGTCATAATTTGCATCCTCAAACTCCCTCCTCAGCTAACAATTTTCCTAATACTTGTGCATACAGTAGTTATTTTTCTTTTTTTTTTTTCTGTAGCAGAATAAAGGTACTTTTGTTTGCATGTACAAGAGAAACACTCTTCTCTGTCTGACATTTAAAAAATGACCATTCTGTCATCTGCTCTGCCCATTTTCTAATTATTGATATGCAAAACATAAGACATACATTTTGCAGCTTTCCACCTGAGCTTTCCTTGTTTCCTTTTCAATCTTTCCTCTTGGATTGAAACAATTGAACTGTCATGAGCATCTGTGTGTGAAAACAAAACTATGAGGAGTTCTCTGGTTTTTCTTTCTTTCTTTTGGAAAGGTGTGCAGAAGAAGGATTTGAGAATGCTCACCTACACAAAGGGGAACACTAATTTCAAGTCTTGTTCAGCCTTTTTTAGGTTTTATGGAATACAAATTTACTTTTTGTTGTCTTGAACAGTGACTGAAATGCTTTCTAATGGAAAAACTAACTCGTACATATCCAATACTTTCAGCAATGCTGTGTGTGTGTGTATTATGTGCTCATCTAAAAATGAAGGAAAGTTTACATATAAATTTATGTGTGAGAAAGACACATCTAAACTTGTTTAATCATGGCTAAATCCACAGGGCTCAGATCTGGGGAGAAAAAAGGAAAACGGAAAAATGACAGGAAGTGGGATCTGGGGAGTTCCTAATTCTGCCACAATTCAGAACTGGAATAGGAGTTCCCGAGTTGGAATTTGTACTCCTGTCAGATAATTTCTATTACTAGATTTGGATTTTTTGTTAAGTGTAAAGTCACTTTGAAGGAGAGAAGCATGAAAAAAAAAGGATAGGCAAAGGGGAAAGACCCCTAAGAAGCAAAGGTTAAAAATGCAGTTCACATGGCAACAGAAGCATAAATACATTTATTTTTTTGTCTTATTGTATTAATTGCTGCAAATTAATTTCTACATACATACTGCTTAATGTAATATTTTGTTCTCAAATATCTGGTGGCCTGAAGCCCCTTTAAACATATCTCCAGGTTTTACATACAACCTGAAGTTAAACCTGAAGTTAACCAAACAATGGGATTATCCACTCTTAACTAAGAGCTGCTCTGATTTGGTGATGAGAGCACTGGAACTTGTGCCCGCCTTGGTGCTCACTGTGATGGGATTCCCTGTCCATGGCTGTTTCATTCACGGTACCAAATGTGCCCAAGGCTGTTCCCTGACATTGTTTTGTGTCGTGAAATGCCTCATCTTTATACTATTCACTTCCATCTTCTCCCAAACAGGTGTGTCCATCCAAGCTGCCCTGGAGTTCTATTTTTCTAAGGGCAACCTTCACACAGTGTTTCACTTCTTGTAGAATGTAATATCAATTTCAGTTTAGAATAAAAATATATTATTGTTTGCCAAATAAATGACAATCTAGGAAAGGCAGAAACAAATTGCACATTCAGTATCTGAAAGTATTGCGAGAATGAATAATGTACAGTCAGATTCTGAAATCTTAGTGCATAATGAATAAGACCCAATTCTTTTATTCACCAAGTAATGTAACTAATTTATTGGAGGTATTTTAATACATAATACTACTCAAAGTGAATGCAAGATGAAGATTTGTATGATAAATTATAAAAACATAGGTTTAGTAGCTTCTACCCTTAAAATTTGATGAATAAATTTCAGCAAGTTTGCAGATGTTACAAAATTAGATTTAGCTGGTGTGCCAGATGGTTGTCTTTCAATTCAGAGGAGCCTTGACAGGCTGGAAAAAGGGGCCAGTAGGAGCCTCCAGAACTTCAACAAAGGCACAAACCAAGTCCTGCCCCTGGAAGGAATAAAGCCAGGCACCCCTAGAGCTCGGCTGAAGAGCAGCTTTGCAGAGAAGAACCTGGGGGACACCATGGTGACCATGAGCCAGGGATGTGGCCTTGCAGCAGAGAAGGCAGCAGGATCTTCTGCCACATTGGGCAGAGGGTTACTAGCAGGCTGAGAGAGATCATCCTTCCTCCCTGTTCTACCCTGCTGGGCCATATCTGTTTCCTTCTCCTGGCTGTTCAGGATAAGGCAGGCACTGACATCATGGAACAAGCCCAGCAACTGGCCATGAGATGATTTTGCAAGATATATATTACCGACTGATTACACTTGTCTTCTTATAAATATATAATTTGCTATTCTTTTTTTTTTCAAATGCTTCCTTTAATACTAACATACTTAATTTTAAACATTTTTATAAACAGGTACATTTATCTGTGTGTGCGAATACAATTTTACGTCATACCCTGGAAAATACAAAATACTGGTTTTGATGGATTATGCCTTTTAATATGATAATTATCATGAAAACACTTAAGAAGGATCATAACAATTTCCTTCTAACAACTTTGAACAACTTTGAAGGCAAATGGAATTTTTCTCAAATTATGCCCGTTGGTATGTCTTTCTGCACATTCTTGGGAATAATTAATTTTGCTCACCAACATTGTTAGTAATAAGCCTTCTGTATATCATCAATAAGAGAGCTACATTTCCTGCTGGAAGTGATTTATGTGAAAACTCAGTCCAATTATACCACTCATCTTCCATCTAGAAATCACTTAAGTAGCTGTGTTCTGCAAGGTTAAAAATATATGCTGATTGTGCTGTATCTTTCAGATCTTTTCTGATGATAAAGAGAATATATGCAGCCAGAACAGTATATCAAAAATTAGAAATCTGCTTTCATAGGTACGCATTCATGGTTGTACAGCAACCTGCACAGTACTGGGGTTCAAGAATGGTCCCCTTACTGTAATGCACCCCAGGATTATATTAAGAAAGTGAGCACTTCCTGTAGGGAAAAAAAATGCACCTAATTACCTTCTTGCCTCTGCAATTCTCTGATTAAATTAAAAAAAAACCAAAAAACCCAAACAAATGCAAATAAGTACAAGTTCTCCAGCTCCATATGACAGACTTCTAAAATAACTTGAAAATCTGTCCTCATCTCCTGCAAGGTACTACTGGGCAAAGTCCTATAGCCCAGTTTCCTCAGTTCATCTCTCCAAAGAAATTTGTTAGTTACTTTTTTTTTCCACTGCAAAAAGTAAGTCTTGACATTAATTGTCTCAGGTTTTCATCAGCCCATTCAGTAGCTGTGCTTACAAATTTCACAACCCATCCACAGCTGAAACTCTTTTCACTTTTCCACTGTAAATCTAATAAGAGAATCAGAGGTTAAATGGCTTTCTGTACACTTACATGAGAGTGGGAAGAACATCCATTATCCAGGAGGACACTGCAATATAATCTACTCTACAGCACAGCATCCAAAACAATAATTTCATTGATTTTTGTAAATGACGTCTTAAAAAACATGTGTTCAGTTCTGCTGGTAATGTATTATCTGACTTCCTCAGATCTCCTGGTGAAGGGTGTATTGAACATTTCTCATCAGAGGGATTCATCCAGTAGTGACAAAAGTATATTACAGCAATTGAATACAAATACAACTTCAGGGCCTATGCAAATAGGTGACATTTATTGAACTTGACATGTCTAATAGCAGGAACACTTCACTGTGTTTGTTGGCCTTACAGTTATTGAAATCTTTAAAAATTAAACTTTCCATTGTCTGTTCTTATTTTATCTCTATAGTTTTAAGTGCAAACTGTAGAAACAGGGAAAACCTGCAAGGATTCTTATTAAAGAGGCTGAATGTGTCAAGCCAAGAGATCACATGAAAAAAAGAATATCCTCTGCATCTGGGTTTGTTTACAAGAGACTCCATAAGAGCAGGAAAAGAATATTAACTTAAAATGCACAAAGGGCTCTGTACACTCTCTTCATGTATGCCCTTGTGGTACATGCTAAGGCACAGAAAGCTCTCTGAATGAAAAAAAGGAGGTGCCTTAAGATCTGTCTGTTTTTATTATTTATTCTCTATTCAAATATAATGTGTTAAATATATCCCTAATAATATCACATTTGAAGAAAGTACTTAGCAAGAAACTATATGGTTATGTTGTATCTGCGTTAATTTTTGTTATTCTTCTTATGAGCAACTGCATGAGTGGATATAAGAAAAGGGCCTTCATTTCCCAGCTGCAGTCCCCGAGATTTTCCTGTGGTGCTTCATTTGTGAAAGGACACCAAGGAAAAACAGATCTAGCAGTGATGTGTTTCAAGTCTGGGATATCTTCTGGTTTGCTTTATTTTTCATTTTTCTTTGATTTTAGGTGATTCCCTGCATACTCTGGAAGATCTTTGGAGTTTGAAACGGCCGTTAAAAATTTACAGCTATTCTAAGAAGAGAGAAAAGATTGCAAGCACAATGATTTCTTCCTTTTCAGGGGCTTTGACATGGTGGCATTACCATAGCACTCCAGTGTTGACCTTCAGCTTTGAGACAACACTAAACAATTGAAATGAATCTCTTAACAAAATATATTTGTATGTACCGATTCAGTGAAGACATAATTGCATCTGTCATCTGGACAGGGGTTAATGAAAAATTTCAGGATATATACTGAGTAAATTCAATCTTTTCAAGTCAATGTAGCAAAGAAAAGTCAGAATCAAAGGCTCTGGAAGGACACTGGCAGGAAAAACTAAACTAAATTAAATTATTCTACTAAAATGTTTAATGACGCATACACTTGATTAATGAAATGTTGAACATTTATGTTGCCATATCTATGGTTAAACCAAGGAAAATATTTCTAGAATTGTGATTGTCTTCCTATGGGAGATAGGAGATAATATCTTATTGTACTGTAAGAAAAAACCCCAAATTGGTATTTTTTCAAGCAGATAATTTTACCTAGCTCACCAAAGGTTCCAGCGGTGTTTCTGTTAGCTTGTTTTAAGAACTCTGTGTGATGCAGTGTGTTTATCTCTGATGGCAAAAAGAGCCACACTAGCACTGGCTTCTCCGGAATGCCTTCTCCCTGGGACTCCAATGTGTTCCTTCACAGGATACTGTAATAGCCCTCAAAATAAACCTCTTATTGCTACAGATATCCACACCCAGACACCCATGCACACCCACACCAATGAATTGAAACAGAAAGATGGCCGTTCCATATGTCAAAAAATTAAGACATTGTGATTCTCCAAATTGCCACTCCTCAACACAGGTCCCAAAGAATAGATCTTACTTCGTGGATACTTCAGCAGCTTCCAAACCCCTCAAACTGGCAGTAACTTTTGCTTTAGTGAAGAATATTTCTCTTGTCCACAAGAGAACAGCAGTTCAGACTATCATATACACATTATCACTCTGAATGCATCCACTATACTGATGACACATCTATCATTCTCAAGAACAGAGATAATGAAAACATAAACTTCAAAGTCTCTCTTATAAAAATGTTTTCGCATCTTTGTGATACATTCACTGACATAAGCTATGGAAACATTTTGGGTTTGTTTGATTTTTTAATTCTTTTTTTTAAGCCATCATCGTAAAATGGATCTTGGCATCATATAGGGTTTTTTTTTAGTGTGGTGGGATTTGTTTTTTGATTTTTTTTTTTGTTGTTGTTGTTTTTTGTTTTTTTTTCTTATAAAGTTCTTCAGGACAATATCTTTTAAGCTGTCCTGAATTGAAAATAGTATAATGAAGGCATATAAATAATCCTGGCCTTCTTTCAGAAATACGGGTGATGTGTATTCTTGAATTTTGGGATAAGGATTTTTTTTTCCAATGAATTATTAAAGTACCCTAAATACATCACTATTTTTTAACTTTGACTTCAGTAAATTTTTAACACTATATATGATTAGTTTATCCCCCTTTTTTGTCTATTTAAATCTCCTGTTCTTAAATATACTTGTCATCTCAGGTATATAAAACAGAATGGACAGATTAAACATATAGGTCAAGTTTTCACTCTCTTTTATCTTGAAAATGTACAAAAAAAGTCTGTTACATTTCAAATTTCTAGTCCTCATGAATTTCATTACTTAGATGAATTCTAATCTGATACCACTGTAATTCCTTCAAATTACTTTTCTGTTATACCTGTCCATTCTACAGATATAGCTGGTGGAAGGAAATCTATAGGAATTTTGGGGGAGGGTTCATCTACTTGTGTAATCTTCTTTCCTCCCTGTAGAATTTTTCTCTCAGTGTTCACATATAGTTTATCTAAATCACAGTCTTAGGGTGCTTATGCATGCCAGAATTGTTGACAAAATTACCCAAAGTAATGCATGATTTCCAGAACCTCTCTGATTTTTTGTGTGTAAACATTCCTCATAGCATGTGCTAAAGTACGAATTTTACCAGAATTTTGATTTGTGAGAAAAAGCTGCTTTATTTTTTTCTGTGTTTATTTTGAACTCTTCTGTTTTAATTAATCTTCCAGTAAAATTCAATCTCACTGTAGCCTGTGTGATCTGTTTGGTTACCATTAGTGACACCTGTTTAGAATTTGACAAAAACTGCTACAAATGTGTCTCAAATCTCAGTATTGGTCTCCCTACTTTACATTTGGAAATTCTTTGTTTATAAACATTGGACTATACAGAACAATTTCAAAATTTCCTAATGTGTAGAAGATTCATCACATGTAATTATTTTGATCACATATATATTATATATACAAGATAATCTGTATGTAAGAGGAAAGTTGCAGTATCTGCTTTGCCAGATATATGATTTGCACTTAGTCCAACTTTAGGTTTTTTGAAAAAATAATAATACAAAAGAAACTGAAGCACACTTGTGAATAAGGATTGCCTTTGTGAATATTATGTTTCATAAATATTTTCACAGCTAAACAAACTATCATCTAAAATCTGAATAATGATATTTTTCTTCTCTGAGGATTTATAACCTCCAACAGTTTTACTAATTTTCTTTAACACATGATACATTTTATGAGTTTAATTAAAATGTAAATTTTCATCTTTTGTCTGGTCTTTGTGAGTAAACAGTAGACAGATTGTAAGAAAATACTGAATATTATAATATCAACTTGTAGAAATTTTTCCATTTAAAAAATTCCCAAATCACAATTCTAATTATCAAAGTAAGGTATGAATGCATGAACGAGTAGAACTTATATCTGTGATTTTCCCATTGATATATTGTGATGCTGAATAGTTGAATAGCATGAAGAAATCAGAAAAAACCTGTTTCTTTCTCATAAATATTTAGGAGTATTTTTCTGGCCAATGAGGATTTTTTGCCATTTATTCAACTGACTAAAACATTTAATGAAATGCATGAGTTTATTATGATGATATGTTTCATTATTAAAATATTTTGTTCCCCTAAAAGAGCATTTTTTACCCTGTTTAGATTCTTTGCACTGAAATAATTTTGAATGATATTTTGCAAACTCCTTTTGAGTTTTTCCAGTCTGCAGGCCTTTTTCTTTTTTCTCCAGAGTTAAGTAGTGCTATTCTGACCTATTTAGGAGTGCTATTAAGACCTACTAATCATTTTATGCTTCTTTCTATATCAAATATTTCAATCAGAATTTTTCACTAACTATGTCAGAGACAAATGAAACCAATAAGTTTTTATGTGTGACTTCATCTCTTTTTACCAAAAAATATTCGTTGTGCTGTATAAAATAGATCTATAATGGGAAAATATGAGTCCCACCACAGAAAATGTAATGCCAAGCATTTGCCTGTTAGGGAATAAGAATTCAAATTCCCTCTGTCACTGGAGAGAGTGTAACCTTTTCTCCCACATCCCAGCTGGACTACTAAAATCCTTATTAAGAAGAATAGATACAGCTTTATCTAACAGTGTGGTTGTGGCAGTTGGGGCTTTTCCTTCTTTTTTAGTTCCTTCTTTTTTCAGCTCCCAAGACTAATTTTGTGATTCATGTGGGCCAGTCACATTGGAGGTGACTTGGGAGATGCCTTGCTGAAGGATTTTAAGGAAATCATGTTCTAAATGTTCTGACCATCATGCCAAAATAAATATCTTCAGGTGCCGAAATCTTTACGAGGGAAAAGTCAATTGCCTACATCCTGGAGTTCCCCGAAACACCAGATGGCATTTGATTGTGGTTTTATTCATTTCAATACATGGGAAGTTGGGCAAAATGAGGGAGTATAAATTTTCTTACAGATTTAGTAGTGGTCTTCTTTAATAGAATGTGCACATTTAGGTTTTGATAGTCAGTTTGACCAAAATAAAACAAAGATGAAAAGAAGACATAGAAATGTGTCAGTTCCTGTTAGATTTTCAGGCTGAAATTTAGATCAAAGAATTTTAGCCTGGACTAGCGTTATTCTTGTGTCTGCAAGTTATCCAAAGGAAAGAAAAGTAAAAGAAAAAATATCTCCCCAGACCTATTCAGAGTTGGCCTTTACTATTTTGGAGCCTATTTTCTATCATGGGATCTGAGAACAGAAATATTTTTAAGAGCTGTTGTAGAGAAAGAAAATATCTTAGAATAATAATAAACATTGAAACACAGTTAAAATATGTGTGGCTACCAGTGATGCAGAAGCCTACTCCTTTAAAGAAATGCCAGCATATATAAATGGCATTACATTATATTCATTTTATTTGGCTGAATGATTCCTGAACAAGTTTTGGCAACTGCCATATTTGAGACAATCTCCCTTCCAAAGAAGAACAATCTGCTAAATTAATCAAGTGTATCTTTAAATGTTCTCCATCCACTCTGAGTACCTACATAAGTCATTCATTGCAGCAAAGGCATGTGTTATAAATAAATAATTAATATAAATTGCTTTAGAATATTTTCTTACTTGAATAGACACAGGAGTGGATAGCAAAAACAAGGCCTCTAAAGAATGTTCAGGCCTATGAAGAATACTAAGCTATGCCTTTAAGAAGATCTACATGTTGATATATATATATATTTTTTAATATCAATCACAATAGAATAACAATCAAACTGTTCTAAAATAATTATCTAAGCTACCATTGTTCCAGGGTGAATTTATTTTGTTTTTAAACGGAATAATATTTAGCAAGAATGAGCGTCACAAAGAATTAGTGGAGTAACTGAAAGAAAAATCTGCTGCTCCTCTGACTTACTAAAAGTATATTTTAGTGCTTATAAAATTTTAATTGAATGTCAACTGTGTTAGAATTCCTTACCAATGAGGAGTATTTGTCTTGATTAGGGGCATCACATTGTATCTTTTATTCCAGAAAATCTGATCTCTTAAATGACTGTCATCCTTTGATTCTTAGCTGACATGCCTTTCTTATATCTCACTTGTATGAAGTTAATTTTTCCCAATGAATGAAGCAAGAGTCATGTTTCACTTTTATTTTTATTGCTCGGTTTTCACTTATAAAAGACAAAATCCATACACAGAAAAAGAAAATTAATTTAATCAAATACTAGTTAAAGCAAAGAGCTGCTCCTCAGCAGGGACCTTTATCAAAGGATAGTGTTTAACTTGAAATACCTGAGTCATTTCCACTGACAAAATTCAGTTTTGCTAAAGTGCACTGTTGACTCAGAACCACTATTTTAAAGACCTTAATCTTTTAAGGCACAATGAGCATCCAATGTTACATGCACATCTGGGAGTGGAGTAAATATAAATCAGCTCACAACCACAAAGCTGGAACTGTATTATGCTTGTCCTTTTAGCACAGAAGACATATAATTCACAAGCAAGCAAATTAAGTAGGACAACATTACCACCTTGTTGGACAGGCTGACTTTAAGTATCCTTTGGTGACTCATTCTATCCAATTTTATAATAAACTTCTTTTATATAATCCTTTCCTTGAATATGCCATTAAAGGAGGATGACAGAACGTAGGAGGTGAGAATGACTAGATGAGTATTCAGCACCAGATTGGCATTCCATTAATATGAACTACCATTTCCTTGTCTTCAAAGATAGACATTTGCTTGGATATCTGCAACCACAAAGCTTTATTTTTACTAGACTCTTACATTAAAATAACTCTACATCCTAGTATTTTATATCTTTAAATCAATAAATTATTTATTTATTTAGTCTTGGCAGAGATTCAAACAGAAATATTATGTTTTCATACCAAAGGTGCTGTAAAAAGTATATTCCTGTGTCCTGCACAGAACACAGAGTATTCTGTACCCTACCTTCTTTTTATTTAGACACCCAACAAAGGAGAAAAGTCCAGGAAAAGCAGTCTTCTAATAATTCCATTAAGTTTTATTAGACAAATAAAAGTGATGTTTGTTGCTACAACTATACAAATAGAAAAGAAACTGTAAGAATTGCCACTAAATATAATTCCTTAATGCAAATATGCTGGCAGTATTCTGTTTCCTGTAGTCTGTTTCTGTACAATCAAGTGATCTTATCTGACCATTCAATCGTACTAAAATACCCTTTAAGATAGTGGTTTTATGTACAAACTTAGTGAATAAACTGGCTAGAGTGAGAATAGGATTTCACACAGAGGTGTTTTTTGTTTTTTTGGTTTTCCCAGATTATATTACACAGATTCACATAACAAGGTTTCCTGTTTTTAAAATCTTGCCTCGTGAGCGTTAAATTATTTTTCCAGGAAAATTTGTAAAATTAAATATAGGGCCAGATATATTACTGATTTATGTCTGATTTACCATTATTTTGTTCAAGCTAGGCAAGGTGGTGTGCACGTTTTGGCTAGGCTAGAGTGAATTTTCTTCCCAGTGTCTGGTATGGGGATGTGTTTTGTACTTGTGCTGAAAACAGTGTTGGTAATAGAAAGATGTTGTTGTTACTGCTGAGCAGGGCTTACACAGTGCCAAGTTCTTTTGTCTTTCTGGTTCTGCCTCAGGGGTGAGGCAGCTGGGCGTGCTTGGGAAGGTGGGAGAAAGCTCATCTGGTACAGGTGATCCAAACTGATCAAAGGATATTCTGTTCTACACCGTGCCCAGGACAGAAAGAGTGCAAAGGAAGGAGGAAGTGGGTGATGTTCAGAGTTACAGTGTTTGCCATCCCAAGTCACTGCTAGGGGTTAGGGAGTCCTGTTCTCCTGGGATGGCTGAACACCTGCCTGCCCATGGAAGTGGTTAATGAATTTGTTGTTTTGCTTTGCTCGTGTATGCAGCATTTTCTTTACCTATTAAACCAAACCCATGAGTTTCCCAGCTGTTACCCATCCAATTGTCTCCCCCACCCTGCTGGTGAGGGAGGGAATGAGCAACTGTGTGGTGATTAGTAGCCAGCTGGGATTAAACCATGACAGACATTCATACATTTTGGTTTTAATAGTTGGCATATATTTTTAGATTAATTAATTGACAGATTATTTCGTTGCACCAGCCGCTGCTATTTGCAAGGTAGACCTCCAAATTTTCAATTTTCCAAGATTTGTAAAATATCTAAATGTCATATATCAAAATAGCCTTTCTATTTTTGTCTTTTATCCTCTCCATTCTCCCCTACTTTCTAAACCCTGTGAAGACAGTATGTAAGTAACTTTCATTCTTTTTCTGTGTATATATTTAGTGTACTTTCAGCACATTTTATGTGTGCTGAGGGTACTTTGAGGGCAATCCAATTGCAGTTTTGAAGGCACTTGCAGTTGGTTTTATTTATGTTCCTGGAAGAGAGAACAAAGAAATGCAGAAGAATGTTTTATGTGTTTCTTCTGTTTTGGATGCCTCATGTGAGAGAAAGGGGAAGAGAAAAAGAGAGAGAAAGAGATAAAGATAGGGAAAGGGGATGGGAACAGAAAGAAAGGAAGGAGTGGGATAAGGAAGAAAGGAGTGTGGGGAGCAGAGAAAGAAGGAAGAAAGGAGGAAAGGGATGCAAGGAGACAAGATGTTCTCCTGGGACAGTCTAAAAAACAGTGTGGATGTTGCTCATGAAAAAACAATTTTAGATTTGGATAGATTTCTGAGTTGAAATATCTTTGAAAATTTTGCTCAAAATACAAGTTTCCACTAAGTTTTGCTGTGCTAAATAATATTTCCAGTCATAACAGTAATTTAAATTTTAGCAGATGAATGTAGAAAAAACCTCAAATGCTTAGGTATTTTTCAAGAGAGGGACTTGAGAAACACTGCTTCTGTTTCTTCAATAATTAAATTGACTGGCAGAACTTGCATTTGTAGCACCAGAGGCTCAGGTCTTGCCTTTATTTTGAAAGCAACATTACAACTAAATAGGAGCTTATATTCTCCCTTGGGATATTCTGAATTGTGTCATTTCCAGAGGTAAAGGAACTAATGTCTGCATGACAAACTCCTCCTCACATGAGACAGTTCTGTAGGATGAAGCTCTTGTACAACTGCTGGCATTTTCAAATCCATCACCATGAGTCACCATCCTGTACTCATCTACATCCAGACTAGTTCTTGATCAGTCAGCAATTTGTGATTCACATCCTTCATACTGTGGTAAGAAGTTCCTCACATACCAGTTCTTTGAATTCAACCTATCACAGTCAGGAAAAAAAAAAAAGAAGGAAAAGATCACAAATGGGGGAAAAAAGAGAAAGACTTGTGATATTCTCAAGGAAAAGATATATCTTGTTGGGAATAGACCTAAGTGTTTAAAACAACAAACTTCACACCAGGGACAGGATGATGTTTTAGGGGGGCAGAATTCTTAGAGGATCTATCACTTGGCTCTTTAAATAGAAAAAGCCTATGTGTTCCTACTTATAGTCTGTCACTCAACTATCAAAATGAATGGAAATATGATTTTTGCTTTCCCCAGTTAATTTTTCAGGTTTTTTACTGTACATTTTTTCTTTAATAGTGAGAGACTTTGGAAAGGAGAAAAATGTTCGGCTATTTTCCTCTTATATATTTACCCCCTTTATATTTCCTCTGCATATTTACCTCTTTGTTTTTCAGTTTTTACATGTCTTACCCTCAAGTATACTCTAAACATAAAGGCCAGTACTTAAGGGAGAGTTTTAATGTAAGAGAGACAATTACAGGAGCACAGCTGAGGCTTTAGGAAACTGAAATATCCTGAAAGAGAAATAATCAATAAAAATAAAAGGAATATTTGAAATTAAAACATTCAATTTGTCCGCAGTAGATTCACTTTCTCAGTCTCCTTGTGGAGTAATGGTGAAATGGAAATTAAGTTTGGCATCAAGCTTTGTTTGCTTGCTTAATTTATGTGAGGTTCAGCAATTGTGAGTACAGATCATTTCTGGTGGAACCAGGCAAACCCCCACCTCACTGAGGCTTTGGCTTAGTACAAAAATGAGTTTCATATTCCCCTTATTAGCATTCCTCACTCAGCTTCTTGGGTCAGGTGGAACCCAGGTCAAATGGTATCATTATCAAGGAGATACAGCTTTTGTTTTATGATAGTCTTTATTCTGTGTCTGATGCAAACTTGCTGAGCACACAGTGGTTCCAAATTGTCTGTTTATCTGCAGCCCTTTTTTTTTTTTTTAATTCAATGATGACATTAGACTTCAAGAAGATATCACCTGAAAGCTGACAGCTGCACTTACAAGGCAGTGTATCAAACATCAAACATTAAGGAGCTGATGCAGCATCTTTCACTCTAAACTTTGTCACTCTGATTATGAACTAATTTGAAAAGTAAACTTTCATTAGAGTATAATGTGGTAATATAAAAGCAAAATTACTGTATAAACATTTGAGAATATGCATACATAGAAAATAGCATGTGTAATAGGGTTCATAGCAACTGTCAAAGTGCGGGAGGGGTACAGAAGATTTAGAAGCAATGTTTTGCCATGATTTCCATCTCAAGTCCATGAAAAATTGCCCATTTGCACCACATTTTTTATCTATTGTATATTTCATGTAACTCTAATACGGATGTTTTATTGCAAATAAGGAAATCAAATTCCAGCTTTGTCGTTAATCTCATGTAGGCACTGATCTCATGACCTGAGAAGATAAAATTATTTTTGGTTTTATGGTAAATTGACTTTTATTTTCCAAGTAAATTGAAAAAAAAAAGTGTAATGCTTTCTGATTTGAAGTAAATAGTGCTCACAGTTTTTTGAAATGCTTATTGCTAGACAGGTCACTATTACTTCATCAGTGCATTAATCCTTGTGATAATCATTGTGATACATAAAGTTAATATATCTTTAACTTTCATAGTATAATCAACAAGACAACATATTTCCACACATTTTAATTTTAAAAGGAATAATTTAGTGCAAAGAAAGAATTATTTATTCATCCACAAATCACAATAATAGGCAAAGTTCAATACCAGTTCAATACCAGTGAATTTGCCAAACAGCGCTATAGTAAGCCTTTTTCATACATCATTATAAGCAGATGCACAGAGCTGCACACGAACCCCAGTTCTATCTTGTATGGAGGATTTAATACAAATTTATCATTCACATATTTGAGTATGTGTTGTTATTGGTGAAACTGATTTGCTGAAATCAGTAGCAAAATATGTATTGCTTTAAATGAAGCTAATATTATAAGCTTTTCAAATAATTTAAAAATGGGGTTTTTTTTCAGATCAGTTGCACAGAAAAAAATGTGGTAGAGGTGGAGCTGCCATTCTGTCAACTTCTTCTATGTACCACAGAAATGTTCAGCACAGCTGTGCAGGTAGGGGTACTCTGTTAAACTGCTGAAAGAAAAAAGTACATGATATCACTGACTTGTAGATATTAACAATTCTTGAAGCTACTGAAATTATTCTGAAGCGTGTGCAAGATTTATTGCTTTATTGATTTCTTAAATATGTCTGATGCTCAAGTTACATAAGTTAATGTTGACTTATAATAAGGTAATCATCCAAATTTGTAATAGAATGGACAGCTTGCATACTTCTAAGAGCTGGTGTATACAAGAAGTGCAGAGAGGAGATGCTAATACTTTGGGTGTCCATTTTCTTATCCATCTCTTGGGTCAGGGGACTCCAGTAAAGCATTCATGTTTCTTTGCTGTATATGATCAATTTATCCTACACATCTTGGACTTAGATACATTACATGCCCTGATTTTATGATGGTTTGTTTTTTAAATTCATACCATACATGAATTTTGCAAGTTAACTGTTGCTGGTTTTCAATGCTGAATTTATTATTAGACTGTGCTATTATTCTTTAGTTCTATAAAACCAATTCTGCTTATTTCTGTGGTCAGGTGACTAAACAAGGCTTGTCTAGAAAATTCACTTCCAGCCTATAAAACTCTCCTTACCAATGACAACTTGACAGGAGGATTTCTGTGTTACTCATTTCCCTCTGTATTCTTGCTCCTGAGGAATGTCACTGAAGCAGTGGCTCGTTGGTTTACCTTGGAGTGCTGTGGACTTAGTACTGCATTTTCTGCTCAATTCTGGCAGCAAGCAGAGAAAAAATAGAGAAAGAAGCACAAAAGATTATCCTCCATTATAACTACTTTGTACAACATGGCTACCAAGGGTACAATTTTAAAATAATTCTCTCCCACAACATTATTAGAGATCCATGTATTCTATCTCTTTTTCCTGGAAAATATAGTTCATAAGGTTCTGAATATTGTTAGCAATAAACTATTGTACAAATGTATACACAGTTATATTGTATCAATAAATGAAGAATCAATTTTTATGGATTATATGAGTTGAGCAAATACAGGAAATTATTGGCTATGATTTTTTCAGGGCTTCTGAAAAAGAGGGACAGTAGAGGTCATAAATTTCCTTCTGGAATGCATGAGTATGAATATTAGATTTGTAGCTAAAACTAATCAAGTTGCATACTATATAAAGGATAAAACACAGGAGGTGTTTTATTGTATTTTTTTCCTAAAATATTCACATGATTTGAATGTTTTTAAACAAGTCACCCCTCAGTAACACAGTATAATTAATTTCAAACTTGCATAGTTCTTGGAATAACTGAGGGAAAACACTAAAAATTGAAGGTCTCAGTCAACTCAGAGTTTACTGTCCTGCTCTTGACCATGTATTTCTGCAAACTTTCATTTTTGATACATGAATAAATTCTGACCCAGAGTAAAGCCACAAAAATCACTGTAAAGAACATCTTTCCTTTCACTCTCAATCTTTCACTGCCCTGATGCCTTTATATAGAGCAGTATATAAAGAGATGTTTTGGAAAAATGGACTTTGACCAGGCATCTAGATTTTCCCCAGTTATTTACCAGCATATTTTAATGTAACTTGGAACTGAATGATCAGAAGTTGATTAATAATCAGGCCTGCTGGCTGGATACCTCAAAAATATGTGGTACCACTAATCAGTGTTACCAATCAGGGTGCTGTGACAGCTCACTTATATTTGCAGTCAGTTGAGTAAGAACTTGTTTCTAAACAAGAGTTTCCTCTGATTTTGGTACAAATGAAAATTATTTTTGATATCATTTACTTTACATATGGTCACATACTTGGAATGAGGATAATCACTGCCTTCATAAGCCAACAGATGCTGTGGCTTACAGTTTAAAGGACATCCTTTGTCATGGAAACTTCCTCTGCTTTTCACATTAGGTTTTTCTGCCTTAATGACTTATCACATATCTATTAAAGGTCTGAGGACATTTCACTTCACACTTCTGATTCATTCTCACAGTAATTCCCTACTGAAATTTGCCTTTCTGTCCTTGGTACTACTCAAATATTTTTTTTATTCTTGCAGTCAAGAAAACTTCTAGCAAACCTTTTTAAGATCTTAACGGTGACTACTTTTGCAGGGGTCATTCAGAGGGTATCTCAAACTTTTATTCCTGCACTGGACGAAGTGCACTAGTTTTAACCCTTCAAAAGTTAAGCTGGAGTGCAGTAGCACCACTAATACCAGCACCTTTCATGCCTGTTGCTGGTTTTTATTCTCTGACTGTTCTCCAAAGACATATTCAGGCTGTAGGATCAGATCCATTAAATTTTCCTGGGAGAAAAAAACAAGAAAATTATTTCTTTTCAAATTTGCACTCTGAGATTAATGCACTCACTTGATCTCATGCTGGGAACTCATGCTGGTGCTGCAGTCAGTGTCTAAGGGGGGAAAGACCACTGCTTTTGGTCAGGGCTGGCAGCAAATTCAAGAACAATGTAAGCCAGAGGAAACAACACTCACACCATCCCAAAAATGTAGTTTGTCTCTCTGAATCCTTTGCATTTACACAACATTGGGGTGATGCAGGACACTGAGGTGAAGAGGACTCTGTGCTGGAGTGGGGATCTCCCTGAAATGAGGGTGTCAAGGCAGAACATGGCACGACCCTTTATTTCTGCCACTTTCCTGGGAAGAAATCCTACTGCAGTCACAGCCCTGCAGCAGAGATATCTCCCCGAATCTGCAGCAGGGGGGCTGAACAGTTGCTGCCTGGCACCCCTCAGTTATGACATCCTCCTCTGAGCGGGATCTGGTCTTCAATTTATTGAGTGCTGTTTCTGCATTGCCTACCCTGCTTCAGCTCAGATGATAGAGAATGAAAGGGATGAAAAAGAATCTACTGTTGCATACAGGTAGACATATCATAAAAGGAAGGTCTTAAAAAATATGGTTTAGACCCTGCTAAGCTAGCAGTCAGCTTTTAACTTCCCGCGTGAAAAATCATAAAAATGAAAGCAGTTAGCACAACAAACTACTCTGGTAACAGAACCTTTTGCACCTGCAAAAACAATAAATCCACCCCGTGAGAATCAGTGAAGAAGATGAGTACACAATTTAAGAATAGAGAGTCTTAGCACGTACACACAAAAACACCTTTTAATCAATGAATTGAGTGGCAAGAAAACTACGAGCCAATTGGAGTTGAACACAAGGTCTGTGAAAACTGTATAAAAATGAGTTATGTGAATAAAGAATTGGCTTTCTTGCATGAAGAAACGGAGTCCTGTCTGCTTATTGCTGGAACAATCTACTTTTAGAAGTGTTCAAACACCCTCCCCAGGTAATTTAGGTGGAAATGGAGGAGGGGCTGTTGACTGGAACAGCTCATCTGGCAGATGGGAAAGGAAGGGGTGGTTACTTCCACCGGGGAGTTGGGAAAGATCAGATGGGGGCGAGGCAGCATCACCCGGATCAGTCAGCAGAGCTGCAGCTGGGAGAGGATGTCCTTCTCCACCCATTGTACTGAGGTAGACTAATTCTGAATCTAATAAGTAGCTTCAGCAGTTTCACAGGGTGAATTTGAGTCTGGATGCAGCATGAATCATATCCCATGAAGGAGGTCAGAAATACTGTTATTGATGCTTTCTTTGTGTAATTTATGTGGGAGACACAAGTTCGGGAGCCTTGGTCAAAAAGCTTCTACATCTCAATTTTTTCCCTTATTTCATATCTTGTTTGAGTGAAGATGGTGAGACTATTGTTTTGTTTGGACTTCTGCAGGGTCAAAAAAATGAAAGATTTCTGATAAGAAATGAAAATTGCACTTTCTTACTTTTTTATCTCTATTATTGACAAAGGGTTTCAAACAAGAATAAAAAAAATATGTACAGAAGACTTTGATTACAACTCAAATAATCTCTATTTTCCTGAATTTTCTCTTCAATACAGGAAGTTTAGCATATGAAACTAGCTCTTTATCTTCAAGCATCAACTACTTAAATTTAAAATGGAATAATTTTATATCTCATTTAGCATTAAGGAAAACTATTAGAGTTATGATTCCAAATAAGTATAAGATATTTTTAATGATTTTTTTTTTTGGTAACACACTTTGCAGTTTAAATAAGTGTTTTGGGACTGCATTTAACTCCACTAAATTCTAAAAAAATAGGATTTTTTTTTCCTTTTTCCTCTTACTCATTTCCTGTTCACCATTAAATGCTATGTTGCTCTTCTTAACAGTGGCATAGGGAAGAAATAGTTTTGTAAGGCCCAACACCTAATCCAGATCAGGCAAAGGCATCATAATCCCTGATTGTGTGTTCAGTATTCTCAGCTGGTCAGCCTCCTCAGTATTGGCAAAAATTTGGTTTTTACCCTCGGACAGAAGTGGGTGGGGTCTGTCTGGCAAAGCCTCTGACAAAAGTCCAGCTGTTGGGGAGAGGAGGTGGGAATCCATATTGGTTGCAAATATTTTGTAATATACTTGAAGGGTTTTGTAATGCCACGTTATGTTTGGTGCTAGATTTTGTTCAGTCCACATGCATCACCCTTTAACAAAAAATGAATAAAAAGAAAGCAAGGAAAACTAATCTGCAATAGTATATTTCATACTTTGAGACCACAAAGAAATTGAATTACAAGAAATTTATTTTGAACTAAATGTATTTGACATCAATCACTATCAGGCTTTCAGAAAACCTGATGTACTACTAAAAAATTATAAAATATTAACTATTCTTCTTTCACTATTTACAACTTTTTTTCAATATTATATACTGAAAATTATTATTATATATTATTATATTATATTATATTATATTATATTATATTATATTATATTATATTATATTATATTATATTATATTATATATATTTGCTGATAGCAAATATATAATAAAGGAAAAAAAGAGAGATTGCAGATATTCTACTCTGTCATCATACTAACACAAGTAAATGTTTGTGTCAACATAGACAATTTTGTGGGAGAGAGACAGTCAAAGAGCAAGGAACAATCCATAAATAGCACACAGATACAAAATCCAGGGATGTAAAATGGAGTGAGGATGCTTTACTGATAGGTGCACTGATAATGCACCTTATTGCATACTAAAGACATACAGAAAAAAACGAGTTAGCAAGATATTTTGATACAATTTTATATTGCAAGTTATAAATTCATACTGGACTGATCATTAGGTAAACATGACAAAGGAGAAGAGGAAAATTCTTAAAAAGAATAAAACACTCCATGTAGTGATGTAGCAAAATATAGACATCTCTGGGAACAAACTCTGCTGATGACTGGTTTTTGAGGTTTGGCATCATTTTTGCTTTGGAGCTATGCAGCAAGGATCCAGAGGCAGCACCCATCACACAGTGTGGTCTCAAGTGGACAGCTGAAAGCCATTTTCTTGGGAATGCTGTGTTATCCCAGTGTTTAAATAAAGAATTTCAGACGCGTATGAATTTAGGCTGTATTATCTCTCCTGTAAAAGAGTCTTCGTAGACTGGATTTCCAAAGGAGTTTTGGAGGAAGCAATACTTTTAAAAAGGCCAGGTCTTAAAAATTCTTGACCCCACTACCTAGGAAGCAATATTTTCCAAGAGGACTTTGTATTATTTGGCTTTTCACAGGAGAGGTGCTTTTGGAGAGCAGAGTGTTTTTGTTAGCATGTGTTGGGTTTGATCTTGTGATAAGCTGGATAATATGTTAAACAATGTTTAACAACAGGTTCTTTCTTAGCTCCTCCTGCCCTTTATGAAAATGCCAGATAATTTTTAAAACCTATTAAAAATATTCTGAAAATCCTACTAAAAGTTTGCCATTGGCATCTGCCCATTTTGCATGGGCCCATATGCAGATAATTCACATCTCCTTTTTTCAGACCATGACTTGTTATTTACAAGGGAAGCCAGTACTACATATCTAACTGATCAGAGGAATAGTACAAAGGTGCTGTATTTAGGCAAAGTTCATTTACCCAGCTGCTCCTTGATATGAAGTAAATTTCTCACATAATTTTTCATCTCTCCTTGACGTACTTGTAGCCCATCAAACTAAGGATTTATCCTGCTATAAGATGGATACTACTTGGAAACAAGCTAGTCTTATTTTTAAATACATAATGTAAGCCTAACCAAATCATAAGTGTTTCCTTTATCTTTACAGAACTAAAATTATTAACTAAACAATGTATTGCAACAATATCTCAACAATGTTACTCCTTAACTATTGTGAATTAGCACATCTTTTAAAAAATTCATAATTTGTACTTTCAGAAAATAATTTCAGCGTAGAGATTTTCAGCAAAAGATATGATTTTCAACTCTTTCTAATCACTCATTATTCTTTTTAATCACTGAAACATTATTAGTTATGCTATGAAAAAGTCTAGAAAAACAATAATATATATTTTAAATGCAACTTGAACTAGAAATATTTTTTATATTGATATAAAAATGCTTAGAAAGTAGTTCTAAGAAGAAAGGAAAATAAACCAACCTGTTTCTGAGATTTATTTTTGTGCTTCAATCTGCTCCCAAATCAAAAAAAAATTGCTGATGTCAGGTGGATCAAATCTCTTTGAATTAATTGGATTTTCTGTTAAGGAATTTATCTCACAAGAGATTTCTGGCCATCATTATTATGTAAAAATCTTATTACACCTTACTTGAACCTTTCAAACCATACATAAGCATAAGGTGGGGGAAGGTGGGGAAGAAAAGGAAAACCACTATAGAAAAGGAGGACACAACATGCTGCCCTTTGGAGGTTATTGTAGAACAGGAGTGCAAGAATGCAAACCCAGGGTATATTTTGGCCTTCACAAGAAACCAAATTTCCCTTCATCCAGTGCTCTGGATGTACAATGCTTTGTTTTCTCTTCTTCCTGCATTTCAGCTCAGTAATGTTACTAAAACAGGTCTGTGAGTGGAAAAATACATTAAATGGAGTTCCTGTGATTCCCTAGTAGGAGCAGTGGCAGGAACAGTGTTGGTACACTATGCAGCAATTAAGCTGCATATGTATTTTTGTTTATCCCCCCAAGATGGGCAGCATAATAGAACTTATGAAACAATCTAAAATGGTTAATTTTAAATAGATCAGAATTTTTTTCTGTGCATGATTTTATTTTATGTTGCAGTGTGTCTGGTTGGTTTCCTTAAAACAAGGAACAGCAAAATAAACTCTTTCTAATGACTGTAACAACAGTTAGTCTCATACTGCTTCCCACCAAGATTTTGAGGTACATTAAGAGCAGCTGTACCAAAAAAAATCTTATGATCCACAAATGTCAGGTGAACACCCTGCTGCCACGTTAAACATAAATTTGTTCTCAAACAGTAAATGCAGAAACATGGCAACAGAAGGAGAAAACTCTGAGGACGTTGTCATCAGCTGAGAAAGAAACCTAACAGGGAATTAGTCCTGAGAACGGAATTGTGGTGATATTTACAAAGGCAACCCACTTTCATTCACACAGCTGTGTCTGCTGCCAGTACAGGCAGGCGTTGACACTGTTCCTGGATGTGAAAAGGCTCTTGCTCATGAATGCACAGACAGGATGGAAGTGACTGGGCAGGTTGCCTCTTCACTTTCAGCCCACCTTCATACCAGCCTGCTGTGCTACAGCAACGATTTGAACCAAGGAGAAACAAAAAAGGAGGGTGGGGAGGAAGAGTATTCAGTAGCTGCAGGGAGAAGAGAAACAGTAGGTGATTACTAGAGCTGACATTTATCATAAGAAATAGCTTAGAGCCAAAGCTTCATCCTGATTACTCTGATTTCCTCAATTTACACTGAAGTGAGTGATAGGTGATAAATGGAAAAGAGGCCTTCATTAAAAAGATATTGTAATTCACTATCATTTTACTAATTACCTCACTTGTGGCTTTCAGTACTCTCTCTTCAAGTTCTGGTTATAATCTTCTAACTAATTGTTGACTGCAAACAGAATAAAGTTATACAGCTTGCATAAGGATTCCCAGAGAGAAAAAATATTTGCTTTCTGTGATAGATTCAAGCTGTTTTCCTATATCATCATTTGTCTTCAGTATAAGAAAGAATGGAGTATCTTAATGCAGTGATGATGTGAGAAAAGAATTGTGTTTACTATGTTATGCAGTCATATCTTCACTTCCCTGGTATTTTCTGTGAAAATAAAATGATTCTGATTTTAAATGTGTTTATTTGGTTTTTTTTTTTTAATATTAGGGCCAAATCATCATCTTATAGACAGTCAAATTCCATTCAAATTCTGGCTTTCTGTACCAGAAACCATATTTTTTGATACTGTAGGTTTCACTTTTTAACTATCTGCTACTGGAAACAGCTGCATTGGAGAATTTTAAACATTGGAGAATTTTGTATTTTAAACAGCACTTATTTTGTTGATAGTGCCTGGAAAACACAACGTGGTTTCAAGTGTTACTTGTTCAGTATAATTTGTAGGCACAGTTGGAAAGCCTCAGGTCACAGCCTGGGTAGACATTCCTAATACATCTTTACTACACTGTTACATACAATTTCCCCTGCCCATGTCTCAGATGACTTTTGTTTTTCTGCCCTGCTTTCTCTTCCTCTTTAGATCAATATTCAAGATACCTACAACACCATAATGGTCTTTCCTTTTTCAAATTAGTTTCTATCTTCTTTGGTTCACCAGATTCCTAATATAACAATGAAAGCACAAACCATTATTTTTTTCCCTGCTCAGCTGTCTCCAACATTCCTTTGTCCTCAAAGTCTTAAGTTCTGTCTTTTGGAAAAATATAGACACACTCTGCTTGTTCATATTTTTGAAGATTCCAGCTCACACACCGCCACTCAACTGGACAGAGCCTTTAAAAATTCAACAAGAGCAAGATCTAGAGCTCCTCTTTCTAAGGATGTAGGTCCTGTACAACTCAGATACTGCATGTGCTTGTTATTATATAAGTAGGGTTAAAGTTGTTTCAAAATTAGAATATAAAAGAAAGAAAAATTGTTCATTTGTATTTTTTTCAAATTATCCTAAAATCCTTTAAAATACTTCTGTAGAAACAGTATTTTCTTCATAATCTAAAAGCGAAAACTAGAGAAATGGTAAAAATAAAATTTAACTTTTTTAACTTACAGAGGTATTTCCATTCCCCATTAGAAACCTGATATACATTCTGATGACGAAATATTATGTTCATCACTTATAACTGTAAGGTTTTCTCCAAGATTCTTTTTCAGAGCTCTCTTTCTCTATAATTATTCAACTAGCATAGTTCCTCAGAAAGAGAGCAGATGGATTAAATAAGCAAGCTGATTGAAAGAAATGGATTATATAATAAAGTATAAATGCATATTGGACTTAAATAATGAGAACAATTTGCTTTCAAATTGCAGTGCTTTTTTCATCAAAGGCAAAATAGTCTTTAATATTTCATTTCTGAATCTTGTAGACAAAAAATCTACAACAGTTCTCCACAGGACACCAGATCAAAACAATACAAATTAACCACAAGTCTAATTTTAAGTTAACAACTAAAACTGTTATAACTCTTATAACTCTTATAGTTCATTTAAACAAACACATATTCTAAAATACACAATAGATATTTTAAAATGGTAAAACACAGCTTGTATACTGTTTGCCTCATTATAAAATAATTACCAAGAATGAAATTCTACTAAATCTTTTCACAGTTATTTAGTAAAATTAAATTTCATTAAACGTTATTGGTTTGATGATCTTGTCAAAGTGTTACTGAAGTATGAAGGGAATGACAACTGTTAGGGTTCTTACATGAGTAAGGAATAATGATGCCTCCAACCCATTTGGTAATCTACAAGCTTTATTAGAAGGTAGTTTTGGACATTAAGACTATCCAAATCAGAAATACAGAATTAAGAAGCATCAGCAACATCCCCATTGAAATAGATGAATATTTAGTAATTTGGCATTCCCAAGTAAGAGAGCTCCTTTGTGTGAGAGGTTATGATTAAGCATTCATTGTTATGGGTCAGTGGCAGTCGTCATGCAATGGCCTGATTTGATTTTTCCATAACATTGGAGTTATTGCAGCAGATTATCCTTGGGGCTGATACTTCTGTCCCTTGTTCTTTTCCCAGAACAAACTTAGCAAATTTGTATGTATAAAAGTCAGCTAGTGAAGTATAAGCCTTTAAAATTATTTCAAAGCAGAAATAACTTCATAAAAGAGTAGAGAAAGCTCTCAATAAAGATTAAAATAATAAAGAAAAATCCTTTCAAGCAGGATTTCAGTGGGCTTCAGCCACAAAATCTATGCTTGGCAGTTTCTTATATTTAGAAACTAAACAGAGTGTCACCTTTTCTTTACTGAAGGTCACCTAAATCTCTAACTTTCTGCCCATTACTGTCTTTCATATTTCCTGCCTAGACCACATTTAGAGCCAGCATGTGAGTGTTCTGACAAATCACACAAGTAAATATCCCTGGGCATCATCTTTCTGATAGAGAACTCTCCTGTACAGAAGAGTTCTTCCTCACTCCTAATGAGCCTTCTCAAAATGACCTCTGAATTCTGGATCTGGACCAAAGGATGGAAGATGTCATCTGGAAAACTACCAGGTGTGAAGAAGGGGAAGGTCAGATACAGCTGCTTTTCATTTTGGTTGTTATAACTCTTCATTCAGCAAGTCAGCTTTTCCCAAGCTGCAGATTACCTAACATAAAAGACACTTCTATTTTCTTCCTCATGAACATGTATAAGGCCCTATTGGCAAAGTGTTTGTAATTTTGCCTGCATATAACTTGCAAACTTAGAAAAGCACCTAATTTAAATTGTGCCCTTACTAGCTATTATTATATTAGGTAACTAATTTTCAAATATGCATTGATCATGTATAGAGGGTTAGAGTAGTTAAATAAAAAATTATCTATAAAATATATAGTTCCTAAATAAAGTGCTATATTTTTTTCCTAGAGATTTCTCAATTAAATTAAAGTATATATTATTCTAGGCTCATAAAGAAAAAAGTACCTATTCAGAGGTGTTGATCAGTGTGAACAAATAATGCATTTTAAAATCAATAATTTCTAATTAGTTCAGACTTGTAGGAACAAAGGGACACTTCCAATTCAACTGTCCTTGTTCTTATAAGGGACCTCAACTTGATAAAATCATCTGGGAGGATCCCATAGTTGGCCCAATCCAAGCCAGTAGATTTCTAAAAAATTAGATGACAGCTTGATGGAGGGTACTAAGGGACCCGACTCAGAAGGATGCCCTTGATCTTTTTGTCAGCAGAGAGGATCTCGTGAGTGAAGTGGAGTTTGGTGGCCATCCTGGCCAGAGTGACCATGAAGTGATCAAATTTAAAATCCCTGCTTACAGGAGGAAAAGTGCAGCAAACCCTCAGCTCTGGACAAGAGGAAAAGAAACTTCAGATTGCTCATGGAATTAGTAAGTGAAGTCCCCTGAGATAATATTTTTGTAATGCTGGGCCTATCAGCACTGGTCACTTTTTAATTACCTCATAAGGGAACAGGAGCAGAAAATTCCTAAAAGTTGGAAATCGGGCAGACAAGGCAGACGGTCAGCTTGGCTGAGCAGGGAATTTCCCTTGGAAATAAGGTGGAAAAGGAAGATATATGCTAAATGAAAACAAGGTTAGGTGACATGGGAAGAATACAGAGATGTTGCTTGCCAGTGAAGGGAGAAAATTTGTGTGAACAAAGCTCAGTTGGAGTTAAAGCTGGAAAGAACTGTGGGGGACAATAAAAAGAGAGTTTTTTCAAATATATGAATTGCACTGGAGAAATAACATCAGTTCATTACAGAATGGGGATGGTCACACCACAAACAGGCACATGAAAAAGGCAGAGATGTTTAGTGTATTCCTTGCCTCCATCTTCACATGGAGGGTGGACCAAGGGAGTCTTAGTGCCCTGAGGCAGATGACCAAGACTGTGGTATTGATCAGCTTGCAGTTCACCCTGAACTTTTGTAGGATCTGCTCCTTCAGTTAGATCCCTACAAACCTATGGCATCTGATGGAATTCACCCAAGAATCATCAAAGAGTTGCTGAACTCATTGCAAAGCCTCTCTTGGTCATTTTTGAGTGGCCTCAGGAATTCAGAGACTTTCCAGCTGACTGGAAGATGGCAAACATCTCAGTTTTCAAGAAGGGCAAGAAAGAGGACCCCAGAAACGACAGGCTTGTCAGTCTCACTTCAGTGCCCAGTAAAATCATGAAAAAATTGTTGTGGGAGGTATTGAAAAACACCTGGAGGACAACTCAGTCATTGGTGACAGCCAGTGTGGTGTCTTGAGAGAAGAGTACTGCTTGTTGAACCTGATTCCCTTCTACCACAGGCTAATTTACCTAGCTGATCTAGAAAAGCCAGTAGGTGTAATCTTTTTGGACTCCAGTGTCACTGTCATATTTTCTGAAAAATCCCCTTGCCCAGGGTTTTCTCCTGGGAAGCTGAGAAGCCTCAGAGAAAAACGAAGACAATAATGATCTCATTTTGCTTCTCCTGCGTTTTGCTGCTTTGGAATGTGGTTTGGAGATTGTTTATCCAGCAGGTGGTTGTTTGGTTGGTTTCATGTGAATTGTTTTTACTTAATGACCAATCACCATCCAGCTGTGTTGGGACTCTGGAAGAAGTCAGGAGTTTTTCATTGTTATCTTGTTAAGACTTCTATGAGTATCCTTTCTCTATTGTTTAGTATAGTTTTAGTATAGCATTCTTTAATATAATATAATACAATACTGTAAAAGAATAAATTAGCCTTCTAAGAACATGGAGTCAGATTCATCAACTCCTCCTTCGTCCTGGGGACCCAGAAAATGCAACACTCCAGCAAAGCTTTTGGTACTGTCTCTCACAGGATTCTTTGGGACCAAATGCCCAGACATAAACTGGATAACTGTATTATGTAATGGACATGATATGAACATCTCAACTTCATCTTATGAATGTTCCACTGGATTTTGTGATTTGGAACTGTTTTTTATGATCTTAAACACAAAAAAATTTATTCCACTCTGTATGTTATTTTATTTCGCTAAAGGTTGTTCAAAATATTTGACTAGAAACTAGAACTTAAATGTCAAAATACCAGTCATATTTTATAATTACTAAAATGTGTACTGAACTTGGTGTGAAATGATTAGTGATTTCACCTATTTGCATACAAATCAATTACACAATTAAAGTAAGTTAATTCCTTTAGGGCTATAAATATTCCTTTAGGGATATAAATATATTGCTCCTCAAAACATGTTAAAATTTTAATTTATATTTTTAATTTATGTTCAGCAATTTTTTTAACAGCCATTAGTACCTTAGGAAAAACATTTTTATTAAAAGACTCTTTAAGAAATTTCTTAATGTTAGTTATTATTTTGCCTGAAATAACCATTTAATATATGCTGTACTATTCTAGTCTTCAATTACATTAGGAGTGGGATGTTGAAGTGGTAAATACTTTAAATATCTTTAAATGTTGTTTTCAAAACAATTTTAATCTTCCTATTACTGACAGATATTTATCTTTTATATCTTGCTATGCACATTCCATGTAATGTACTACATTGTTTATGTTGCTGAAGGATAGAAAGAGGTGTGCAGGAAGTAATTTTTTAATTTCACATTATGATTCACCTATATTATTGATATTAATTTTTTTAATACTGGTATTGACTTTACCATTAGATGACTATACAAATATCTTTTTCTCCTCTGGAAATATTTATTTTGTTTTGAAATACTAGAAACCTTTGTAAAGGCCATAACAGTGCTTTTGTCAGTTGGATTCAGATGATATTGGAGACAAACCTCAGAAGAGACAAAATTTTTTTTAAGATGTTACAGCAATTAAAGTTATATGTGCCAAAAAATATTTCTAGCCTTCTAGAAGAAGCCTCAAAAATGTGTACCTAAAATTTCAAAAGAAGTTTTCAAATTATCCAGTCTATGGATTATTTTTTGTTACTTTGTAACTCTCAATAGACATCTGGGAGATGTACTGTGCCTCAACAGCTTTCCCTTCAAAGTAAAAACCCACTTAAATCTGTTGTTTTCAATATGCCAGATATACTGTGACACTGAACCATTTGTGCAATACTCATTCAAATAAGTGGAATCCCAATGTCAAGCAATTTAATTTAGTGAGTCCTGGTGACCTGACTGATGCTTGTATCTATGGTGTTCACAAAAATCTTGCAAGGCAGAGACAATTTTCAAGCAACACCTCTATCTTTTGCACATTATTAGCATGTAGAAGCCTCAGTCAGGGCAGTGGCCCTGCATCTGATTGATGACTGAATTCACAATAAATTATAATCCTCATCTAAGAGGACAGCAAAAATCAGTCCTGTGTAACACAAGGGATAAAAGGCTTCCTGATGTTTTCCTAACAAACTACCAGGTGTTTCACTGATCATCAGTGGTATTTAATGTTCTAGTCATCGGTAGGACTCCATAGCTATAGTGTTGCACTCCATAGTGACCCTGACCTCTTTCCAGTTTGGTGCCAAAATCTTCCCTACACATGGACCTGCAGGGAGGAGGGTACAGGAGAAAGAGAAATTAAACAATTCCTCTTGGCCTTTTCCTGCGTGTGGATATGATTTCCATCCCCAGTGCAACACTGCAGCTGTTCTGTAATGGGAACAATTTGCTAGCAGGATAGCAGCAGGGGATAACAGACAAATGACAATAATAACAGCATGATATCCTCCCACCTCTATAGAATACATAAGAAGATGGCTTTTTTTTTGCTCTTTTCTGTTTGGGGCAGTTTATTCAGACAGCTTGTACTGCTTGCAGACAGTTTGAAAGCAGGAGCCACCCAGTTAAAAGTAGGAAGTAATTACTGGATGATGCAGTCAATAGACTTTAAGGAAGAATGAATTACTACAATAAATACTAATGTTTCCCTAAGTTCATTATAGCACAAAAAACATGTTTACCCTCTTGGAAGTTGTCACTCAGGTAGGGATGGGTCAGCATCAACACATCCTCAGTGTTGCTTAGTTGCAGCCTTCCAGATCCCTGTTTCATTTCCTTAGTGCTAGAAATATTTTCTGGTAGTACTTATCCTGTTGAATCCCTGTCTTGAGAACTGTCTTATATTCAACAGTCGGCCAATAGTCGGTATATTCTGTCTGCCACTCTCGCTGTTTTTCTTTACCTTTCCTTGCTCCACTCTGCAGATTTTTGTGCAGATTTTTTTTCCCGCCCTAGAAACATTCTCAGGAGTTTAAGCCATGGCTGCACAGAAATGCTTCATGGAAACCAGGCCTTGGTCTCTGGCCCTTCATGAAAGGAAATGTTGCGATTTCAATGAGGATCAGTTTGGCAAGCTTTGGTCCATTTTTCTGCCCTCCTTGTCACCCCATGCCATTTTATAGTTTTCCCTTTGGCGCAATTTTTTTTTTTTTAAGCATTTCATTTCACCAATTTCTTCTCCTGCGTTTTCGTTTGATTTCATTCCCTGATTTGGGGATTTTGGTAAATATAATTTTCAAGACTTTGTCCAGTTCACTTCACACTCCACTGCCCGAAGACTACTCTCTTCATACCTTTCTTCTTCGCACCACCCATATGCTGGGCACTCAGTAAAAGGCTGCTTTTACTGTTCCACTTGGGATTTACAGTCATGTGCTTGGGATTAGACTTGAAATAAGCACAAAGCCTAGGGTTCCAGGGACACTGCAACTACAAAAGTCATGCCAAATGGAGCATGGCACTGCCCAAACACTGCTCCCTTAACACCTTTCTGTTTGGCACCTCAGCAAAAGACTGCTTTTCTAATGATCCTCTTAGGGGTAGGGTTAGGCTTAGGTTCAGAGTTGGGAAAACCACAAAGCCCAGAGCCGCAGTGCAACTGAAAAAGGCTGCCAAGGGGAGCACGGAGCTGCCCCAACATTGCTCCCTCCACAGCTTTGTGACTGCCCCACTCATGTGCTCAGCACCTCAGCAAAAGGTGGCTTTTGCTGCTTCGCTTGAGGTTAGGCTTAGGCTGAGGCTTAGGCTTAGGCTTGAGCAAACCAAACAAACCCAGAGCTCCAGGGACACTGCAACTACAAAAGGCATGCCAAGAGGAGCACAGCAGTGGCCCAAAATTGCTCCCTCCACACCTTTCTGCTTGGCAGCAGCCTCAGCCAGAGGCTGCTCTTAATGCTCTGCTTGGGGTTAGGGCTGTACTTAGGGTTAGGGAAATGGAGGACTACAGCCAAATGTACTGTGATGAAATGAGGTGCAGTGAAAAGGTCTGAACTTTCCATAAATAACTTTAATTCCACAATCAGGGAATGAAGTCAAAGAGAGGAAAAGAAATGATGACAAGAAATGCTTAAAAAAAAAAATTCTGCACCAAAGGGAACACAATAAAATGGGATGATATGCAGTGCAGGGAAATAGACCAAAGCTTGCCAATTGATCCTCTTTGAAATCTTGAAAGCAGAGAAGAAAGAGAGACAAACACCCCGAAAAGGAGATATGATAAAATAAATTGTAATTAAAAAAACCCCCAAAATTTGGTAATGACATGACTATACCCAAATGGATTGTTATGAAGTAAGTTGCAATGAAAAGACCCAGACCCTTGGAATGAGGGTATTTGGGATGGGGATGTGACAGCTTGTGGCTGGGGACAATCTGTATCACCTGGAATATACTGTGCTCCTTTGGAATGTCCCTCATTGAGCTTGTAACCTGCAGCAAAACTGCCCCTACTCTGTTTCTCTCACCAGACAAGACTGTAAACCAGTACTTTGTCACACAGATTGAATAAGGAAATATCTAACAGATAATTTTTCTCAAAAAGAAAATACCACAATTAATCAGAGATAGATAATTGGATTGCAGGGTCTGGGTAATCCTAGGCCTTTTTCAAAACTAAACCATGAAATACTAAATTTTTTTTCTTCTGTGATTTTTTTTTTTTGTTTTTTTTTCTTTTTCAATAGGAATGTCATAAAATGTACAAGTGTAACAAGTTGCATTTTTCTCATATTTTTCTTAGACAATTTTCTCCACCCATTGGATGAAGACAGGCAGAACCATTGGCAGCAGCCAATTCCCTTCATTACATTGAAAGGACATTTTGCTCCTAAATAACCTGTAGTTAAAAAAGAAAACAAAATGCATGCAGTAAAGCTTTTATCAAAAAAACCAAGTACTTTGTAAAGAAAACAGAGATTGTGGCAACCAGATTTGCAAATAGAAAGAGCTAACTGCTTCATAAAATCTTAAATAAGCAATGGGACATTAATTCTAATCAATTGCTCACAGGGCTTAGAGGCTGTCCAGTAAAATCAAAATACCATAACCACAGACCTGAAGTTCCTGGTGGTCCTGTTGTGTTGTCTGATTTATTTCAGACCTCAGTAATGCCAGTTCCTGAATAATAGTCATGTGAGTTTATTGTTACTTTCTATTTATTTCTGAATAGGTTTATCTGCAAGCTTAACAGTTTAGGATTTCCTATGGTAGTTTGTCTAATTGTTCTTGAAAAGAGCTTTTCAGGAATTATGTTTGACTGTGGTTTATGAAAAGAAAAGATTGGTAGGAGTAGATAAAAATTTTTATGGCACCATCTGAAGTGACTGGAAAAAACAACAGTCACACAAGTTTGCTTCCATGTTGAAAAGATTGCTTGTTGTATATCTCTTCAACACCAATTTGTTGCAGTAAAGATATAGTCTTCTACTATAAACCTTGTTTTGTTTGTATCCATTAACCTATCATTTCCACATCAAAAACATTTCTTCTAAACAGAGTGTAAAAATGGTTTACGAGTTTTAATTCTGTCTTATTCTGGTTGACTCCATATTAACTCAACCAGAGATCTAGTTTATGATGCTATTGATGAATCTATAGAGACTACACTTTTTAAAATATCCTTGGAAAGATGATATTTTTAAGCAATATTCTTCCATGATATGAGGTTATTTCCTCACATTCTGAAGGACTCCAAGTAGGGAAACACAGCATTCTTATTTATAGCCCAGGCAGTTAACTCAAAAAGAAGCTAAATTACTTTCCCAAGATCCTAGAGGAGACCTTTAGCAAAGCAAGTATTTATTATTGGTAGGTTTTTCCATCTTAAAATCACAAAATGATTCTTCTTTTCTAATGCAAACTGACTCAAAAGAAAGATGATATTTTAGAGAAAAGCTGGGGGAGAGAGGAGCAGGGTTTTTAATAATTGCATTGTGTTTTCAGTTTTTTGTTTTCTTTCTTTTCCTCACTTGTAAAACCATTCACTTTTTCTACGATTCCAGTAAAATGCTCCTTTTCTAAAAGCCTTTCGCTTTCTCTGCGATTCCAGTAAAATACTCCTTCTTCCTGATCAGTATGCCCACTCTTTTTATCCTTTAGCAATATTTTTTAAAGACATTTATTTTGTTTTGTCATGATGGTTACAATTAAGACAGTAATTTATCTACTTGCCTTGAACTATTACACAACTCTTTTCCTCTGCATCTCTCTTTTCTAATAAATAATACATCCCATTTAATAAATTTTTCTCTATATTCAAATTTGAACAGGAGTATGTATTTCTTTTAAAAATATTGCAGTTGTTGATGTATTATATACTGGTTTCTTTATATGCTCACTGATTTATAAAAGGACTTTGTCAAGAAGTATATTTAGATATATTTTGTAAACTTAAAATTAAAAAATTAAAAAATAGAGAAATTCTGTGAATTTTTTTTTGGAGAATTTAACTGAGAAACACCTTTGAATATTCTGCTTAACATTAAATAACTCAGGCCAAGTAACTTTCTCATGGTGTTTGTTTTGCAAGCTTGTCTGGCATCACTGCTACAAATTTTTTGGTCTCTGTAAGCCCAATTTCTTTGATCACTGATATTTCATCATGCCATCTTCCTGTTTCAGGATTACAATTCATCTCAGTCTGTGTTTTTGGTACCCCTATTTTGGAGCATGTGCAGCTGTAGTCTGGGAGGGGTGGTACAAGGAGGCTCTGCTGTCCAGCAGGTAACATTGGCCAGGAGGACCTTTCTCAGATCCTCCACTGCCTTGCTTCAAGACTTTGAGCAAGTCACTTTGCCTCTGTTTTCCAGTCCCATCTTCCTCTCATTTCTCAGCTGAATCTCTCTTGGGAAAGGTATTTGTGTCTCATAGTGTGTGATGCAAAGATACCAATCACAAGTGAGTTTTCTGATGCTGTAATTCCAGTATCAAAAAACACCAACTCTACTTAGAATGAAGGTGTCACATTCCTTTAGTGAGTCTCTGGCTGCTCCTCAGCTTGTTTTGTGCTCCTGGAGCCAGAAAGGGGTTTCCCATTGACTTCAGTGGGAACATGTTTAAATTAATACCAATCCCTGGTAATCACTGCTCAAAAGCAAAAATGCAATATTAGGAAGGAGAATTTTACCTTCTTTTTTAAAATATGCATATTTTATTATGACCTAGTTTTGATTTGTATGTATGTTTGTTATTTGATTTGTATGTATGTATGTTAACTAGGTTTAGTCCCATTAAGTTGCTGTTTCATAATTAAAAGGGAAACAATTTCATGCAAGCTGAAAAATCAAAACTTTTACTGTAAGAAACTCCTAATTCATAAAGTAAATTGTCCTGTGGTATATGAAAGGATCAATATTAATATGGTGTGGTTTTCTTAATTTCTGATTCACTATGAAATAAAACTTTCTAATTTTTTTCTCTTTAGTTGGAATTTTTGCCTTCCCTACCTTGTCTTTTGATTGTTGTAGTTGAACAGCCTAGTTCTGCTGTGAGAGTATTCCTCATTAGCATTTGGAAACTTTCTTCTAAGATCAATAGAGCTCCATTATTTTGATGTTTCACACTGAATTTGTGTCTTTAAAGAAATGTGACCAGGGACAGGTTTGTAAGTCTACCTATTTGTTTCATTTATTTCTTTTACTTCTGAATATTTTAATAACTTGCTGTAGCTTCAAAAAATTCTCTTAAATTAGGGAGATAGTAGTTACTGTAACATATTTCACATTTGAAAATAAGCTGATGGAGGCTTTAAGGGTGTCTAGCAATGCTGGTCAATTGACAGCTGATGAACCACACTGGAGTCCCCTGTTTCAGACTAAATTTCAGTTTTTGGTTTACAATGGGATGAAAACACTTTTTAAACAGCTTAATCAACTATTTATTTACGAAAAATGTCAAGTGGTTTGGAATTTTTTGCTTTCCAGTACACAGGTCAGCTGTTTAGTTCTTAAAAACTATTGCTTTTATCAGAACCCTAGTACAAGTTTTTTGTCACTATGCATACAAAATTGAGTACCTCTGTACTTGCAAAGTGAGGCAACAAGTGAGGAGTGATCCCTAGGAGTCATCCATGTAATACTGTCTCAAAACATTAATTAGCTAAGGAGATAGCACTTTTACATGTTCATTGCCTTTTACATGTTCATTGGGAGAATGATGGATTCTGTTTGCTCTAGTAACTCACAGGGTCATTTCTAATCAGACTCCTGTGGTGCCTTTGACCAGTGGTTGGTTACTCAGCAGAAGAGAGATTCAAATTAAAACAGATTTCAGAATGGGAATACAGTACATCACCAGTAGAAAATTCTTATTTTCTCTTTCTTGTTCCCTTGTCTCTAGTTGTGAGTCAACAGATGTGTGTCTGAAGGGAAAGAAGAGCATGACTACTTAATAACTGTTCTGAAACGCAGATGGAACCTGAAGGTTTTTATTTTCACCAAGCCAGAGAAGGAAAACATATCAGGTATACTGCATGTGCACTCTCCACTGCAATGAACCCAGAATGGCTCCTAGCTGTAAACCCTGAATATGCCTAATGGAAGCAATAGTTTGAATCTTAAATAATAAAACAAAGAGTTCTTCCCCGCTCTTTAATCCCCTCTGGGAAGCCCAGTTAATTAAAGCTGTTTATTACAACTTGATCAAAAAGCCTAAATTCTATGTGTCCTACATCTAGCTGCTACAATATTCTCTGTCATTGAACCCTCACGAGGCCCTGAAGACTTTGACTTGGTAATGCAGCCATCAAAGAGACAGACTAACTTACTCTTTAGTCAAGCTGTTTGTTTCAAGGTGCAGTACAAAGCATGCTCTAGGCTTCCCAAGGCTGCAGTCTATTTCCTCCTTAACGTTATTCCAAAAACCTCCTTGCCATACTTAATTTAGCATTTGAATCAAATTAATTATTTTATAACAAGACTGGTGTGGAGGATGTCAGTTTCTTGCTTAGCATGGAACATTAATTGATGCAGTGGAATGCTCTCTTTGAGCAGTTGCTGTTATCAGTCCTGCGTTCCAAAGAGCTGACACAGGCACACACATGCACACACATAAGCTCATGAAACATCAAGATGAAGCAGTTAATTAAGGAGGGGAATGCACAAGTCAAAAAGAAAAGAAAAAAAAATGAGCACTTAGAGCTGCGTTTCTGTCTTAATCATGAAGAAAAAACATTGCACTACAACAGCTTAACTATCACTACTTTTTTTAAAGAGAAGTGTGATCACTGATGAATATTTTCTTACTGTACTTGTTAAGTATTAACTGTAACCATAATCATTACGAGATTAAGCTTATAAAAACCAAACAAAACTCATTTGCCTAGATTTTCTTTGGCTGAACTGACAATTCATGCTAGAAACAGTAATGATTCAAATCCAAGAATATAAAGAAATAATAGAAATAAAAGAAAATAGAAATAAAAGAAAATAAAATAATCAGTGATTTAAAATAATTGGTAATTTAAAAACCTTTTTCTGTAAGTTCTCTACACTCTAGGAAAAGCCTCTATTGAGTAATAAACTGGGGCAGGGAGCATCTTACCTTGTGTTCAATTCCCTTTTATCTTATAAAATAAAATAAAAATATAAAATACCTAACCCCTAAGCAACTGTTTTTGAAATTCAAGCTAAGAGAATGAGCACATTTCTTAAACTCTTTTTAGTTTTGGCTGAAAGAATAAGTTTTCTTTTCACCTAAGAGATTCTTGTGCTGTCTGCTCCTCTCATACAGGGCTTTTTATCAGACAGTTTTAAATATCAATTGCTGCCATTTTGCATTGAAGATAAAGCTTGCAAATGATGTCTTAATGTCTTTGTTGATGATAGTCACTGAAAAAGCCAGATGATTTAAGCCATTTTAAACATCTCCCATAGCAGCTTCTCTTTGGAAAGGGTAAGTGGATTTAATTTCACATTTTCACAAAAGCATAAACCTCCCTTGTGACACAAAAAGTCCTGTTCACATGTTGAAGGCTCTGTACCTAATTTTTTTTTAAAATAAAATTCCTCCAAGATATGAGCAAGTAACTGGCATAACTGCGTGGAAGCAATAGCAAATATCCTGATTTTGAAAATAAAGTAACCCCAGAATTCAAGAATAGAAGACACTAGAATAGTTGTTTCATGCTCTTACATAAGAGTTCCATTTTCTCCCTAACAGCATGATGATCCAACATCTCCACAAAAATGGTGAAGGGACTGCAGGTGTGCATCAAACACCACCAGCCCTGACCCATAACTCTCAGAAAGCTTTCTGCCACCTGGCCAGAAGTGTTTCAGCCCCAGAGGTAAGGTCCTCCTTGACACTATTCCCTCATGGTCCTGCTTTGAAACTTTGAAAGATAAGCAATGCCTGATTGTAGGGGCAATCTGATCTGTCTGCATCTGCCACTCAGAGGGTCTTGTGCAAAAGGCTCAGTAATACACCAGGACTTTCCAAAGAGAAGCCCCCACCCTTCTGCTCCTCTGGAATCAGTGCTACTCCCCTGAGGCATTTAATGCAACCCAGCTGAGGTCCTTGTTTTGATACTTCATCCAAGAACACCTATGGCTGCCTTGGTGCAGATGTTGTGCCTCCTTTGGAAACAAGGTGCTGTTCAATTTTCTCCCAGTTTGACCCCATCCAGTGTCAGTAACTGCCAGTGACAGGCAGTAAAGTCATTCACTACCTCCCTGGGGCTCAGCTGTGTGTTACAACACACAGGGAAGCTGCTGTTTGTGGACCAAAACAAACAGATCAGCATCTTAGGGTGAACAGACAGAAAGGGTGGGTTTATATTCTCTTTATTTTTTAACTTTACTTTTCAAGTGTGTTTTTTACATTAGCAAGAGATTTTTTTTGTTGGCATATATTTGTACCATGATCTGCTAAGACAAATCTCATAAAATTGCTGTGGTGTAAGTGACTTCTGTGTTGTAAATTATTTTTTGTCCCCTCATTTTATTCATATGTAAATACATAGTGTTAGACTATTTAGTGAATTCATATAATTCCTAGGAGACCATAAATGTCTTGTTCCATCCCTGAAGAACATCCAGTAGATATACTGATTTACTAATATGTCCCCTGACAAAAGGGTATTTTAGTTTCAGAGATGTCTTTGTAACTGAATACTTCTTTTACAGATTCATTCCCTTGACATTGTTTACATACAGCCATTAAACAAAAAAGATTTAATCTATATCAAACTATTAAATCACAGGTAAAAAAGCAATAACATAAGAGAATCTACACAATAAATTACAATGAACACAATGAAGAATGTAATAATTCATGATTTTACCTTTACTGAAACACACTTCAGGCTAACTTGATCAGCAAATATTTTGACAGTTGCCATCCTCATATAGGACATTCATGCTGGAATGATTAGAGGTGGATAAGAAAGTGAAGATCATCACTAAAGCCATGAAAGAAAGAAATTCTTCCCAGTAGTTATCATTGAAAAGCCTGCTGTGGATGATCTGTGAATCCATATTTAAATTGACCTAGAAAACACATTGGAATTTGTGCTGCACTCAGACATTAGACATTTGAGGATTTACTTCAAGATAATGTGTTATTAATTCTCAATGATGATTGTTATTTTATGTTTGTTTAAGACCTGGAGAAATGGAATATAAATTTAAAAAATATATCTTTGCTAGAATGAAATGAACATAAGGAAAATATTTCTCAGGATGGCATTTCTGGTTTTCTGCTGTTGAGTGCAAATATGTCTGCTCAGAATTAATAATGTAGGCATAGGTAAGGGATCAAATGCCATCTGCACCTAGGAATGACTAGAACATGTCAGAAAAACTTGTCAAGAGATTCTCTCTGATCCTCTCCTTTTCTCTCCCAACTCTTTCCTTTTCTTGCTCCCCATTTACTCTATTTTATTTTTTACCACCTTCTGGTGCTTGTAGATAGGAGCTTATATTAAATGTAGGTAATTTTTTTCTGCTCTGTGGCAGGGTAAGAAAAGAACACACTCTAATGTCTTCTAAAACAAAGCCACAATGGGATAAATTGCTCAGAAAATTATTTTTCTCTACTTCTGTCAATCTTTACCATAGACTCTAATAGTGTTATTAATGGTAACAGCAATAGTACTGTTACTTGTTATTTATCCTACAAAGATGTTGACTGTGTTAGACATAGTTCAAATATTTGCCAACAACTCAGGAAAAGATTAACTTGCAATTTCAGTATGAAGGGACGGGCTACAGTTTGCTATAGCAAAGAAATTAAAATATAGCCAAGTATAAGAAACTAAATTGTCAGAGGAGGGTCTTATTATTCTCTGTCTGTGGCTGTTATCATGGAACAGTCCATATAGACATCACAGCAAGAGAGAGAATTTAGACACAATATGAGTCAGTAAAGTGATTATCTGAGTATTTAAAAGGAAAATTTAACTAATAAACTTGTCTGAACATCTGAAAGGCAGGAAAACAGCTGGGCATTGATTGACTGCTCACAATTGATATATTGCTCTAGGTACAATTAAAGTTTTCTCAGGCAAGAGCAGAGAGAATGTAAATTGAAATGCTAGATTATAAAGGCCTGAAAAGGCAAGAGAGATGACAATGAAAATACATGGATTATTAATGATACGTAGGAAAATTGCAGTCCCTGAAGAAAGAACACATAACATCTCAGCAGTAATCTCAGATTGACAAGATGTTGATTGTGTTCACATTATCTGTGAAATGAGGGAGAAGAGCTTTCTTCAAATGAAATTTAGGAATTTGGTTTGACCATACATGCAAATTTAATCTCACACACAGTGAGTCAGACCCAGAAAAGGAGAGCAACTGAATTAATTTTTTTCAAGTGAAAAGGATGATAGAAAGGAATCCAGGATTCCAGAGAAAAACCTTAGTGACCTATTGCAGACATTTTGGGGGTACCTCAAGTAGAATTTAAAGATGTGTTTTAAAGCAGATTTAGGATAGGACCAAAACATGGAACCTAATAGAAAGACAAAATTAACAATAAAATACTATCTCATGGGCTCAAGGTCATCTAATAGACTAAGGAAAGCAAGGGTGGAATATTGATTCTGAACCTTGCCCAAGAGGAAGCTATGAAAGACATTGAAGACAGACACAGGTTTTGTAATAGAATAAGTTAGCCTATGAATTTTTTTTTTCTGACATAAGAGGAAAAATAGAGCTTACAAGTTTTCAAATTTACCCACAGGCAGCCAGAAACTATGATATAAGTCAAAGAAAGAAGGAAGCATGATGAAAAAAAATAATGCCATTATATATAATCTAATTCTACTGGAATAAAATTTCTACCCATTGTTCCTCCTGTTCTTGACCTTATCTTGCTATAAGTGCCATTCCACAGACACACTCCATGCTCCATCCTTTACTGAAGATTTTCATGTCCTCCAAGGGAAATAAAGTGATTAGAACAGTTTGGAAAGTCTGAATCTCAAAAATGTTACCATTTGAAGTAAGAGATATTTTATTTGAATGAGTTTGCTATCTCAAATTAAGATTACATGTCCAAGAAATTGCTCTTGAAAGCTAAATATTTATTCAACTTCAAAGATGAAGCTGTGTTCCTAAAAGAGGGTGGTATATCTGTACGTCTTCATCTCCCAGATTTTTCATTATCTTGGAATCTGAAGGGCTGGAAATTGCTTTATTGATGATTCTGACTTGCTTGCCAAGCCCTACAATGACTATGACTGCTGAATACCTGGTCTTGTAATATTTCTGGGCAAAATGTCCCTATTTCCTGATTATTAATGCAAAGTATACATTACCTGCAAGTGCTCCAGCCCCATCAACCTTTATGGTCTCGACAGAACTCTCTGGTTTAATGAGGTCGTTCATGTACTGGGGTACCTAAACCAGATGCAACAGTCAGATGAGGTCTCAGGAGTGCTGGATAGGGTGATCCAATCCCTTTGTTTGCTCTGCTGGCCACAGTGCTCCTAATGCTGTTGGTCACCTCAGCTTCCCAGCCCTGGTGATCCAGGACCTTTTCTGGCTCCCCAGCTGCTCAGTGCCCAACCTGCAGCGCTGTCAGGGAGTCTCTGCATTGTCCTTGGTGACTCCTTTTGGAACTCCTGTTTTGGTCTTCCTTAACAGCAAATGTCATTTCAGTTTGGAGTAGTCTGCAAAACCTTTTAACAGAGAATCATTGCCCCCATGTCCTTATTAAAAATGTTTGAAACAGGACAGGCCCCAGGACAGAGCATGGTAGTATTCCACTTGCTCCTCACCTCCAATGTCCCATTAACCTCTACCCTCAAACCTCCATCATTCAGTTTCATCTATGAGCAGCATTTTTTTTTTTTTAATTCATATTCAGGGGTTAAAGAGCATAATGCATGCAAACATTTACAAGGTGGGTATCAAGAGGATGGGATTAGGGCACAAACTGAAACATCAGAAGTTAATTTGAATATGAGGTAAAAAATCTTTACTTTAAAAGTGACAGAGCACTGGAACAGGCTGCCCAAAGAGGCTGTGGGGTCTCCACTTCTGAAGATATTCAAAGCCTGCCTGGATGCAATGCTTTGCATACTGTTCTAAGTGAATTTGCTTTGGCTGGGGGATTGGGCCAGGTGACATCGAGTTTCCCTCTGACTCCAGCCTTTCTGTAATTCTGTGATTTGTCTCATCTTCATTACACCTGTTGGCACTTCTTTTGTCTTCACTTGTATTTTGCTTCAGTTCTTTTTCCTTAGAGATGTACGGAAGACTACATGTTTCTATGTCCCTTGAACAGCCTCACAAATATGCAGTACCAGCAACGAGAGCTGAAGTATCTGTGGCTGAAAAAATAACTGGATCTTAGAGGAGCATGACTGCCTCTGTCTTTCCCTACTCCTTTCTCATTGTCTCCTCTTCAAATACATTGGCTGCAAAAGCTTTTCTATTTCTCTTCAATCCAGTCTCTCTGAATGTTTTTAAGTTTGTAGAAGTCCCCAGGATCATTTAATTCAGCAGGTATGATTTGCAGTGATGTGAAAGTAACTCCCCAGACTGTTTCCACCCCTGGTCCAGAATGGCCCCAAGCAATGCTGAGCACTGCTCCCCTGGCTGCTCTGCTCCAGCATGGTGCTGACAGTGCTGGCATTTGACTCCTGTCAGGCTGCAGCTCCAGTTTGAGTGACACTTCCCAGCCATTTACCAGGCCCTCTGCCACCTCGGACATGGGTGTGGTAGCAGATCTTCTTTTAAGTACACCACTGCTACATTGACATTTCCTTAAAGCTATCAGCCTTCTCTCTTTGATGTGGAGATTCAGAATTTCCTTACGCGGCAACTCTCTCTATTGTAAGCAGAGAGTATTAAAGATGCTCTCATGTTCTCTATGCATTGAGTTAAAAAGGCAGAAAGAAGGGGGGAGGAAGGGAGGGAAGGAAAAATGGATTTTATATTTTTACAGCCTACTGTGAAAATGCATCCTGTAAATTTGAATATAATGAAAATCAAGAAGCATCAAACCCCACTTTGGGTAAGGGCTGCATCTTTGCAGTGCTGCAAACCAAGCTTATTTGAGCCAAAAAATGTTCCTTGGCAAATTCCCCTGCTTGCAACATTTTAAACATTTCATATTCAGACACACATCTTTTTTGTAAAGGAAACAAATATATTTTTAAGGAACTGTATTTTCAAGCTTGAGAGTGCTTTTCAGGGCATTTGAGGAAGAGAAATTGCAGCACTAGCAGCAGCTCATGAGAATCACAACAGGCAGTAATGCTAGGATAGCTAGAGCTGTCTCGTTGCTAGGTAGAGGCTGACCATCTTTGTGAAATTGTAAGACGTGCCACTTTTAGTTTATATTATTCCAGGCTGCACATTTCTTCAGGCAATTATAGGGAGAAAATGTCTTAAAAGTAATTGGCTACAAAATTGCTATAGTAAATCCTTTACATAACACTTAATGTTATATCCAACAGGGAAAAGATGGTAAATGTGAAAAAAAATCTGACATAACAACTACTCCAAATATTTATTTAGACATCACTCATTTAAAGTGTGCATGGCATACAGTGTATAAACCTTTGAAGTTTTCTATTTTTTTTCTATCAGTCTCATGCACCGGGTAAATGAGCACTGCAAAGATAACCAATTTTAAGACAACAACATTAAAGCTTTAAAACTTTATTCATTGCATAAAAGCAATATAGAAGCAGTCTTTAGAATACTTAGGGAGTTTTTGTTTTAGTATTTCCTTCAGACTTTTTTGATTGAAAAGATAATCACACCAATCAATACTTTTTCCTCTATAAACTACTGAGAGCCCTGTATGTTTTCATCAGTGCTATGTTTGCACAGAAAACAGGGAACACAAACAGAAGATACTGCATGTTTAGATCAGATTGCTTTTTGTGTAATTATTTTCACCTAAGGAAAAAGCTTTTCTGGCAGAAATGCATACATGTGGCTGTAGGTGGCATAGTAGTATAATTCAAAGCATTACCTCATGTTCCATACTTTGAAATATATTGTCTTCTATTTAGAGACAATGGGTGCAACATTTAAAAATGCAAGAGAAATAGGTTTCCAGAGTTATTTCCTGTAAGCTCTGTCTCAGCTAGCAGAGGACTGGCTGTTTTGTAGGCAGTAACAAGGGCAGTACAAGGGTAGGAGAGGCAGCACATTCTATGGCATGATCATTGCCTTATTATAAATCGTCAATTTCAAAATATTTTCTTTCAAAAATTAATGTCAATAAAAGAAGGGACAATTTCATAAGCTATAGGGAAGGAACAATTTATGTATATGCAAAGATTTAAAATACTCTTGTATATATAATAATATTTACATGCAATGTAAGGTTAATATAGACATTCATAATACTAAAGAACTTTATATTACTTAAAGTAAGTAAAATTAATCTAGAACTTTTAGTAATTAGCTAAACAAAAGCAGATCTTATATTGATGCAATAATTTTCCAAGAGGATGTTCACAAATCCTTCTGTAGTCACACAATTACACTTGAGGCATTCTGTTCAGATGTTGCCTTTAATATTATCAGATTCCCAAGGTTTTTGAAAATAGATTATGAATATCAAATTTAAACAATTCAATAAGGGATCTCTTTTTCAAAGCTGCATGTATATTCCACCCTTTCAACTGGAGAACTTTCAGTATCACTGATAATTCTATTTCTTCTGAGGGCATTTGAATTAAAAAAGGGGCAGGATTGTGTGTTGGGTGCATCTGTCAGGCTCTTGGTAGCAGAGGGCTGCAGGGGTGGCCTCTGCAAGGACAAGGCAAGGGCTGCTCTTCTCTGCACACAGAGGTTTCCATGTGGCTTTGAAATGAACCCACCACGGGACATGGCTGAGTCCGCCAGCCAAGCTGGTGCCAACTGTGAAAATGTACTTAAGGGACAAAAGTACTACAAGGAGACAGGAAAACAAGAAAACCCCAAAATAACACCAACAACAACCACCAAACAAAAAAAAAACAAAAAAACAACCAAACCAAACCAACCAACTTAAAAAAAAACACAACAAAAAAACCTCAAGTGAAAACCAGCAGAGGGAACACAAGTGTCGGAGAAGGAGGAGAAGGATGTTCTCCATGCCAGGGCAGGTGTTCTTTGCAGCCTGTGGAGGACAGAGCAGATGGATGTTCCTGAAGGAACAGCCATCCATGGAAAGTCCTTAAAAAAGCAGAAGAAAAGAATGAAGAGAGAAAGAGAAACCCCAATGTTCTGACCATAGCATTCTCCTGTCCTGTGCTGTGCATGGCCTCTCTGAAAGGACTGAGGGTAATCTGCCACAACAGCAAGAAAGAAGAGTCTGAAATTAAGTCAAGCATGGTAAAGGGAAAGAAAAGGTGTCTCCCATACTTTTTAATGTTTGGGTGTTTTGGGATTTTTCAATAAATATTATTTTGAAAAAGTGAGATAATTTGTGTAATATTCACATCTTGATCTCTGGACTTTTTTTTACTGCTCTTTCTGTTTCCTGACCAAAACCTTCTGAGGTCAGCCAGAGAGAATGAGTGGCTGGGTGGGGTTTTGGCTGCCACCTGGGGCCAGCCCAGGAGGAGAAGGCAGAATGGTGCAAAGCCTGAGCTGTGGCAGCTCCAGAGGCATGGAAGAGTGGATGGGAAAATGACAGCTTCTGGCCATTCCTGATAAGGAATTTCATAGTTGTCATAAGTTTTCTCATGCTGTATCAACATGTCAGTGATGGTAAGGTTTCCTTATAGATATCCTTTGTCCTTAAAATGATGCAACCTTTCAGACTTAGGTCTCTTCTGTAATTAATAATTGATAACCTTGCAGCCTATTTTGACTTCAATAACTTTGGTTACAGTTATCAATTTTAATGCAGCCTATTAGGTGTACTTTGGACTCACAAACTGTGATTTTCAGCTCCTGGACAGAGGTATATAAAATTACACTTTGGAATTATAAATTTTTACAGCAGTAAGTATAAAGCTGAATATAATATAGAGGCCTTGCTGATGGTCATTTGTTGCATCAGATGGCCCTGATATTCTTTGTGCAGCCACTACCAGAGGGGATTTGACTATATGACCTTTAAAAGTCCCTTCCAATCTAACCTATTCTATAATATTAATAGTAGGATCTGACTGACAACACTACTAATAGTGGAAACTACCAAACAAAACTATGTGGAAGCAAACCATATCCTTTATGTATTAGTGGAATTTTTTTCAGTTGTCTGTTAAAACCATTTTGACCCACAAAAAGAAGAATACACATATTTTTTAAAGGATACTTTAAACTAGAAGTAATTTAAATTTGCTTTTATTTTCAAGTAATTTTGAAACTATGGTTATATACAAACAGAAAAAATGAACCCAAACCAAAGTACGAACCAAAAAACACAACCTATATATTAATGAAAATCAAATTATATTAGTAGCCAGACATTTTAATTCCAAAGAAATTTAGAGGAAACAATAAATATTACTAGAAAAATAACTGAGTGCAACCAGCATGAATACTCTTGCAGAAAACAGTAACAGGTATTGGAAACCATCTCTCTTGTGCTTATTCTTGAATATCTAAAGAATATTGAGATTATCTACAGCAAATCCCTTATTTGAACATTATAGCAAAATGTATAGTGAGTCGTGAAAAGTGTTCTTTAAATGGTATAAACTCTCAATAACTATTTGTACCTGTCATAATAATTGAAAGCAGAATCAGCCAGAAAATCAGCACAAAATCCAGCTGCCACTGCTAGAAAAAAAAATTGAACACATTATTTGTCTTGTGCCTGCCAAGTTCAACTCTTTAGCAGTGACCACATCAGTCTTGGAGTAGAAAGAGGACTATAGAGATTAGAGAGCCTCAAAGTGTTCTTTCTTATTGACACCGACATAAAGGTACTCTCCTAAGCATTAAATATTGTTTGCTGATATTGAAAAGGTGTCTGGAAAATTCCTCCTTTTTTATGTTTATACACAGTGTCCATGTGCATGCTGGGGAGCATGCAGCTATATATTTACAGATTTGCAAGTTATATATGGTTATGATCAATGAAAAACTGTCAGTGCTGTTACTTACTCTACCTCAACAACTTTTCTACTGCAAAATGGGAACAGAACTAAAGAATAATTCAGATGCATATATTTCAATCTGATTTTTTTAATAAGGAAAGAGCTGGTTTGTTTTTTTTTTCTCTGATTAATCAATTTCATGTGATTTCTTATGCACGGTCAGTAACAACATCTGTAGGTAACGTTGCATACAGGTTTTCATTCCAACAATCACTTTTCAGTGGCCTCAAGTCTTACACAACTGTTACCTTTTCTTTTAAAATGCGCTGAGTTTCTGCTCTCTTTGAAAGGAATTTGTCTTGCGGGTGTTGGAAAAGTAGTTCAGCCATTTTTGAGAAAAAAAAATCATTTTCTCACATATTAAAATAAATGTTTTAAAGAAATTTTCAGCAACTATTTGAGCTTAAAAAAAAATTACCATTAATAGCATGTCTTCACAAGAGTGCATTATGTTCAGGAGCATAATAGGAATAAAAAAGAATGCTTGTTGACTGAATTTTTATGAGACTATGAAAATAGCATTTGATTGCTGAAAAATGAATTGTAATAAACAAATTTCACAAGTTCTGTTATTTTGTCTATCTCAGCTGTCTCGTGGAAACATGCAGAATCTACTAATGGGTGAAGGAAAAATTCCTATTTTTTAAACCCATGCATTCTTCATCTTTCAGTAAATTCATCAAGCTCTCAAAGAATGTTGTAATTTACTCATATTGCATCCCAGCTAGCATCTCTTCAAGGAATTCTGTGCTAGGAAGACATAAATAGTATTCCTTAGTTTCTGTAAGAGCAGAGATACCCACACCCACTAAAAGATCTAGGCTGGAGAAGACAGGAAGAGCTGTGAGGAAAAAAATAGAAAAAAGAAGACCAAACCATAAGCAGTATGCTGCAATTATCTCAAAAGTTATATATAAACTCAAGGTTATCAGGGTATCATTCTGCCATGCAATTTATTTAAAGACTACATGCCTATGAATATTACTTTGACTGTGATATTTCATTAATCCAGAATAACCGGGACAGTCTCTTGATACATTTCTTTAGAAGTTTTTCCATATTTTCCAAAACTTTTAAAGGGACTTACAAACCTTACTTAAGCATGACATTACCTTTGTTAAGAAGACATTAATTTGATCAAAAGTAGTCTTTGCCACTCAACCACTGAGAGAAAGCAGAAATATACAGAAAACTGCTTAAGAAGGTAAATGCAGCTTATAGACTTTACTCAATAATTACCATTTTTATCCATACACGGTAAAGGAACTATCTGCTTCCTATAAAAATGCACATTTAGAGATTTCAGGTCAAGAAAATCAACTGCAGTTTATCAAAGTACAGGAATGCATTTGTTCAACTCAACTAAAAATGTTTGTGTAGAAGAAAGAATGGTGGAATCTCTAAGGATGGGTCTCACCTGCTCTGTGGTGGAGGCATGGTCCCAGGTGGGATGGGACTGTGCCTGACAGATCATAGGGCTCCTTTGTGCCTAGAAGATAAACAATCCCTCTTCCTCTGGCTGCTGAAACCAGATCCTATTTTTTCTTGTCAGTTCAAGATTGTGGTGAAATGTTCCTGTTAAAAAAACCCACAAACACATACACACACCGCCTAAACCACACCAAACCAAACGAAACCAAACGAAACCAAACGAAACCAAACCAAACCAAACCAAACCAAACCAAACCAAACCAAACCAAACCAAACCAAACCAAACCAAACCACCAAAAACCAAACCAAACCAAACCAAACTGAACCAAACCAAACCACCAAAAACCAAACCAAACCACCTCTCTCAGCTTTCTCAGAATGTGTTTTTCCAGATTTTGGTCAGTGTACTGAGAAAAGTCTAAACAGGAAGGCTTTCATATGCGTAGAACCAGGCATCCAAAAAAAAATATTGATAGTGAAGACCACAGTATTCAGAGCATTTTGCAATCACCATTTGATTATATTAACTTCATTTAAAATGTTCAGGTTCCTTAAAGAAAACTTGTCCTTGCTCAAAATAGGTGTCTGTCATATTCATTTCCAAAACAGCTTTATATTTGCCTGTACATTCTTAAAAAAACCCTATTTTCTCTCAGAAATACATTATATATATATATATATATATATATATATATATATATAACATTGAATTTATTTTATTATATATTGGTATTTATGGAATATATATTTTTCAGAAGAGAAATAGAGTGAAAGCATGTTGATAATTTATGCAAGGCCTCAGAAATATTCTGTGCCTGCCATGATGACAGAAACACCATCTTTGCTTTTATCTAGACTGTCCATAAACAAATATTATGTGAAGAAATAAATTCCAAGGCCACCAGTACTTTAGAAGATGTATATATCTTTTCTTTCAATGATTGGTAGTTGGGGTGAGCCTTTTTTTTAACTGCCTTATTGGGAAGAAAGTGTTAAAAAGACTGGCAAGTCACTTAAGTGACACTGCAGCTAGGAGTAACTCTTGACAAGCCCATGTGAACAGCAGGCCAGTGACCCTCTGGCATGGACAGAGTTTAACAGGGCCACTGTTTTATTCCTCTGCCCAGGTGTTGCTTCAGGGATCCCTCAGTTTTCTCAGTAATGGAATAAATTTACTCTTTTTATTCCAGCCTCTCCACCTGCGTGTGTCAACTCACACATGCAGCTCATTAGCCACAGCTCTGCTTGTTTGTTGCTGTAAAATATCTTTTTAATGAATCAGAGCTTAGGAATGACAGAGAAGAGCCAGCAGCATATCCATTTTCATGCCATATATCCAGAGCAGTACTCTTCAATAGAGTACTGTTGTACTGGTGGTCTGTTTGTTATTGGACTTGAGAAGTGCCATTTGCAGGAGTTCTCAGACTCCATCATGATTATGTTGTCTACATTTCACACAATAAACAAATCAACAGCATATATAAAATGTGCTGCCACTTTTCACGGTCATTTTGGACCCTAACCCTTTACTTTGCTCTTGGAAAAAGTCATGTTCAGCATCCGAATTTTTCTGGGGGTGTCATCAAAATAGTAATTTTTAATGGTGTCTTTTAAATTATTTCAGTGAAAAATCAAGAATGCAGATAGTGCAATAGCTCATGTGTTATTTATTTAGCAATGAAGCTAAACTGGTTTTCCACTGTTCGCATATTCTCAGCTCTTATGGAAAAATGTTTTTACAGTGGAAGTTAACCTGATTTTTTTTCCAGTGATAAGTATAGCCATAAAAAACAGTCTCATCAAAAAAATACTGTGAGTTTGAAACACTAATGTAAGGAAGGAGTTTTAGTTGAAACCTTTCTCAGTAGATGCAGCCCTGGTCTGGAAGTTACATACAAAGATCACTGTCTGTTTGCTCTGAAGGACTTGCATAAGAGCTGGTGTTGTAGCACAAAAGTGTTTTGGAGCAAAGTGTCTCCATTTGCCCTGTGCATTTCGGAACACAAAGCATGAATCACAGCACCTTGAGACCTTGCTTAGTCACGGCAGGTCTGTAATCAGAAGCAATGTCAGCGCGCCAAACACTGCGGAGAGTGACTGTGACCCACCTCGGGCTGGCACACATCCATCACATTTACAGGGTGTCTGCTGTGGGGCATGAGACCAGACCCCAGGCAGTGACAGTGTGACAGTGACACAGCCCTGTGTGAGCAGGGATCAGATATGGTACTGCAGGAACCCAGCTGGAGCGCGGGGGCACCTGGCTCTGCCTCCTCAGAGCGGTGGGGCTGGAGCTGGGGTCTCTGCCCATGGGCTGGGATGTTGCCTAAGGCAGCTCCTGGAGAGCCCTCACCTGACTGGGTGGGTGATTGTGCATTCTGGGTCCCACTTTCTGAAACCCTGGGAATTGTTAAGTCAGCTGGGCAGTACCAGTTCCATTTTTCATCATGAATTCACAGTCAATTGCAGGCAGAGCTTTAATCGGTTTATCTGGTTGAGCTGGTTTATAAAATAGATCTCATTTGAGTATATTATTTGTCTGAATTCTCTAAGATTCCACAATAGTCAGATGAGACAGACTTTTTTATATGTTCCAGAAAATGCTGGAAGTGGTCATTTCATTTCCTCTCACAGAACACCTTAACAACACAGTCCTAAGTTCTCATGGCAATGTAAGTATACAGATGTCTGGAAAAGCAAAGAACAGTGGGAATAAACTCATACAGAAGAAAAATCACAAAAATTTGCTAATTTTCTTTCAGCAAAATTATAGTGTGCCAGCTTTGTGGAACTTGTTCTATATTCACAACCTGAACACTGGGTACACTGCAAATGGAGTCACTTATTACTTCTGAAAGAAAACTCTAGCCTGTATAATTGTGTTGTTATGAGCAGATCTGGGAGGTTTGTTTGCTTTGTTGTTAATGTTTTTGTTGTTGTTTCCAGATGGAAATGTGGATTTAACAATGTAAACAGTTACTGGCTGAGTATGGTTAGGCTGGACACAGCTTACAGCATCCATGTTGCTGGCTTGGCAAGTTTGCCATTTAAGAGCCATGGCCTTCTGTTTTCTCCTAAGTGCACTTCATAGCCCAGTAGAACTGTGTTTCTCTGCAATTGTGCCTGAATTCATATTATACCCTGCAGGAACTAAAATAAAATTAAATTTGTCATAAAAAATCCCGGAGTTCTTGATATTTCATTATTGATTTTTCTCTCCATTCTTAATTTTCTCTGTTCCCACTGCTGATGTGTCCTGACCCCATTTATTTATTAAATATGCCTGATTGTCATGACTAAAATAATATCTGCTTGAATTTACCCATGTCTCCCTGATGTACTGACATTCATGCTCTACTTCCCCTGTATGAATTCCTTTAATGGGAGATAAAGATTCCATTTTAAGTATTGGTATCTATTACTGTTCTGCCCTTGGCATTGTAAGTCACTAGGACTTAAGTTTAGTAAAAAAACATTATGTGAATTTCTGCACACAGTTCTTCTGTGCATACAAAAGCACAGTGTGGGTGAATGGGCAACCTAGCTGCCACTGAATTAGCGCAGCTAATTAGTGCAGCTTCTGAAGCCCTGGCCAGGGGAGGGCTACTCAGGTACTTGGCTTCAGACAAGAACCTGATATCAATTTTGTTTCAACAAGAGGAGACAAGTAACAATGGTGAGGCGTTGAACCTGGAGTTTCAGGGGAAAGGATGTAAGTTCACCCTTTTAGGGTGCCCAGCTGACAGAAGTCATCGGTTTGCTTATCAGTTTCCTTGAAGGGCTGTGGATGTCTATTGGGATTTCAGCCAGGCCTTGGCCGCTGTCTCCCACAGCACACCCCTGGAAAAGCTGCAGCCCAGGGCTGGGGCAGGAGCACTCCTTGCTGGGCTCAGACCTGGCTGGATGCCGGGCCCAGAGGGTGGTGGTGAGCAGGGCTGCACCCAGCTGGGGCCCGGCACCAGGGGTGTCCTCAGGGCTCTGTGCTGGGGGCAGCTCTGTTCAATGTTTTTATTGATGACATGGAGGAGGGGATTGAGTCTTTCATTAGTAAATCTGCAGATGACACTGAGCTGGGAGCGTGTGTCCATCTGTTGGAAGGTAGGAGGGCTCTGCAGAGAGACCTGGAGCAGTTGGGTGGATGGGCAGAGTACAGTAAGATGAAGTTTAATTAGTCCAAGTGCCAAGTCCTGCATTTTGGCCACAATAACCCCTGCAACTCTACAGGCTGGGGATGGTGTGGCTGGACAGTGCCAGGAGGAAAGGGACCTGGGGGCACTGGTGACAGCCGCTGAACAGGAGCCAGCAGGGCTCCCTGGGGCCAAGCAGGCCAAGGGCTCCTGGCCTGTGTCAGGAACAGCGTGGCCAGAGGAGCAGGGAGCTCGTTCTGCCCCTGCACTGTCACTGCCGAGGGCACACCCTGAGTGCTGTGTCCAGCTCTGGCCCCTCAGGTTGGGAAGGACCTTGGGACACCTGAGCACATCCAGAGGAGGCAACGAGGCTGGAGAGGGGCTGGGAACACAAACCCTGTGAGGAACGACTGAGGGAGCTGGGGGTGCTCAGCCTGGAGGAAAGGAGACTCAGGGGTGACCTTATCACTCCCTACAGCTCCTGAACGGTGCCTGCAGTCAGGGGGGGTTGGTCTCTTTCTCCAGGCAGCACTGACAGAACAAGAGGACACAGTTCTTATGCTGCACCAAAGGAAATGTAAGTTGGATGTTAGGAAAAAGTTTTTTGCAGAAAGAGCAACAAAGTACTGGAATGGCTGCCCATGGAGGTTGTGGTGTCACCATCCCTGGATGTGTTTAAAAAAAAGATTGGATGTAGCACTCAGTGCCATGGTTTAGTTGAGGTGTTAGGGCATGGGTTGGACTCAATGATCTTGAAGGTCTCTTCCAACCGAGTGATTCTGTGATTCTGTGATCTTTCAGTTCTCTCACTTCATGTTTACCATTCACAGTCATAATGTATTTTTATGATAGCCTCTAGGTAATATGAAAGACCTGGCTAAAGGCTATTTAATTTTGTTGACTTTTGCCATAATTTTTACAAAGAAGATTTCAAAGAACTTTGAAAACCTTTTGCAAAGCTTTTTGAGAGCTGAACACAGCCTTTTGCCTTTTCAGACAGAGAAATGGGACAACTGTGCCTTTCACTTTGTTTTCTAACTGCAGCATTAACTTTTTGAAGGAAATATCTAGGTTCATGAATCTCGTCTCAGGTCTAGAGACAGAATTCTAACTCATATATCTATCTTTACTACCCAGATCCCACTTGGTTGTAAAGCTTGCTTTGTGTTTTTCTCAGACCCTCCAGTGGGAGTTGTTAAATTTTCATATGTAACTAACTCAGTAAGACAAAGAAAGGGAAAAAATTGGGCATTTGAGGCAAGGTTGGGATGAGGGGAAGGATGATTTCTGCTCTCTGGTGTTTAGGGCATTTACTTATAATGGAGTAGAGAGGGTTTCCAACACTTATTGCGACAGTATGTGATTTCTGTTTGCTAAATATAAATTGCTTAATCAGGAAATATGGAGGGTTCAATTTCATTAGCTCTGTCATGAAACTGAAGAATGAAAGGAAGAGCAACACACCTCAGAAGGGAAATAACAGTGCTTAAAAATATCCTCTTGATCACTTGGAATTAACCACCCCAGTAAGTTGCTGGGATAATAAAGCCCTAGAACAACAAGCCCCCAAGGGAATGCTCATTACCTGTGATTGGGAGATACTCCAATAAGACAGTGAAGAGAATGACTCTTCAAGGACTTGCATAATTCAAATAATTGAGTAACCTGTGATAGCACCGTATCTTTTACTATCCTGTTTCACACTTATGTTGGACAGGCATTCACAAATAGCAGTTGTTAAAATAAAAAAAATAAATCTTGAGATCAAATAAATTTTCTTTAACAGGATGGTTAATTAGTGCCCAGATCACAATAGGTGTCTGCATCTTCATCTGGTTTGTATGACACTTCCCAAGCTGCTCTTCTGATAAATTCTTATAATCCAGTTGGCCCATGGTCCTCCAGGGCATGCAATATTTATTTCTACTAATTATCTGAACTAAATACAAAATACTTCTTAAATGTCCTTTAGCTATCTGGAAAAGGTGTGACCTTTACTGCCTCTTCAGGAATGGATTTTTGTAGAAAAGTCCAGGGAGGAGTCAGGGCTACAAGGGTGGCTTCTGTAAGAAGCTGCTGAAAGTTTCCCCCATATCCAGCACAGGCCATGCCAGCTGGCTGAGATGGAACCACTGCTGACCAGGACTGAACCTATCAGCAAGACATGATGTGTTTAAGAAAGGTAAAACATTTCTGCACAACGACAATGGCAGCCAGAGAAGAGAGGAGTGAGAAAGTGTGAGAGCAACAGCCCTGCAGACACTGAGGTCAGTGAGGCAGGAGGGGCAGGAGGTGCTCCAGGAGCAGGAGCTGAGATTCCTCTGCAGCCCTTGGTGCAGGATTCCTCTGGCCCCCTGCATCCCATGGAGATCCCTGCTGGAGGAGTGTCCACCTGCAGCCTGGGGAGGACCCAGTGCCAGAGCCAGTGGAAACACAAAAGAGCCCTGTGGGAGAGCTGTGCTGGAGCAGGCTCTGTGGATTACCAGAAAGGGGAGCCCACACTGGAGTGGGTTTTCTGGCAGGACTTGTGATCCCAGGAGGGCCATGCTGGATCAGGGTGTTCCTGAAAGACTGCACCCCATGGGTGGGATCCACACTGGAGTTGTTAATGAGGAGCTGCTGCCCAGGGAAAAGATTCATGTTGGAGAAGTTTGTGGAGGACTGCCTCCTGTGGGAGGAACCCTACAGTGGAACCAGGAAAGATATGAGGAGTCCTCTCCTAAGGGGCAGGAGCAGAATTATATGATGAATTGATCATGTCTCCCATTCCTCATCCCTCTGTACTGGTGTGAAGGAGTCAGTAGGGAAATCATGAGTGAAACTAAGCTCAGAAGGGAGAGGTGGAGAGAGGGTGTATCTTCAATTTGGTTTTATTTCTTTATTATCCTAGCCTGATTTGATTGGTAATAAATTCAATTAATTTTTCTGAGAGAGGTTTGTTTTGCTTGTGGTGGTAACTGAGAATGACCTGCCACTGCCTTTACCCATAAGAGTAGCTGGGGTGGGCACCTGTCACGCAGCCACAATCTACAAGGTTTCATTGGATCACTACCTGAGTCTTATTTCTATACAGTTTCATCAATTTTACAGGAGGAAATTAATAGGAGAGTGTCCAAAGGGATATGCCATATTCATTATCCAGGGTGCTAAACAATGCATTTAAAAATGCATCACAAACTCAGCTATGGAAAATCTTGGGAGATTCTCTAGGTTCTTCGAAATTCCCAGATGGAGAGATTCTTGAAATAATCAGTCAAATACTTCATTTTGTATGTTCCTTGGAGTTCAGTCAATGGCCTGGTTTCACATCTATCAGCTGTTTCAAGCCAGTCCATTTTCACATCTGTGCACAGAATCTTTGGCACATTCCCAGACTCCCTAGGGAACTAATGACTTGATACACTGAGTATGAATATAGTCATAGCTCTGATAGAGAGCTACAGTACAGTTATAACGTTAGAATAACTTGATTTCCATACTCAAATCTCTCTTATAACTTAAAACTTATAAATTTCAAAGCTGTTGCTTCACTAAATTTGCTAGCTTTGGAAACAGAGCAATGAACCTCTGTCAGGGAGAGGATTTAAGCCTAAAAGGCATCCAGTTACATTATGAAACATAAAATTCCATCACTTGTCCTTCAAAACATGTCTCAGAGGTGTTTGACTGTGTATTTCTTATAAATGCAGTAAGTACTAGCTGTGATTTTTAGTTACCTTTTAGGTAACTTAAAATGTCACTGACACTTTCTTATATCCTTGGCAGGACTCAGTGACACCCTTTTATAGTAGTTCTGTCAACAAATAGCTTTCTTTTTATCACCATGATATGTTCTTTTGGGTGTCACTTGCTGACAGCTTTGCACTCATCTTCTTGGACATTTCTGAATGGAATAATCAAGCTCACCTTTTTCTCAGCAACATGTACATCTTTGAAGATGCAGTTTATTTCCTTTCACCTTTCTTTGCTCTAGCAGGGAACATAGGACCTCAAAAAGGATGCCTGTCTTTGTTTCTCTTGTTCTTGTTTTGTTCTTGCTCAGTGAAATGAGCAAATAATAGTATGAAAGCCCTAAGGGACAGACACAATCAACAATATTCAATCTGCAGAGAAAAATCAGTTCAAGAGGACCACAATCAAACTAATAATGCTGCTTACACAATGTACCTAAAATATCCAGAAGATTTAAAACTTTCAATATCTTCCAATGCACATAGCCATCAATATTTGATGTAGCTGACTTCCTTTATAAGGCAATATGAATACTGCTCCTGAATTCTGAATTGAGTAACCATTAATGAGTGAAACATGTACTTTTCCTTTCTTACACATTAGATTGTAACATACTGACATCCTTCCAAAAGGTCCCAAACAAAACACCTTGAATTCTGATTTAGTAGCCTTGCTAACAGACTGTTTTTTCTGTACCACTTTGTTTTTTGCTGTACCACTTTTTCAAAAATTTACTTCTCTAATTTTACATATGAGACAAAATCTTACTCTGTTTTGATTTCAAAATCATACTCTATTTTGAATTTCTTGTATTTCTTCTTCTTTATTTTTTATTATTTCTTCTGATCTCATTCCTATTTCTTTTCCCTTTAAGTGCCACCCAGAGACCAGCTCAGTTGGTTAGGTTATGGTGCTAATAATATCAAGGTGCAGAGTTCAATTTCTGTTTCAGGCCATTTATTTAAGAGTTGAACTTGATGATCCTTGTAGGTCTCTTCTAACTCAGAACAATCTGTGAATCCCTATCAGCATTTTCTGTGAATCTTTACTTTGCCTGTCTCCTGGTTTCTCATATCTGCATTTTCATTTAAACTACCACGGCCATTTATGCAACAAAGCTAATTCTATTTGACTGTAGGAGCTTGACCTGTATCTGGGATATGTTGGAAAAGGTTTTTTTTTAATTGGACAGCTCAATACTGTCATTATTGATTTTCTAATCTGTTTTCTGCAAGAATTTTGCTAACTCTGTCCTCCAAATTTGCATTTCAAAGTGTAAGATCACTCCACTGAAAGAGATCTCTTGGAACCCAAAGATTCCTAGCACAGAAAACCAGGTAGCCATGTCAGGTAATCCTTCTATAAACTTCTTTTTTGTTTTTCTCATATAGCTATTTTCATTTTGTTCATTATAAGTTTCATAGCCTCCTGTTCAAAAAAGTAACAACACACATGTAGTACTTGTTCTTTATTTTTATTACATTTCTTCTTAGGGCAAAAAGCAGCAAATCCTGAGGGATTTTAGGATGTATTTATTGGACATAAAAAAGCCAACAGAAAACCAGAACCTGCTTGTGAGTTTTAATTTTCAGTAATTTTGTGTGCCTCTTTGATCACCCAGTGTAAATTTTCTTTTCTACAAGATGTCATAGTTATTAGGTTTGACCTAACGCTAATTTAAAGTGTATTATATCTCTTTTTTTTTTTTTTTGAGTTTTATTATACAAATACTGTTTTTAATTTTCTTTTCCTTTTCATCTTAATTCTATTCTGTTGGCACCTGCTAACACAGCAATTTCCATTGACAAGACATTCAACAATGTGTGTAGAAGTGAAATTATTGCAATTGACATTTGCCATATCAGACCAATATTTCAATGAAAATTTGTTCACTACCTCAATAACCATCTTGAATTCATTCTTTTCTCAAGTTTTGTATTGGTCGTTGTTTTATTGTATTGTTTTCCTATGATTATTGCTAATGCATTTTAATTTTAAACAGCATTAAGAAAGCCTCTTCATTTAAATCTTTATTTATTTGAATGATGCATAAGATTTTATCCATAAAAATCATATGATTTGCCACATGCTCCATGGCTTTTTCTCTTTCCAAAGCCTAAGGGTGTTTCCTTGTAAACATTTGTCTCAAAATGTTTCCTAGGCCATGGAAATGTAATAACTAGTTCATTATGAGAAAGATTTCTTGTAATAAAAAGTTTCTATCTCTCTCAGTCACGTCTCTTTTTGTGCACTGGGAATTATAACCAAGTAGACTGGTGGAGTTAGAGAAGGAAATTTCTTGGAGGTGATACAAATGAACAGTTGGACTGAAGGGTTGTATTTTCAAATACTTATTTCACTTAACTGAGATAAAAGGGCATTTTGGAATTTAAGAATTGAAATTACGAAGAATTCTGTTACCTATTGAGAGATAGTAATTTTTTAGTGTTGTGTTGGAAAATATGGTGAAATACTCATACTGCATTAAATGATGCACACTATGCACACTGAAAAAATGTACTACTGTAAAAGATAGACAAGAAAATATGTTTCAGAAATATGTTGTTTACGAGGGTCCTTAAGGGCTCTTTGAGGATTAGCTGGGGAATTTTTTTTGAGATTCAAGAAAAAAATTTAAAAAGTTCTTCATCTCCAAATCCACTAGTTGCTTTCCTTAGTTCAACATTTCAAGGCATCAAAATCACATTGTTCAAAAAGCATTTTCTCTTTTTTTCTACTTTTCTGCTGTAGCAGTTAAAAAATCTGCTCCCTATTTAGTTACAACATTAAACTACATAATGTGAGGGAGGTTATTATAAATTGTCTCTGAAACTCCATTTTTCTTTGCTTTTCTTAAGAATGGGGTTGTTTTCTTCAAGAAAGAATGGAAACAGAGTAAAATCAGAACCTAAGAAAGACAGGGAAAGTTAGCTAATTTCCCCTATAGACCTGCTATTTAAGTGTCTTAAGGAAGTCATGTTGAAAGCTGGAAGAGGCAAAGAACTGATATAATCAGAATATCCTGTAGAACAAGAGCCCAGAGGACTATAAAAGCTAGGAAAAAAAAGGAAGTTGCTGGAAAAGAAAATAAGAATGTCAGATCAAGTTTGTATTATTCTTCCTGAAGTGTAGTTACATGATGTGAATCAAATTAATGACAGTTTAAATCTGCAGCATGAAATCAAGATTTCTGAAGGCAGTGAAGCAAACTGAGTGCAATGCTATTATTTCTTGAATTTCTGCACAGAAATATGAGGCACTGTAAGACAGATTTAAAACTTCAGAGACTAATTAGATCTTCCATAGAACTTCTCATGCTGTGCTTATTTTTAAAGCATCAGTGTTTTACATCTAAGGAATAAAGCAATATCTTTTTTTATTTGTTTGTTTGAGCTAGGTATACCAATGGCTTTAAACCATCTGGGAAGCAGAAGCATTTGCAGCTAAGATTTCATTGATTCTATGTTTAACCCAGCTTAACTGTTTTCTAATTTTAATGCCAGTAAGAACATGAAAGGTTGCAAAATCAAACACTCAGATTTAGAAAATGTCAGAATTAAGATTGCCCATGCAAATTTTATTTGCTAGCCTTTGTAGATATACATTAGGATATAATCTTTATTTTTTTGGATACAATCTTTAGTTCTTCCACAAGACACCTGCCTCACTCAGGGCACATGCTTATACCTTAGACAATTTTTCAATATTTCTCTTTTCTCTTATCACTCAATAAGTGGCTCTGGAGTTTATTTACCACATGTTATCTTAACTCTGCACTGAAACATGATTATTGGCATCTTGATTTTTTATGGATTTCATTACCAGAACAGCTGGCACTTATAAAGCATTAATCAATTTGTCTTCACAACAATATTTTTACAAATTTTTCAGGGTGCATTCATCTAATTTTGTCCCTTACCTTTTTGTCCTGCCCAGTCATCCCAGCTTTTTTGCTCTGATTCTCTCCCATACTTACTCCTTCTGCTCCAGTTTTCTCATCTCCCTCCTCACCACAGGACACTCTCATGATACTTCTTCTCTGCTCTTTACTCTCTGAGCATCAGCTTGTTTTCTTCTTCCCCTCCAGGCCACACAGCTCCCCTTTGTTCACTGCTCTCTTCCCCATCTCACAGACACACTCCTCACTGTCAGCTCTCCTGGTTGTCTTTGTGAATGTTGTCTTCTTTCATGGCATCTTGAAAGCCAGATTCATATTTGGAAAGCAAAGTCTTGGCCAAATTCCGCAATGTGAAACAGATCCCATTTTCAGCGAATTTCATTGGCAAATTTTAACAGACCTCTAGAGTTTTTTTAAACATGCATAAGGCAATTTTAGGAAGTGAGAAAATCAGGAAAAAAATGAGGACAGCAAAAGACATAATCTGCTGGATGGTGGAAGGTGTTCCCAAATTAGCATTTGTACAAACACATACTGTGAGTAGTCCCATGTCTCAAGACTCACTTGTAGCCTGGCAGCCCTTCTTTCAGGCTCAGACTGCTTCCAGACATCCAGTGAAACTCAAAGGCATTGCCACAAGGAAAGGCAGAATTCTTCAGGTAAGCAGCAATAATTTCTAAAAAATGTAGCAGTCCTTCAAGCTTTTTCTCAGAAAAATGCACAGGTTTTGATGGATAAATTTCAAATAACTGAATACTGAATGGTTCAGATTAATGTCATTAAATTTTGGTGAGTTTAGAGCAAGCATAAATACTGAAAATTTTACAGAAATTTAAACCTAGGTGTTATTTCCAAGCCTGCATCTCATGCAAGTTTGTATATGATTTCATGTGTGGAAATATATTAGTTATATAAACCCTTTATAATATATTCCTGTCAACCATGAATTCTAAGCATTTATGCAATGGTTTTCTACAGTAAGACCTGTAACAGAAACTGAATAGAATTGAGAGACCAGGACTAGAGAGAAAGTGTGGGAGAGAAAAAAAAGAGAAAGAAAAAAAAAGGAGGGGGAGGGAGGGAGGGAGGGAGGGAGGGAGGGAGGGAAGGAAGGAAGGAAGGAAGGAAGGAAGGAAGGAAGGAAGGAAGGAAGGAAGGAAGGAAGGAAGGAAGGAAGGAAGGAAGGAAGGAAGGAAGGAAGGAAGGAAGGAAGGAAGGAAGGAAGGAAGGAAGGAAGGAAGGAAGGAAGGAAGGAAGGAAGGAAGGAAGGAAGGAAGGAAGGAAGGAAGGAAGGAAGGAAGGAAGGAAGGAAGGAAGGAAGGAAGGAAGGAAGGAAGGAAGGAAGGAAGGAAGGAAGGAAGGAAGGAAGGAAGGAAGGAAGGAAGGAAGGAAGGAAGGAAGGAAGGAAGGAAAACAGTTAGAAATACAACTGAAATGGTTTTTACTTGTTCTTACACTGTTCCCTAAGCATCTACATCGAACTGGCAGGGAGAGTACAGATCGTGATTAGCCTCAAGTCTGACCCAGCCAGAGATATTTCAGGTGTTACTTAGAAGGGGGAAAGCATATTATTATTCTGATTCACCAAGGAGTGTTTTCCTGAATAAAAGTCTGGAAGGAACATTAAGCTCTGCAATCAGCCCAGAATGAATTAAATAGCCTTTGCACTGCAGCACCAGACATTGCACATGCAGCTTTTCAGTGATATTCTCACAAACCAGTGCATTTCAGGTATATCTCTAAATACCTGTTGAAAAAAGAAAGGTGAAGGGAAGGATACAATATACTAGCACTGTAGTTTTCTCCCAGTTTTAATTAGTGGTTATTTGGGAATTTACATCTTAATACCTGGAAGAGGAGCAGCACATATCACTGTATTATCTATGCAGTACAGAAATTGCAAACTGTAGACCGGGTCCTTTAACCCCACTCTGTCTTCTGGATGATATCGTCATCTTTACCTGTCCTTCTCTTTTTATTACGGTGATTTCAAAATTTATTTCTTAGACTGAAAATATTTATACCGAGTTAGTGACCTAGGAATCAAAACAACCCTATATTATACAATGCACAATTAAAAGAATTTTAAAAATAACCTTACTGTAATAGAAAGATGACTATAGGACAAGAACATAATAAGAAGGGAAAAGGTCGGTGTTACCCACAATATCCAACCCGAGAAATTGGTCATCTTGGAAAATTCAGTCCTTTGTAATTCTGAGAGCAATGTGAGAAGGTTTTATTGGAGTTTTAAATCTGACAGATGTCTTATGAATATAGAAGTAACCAAAGATTCATAAGTAATATGTTTTCAAATTAATCAAATGAAACTTTTAGAAGTTCTTTACTGGCTGACAAAATAATCAAATTCTACCACTATAAATGGCTATTTATCTTTATGGGACAGGACATTAACTGAAAGGGCTCACTCAGAAAATGAGTGACAAACAGATAAGTAACACTCTGCCTAAGACTTGTCCTGCACCAAGAAAGTTTTTCTTTTCTTTCATGTTTTTGGCCACTGTGAACAGAAAAAGCCTTCCACAAAATTTTCTTGAAACTACATGTTATATTAAGGCTTAAAGAGTCTTAAAACATATTAAAGGGCCACTACAGATCACATCTAAATAATACACCAAAAGAATTCTTCTCTTTACCCATTGAACATATAGATAATCAATGCTCTACATATGAATAATTTTAGTATGAAAACCTGATAGAAAAATATATTTACTGTACATTAATACTGTGCACTGTAGGAGGTCTTGACTGAATTTCTAACCCTAAAACATAATTTTAATAAAAACTTCTATGAATTCCACATTCCAATCTTCTGCTAATTAACTCTGAGCAGATGACACAGAGATCAGAAGAGAATATTCAATAAAGGAATCCACTATTATAACTTTGTAGTGCCTTATGGAACATAAATAACATTTCAACCAAGTCAGATCTATGAAAATCACCTTGCACAGGCTAAATAGTAGGAATAAACCAGGAACTACAACCTTTAAAATATAGAGTATCGTGGAAAAATAACAACCTCTAAGCAATGTTTTTGTATCAATATTCTTTATGATGTAGGCAGAATGATAATCTTTTAAGGCAGCCTTTAAAATTGCAAAGTAATGTACATAGATATGTCTCAAAGTCTTTAAATTTCTTAGTAAATTTAGACTCCTCCCACAGTCTTATGCTGGAAGGAAGTCATGTTAACCAGAACAGTACTTCTCCAAAATTTTTGATGGTCCAAAGTAAGACTGATCCAAGATGTTCTTAATATCCAAATAAACAAATTTGGGGAAAATAATTTTTATTCTTCTTTAGTAAATCTCAACAATCAATTTAACTACATAAATAGAAATATTTATATTGCTTTCTTCATATTTGCTATAAAGTTCACTGTGGTGTTCATTAAGTTGGATTAGCAAAATAAAAACCATTTGCCAAAATAATAATAAAAAAACCTCTTTATTGTTAAATGGGTATTAAACATTTCTATACCTAGTTGCTGTGATTTAGATATTCCTTATCTTGTTGCCCTTTCTCACAACACCTTGTCAAGAATGATTCAGGAATTCCCAATAAATTATTCTTTTTCTTTCGATATTTCTTTTGAATGCTTCAACTGCTGCCACAGTCTCATTGAAGATAAAATAAAAAAGAATAACTTTTTCCTGATTAGAACTAATCATAATAAATAAGCTCAGTTTATGAACAAAAAAAGCATTTCTCCCCAAATTGTTAGTCTTATAAACTCTACAGAGTCAAATATATTTCTTATTTTAGTCCAGTCCTTCATTCTCTGATTTTATTGCTATTAAGAAAGAGTTTATGCAAGCTAAATTAGATCCTAATTTACACATTCCAAAATTCTGTTTTGAAAGACAACCACAAGTTGATATTGCTTCCAATAACAGATAATGTTTACTTTATTTTGGTTTTAGAATATAAATAAATAGGGCATAAATTCCCATTTTTAAAGTAAAGTGCATTTGACCAATTTAGTATTAGATTACTTTTTAACACATTGTATGACATTAGAATCATTTGGCCAACCTTGGAAGTTTTTAGATAAACATATTGCATAAATGTAATAAACTTTTTCGGTAATTTGCTCATCAAGAATTATCAATTTTAAAAGAAAATCTGAGAGCATCTATATAAGCTTTTTAATTCAGTGCTTTAACTTCTCATTTTAGAGCTAGTATTAAATTTTAGATTGTTTTGTAAGTAATATTCTAATCTCATGGTATATGGTCTTTAAGTTACTTTCATTAATATTCGGTGTTTTTTGATTCTTGGAGAAGTTCTTTTCATTTGCTCTGAAACTAAAAAAAAAAATTGTTGTCCTCAATTATTCATATTTCGTTATCAGCCTTCCAGGACATTTAGAATTATCAACCCCCCAAATCACTAACAAATGTCACCATGCAAAATGAAGTAAAATGGAAACATAAGAAACCAAAATTTTACTGTAAAACATGAAAATCAGAATTTTATCTCTTTTGCTCCCTATACATCAAATGTATAAAAAAAAATGTGTGAAGGGCAGTGTTTATCAAGTCTGTTGTAACATTACGGTGTAGAGTAGGTGTGTTTGTGAAACACTCCAGGATAGAGATATCTCACATTTGGACAAGAGGAAGAGAGTTTGGGCATAATGCACACATTGAAAAACTGATTCATGAAAGATGTTTTATCAGTGCAATGTCTCTGTTCTATGTAAAAACCTTACCTTTAGTTTTCTTTCATTTATTGATATCAACACAATATGTCTGAAGGACAAGCATAATTGTTTCTTCCCAGTCTTAATGGTAACACCTGCCAGTTGCTGTTGACATAAACAGTGTGTCAAGTCCAATGCAAGCACAGAAAGAAAAGTCAGTCCTTTCCACAAAGGTTTACACTCACACTATATAGCAGAAGATAACCTGTGAAATACTGCTACTAAATACTTTGTCAAGAATTGCAAAATACTTTTTTTCCCTCCAAATAAATGGTGGAATAAAAGGTTAATAATGAGATCTTTATTATTATTGTTGATGCTAATTATTTTTATTTTTTTTATAGCCACTGCTAGTCCTATTGTTACTGCTACTACTATTTAAACCTATATATAACAGCTCACTAAAATAAACACTAATTACAAACAAGGAAATGTTGCACATCCATAGTAACACATTAGCAATAATTTGTGCCCACCTGACCTACAGAAGAAAATGGATTTCTTTTATATGGTATATCTGTTCTGCTGCTAATAGAAAAAACAGAGATTCTGAGTTCTTCAGAAGGAGCAGTATGGCATGTATCGATCAGTATGCCATGGTTTAAATGTTGACAAAGGTTTAAATGTTTTGAATATGTAAGTCCATGCTGCTAGAGGGACAGCTTTAGTATCAAGGAGGTTGTATATTTGCACTTAGAGAAGGTAAATTGACATTTATAAAGGTATCTCGTAGTAAAACTGGAGCATACTCACTGGAATAATTTCTGTGGGCAGTAACATTTTAAGTGTACTTAACTCCCTCTGGGTCAGGCAGAGACTTTAATTATCCAGCTGTTAACTTTTCTAGCAGATATAAACAGACTTCAATTAAATTGTTAGTCAACCTGATAGTGTCCGTCCAGATACATTAGGATAATTTGCACTCTTTTCTTTCTCTGTTCTTCCAGACTTGGGGTCATGAGCTGAGCCTCATCCACGTGAATCCCAGAAGCAGAAAGACTTGTCCTTATGCCATTATCTAATAAAAATATTGTTTAACCTACACATGGTTCCTGCTTTTACCTACTTTAAATTAGCATCATTACCTGACTGCTTTATTTGATTTGTTCCTTCTTTTTGTCTGATTTACACTATAGTAAGCTGCAGGAAATATTAATTGCTGTTTAAAAAAAACCCCAACATTTGCTTTTACCCATCTTTAAAACCTGGAGATCTTCTTGAATCTTCAGAGAGTTTGTGCAGCTTGGTCTGTTGGATTACAACTCCTGATGACAGAAATAGAGTTATTCCTCATTTTATTGCAAAACCTATTGTAATACCTATGTACCTACTGAGCAAAAGTAAGGAATGCTGCTTAAAGAGGTTGCTGGTGACCTTGGTGATGCCACTGATACTTCTGGACTGCGAATTTGCAAGCTAAAAAACTCCTCAAGGAATAAGTTGGAGAAAGAGTAGGTTCTCAAAGAAGAGTCAGAGGAAATATTTTGGATTTATTTATTCTTTTACAGAAAAACTATTTAACTTTTTTCAGAAATTATTTAGACAATAAGCAGAAGCACAGGGAGCAGTAGTGTTTAAAACAGTAACTTTGTAAATAGTGGAGAAAGGGCTGTAATCTTTTTCCAGATCACACCAAATGACAAGAAGTAAAATACAAGCAGATCTTTCAAGAGCTACATCTGACAGAACCAGGGAAACCTCCTGGTCAGCAACAAGTAATAATTAAAACTTGGGCAAACCCACAGAAGCGTATAAGATCTTATGCTGGAGTACATATATTGCTCTTCAGTCTCCCAGAATCAAGATGAAAGCTCACAGCAGACAGGCAGAAAGGATCTAGGAGAGCAGGAGAAGTGTATGGGCTTTCATGGCAGGAAAAAGTGTAAAGACTTCCAAGGTTTGGGCATGGCACAGGCTGGGACAGAAACAGGAGGTGGTCCCCACAGTAGTGGGACAGCCTTTGAGAAATCTTTTGTGGGGTGAAACAAGGAAAAAGTGTGTATGATGGATAAAAGCCTGAATGAGCACACCAATTTTTGTGCAAGAGATGTTGATTTGAAGATAAGCACAGCTGCCAGCTTTTGTGCATGTGAACAGCATATTCAGAAATTCATTCCTGTGTTGGATATAAGAATTACTGCCTATGTTAGGAAGGACAGCACTAACAAGGCAAACAAAATACTCTATTTGGGGTTGTAAGTGGATGGGTTAAAAAACATCAGATGAAAACAAATAGGATAAAAATGCCTGAGAACAATCTGAAATGGAAAAAGTATTAACCTTCCTATGGACATATGCAAATAACCAAGAGGTTAATGTTTGTTTAGCTTTATTTTAAAATTGGAATATGATAACCTTGTTTAGGATGTCTTAGTAATTACTATGGGACAAATTCCTACTTTCTTAGTTGGAGCGAACAATGCTTTTCTCTTTGAAGAGTCTTGTTAAGGCCAGGTCATTCACAGTTCTGTTTAAACTCAATTATATTTTATTCCAGCTGAACTAATATATCTGCACTTTTGATTTTCTTCATACAATATTCCTTTGAACATGGGTTTAAAATTAGGTGAGATTCACATACACAACTAGTCTTGCAGAGACTGAAAAGTGAAGGAAAGTCTACCCTATTAAATAATAGAAAGAAAAAAAGTATTAAAATAATGAAGCTACATGGCACAAAATGCGAGGGACAAGGATTGATCACAGCCTTTATTAATGATTTTTAAGAGAATATTCACTAGCATCAGCTGCTCTTTCCGGCCATATTACTAGCATGGAGAAGAAACTGCAGCTTGAAGGGAAACAGAAATGTTCGTTTCTATTCCTATTGGGTTCCAGTGTTAAATCACTGCATGAAAAAAAAAACTTTCCAAGAAACCAGGAATGGCAATTAGAAAACTAAGATAACTTAAATCAACTGAAGTAATCCATATTTGTGTATGCTAAATAAAGCACTTTAGAACAAAAGGTGCATAATAGAAAACTACAGTCTATGCAAAAGTTTGGCTGGCAGTTCTGCTGTAATAAATTCATTCCTCTTCTGGCTGTGGAGCTGTCTTTCTGTGGAGTCTGAGGCACAAATGGAGCAGGGAGGCTGGGGGGAACAATCAGGCCGTGAATAAAGGCTGCAGAGTTTGAATCTTCTTTTCTTCCCCCTCAAGGCATCTATTTTTATTTCTCATTTACTTGTCTAGTGCCTCAGAGAAGGTGCAGACAGTATGCTTAGTATATCAAAGCACGATCTGTCTGTGTTTTAATAATTACACTGTCTCTTGTAAAATAACTTTACAGTCGTTTACCGAGTTCTGCATTCAGACAGCTCTGCTTTGCTCCTCCATGCAGAACCTTCACAGCTTGGTGGGAATGGCTCCAGATCACAGCAATGCCCCTCACTTACTGCAAGAGGGAGAATTAATTACTTCAGAGGTCAAATATGTAATACTTTCTCAGTCTGCTTTAAATGTGAAATCTCAAATAAGACATTGATCCTGACTCCAAAGAGCTTTTTTCAGTCTGACCAAATTTAATCTAATCTTTCTAATCATTGAAGCACCAGGTTCTCTGACAACAGGGCAGGATTCACAACAAATGAAAAAGACTGACAGGGGCAAGGGATATTCCCAGTCAAGAAAAAAAAAACACAAACCCTGAAAAAATAAATAAAAATTAATAAAAACATGATGGTCCTATGTGCTGACAGTGTCATTAGAGCAAACTCTACAGATCCATACTTACAGCAAAAAATTTATTGTCATCATGGCATTGTTTTATTGCTTTCCATATGACGTGTCTACACTAGTTTTTTGCTACCTAAGTAGGGAAAATCAAGGAATTTAGTCACTGAATTATTATAGCACCGGTTGTCTCCCAGAGCACTACTCTACAAATGCTGAACAAATTCACTCTGCTATAAAAGCAAGTTATCTTGTTTAAATGTATTATCTTTGATGCTGCAGTATTTCAGGAATATTGTCACAGGGAAAGGATTCTCATATTGCATTTTTTGTCAATTTGCAATCTAAGTATTTATGGAAAAGCATGATTTATATGTCATTTGCTTATAAATGTGAAAATGGTAATGCATTTACATTCTTAAAATTAAAAAAAATGTAAGCAAAGTTTCACAGGGCTAGATCATTTCATTGGCATATGCAATGTAAGAAGCAGTTTACATTACTCACAGGGCTGAACACTGTGAAGACTGTATAGATTTAGGAAAAATAAGGAACATCAATCAACATAATTTCTTTTAAGTCTGTTCTTAAGAAAAATAGAGCTAAAATATATTACTTCGGAACTAAGAGCAGATATTATAAGGCACATTAAAAACATTTCAAGAAAAGAATAAAGCAGATTAAAAACGACCCAAACTAACCAAACCCACACAAAAGTGATTTGTTTAAGTATTTAATCACCTGTCACAAAACAGAACAAAAAGATATTTTTACAACCAAAACATTAAAAGACAAGAATGCTACCCATATATACTTAATCAGGATAAAACATGGACTTAGAAGCACACGAAGCCTCTTTCTTGTACACTTTTGATGGGAAAGATATTAATTATATTGCTACAATCAGAAAGCATGTGGCTGCTGGTGGAACTACCATTAAGTACAGAGCATGTTGCATTTTCCCACTAAAAATACTCATATGTCACTTTTAGCTCCTAAAGTGATGATCCTCCTTTTTGTCTTAGTGTCACCATGAATTGGTGACAGGATAGTAATAATAGCTAATAGTAGTCTTTTGAACTGACACCTGTCACATTTTCTGCATAGCTGTTCCTCTGAGTTTTCCATAAGGACTGGATTTGACCAACGTAAGCTTTTTGTTCCTCTTTAAATATTCCTAAGATTACTTAGCATTCTTTATTTGAATTAGTATCTTATATTTGCAGGGTAAGTATGCATATAAGTACCAAATGAGAAAACAGATTGATTTGGATAAGGCCAGTGAAGATAATGTTGCTAAGAACACAGATCCTCAAAAATACCTGTTCTGGGAACAAGACAGCAGCGCGGGAGTCTTGCTGTTCTTTGGGTATTTTTAGCAAGTTATTCACAGAGTGTCTTCCCAGGGCCCTTCTCTGTATTTCTCAAAGCCCAGCCACCAAACCACTTTCCTGGCTAGCACCAGCCATGCCAGCATTAACTTCCAAACTCCATGATAGCTGGAGCACACAGCCAGCATGGTTTTATGCAACTATACGTAGTACTGGCAAATACATCTAAAGATACAATTTCTGTATCAGTTAAAGACATCCATTCTTGAAGTCATAATTTAGTGTCCTGTTAAATTTAATGGGCTTTGTTCTTTTGGGATTTTCCTCTTTTGGAGGGGGAAGAAATCTACTATTGGCTTACACAGACAAGTCCCTGGTATAGGTACTTCAATTTTTCTTAGAAAAATCAGCAGAAAACTGGCTATGAGTTAGCTGCCTGCTTTGTCTGTTTTCAGCTTTTCTTCTGTTTTGGCTTTTGCTATTTGTCAGAGAAACAGAGTTTCTTTCAGTTTTAAAAATCAGGTTGCAATTTTAATATAGTCCAGTAAAAGTCATTACATACACAGATTCTTTATGTCAAAAAACACTATAAAAATTTTGTATTTGGGAAAAAATTTAGAAAAGACAAAAGAAATAGAAAAAGGAATCAAAATTCAGCCTTTACATTAGACATGCAGAGAAACTCATCAGCACTCTATATCAGAGAAAAATGGAAGCACATAAAAAATAAAATTAAAAAATTTCAATTTTCCATAATAATGCTGCAGACTTGCAGTTTGCCTTAAACAAGACTTAAGTACATTTCAGTTGATTAAATCTGACATTATTATTCAAAAACAATGCTAAATGCAAATGACATCTAAATTCTTCCAGCACTTTTGGCTACAGACTTTGTTCTGCACCCCTAACTCTAAGTGCCCAAACCAAAGCATCTTAATTAAGAGGTTAGTAGCTCTAGGCTCCTTTGCAGTCTAGAGAGAGAGGGACAGACTTTTCTGGGACAAATTACACCATAGGCAGATGCTATTTTTTTACAGTAGACTTTCTATAAAAGTTCATTTTGGAGGAGTTTCAGATTTACCACCTGCTAGGTCTTACTAAGCAGGTGGATGTGGATGTCACTGTTGCTTGCTGCTTCTTATTCTGGTCTCCAACACAACTGCTTAGCAATGCTATTGTGGGGGTCTATGCTACAGAGGAGGCAGAAATTTGTATAAAGGTAGGATTAAGAGTTGAAGGCTTCCTATTAGGTAACTTCAGTGACTTCTCTTTTTGTCTTTCACCTTTTTGAGGCGCTTAATTCTTCCCACAATCTGGGAGACCACAAGCTCGTTTTTAATATTCCCTGGAGGCCAGGTGGGATTGGGCTATTCCAGCACCTATTGTCTGGATGTCCAACCAGAATGTTGATGTCCAGTCTTGATGCAATCAGCACCAGTGCTTGTATGTCAGGATGAAGGGGAAGGAAATTCTAACCACTTTTCTTTTTTTTTCTGGTGAGATTAGCATATTTCTGTGGGGGAATAGAAAGCACATGTGATTTCTTATGGGACTAATTTAGTACTCAGTATAGTAGCATGCCAGTCAGTCAATCAATCAGTCTTGAGGGAAGTGAATTTCCTTGGAGTGTTCTGGCTGGGATTGTTTGTGGTGTTTGTTTGCTTTCTAAAATATAATCTTACATAAATATTTTCTAACATTTCATATGAACAGGAAATCCTCAGTAATAACTAAACACTCTCTTTAGACTCAGTTTCCTGAGGAGAGGGGAGTGATAAAGGAAAAAGAAGGGCTTCTGTATGTCTTCTGTAGGGACACTGTCCTTGACAATGGGCAAGGGAAGGGCCACAGATGTCTTTTATCTGGGCTTCTTTAAAGCCTTAGACAGGATAGGACATACAACATCCTTCTCTCTAAACTGGATGGGTTCAAGGAGTGGACTGTTAGATGAATAGGAAAGTGGTGGACAGCCATGTCCAGAGGGTCATGGTCAATAGCTCAGCACCCCAATGGACATCAGTGATGAGTGGTGTCCCTCGGGGTCTGTATTGGGACCATCCTCATTAATGACACAGATGGAGGTATTGAGTGCCCCCTCAGCAGGTTTGCAAACTGAGGGTGCTGTTGACACACCTGGATGATGGGATGCAATCTGGAGGGCCTGGACAAGCTTGAGAACTGGCCTATGAGAATCTCATGTTGTTTAGCAAGACAAAGTGTAAGGGGCTGCAGCTGGGTCAGGGAAAACCCCAATGTAAATTCAGGATGAACAGCTCAAACATAGCCCTGTCCAGAAGGACTTGGGGGTGCTGGTGGCTGCACATGAGCTGGGAATGGGCATTGGCAGCCCAAAAAACCAATGTCTTTGGCTGCATCCAAAGCACTGAGGGCAGCAGGATGAGGAAGAAGATTCTCCCCCTCTGCCCTGTTGGGATTCCACCTGCAAGGCTGCCTCCAGCTCTGGGGCCTCCAACACAGGAAGGACATGGAACTGTTGGAGCCAGTCCAGAGGAGGCCAGCAAGATGATCAGAGGGATGGAGCACATCTTCTTGGAGTAAAGGCTGAGAGAACTGAGAATGGAGAAGAAAAGTCTCATGGATGACCTAATTGTGGCCTTCCAGCATCTGAAGGGAACCTACAAGAGAAAAGGGGCAAAACTCTTTACAAGGGTGGCAGTACAAGGGGGAATGGGTTCAAATAGTTAGAGAATGGGTTTAGATTAGATATTAGGATGATTAGATTAGATTAGATATTAGGAAGAACTTTTTTACTGTGAGGTGGTGAGGCATTGAAACAGGTTACTCAGAGAGATTGTGGATGTCCTATCCCTGGAAATGTTCAATGGAGCTTTGAGCTATCTTGTCTAGCAAAAAGTGCGCCTGCCCACGGTTGGAAGTAAATGATATTTAAGATCCCTTCCAACCCAAGCCATTGTAGAAGTCTATCTTTCTATGATTCTATTTCAGTGTTTAAACTATATGACTTGTCCTCATGTCCACGTCTCTGCAAGCAAGCTGGGTAGAAACCAAGATTCTTTAAAATGTGATATCAGAGTACTCCATTATAGCACCGCTCTCAGAATTTAAGTTTCAATGCTTATTTGTCAGAGAAAATGTTCTGTTTTAAAGGGTCTGCTTAAAATGAAAAGAAATTAAAATATTAGTAGAAATTTGTAAAAAGTCATGGATATACTGTTTAGTAGGATCCGATTATGCCTGGTTTGTTGTGTAGGGTTTTTTTGGTAATAATTACTGTATTAAATGCTGGATAAGAATCCTTCACACACCTATAAATTTTGCTTTCCTCCTGCTGAAGTACATCAGTGAACCTGAAATGACATTATTTCTTGTGCATCTAAACTAATGGGTATCAAGATATTTTTGGATTCATCTGTATTCAGGGGGATGCAACACTCTCCTCTGTCTGTCTTCCTTTTATAACTGCTATTATAAACTCCTCCACTTTCTTCCTATTTCAAAAAGTTTTTAAAGAAAAAAAGGTTGGGATTATATATTTTCTGTCTTTCTTTTTCTTTCTTTTTCTCTCTTTCTCCCTTTTTTATTTCTTCCTTTCTTTCTTTTTTCCTTTCCCCCCTTCCTACTTCTCTCTCTCTTCCCCCTCTTCACTTGTTCATTCATTCATTTTTATCATAGATTAACCAGTCTCTTGAAGGTTTTGATGCAGTCAGGTAGATTTCTTATATGAAAATACAAAACTCTCAATCACTTCACACAGAGCTGCAGCAGTTTGCAAAGCCTTGTATGAGATCTGGCCTCATTACCCAGAACTCAAACAGCTTAAAAGAAACTCACAGAGGTTTCAGACTCCAGGTTGATGCATAGTGCAGAAAGTGAACTTCAGACTTTATTCTGCTGAACGTTCCCAGGCCAGCAGCTCAACATGCACATGGACTGGAGAGTTGCACATGTTGCTCATCTGCAGCCAGCTGAGGTAGGTGGATATTATTTCTGTCTTAGGCAACCAGGGTGAACAGTCAAATTTAATATTCTCCCAGAGCATTTTAATATTAGGGTTTATCTATGGTCTTAAAGGTCAGACTTGTGGGTCACTCTTTTGAGTTGTATCCTGTCTCATTCCCTCCCTGATTCAAGTTCTTCTGCAGCCCAGTAGTGCTCCTGGCCACAGGTAAAAGGCCAGAATTGTCACATCCTCACAAGCATCTAGAAGTCACAGCCAGATGAGAGCACTGGGGAGGTTGATGTTTTCCCCATAGCTGAACATCAGTGCAAGGCACTTAAGAAAACCTTACCTGAAAATAAATACAAGGTCAAATGTGAAAATCTGAGGCTTCAGAGAGTCAGGAAAGAGATGCAGGAGAAAGAAATGTAGTGTCCTTATTTAGTTCTTCAGGCAATACTCCATACCTTGTCCACTGCAGGTCACTCCTGCTTTAGTGAATGAGTGGCTGTTCTCCCTTGCATGCACCCTTCAGTTATGAGCTGCTGTTGCTTTCCAGAAATATTACAAATGGTGAGCTTTGTGTAGCCTTTACACCAACTAGAAAATGAAAACCTAGAAACACCTCAGAAGTCAAAAGTATCATCTTTCAAACACTGATAACTGCTTGCTATTTAATTATTTTAGAAGAAAAATCATTGTTTATTAAAAGAAAAGGGCGAGAAGAATGATCAGATACTGTAATTGTCATCTGATTTTGATGGGCTTATTTGAATGCATAAATGAAATAGAACTTGCTGAGAATTGCTTGTAAAATTGTATGTGAGTTTTGTTCGGAAGGTCAGAAGTTATTAAAAAGGAGAGAAATTATAACTTATCAAATACTTCAATGAATACGCAGACCTTTAATGTGTTGCCTAATAATAAACTGAGGAAAAAAAATAGTATAACATACTAACCTGTAAATCACTTATTCTTGTTGTGGGGAAAAATAAACAAGGGGTACTTTCTTTAGAAAACAGATAGAAATGAACATTTTGGTGCATTGTGAGATTTATTAAGTCCCTTTTTTCTTCCATAATGGAATTCACCTATATGCAAGTTTTCAGGAACCAATTGGCTTCAATTATTCTTTTGAACATCTAAGAAAGACAAACCATAGACATAAAAAGCTTCTGATATTTTGCATATTCATAATACCTTAGTGAATCACCAGGAATGGCAATACTGCTTTCTGAATGCTAATGTAGAGGCAGCAGACAAGTAGAAGGGCAAAGAACATAGAAATAAACCAGACTTTTCCCACTTGAATTCACCACTTATTTGTGAACATTTCTCGTATTTTTCTTTTTCCACTGTTACCACTTCCCCTCTTATCTTTTTTTTATTAAAAAATCTAATTACCTAATCTATAACATATATAAGATAAGGTGCCTAATTTCACAGGGTTTTTACATTAACAATGGTCACAAAAAAGTTGTCATTTTTATTGCAAAACCAAAGATTTGCCATGATTGCAGACTGATGCTTATGTCTTAAGGGTTACTAGCTATGCATAATAGCATGGTACAGCATCCCTTTTTACTCAGTCTAGCAAAAAAATGCATGCTCACAGCAGGAAACCTTAATCATCGTTTATCAGAGTAGCAGGTAGTTCTGTTTACAAAATGTTACCTTCAAAGGACATATATCTAAAAATTTTCTCAGAACCTATTCCTATTCTAGCATAAAATTAATTAGCCTTTTACTTTCACTGAATATCTTTCAGAATTTAAAATGAAAAAAGATTAAAATGTACTTGATTCCAACAGAACAACATTTTTACACACAGATGAAAAAGAAAGCCAAGACCTCAAAGCAACTCTTTAAAAATATTGAAATATATTTTTCTTTATGTCTGACTGCAGCTGTCATTTCTGTGATGCTTTGGAGGGACACATGTAAATTCAGGGTCACAGCGTTGGCAATTCATTCCCTCAGATAACTTTGCAAATTACTAAGGCTTATTTAGAAGAATGCTCTGGAAGGGCACTGAGTTTCTCAGAAGAATATATGTGGTGAGTGATGCCACTGCTATGCTGGGCACTAATTGTGCCATTCTAACACAGGAAGGAGCTATCTCAACCTCTATATAAATGTCAGGATCCCAGCCAGTGCCTGCCTTAAATAGAAAACTCATTTAATATACAACTCAGGCTGCAAAGCTCTTTACTGAATAGGGTTGTGTTGATGAGCAGGCACTAAGGGCTGTGTAGTTTGATGGAGAAGAGTGTCAACAAGGGTGTAAGGTCTCATTTGCCAGCTGTGGAGCACAAGCCTTTTCAAAACACACAGAAGAGTCCTGTAGGTTTGATGGCCAAGTCTTTGCAAGTTCAGATTCCTCACATTCTCCATTCCAGAGGGCATCACAAAATTTAATGCCCAGCATTTGCACCACAGAAAATTGAGGAATGCTTTACCTAAGATTGTTGCTGAAGTGACTAACACTATTCTTTGAGGTGCTGAGAGTCTCCCTGGAAATTTAATCAGAAGCAGAACTAAATTAATGTGTTCTGGTGCTTTGTGTCCTGAGGCTCAGTCATCTCAAGCTGCTCCTGCTGCCCATCTTAGAGCTACTCAGAAATTGATTGGTCTATACATTAGGTTATGCTTCTTTCTTGGACTTAGAGGAAATTTTGTTCATTCTTTCTAAGTATCTGCTTAAAACGAGTAACATGATCAGAGAAGTTTATATGAGTAAGGTTTTATGTCTGTAAGAAGTTTAAAAGAGCCCCACCAAGCTGGATCAGCAGAGCCCTGTATTCTCAATGCTTCTGGCAATGACAGGAGAAGAAGGGTGGGAAGAGCACATCCTGCCTCTTCTGATAGTGTTTGCATTCCATTTCTCATTGCATTCCCCAGCATCTAAAATAATTTTAGGTGTTTTAAATACTAGATCCCTGCCTAGTCCCTTTACTGTCTATTTATTGCTCTCTTTCAATGTATTTATCTAATCCCTTTTGCAACTAGTGATGTTTGCCTTTGCAGCAGCCTACAGCACCAAATAACAGAGATTTATTACATGCTGTGAAAAGAAATACCATCTTTTCCATGTCTGAACCTGAATTTTTTCCAGTTTTAGCAGGTGCCTTCAGTCCAACTATTGTGAGAAATGACGAATGAATAGTCCAGGACAAGCTTGTAAACATCCACTATATTGCTTCTCAGTTTTTCCCTATATAAACTGAACACTCTCATCCCTGAGAGTCACTTTGCAAGTTACTGGGTCACTTTGTGAAGCACTTCCTCCATCCATGTGACATTTTAGTCACCATTTTTTGCACTTTATTAATTTCAGGTTTAGGTAGTACTTCACTGCAAGCAATAGTGTTATCACAGCATAATTTCTGGTAAACTAAGACACTTCCTGGGAATCCCCAGTTATATTTTGAGATTTATTAACTTTGTGTATTTGCAAACTCCAAAGTACATTTACTGGTTTTGCTATTCAAAGAGTTCTTCAGCTTTCTGTTGGAGAAATGTCAACTTAGGACAAATCAAATTTGTCTGTGGCAGTATATTACAACTATGCCAGCTATGAAAGTGAACTTACTCCCCAGCCTTTTTCATGCACTAGGAAGGTACAAGGCCCTCTGTGTGGGATTCACTGCAGCTAACTTTAGACATCTATAGTTTAGTCGTCTACATCTGAATTAGTCACTTTGGGTTCTCTTTATAGCTATCAGAGAGAAAAGGCCCTTTAGAGTATGATTCATCTGACCTATTTAGATATCTACTTAAGAATAAGATGAATCATGTCCTATAACTTTTTTCCGCTCCCTTGACTTCAGAGGGAATTAAAATATTGACTTCTGCAAATAGAGTTCATTGCATATATTCCTCTATATGTTATTTTGACACCATTTTTTCTAACAAAAAGTTAGCCTGGGTATCACAGGATGACTCAATTGTTTTAGCAAATTTTCAGCAGAGTTCCTGCTAAGCTGTAAGCCACTGCCACAGCTGCTGTTGCAGGTATGATGCAATCAAGGACTTTCATACCTTTCTTAAATGGTGAGTCCCAGAACTGCGCAATACTAAAGGTGAGGCTGCACAAACACTGAACAGGGCAGGATAATAAACTCTTTGATTAGCTGTTTCATGCACTCCTCTTTCAACTTACCCCTAAAGGCAAGGGTAACTCAGGTACTTTTTAATAGATGCCTTGGGGATGATTAGAGTGAAATGACGCTTCATGATCAGTGTTTATATATAGGTAGGGTTCATTCTGGAACAATTTGGTTGCAATGGAAAGGAGATGTGTAGCCATTTCAGTTATTATCTATAGTAATACAGCGATAGGAAAGTATAAAAATAACACTTGAGAAAATATATAAAGAAAAGGAAAAAACCCCAGGAAATTGTAAGAGTTGATACCGGAGATGAAACTTATAACTGCCTGTGGATCCACAGTGAGATTTGATGCTATATTTTCGATGTCCATTGGTTGAAGTGATGGTCTTGATTAGTCATGGGTGGGGGAAGCCCACAAAACATAGATTTTAATGCATTAGGAAATGTTCAGGATTAGGTGAGAACACACAGGTACCTTTATGAACTAGAATCAGAAAAAAAAGCTGGTTTATTTTTTCATTTGGATGGAGAATCAGATAATATCCAACTTAGATGAGTATCAGTGAGTTATATAAAGGATCTTCAGAGCTGGTGGTGATGCTGTAATCTGCTAGTACTGGTGCCTACAAAGTGTTGTAGTGCAGCGTAATTCTTGCATGTTTTTTCCAAACACTGTATTTTCTCTTCACTCTTGTTATTTAATCTTAACCTGCAAAGTACATTTTATTCTGGTTATGTACTGCAGGACCGGTCCTGAAAAATCTTTAGTTTTAAGATATCTCCTTCTAACAAATTTTAGACTCCTCACCCTGGCAAGACAATCTAAGCATGGCCCATGCTTAACACAGTTCAATATGCTGTGCCCTTGTTTGTCAAGTTTTATTCTTAAATGCTACACCTCAATTTCTTGATCATTTTCAGGCTTTAATTTTTTCATTATCTCATCCACAATTAATCTCTTGGGTCCAAAACTTGAAGATTGATCTGAAGACTTTTTGATTCTTTCCCTTTCTATAACGTGTATTTTATTTAAATGCATCCTTCATTTTTTTTGCATTGGGTGCTGCACTTCACATTTCTGTACAGGAAATTTCATGGCTAGCTTTCTCTGCCTGACACAACTGAACACTGTTTAAAAAACATCAAGGACTTCAGAGCCAGCTATTATCAGGACTGAGGCTTAATTCTGATTACCGTCTTCCTTACTTTCACTCATTTCTTGCAGTAACTGTTTAAAGAACAGTTTAGATCTTCTGTACTTGTTCTCATATTTCCAGAATTATAGTGCTGGTGAGACTTACCTTCATCTTTTCAGAATATCATAGTAGTTTGCTTTATTTCTCATTATCATTGTTAAGAAATTAGTCAGAAATGCCATTCCCATACTTTCTATTTGGCTCCCATTCTTAGGAAAACCTTTGGTTGGGCAGTGTGACCTATAGACTCCCTGGCTGATTATTGCCCCTTTGTGTTACCTCCAACAATCAGTTACATGCCCTCTTTTTTCTTGGCTACTTCATGCCTTTTCTATTTCTTGCTTTTTCAGATACAAAACCTGCAGAATCTGGCCCTAAATCTATATTGAGGATTCCTCTCCCATTAAAATCAGTATTCTGAACGAGTCTCTATTTATTAACTAGTGTCCTAATTTACTTTTTCCCTTGTTCTCTCTCGTTTAAGATTTTCTCCTTACGTTCATTCCTGCTGTATCTCTAAAAGTTGATTGTCTGCTATTTAGGGACATAATTTTTCCTAATTTGTCAATGAATTAAAAGATTGTTCAATACTTTCAGATTTCCATTAAATGGGACATCTTTTAGGTTTATGTACATAGCACCTAGCACAAAGATTTCCTGCTACATGAAAATAGTTCTTAAATGCAAAAGAAAAAAAATTATTTTAAAATATAAATATAATTTATATTTAATTATAAATATAATTTCAATAACAATAAATTTCTCTTTGAAAATTAAGATTAAATATTTACACATTAAAATTTTAGTAATTTAATATCTGATACTTTAATATCTGTTATTAACAACAATAATAATGTAGTATTGCAACTGTTACAGTCTTTTCTGTAATATATTGTCCCCTATCTATTATTTTGATAATCAGCTCAGAAATGAGCATGAAAGACCAATGATGTGCAGACAGGTTTATGAACTATGGAACTAAACTCTTTTCTCCATCTTCAAGGAAACTTTTCCAGTTATTAAGTAGAATTAATGGATATTAATTTGTTCACATTCCCTATGGAATGCCTGTACAAATTAAGAGTAAACAAAGAAGGAAACTGTCCTCATCAAAAATATTAAATATGTCTAATGTGTTACTGTACTCATATACAAGAATCTGAGAGTTCTAAAGTGTAAAATTTTGTTCCTCAATAAATGATACTATATTTCACTGAACAGTAATTGCTTGGCATATTCCAATCACGACTAACATTTTTCTTTCATCTTTTACCATGATTCATAGAAAAATGTACATTATCTCTGTGATTTCTTTGGAAATTTCTGCAGGTTTAGACTTATGCCAGTATTTGGAGTTTTGCATTCTAATATGGATGAGTTTAAGGTAATGCAATGAAACACAATGGGGTCAGGCAGAAAGTAACACTTTTAGTGAAATAGCATAATAACATATAACTTGGATTAGACTGAAGTGTCATATCTTGCACCCAAAAGGGGCCCCCTTCAATACTTTTACCAGATTTTGAATGACAACACACTGTTTTATTTAGCATCCCATCTTTGCCAGTCACCCAGGGCGCTCAGTTAAAAATAAATAGAATTAATTCTGGTGAGGAACACATGACACCACCAATTGGAAGATATCAAGAAAATATGAGCTGAACAGCAGCTCTGCTCACTTCACCAGGTTGTCTAACATTTCAGCAACTTTCAGTGTTTGAAATCTGCTTACAGTCAGGGGAATCTAAGCAAATGTAATACCAGATCTACCAACGTTGTGCTATCTGTGGTGCTGTCTTCCTGTGGTCCTATTGGAAACTCATTTTAATGAACCTAGATTCAGTTGGGCTGTTTTAATTTGAAGAAAAACCACCCCAACAGAAAACTTACTTGAAAAGATAACACTACAAAATGCTAGGAATTTGGCTTGGAATTTGGTTACCTATGCAGACTCCCTGGTTTCATGAATGACCTTTCTTCTACGAGGTTGTGACTGTAAAACCTTTCACCAGTTACTTTTACAATTAAGAATTCCTCTGAAACATGGAGCATGATGAAATTATATTTGGGTAAATCACACTTCAGTGCTTGTCCCAGTAAAGTCAGAATACTTTAACAATCTTTGTTTAAGAGTTACAAAAATATTTCCATATATGTACAGTCAAAACAATTGAGAAAGGCATTATGTGGAGATTGCTGTTGTCTTGTTGCACTGTTCCAAGGATGCACTCAGTGAGCAGTGTTTCCTTAGATAACTGAAAAAGAATCTCAATAAGGCATCTCTGTTGCCTTGATACCAGTAACTAGCCTTACATTATGTAACTTTGTCAGTCTAAAGGCATTATTCATATTTAGTGGAAATGAACTTATTCCTTCCTGAGGTGGATTGGGTTCCATACTCATGACCTGTTGGGCCACACAGTATCCTCTGAAACCCTCCCCATGAGCCAATGAGATCTGTGAAAGTTCAGTGAGGTACTTTGAAGTCTCATCACTTTGTCTTGTCCAAATAGATACAGTCCACTTTAGATATTACTGCAGAGATTTTTAATTTACTGACAGTATCTATTTAATTCTCCTGTGTGTCAATCATGTATGTCAATGGGGCCCTCTGATGTTCATATTGATATGATTTTCAGGTTTGGTGGAACAGCTCGCTGAAAAGATCCCATTTTTGGTTTCCAGCCATTAAAAATGTCAAAGTACTGCCATGGTTCCCTTAAACAGGAACTGATGTTCTGGGGCTTTACCATTGGAATACTTTTTTCCCCTTTTATTTTCACTATAAGCATGCTACAACACTTAACATCAGAAAAAGAAAGCATGGAATATAGGACAAGAACAACACCTACTATCAAGAAACAGTTGCTACCAGCTTTCACGACTTAGAACACAGAATCATTAAAGTTGAAAATACCTCTTAGATCACCGAGTTTAACCATTAACCTAACACTGACAAGTCCACCACTAAACTATGTGTCTAAGCACTGCAGGTTTTTTGAACACTTCCAAGGATGATGATTCCACCATTTCCCTGGGCAGCCTGTTCCAATACCTGACCATCCTTTCAGAGAAGAAATTTTTGCTTAGATTCAATCTAAACAATCTAAACTCCTGGCACAACTTCAGCTATTTTGCCTTGCCCTATCCCATGTAAATCTCACCCTGTCAAAGAAGGATATCAAATTGGTCCAGCAGGACCTGCCTTTCACAAACCCATGCTGGCTGGGCTGGTGCACATGTCCATGTCTGGTAAAAGCAATTGGGAGGGTTCCTTGATTATGTCGACAGCTTCCTTACAAGTGATTGACAAGCCAACAAGAGATGCAGCACTGGACCTCATGCTCACCAGCAGGGAAGAGCTGGGAAGGAATGTACTGCTCCAAGGCAGCAGTGGCTGCAGTGACAGTGAGATGGTGGAATTGGAGTTCCTCAGGACAGTGAGGAGGGCCCACAATAAGCTCATTGCCCTGGAATTCAGGAGAGCAGATGCTGGGTTCTCCAAGGACCTGCTTGTTAGAGTCCCCTGGGATAGAGGACTGGAAGACAGAGGGAAGGTTGAATTGCAAGGATCATCTCCTCCAAGCTCAGGAGCAATGCCTAGTAACAAAGAGGAAATCAGGCATAAAATCTTATCAGGGTTTTCAGAAAACCTGAAGCCACACAGGTAGTGCCAAGTGCGCCTACCTATGTTAATTGCTGTGGGGGGATAGAATGTAAGAAAGTAAAGACAGTGCAGAAGGTAATCTCACCCCTGAGGAGTTGCAGCTGTACTAATTACCAAAGATTAGGAACAGGCCTGCCCTTAAGAGGCCACAGCTGTGTCCAACAAAAAGACGAGTGCTACAAAAGAGTGGGTGAGCTGGTTGAGAAAGGAGCTGAAGTTGGTTGGCTGTGCTGTGAAGAAGGAGTCAGTGCTGTGAGGAGCTGCCCATGAGAGATCATCAAGAAGGTATGGAATTTTTTGCAATAAGATGACAATAAATTCCATGTGAAAGAGGACTTTGCAAGTTTATGTTTCCTAAAGTTCCCTTCACAAGCCCACTTTCAGATAAATTTTCCTACTGGCTCCATATTCTTTAAAGAATCCCAACCCTTACATGTAAGTGCATCTGGGAGTAAAGCCTGTTGGGATTTTCATCTCCTAGTTCACTGTGACAGGATGCTTCTTTTTGAATTTCACATCCTCCAGGCTAATAAATTTTGATTGCTCTGCATTGTTAGCCATCTGCTCCCATCCCTTGGGATCCCAGTTCAAGATGGAAGTTAAAAGACAACAAACTGAACCCCCCAGCAGACATAGGGTAACAGAGTTTGTACAGAAAATCAGCAAGCAAGGGAGCTGGTAAAAAGCATTTGTTTGAGACATGGATGGATGTGCACTGGCTTTTCACAAGGTCTGCTGATTTATTAGAAGTAATATAATAGCTATAATTAAAGTTTTCTTTTTCTTCTTATTGTAATACACTGTTTTCAGAATTTTATGTATTAACCATTTTATTTTCTTTTGTATTATTTATTTTAAACAGTGGAAAAAAGGCAAGGAATGAACCTTAAAACTCAGAAGAGAGAAACATATGGTAAGCTGAACTGTAAAAGAAAACCCTCATATATAATGCCAGCAGTCTCAAAGATCTATATTCCGCTGCTTCCAGGAAATAAATTGATCTAAGCAGCAAAATAAAGACATAAATAAACATTGCCTGTGACCAGCCAACTGGATTTAACTTCATTCCCCACCACTCTCTAGGCCCAGCTATGCAGACAGTTTTTTACCCAGCAAACAGTGCAGCTGTTCAAGCTGTGAACAGTCAGTTTCTCCAGAAGAATGTTGTAGGAAATGATGGTAAAAGTTTACTGAGTCCATGTAGACACTATCCACAGCCTTTCTTCATCCACTAAGAGGGTCCCTTTGGCATGGAAGGACATAAGGTTGGTCAGGCAGGACTTGCCTTTTGCAAACCCATCTTGACTGTGCCTGGTCCTCTTGTTGTCCCATGTTCACCCTACAGTAATTAAAAATTGTTTATTTGCTAAATGAGAAATAGCCCTTTGGAAAACATAGGATATTTCATGCTGTACCTGCACCTTATTTCCTCATAGATTAGAGACCTGTTGGAATTTAGTTTGTCAGATGTTTTTCATGACTCTCAAAGAATACCCAAGGGACACGATCTTTTATAAAGAGTAGTTATTACAGTTTTAGCATCCTCTAATTTGAAGGAAGTAAGACAATTTCAAGGCATTAAAAGATCATTGTATGGGGTTTATTGCTTGCTTATCTAATGTATTTCTTAACCATTTTTTCTCATATTATCCTGCCTAAAATGAAAGATGTGAATAAGGGGCCATGTTTTCATTTGAAATGGCACTATTTGTGTGTGTGTGTGTGTGTGTGTGTAACAGCTGATTACAAGCCTAAAACCAGACAGTATGCTGCTTGCTAAATAAATAAATGCAAAAAATAAAAGCAGTAATGAGCTATCATCATGCTCAAGAACCAGTCTCTGAAATTGTGTTTTGGTGGTGCTTTTTCTCTCATCATCAAGAAAACCTAAGCCATATAGCAAAGTAGCAGGAGTTAGTAGTTAAGTGATATCTGAAATCTGGGAAGACTACCTTTATATTACTTAAATCAAGGAGAAATTTATATGGAATAAGTAAAATTAAATTCTTAATAAATAAGCCCAATTTTTTTTCACAGGTTTCACATGAATAGAAAAATCAGTATTTTAAAACCTGTTTCCTTTTTGAGAGACAATGGTAGCAATTTAAGGAGGAATTGAAGTATGAGTTTTAATAAAACATAGAATTGTATCTGAGAACTGGGTAATAACAAACCAAAACAAAAATATTTTGATTAATTGATTAAATAGGAAGACCCAATTTCTTTACAATTCAACACTGTTGGGCTATCACATGCAACAACAATGTTCACCTCACAAATGCTACTTTTCTTCCATGTTGTGTCTTACCTCCCAGAACAGAACAAAACAAAAAGAAAAAAAACTCAAAACCTTGAAACCCTGAAAATCCAAAACCAATAAAAAAATCCCAAATCCCCCAAAACCACACATACACAAAAAAAACCCCAGACACTCCAAGTGTGTTGTGCAATATTTTTTGTGTGGTATAAAAGAATTAGATTCATAAATAATTGCTGTAAACTTTTTCTCAGGATACATTCTTCCTTTGTCCAAAATATTCATACTGTATTTTCTGAGGGTTTCTTCCATGTTTGTACTCAAAATTTCTGATATCTGCTACCAAACTTAAATTATGAATTAGTGAAGAGTAAAATCTTCAGAAAAGAGATAAAAATTTTCAAATTACAAGCAGGTTGTTGCAAATTTATTTTGTTTTAGAGTGGAACACAGATTCTTGGCTTCTTTTTGTTCTTTCAATCACTTCTGCTGGAGGACTGAAAAGAAAAGAAAGCAAAACAATGTGACTGAAAGGCTAAATAAATAGTTACCAGAGGTGTTATTTGGCTGGTAATATTTGATCTACACTGGGTAATCCAAAATACAAGTTACGTCCCTATTCAACACTAGACGCGTTTAATAGCGTTATACCACAGTAGATTTTACTCCACTTCTATGTTATATACCCAAAAAAAAGAGAAATAAGATGATCTTTCCTCAGGAATCACACTAAACTTTGATCTATGATCCTAATTGAAAGTGTTAATTAACACTCCTGAAATGGCTTTTCTGTGCCTCAGATCCTGAGGAACTTTAGTACACCTTAAGCCTCTCACAATAGAAAAAACACATTTCTCCTGTGATCAATGTATGGTACAACCATGAGAAAAGGCAGGATCAAAAATGATAAATATTAAAAAAAAAGACGAGGAAAGGAAAGAGGATGAAATTGAATTTGTCACCTCTTTTTTAAATGTGGATTTTCAGGTCCCATTGAACTATTCATCCCCTCCTCTCCCTCCCAACAAACAAAAAAAAAAGCCATTTAAGACATTTGAATATCCTTGTAGAGGATCCTTAGAACACTGGGCATTGCACTAGGTTCCTATCCCAGCAGCAATGATTTTGAATGAAATGTTATGTTGTGTACATAGACATGCAAATGCACTACAAAAAAAGTAATGTGAATTTTTTACATCTGCAGGAATATCATTCCACAGAGGGTGCAAAAAAGGGTATGTGAGAAAGCTTCAGGTTTAGCAGCAAAACTGAGCTACATTTCAAACTGTAGACTTTTACAGAGTTAAAACATAAAAAAAAAAAAGACTAAATTTTGTTCTTGTATTCAACACTATTAAAACATGGGGAATGGTATCCCAAACATGGATGGACCTTCTTTATATTCTACTGCTGAAGAGTAAGGGCTGGTCCCAGAACAGATGGTTACCTTGACCTCATCCTGGGGAGGGATCAGTGCCCTCATGTCCATTTTAAAAGCAGTTCAGGCAATCAGACCTCTGCTGGAGTCAGACCTCAGTGACTGTTTCCATTTGGTGTTTCAGATAAAAAAATGAGATGGGGTCATGAGCATATTCCCTTCTGACAATGACCTGAAACAGCTGTCGATGGCCTTGCAGAAAGCAGAAATTGAATCTTCTTTCTTTCTCACTCTTCTCAGGATGTGCCATAAAAAGAAACAGTGCCAGTAACTTCATAAAATCTCAGAGGAAAATTTGTTATTGTCATTTACTTTCTCATGAAAATCTCCACATATATTGTTTGTAGATGACAGCAGAAAAGCTCAGGACAGAATGACTGATACATAGCTGCTATAAAACCTCTGTCTGCATCTGCAAGAATGCTTCATGACACTTGGAAAAGTGGAATTTTTTCACATTTTTGTGGATAATACCATAAAATAAACAGATTTTAAAGAATTTGGGAATTTTTTGTTATATATTTTACTCCTGTTACTCAAGAGACAGTAGAGAGAGTGGCTGCACTGTAATGAAAAGAACACAGTATATTTGATACTGTTTTTCTGCACTGATATTTTTGTTACATATATTATTGATTATTTATCTTTCTAAAATGGATCCTTTTTTGGAGAAGCATGTAATGCTTTTCTTTACTGTTCAAGTCCTGTGTCACATTACATGATTTTCTGATTATTCTGTTTTTCTTACATATGACTTTGAAACCCAGACTGCTCTTTGCTCCTCTGATGTCTGGTTAGAATATATTATAAATACTTGAAAGATCTATGCCATTTGCATTTTAGTTTGATAGTTTATATTCATATTTACTTAACCAAAGGTCCTATTAATATTTAAAATATCAAAGATTTAGACAAGTGGAACATTTTCATAATACCCACAGATTTATCTTGAATCTTTTCAGTGAAGAACTCAGCCATCTTTTTTATATTATTTGCCCATATTCAGAGATGTCGTGTCAAAATTTCCCAATCTATTGATATAAGCCAATCTATTCAAACATGATGCTTTTAAATAAGAGTAAATGTAGGTTCAGGAATTGTTTGTATATTGGCCTAATAGGATAAGTAAATTGCATAATATCTGTATAATTATGACCATATCTTTCAAAAACAAGAAATGCAAAGCAGCCACATGAAGATGATTTGTTAAAGGATTTTAGAGAATGTTTATGGGAGGATGCTGAGCAATCACTATCTGGTGGTAAATTTTTTAGTTCTGTCACAACTTGCCCAAAATCAACAGACACAAACCCAGACAGAAAAGTTGAAGATCTTAGAAAAAAAAAATTAAGAAGCATGATTTTGTGGAATCATATAATGGTTTGTGTTGGGAGGGACCTTAAAATGTCTCTTTAGTCCAACTCCTCTTGTCACAGTGAAAGACAGATTTCCCTATATCAAGTTTCTCAAAGCTTTGTCCATTCTGACTTTGAACACTACCAGGATTCAAGGGGCCATCTCATATTCAGCCTCTCATCCACCAGCTCCTCCAAGTCATTCTTCCAGGGCTGTTCTCCATCTGCTCATCTCCCAGTGCATCCTCGTCCATAGGAAACTGGTTTTCTTAGCAACTTCTTTAGGATATCCTATAGATTTCTGTCCATGCTTAAAAAAGTAAAAGTGTGTGTACAAAAAAGGAACTTCATATCTGAAACTAACATAGGAGTAGTTGAGTCATTTTTGACCAAAACTGCAGTTATATTACCTACATCCATAAGTTGATAGAAGATCACTGCCTTTTGGAAAAATTATTTAACTTGTTCCAAAAAATAAGTAAAATCTGCCAAGAGTTACTAACTCACAAATATAAAGTGTTTTATGTTTTTTCAAGACACATTTGGAGACTTCCAGTGATAGGCTCAGTCATAACCTAATATTTTTTATTGGAGTTAAAGTTTACTAAGAATTAACTCAGTTTTTATATTTCTTGCCTACAGTGATTTTTCAGTAATAAAAGAAGGAATCCTGCAATTTCATCTTGATTTTTCTTTCTTTCTATTTATGTTTTTAAACAGTTCTAGTGCCAAAACAATTATAAGCAGAAAGCTGAAGTTTGACCTTCATTGAGAAGTGCCTTTGCTCCTGTGAAAATTGATTTTGCTCTGACAAAGGGTTTCTACAAATTGCAGTTCTGAAGAGTGAGCAGTTCTTTCTGTAAAACTTTAATATTTTTTGTCTGACATTTGTAGTTAAACAAATTAATGACAATTATGACATGAGGCTTTCTGATCTAAAATAGAGACACGTTTTCAGGTAACCTTCTCTATTGCAGCCTGTAGTTTCATTGACAGTTTTCTTACAATTCTAGAATCAGATAGTTTTTTCTGCTTCTTTATGGCACAAATATAAAATGAGGATGCCAGTTGCTGTCACCTTTGATCTACAGATTTCTAGTCTTGCAAGAAAGGTGGAATTTTAGATCTGAAATGTACCACACAAAGTTTCATACAGGTTTTGAGTTTCAAAGAGATTTTTAGAGACTGTGGCAAGGTTATTCATATATAACTATCACCTACACAGGAGTTCAGAACAAATGTACAAAATTAAAATATTTTATCCTCTAAATTACATAATTTTCTAAAATTTTTTTTAATCTTTTAATTAATTCAATTCTTTATCTGCTCCATGAGTAGCAACAAAAATACCTCTGTGAATAAGGAAAAAATGCCTTCTGGCCTTCTGTTCTTTCATATGTGTGTAATTGTCATAATAACTAGCACGTTAATGAGTGCCAAAGAGAATACAGATCTATCTGGGTCTGAATGACAGCACTATTTTCATTTTTAAATTTGATATTGAACACTGATATAGAGAACATGTTTATAGAAACAAATGCCGTATATAAATATTAATGAAGAATAGTTCAGCATGAACAGCAGAAAACAAAATTCACCTGGCCTGCCTTTCTCCCTTACTGGCACTAAGAAATGAGAGCTGTAATATTGAAATAGGCTCTTGGAAAGACTAAGGTGTCTTTTATGTTACTTAAAACAGTGGGGAAAAAAAAAAGAAAAAGAGACAAATACCTGAACATTATATTTCAATGAGCTTCACTAAATAATTTTAGTGAATGAGGACTTTACCTGTTTGTTGAGGCTCTACCTATTCAAAGAATCATAGAACCACTGAGGCTGGAAAACACTTTTAAGATAATGTAGTACAACTGTTAATCCAGCACTACCATGTTCACTACTAAACCAAATCCCTAAGTTTCACATCCACACATCTTTTGAATGCTTCCAGGAATGGTGAATGTGCCACTTCCCTGGGTGGCCTATTTCACAGACCATCCTTTCAGTGAAGAAACATTTCTTAAGATGCAATCTAAACCTCCCCTCTCATTTGTTACCTGGGAGAAGAGACCAACCCCCACCTGGCCACATCCTCCTTTCAGATAATTGTAGAGAATGATAAGGTCTCTTCTCATCCTCCTTTTCTCTTGGTTAAACAATCCCAGCTCTATCAGCTGCTCCTCTTAGGGCTCCTGCTCTAGACTCTTCTCCAGCTCCATTGTCTTCTTCTGGGCATCCTCCAGCCCTCAATGCCTTTCCTGTAGTGAGGGACCCAAAACTGAACACAGGATTTGAGGTGTGGCCTCTCCAGTGCCAAGTATAAGAGACCAAGTTTTGATTTTTAACTACAAAGATCAGTTTTGATTTTCTGAAAAACTATTCCAATTTTATAGAAACAAGTCAGGTCAAGATCCTAAGCCGTAAACATGGTAGGTTTGATCATCAGTGGTTTGGATTAGATTGAAACAGATAATAATTTGAGACAAACATATAGCAAAAGCTTGATAATTGCAGTGTGTGTAAGTTGTGCTTATACTTTTGATTTTCCATATTTTGATGCTCTTAACTTGCCTACATGTATTTTCCAAAAGCAACTTCCTCAGAATCTGATATGAATGTTTATTTAAACAGCTGATAATCCATTTTGCTCAACAAAAGAACAGACACAGCAGCTTCCAAAAGAAGTTGATTCATTTTTAATAACATGTCAAGAGAAAGCAAAATTCAGTAATAATGCCTGCGTATGACTAATACTTGTCTAAGAGATATTATTGCAGGATGTTCTAAAATACTCTGAATAGCACCACTGACACTACTACTCAGCATTGAAAGCTCAATCAGCTGATGATGGAATAGTAATTCCTTTGATCTGATTAGCACTTAGAGATATATCTTCCCACTTATGTTTACAAGTAACTCCCTTCTTTTTCATTGATGGGGAAAAAAGCCATTAAGAAGTCAAACAGCTAGCTGAAGAACATAGTGGAAAATGTTGCTGGAAGAGGGAACAGGATCATGAACTGGCTGACTTTGGATGTTCAGGCTGTAGCAATTAATTGTGTCCTATTGGACACACTTTTTTTACAAAAAGCCTTGAATACCTGTGTCCAAATATGCACAGTTTAATATTATAGAAACTTCCTAGAGCTATTTACTCCATTTGTAGAGAAAAATTCTTCATGTCTTAATCAATGAACCCACTGATACGACATGAAAAATTATTAATTAACTTGCTATGTTATATAACAAATTTTTCAAGGTACATAAACCACAGACTTTTCTTTTTAAAAAGTTTAGAGACCAAGATGAATTTAGGACAATCAGTTCTAAACAGCAGTGGAGTTATTCCCAGAAGCAAAAGTGTTCTCCCATATTCAAGGCATCATGTCCTATTATCTTCAAACTTGGAAATAATGTTTCCTGAGGAGAGAAACCATGTGCAATCATTAGAAAATAAAAATCACAATGCAAGTGAAAAAGAAAAAACATTATTTGTTGATTTTCTGCCACAGCTTTTCACAGAATTAGGGCTTCAGGGGCTACAAGTCTTTATAGGAACTTCTTTTAGACAAGGAAGTCCATTATTGAAAGTTTAAATTAGAGAATAAAATAGCTAAAAGAAGAAAAATAAAATAATTTTTAAAACAGCTACACCCACTCCTCTCCAAAGAAAAAACAAAATAAAACAACAAAACACCAGATTAGATATTTCATATTTTATAAGTCTTATACACATTTCTTCTCTTAGTTTGTCAAGGCATTTATCTGTCTAAAAATCAATTTGCAAACACTAAAACTGCTCCAAAGGAATTTCCTGTGGCTTATCTTTCATTTGTTGGAATCCAGAAAACTTTCAATTGGAAAGCTCCCTTTGAGGCATCTCCCTGTGCAATACTAGAGCAGCTTGCTCAAGCAACCCTGGCAGATTTCTCTTAGAACAATGCAAATTCCCATTGCAAATTCCTTCTTTAACTGGTGCAAAGGGAAAAGACACTGGTGATGTCCTGTGATTTCCTTGCAGTCCTTATGGAAGGCTGGGTCATATCACAGAAGATTTACTTGCATCAAACAACTTCATAGTATCAAGAATACAAAAGTCCATTGAGTGGTGCAGACTTTGTCAACACTTAATTCTGTGGAGGAATGTCACAGAAAATCATTGTGATATGGCTAGAAAACCTAACTTTTTGTGATTTACAATAAATTATTGCTGTTCACTAAATCTTGGAGTGTTTCCAAAAAAAAAAAAAGGATTTTCACCATTCTGACGTTTAAACATCACAGTCCTGAAAACTCTGAATTATTTTAGACATGTAGACTTACCTGACAATAGCAGATGCACCCTGAGCAGCTTTTTAACAGCAGCACAGACTTTGTGACTGTTTCAAAACTACCTTCAGAAAATCTGTATGAATATCACTGTACTGACAATTTGTGTCCCATCATTGCTTTTTCAACCTTCTCATTCTTTGACATCTGTGTAACCCAGTCAAACATAGTGAAATATCTGGTCACACCATGTACTTTCCTTTTTGAGATTAATTTGGTTTCTACAGGATGAATGACTAAAAGAATGACTAATCTGTCCTTTTACTCTATTATAATGCAATATTTTTCTCTCTTATTATGAATTGCTTTGTGATTATTCCATATTTTCGTCAATGTAATGGAAAGTTACAGTTTGTCCAAGACACATACTTTTTTTTTCACCAAATCCTTTTTAATAGTTCTAGTCTTTAAAGTTACACCAGCATTTTCTCCCTATTTCTCTCTCTCTCTCTCTCTCTATTTTATTAAAGCATCCACATTTTTAATAAGCTTTCTGCAGATTTAACTACCTCTTCCCCCAGGAAATAATTCCTGTTCTTATGCCCCAATGATTTATTTTAGTGTTTCCATGGAATAATCTTGTAGACATTTATTCATGGCCAGTGAAGTCAGTAATGTGTTTTTAACTGCTCCATCCACCCCCATATCAGTGCAGAATATTATTAACACCTGTATTTCTAGTTATGTACATATTTCTTCCACATCAGTTCCACTGCATTGCTCCCTTAGGAACAGACTAATAAAGGTAGTGTAGTGTTTACAAATTCTAAGAAGCTTTTCTCATATGAGCTTCCTAGTGATAAGCTAAATAATAAATGAGCATGACCTTTATGAATTTGACTTGGCTGCATTTCCTGAAGAACTCCTATGCTCTTTATTGTGTCCTGATTCTTCATGTCGTTCCAATCTGAGCTCCAGCAGATAAAGCAGAGTCATATGAACTACAAGAGCAGCACCAGATATTGCCTTTCTTACAAATGCCAGACCAGTGAAGGTGAGTGTGGTTAATTCCTCCAACTACAGATTTGAACAAGGCCTTTTAAATAAGCTTGAGTCTGTGATGAACAGCTTGCTGGAATTAATTTTTTCTTTTGGAAGAAATTTTGATGCAAATCAGAAGGAAGACTTGAAATTTCTGTATTGCAATTTTTCACTTTAGAGAATTCATAAAAATCAGACTACAAACCATTGACTCAGTTGTGATCTTTGCTACAAGACCAGCTCACAGTCCCTTATTCCCCACAAAGTTTTGTACATGTGTGGTGAATTAATAAATGTAATCCCACCATACATACAATTCTATATCTATCTTACTAAAAACTATAAACTGTTTTTAACCAACATCTATGTATAAAGATAGTTTCTACTTATATAATTTCTGTCTACCATATGTTTCATCTTGGCAGTCTTGTTATTTAATTTTAGAGTGTGTAGTTTCATAGTTACTGACAAGAAATGATACATATACCTCTTCTTGACTATTTGTTTTCCAAACACACACATATATATAGTAGAAAACCAAGAAATGTAATAATAATTTGCCTTACCTTTATGATATTTCTGACAGATAAAACTTGGGCTGTAACCCAGATACCCTACATATAATACTATCACATTAGTAGAAGTCAGCATTTTGTGAAGACTGGTGCACCTCTCAGGGAAGTGACTGACAGACTATAAACTGGCTTTTTTTATTATTTAATGTACTATACCTTAGTAGACACATGTCATGTAACAAAATATGCTGTGCCTTTAACTTCCATCAATAATGGGTCATACACCAAAAATGCTTTTGCTCCTATCTACATTTCATTAAGCTAAAATCCATTTATCTACAACCACCTGACAATTATTAAAACCCCAGAGAATTAGTCAATAGTCCTTAAAATAAGAGGAGTCCTAAATAACTTTATCCTAGTGTTTTTTAGTAGCTGATGCAGCGCTGTGTTTTGATCTTAATACAAGAATAATGTCAATAACCCATTGATGCTTTAGTTGTGCCTGAGCAATGCTGACTCTTAATCCAGGACTTCTCAGTTTCCCATGCTCTGCCCATGCAGGTGCACAAGAAGGCAGGACACAGCACAGCCAGGACAGGGACCTGGGCTGGCCAAAGGGACATTCCACACCCCAGAACATCATGCTCACCATACACACGGGCAGGATGGTCTGGGGGTGGTCAGAGGTGGACTGGGGATTGGTCAGTAAATGGTGAGCAGTTGTTTCTCTTGGTGTTTATTCACCATCATCCCCTTTTCATTAAAATTTGTATTATTACTATTGTTATTTTGTTGTTTCATTGTTTTATTGTTTTTGGTTTTGTTATTCTAATCATTTACTGCAAGAAATATTATAATTATATTTTATATTCTCATTATATTTTATTTTTAAAAGATTATTGAACACTCATCTCAACCCATGTGTTTGACTTTTTCTTCTCCAATTCTCCTCCAGTAATTAATTGCTGGCTAAAATTAAGCCACGGAAAACTTGATTAAGCTAAGAAAGTATATTGATAATTGAAGAAAAATGAGGAAAATAAAAGTGAAATATTAACTTTAGGACTTTTCCCCTGTTTTGCATGACTTGATACAGAACTGGAAAAGAATAGCAGCAAATAAATAAATAAATAAATAAAAATTTCTCTGTGTTTTCTTACTTTCCTCCATGTACTCCCTGATAACTCAGTTTTATGCCTTCTTCTCACAAATAATAGTTCTTGAACCACCTAGGTTTCCACGTTCATGAATAATGTCTATACAATCATGCTTGACTCAAAAAATAAAGTGCAGAAGAGATTAACATGATATATTAAGATTTCACTGAGTAATGTTTTAAAGAAAAAGTCCTTTAGAAGGCAGCATTAAGAGAAATTATCTCAACTGAGAATTTCCATGGAAGTTTTCAAAATTTGATCAATTGCTAGACTGAAAAAACAAATCACTGAAAAATGTTTTCATTTTGATATAAATGTTGTGATTTTAGGAAAATATAGCATTTTTCTTAATTTCAAATTTGAATTAATAAAGATTTACAACTTATTAACTCATTTTAATTAGTATTAAAATGTGTTCTTATTATTAAAAATAATTTCTTACTGCAAGAAGTTCTGAAATGGGCACAGGGTTGAAAAGAAATGCTGTTACCTATCAGTGACTGGTTTGAGGCTTGTAATAGCATAGACATCTTTTAGTTTCTTCTTTGTTCAGTATAAATCAAGGAAAAAGTACTGATGACAGTGGTGATATGTGTACTTATAGATGCTGAATATCCGTGCTTTTTGCAATCAGAAAAGGCAATACATTAAAAAAGATCTTCTGAACAGTACAAGCCATAGAGCATCGTAATTGTGGTAGTTACCTCAACAATTTATTTGTGGTCCCTCTTTTAAGATGTCATTGCATTCAGCCCCATTCTATTTTATTCTATCCTTTCTGTCCCATTCTGTTCTGGGTTTTTCAGACTGAAAATGCATAGAATACCACATACCTGGAATACTGTTCAGTACTGATCTGGATCAGTATTTTTCCTCTGGTAACTACTTATTTCTCAGTGTAAACTTCACCAATGAGTTTTCAGTCCCTTTCTTGCTGTGAAGGAATACAAATTGTAGAAACTAAAAACATCTTTTACACTCCAGGAGGTTGTCTCAGTTTAAAGTCAGTATTTTTACTGAAAATCAAATCTTGGAAAAAGCTTATCACCAAAACAAATATACTTGCTTGTTCTTTTTGTATGGCAAAACCTCTGTAATGCAGTTAAAACAGCAAAAGAATGCTTTTGTCAGAACTCAGTGTCAGTTTCTTAAAACAGTTAATGTACATACATCATATTTGTTCCTTTTATCAACATGCATATCATACCACATTGCACTACCCCAAATGCAGCAAAAAGTCTCTCTTGTAACAAGTTTAACAAGCACTTGAATAAAGTAGAAAACTTTTCATTTTAATGCATGTTGGCAGAGAGGCAATGCTCTGACAATAAGGAGTTCTTTTCTATGCCAGAAATGTTCAGGAAGAAAATGTGGCATTTAGCTACAGAATAATAACGATGAAAATAAAAACTGCATTCACAATTGCATTGCTACTGGAAACTGATTTTCAAAATTATTATAATGTAAAAATAAAGCTAAAACAATAGCCAGCAATTTTATGCAGCATGTCAGCATTCATCAAATATTTCATAACAATAAATTATTTAAAGTTTAATATTTAAAGTTTCTATAGACTTTTTTGAGAATAATAGAAAATTATTCAATAACAGGAAAATGTTAAATATAATAGTGAAAGAGATTGCAAATCCCAAGAAAAGTTAAAGAATAATTATAACTCCAATAACTATTAATTGTGGGTTTTTTCCTTTAATCAATTAACAACTGGATATCAACTTACAATTCTAGGGCACCAAATAAATATTTTAGGCCTTTAAAAACACAAGTATTTTTTTGATAGAATTACATCATTTCAAGATGCTTACTATGGAAAATAAGTGCCTAAATAACTGCTAACTTTGGGTGTCTCCATTTTTCCCCATTTCTTTTCCTATATCCATCTTAAAATTAGAAATATGAATTCCACCATCATAAAGTCTCAACTCCTTCCTTCTGCTGTGTTGCAGAGAAATCCACATGAAGCAGGGATAACTAGCGCTTCAGCAGCGCATGTGAAAGCTTGGAGTGTTTTCTCAAGAAGAATGTTCACAACTAATTTCTGCTTTTCCTTCCACCCAGCTTACAAATTAATTCCAATTACAGCCCTGGAGAAGAGATTGCAACACATGACTGATCAATTCAAAAGGTACTGGCAGCCCAACAGAGACATGTAAGGGATGCTTCTTTTTACAAAAGTGACCTGTGTGCAAGTGCATAACAAAACAACAGAAAGAATGTAAATGATCCAGAGAATAGCAGACACATTTTTCAGAATGGCATTTTATCTTTTCCGTGTTTCTCTCCTCAGCTCAGTAGTCTGTCATGTTAATTGTGTTGATGACCCTTGGGCAAATGCCCCCATTGTATTTAACAGATTGGTTCCCCAATAAACAACCTGAGGTAAGAGGTCTGTTTTCATATCCTACAAATCTGCTCTTGAATTTGTGCTTAATTATCATTTTCATGGCCAAAACCACAGGACAAATAACAGAGTTTAAATTGAAGCAAGTAGATTAATAAAAGCAGCATTATCTCAACAGTATTTATACAAACTGTGAGTGCCTATGAATAATTAACATGTTTTTGAAATTAAGTCAAACCAAAACCAAAACAAATCAGCACGAAATAGATTACAGTTCAAGAACATTTGGGGTGTTATCTTTTGGGACTCTGGTCTGTTCCAGAGCACTTTAAACTCTGTTACCTTCGTTCTTTCCTGCTGAGGATGAATCTGATCTCTGACACCAACAGCTGCTCAAAACATTCGGAGCTCATTATTTGCCAGTTTAATCAGTAACATCAATGCACCACTGGACCCTGTGCAGCCCCACATGCCATGATCCTTTCTTTGTCCCAACCCAAGTCTCTCTAAATGATGCCTTCATCTCCTTCATGTAATTTTACCACTGGGCTCAATGGGTACAGAGGTCCTCACACTGGCCTTCACAGCACAGACAAATGCTGCCTCAAGGATTAAGGCATTTTTCACAGCAGACTGTCAAGCATTGTCATTCTTTAACCTTCAATCTCTTTTCATGCTTACTCTTCAACTTTTTAGAGCAGTAGGTCATAAAAAAGCTTGAAGCTGAAATACTGCCTTAAGCTGTTTAATTGTGATTTTAATGGGTCATTGTGTTTTTAAATTTGCCATGTACATAGAATAAAAAAAGAAGAAAAAATTCTGGAAATCTCTTATAAAAAATAGTTTACTTTTTCATTTGAGGTTATGGTTGGAAAATCTAGCTAGAGAATGGTGTGAAGGAAGTGGCTGATGAAGGGACCGACAAAAATGCTTCAATTGGCATAAAGGGTGCCTTTACTCTGGAGAGCAAAAGTGGCTCATGTGGGGGACTTTTTCTAGGGGAATAATAGTGGTTGCTGTCCTAAGCAGAGGATTTCTGCATAGTCCTATCAAGAAGCCAAATTGCTTATATTCTGCTAAGCTGTTACTATGCATCTTGAATAAATTATTCTCTAAAGCAAGAAAAGGTATCCCTTGATGCTATTACACAACTCAGAGCTTTTTCCTTCTATTTCAAAGGAAGTCCTATGAATCACTTGCATGAAACCACATTTTTCCAGCTTTTTAAAGCTTCATATAAAGAAACTACTGCAGAACAACTAACTGAAAATAGTTCATCTGAATTGAGTTACAAGATAAAAGATACATTTATTTGCCTTTAAGTAGAGCTCTTCTTCAAGGGTTTATACATTCATCCCAACAAATGATATTTTTTTCATTTGCACATTTCTCATAAAAAATCCATCTAACCAAAACATTTAAATTTCTTCTTCAGCTTTTAATGTTTTAATAGATTTATTTAAATACATTTATTTAAATGTATTTCTGTGTATAGAAATTGTTTTAATATTGTCCTCCATTCCTATTAGTACTTGTGTAATGACAGTACAGCAAGGAAATTATAGGAAAGAAAAAGGGAGGGCTTTGGGATTTTTTTCAGATCAATTTATCATCCAGTCCAAGAAGCAGGAGTTTGGCATGTTGCCTCAATTTCTGTAGAGCTTCATGGATTTCCACATTTTTCTGTGAATACAGAAAATATTTCATTATTCTAGTTAAAGCAATATTTTTCCCAGAAAGAGGAAGGTTTTCTGCTGAAAATAAACAAAATAATTAACTGGTCTTAATTATTATAAGGTGAATGTTGCATATTTTTCAACACAAAAAGTTATTAATATTCATAATAATTTTCTTTCTCATACTGTAATATAATTTGAAATGGATTCCAGCAAAAAGCCTTGTGTTATACTATATGGTGTTATTCCAGATTGAGGATGGGTACTACTCCAAAGGAGAGTCAAAATTATATACTGGAATCAAAATTAGCCTTTTTGGCATTCACAGCTGGATGGATCTTGAAAAGCTTTCACAGCTGACTGAATTCAAGGGCATCCTAACATATGCAAGCACACAAACTTTCTTTTTTAAGGGAGATGTGTTGTAACTAATTCTGTAGGTCAAATCAATCTCCCTCTGCTGGACACACACTATGTGACCCTGTTTGGACACTGCATAATGACCCTGGTGCTCTTTCGCCTTTATTGAATGAAATAAACTGCAATTTTCAAGAGCTGTCACTTTCTCTCTCTCTTCCTCCCTCTTTCCCTGCCTGTCTTTCCATCTTTTTCCTTTTGTTCTCATCCAAACAAGAATAATAAGAATATCAGTCCCTCCAAACACTCTCCATGTTTTGTTGAACTTCTCTTGTAAATACTAAACCCTTTTGTTTTTCTCTGATGTAGTCTAAAGTGGTCAAATTATTTTCCAGAAAATTTTTGCCAATGTGCTCTCCCAGTTTACATTTCAAATATAAAATACCATTTCCTTTCTTCTATATAAGTTGTTTGAAGAATCTATTTCAAGGTAAAAATCCAAGTGAGGCATTTTCTCCAAAGTAAAGAAGTAAGAAAATTTCAACAATTTTAACCATTCTTCTAGTCCTAGATTCCGCATGTATATTGGTGTCCCAAAATTTTAGCTGAAGAAACACAAAAATATAAGCAACTCTCCATACAAAAGAGGTCAAGTTTACATCCCAGAAGGACAACACAAAATATCTTGACATGCTTTTGTTTTTATACACATCTATTCAGGAGAGACAGGGGAAAAAAGTTGCACTTCTTTTAAAGAGAATTTGCAAAGTAATGCATGGAGATCCCTGGAAGTTTCCAAGGCCAGATTGAATGGGATTTTGAGCAACCTGACCTAGTGGAAGATGTCTCTGCCCATGGCAGAGGGGTGTGAACTAGATGGTCTATGTTCTTGAAGATCCCATCAAACCCAAATCATCCTGTGATTCCATGATCAGTGGTTAAAGAACTTAAAGGAACTGGCTTGTACAAAACTATGTATAAGAGGTGTCCTCATGAATTTAAATTCTAGAAGACACACAGATCTTTCACAAATAAGAAAGAGCAATAGAAATGTTCTGATATATTTGTGTAGCAGTTGATTCTGTAAGAACTTTTACTTTAATATTTTTAACCTAAAACAAAAGTTGAAATTTGTGTGATAAACAGTATATTAGAAAGTTAAAGTACAGAAGACAACATCAAACAGTGAAATCTGATGGATGTGTATGGAATTGGCATGGTACTGTCAGGATGTCAGAATCTGTCTTCTAGTGTCTCTTCCACTAGGGTTAGGTTTAACACAGGATTAAATAGATCTCAATTTTATGACCTCCCGACCACAATTTTGTTATGAATCCTTTCATGATATTTTTGAGGTTTTGTTTGGTTGATTGGTTTGCTGGATTCTTTTACCATCCCACAAGATGCTTCTGTCTTTCAGTTTTTTCTTCCAAACCTCCTGCTTTCCACAACAAAGTCTCAGCCTGTCACCTCTGATCAGATTTGTTTTCAATACACTTCCTTTTGTTCTCCTGCACTCAGGCTTGTCCTTTTAAATGTTCACCAGTTTGATCTTGTGTCTTTTTCTTGTCTGATTCTTTGCCTGGAGTGTTCAATTCCATTTAAACTATTACCTTCCTGGTCAGTCCAGTTGTTCATTATAGATCAAAACTATGAACTGGCGGATGGAAAGTTGTACTGGTGCTTTAATACCAGCAACCATGAGTCCATCAAGGAGACCTTAACCATTAAAAATTAGGCTAAGTGAGAAAGTGCAAATCTCTGAAGTGGCAGTGATGATTATAGCATTTGACTCAGAAAATTGAACAGAAAATATAACAGAAATATTTCCTCTATTTTGTATTTTTAAAAAATCATTATCTCTATATAATGGGAGATCCAGCCTCCAAATGGGACTAATAGGTCACTCATCAATGTTTCTGTGACACCTGCAAGAAATTAGCCAAGCAATAATGGCTTGGTGCAGAAACTGCAAAAAATGTCTGATAGCTATATATCAACAAAACATATAAGGTATATAAATAACTCAGTTTTCTGTCATTACAGTGAATGGTAGAAAAGCATAAATTTATTTTTTAATTAATATTTTTTCTTGCTAGATGTGCTTTTATTGATATGTAGAATCCAGTTCCAAGATTTCAGTGCAATTTTGTTTTCATAAATTTTATGAAAAATGTTAACAAATTTTTTTGCCTAAATGATTACATTCTAAAAGCCATTGGGAAAATGTCTGTTTAAACTCATTCAAAATTGTGACATTGTTTAATTTTCTGCTAGAAAGAACAGAAAAAAAGCCTTCTGTTTGCTCCAGTAATAATCAAAAAATAAATTCAATAGGGAACTTGTCTACTGATGCTGCATGCATACTACAAACTCCTCATCCACGAGAAAAAAGGCAATAAAAATGCCTTTCACTAGGTTAACACCTTTAACACAAAACAGATAAACACATTCCGTTTCTGTCTATCACAGAGCATTTTCTGATGGATCTTTAAAACACTGGCATGTAACACCTTCATGTCCTTAAAATTGTTAAACATTTGGCAGCATGCTATTAGCCCTGTACATTCCAAAAATAAACCTTGTTCTTTCCTTCCCGCTTTCATGCTCACATATTTCAAACAACCAAAGCATATGTAATAATGTTGCAAAGGGTTAGAGTTTAACATAGGATTTTATTGTTAGCATTCTACTTTGTATATATTCCTTTCCTCATCTTGCATCCTAAATACAGCAAGAGATGTGTGTGCATTCTGAAAGAACAAAAAAATTACAAAGTTAAAACCAAGTAATGTTTTATATTGCTCTTTGGTGACATTTTTCTGTATAAGGACCTAAAACTTCACACTGAAAATGTGCATATGCATTTATTTTTTGTTTTTCCTCTCCATATTTTAGTCTGTATGAGCACTGCTCAGCAATAACTAAAACATCCCTGTGCTCCCAAGATTATTTTTGTCACAACCCCAAACCATAGCCCCATACAAACTACTGCAAAGAAAATTAACTCTATTATAGTCAACACCAAACAATAGGTTTTAGTTAAATTGTAATGACTGTTCAGCAATGTTTCTTTGCTGTGACTCAGACCACAGGGAGTCACTGCAGCACAAACAAGTCAAACCTCTACAGACCAATGGATTATGGGACACTTTATTGCTGAGGTCAGTCTCCATGCATGGTATCTTTCTGTACTTTCTGAGATCATCTCTATAAAATGTCTGTTCAAATAGGAGAATCTGCTGCCAGGCTGTTTATTTTCCCACCTTGGAAAGTAGGCCTGAGATTGATTTATATTTTTCAGACATTGAAAGGAAATGCTCAAGAAACTAATTGAGAATATTTGCTCCCCCTTTCAACGTCTTAAGATATTGTTTGATTATGCACAAGTAATTATTTATCAAGGTAACAGCTAGTAAATTGGCCTTCTTAGTATGAGTGTTGGCAGCAAAGCACTACTTCAACATTTACACTTAATTTTTATTTTTATTTCTATTGCCTCTAATTATGGTGAGCTGATAACAAAAGAGAAAAAAAAAAAATTAGTTGTAAAATCAATGCTGCAGAAAATGGGGACATAGATGACCAAAAGAGAAAATAAGCTGGATACTCTGCAGACAATGTTAATCAATAGGAAGTTAACCAGAGCAGGACCATGATCATACAAAGTCAAATTCAGGAATATAAAAAAAATAATAATATAATCATAAAATAATCTCTTCTTGTGATACAACACATCCTTTAAAATTGAATTCTGAATTTTTATAAACATGGGAGGTGAGAAGTTGTCAAGAACAGCAAAGGAGTTTGATGGTATGGTGGGCTGATGTTGGCTGGATATCAGTTGTCCACCAAGCTGTTCTATCATTCAGCAGAAAAATGGGGGTGGGGGGGGGAGAAAATAGGAAAAGAACCCAGCCCTCACAGGTGAAGATAAAGACAGCTTTAAAAACATGGAAGGAAAGGAAAATTCTGTACCTCCCATCAGCAGGTGATGCCCAGCCACATCCTGAGAAGCAGGACTTCAGCTGTGTAGAGGTTGCTACAGAAGGCAAATATCATTACAGCAAATTTCACCCCTCTCCTCCTCTTTTCTCAGCATTTGTATCTGTGCAGACATCACATAGTATGGAATATCTCTTTGGTCAGATTGGGCAAGTTTCCCTGGCTGTGTCCACTCCTAGGATCTTTCCCACCCTCTTGTTATTGACATGGGGGAATGTTGTGGAGCCATTCTTGGTGCTGTGTGAGCCCTGCTCAGCAGCAGCCTAAGCTCTGGTCTGTTATCAACACCTTTCTAGCCACCCCAGCAAAGCAAAGCACTCTGAGGGCTGCTGCGGGGAAAATCAAATCCATCTCACACAGAATCAGTACAGATGCATCATAATTTTAACAATTTTTTGTGTATACATAATGAAGACATTTAAGAGAATGAAGATTCAGACAAGTAAAGCAAAATTCTGAGATGTGATCCCCTCCCAGTTTACAACTCTGAAACATTTTAGCATAACAATGCCTCATAACAATGTTTTCAGAATGAAGCAGAGAATTTTTAGAGAAAGAGTTGAGAGAAATTTGCTCTGAATACTTCTTCCTAGGCAGGTGTTCCTTCTCCACCCTGTAGAGACAGAAAGAAAACAAACAAAAGAACTTTAAATGAAATCCAAACATGATAATGATTACTTATTAGCTGCTGTTTACTCACCCTGCAGATAGAGGCTTCTATATCCAAAGTCATTCAGTCCTCATGAGATAATAACAATTAACATTCTTACAGCAAAATAAAAATTTAATTAAATTTTTTTTTAAAACTGGAATGGTCAAATGAAAAAAGTGAGATGAAAACAAGTACTAAGGACTAATTTCTATGATTCTAACTTGGATCTACTGTTGCCAGTCTGTTGCTGTGAGATTTGTGAAAAAAATAAAGCATGACTGTTTACTTTCTGATTGAACTAAATTCAATAATTGCCTAGATTAGGTGTCTTTTTCTATAACTACTTTATTTCAAATTGAAGACCAAAATATGTATAATTTTTATGTCAGAAAAAAAGTGAAAGCACCTAAAGTTTTCATCTCTGTAAGTTAAAATTCTTTCAAAAATACTAATCCTATTTTTTCTTTACAAAATAAACAAATTTGTGATATCTAATGTATGTTTTTACTTTTTTTTTTTTACTATACACAAATGAACCAGAAAGAGAGTGCAGTTTATTAGGTGTGTTGTTTGCTTTTTCTTCTTTTTCTCATAATTATTTCCTTTATAATGCTGAGAATAATTTGTGATAATGACATGAATCTCTTGTTTGAGTTGTTCTCTTTTCATCTAACCATTTATGCATTTCTGTTTTATGAGTGAATAATGAGAAATAACAAGTAAAGATTTGTAAAGATGTGCAAATACATGAAATACTGTACTGTCAGCCTGCTCAGATACAAGAGGAATATTTTCAAAATTGTAGCTGATAACATATAATTTATAGTTTTGTATCTGCACAAATAAATTTGCATGTTTTCTTAAGAAAAAAATTTTAAAAAAGAAATGTTGGGTGTGAGCACAAAATTGGTATAGAGAGGAATCCTTTAGGTACTCTGCATACTCAGCTGCTGAAGAATTCTGTGTGACTGAAGGACGTTCTGGATTTGAGTCATCAGGTGTGAAGTATGTATGTTTAATTTGGAAGGAAATGTTTATGCTTCTGGTTTTTGTTCTAGTTTTTCTTATTCCACTGTGTTAAGCAAGACTTATTTACACTTTTTCCATGAGGAATGTTGAATAATTTTCAAATAAGGAAAAAATTAAATAAAAATACCACATTTCTTTTTCAAAGTGTCCCATCATTGAGATCTTTGAGATTTGCAGATGCTCCTCTGGTTGTAGAATTTGTATGTAAAGGTCTCTGGGAAAAATCAGAATAATACAAAAAAATATTTTGTATGTGTTTTTAGTGGTGATAAATTTAATTTTTTCATGGTAGCTGCTTTGGTGCTGTGTTCTGTGAAATGAGGAGGAACATCAATAAAACTCTTACATTGGATTTCCAGAGGGCAGACTTTGGCCTATTCAGGAGACTTATTCAGAGAGTTCCTTTGGAAGCAGCCATCAAAAACAGAGGAGTCCAGGAAAGGTGGGTGTGCTTCAAAACAGAGATCCTGAGGGCACAAGAACAGACTGTCCCTGTGTGCCAAAGGACAAGTCAATGAGGCAAACATCCAGCCTGGATGGGCAACAAGGTTCTGAAGGAACTTAGGAATAAAAAGAGGATGCATCATCTTTGGAATGAGGGTCAGGTCTCTCAGGAAGTATTTAAGGGGGTTGCTAGGGCATGTAGGAAAAAAAATTAGAGAGGCCAAAGCTCAGTTCAAACTTAACTTGGCAACTTTATAAAGGATAATAAAAAATGTTTTTACAAATATATTAATGGCAAAAGGAAGGGTAAGATCAGCCTTTGTTCCCTACTGGATGTGGGAGGGAACTCAGTAACTGCAGATGAGGAGAAGGTGGAAGTGCTTAACGCCTTCTTTGCCTGGGTCTTTAGTGGGAAGATGGCTTGTCCTCAGGACAGCTGTCCTCCTGGGCTGGCAGAGGGTGTCAGGGAGCAGAATGGTCCCTTTTATCCAGGAGGAGGCAGCCAGAGAACTGCTGAGCTGCTTGGATGTTCATAAATCTATGGGATCAGATGGGATGTCACCGCAAGTGTCCCCAGCTGGCTAATAAGCTACATAGACTCCATGTGTTTACAGTAGACTGATCCTTTATTTTTTATTAAGAAACCGATAATTTATACCCTAGTTTACAGATGGACCTAATTGGTCCTCTAATTAAAACACCATCACCATTGGCTAATAAAGAAACCACCCTTTGGTAAACAAATTTCCATAACACATTCCACATGTTCACAGTACCAGGTACAGCAAGTTAAGGTAAGAATTGTTTCTCATTCTTTTCTCTGATCTTCTCACAGACTTTTCCCAGAACGATGCCTGGGAAAGTTGTCTGTTTCTCTCTGTGGCTAGAAAGCTGCTGCCACAATGGGATCCATCCCAGGGTGATGAAGGAGCTGGCAGACGAGCTTGGGAAGCTGCTCTCCATCATTTCCCAGCAGTCCTGGCTCACTGGTGAGGTTCCAGAGGACTGGAAGCTGGCCAGTGTGACCCCCATTCACAAAAAAAAGGGTGGGAAGGAGGATCCTGGTAATTATAGGCCAGTTGGCCTGACCTCAGCACAGGGTAAGAAAATGGAACAGGTCGCACTGAGTGTCATCACACAGCCCTTACAGGCTGGCCAGGCTATCAGACCCAGCCTGCAGGGGTTTAGGTTGTGTTTGACCAACCTGATCTCCCTCTGTGACCAGGTGACCTGCCAGGTGGATGCAGGAAAGCCTGTGGATGTCTGCTGGGATTTCAGCCAGGCCTTGGCCGCTGTCTCCCACAGCACACCCCTGGAAAAGCTGCAGCCCAGGGCTGGGGCAGGAGCACTCCTTGCTGGGCTCAGACCTGGCTGGATGCCGGGCCCAGAGGGTGGTGGTGAGCAGGGCTGCACCCAGCTGGGGCCAGGCACCAGGGGTGTCCTCAGGGCTCTGTGCTGGGGCCAGCTCTGCTCAATGTTTTTATTGATGACATGGAGGAGGGGATTGAGTCTTTCATTGGTAAATCTGCAGATGACACTGAGCTGGGAGCGTGTGTCCATCTGTTGGAAGGTAGGAGGGCTCTGCAGAAAGACCTGGAACAGTTGGGTGGATGGGCAGAGTGCAGTAAGATGAGGTTTAATTAGTCCAAGTGCCAAGTCCTGCATTTTGGCCACAATAACCCCTGCAACTCTACAGGCTGGGGATGGTGTGGCTGGACAATGCCAGGAGGAAAGGGACCTGGGGGCACTGGTGACAGCCGCTGAACAGGAGCCAGCAGGGCTCCCTGGGGCCAAGCAGGCCAAGGGCTCCTGGCCTGTGTCAGGAACAGCGTGGCCAGAGGAGCAGGGAGCTCGTTCTGCCCCTGCACTGTCACTGCCGAGGGCACACCCTGAGTGCTGTGTCCAGCTCTGGCCCCTCAGCTTGGGAAGGACCTTGGGACACCTGAACACATCCAGAGGAGGCAACGAGGCTGGAGAGGGGCTGGGAACACAAACCCTGTGGGGAATGACTGAGGGAGCTGGGGGTGCTCAGCCTGGAGGAAAGGAGACTCAGGGGTGACCTTGTCACTCCCTACAGCTCCTGAACGGTGGCTGCAGTCAGGGGGGGTTGGTCTCTTTCTCTAGGCAGCACTGACACAACAAGAGGACACAGTTCTTAAGCTGCACCAAGGGAAATATAGTTTGGGTATTAGGAGTTTTTTACAGAAAGGGTGATAAAATATTGGAATTGTCTGCCCATGGAGGTTGTGGAGTCACCATCCCTGGATGTGCTTAAAAAAAGACTGGATGTGGCACTCTGTGCCATGGTTAAGATGAGGTGTTAGGGCGCGGGTTGGACTTGATGATCTTGAAGGTCTTTTCCAATTTAGTGATTCTGTGTTTATAATTTGATAACATGGATGTTTTAGGTTCTGCTCAGCAGTGCTCATACAGAGTCAAGGCCTTTTTAACTTTTCACACCACCGACAAATGATCTGGGAGTGTTCAAGAATCTGGGAAGGTACAGAGCCAGGAGAGCTGACCCCAGCTGCCAGCAGGATATCCCAGACCATATGGCATCATGCTCAACAATAAAAGCTGGGTGAAGGAGAAGAAAGAGGGAGACACATTAGGAATGATGGTGTTTGTCTTGCCAAATCACTGTTTGGCAGGATGGAGCCCAGATTTCCTGGAGATTGTTGAACTGCCTGCCTTTGGGAAGTGTTGAATGAATTGCTGACTTTTCTTTGCTTTTATGCACAGCCTTTGCTTTACCTATTAATCTGTCTTTAATGCCACTCATGAATTTTCTCACTTTAATCTTTTTTCTCCTCATCCCACTGAAGAGCAAGCATTGAGCAGCTCTTCTGTGGGGCTGAGCTGCCCACCTGGGGTTAAACTACAAAATACAATAGATAAAAATGGCCATTTCACAGGGGACTCCAGAAGAAAATTAGGTACATTTTTAAAATTTTAAGTAAAACTTGAATATTTCTTTTGGGTATATATAATTTTTTTAATTTAGCTCTGATGGAAAGTTCAGTTATCATAAAATGCCTTATCTGTTTTTTAATTCTCTGTTATTTTTTCTGAAGGAGAAGATAAATCTATCAAACTGTTCCTTATGCCTGATTTCTTTTGACTTTTTCCAGCTATTTCCTGACATTGATTCTCGTGATTAACATCTTTGTCAGGAACATCACTGCTGTTTTTCTTTGTGTTGCCATCCCTTTCAGCTTTGGCTGTTTATTCTCAACATGCCCCCACTGATGTGGGGCTCTGAGGAGGCACTCATATCCAATGTCTAGAAGTTGCTGAGGTGCAAGCGACCTTATCAGTGAGTCAGACTTCACTTGGGAAGTGTTAGGCACCACACTGATTTTTAAAACTGATGTTCAATCACACAGGCAGGTCAACTGAAATGGAAGATGGAATTGGTAATAGGTGGCCGTCTACCCCTGTGGCATTTCCACAGTGAGAAGATGGTCTGCTTATAACAACATGCTGTCTGTATCAGAGCATGATGAAACCAAGAGCACTGAGACATACTCTTATGGTAAAGCTTTACAATTTTTTAAGCCAGAGCTTGCCTTTGTAACACACTATTGAATTTGTATGTACTTAAACACACAGATGACAGAGGCAGAAGGAAATAGAAAGAGACAAATAGATTAATGGAAGAAAATGTAACAGGCCACAAAGAAAGCAAAAGCTGAGCTGTTTTTCTCCAGGTAACTCACTTGGTTTTGTGATATATGAGAGGAAGAAGGTTAAGAGTCAGAGAGCTTCAGAGCAGGGAATGGTTGGGGATGGACAACTCTTTAGAGTTTTGTGCGGTTATTGTCCGCAGGAGCAACAGACCTTGTCTCATTTTTGGCACTGAGGGCAGATGGGAATATCAGTGACTCAGGACTGTACACCCTTCTGTAGGTTCCTGCCCTCCTCAACTGTGTGACCCACAAAGGGTCTGCACCCCACAACTGCTCAGAGAGACTCACTAAGGATGCCAGTTTGACTGTGCCAGTTCTACTGTCCATGAGATGCTGAGGGAGGCAGTGACCACGGACATGGATAACAGTGTTTTAGTTCCTACTTTATTCGTAGCTTTAGGAAGATTCCAAGGGCAAATGTACTATGAAGAATTAATTAATCAATTATGCCCATGGTATATGTGGTTACCTGTAAACTATGAGGATTGCATAAAATCCACTGAGATAATGGCGTTCATGTATTTCTCACACACACACTACCCTTACATCCCTCAAGAAGAATTCTATTAGTCACTTCAATTTATTTCTCAGAAATCTTAATTTCTTTCTGTCCAATTTAAAATATCACCTCAGAGATTGCTCACAGTAAGATTTTACTTCTGTGAAATTCCATGGAGAGAGATTAATTGGAGGAGATTCATTCCAATATATTCCCCTGAGAAGAAGCAGACGGATATTTATGGTAACATCCATGCCAATTCAGAGTATTCTGCTTTTTTCAAAATACAGGTCAGCTGCATATGTGGCTTTTTATTATTTCCTCTATTCAATTTATCAGTTGAATTGTACTAATTGGTACTTTCCAAGTGCAACATCTAAGTTCAACCACAAAAACTCACAGCTTTTCAGAAAAGCCCAGCATGGGGAACAACCACTTCCAGAAACCTGGAGCAGTGTTCCTGTCCTGGTTTGAGCGTGATGGAAAAGTGTACCTTGAGTTCTCATGTAAGAAGCTCAGGTTAGATGTCACCACTGGTGTTACCTCAAGGAGACTTTCAAATGATTGATAACCAGATCTAGCTGACTTAAGACTTCACTTCAAAAATTTAGGATAAGTGAAAGACAGGATCAAGCATTTAGAGATATAGAGAGGAAGAGCTAACAGTGCATCAGAGGAAATTAAAGAAAAATGGTACAAGATCATTTCATCTTGCTGTCACACAAATTTAAGCAAAGTTCTAATGCCAAACACATTAATTTATTTAAGGAAAAAAAGATGACATAACAAGATAATAGTGATAAATGAGAAGCAAAACCAAGATAAGAGGCAAGCAAAGATTTTAAGTAAGATAGTGCAATGCCATCTTGAGTTAATCAGTAATATTTCAAATCTGGAACATATTTTTTTTATGATGCAAAGGGAGAAAGAAGAAGTGAAACTATATTAAATTTGCATGTTTTAATTACCTGGTAAATAAAACCTTGACTATACCAGTGCATGAATAACACCCTTACACCAGAATCCAAATCACAGAATTTTTTTTTTAAACATTTCACTTATTTCAGGAAACGAAATTCTGATTTCAGATATAATACTGTGACTTCAGCAGATTACTCAAAATAAAAAATTATCTTTTTAAAAATAAAATTATATATCTTTCTTATTATTCTTTAGCTATGACATATTAGTCATTGCAGATTGATAATTTATATTAATTTAGTCAGATATGCTTTATGAGTACTTTTATACTTTTTACCTGGTGTTCTATATCTTCTCAGCAGTTAAGGTTCTGTTACCTCATCTTTGCTTCTGCTAAATATTTGTTTTGAATTTCTGAGGCCACACAGCTGTGGTAGCTAGAATTTATTCAGATTAGTCCCCAGGATCACAGAATAATGTAGATTACAAATGGTATATGATTCAGTAGTGTTGTGATGGGTGGATGCCAACCAGTAGTTGAGTATCTACAGAGCCATTTGCTCGCTCCCTCACCCCTAGTGGGATCAGGGAAGAAAACAGAAGAACAGAAATGAGAAAACTCATTATTTGAGATAAAGATAGATTAATATGTGAAAGGCAAGGGGGAGAGGGAAGGGTGCAGACACGAAAACAAAATAAATCAGACCAACATCTCCAAGACAGTCTCCAAGCAATGGCCTCCTTGAAAGTTAAAATGCTCTTGCTCCAACTCTTTCTGAGGATATCATGTGATATTAAATGTTCCTTTGGCCAGTTTGGGTTTTTTCTCCTAACTATGTTTCCTGCCAAACTTTTACCCACTCATGCTTGATAGGCAGGGAGAAGAGTAAGAAAAAGAGAAAGTTTGACACTGTGTAAGTACTGTTTGCAAGCATCAAAACATTGAAGTGTTGCCAACATGGGTTTAGCCGCAAATCCCAAGCATCACAGAGGCTGCTGTGAAAGACAACAAGCCCAGCCAGACATAGACCAAGTGTTTCAGATCCAGCAGATTTAATTAAAAACAAATTCATTTTCCATTAATTTATTCAGCTTTAGTGCTCATTTGGCTTTGAGTTTTATATATTGACTCATATATTGCCATGGATATATCAAGCCCCTTTCTAAATAGGGCTTATGCAAAGTCATCAAAGTGTATGCTTTGAAGAGTGCTTTCAGTTAAAACTGGTCTCATGCTAAAAAAAGGTGTTTCAAGATTTTGGGTTTATCACCAGGTTTTAGAAGTTTTCAAGTACAGCAAGTTGATATGAAACTTGTCTCTTGGTTTTCTAATGGCTGTACTAGCAGAATGTTTAATAAGTACAATTACATCACATAATTGCATAAGAATAGCTGTGTGGGATTAGACAAAATCTTATATCAGAAACAATACTGAAATGAATAGAATGGAAATAGTATTCTATTCTTGCCATATATCCATGAGGGACAAAGAAGGGTTATTAAAAGTGTGGCAATAATTATATGACATTATTATCTTTCTACTTGTGTGAGCATAATCTTACCAATGTACCCTGCTTAACCAGCATAAGGCAAAAGAATAATGAAGTTTTGTAGATTAATGTGTAGTGTAATCATGGCAATCAACATGAGGTACTGTTTGTAAGGCATTGCTACTGTCACCATAGTTTCTACTTTTCTGCTTCAGAAGGCAAGATATTAATATTTTTCCATTGTGCCTGACACAACAATATGTAAATCACATGACTGACACAGAATCTGTTCCAAAAATATTTTTTAAGATTACCTTTTCTGTAATCAAATGCACCTGAGCATGTCATTGAGGGTGATTTTTTTGTTCATGTGTCACATAAATGCAAACTCCACAGAAACATGAGCAAATTGCAGCTATGACTTTCATAGCTGTGAAATAGTGCAAAGCTAGATATTCCTCACTTAAGTAAATTCTGTTTCATCTTGTTTAGTGGGAAGCACTGCAGGTGCCTTGTATGCAATAACGTAGATTTATGCTGACACTTTTTCCTCTAAATGCAAGTGTTGCATTTAAGGGGTTCCACTCAAAATAGCCTTTTGCCTTTCTCCAGATTTCCAGACCCAGATTTTAATCTTCTCTGATTTAATATTTAAAGGCAAACATATCTTCTAAAGTCTCCAAATAAACAAACAGACGAACAAGCAACCATTGTCATAGAAAAATTCCTCATTTTCTTTTATTTTTCTAGAGGAGATAACATCTGCTTCAAAGATCCTGCAAAAATGCCTGCATAGGGTGTTCCCTTTTATTTATAAAACAAATCTCTGTAATTCATTAAACAAGGAGAAAGAGACAGTAGTGCCCTTTAATGTTATTTCAATAGTATTCTTGGCTTTTTAAATTTGGAAAGCAGCACGATGTTGCAGTGAGTAAGCCATTAGCAAAAGGTGCCTAAAAGTAGACTGGCGAAGATGATTTGGTTGACAACTCTAATTTATATGTTGCTTTAGAAGCTAGAGAAGGCTAGATATCTTTTTTGAAATCAGAAAAAGGAAATACAAAGGTAGATGACATTTCAGGATGTTATCTAAAGAGATATCATATTTCCTCTTAATTTCCTATAGGGGTTATCTTTCCAAATTAGATCTTGCTGCACAGCCTTCCTCTTATCCCATCCTTAAAGTGTTACCATAAGACACTTCAAATAGAGGGAGAGCATAACTGGGAAAACTTACTTGCATATGAAGTTTGATCTAAACCGGATAAAATCTATTCTTCTGATCATAATTAACTGAATTTTAGTTATTTTTTCCACCTTAATATTTATCAACCATGTTCGTGCCATGTCTGAACTACTTGTGAGCTACTGGCTTCAATATCACATTCAGTTAAAAATAATGTTAAGTTGCATTTATTTTCACAACTTTTATTTTTCTGTTTCTTTTTCCTTTGGTTTCAGAACTACAGAATGAAAAAAGAGGCATTTTTTAATCCATTTTAAAAATATGTGCCTGTATTTTCAACTGTGTAAATTGGTTTTAACGTAGTCTGATGCTTTCTATATTTCTAATATTTATCACCAAACTTCTGATCTTATCCACTGCATTCTTATAATTGTATCCATCATTAGAAAGGTGTGGTTGTTTTATTTTTTTTCTGATACAGTCTAATATGGTTTCTTTTCTAACCACTGATGGTCACTGCTTTACACTGATAACAGTAGGGACTTGAGAATTTCCCCAATTTGATTCAGCTAATTTAACATGATCAATGTTTACAATTCTTTTTATGTCATCTCTTGTTATGTATGATGCTGTTTTTTTTCCCCTAGAGAATTTTGACTACCATCCTATTTATATCTGATTACCTTTAGGTTCCCCAGGAGTCTTCATAGCTTTCTACAACTAATGTATATTTTTGTGGTATGCCATTTTGCCAACTCTTTTTCTAGATTGTTAGTTGCATATTCAACGCAATTCTAGAAATTCTATATAAGTCTTCTTCTAAGGAAAGATTTACTCACTGATGTTTGGGGCTTAGGCAGTGCTCTGCTTAATAAAGCCAGAAGTATTCTCACTGTCAGTCATCCCAAGTTTCCAGACTAAGTGAAAACCTCTGGAGGCCCTTCCAAAAGCCTCTAACTCACTTGTTTGCTACTTGTCTGCAGCTCTGTGTGAAGCATAACACTTTCAGGTCTGAGACATATTCCTTGGCAGCATTCCAATGACAATTCCTTCCCTACCTTTCCATTCACAGGACCAGAAGCAGCGAGCAAGTCCTTCACACACTCTATGTACGCACATACACCCAGTGTATGGGGTGCATCACAACATTAATTATAAGACTGGCCGTGGCACCAGACCTTAGCAACCAATTTTGTTGCTTCATTTCACCAAAGCACAGAACGAGAATTTGTTCTTGAAAAAATAATGTACTAGAAAGGGATTTTAATTTTGTCCAAACTTTTTTGCTCAAAAAAATTTTCAGCCTTTGCAAACAGCAATCATAATTATAATTGAAGACAGAAATTAAATCAAATGCGAGGGTGCAAGGTGTTGCTAAAATGAATCTCTTTCTTGCATTTAATGAATGATAGAGGAAGAACTGCTGTAAGAACCCAAATCACTAAATGCAAATGACTGTACTTGACTGAATATACTGTAATTTAACTGTAGTCTGATTTCAGTGTTAGCTAAAAAGAAACATGAATATGTTGGTGTGTACATTTTCAACACCCTCATCAATATAAATATGAATGAAGAAAAGCCATGTAATGTCTGTGAAAATCTTTTACTTATTTTACATTCTCCAAAATCCATATTTTCCTCCTATTTCTTATTTGCACATTTCTTGCTTCTGATATAATCCACTGATTTCTTTATTATTTGAGTGTCTCTAGACAGTTATTTCTGTTCTGATTCTCCTTCCACTGTTTCAAGAGACATTCACTCTCTTTTTATTGCTGTTCTGAAGGGGTTTATTTTTTCTTTTTTTTTCCCCTGCCCTTGCTGTATTTGGGAATTTCTTAGTTTCATTTAGAAAACATTTTTTCTTATTTAAAAGATATCAGATTGGATCAGAACCCTCTAATTATTTTTCTTTGGTCTTTCTTCCTTCCTATATTATTTTTTGTTTAAGGATATGCAATTCTGTTACAACTTTTTTTTTTCTATATACATCTTTAATTAGCTGGTGCTCCAAGTCCAAGAAATCATATTACCTCATATTTCATTAAAAAATTTTAATTTGCATTGTTAGTTGCCATTCATTATCTCCTGTTGTTTTAAATTCCCCTTTGGAATTGTTATCTCACAAAGTTAAATTTTCCCAAGTCTTGTCTCCATACAACACTGAACTCAAAACTCAAACCCAGTATTTGACTACATATTCCAAAAGCCTGTGTAACTTATATTTAAGGATACTCGCTTTTATGCTCTAAATTATAATAATTCAAGAGGCCTAAGAAAACTGGTCAATGAGCCCCACCACTCTGTGTATTCTTTAAAATGCAGAGGATAGTAGGCAAAGTAAATTGGTTTTGTACATAAGTAGAATGAAAAGGATGCAAATAAAAATATATTATGGAAATTTTGGAAAGGAATATGAACAATAAGAATTTGTCTTCTACACGACTGAGCCAAACCATTTCTAATCCTCACATTATACTTATTCTTGTAACTGTTCTTCTATATAAAATAGATCAGTCACATACCCTTCTATGGAAAAAAAGGGTTCTTCCCTGTTTTCAAGTTTTTAGTAGAACAAAATTAATTGTTAAGCACAAGCACTTTTTTTTACAAGGTTTAAAATGTATATAGCTTATGCATTTTCATCCTATCTAATTTAACATAAAAACATCTCAGATTTTTTGTAGACACTTTTACCTTAACTTGTTTTTTTGTAAACACTTTTACCTTGACAGCAACTAAGTTGATTATTAACTAAGTAAATCTTTCACTTTATTCAAATCAAGCAGCATTCGATTATAATACCTTTCTTTTTATAAGATTGAATTTTTATCACTTCTGTTTGTTTTTCTGCTTTTAAAAATACTTTCTCATTACTTACTTTTAAGCAAATACACACTAGTAATAATTTAATGGCTACTGTAGCATTATTGCAACATTGGAGTTGCTGGTATTCACATCAATGGATAGAAATTGAGATTAAATCTTGTGTTCCCAAATAATCACTGAGACTTCCCAAGATTTCTGACAGTGCCTAAGCTGAAATACGTAAAGATGGGGTCAAAAAAGCTCAGTTACACAGTTTCAAGTTTCTACCATAAAAATCCTGAGTCACTTCAAAAATACTAAAACACACCCATTGTTCCCCTGTGCTTTAGCCTGGACTAAGAGTGGCCACCTGTCTTGGTTTCGAAAGGTAGGTGTCTGCTAAGGAAGGCAGGAGCCTCCCCTGAAATGGAAAATGTAAACCCCCTCCCTTCAAGTTGCTATAAATTTAAATTAAGAGGCTCTCAGGCAAAAAAATGGGAGCAGGAATATCAGTTCTTTATTAGGGAAGAAAATAAAAAGATAAAATAAACAATGCAGTAAACTAAAACAGCACTGACAGAGTGAGAACACAACCTGACATGCTGTGGGTCAGGGTGTTGGTAGCAGTCGAATTGGAATTGTGGCTGCAGTCCTCCTGGAGTGTCAGGTGTGGTTCTGTTGGAGCAGGGGTCCTGTAGAAAGGTGTAGTCTTCCTCTGAAGGTCCAGTGGAAGAGGCAGCTCTTCCTCTGGGAATCCAGTGGAGAAGCTGTGCTGGTGTTCCAGGACCTCATGATTATATCCAGGTAGGAATGCTTGGCTCCTCCCTCTGGGTGGAGCACCTCATAATGGGGTGCTGTAGTTCTTATCAGTCATGCAGCGACATTCAATAGCCTGTTATCAGGAGATGACTCCCCGAGGGAGGAGTCCTTGTGGAAGAGATAAGGAAAACTGCCCACTTAACAGAAGACAACTGCCACACAGATGGCAAATAGAATACAATTTGCTTGGCAATCCAGGACAACACCAGCTTAAAAAACTAAGTCATAATGGATGGCCAGATAAATATGGCTGTTTATATTGGTTATATGCATTAAATATAATCATTGATTATAATTAATATAATTAATATAATTAATATAATATAATATAATTAAATATAATACATTGATTATATTTCTGATATGCATTCTGAAATCCTATCAGCACTGCTGGTTCACATCAGGACTTGTGCTTTTGCTTTAGTATACCTTGAGACAGAAATATGATCATTTCAGGTAGCATGAAATGAAACCTGACCTGGCTGTTAAGACATCTTTTATAAGTGTTATGCATCTGCATTTCTCCTTTCAACTCCTGTGCAAAAGTTCCACTTAGATCAACAAAACCTGAGGAAAATCACTATGAAATAAATGCACCATATACTTACCTTCTCGGTTTTTCTTGGACCTTTTATAAATATCTCAGCATTACCTGAGCAAATGACTCTCTGAATTTTTGTTTATTTGAAATTTTTATTTGTCAGATTCTTAATTTTTAAAAAAAATCTAAGTAAAAATCCAAACTAAAGAAGGCTGCAAATCCTATTTGTCCTGTTTCTTTCCACCAAGGTTATCAATAATAGATACCATCAGAAGCTAAAACTGAGAGCATTAACACTGAAACCCACATCACTCTGCAAAGTGTCAATATGACAAAAAGAATCAAAAGACAAATTTGAATAGCTGTGTAAGGGAGCTCCCTCTTCAGCAAATGTAGAGCCCAAAGTGTGTTTCAATGTTCAGAATTTAAAAACCAAAGGATTTCACAGTCCATAAGTAGTTTCCCTGCATTCATTAGTATAAATACATGAAGGGTTGAATTCCCTAACATAATTATTATATTTTTTTCATGGATTTCATCAGCCATTGCTCATGTATGTAGTCTTAGCAACACCAGTTAATCAATTGCCTGTATAAACACCCATATGCCCAGGTCTAAACAATTCTGAATGCTCAAAAAAATGCTTCTACATGAAATGATTTTAAAAAATTCAAAAGATTTTTCACAAAAATGAACATCTGCTATTAAACAGATGAATTTTGCTGCTGTTATTTATTTCATATCAAGTTTATTAGCTGTCAAAACTGAATCAATTACCCCACAATACCTCTATATGTCTTTTATTGTTATTCTAAAATCTGAACAGGGCTTCATAAATGGACCAGAATATATCCAGTAAAAGAAATTAACTTTATTTTATTAAATTATAAAAATGTTAGCACTTATTATGCCTCTTGTAAAATCTTATGCATTTTATTCATTCCAATGGGAAAGAAAATCAATATGAATGGAAAATATCTCAAAGTTATTTATTAATATATTTGTTTCTATTTCACATAACATAATATTTTCCTTGTAGCTATGCCAATCCCTTACAAAGTACTTTTAATATTAAGGAAGGTTAAACACCACTTAAATCAGGATAATGTCAAGGGATACTCTGGAGTCTCTATCACTGGTTTTTAAGAATATCTTTGACAAACTTGTTAGGAACAGTTTAGGAAGACTTTAGCTTGCCTTAGAGCAGAAGGTAGGATGAGATGATCCCTTGAATTTCCTTCCAGTCCTATTTTTGGTGATTCCTAGCAAATTCGGCAACATTATTTCTTGCAACAGTAACTATATTCCAGGAAGTGGAATGACCTATATCAACGATTTCCAAGATTCTTTCCAGAGCCTTTTCTGTTTACTAAGATTTCATTTGCTTGGAACTGAAGCAAATTAATTTGAAGAACAGATTTTTTTATATATGTACATATGTTTGTGTAGTTGTTGGCATTGAATTTATTGTTCTCTATACATTTAGTCTTCCCCTTTGTCTTTCAGGTATGGGGAGGACCCACTAGAAAAGAATGTCCACTTACCCACCCGTGACTTTTCTATGCTCTGGTGCTCAGAGTGAAGGTCTGCCTTCACCAGGAGTATGTTTTGGTGAGACAGTCTCAAAGGAAGGAGGCAACTGGCACATGGCTCAGTGGCCACTGCTCTTCCCAGGATGTGCTGTTTAAGCCTCAGCCATCAGCCTCTCCCCACCTCTGTGGCCCTGACCCCCATGCAGGGCCTCTCATTGCCTGGACATGCAGCATCTTCTCCCCAGCACCCAAAATGCCATGTCATCATTTCATTTTTCATGCAGTGCAGAGAAGTGGGAGGGGAGAAGCAGCTCTAACTCCATTATCTTACTGTTCACATAAAAGTCCTAGCACGGTTTGCTGCTCAGTGACAGATTTCTAATCAACCAGAAACTTCAACTGCTCCACTTCTTTTCTATTTTATTCTGCACTAGCATGTTCTTTTCTTCATCTGCCTTAAAGAAATATTTTAATGACATGTTTTCAGTCTAAACATTTCAGACTCACAGAAGTCTACTTCTTTCAACTCAAATGTGGTCTCCCCCTCCCTTTTTTTTTTTTTTATTCATTCCTCTATCAATTAAATGATACTTTGAAACTCATGAGTGGTACTTAGTCACTAAGCTCCACTGACTTTTAATTAAAGGTGGGTGTCTAATTGCCCAGAGAGAAACTGAAAATTGCCCAGAAGCCTTTCTTAGATATACTCATTCCTTTATCAATCTCAAACGTCTTCCTCTGTACAGTAAGTTCGGAACATAATTTTCTCTGAAAAACCTTTAATAATTTTCATCAAAACTAAACAGAAGGCACAAGAGCACAAAGGTCAGTGAGACCTTCAACCTCTCCAAATGTCTCTGTCAGTGTAGTATGACATTCATAGAGGAGGTGTGCTCTGCTCATGTAGATATCATTGAAAATACTCATTTGATTTGAGTAACATATATCCAGTCCCATAAAGGGTATAAATTCTCTCAGAAATTATAATAATAATACTGACTTCAATAGTTTTTTTTTTCCTACTATTTCAGATCTTTTATTAACCTTATTAGAAGTATTGTATTTTTATAAAAAGGAAGAAGTGTACCAAAATTCATCATGGTCTTTTGAGAAATTATGTTCACTTCTGCCTTACAGATGACCTTGGGGATATACACTTATTAGTACGGACTTGAAATGACACAAACAAGTTTGGATGTACAGAAAATGGTCTATATTCCTACAAAAAAAAAAAAAAAAGATAAGGAACTAATTTTCAATGCAAAGCTTGAAGGTTTATAGGAGATTATAAAATCCTTGCATTATTTAGGTTAGAAAATACCTTTTAGATCCAAAAAGATTAACAAAAGACTACCAAGACTACCAAGTCCACCAGTACCGCATCTACAGGTTTTTAAATACCTCCAACACTTCGTTGGGCAGCCTCTTCCAGTGGTGAATCCTTTTTCCTAATATCCAATATAAACCTCCCCTGGTGCAACGTGGGAGCGTTTTTACTCATCCTATCTCTTGCTCCTTGGGAAAAGAGGCCTTCATCCACCTCACAATAACCTCATTTCGGGTAGTTGTACAGAACAATTTTTCCTTTTTTCCTCAGTTCTCTCAGGGACCCCTCACAGATCCTTCACCAGCTTAATTTCTCTTCTTTGGATACAATGATAGACCACAGAAAATGAAATCCCTTTATTCAGCAAGGATCCACTAAATGTTTGGAAAAGATCACTGGCAGCTTCTGCAGAGAGTTCCTCCAGTCTTTAAAGAAACCTGCCATTTGTTAACTGTGGCCAAAATAAAGCTGGATTAGCAATGAAATTCTCAGTGCTCTCTGAGTTCTTTGAGTGACACCAACCAATTCTTCTGTCAGCTATCAAGCTTTGCGTTATATAACTATGATGAAGCATAGTTCCTGCAGGAAAGAGTTAGAAAATAAATACCATGGAGGAAAGGAAGGAAGATTTAAAGAGAAAAATCAAAATGTATTCCATGAGTTTAAGATTTAAAAAGATGTCTTGCAAAGAAAGAAACACAACTGCAACTATTCAACTATTCAAAGTACATACATATTTATATATCTTTATATATTCCTTTTAAAACAACAGCAAACCAAACTAACAAACAAACAAACCAACCCCAAAAAAACCCCTCAAAACACCACAGGTGCAATGCCAGAAGGTTATTTATTAGACAATTATTTTTTTGCCTGAAATGATTGTAAGAAGCTAATACCACACTAATCAGTATTAATATTTATTTAATAGCTGTTGTTAGGAAACTTATTTTTACTATCATATGTTAGTTTTTCTACTGCGTGTTGTTGTTTTTCAATGAGAAAAAAAAAAGGGTTTTCATTAAATTGAGACAATGGTGGAAAAAATTGAATGTCAAAGAGAAGCAGTAATTGGGAAGATTAAATTATCAAAACAGCCCAAATGTATTAGTGCTTTAATTTTTGTGACTATAGTTTTTCAATGGAATATTTTCCAAATTTCAAATAGTCACATATAAGGTTGTTTAGTTAATATTACAGAAGTTGTGGGGGTTTTGTAAGGGAAAACCGATTTCTGAAAATTTCAAATTCTGTGATTGTCATAGTCAAAATAGTGGAAAACAATTACAAAATCCAATTACTATTAAGAGAACCCAATATACTTCCTGATCTGTTATTTGCATATGATGGATTTTACTAGGCATTTATTGATTCTGTTTTTCATTTAATTTCCATCTCATCTTACATAAAAAATATGACTTCTTCATTAACTATTCTTTTTTTTTTTTTTTAATGTAGTTCAATAGGTGAAAACAATTGTGATGACCAAGTGACCAAGTTGAAAATTTCTCTAACCACATCACTTCCATTGCTAATTTCTTCAGGGCCTACAGAATTCCTGCTTTAACACTGCTCCCAGAAGCACAAAATACTTACTTTGTTTCACTGTACTGGTAATGGATTTTTTGGTTCATTGTACCAAAATTTACGTCTTGCAATTAAAAGGATGAGAAAAATCAACTGACAGAGCTGCTTTCTTTTGGGGAACAATTTTGTTTGAAACATCTATTTTCCTGTATTGTAACTGTGAAAACTTCAGTTTAGATAAGTATGTATGAAGTAATCCATCCCTACACTCTATAGAATGTAAAATTAACGGAAAATCTTATGTATTTAGGGGTTTCTTAGAAATTTTACACTAATATTAAAATGGGATGAATGAAAGTTTAAATTTTTTCAGTACTTCATCTAATTTGTCCCGGCTGCCTGGGATTTTACCTTGGTAGGCAGCTCAGTCTCACACCACTCACTCCCTTATGTTGAAACTGGGGAGAGTATTAGAAGCACAAATTTAAGAGAACTTGTGGTTTCAGATAAAGGCAGTTTAATGTGTAAAGCAAATGCTGCATGCACAAGCAAAGCAAAACAGGGATTCATTCATGCTTCCCGTGGGCAGGCAGGTGTGCAGCCATCTCCAGGTGTGCAGCCAGCTCCAGGTGTGCAGCCAGCTCCAGGGAAGCCAGGATCCCTCACATATAACTTGGTAGAACCAAACACTGTAACTCTCAACCTCCCCCTTTCGTATTTCCCCCAGCTTTTATTGTGGAGCACAAGGCCATAGGGTTTGGGATGTCCCTTTGGTCTGCAGGGCTCAGCTCTCTCAGCTGTGTCCCCTCCCAGCTCCTTGTGCACCCCAAGCCTGCTCTCTGGTGGGTGGGGTGAGGATCAGAAAGGGCTTTGACTGTACAGCAAAAACTGAAACATCCCTGTGTGGTCAACACATCACAAACCCAAAACATAGCACCTCATCAGTTACTATTGAAGAAAAACAGCTCCTTTTTAGCCATAACATGCACTGCAGCAAATGCAAATATGAGTTTTAGTAATTTCTTATCTATTCAGACCTTCCAAAATTATGTATTTCTTACTGAAATTAATGTACTTCCCCATAGATCTCATAATTTAAAAGAACCACTGTGTGTTTTTCACTCTCCTGTTTTTATTATGGTGTTGAGCAGCACAAACTGATCACCTTCTATTTTGAGTATATAATTAAATCCCAGACCAGGTCGTTATGCAGGGTGCTTATGCACCATAAACTTTTCTGCTTATCACTATATTGGGCCAAAATTCTATTGTGGGGTGTTGGACATTTTATTTTGCTTTGAAATCTTGTGTTTTTTAATTTCTATTAACATCCATAAGGTGATTATCCTGCATATGATGTTGGTGTATACTCTTAAGAACATAAATTGTGATGTTTCTTTAAGTTTGCCTTTATCTTAAATAATTAAACTGCTAAATACAGTTTTAAATTTCTTTTTAGAGCTCCTCCTCATCCTACTGTATTGGCTCGGTTTTCTACTGCTCTTGCCACTTCCTGTATCATTTTGTTCATTTGAAAGGGGAGAAAAGGCCCACTAAAGGTGGAAGTTAGTACAGCTGTGCCAACTTTCAAAACTTTCTATTTCTGATTGCAACACATCTAATAAAGAAACAGTGAATCTGCAAAGAAACAATTATTGCTGTTGTTATCATCTATAATGCCTCACATGGTTCTGGTTTTAAATTATAGCTCTTGACATCCCTGCTCCCACTCCTAATTAGTGTTCCAGATACAATTGAAAAGTTTCATTTCTCTATCAGTATGATATAGAGTGGTTATTATAAGTAAAAATACTGTTAAATACATTGTTGTGTATAATATGCATTTTCAATTTTCTCAGGGCTTGCTGGCAGATTATTTTTTATTCCATTCCTCAATTCTAATGTGCAGGGTTAACAAAATTATTCTAACCTAACACACTGGAGTAGATCAGAACAAGATACAAAAATACCTTCACTGGGTTTGGTTCTGCTTTCCTCTGAATCAGGACCCACATCCTGATTCATCTTTTCAGAACACAGGAAAAGTACAATATGAGCTGGGATTTTTAACATGCGTACTTTTAAGAAAACCAAAGTTGCTGCTGACACCTTCATCATGCTTTGTATATTGATGAAACCCACTTCTATTAGGAGTGTGAAATTATTTTTCAATTCCTATAACAAAGTGCCAAAGCAACACAGATGTTCTGTTCAGGAGTCTGGGCTTAATTTCTCTTTTCAGAGAAGTACAGTGTTAATTCTAGTTTATACAATGAAGAGGAAACATCTGTCATATAACACATTTGTTTTAAAGTATATGCTGTATTTTTTCTTAATGTATTTCCTATAGAACTTGAAATCCATGGCTTAAGAGAATATGCACAAATAAATTTATTGGGTAAGGGTAACATAATAATTTACTGAAGACGAATCTGTAAATATATCTCCTTCCAAGAATTTAGGTGGTTATGGGAAGTACAAGTTTTCTTAGTGGCATCTTAATACATTCTTGTGAATTTTTTTTTGTTTTGTTTTGTTTTAAATATCACTGCTTTAACATATTTCTACTGTTTTTCTACTATCACACTTGAAATTTCATTCCCCATTTTCTATCCTATTACTAGTTCCTGATATAATTATTAACCTATTTATAAGTGCTGAATTTCCTGTACCTGTTGCAGGCATTAGAATTATTTATGAATGCTGTTTCAAAGGGAGACACCTTATTTGTCAATATTACCTAAATGGCCTGCTATCTCTGGGTCTTAATCTCTTTTTTTTTTTTTTTTGGTAAGGGACATTGTGTAAGTAGGAGGACCATTAATGTAAAGGCACCATTAAGTGGAGGTGCTGCTCATAATGTGCTGAGGAAGTCTGTTAGTTGGAGTGCATCTTAGAAAGGAAATAAATAACTTGACCTGAATATTCTGACCAACTTCCTGCCTGACAGTCTTGACATCTGGGAAAGGTTTCTGTTTCTGAACAAGACTGCTAACAAAACACTACAAAACATAATCTGTCTGTTGGAAATATTCCAATCTCCTTGACTTTTGTCTGTCTACGTTGACACAGTAACTCTTCACTCGTTCTGATTTTCCTCAAAATAAACATCGAACATAAGTTAGAATGTAATTTGATCTACCGAGAAACTTTGATGTCAACGACTCTCAGGCACTGCTGATAATCTTTGGTGCTTTAGTATGAGTAACAGCTGTGTTACCAAGCCTTGGTCTCTTGAAGAGACTGGGAAATAATCAGAACAGATTATTTTCCACAATGCAGAGCAGCTTCTTAAAAAAAAAAAAATCAGCCTTTTTGTACATTGTTTTTAGGCAGAATAGCTCACAGGATAGTGTTAAACATGAGTTTATTCTACAGTGTTACTGTTTCATCTATTGTTTCCTCTGACTTCAATGGCTAGGGACGACATAGCTGTCAAAAAATGGCTATGAAAGAAAAGCTATTACCAAGCAGCTCAATAGAAAAGGTAATGGTGATCATTTTAACTAAATGGCAACTGTTGACCATTGGTTACCAAAGTCTACAGGGAAAGGATAATATAGATTTAAAATGTATTAAATTACATTTTAATGTAATTTCAAAATGTTCAAAATGTTTTGTGTCTGCACTTTGTTCTCCTTGATGTTCTTTGCTCTCTATTATTTTTTTCCCCTTATGAAAAGCTGAGCTGCCTTTTCACAGAAAGAATGGCAGGGATGGACATAGCAGACCCATTTAATGAGGTAGGTGCTATAGTACATGACATAGTAAATGTATGAACACTGGAATGCTGTGAATTGCATCTGCTTTTTCTCATTTTCCACACAGATATCAAACCGAGAAACTTTGATGTCTTCAAGTTTATTCTTTTCCAGTCTGATATAATTAGAGATCCAATTGTTGGAGGTGCAGGGGGAGAGAATCTTTCTAGGAGAGTCATCCTCTGCACTTTGCTTTCACATTTTTAGTGTGATTTTGCTGATATTTGGGTTCCTGTCTGTTTGGGAAGAGGAGCATTCAAGTATGGGCATGTGAATTTTCCTGCACTAGAGTATTTATCAGGCAGTCAGCTGTGACACACCATGACTTTGATTCCTTTATCTGGGATATTACCAATAAAAAAGCTCATAATGTAGCAGTCCACTTTTTAAGGTGTCCTGGTTCTTAACATCCTGGGATGCTGCCTGAAATAGGTGGAATCTCCTTTCACTGTAATTCCCATACAGACAGGTCCAATCAAATAGTCTGGCACCCTTTTACCTCCAGTTTGTTCTCTCTTGTGCTAACAAAAGCAGATGCTAGTAAACAAATTAATGTAGTTTTGAGGAAAACCTATTTATCAGGATAACTTTTTTTTCCTCAGCCTTTTCTTTGGTCAAAAGGTTTATTATATACAAACATATCTCTCTACTGCTCAAAAACTGAGACAAACAGCAGGACAATAAACTGAAAAAATATGGTTCAGCAATTTACAAAAAAAAAGTAGGAAGGAAGAAGCAAAGTTTTTTTCTATCAATCAAACACATTACTAAGAATTTAATTAGTTAATCTGGCATCTTTCAGCTTTCACATATTTCTCTATATTTATTATGACTTTTAAATGCTTATTTTCTGCCAAATGATTCATAACAGGTTTAGAGAACAAGTTCTGTCATTTTTAATATAAAATGTTTAGAGAGAAAATACTGAATAAGTACTAAGGGAATATAAATGAACCTGCTTGTTTGGAGATTTATTTAACTAATGAAAGAATCATGTTAAAAATTGGTAGTTGAAAGAGGCACAAAACATATTGCAGATCTTCACTGTTCCCAGAAATTCATATTTCCAAGGTAAAACCTTTACACTTGCTTTACTTCTTGCCTTACATTTGAAACCCACACAGACATATTAGACGTGACCTCAAGAGACACCAGTCCTGCTGCAGGCCAGAAGATCCTTGCTAATGCCACATCATAAGGGTTTGGCACTGTCTGACAACTCAGCCAGGCAATATCTGCCTCCCAAATGGGCAACCACTATAAAGGGTGACATCCTTACCTGGTTTACTGAAATCTGGGAGCTCATTTCTAATTAGAGTTGACAAAAGCTTGACAAAATCAGCAGCAATGGGAACTGAAATGCAGCTTCTTGGGCATAACAAAGCCTCCAGTTCTTTCCTTTTAACATCATTAAGAGCCCTGAGGATAAATACAGAATGTGAGGGAGGGATAATATGATGAAAAAGATGGAATCCTCTGCCATCTTTTTCTCTGGCATGAACCAGGTTTTAACAAAAATAAATTTGAGTCACTGATACAGTAACAGTAGAAATGAGTACACTTTCACAAAACTGAAAAAAATAACTAAACAGAATATTCCAAATGCAATCTTCTATTTTAAAAGGACTAATTGTTAAAATATTTTAGAAACATAATGGAGAGAAATCAATACATAGTTGCAGTTTGGATGAGGCAAATACACAATTTCTTCAGCATTATTCATAAAAACATGCAAAATTTGCAGACAGTCATGTACTTATGGTAGGTATAAATTTTCAGTCAACTTTTCCAAGACTTTGGCTTAGTGCTGCAAAATGAAATACTTTTTAAGCAGTATTTTTAAAATGAAAACTACTGTGCCAACAATGTCCTTGTCAGTAGGCACTGGCTGACCCTGCTTGAGCAGAAGATTGGAGTAGCTGATCTCAAAAGATGCCTTCCAGCCTGAACAATTCTGCAAATAAATTAGCAAGTGCAGTGAAAGGAGATCAGGGAGTTAAAGAACTAATCCTTAAACTCAGCATTATGACTCTGGATTTGATCTAAAATGAAGATGCATTTGATATTCACATGCTCGTACTGCTGCCCATGAAGTAAAACCTACAGACACAGCTGGATGATAATGAGCATGTGGTATTTTGTTTCTCTTGATAGGAGCAGAGGCAGTCAACGGTTGAAGCTTTCTGGAGAGCTCTCTATGGATTGATAAGAAAGCTCAAGGATATGTCATGGACTGGCTGCCACAAGTATGCAAATGGAGGTGTTTGTTACTAGCGGTGTTTTAGTTACCAGCGCCCAAAGATTTCAAGATGTCAGTAGTAATCTGAAAAACCATTTGAGTCAAGCTTATTTCCAACAAGTATATGATGGAGTAGGGAAGAAATGGCTGAAAGACATTGCCAAGCTAGTACTCTTTACTACTTCTGTCATGGTACAGGTGATTGATCCTGGTTCTATCTCTAAATGCATAGATAGAAGCTCAAGGTAAATGTGTTTGATAAGTCCTATAGGGTACTCTTGCTGGACTACAACCTACCAAAATTAATGTGCATTGGTTTTGGAAAATTATGCAATTTAAAAAGGAAATGTCATTAATAATCTTAAAAATAGGCAGTTTTCATTTATATGTGTGTGACATGACCAAAAGTCAGATATGAGGCACATGCTTCCAATCACATTGTATATGTAGTTCAATATGGGATTAGAAAAGAAAACACAGGCCAGAAGAAACTCTTGAACATTTAAGTCCCTGTAATAGCAGGAAGCTATAAAATATACATCAATTCAGAATGGTCCATGGTACTATATTGCTTGTGGGGTTTTTTCAGACAGGTCTTCTGTATTATTCACAGACCAGAACAATTAGTTCAGTATTTGGATTGATGCAATAAGAAGTAATGCTTTTGACATCCTCAGTTAAAGACTTTTACCTCTGGAGTCCTTTGCTGAAGGAAAACAGAAGTTATTCTCTAAGTACAACTCCAAACATTCTTTTCTTCAGCAGGCAAAAATACAACCATTTAACAGATGGATATAGTAACCATAATAGGGTATACTCCAAGGAGAAAGCAGAATGTCCTAGCCTGCGAGCCAATTAGTCTATCTTCACTTATTCTGTGTCTCAGAGGAAGACTGTTGATTCAGGAATCCAGTTCCCACTTGAGTTATTTAACTTCAGGCCATTTTCTAAGGTTTGACCATTCCATTCTTTAAGACTAACTAATATTATATGATAATATACCATTTTGGAAAATTTGTTATTTCTATCTGTGCACAACTGTTCTATTCCAATTGTATATGTACTTCATGACAGTAAAAGAAATCAGCCAAAAACCTAAACCCAAAGCATTTTGCAATGCATGGAAAGTGAATGTATTCCCAACTGGAGGGAAAAAAGCCTCACATTGTTATGGTTTTGAAAACAGAGGAAATAGCTTAGGAGAGAGGGTGGGAACATAAGGGGGTTTATGATAGAATAAAGGCACCTCACCAAATACCCCACCCCCCACCATGGTACATCACTTTCCAGCTTGGCATCTTAGCACTGGTTCTTGCCAAGCTTCTCTTTTCCTGTTCCATTTTAATCCTTTATCTGGAAGCTCTAGGCTTGCCTAGGATTTAACCTTGTTAATGTCTTTGATGCATGCATTTAGGGTTGACAAATCTTTGCAGAATCTTCATAATGACAACTTAGGTTTTCAGATTGTGGCTCCTTTTTCAGAAGTAAATAGAATATTTTTCCCTTAGAAAATAAATTTTCAAGGTCAAAATATTAATGCAGAGCCATATATGTTCTAAAAAACCCTGTGAAACAAACCGCAGATAAAAATACATGGTAACTCTAATGGTAGTGTTTTTGTTAATTAGAAATGGTGTGATGCCATTCAAATGAGGGCATAATATTTTTTGAATATCCTTTAATTGGAAAATGTTTGTGGCTTCTTCAGTACATTAAATATTTTGTCATTCCATAAAATTGAATTCTTCATCATAATAACTTATTAATTTGTTTCCAACATACAAGCTGCTAAGAAATGTAGGCACTTAGAAGATAAAAGGAGAGATTAACTATTAATACAATGTGTCATCAATATTTGACACCCTACTTAGCAGGACTATTATCTACTACAATCTACAGAAAATATTCTCCATGCTCCCACTGCATTGCTCGAGTGCCATATGGCCATGCTTGTTTTTCTTCAAATAATTTTTACATAAACAGCTGGTGAGCTGTTTTCTTTGTAACATGGCACATATTTTTCAAGACAGTTAGGAAGAACTGATGCAACACCAGTGTCTGCAATGCTTTTTGTGTCAGGGTTGTAAGGAACCTCCTATTTATTATTCAAAAATTACAAGCTCATTCTGTATTTTGGATGCTTTGGGGGGAGCCTTTTCTTTTTTAAGTGACTGCTGAGCAATGTGACTACATTTTACCACTTTCTGCTAATATAATCTTTGAAATAAGACTGAGTGCAAATGAATGCTTAATCACACAATAGACAGTCAAATTATAAAGTCTTATGGAAGCTCTTTAATATCCATTTAATTAAAAGTGGCCTTCAGCCAGCCTAGAATTTGACCTCTGTCACCTTTAGATAAAGGTAAATCTGAGCTGACTGGCAGCACTGGGATTATTTCATTTACATGGTACTCAATTTATTCAATTTACTCTTTTATCCTATGCAGTTGTGAGGGAACACTACTATATAAACAATAACAAAAACTGAGTAAAAGATGGATTTTAAATCTTTTCCTTAGATATCAGTGATGGTTTTTCAAGACTATGCACCAAAGTCTGTTTCACTCAGTGATATTAGTTTGCAACAAGCTCTATGTGAAATTTAATTTTTTACGTATTCTTTTGAAAGAATTCTTTCAGTAATCCTTCCTTTCACTTGTAAAGACAAAGTATGTTTTTATTTTATAAGAACATATATATATATATATAAAAAAGGAAAATAAAAAATTTTAGAGGCAGGACTAAAGGATAAGAAAATGCCTTACAGATTTTCTTCTGAAGGCTTTCTGTTGTTTTCACAAATATAAGGAGTGATAAATATTTTATATGTTTTACTAGTGGCTAAAGCAATCGTTTATGAAGAAAACACCACATGGTAGTTGACAACTCTTGAAACCACTTTACTGAAGTTTGTGGAGAATATAAAATTTCAGGTGAGTCAACTGCTGTCAGAAATGAAGGGTTAGTTTCCTTGACTCATGCCATAATGCCACAGTGGTTCACAGGGCACCACACAGATTTCTGGAGGGTTACAGAGGGTTGGACAACACTGAAATGGTTACTCCATAGCAGGGGAGCAAATTAGTTCCTGACAGCAAGAACGTGCAATAAATTCTTCAGTTTGAGGATCTGGTACTTGATTTAGCACTTGGTGTAGATTTTCTGGCATGTTTCTGCAGGAAAGATTATCTGCAGATTATCTACATTACCTGTAGATTAAAGCAGTGAACTGATGGATAAATTTGCATGCTCCTAAATTTTACAGGGAATTGCAAACACTCCGGAAAATAAAATAAAATGCTTATCAATATCAAAGAGTTAAAATTTCTTTAAAAGGTACATTTTGTGGAATGCTCAGAAATTTCTGTTGGGCTTATTTTTGTTTTTTTTTCTTGTTTTCTTGGCTGGCAGATTTTTTGGGATTTTTTAGGGATGGTTGGTTGGTTTGGTTTGGCTTGGTTTTGGTTTGGGTTTTTTTTTTTCCGATGGACAAGCTGTAGCTCTTACTTGAAGGAATTTCAATAAAATATACATTTATTTTAAGAATTAAAAGTTAATTAGTTAATTTTACCTAAATGTAATAATTTTTAGGTACCATCAGTGACAGATTAAGAATGTCTCAGACCTGTTTAAGCAGACATTCAACAGCTAGAAGTTATTATTAGGCAGAAGTCATTCAACAGCTAGCTAAAATGAGTAAAAGAATTACAATTCATCAATTCCAGAGAGGAAAAATAAATACTCTTCTTATTCATCCTGCTCCAAATCCAGCATTCCCTGGTAAGTGCTGCTGCACAGAGATCTATATCACTTTTTACTTATCAAAGAAACTGATTTTCTCTAGACTGGGGCCTGAAGCAGTCTACTATCTCTGCCACCAGATGCTGAACAACTGGTAGACAAAAAGAAGAAAATCTCCTGGATTTCTGTCAAAAAAATCTACCAAATAAAAGGAAAAACTGAGTCTATAAATGGCTCGTGTCTCCAACTGCATGTATTCCCAAGCAAGTAAAGGAATGCCAAAGAGGGGCACGGGCACCAGGAAAGACAGAGAATGTCACCAACAGGCTGTGACACAGACCCAAATGGACCTTCTGCTCAACGGGGAAGGGTTTGCAAGTTCAGAGCATAAGGGGGTCGAAGATGCCAACTGCAGAGTCAACACACATGTCCCAATTTTCTGTATTGGTGCAGAACATTGTCATAACCACTCAGTGTAATTATTTTGTCCCATAAAACCGAATATATTTGATAATCTGTTGGCCTATTTCCTTCCCTCTCTCCCAATTTACTTATTACATATTTGTTATATTTTCTTATTGAAATTGTGCAGTAACACTGCCTTAGAGTAATAATAATGTTTATATGGGAGACTACTTTGCATTGTTGAAATTGCTTTTTATGAGAGTGTAACTGTTTTAATCTGGTATTCATATTCTGCTGTTTAACTTGTGTTTGTAAAACATAGCAGTTTATACCATACCAGTTATAAAAGACAGCACTCAAGGGATCAAAAGTCTGTCAAACTCTTTATTATAGAAGAAATAATATCAATAACAATAACAATAATAGCAATAAATAAACTTACAATATTTTTTAAGTAATGGAAAATTATGATAAGAAATATTTATTGATGGAATTAGTGAATACAGGAGCACTGAGGAAGTCTCTAAGTACTGAGTTTTAGACTGGATGTGATTTGCATCCCCATAAAGAAATTTATTTTGGAAAATAAAGAATCCTTAAACTTTGAATATCTGCTGCATCTATAGAAGGTGGTATATTTTAACAGTTAAGAAGTATTTTGTTTCCTTGAGTCTTTTAGTAAAAACCTAGTTACTCCTGTAAAAAGCAGAAAGAAAATGGGGAGGTGATCCTTCAGCTTCAGTTTTAATCAGGGAATATATATTTTAAATGAACCTTTAAATGTACTACTCTTACAAGCCTGTAAACATTCACCTTCTAAACAAGATGTATTCAGTTGAATAAATATTTTGACACATCAGTCAGACATTGATTAAATTAGTTCTCTAAATCATCATCTAAATACTTCACTGAAACAGGGTAAAGTGATTACATCTTCCACGCAGTAAATTCTCATTTAGTTCCAATACTAAAGGGAAAAAAAAAGTCTTTGAGCTGCAGAATTTGAAGTCAAGGTAAAGATTAAAGGAGTGATCACTGAGCTAATCTTCTCCAACCTCACATTGGCAGGCATAGGAATTGCCACTATTTAATATGGTTTGAAAAGAGCTCTGACTTTGATAAGGAACAGCCCATGGTTGTGAGAAAATAATATATATACTTCCAGAAACAAATAAAAAGTTTTCCTCAATTTATCATTGAGACATTTATTTGCATTTTTACTTGTGTGACAAAACTTGAGGACAAGTAGAAGCACGTGTGGACGCAAACACAGACACTGAGGTATATATTAGTTCCTCTTTCATTATAGGATCAATTTGAATCATAATATTAAATCACATGACTCAAGATATCTCACTATTTGGCCTCTAAGAATCTTTCATGAAGGTAATTTATAGTTTCCTTGGTGTTCATGGAACAGTTTTTTTGTCACAGGCCTTTACACTTGGTCAAAGGTAAGAATAAATCTCTGGAGGAACATGTCCCATGTCCCTAAGACATTTGAGAATATCTAAGATACATGATTCCATCTGGGACAGCTTTTTAGATCTAATCTTGATCAGAGAATTCTCCTGTCCAGTAGCTTTAAAAATGAATTAATAAATATATAAAATAATTGAATTCCTCTTACAAAGAAAACTGAAGTTGGAAAAAAGGCGTTAAGGTCTTATCAAAAAAAGCTAAAATAATTTTTTATTCTGAAAAATGTTATCAGATTTAATAATTTAAATCCAAATTTAAATGTTGCTGATGCTCAAAAAACCGAGTTAACTAATTTTGCCTCAGAAATATTTCAATCTGTGCGTGTTTTACTTACACCATATGTTTTTGTAGCTGAGAGATATTCAAAATTTCATCAATGTTATAACAGAAAATTAAGTTCTACCAGCTTATTAGGCAGTAGGAAGTTGAGAAATCTACTTAAAGAAAAGTTTCACATTAAAAAGGTCATATCATGCTATTTGGCTACATTGAATACAAATTCTCTTGTGTGATAAAGGGAAAATCATCGGTGATTCTAAACTTTGCAGAAGTGGGGGTTTGACAAAGTAATTGAAGTAACAGCACAGGAAGATTCTCTGATCTATTGCACAAGATGTGATGCTCATTTTTTCATACCTCTCGACCAAAACATTTTTTATGCACAATTTCTACTGCAGCAGAGGATGTTTTGCTGTCTTTTGTGCAGACAGCACAGTACCTTCAGCACAGGTACCTGTGGCTGCCACTTTGGCTCTCAGTGCTCCTCACCTGAACTGCCAGGTGAGCTGGAGGAGCAGCTCTGAGGGCAAGGGCTCCGTGCACTCTGCAGCCTGGACCAGGAGTGAACATCTCCAAGCTTCTTGAAGAAAAAAAAAAAAAGACAAAACCCACATAAAAATGCTAGACTCTTCTTTTCTACAAACATTCAACTCTTGCAAGGGGATTTAGGAGCATATACATTTTTTGACATTGGTGGCAGAAGTAGGCAGCTCTCTTTATCTCAAGATAAAGAGAGGATCTTTGAAAATTAGATGAAGTAGGCAAGTAACACCTTGTGATAGGCACATGAAAGCCAAGAGAAAAGAGGCACATTTTCTTCTTAGTGAGTAGCATTCCTTCTCAGTCACTTTGTGAGCAGGATGTGCGGAAAGAAAGGCTTGATGGATCAGCTCAGGGTGCCATTGTGTGGAGACAGGCAGGACTGGCCCATCTATCCTACTATGGATTTCACAGATTCCTGGAAAATCTAATTTTTAATTTACTCTGTTAGTACATGTGTATATAACAGTTTAGGGAATCAGCCTCTGAATTTAGGGATTTTAGGTGTGCAAGGTCATATCATCACTGTATTCAAGAGTCAAAGCAGCTGGATAAGCTTTTCTTTATGAGTATTGATCCAACTGAATTAAACAGCCAAAGGAAAATGCAGCAGCCAACAGAAATTGGATGATTAGTGCTATTTTGGACACAAATTATTCCCTTTTCTCAGACCTGCAACACTTCCAGATAGTCTTTTGGGACAATTCCCTAGGGCTTACTGTAGAAAAAGCAACATTGAACTATATTTCATTTATTTACACAGTTTTAAGTCTAGAGCAATATATCAGTTGATTTAAGTCTATTTGAGAATCTAGAATAATGCTGTGGTTTTATATTGGACAAAGGAGCTATTTAATTTTAAAAATAACCTCAGAATTAGCATATCAAAACAACAACCAAAAAAAAAAGGAGCAAGAATTAAATGAATAAAAATTAAAAATGAAAAGGCAAGACAATATAAATTGTATAAGAATAGAAATTACAGAATCAAGTAGGTTTGAAATCGTTGAGTCCAATCTGTGAAGTCCTTTAGCTGTCCTAGAAGGAGAAATAAACTTTTGAACTAAAATGTCAAAATTATTTTTATTTTTAAGGTCGATTTATATTTTGTGAGTAGTGGAATTTTTTATTTCCGTCTCCAAATATTATGAGCTCATTCCTAGACAACTAAGAAAAATAACAAAAGTTAAGCACCAGGCTTTTACTAAAAACAAGGTGCCATATAGAAATATATTTTTAGGGGAATCCTTCATATTCAGTCAATGGAGAGACACAGTGCTTTAACAGCACAAAACACACTGAGTAATTTAAATACCTGTTTTAGATTAAAATAGTCATGCATTATATCTTTTCACTGCTTAAAAAGGGTACCTGAGGAGATTCTTGCAGGCCTTAGCCCCACTTATTCAAATTAGATCAATTTAATTATGTGCTAAGTGTGTGCACATGTAATAACATCTTCATGAAGAAACTTTATGGGTAAAAGGAAAGCACAAGTTGTTATTTCCTTTGAAAAATTCAAACTACTCAGGGGTGTCTGTGAATTATGACATCAAGAGCTTTTATTACTCTGAATTGTCTTAACTTATTGATGAATATAAATGTTCTCAGACACTGAAGTTGAAACATCACTGCTATGTGCTGGGGCAGTAGGAAAAGATGGTGTAACATGAAATGGGATGTCCTATTGAGGTAGCAGGAAGAGAATGTGTCCCAAATGATATCCCAGACAAGGATGGGTGTGTACATGAGAGACACAAGAGGGAACATGAGAGACCCCAGCCGAGTGCTTCTTGTTTTTCTTTTAAGACAGTACTTTATTTTTTCCATTTTCCCTCTATCCTTTCACCTTTTTTTTTTCATAAGTACATAAATAAGTTTAGCTCTAGGTTAAAAGTAGACACCACAAAGCTGTTGGAGGGCTCTATGAACAAACCAAGGGAATTGTAGGGATATGGCAAGAGTTCCTGATGAAATAGGGAAGCATCATTTTTTGACATGCTGAAACCCTCACAGAAACAAGACAAGCAGAAAAATATCTTCATTCTGACTTTAGCTCATGGGTCAGGGGCACAAACTACCTGACAACTGCTCTAGGGAAAAAGAATACTCTAACTGCAGCAGAATGTCATGCAATACATATGCAAATACTTTAATGCTTCCAAAAACCATCAATATCTGTGCCAGTTTCTGTCACTATTCTGTATTACATGCATTTATATTACCAACATTGCCTCAGGCATCAGTGACAAAACTTTTATTTTGTATGGATATGTTAGGGCAATCTTACCTATATATAGCTAACTTATAATTGCAGAGAATGCATACTGCAGTAAATATATATTTTTTGTGTTCTAAGATTTAGATAGTTTTTAGTTTCTATTGAAAATCTGAGTACTTTTATTCAGAATAAATAGTATGTATCTTTAACATAAACATATATACACAGACTGACAGACCCCCTTTAATTTAAAAATTGGCACAAGTTGTATTTTCCACCAAGGAGAAAGTTTAAAGTTCTGGGTGAGTTTTGACCCACCACCCACTCAGAGTGGCAAAAAAACATGTAGACTTGTAAAAAAACATGTAGAAAATTAGGATCTACATAGAAAAAATATTTTGCCACGAGCCAGAGAGGTGGGACTGTATGATGAATAATTAATTTATTCATAGTTTTTTATCAAATACAAACACTTTTTATAAGTAGAAGAATAAAAGGCAAGATAAACAGCTTTCAGCACTTGTTTTATGTTGTACGGGAACTGAATGAGTAGAATTTGACCACAAAATGAACAACAGCAAAAAAGAAACATCAGAGTTATAACTAAAACTGTGTGAATTGTTTTCTTAAGACAATAAACAATTTCCCCTACAGGTGTGGGAAGGGAATATTTCATACTGATGCTTAGCAATGACAGACTATCCATAAAGCTCAAGGAAATCTTGGCTGGGAGAAATGTGTCTGAAATAAAGGTTTTCGTGCTACAGAAGGACAAAATTCTTCTTTAGGGAAGAGAAATTTCAGGCAAGATTTCGTGTACAGTTGCTTCTTTGCCAAGGGTGGGATATTGGTTTTATTGCCCAAATTGCAGGGTGACTTTTATAGTTGCTTACAACATCCTCTAAAAATCCTTCTCCTTTAAGGTGTTGAATCTGGAAAAATCTGTAGAAATATGCCACAAGACATGTTTGATACTCCAGGATTTGGCTGAAGATACCATGGAGATGTCAGTGGTGATCTTTGCAGGTCTACTGCAGTTGGCACACAGGGTCCCTTTGCTATTAATGGGATTAAGACACAAATCAATGCCTAGAAATGGTGCCAGTGAAATTACAAAAGAAGGAGAAAAGCTTGGATCCCAAAAACCTTACTGAGAGGTGGATTGCTGCATACCACAAACAAATCTGGTAATGCTCCAGGAGAAAAGGCTAAGCCACCCCTTAAAACTGACTTTTGTGGTTAGTTTATATAGTCAGAAGGAAGGGAGGGGTGGCCAGCAGTTTGCATAATTAGATGTATTTCCAATAGCCCATCTGCACTCTTTTAAAACTGTGAGAAATATTTGTGCACACAGTGAGCTTCTGACAAATTTCAAATTGAAATATTTGTTCTTGGGAAAACGACTGTGCTCCTATCTTGGCAATTTATCTGATACAGGCTCTTTGCAATTCATCCATGTAATCACAGTACAACAGGTGAGAATTAGTGTATCAAAGTGAAATGTTCAGGAACACACAACCTATCTTTTGAGAGAAATAAAAACAAATTGCCTCTCAGCTTACCATTAGCAGATATAGCTGCTCTTTATTTACTGCCCAGTGAACCACATGCAGTATTTAGCAAAGAAAAGTTTTTTAAAAAATGTAATACTTTGAAGCATTAATTGACCATTGTTTGATTTTAATTTCCTGAAATAAATAAAAATTACAACTTGAAAAATTCTTACCAGTATCTGCTGATGTCTTTGTAGTGCTAGCTTAAAAAAAAAAAAAAAGAAAGAAAGCAAGCTTTATTGGAGTGAATTTTGCATCAAATTTGCTACATAGAAATGCACTTCTACAAAATTAAGGTCTCATAGGTTTTCTATTAAGAGAAGGACTTTATCTCCAAATAAAACCCCAAACCTCCAAAACCTAAACAAAGAGCAAAACAAATCTACACACAAAACCCAAAACCAAACCAAAATAATCAACCCTCATTTTAATTAAAGACAGGAAAGGAAAGCAAAAGGCATATGTCTATTGATGAAAAAAGAAAAGAAAAGTAAATAATTCAAAATATCATTTAGAGTTTCCAGTATATGTTCAGTATATATTCAGTATCTGATTTATGGTTTAAATGTTTACTGTGGCATAGTAAGAGTCGAGAGAAAGCTGTGACAATTTGCACATATTTTCAGTCTCTGCAGGTATATAAAATAGTATGCACTTTCATGTAAAAATATTTTACATTTTCCATTAATTGCTTTGATAATTAAGTGTGGTATATATTCCTGGGAACAGAAGTTTTAAATCTCTGTCCTTTTAGCTTCAAATCAACTCTTTATGCTAAAAAATGCTATCGGTTTTTAAAAGTGTATGCTGTACACTGGATAGAAAATATGTACTTGAAAATTCTCTGGTAGAAAATACCCTGCATGAAAACTGAAAAATTAAGAGAAAAGGAAAAAAAAGTTATCAATTTGAAATGAGAAGCATTTTGAAAATTACAATACCTCCTGTAAGGAGTACATTTTTGGCCTATTAAATAATGTAATAACAGCATGTAACTGCACAAATGAAGCATAGAAATAATCCTTTGCCTGCCCACAGTCTTCCCCAGAAGCAGACCTCCTTTTCCTAAAATTTAAAATACAAATCAGAAAAAATAGATTTTTAAGTCCATCAAGAAGGTCTTCGCCAAACCACACTAAGTTAACCATCACAGACATGATTTTTAATGTTAACTTATATCCTTCTCTGCTTTTCTTTAATTCTTTTGTGCTGAAATTAAGAAGAAAGGAATAAATCATAATGCTATCCTCAAATAAAAGCCAAAACAACAATAATTTTTAAAAAAAGTTATAAAATTACCCCTGTGACCCCCTTTTTTTTCTATGGAGTCAGGAAGTGTGTCAACCCTGGTGTCCTATTCCTTCTACTTATCCCCCTTCCCCACTAGGCAGCCTCACAGATAGAACTTCATCAACTGCTGTTTACACCCAAGCTTTTTTCAGAATACTTCTTTCTATGCATCTAAATCAGAAAGATGAGGAAAAATACATGCAGAGGGCTTCATGGCATAAAAGTGCAGTGCTGGAGCCATGCTCAATACCCATACTACATAGGAAGGGCTCAGGAATTATCTTCATCCTTCAGAGCTGTCACTGGAGGTGAGGTTATCTCCTAGAAAGACATTTCCTCTCTGATTTAAACACTTGAGAGATTGAGGGTCTATTCAACTAGCCAGGGTTCAACTCTCACTTTGCTAGATTTAAGGTTAGACTCAAGTTTTCCCTTGCATCTCATCCTATACTCAATATACAGAATCCTGTTATTTTTCTCCTTGTTTAGGATCGTGTCAAACCATTAGCCATAAGTGCAAAATACTAGAGAGGAGAATATAATTTTAAAAGGAGATTGATCTTTAGAGCCTTCTGGGTTTTTTTTCTTCTATCAAAATATCAGAAAGTGCATGATGGCTTTGCCCTAGAAAGAAACAGTCTCATACTGGTATCCTGACTAGAAGACCATCACTTCCACATCCTATATACATAAAATATATTCAGGCTTCACTAACCCCATCCTGCATCTCCCCAGCAGGTTTTTTCTAAATTTCTTCTGAAATTACCTGGTTTTGCATCTCCACAGTACTAAAGGGTGGAGGAAGGAATACTTTCTATTTCAATGGACTGAAGCTATTATCACGTGCTATTACAAAGTATACAATAAAATCCTATTTTGGTAGAGCCCATGGATGTTGTTATGATATAATGGAAGGGTGCCAAATGTTTGCCTTTAATCCTAATAAATTCTATTCTTGGTAAAGAACTAAACACCTCTAAAGAGATATTAGAATTTTATATGAAAGGAAAAGAAGAAATAAAAAGGTTTGGTATAATCTTGCATAAGGATTCAGTGAAACAGTAGATTATAAAAAACCAGAACAAATTATGATTAATTAGTTATTTTCAAAATTCAAGAAATCTTTAGATATTGAGAAAAATTTTGCAGTATCTACAGCTGGCACTTAAGAAACTACAGGACATTTAAAATCAATGAAGTGTTTAAATTTTCTGTACATTCATGTGGAAATCATTACAGTGCTATTTTTGTAATGCAAGACAGTAGAAATTAAGGAAAAGAATTTAAATGCAGAAAGAAAATTCAACCAATACAATTAAACATAAAAGAGTGTTCAAGAGAGCATCCTGCATTAGCATAAAATCAAAGTATGCTTGCTAATTATTGGAAATATAAAGAAGATGGGGTTTGTTTATATCTTGGTTTATATCTAGTTTTTATTTGTCCTTCTTACACTCTACACTGAGCTAGCAATTAGTACCAGGAGTCAATACAAGTGCTTGAAAACCTACTCATGTTAACTAAAAATAGAAACTGCAACTTTGCCTTTTTAGAGATACTTAGAAGTTTCTGGTAATAATGCTAGCAGCTGGGATAGAGAATGAAGATTCATAGGGGAAAAAAGTAACTTGAGAAGAAAATAGGAAGGACACAATTCATCTTCAAAGAATGCTGTAATGATGGTGATGTGACAGCGAGAGTTTGTTTTCCCTTATTGCTTTCTTCATGCAAAAAAAATCTAGACTTACCCCTTCTGAACAACTGATAAAAATCATCAGTCTCTGCTGTTAATTCCAATTAATTCTGAAGTCAAAACTTTGCAATTGCCTGTTATTAAAAACCTTGGCAGATTTTTGCAGAGTAAGGGTTTTTCTAGTCCTTGCTATACCTACAAGAAGTTGAGTGCATGAAATCTGCAATGCATCACTTGCTCATTCTGAAGTGACATTACTTTCTTTTTACTCAGAATAGATAGATAGATAGATAGATAGATAGATAGATAGATAGATAGATAGATAGATAGATAGATAGGTGTGTATCTTAGGTATAAAAATACCATGGGTTTCAGTTGTTTTCTTTCTTTTGAGATAGCCTAGCATCAGGAATTTTGGTGCCCGTATTTGACAAAACATTTCAATGGCTCTTTTAGACTTAAACTAGGTTTTATATTTCATTAATCTTGGGGAAATGAGTTTCTGTCTTCCTCATTCCTAAAATCTGACCAAATCTCCATGCTTCTCTTCTGAGGTAACACTCATCCTCTCCTAAGGAAGCTGAACAGGTCTGGAAAAAAAAAGGAGATTTCAAACAGAATGTAAGGAGTCTGACTCTACCCAGCCCTCAACATAATTACTTATGCTGAGTTCTGCATCTATCCTAATAGCTAGATAGTTACATGCATTTGAAATGCCTTTCTACTTAAAGAAAAAATCTCTTATCCTGGCTTTGAATTTAAATACGAGCAGAATTAGGCAAGTCAGGTAAGTGGAGAGAAATATTTCCCAGGACAGAATGGGTAGTTTCCAATTTACACAAATGTGGGATGCAAGAGTTTCCACCCCATGGATTTTAGTGAGTGATTTGAGTCTTACTATCTCTTGTTTTTAGCTTTATTGCCTAAAACTTCATAACCACTTTTCTAAAAAATGTTAATTATTTACAAATGTAAGGAATTAAAGAGCTTATCTTATGTTTTGCTGTTTCAGGTTATGTATATTTGGTGTTTAAAAAAGGTGAGTTAAAAAAGCCATTAAAATATTTTTTCTGTGATTTGTATCAATTAATTTCTGAAAGGAAACTGTAATTTAATTAACATTGTGGAAAAATAATCTGATATTTCATTGCTGATTTTTTTCAATAGAATTTAAAAATACTGTATATAAATGAAATGCAAAATGCATGTTTTCAAAAAAACTGGAGTACTTAAAATAAAATATTAATGAACTAATTTCTTTTTGAGGTAGTTGGGTTATTTCCAATTTTATCAACACATAATTCTACAAACATCATGTCTCAGCATTTCTAACCTACTTTTGATTCATGGATCAGGAAAGGAAAGCAAGCTTTCATATTTTGTTTCTTAACAAGATGGTTTAAAGCTAAAAGGAAGCAAAGAGCATGTCTTTATCTGAAGAATAGTCTATAGCTTTCAAAGACTGGGTTGTGTAGTCAATGATATTCTCAATTTACACAGTTTATTTTTTCAAAACTACGGTGACTTAAATACATTTCTTGAATAATATTTTTATTAAATTTAAAATTTTACCAAGGACATTAGAATAATTTTACACCAAAATGCATTTGGCTTGTCATTTCCTGTCTATTGTGACATTTTTAGGGTTTTTTTTAAACAAGAAAGTGTGAGTTTAATCAAATTTATAAAAAAAAAATGCAGTGGGTTTTCTTTGTATTCCTCTCTACCATGTATATTTCAAACTTTTAATTAGGAACGTGTGCATCGATGAACATGCTTCTTTTTATATTCTGTTATCTTCACTTTTTATTCTAAAACTGTTCTGTGAATCATTTTCTATTGAATGGAAATGATAGAAAAAATAAATCCAGAGGATAAAACACAAATTTAACTCCTTGTGTAATAAAGACAATACCCTGAATTTGCAGAAATACATTTGCTATTTTGTCACAGCAGTGACTAACCCTAATTTCTCTAAAAATATGGCATCTGGCTCAAAATCAATGTATGTAGGTAAAAAAAAAAAAAAAATATATATATAAAATTATAGACACCGTGTAAATCCATATTGCATCTGAGTGCCAGTCTGGCTATAAATGTGGAGATGGGTAACACTGGAGAACTTCAGGTTTGAGCCCTGCTGTTCACTACCAAGTCCTGCCATCTGCGCCGCAAATGTTGGAGTGAAGTGTGTACGACTGCTCCTGGATGTGCAGAGATGCAGCTGACTGTGGGAGCAGCACACAGAGATGTGGCCCAACTCTGTGACATGATGTGTGCCAAAGCAATGCCCACACCACAGAGCAGCCAGCCACAGATCTGAGCGTTGGAACAGCTTCAGAGCTGCACACAGGTTTTATCTACTGGGTTCTGCATGTTGGAGTATTCTACACATCTTCAGTTTTTAGACAGAACATGCATTATCACTAGTAGCTCCAGAAACTAATTTACTTCTGTGTGTTGTGAAAAAGAAGAATCAGAAATGTACATTTCTGTTTCCCTTTGCATACCTTCAAGAGAGTACAGATGAATTATCTGCTAAGCCTGAGTCCTGTGCCTGACTAATATTAAAATGTCAGGGATTCATAAAAATGCCAGTGTTCTTTGCTCTATTCTTCAATGACACTGTGGTTTAAACATCATTCTTGCTTTCACACAAAGGATCATGTATCTAGAAAACCAAAAGATGTAGAAAGGTGGTAAGGTCCTGGAATAGGCATTCCAGAATTTATCCAGGTCAGGGTACAGGACTAATAAAATCTTGCTGGTTTGTGCTTTGTCATATCCATATGTAGGCCCCACAACTGTACTCATGAAAATATCAGTCATGTTCAGGGAGAAATACAGGGCAGTGCAGATCCTCATGTAACTAGTCTTCAAAAGTAGAATGTTATATTTACAGAATATTATAAAATGACTGCAATTTTCGCATCCTACTCTTTTTAATTCGCAGAACTGTCATTTAAATGAAGGTTGATTAGTTCTGGCAATTTAATTGCAGCAACACCTTTGGCCAGAAAAAAAATTAGGCAAATACTTACTTGTTTGGCTTTGTTTTTTACCTCCTGCAACTCCTGTAATGTCTTTAATGGGTAAAAATATAAAACACAGGTATGTAGTGAATAGTTCTAATAAATCTCATCAGTGAGTAACAGGGATCTAATGTCTTTATAGTGGAGTAATTTTTTTCTGCTCTTATAATGAATCAATTGGAATTGTAATGATAATTTCATCAGCATGACTAGTTTAGATCTGTCAGTTTTTCCATTTAATCAATAAGTATACATTCATACACATACCCCTTTTTTACCAGGGTCTACAATTAAGCCCATGAAAATAACTTCAGATAGAAATTTCAGCTGAGTTTTTTTCCTCTGTCTTTTATTGTTGTTCTTGAAATCTCATCATTTTGAGCTGACTTTCAGACATTCCAGCCATTCTATTATGAATATTATGGTTTTTAAAATTAAATTAAAACCTCCACATTTTCATTCTGTTCAAGTGATTGGGTCATTCCAGAATAGTTTTTTTAAGCTAATTAATAGCAAGTAATTTTTATCAAAAAAGTATTTTCTCACTCTATTAAAAACTTGGTAACAAAAAGTAAATTCACTCCAAGCAATCAACACACTACTTCATTTTGAAAACTTTGTCATGATTATTAGTGAATCAGATGAATGCTTGTGGGTAACACTGACCTTGACAGAACAGAGATGTCATTACAGTACCATAAAGAATAGAAAAAAGTCCCTTATTTGGATAAACTTCCAAAGAGACTTTGTGGTTATTGCAGGAGAAAGGACAAGCCCAAATAGTGGATCAAAATTTAAAAAACCACCCCAAATAAAAAAACATTATTAAGAGCATGCTTGAAATCATTGTTGTTCACTAGCAGTGGCAGTCACTAGCAGTGATGTTGTTCACTAGCAGTGAATGTACAAATTTTCTCACATGATATCACTGGGCAAAATTATTTGCTGAATTAGAAGTAAATATAATGGAGTCTGCAATCTGGAAAGGAGATTCCTTCTTAAAATTAAGGTAAAAATAAATCTGATTATTAAAATACCTTCCTTTTTTAATATTCTTTTTTTTATTTTGGAAGCTGGCAAGAGTCTTGAGAAAATGTTATATTCAGCACTTCTCTGATATATATTATGAAAGGTGACAACCTCAGAAACTGTAGGTGGAATATAATTAGGCTTTATTATCCCCATTTTACAGATGGCAGTCTGAGACATATAGCAATCAAAAGCTACATAATGCAGAGATTGTAACACAGAATGCTTTTTTTTTTTTTCCTGGCATAAAAGAGCTTCCCGTGATTTTATTAAACATTATTTGCATTTCACTGGGAAAAAAAAAAAAAAGAAAGAAAAAAAAACCAAAGAAACCAACCAAACAAAAAGAACTCTCAATTTTCCCAGTCCTCAGTCCCACACTAAATCCTCCAGCAGTTTATACTGCCTTCAGGTAAGTGGCCTTGTTGCAACCAAACCCGTGTTAAAGACAATTTGCAGGGGTTTTATGTGTTACACCATAAATGAGGCGATCACCAGGGGTTCCCTCTGGGGTCTGGTTATCCCACAGAGCTGAATTCCTAAGGAGTGAGTAATTCCAAGCTCTTTTCTGTCTGGAGAATCTAGGTGTGAGAAAAGGCAGCTGAAGTGCTTTGTGCTTCAGTCATGGGGGCAGATGTGTTCTGCAACCTTAATGAGCCCAAGAAGGAGGTCTGGAAAGGATGAGGGGGTATTTCTAGCTGCATTTTTAAGGAAAGAGGGTGCTAGAGAACATGTTGAACACGAAGTTGTACTAGACAGCTATACACAGCAGGATTTTGGTTTGAACGGGGTCTACTTGTTTAAAAAATCCCAACAAATTAAACGCATTTTAAATTCTGGAGGATGCATCTGTGATTATTACACCTCAGTCTGGCATTCTGTATGGAGAAGAAAGAATTCTAAAAACATTGAGATTATCTTTCTTAGAATTTCACTGCTTAAGACTTGTGTGCAATCCGCCCATAATTTTCCTGGTTGTCCAAAATACATGTTTTGCAGGGTCTTTACAGGAAGGAGAAAAAAAAAGGACATACAAATGCTAAATCTGGCATATGGAAATTACCTACTTCTGTGAAGCTGCAGAAGACACTAAGTGTTGCAGATGCTGCTCATAAGTTTATTTTTATATTCTTCTGACATTCAATATCTCTAGGTTTTGGGTGTTTTTTGGTTTTACAAGGAAATGTTTCCCAGTTTATAAAATATTTGGTGACAGTTACTCTTCTTTGCTCTGTTTCACCCAGAAATATAAATTTGTGCCTGAGCTGTCATCAGAAAGTGTTGCACCCATTAAAAAACACACTTCAAACTCTGTAGTAAATATATTTTTTGCATAGTTCTTTAGAGTTACAGTCCCCATAAATGGTATTTCCTACGTAAATGAAATATAATAACAAGATCTCTTCATTCACTGCTGAAATGCAGGCACATTTAGAAGGGAGATGTGGTTCAGCAGTGCACAGCAGAACAGTTCCTATCAGCTGGAATTCAAGGTAGGCTGTGTGTAATTGCTTGCATTGAAATTTGGTAGACACTGCAGACCTCCTACACCTCTTGTTCTGTAGGACTCACATTACGAAGACCACCTGAAGATCATACTAGCACTTCTCTCTAATTCTTGCTAAAAAAAATGCCAAAAAACAAACTAACAAAACAAAAAAAAAAACCAAAAAACCAAAAAAACAACCAAAAACCCCAGAGAAATAATAAACAAAAAAATCAACCCAAACCCAAAAGGTACTAAACTCTTCTTACTCATAGCATAAATTGCCCAATGCAAGACAAAGCATACTTGTGGCTGCACAGGTCCTCTCTGTTCTGCTGAACTGCCACAGAAATTCTTGTATTAACACTGCTCAGACATAACACTAATGGGAAGACTTACTTTGTTACCATTGGATTATTCTTGACAAAGTTTTGAGAAGATGAACAGTGTTTAATGGCAGTTACCTAAAAGTAAACTAAAACTACCTAAAAGTCTTTTTGTGCAGTCACACTCAAATCAGTCTGGATCAACTAAAAAAAAAATTAAAGCTTTGAAATCATATCAAAAAGTTTCCTTTCTTTCTAGATTTACTTGAACCTTCACTAGGTATTTAATTTAAATGACATTAATTCAGTCTTCGTACAGTTGGACTGGTGAGTCTACATGTCTGAAGAGGCTTGTTCAATTCCTAACTCAAAGATTTCAGAGTGCTCCTACATTTTGGGGGTGCTCAGACAGAATAGTCCAATCCACTATTCCAAGTTTCTTTTTTGCTCCCAAAGTTGTTTTCCCCTCTTTTTTTCCTAATTCAGCTCTATATATTCCTAGTGCCAAGTTGGCCCTTTTCTAACTTATCCAGCAGAACCTTTGGGGCTGACATGGTCATTACAGTTTTCCTTCAGGCTCAACATCCCACTCAATGATGTCAAACTGAATGTCAAATCTGAACATGTTTTGGCTATTTGGGGTCCTCCCACGAAAATTTTAGATGATGGCAAGTATATGCCCACAGTCATCCACAGTGATTGTCCCTTAAACTGGCATTTGCTGTCTGAAAGACTATTGCCTTGTATGCTGAAGAAAAACACACTTCTCTCTTTTCCCCTGTCTAACTTATGCCTGCATAAAATTTACTCTTCCATCCCCAAAAAAAGGAAAAAATCAAGTGGTTTTTTTCTTGATTTCTTATAGTCCTTTTTATGTACATTATATCACCCAGTATTAGCTGAAATTAAATGTTAGTATTGGTAGTAAATTCCCTCAAAGAAAAATGTGCAGGGACACATTTCTGCTTAGGTGTGTTTATAAATAAAGGTAATTATCTTTTTCTGTGTATGAGCATTATTGTAATGCCATCAATGGCAGCACAACTCAAAACCAGTGCTGCCAAAATCTGGTGCTACCCTGCACAGATGATGAAACTTCTGTAAGAATTAAACATTCTATGGAAAATACAGGTAAGTAAAGACATTTTTGAGAGAAGCTTCCAGCAGCTTTTGTGATTCATAACAGAAGCTCATATAATTTCAGTTCCAATTTTCAATTTCAAAATTTAGTCTCCTTGAGTTTTTTGATTGGTTTGATTTTTTTGTTGATTTGCTTTTATTGCTGTTTTTAATGGATTAATTTGAAATCTATTTCAGTATGTGGATATAGAATTTAAGTAACATTTGGTAAACACTCATGAACTAATACACCCAAGGAAAAAAATTACCTCACTTTTCATTAGTTTTTAAAAATCTTATTTTAGTATCCTTTTTAAATTCAGGTAGGTCATCTTTAAAGTTTGCCTGCTATGTTATCAGTCTAACCTCCAAAGTGAAGTAATTGCTCCTATGGCGTCATCTTTTTAAATCCATTTTCTACCAATGGTAATAAACTGATTTTCATACTTTTATATATCAGTTCAGTTTCTATTTTAAATTTGGTCTTCACAGTTTCCAGCTGGTTTAATTCAGGATCTTAAATAGATCACAAATTAAACTGTGCAACTTCAAAAATTACCATTGTTTACTCTATGAATATTTCTGTGACTAATCAAACACTTGATTAAGCTTGACTCAAAACTAACTGTGTTCTGCAGTCCCTGGACAGGGAATGGTATATCTGTCTTGTATGTTCCTTGCTTTCAGAACTGTCTTTTTTTCCATTTGAAACCCTACTGGTTTCATGTATTTAAGATTCCTGCTGCAGTTATTCTTCAAAAAACAAAGAAAATAAGAAATGTTATATTATAAATGTAATTAGCATATTTTAATAATATTAGTAAGTTCTTGTTAACAAATTTTAACAAATGTTGAGTTTCCAATATGAATTCTGGTTACATATGTGATTTTGGGAAATAGAACACATAATATCCCGTTACTAGATTATGTGAATAGTGTCCAGAGGAATATGTCCTACCAAAATTTCTTTATTTCACTGGTTTTCTAGCTCAGCAGAATTCAAAATATTGTCAATGAAATAAAATAATTCCTTCAAAGCTTTTTTTGTTCTGATACATGTATAAATTGAGACTGTCAGGATATATAAATACAGAAATATATGAAAAATGCCCAAATATATCAGTCTGATGCTGAAAGAAGGTAGCTTTTGTATTGGTTTTGATGGGGTCAGGAAGAGCTTTTGGAAGTTTCTTCAAATATTCTTATGACAAGAAATTGATAAATAAAGTGATTGATGAACACTACAATGTTGATGATCACATCAACAATGATTTTTGGTGAAGTGTCTAAGTCTATAAATTATGTATTAGATATTTGAACTGGGGCTAAAGACAGAGAGAAACCTGCACAGTATTTTCTCTCCTTTGTAATACATTTTAGATCAAGAACACACAGCTGACTGGCATCAGATTTTGGAGAGCAGGGTGTTCCTTGAGGAGTGTCTGCAGTATTCATCACAGAGTCCTTGAGACACTCCTCCAAGTATTTTGTTACAATACTTTGCCTTGAACAGCTTATCTATTCTTTTTTTGGTGATGCCTCTTCCACATTGAATTCTTTTTTCTCTGGAAGCAATTTATAACATTCTGTCAATTTACTGTCAGACATGATGAAAATGTATTTATTGAGTGTGAACCAAGCTCTACAGACACCACTCTTCAGCAGTCATGTTCATACTGCTCTGAGGTCTTTGACTGGAAAACAAATTGCAGCTATGAAATCCAAATAGATATATGTGAAAAAGCATAATACTGCAACACAGATATTTACATTAATTTTTGCAGCATTTTAAAAATAAAAATCAGTTTGCTGATACAATATTGAGTAAAGATTTTTTAAACTTCAAGTTAATGGAGAATTATAAATAAAGAGGTGCTTATATTTTAATTTGAGATGAGGCAAAATTTAAAATTACATTATCATATTTCTGATATGCATGCAAAATTAATATCGGGTAATTGAGTGGAGAAGTAAACAGATTTAGAATAAAACTGTGATGAGTTTTAGAGGTTGTTGTATTGTCTTAATTACCAGAGAATTTTTTTCAGATTCAAGAACAATAAATCACAATCCATATATTAAAACAAACAAAGAAACAAGAAGACCAACAATCCAGTCGAAAAGGTGACAATTCCTTGATTCCTTTATACAGGATGCATAAAAATGAATGAAGCTACATTCTGTGACTTCAGGCATCTTATTTCTTTTGACATTCTTCAGTTTATCTGTAGCCCAGTGTGACAAGACTACAGTGGAAAAAAAGATGCTTTATCCCCATTAACATTCATGGATATAGAAAACGAAAATGTGTGAATGGTAATTATTATGTTAAATATGAAATATGAAAGAGCTACACTAAAACATCACTGTATTGATGTATATAATGCTTATATAAGCATTAAGGACTATTTATTCAAACTAATGGCAGATAAGCTTCATGTCATTAAGGACATAAAGGAATTTTTAGCCATTGCAAAATTAAAAAGACCAAGTATGGAAATATTTTCATGAGAGTTTCGGGAATCCAGTGTAAGAATTTCCAAATAATGATTTTTATATTAATAAGAAAATTAATAGTGAGTATTGAGAGAAACTTTGTCCTTTCATTGGAGCAGTTAATTAGGCAATTAGAGCTGTTAAAAAATTACATTAGATTAACCTCAGAGGAACAGCATCCCAAATCTCAGATAGAAAGAATGGAAAACATAAGGTATTCTTAAGAACAATTTTTAGTTACCTCTTTGAATATCAGATTAGGTCTTCTGTTACTCTAGTTCCTGCATTAGCTGCTACTTAGTGAGCACATCAATAATTGAACAAACATCAGTTTAAAATTCTGAAATACCACATATATGTTGTCAATATGCTTTCATAATATATATATTTTCTGGAGAAATACTTCGTTTGCTTATCTTATATTTCCAAAACACCATGGATACATGGATTTTCTCTTGGTTTCTTTTTCATTTTGTTGATTTCTTTTTTGTACTGCAGAGAAATTTTTCTTTACTAGAACTAAATGTCTTTATAATCTCTGAAACAGAGATTACAGACAAGAATGATGGACTACGTAGTATGTCTCAGTACATTTGCACAATTTTTGGGTCTGAGACTGGGACTACTGGCCCTGATGTTTAGGGTGGCATTTAGCACCTTGTCTGGAACTGAATATTGCTGGGTTTTTTTTTAAATCCAGACCAGTAAAACATCTATTTACCCCATTTCAACCCACATAGCCTTTTTGTATTGGGACATTTCATTTTCTGGCCAAATAAACACTCTGGTTTTGTTTTTTTTTAGTGAAATCTTGGTTAAATGCATCATGTCAGGAAGCAGTGGAGGTTGGCTGCCCCACCTGACAAGGGGAGATGGGTGCCAGGCAAGACATCAAGGAGCAGCCTCAGAGACTCCAGGTACCCCCATGAGGTGAGAGAGCACGTTCAAGCTCATGCAAGTTTGAGTCAGAACTTTCAGGCAACTCCAGAATGATGACACCAGGCCAAGGACCGTCTGAGAAGCCAGCCTGTGGTCTGGGTCACATCACACTGTGTTTCAGGAACTGTATTTCCAGCTCTGTGTGAGCCATCACAGTTTTTGATTTTCATTTTGGAAGAGTTCTGCAGAGGGTGTTTACCAGGCAAACCTGAAGGAAAATGTTTACTTAGCAATGAGTTGTGGAAAGAGGATAGATACACGCAAAAAATAAATATTTTCTGTAAAAACAGACACTATGTTGAATCCATGTTTAATTTCTACTCTTCCTTTCATTATTAGAAAAAAAAATTATTTGTTTTCAGGACTTTTCCATCCCATTCCAATTATTTTAGAAACTCTAAATGCGAGACTGATGACTTCCTTCTCCCTGTGGGTGAAGAGGATGCTCTCAATGAGGATATTTCCAATGATTGTTGTTCCTACTAGTTTTTAAAGAATTGTATCCCATATTCTGATGACTCTGACTTGTCAAGAATTCTCAAAGCAGCTGAATAAATGTGATTAACTGCCTTTGTTATTATTTTAAAATCAAGTTCATATTTGTGCTAACACCCCAAAGCACCCAATCAAATGTGACATTCATAAGATATCATTTATAGAGCTACCTCTTATATATTCTTATCTATTTTAAGACAGATCCACTTTAAAGTAAGCACCAAGTACTCACCTAACACCCACTTAGCAGAAGTGGGTTCTTGCAGTGAACACACTGTGTACTGTACAAATTTTGGTGTAAAAAGTCCTAATTTGTGTTGTTGTTGTAGAAATTCAGTAATTTTCTCTGTGTGAGCATAGTAGATATGTAATGTATGTATCAGCTGTAAAATGCTAACAAATGAAGCTAATAATCACTCTGGCTAGTACTTAAAACTGAATAGAACACTTATTATGTACATTTATTTTTCCTCCTAAATGTAATCTATTACTGTAAACAGTAATGACCATCTTTTAAGCATTCTGTTATCAATGTAAGCTACTTCATAAGTGCAGATCTACTAATCATGATACATTAAATGGAGCCTGTGACTCCACAGCTTCTAAGAATACACAAATAGTTGCACTGAAAATCAAGATATACACCTGATTTTTAAACTCCTGAAAATTTGAGGTTTTTATAAAATTCCCAGTAAGGACAGCACACAAAAGGCAGAGAAAAGTATTGTACAGGTGCCACTAAACATCCAGGGCTGCTACACAACCTGATTGAAGAACAAAAGTTTACAACCAGAAGTTTAAACAAGGTCTAGTCTGCATACATTTGGGAAGTTGCACCCAGATGCTGCTTGGAGTACAGAACACTCTATTAACAGAATGTGCTCCAGCTACAGAACTTAGAAGCATGCTTATCAGTTTGAAACAGACACTCTTGTAGAAAAGGGAATGCACAAATGTTTCTGGTACCTAGCTTATTAGAATTATAATAAAATTAGTCTGTCAGTATTTAATAAGAAAGGGTTTATTTAAAATTTCTATCTTCAAATGCTACAAGTACAAACCAGTGAATCTTTTTGAATCTTATGATACAGCTAGTTAAGCATGACTACTATCTTTTATGCCTCAAGTAATGTTGCTGATGAAATTCAGTGGCTTGACATGGGCCACCCCAAAAGAATCAGTATTGGAGCTGATGAGATTAAAAATGGTCCCTTGGCTTTGTTCATACTTCAGAACAATTTTGTGCTTCCCTTGTCATTGTTTTTAAACATTTTTTTACCCATGTCTAGCTGAAAGCATGATTTTCTGTATAGCTGCTGCTTGACTTGCAGGGTTCTATATCCAAATACAATCCTGGGAGAAGAGAGAATGGCAAGATCTTTGCATGGGAGCATTGTCACAGAAACATTATATTTTCCTTCAGTTGTGGTCTAGGACTAAGTTCTATAAACATGGCTTTTCTCTCTGTCATGAGAAACTATAAGTCTCTGAAAGATTTTTTTTCTTTAGTGGCTGAGAGGTGTTGCATGTATCATGGCCAAAGGGAAAGAACTTGCACAATCCTTTATTAAACTGGGAATGCCAAATTTTCAAAAGTACACAAAAGCAAAATATAGTTTTCTTGGGTAAATATTTATTTGGTTTGGAAGAGATATCTTTCAGCATTCAGTAAAAAAGCATGTTCTGAAAAATACAATCCTTTCCTTGTATTGATTTATTTCATGAAGTCTGAGAACTGACTTAAAAATGACTTGATGCTGTTGACTGAAATAAGTAAGTTGCACCTGGTACTACAAATACTGGTGGAACTCAGAAAAATGAAATAACACTGAGGAATCATAAATATGTCATTCAGCCAAGGATGGATATTTCTGGAATTGCATTGAGTGGGGATTGCTTCATCATAAAGCAAAATGGTTCCTTTTGGAACGCTGCCCAGACTTACCTAACTCTATTAACTCCAAGCAGATATTGCTGCATAAATGTCAAGGCAAAATGAGCAATGGTAGACTAGACAGGCTTCTGAGACAACTGTTTTAAATAAGAAGTGTTTCCACACCACCACCAAATCTGACTTAGGAGAAAAAATTAGATGCTAGGATATCACAAGAAAAAATTTTCATAAATAAAAGTTTGATCAGGAGCATTATCTTGTGTGATTTATAAAAAGGAGCAAGACTGTTCTTCCAAAAATGGACATTTCCTGCAAATCCAATTTAAAATATTAGAAATGTTTTGGAATTTGAATGTCTTCTTTTAAAGTAACTTATGATATATCTTTGAAAGAAAGCAAAAACAAAGTACAGAAACTATGGTTTTCATTTGGAATAATTTTGTGTTAAATCTGATGGAAAGTATCATTCAATTGCATTGTAACTAAGGATAGACCTTACTGCAAAAATCATTTTTCTAATACATACCTTCTAATAGTGGAAATCTTTCACACCAATTCCTTCCACAGGGTTTTCCTCTGGTGATATTTAATGTAGTTTTAATTATCATAAGAAAAGCAGTGTTCTATCTGGACTTCATTTCTGTTCCACTCCATATTCAGGACTGATACAAATATACAAGGTAAGTTACTTGTGCTTCAGATACTTCCATTGATGCAAAACTGCACTTTTTGATTCAGGCACAGGAATACAAATCTATGCTTTTCAACATATTTTGGTTTAGTAAGGATTTTAATGTAATTTCTCCTATTTCGAGTTTGTTGTCAGGGTTTAACCCCATCCAGCCACAAAATACCATGCAGCCACTTGTACACTCCCCCACCAGCAGGATCAATAACTGAAAGAATAAAAGCTGGAAAAAATGTGTGTTGAGATAAAGACAGCTCAGTAGGAAAAGAAATAGCTACACACACAAGCAAAGCAAAACAAGAAATTCACCCACTGCTTCCCACAGGCAGGCAGGTGTTCAGCCATCTCCAGGAAAACCAGGATCCAACTGTGTAACAGTGACTAGGAAAGACAAAACGCCACCCACTCCAAAAGTTCACCCCTTTCCTTCTTCTTTCTCCCACTTTATATGCTGAGCATGATGGTCTGGAATATCCCTTTGGTCATTGGGGGCCATCTGCCTTGGCTGTGTCTCGTCCCAATTTCCCACCAGTGTGGCGGTACAAAGAGCAGGAAAGGCCTTGGCTCGGTGCAAGTTCTGCTCATCAGCAGCAAAACCATCTTGAATTATCAACCCTGCATATCCTGTGTATTAGCACAAATCCAAAACACGCCCCCATGCAAGACACTGGGAAGAAAATTAACTCTCCCCCAGCCAAAACCAGCACCCTTGCCATATAGAAAAAGCAGTTCCATAAAAAGACTGAATATTAAAAGTAAACAAACAAAAATTTTGTTCAATTAATCTTAGCTATGTTTTGTTTTCCCTTTTTTTCCCAATTTCAAATGAAGGTTGGAATACACACAGAAAAAATCCCAAAACCAAATCTTTCTATTTCTGTGTGCATGTATACCTAGTTTTTATCTTTTGTCGGTGTGATACATACTCTATTACCATGAAAGACAGAAACCTCCTTCAACATTTATAAACTTATGTAAAGTAGCAGATCTATATTTTTGTATCTCACTCCACACCTATTGCAAATACTGGAAAATTAACCACTTAAATTGATTTATTGAATATAATGTTCTGAAGTTTAGAAACTACTGAGATGGCTATTTTTAGGATTGATTTTTTAAACATGTCATACATTTCCATGATACATAGACTGAATCTTTAGCACCTTAATCTAAAATACAAAGGACACATCAAAAGGAGAAACATACTGTATAACTATTCATGCCTGTGAAGAAAAATTATTTGTGAAAGTATTTCTTCATGAGACAGGAGACTGTTCTAAGAATAGAAGCAAAAGGTTTATTAGAGCAGAAGCAAGATCTGAATGTGAAAGTTGAAAACTACCATAAAACTTCTGAGAATTAGAAAAAGTAAAAGATGTGGCAAAACATTGAATGCAGGGAAAATAAATGCAAAAAGAATGGAGGGACAGTTGGATTTATGTCCCTGATCATCAAAAACCTTGCAAGACAGGAAACTAATTCAATGAATGATGTGGGACAGACAACAAGCAAATTCACATATAACAGTAACTAATGATGAAACCCTTCTGAAAGAGGAAACGTTGGTATTCAAGTGGAAACTGAAGGCAATGTTGTTTTCTTTTCAATTGAATCTTAAACTGAAAACACTCTCCAGCAGCAATCCCTAACTTATGCTTCAGCTTAGCTATAAACTACAGCATTTCTGGCCAATTTTTTTGGTAATCAATATATACAAACCACAAATAAGTAAATCCACTGAACAGTCAGACATTGTCAGTACTAACCACTACTTGCACACTGTGTTTTGCCAAATACCCACAGGTCATTGACTCAAATATGAGCTTTCATCAAAACTTGGACATTCCGGTCATATTGAAGAATTTCCAAGTGTTTTACCATTGCTGAAAAATTTCTCAAAACCCCAATTTAAATAGTCTTGTCTAAAACTACTTATAACTCATTCTCCAAGACACAGAAAGGAGTTTTGTTGATCTCTGGGAATAGAACTCTTCTACAAGCATAGGAAACAAGGCTTTTTTTCCTGACTAGTAGCTCTGTCTGGTTTCACCAAGAGCTTTACATGACTAATGATCTCATCACCAGTCACACCAGTAGCCAAGAGCACAAACCAATGAAAGGAACTCCGTCATATTCTTTTCTCTGTCAAACAGTGCATGCCAGGGTACAATAATAAAATACAGTGAGAAGTTACACGACTCAGATGACAATTAAATCATATCTCTGCAACTTAGGAAAAAAATAAATAACAAAAGTAAGTAGGTTGTAACTACAGAATAGGTCTACTGACCTCAAAACTGAGGAGGAGCCAGATGTGGATTCCAGTGAGACATCTGGATCTAGTGACCCTCACCCATGGTATTTCATCAGCAGTAAAAGGTGACAGATCATAGCAGGTGACTCCCTGCTGCAAGGCACAGAAGAACCTGTCTGCCAGCCTGACCTGCTGTCTAAAGAAGTTTCCTCCTTCTGGGTGCCTGGATCCAAGATGTTGCAGAGGGACTGCTGAAGTGTGTCCATCCCTCTGAATATTATCCCCAGAAGTTTTCTCTTGTGGGCAACAATGGAAAAATCTGGAGAGCATCCATAGTGACTGCAGAGCTCTAGGGGCCTAGGTGGTGTTCTCAATCCGAGGCTAAAGGGACAAAGCTGATGCTGTATGCCAACAACTGTTTGCAAGCTGATGCCAGAAGAAGGGTTTAGTTTTTATGACTCCAGAAATTATTTAAGAATGACCATCTGCTCAGGATAAAAGTAATTTTGTGGCACATGAAGCACAAGAATGTCATCAGGAGTAGTCATCTTAGCATCATTGGGGGAAGTCAAGACTGACCTACCTGAGAAACTTCAACAATGAAATGCCTTGGTGGATATCAGGAGAGCAGTGGATTTGTTTATCTTGTTTTCAGTAAGAAATTTGGCACTATCTCCAAGAAGATCCTCATAGACAGCCTGCTGATATATGGACTGGCCAAAAAGACAGTGAGGTTGATTGGAAATTAATGGTAGCGCCTAGAGGATGATGTTCAGTAGCCCTAAGTTCAGTTGGAGGCCAGAAATGAGCAATATAGACCATAGTTCAACCTGGTTCAATGTCTTCCTAAATGATCTTGGTGAGGGCCAGAGTGGACCTGCAGTATATTTGCTGCAGACACTAAACTGGGAGGAGTAGCTGATATGTCAGAGGGCTGTGCTTCCATCCACAAGGACCTTGACAGACTGGAGAAATGAGCTGGGCTGTTGGGAACCTCATGCCATTCAACATGGGGAAGAGCAGAGTCCCAAATGTGGGAAGAAGAGAACCCTTACACCAGTACATGCTGGAGGCCCACCAGCTGGAAAGCAATTGTGCACTCTTTTTAACTCTCCTGACTGTTAGTTTTTGTATAGCAGAAAAAGAGTACCTAGTAAATTTTAGATGCACCAAGTCTGATACACATATTGAGTTCCAGATATCATGTGTGTGGGTCTCTCAATGGCAGTTATAGTGTCACAGTAGATCTGTGATTATTTGTAATGCAAAATATTTTTGTTGTTCAGTATTTGAGACACAAGCTTGTAGGCTTGAGAAGTGACTTGCAGAATTTCTACAGAACTATACACGCTACTGTCTTCTATCTTTGCCCTGTCAGCACTCAGTTGTCATGCTTGGATAACCCAAATCTAAATGAGAAGGTCATTCAGTGATCTTGAAAGTGTGTCCTGCCAGGCTCTCTTCTGCCTGTTCTATCTCTGTTAGTAACATATGAGCATGAAGACAGTACACAGACAGGAAACATTACTGTATCTCTGTCTGTTTGACCTAAGAAAGAGATCTGATGCCCTTTGGACCTTGTTCCTATGTCTGAGTAAGTAAATCTTTATCACTGTGGGCTGTGTCCTCAGCACAGCACTTGCACATGTAGTAACTGATTGCTGAATATCTCTGAAGAAATCTCATTCAGATCCTTCCTTATGATTCATTTCTGCATACTCTCAGTTATAGAATTGCTGTAATTATTCAGGGTGGGCTCTGGGATTTCTGGGGACAGGTGTCACTGTTCAACTACCCTGATCCACTCTGGTGGTTACATTGTGAAGAACCGTGGGAAAATGTGCCAGTTATTGCAGAGCTCCCACAGACCCACAGACAAATCTGGACTGAGATGCTCTCACTGCCTCTGTGGGCAACCTCCCCCAAGTTCCCACTTATCAAAAGCCGAGTTTTTGGTAACTGCTACTTCCAAGAAATTTTATCACAATCTTCCTCTTCAGTTAAGCTTTGCACTTAACAACTTTCATGTAACCACAATCTGAAAATTGTAACACATCTACTCTAATTCAGTTTATGAATATGTTTTCCAATGCATGGCATAATTTATGTCTTCCTAGAGGCAGCAACCCTCTTTTTTATTTTTCTTTTTTTTTTAAATCTAAACTAGATTTTTTTTCCCTAGAACTAAGACATTTTACTGTAAAAGAGAAAAAGCACTGTCTTTTTTTCCCCTTTCCCCTCAGTCTAGCTATGGTGTCACTTGTGTCTGCCTAGAGGACAACAAATTTACTTCATCACACAGCAAGGGTAGCTGCCTTTCTCTATGTTGTGCTATCTGTTTCTGTTAGAGACATGGAATTAGATTCAGTTTCCTAACAAAAAACATCAGGTCCCATTTTAGGTGTCCTATGACCTTCATTTACTGATCTTAGAAAATAGTACTTTGTGGGCGCTCTGTGTCACAAACAGCAGCTACATGCACATGTCCCAGGCATTTTGTAGCTTTCAAAATATCAATTGATATTTAGGGAACAAGATACTGCCCAATGAGTCATACTCCTGATATGGCAGGGGATCTCACTCATGGAATTTGCCTTTATGGCACCCCTTGAAATTTCCTATTTCTTTTCAGGTGTGGTTACATACCACTTCATCTTCAGTTAGACAAAATTGAAAATTACTAGCCTTGCTTTGCTGGTATTAGTGTGTAATTCTAAGAAATATATACCTAACTCTACAGAGTTTTAATTTTTTTTAAAATATTTTTCATACTCTTTCCTCCCAACTCATTGAATTGAATATGACAGTGAAAAATTGGTACATGTCTTAATCTGTACTTGTTTGCAAAATGCTTGGTACTAAAATTCTAAACTTTTCTGCTCTTTTCAGATATTATTTGCTTCAGTATAGCACTTCTAGGAAAAAAACCCATCCACAAACAAGCAATATTAGAAAACCCCAAATAAACACACAATCTCCCTTATTTTGTATGTACAGTATTATGTTTAGTTCTAGTATCCTTCAGTAAAGATCTTTTTCGAAGGTGAAAATTAAATTGGGAAGTAGGCATGTTGCAGTTAACAAAAACAAAGCCACCCTATTCTACTACAGGCTGATATTTTTGACTTGTTGCTCATTAATTGCATGTATACAATCTCATTTCAGTACCACTCAAAATATCTCTACCGTTCACTTGATCTTTTAAATTGCTAAAATGAACTTAATTTTGCTGGTTTTATGTACATTATGCACTTCAGCTGGTCTCCTCATTTGAGCTGGTTTTGAGGGTAGCTAAGTAGGGATTTCTCACGCATCTGGCACCCTCAATACTTAAGCAGGAGAAGTTTATTCTTGAAATAATATAAATATACATAATTTTTAGAAGATTTTTCTTCACTGCATATTTTTTCACTGTTGTGTGACGCTGTTCAAAGTGACTCTGGCTCCCCTAAATTTTTATGACATTTGTCATATGAAACAAATTTCTTGATATTCAGTAGATTAATGAAATCTAGTTTTCATTAACTTTACTTTGATTCTCTGCCTGTTCTCTTCCTATGCACAGCCACCACACAGCACAAGCCAGCATGAGCCAATCCAGGCTGCAAGTCTGTGACTGACAAACATTGAAAATGAACTGATCTTCCACCTTTGGTTGTCATTTTGTTTCATGGCTGAAGAGTTTTGCACTAATTCTTACTCACAGATGCCTGTCAGTCCAACATATATATTAGCATATTTTTAATTAGTTTAACAGAAATTCTAGACTGAGAAAGACCCTTATTAGTCATGTCTTCTACTTTCAGATCTTCCTTTGAGGGCTAAGAAATACCAATAATGTCAGCTTTCTCTAAACACCAGCAGATATGATGCAAAAGCATTCACAGTGTTTCTAAACCACCTCCTCCAGGTTCATGTCATCTAAATATTGCAAGGTTCTTTTGTGGCATAGGTGGTGAAAAAAGTCAATTCCCTTATTTCCATTATAAATCACAGTCATTTAAGCAACAATTACATCTAGCTTTAAAGAATGCAAAAGTTAGCTTTTGGCATTTTTAAACAAGAACTGGCTTAGGTGAGAACTCTTTAACGTAAAACAAATCCATAAATTATAATAACAAAAAAAGAAAGAAAGAATAATATTTTTATAAATAAGTCAGCTGTTTAAATCTTTCCTGGATATCAGTATTTTAGCCAGAACTATTCTTATCAGAGAAATCTGTCTATCTGCTATAAGTGTATAGTGCCATAAGAATGAAGCATCCATACTTCTTTTTTGATATGGGAGCTCTCCCACAGCTATCACCAGAGGGCAATACCCACCAAAGCTCTCACATATAGGCTGAATGAGGGACCTTCTGTATGTTCCTGTGATGTCTGAGTCCATCAGCATATATATATATATATATATATATATATATATGTATATATAAAAATATATATATCTGTTCTTCCTCCCCTGTATGGCTGGGGATGTTGACGCCCCACTGTGTCCTGTTAACTTACAGGAGGCAATTTCCAGACAGTCTCAGTAGGAGTTTGGTCAAGAGCTGGAAGTTCTGACTGAAAGGGATGACATACAGTGTCTGAAAACCTTTATATTTGAATTGAATAAATGCAAATAGCAGTGGATCAGAAAAGAGCACTCCCTGGTTTTGGAACTCCATAGGACACCTAAGGGCAATGTGTGTGGGGTTTTTTATCCCCCCACTGCAGAATTACCTTATATATTTTCTATGCTCACTCATGGAGGATGACAATGATAAAATCATACCACTGAGATGCTGGCCTGGAGCCAGTGAGACTTATAACTAAAATCCAGAAAATAATAGGAGTAGGAAGAACCAAGGGGAAATCATTTGTAGAATATAAGAACCAGATAATAATTTTATTCTCAGTTGAGCACTAGGCTAGACTCTCCCAGTTCTTACCTAGGCCAAACACTGAACCAGCAGTATGTGGAATAGGCACTTTGTTTGAGTGTAAAGATGATTGGAGAAATTTGAAGATCATTTTCTATAAAGATTTCTGTAAAGAACTCTACCCAAGATACAAGGAAACTTTTATCAGAACTGAATGTCCCAGACACTATGGTGGGGAGGTTTTCATCAATATGATGGAGAGAAACCCCTCTATCTGCAAGAAGGCAGTGAGAGATGAAGAAATGTGTTTTGAAGGGGAAAGAGGCCTTGTGGGCAAAGATTCATGGAGAGCTGTGCTGTGGAATGAAATGAAGACAAAAGTGTGAAAAAAACCAAGTGGGATGGACTTTGCAGGGTGTATGTAGATGGTGTCAGATAGAGCTGTTACTTCATAGAAGTCACAGTAACACTCCCAGCAACTTTACTTTGGCAGTGTTCAGGGGTCCTTTCTTGCACAGCTTCATGCAGTGATTCTGCTCATTATGTACATTTATGTTGATAAGAAAACTGGTACCTAGGTGTTAGGTTATGTGATAAAAGTCTGATCTCTGTACACACCAGGACATATAGGGTACCTCCAGTGTGGGATTATGGATCCTCAGCAACCTCACCTCAGCTAGGCTACCAGATCTGGCAGTTCCTTACCCTGAGAATCTGCAGCTGACTCTTATATTTCCAATTATTAATTTAATTTCAGCAGCTGCTGATGCATGAGATCTACTTTTGGGAATAGCAAGGAAGATAGGATAAAGCATTATCACCAACACTGCAAGTAATTAGACACCTCTTAATCCCAGATTTTGATAAAATTTTGTAGAATATTGACCTCAAACAACGCTTTATCTTTGAAACCACTGTCAATCCAGAAGGCATTTTAGCCAGCACTGGAAAGAACAAATGGACACTACTGACTGACAAAATACTGAAACCTAGTAGAGGGCAGCCTATAAAGCCACTTAAAAAAATTGCTGGCCTGTTCCTGTATATAATGTATTGATGGTTTTAAAGGGGATTTACTGAGGCTAAACCATTGTCTCACAAACCTGTAAATGTCCAATGAATCTGGCTTTCAGAAGGAACTGATTGCTCTTTCCAAGGCTACAATAAGGTAACAAAAAGAAGCGTACTGCCCTGCTTGAGCCAGTTCTACCTCTGACACCTCACTTCATCTGTCCTACATCCTGAAATTAGTTGTAGGCTGTTGTTCATCTCACCTTGGTCAAAACCCAGTAGAAGCTGTGATGCATGACTTGAAATGTGAAGGCATGTCAGTCTAAACTGAGTGTCAGCAGCATCCTGCAACTTGGCAAAGAACCTACTGGAACACTGAAGAATAAAGAAGTGCTTCTTTTTATTATGGCAATACTGATTGCAATTGGTAGAAGTAGAGCATGATGAGCAGGGCAAAAAAATTAATTAGAAGGTGCTATTTGCCAGATTTACTTTCTTTTTCAGAGTTTCATTTCCCCATCTTCCTATTTTATCAGCCTTGTGAGGCTCTTCAAGGACAATGACATATGGGGCCCATTTTGAAGGACTGCATGTCAAAGCTAAAGGCATAAATGAAGTAAGAATTCTGCCAAGTAAATCTTCCAGCTCAGCTGAGGCAGTGGGAAAGCCTCTTGTGGACATTTCTGAGTGCTCCAGCATGAGGAAGCAGTTTTGTGGAGCACACAGATAAGATCATGAGATTTCTAAAACTATAGTCTGTGATATTAGGCAATTAAATTTGCTAAAAGCTGACAGTTTCACAAGCTATGAATAAGAAATTCCACTTGCCCACACTGCCATAATATCTGAACAGCCTGTTCTATATATTTCTTGAGTCCTTTGTACTACCAGATGCCATACATATATTATTTTTGAAAAAAATGCATTCTTTTTATAGAGGTGTTTCCCATATTCTGAGTTAATTGCAACACAGCATTATTTATTTAGAACTTGGTTTAATGTGTTTCCATGCTTTTTATGTATATTGGTTGCTGATTTTTTTAAGGTGTGATAAAGTCTGGGAATATTTTCTTTCTCCATCATGTTAGTTTTAGTACTTTTATTTCTGTATGTATGCAATTAACATGAGATTTAACATATTTTCTTATGCCATGGTTATAACAGACAATGCATATATCAACAGAACTAAAATAAGTTTCTGTGAAAAGATCTCATAAAATAATAGCATGATATGGTAAAAATATTCAAAGGGATTGGAAATAAGATGTGCTTACCAACCTTTTATTTAAATGCTCCATAAAGGAGGATCCTGTAGCATAAGAGATGATGTATTTTTTAATATCTTCACTTGACTCATATAACCAGATTTTTTGCTCTTATAAAAAGGTTTAATTTTACTCTTCCTGTGTTGATGTAGATATACATTTTCCACCATGCTGCCTAAATTGAGTCAATAGAAATTTTATTAATCTGTTTTAAGCATACACTTTTGCCTTTCAGCACCTTTTCCTACAAAAAAGTATTTATTTTCCCATATAGCACAATTTCATAATTTGATATATGTTAATTGTAGCTTCTCCAATTAATTTCTTGGCAGGAATGTTATTTAAGCTAGCAGCATCCATTTTCACTTTACATCTGTCCCTTTATATCATTAGTATAGAATTAACTCAAGAAAAAGCTGTAGACAATGCACAAGTATTTGTATAAAAACAGTTAGAACTTTCTAACATTCACACTCATAGACCTATTTCAATATAATTTTCCTAGAATACTCAAAACAGTATTAATAAATTAAATAGCATCATAAATTTCAGTTTTATAAGGGCTGAAGTTAATATAAAATATTAGTATACTATTTAGCATACTATTCATTCATTTGCAGTTAATGATTTGATAAAACGTGGAAAAGGAGACTTTTTTTCTTTTTTATGTGATTATATATTTTTACATTTAAGAAATTAAATGATAGCATTTACATAATGCTGTAACTTATTTTTACAGTTAAGGCCTTGAAAGCTTTTAATTTGACTCTGTTTAATGTCTTTTGCTTATTTTTTCCCATGACTTTGAAATACAGTCTGAATTCCTAATAAGGCAATATTATCCAACCAGTAAAACAGAAATACTAAATACAAATATTACTGAGATCTGGTGACCGAACCAACCACTATTTTTGGAGAATGGAGTCAGGTTAAGTTGCCTGGCGACAGAATGAGAGAAAATAGGCTGAAACTAAAATAAATAAACTGAATATAAGTAAAATAAATAAACTGAAATAAACTGAAACACAGGAGGCTCCACTTGAACCTCTTTTTTACTGTGAGGGTGATTGCCCAAGAAGGCTGTGAAAGTTGTACATACCCAAAGATTTTGGGGTATCCAAAGGCATCTGGACATGGCTGTGACCTGCTGTTAGGAGCCTTGCTTGGGCTGGGTGGTTGCACAACACGACCTCCAGGGATGCCTTTCAAACTCAGCTGCTCTGTGAATCTGTGAGTATGTTCCAAGGACATTTTCTTCAAGTGAGATGCAGCATTATCCTGAATTTGGAGATCAGTGCCCTCAGACCCTACTTTTCTTTCTCTAAAACTGCCTCAAATGCTTTTCTAAAGAAGACAAACTGAATAGAAATAATTTGCAATGGACAAGTCTAATTTAAGAAGTCATTGTGTCTGTCATCAGTTTTGAGGACAGAACAGGGTAGTGTAAAAGCCAGGTGGCTTCTTCTACCTGCAGAGTGCTACATCTCTGTTTAACCTGCATTTCAAAAAGACTAAATTACTACTGACAAAAAAACCACTTAATACCAATATTAAGGTCAAAATTTTTGAGTGTCTAGCTTTACTGTCTTTTTTGTCCCTTTTTTTTTCTCCTATGGCAAAGCTCAAGGTTTCAATATTTTGTTACATAGCCAAGGCAATTGAAGGTTTTTTAAAGGTACAGGATGTGTCATAAATTCCTAGCCTAAAAATCTGTTCCATATTTCTGTGAGCAGCTCAGTAAGTAGGGGGCTAGGATGAGTTAGTCACAGCCACTTAGGTGACTTTCTGTCCTTCAGCACTTTGCAAACTGAGGTAGGTCTTAAAACCATCCATCAGCTGACATATCCCAAATGTCTCAGTGCTTCAGGTACTTATCCACTTGCCTTTGCTTTATTATTCATCATCCTAGCTTTGCTGCTTCCTTTTGCTCTCTTTCCTCATCAGAAATTTCCTGCTAACAATACAAACATATTGCTGTAGTATCTTGCCTTTCTCCAAAACATTTAATGGTTATTTCTATATTTGAAAGTTTTAAAGAATCATTTCTAAAACATGTTTAGCTGAGATCAATTTAATTTGATCTATTTTGTTTATGTCAAGCTCACAGCATTTACATTTTCCATGCAAAAATCATACTTTGGCTTTTATTCTTTTTTACATATCCAAAAACCTTCAAAAGGAATGAAGTTTTCCTCAATCAAAAGTTTTCAAAGAAAAAGAGCATGATGTAGGGTCCACCATGCTTGCCAGACAATGGAGTCAGTCTGTAGAGGTTCAATTCTACACATCTGTGCACATCTTTTATTCACTTTTTTGCTACACTAAGGACTGGGTGACACAGTAAGCTGTTAGGTTGGCCTTTCCATGCTCATACGAGATGTGAACAAAATCCTCTCTAAAGAACTGCAAGAAGAGTTGAGAAACTGAATAGAAGTTCCAGTGCCTGACAGAGGACAGCAACCTTTTTTGAAGAAATGGGGGGAGACAATGTTATTAACAGAATTTTGTTTAAATAACATTGATGAAGATTGAGTCTCCACCAGTGGGAACAGTGGGAAATCTCCACAAGAGGGTAAACTAATCAGAATTTCCTGCTAATCATAGACTCCATGAAAAAAAATGTAGCCCAGACAATTATTTCAGATTATGTGCTAATATGAAGTAATATTAAACCTATAGGTTTAAGGAAAAAAAGAGGCATTGAATTAGCGCATCGTGGTCCTCTAGAGCTGGGTAAAATGACAGTGAGTGAAACCATTGAATTCAGTTTTATTCAGCTTGAAACTTAGACTTAGACAACATTCATTTACTCCCTTGGAGCCTTTATACCTTGTAAGTCAGGCACATCATTTGACATAAGAGCCGTAGCAGTATTAGCTCCCTTTTCCCTGGTTATAATGACAAGAATATGTGTTAATTGGTGTTAGAGTTTTATTTAAGCTTCACACATTTTAAGATGTCAGTAGAGCCAGTAGTGTTCAAACAAACCCATTATTTTAGAATAATTACCTTCTGTGGTCTCCTATTTGAGATAAAACAAAAGAGAGCACAGCAGGTTATTTTGGGTTTGCAGTGCTTATGTTAAACAATTAGCTGTTATTGTTGATTGCCCCCTTAGAAATAGTCAGGTACTGTTATTTTATGACACATTTCCACAGTTGTTTTCATGTAGAATATACCCCCATGGCTTTACACCTTGGATAAAGAAAACCTGTTTTCTGCCTGCTCCAATAGCATTCCTATTTCAGACTGCAATGGAGTTGCAACGTGTGCCAGTATTGATGTTGTGATGAGCTCTGGAGCACAGTTTGTGCATGCCTTCAGGACCTGGAAGATGTAGACATGTAGAGTCAAGAGCCAAAAGTCTCTCCGTGGAAGCTCTTGTATGACTGAGGCTTCTGGTGCCATAAGGTACCATGTATATGAAATTGTGGAAATGTTTTCCAAACCTCTCTTTTGTTACCACTGAAGAGCAGTAAATCTTCACTAAATCATCACAAAATCCTATGGGTCTGTCTAGAAGCTCTAAAATGGCAAAAAAAGGAAAAGCCATATATTTACTGAAATTGTGGTTACAAAATAACAGACTATATTGTCTCCATTATTTGTATGGAGACACTAATAGAGTTATAGTTACAGAATTACCAAATAATGAAATAGTGGACTTTTACCTTCATCAGTTCCTCTGACATGGTCACTGTTACTGTTTTTAAAATGCAGAAAACTTTATGCTCATTTATATAAATATATAAATATTTTATTTCTGTTTCATATCTCTACAGGAATCTCTGTGGCAGTAACTACCATAGTTCCTGAGTCTATCACATTTAATAAAAGATATATCAATTACTGCTTTCAATTAAAATCTTGAAAATCAAGAAAATTTCCCATTAAAAATTTTTAATTTTGTAAAATGTATTTTGAACAAAATAATTGTTTATTAAAAACAATTGGTAGCTATTTTTTCCTGAAAACAAATGCTGAAAAAGAAAACACTTTCAGACTTCAGATTCTTGACACATATCCCTCTATATATATATATATATATATAAATAAAATCAAAAAGGGTTAAATTTAATAAAAAAAAAAATCCACCTAGGTGTAGGCTGGTTCTCCTTTCATTTTTGCTCAGAGTCACAGAAGAAGTTCTGGTAATAGTTAAATTGATTTCCAGGTAAATCTGAATGGAGACTTTATTTTGCTACTGTTTTTAATTCTGAATGCTGACCTCAGTAAGAATAACAGTTACTCTTAGGAGCAGTTTCAAGTGGTACTTTCTAGAAGTAAAAAGTCTTACACTCTTAACCAGTGACATATGACACACCTTATTGAAAGACGTTTTTTTGTTTGTTTGCTCACTTTCAGCATTTTAATGCTCCACATCTCTGACACTTTATGCTTACTTTAGTCCTGCCATGTATTGTCAGAAGAACAAAAACTGTTAGAAGAGAGATTTCCTCCTCAAATAAGGAGAAAAAAGAGAAAGTAAGAGAAGAAAGATGAAATGTAGAATTTGCATTTGAATGTTTAATATTTGCCAAATTAAAATCACCTTTTTCTTGACTTCTGCCATTTCCCTTCAGATAAGGTTGAACGATTTCTTCTTATTCCCTGCCTCAGGTCACTTGTATACATTTTCTTTGAAATGATTGGTAGAATTATTTAATACTACTTAATTTATTTGCTTTGGAAAAAAGAAAAACAAAACCAAAAACCAAAAAGGAATATAACACATTGTTTTACTAAAAAAAAAAAAAAAAAGAAAAAGAATAGCCATTCCAATTTTATGCCAATTTATTATGCTTTATTACTTTCCCAGCATTTTAATCTCTGTTATGCTTTATGAAATCTAGCACAACTCTACATTTCCTTCTGAGTGATTGAGTCAATTACAATTTCTCTGCTGACCTCACTTGTGAAAGCTGTAACATTCTTTCCTAGTGATCACTCTTATGGGATAAAGAACTTCAATTAAAAATCAAGAGCAGAGGGACAAAATAGCAAACACATACTTTGATTACTAAAGAATTCAAGCTGAAAGGTTTAGAATTTCATGGTCATTTAGAACAATTTTGGTTCTGTCATAAAACAATTGCTCAGTGAATTTGAAACTATTTTTCTCTTAATATGGATCACATAATAGGTTAGTTGTGGTTTATTTCCTCTTTCTATTTCAAAATGACATTTTAAAAAACATTTGCATATTTTGAAAACAAATGTCATGCTCCCTCTCTGTCACTTTCTCTCTTTTTCTGTCACAATAAATATTTCATAATCACACAAGATATTATTGTATTTCCTGGTGTGTTACTGTCACTGCTGGAGTTATTCTCATTTGTCCTTATAAATCCTGCTTGCAAAGTCAAAACAACTGAGAAAAACTTTTATTAATACTGCATCATCTATACCAATTTTAGTATGAAACTAGTTTTAAAATTTGATTAAGAATCAATCTAATTACTCATGGTAGGATTGCTTACTTAAAGTGGTTATTTTTGAGCCAATGTGTGAAAGTTCCATTTTCTAGCCTAGGGCTACCATATATATCTGGCTGAAGCCAGAAAGCAGGACTCTTCCTTATACCTTTAATTATTTCAAGATTGATAATTCATCCACTTATGTAAAAAAAACTGGAAAGAAGAAAAGTCTCTTTTCCTTTTGGGTTGGTCCTACCAAGAAGTGACTTCTGAGAAATCAAAATGCCACCAAGTAATATAATGGTGTTACAGCTGACAGGTATGAATAATAGCATTTTTAAAATGCTATTTCCAGAAGGCTAATATTTCACTAGTAATTTCTGCAGGAGTTCATGCTGCCACATAGTGAACTCTAAAATCCATTCTACAAGTTGAAACACACCAGTGATTTCCAGGAGTGGTAGGTCAGCCACCACCCTTCATGATAATTCCTTGACCAAGTAAGGACTTGTGTACACATTCTTCTTGCACAGAAAAACTAACAGTTTAAATTTCTAAACAACATGACTTTTTTCTAGCTGTGTTCCATGTCTCCATGTCAGGAAAGTGTCTCCTTTGTTCCGTATTCAAATTTAATTTGGGATACTATGGACCATTAAAATCCTCTCTGTACTGCAAAAATGTTATCCTTTTTTCTTTTTAACAGACATAAAAAGAAAATAAAATGCTAGCATTATTGTTACTGTAGCCAACCTGCACATCATCCATTTCCCTAAAATTTCTCTAGTTTGTTGAGCACAAAAATTTAATTTATGCCTTGGAATGGCTACCTAGAACAGAGGCTAGAGAGAGAATAAAGTAGATATTTATTAAAGGCCTTCACCTTGAGCAGTGCAAAAGCTTCACAGAGACTACACCCAAGATGGAGATGGTCACGAGTTTTTTAGATACAAGTTTGGTTTTTTTGCATATCAGGGGTTAATTGTCTAACTACAGCTTCAAGTAATAAATTCATATTCCCCCAGTTTGCTCTTCCCCCCATTCACTTTTGTTTATACTGGCCTGAGGCTGAGGATGTCCTTGGTTCTCAGGCTTAGAAGGGATGTTTAGTCTGACCAAACTGTGAAGAGATCTTATTAACACTCTCTATGGAGTTCAGAGTTATACATTAATGCAGTATAGGATCTGAGAAATAAAAAGCTAAAAACTTCAGGCATCATTATCAAATTTTAGGTTTGTAGTAAAACATCATTATACCTGTATTCCATGTTTGTGATCTCTTGTCCCTCAAATCCTTTTAATACCAACCACAAGAAAATTATAAAAGAGCATGTATGTGTCTTTCCTGCATTTTAGCAAGCAGGTTACCACAAAACCACCACTAACAAGTACTTCTGTGATTATATTTATCTACATCAAGCTAATACAAATTAATAAAGCAATCAATTATATAGTCTTAATCAATATTATCCAGTAATGAAGAACAGCAAAACCAAGGAGGTGTGTACATTTCTACGACAGCAAAACCCAGAAGGTGTATCACAGGTTACTACAAATTTATAATTTTTGAATCCACTTTATCACCAATATAATAGCACATATCCTCCTGTGCGTGCAGCATGAGAAATTCCCAGAGACAGAGGCTCAACTTTGTATAAAAATTTAGTCCTTTTCAAATCATTGGTATACAACATGACGTAGGACAACACCCCTTGGAACAGTCAATATATGCTGTTAATTTTTATTTTACACCTGTCATGATGTTTTTTAGTCTTTCAGGCCCATTTTATATTTCCAGATTATTTCCACCTTTTCAGAAAAGAAGTTGCCATTACAATTCCTCAATTTTGCACTTTTGGTGGTATCTGAGGGCATCTCTGGTTTTTAGATTACACAGCTGTGTTTCAGAGGGCCAACTGTACTTTTCAAGTTTCAAACTCTCAGGCCTAGTCCTTGGCTCACAGCTTTCAGATTTGGAGACGACGTCTCTGTCACTGTTTTTCAGTTTACAGTTCCTTCTGTCCAGTTCATTTGTTATCCTAACAGGCCAGATGTAAGCCTGTTTACGTCCATCTTATTTTACATATTTAGTGACATCTTCGTATAAGTACATCATTGACCTTCAGTTCATTTTGATTAGCATTTTTCACTTCCATGACCTAACATGCAACCTTAGAATGTCTTGGCAAATAGTGCAAAAACCTATTATTTGAAAATGTAGACCCAAATTTAGTTTCTAAACAGTATAATTTATGGCTTTTTTTCCATACTGAAATCTGATTTTTAAAATAAAGCATTTCAAAGCATTTTCTAAGAGTTTTTAATACCTTGTTGTGCAAAGGAGTAATGTGATTCATTCAGTGTATTCCTTCCTGATATTTGAAGGGTAGGAGGTTGATTACTTGTTTAATGGATCTTCAATCATTCTGCATAGAAAACTTGAAGACATGTTCAGTTTGTTGCTATATTCATGTCTTTCAAATGCATCTACTGCTTGTTCTGCATACACCTCCTCCCCGTTCTTTTCAACAAAATTCTGGGTAAACAGGAATTGTTGAGTATATAAAGCCTGTAGCATATTAACAGTAAAATGTCTTGCACTGGATATGAGTGAAAAGGTTCCTCAGAATATCTGAATAATAAGTTTGCTATATTCTATATTCTCTTATACATGCATGACAGTTTATAACTTCAAATTTTGGCGGAACAATGACTCATACTATAGAACAATCATACTCCTGATTGTTCTATATTCCCCTCTAACATGTGTCAGTGATAATAAATGTGATAAATAACAACACAACATGCTACTCTTCTATTTCTAATTTGATGACAGAAAACTAGGTTGGGATTATAGCCACAGCCAGAAAAAATTTGCACTTGAAGCAGGGAGAAATATCTGGATTAGCAGTAGTGTTAGGATGAGGGAAAGCCTCTACTTTTGCATGTCTACACCTTTCAGCAGCTGAGGTTTTGTGAGGACTGTTTGTACCAGTAAGTGGCAGCTTGTCTCCAAACAGCATGAATGGTTGAAATGTTTTTGTTTTGAACAGAACTCAGAAAAGCAGGCTGCCAGAATATCCATGCTCAAGGGTTTTGAATTATCAAGTCAAGAAAGATGCTGGAATGCCTACTGATGTCTACTGATACACCTGCACCAGGTTCACCTCAAAGACCATGAAGCTGGGGCAATGTAAAGTCAGACAAGAACAGTAGGAAGAAGACCCCACAATTAGTGACAATTAATCAATCCTGTGAATTAGAAAGAACAAGAACTTGAATTTAGCTCTCATAAGGGAGTGATCTTACCATTTTAAGCTATTGCTCTCTGAAATTCCTGTCCAGGTTTGACCAGAAATCCTATTCCTTTAAAGAAAACTTATTAGGAGTGTCAAGCAGACATGCTTGTTGTTAGCAGCTTCTCTTTTGAAAAGACAACACAATCTTAAAAAGAGACATTTCTGTTTTCGAATATCAACAAACTCCCTGCAACTTTCCCCCAAACAAAAAGGAGCATCCAATATTACAGGGAATGAATGCTCAAGATGGCAGTGTGGTTTTCTTTTTGGAAGAATTTTTCCCCCAGTAGTCACAGAGAATGATGTGGAACATATTTCTCACAAGGTCTACCTGATAATTATACTGCATCCATAACAGTACACACAAATGGTATTGCATTATTCATGTGAAAAACACATTTCTTGTCTTGCAGAGTACTAGCATTTATTTAAAAATACTATTAGTTCAATTATTTATCTCCTGTTGTGATGCTTCATCCTTATTAGTCCACAGAAATAAATCCAAGGATTGTCAGTGACAGTAGCAACACAGCAGCTGAAAAACCAGGAGGTTCATTTTTGATTCAAAAGTATCATGTCAAACTACTGAATCAATGGGAAAAAAAGTCCATGTATTTATTAATGTTCCTGTTGAACAGAAGGTACCTTGGAACTGAAATTATCTGGCTAGAATTTGACATAAACCTGTGAGCAGACATTTCATTCAGGATTTAAGATCGCTAACTAATCTTTTTCCTGCTGAGCCTGGCCCTAATCTTGTATTCTAGGGATGATGAGGAAGACTGTTACTCTGCATGTCCTCTCTGGGCAAGTTTTCTTACACTCTGTAGTTGCCTACGAAGTTAATAGCATGTTGTGCTCTGTCCCAGAGCTGATGCAGAAATTTAACTCTTAGTCACTTGGATCAGAATCCTATCTGCAGTAATTCAGCACATTTCAATTTCACTCAAGCAACATTTTATGAGCTACTGATCCAGCATGGGATAGCTAGGTGTCAAGAAAGTGTTTACACAGAATTAGCCTCTTTATGCTAAACATTGGTGGTCTGAGCTAAACAGATTTATTTATTCTTCTTTTCTATAGTATATTTTGCTCTCTGACATTTTCACACATGGACTTTGCTCTGAGAAACTTCAGCTAGCCCATTGATGGGGAATTTTGCAAGCTTTGATTTCTGCCTGCTATGAAGTAAATAATACGGTCACAACCTGATTCTTATCAGTCTCTTTCTATTCTTAAAGGATAAAAACCCCAAACATTTCCTATCTCATTCATAAAAATATATATTGGAAATTCCCACAAATATTATCAAAAATATTATTGCATTTGCAGAAAGAGAAAGATAAAGAAAGCAAAACCTAGCAATGGGGGTAGCATGAAAGACCAATGAACACTTACTCTGATATTTCGTCCTTTAGAGCTACCTGAGTAAAAACTAAGCAAAACTTTGAAATTTTATTTCTGTAGTTGATCCTTGTTTAATTAGAGCATGAATTCCAAAATGGCTGAAGATGACAGTGAGACCATAAGATGTATTATTTAATTAGATAGTTAGGGATAATTACAAATTTTATTCCCTTAAAGTTGATTCTACCCTGGAAGAAGACTGAGAAGTTCATATTTGTTGCATCTGCCATGTAATTATGGCCACAAAAAATTGCTTGTTCTATGGGTGATGTTTTTAAAAGCTATTTCTAGCAATTTAGACAACATTTCTGAAAACTAGATGTTTTTAATAAGAGCTGGAAATGCTCTAAATGAGGAAGGTTCATCTATATTAGTATTTTGTCTTGTATCAAATGTACTATTAAAGCAAATAACTTGGATTTTACACTCATTTTATTTTAGTACACATCACAGAGTAGACTCAGAATCCACTATTTGGATTTCCTTGGGATGCAAATAAATTAGATGTTTTCCAACAGCTCACAGAAAGCAATTCCACTACTCCTATCTATCAAAAGAAGACTAGAAACAGCAGTAGTAAAACACTCTGTAATTCTGATAACATGAATGTCATGTCATTAGCACTAACATTTTGTTCTCCAGACAGTTTTATTGGTTGGCACTAATTTTCCTCATCAGATCAGAAGTAAAGCAGACATGAAATTTCTTAATGGACCAGTCTAACTTCAAGGGAAGAATAACTGGCTCTTTTATATGAATACACGTAAGTTTTAGCTATGACCATTTCCCAGTAACACAATGGGAAATGTAATACCTTTTCTTTTCTCTTTATCAGAAATTTGTATATTTGCATAATAGAGTACTTTGAAAAAACTCCCCAGATTCACTCTCATGGACTAACCCCCTTTTATATAATTTCCCATTATTTCCCAAAAAAGACCCCAAAACCAAAAACAAACCAATGAGAATAGTTGTGTTGCTATTGCTGAAAAAAATTATTCTTGCTTCTGTATTCATTATTCAAACATGTTTGTATACTGGCCAAATTCCTGAAATGTTCCATGCTGATTATAAGTTTTTGTTTTGTTTTTTTTTTTTCCCTGCATAAGAGAAAGGGTTGTGCTGGGTTTAGTTGGTCTGGGTTTTTTGTTTGCCTTTCTTTTTTTGGTAATTTTTATTTTCCTGATTTTTATTCTGTTTGCTCCATGAATATTCTTTTCTCTCTGTCGTTATGAAAGTATACCTGAAGTCACCAGTCACTGCTAAAACCTGGCAGGTCTTTATTTTTAAAAATACTATTGCTAAGTCCTTTATACTCCTGAGCACAAATGCATCCATCCTTTTGTGCAAACCTTTTATCACTCACAGTTTCATACAAAGCCTGGCTAATCCTATAATGTATCTTCTACTGCTAAACCTAACCTTCTCAAGTTGTAAAAATAACAGTGTTTACTTCTTTTGTAGAATGACACTTGAAACAGTTTGTTATCCTTAAGAAATTAGGTTTTCCAAAATACCTATTTTGTTATTACTTACAAGAACTAGAGGTCTATTTTTCAGTAATCAAATACTATTCCCACAGAACTGACTTTGGAGTGTTTGACAGAAAGATAATTGTAAGGGTTTGGCCCACTTGACACCTTGCAGTAATCTGGGCTCTTTTCTTTTCGAGGCTGTACTTAATCCAGTAAAAATCCTCTTTGTGTTTTTCAAAATCAAGAAAGAAACATGTAGAAGTCTTTCTCAGGTTTTTTTATCACTCAGAGAATGAGGTTTTCTTCTCAGTAGAAAAGCAATAGCAGATTACTAGAGCAAATGGAAGAATGCTTGAAGAAATGCCTTTTCATCAAAATATGCTGAGGATGAAATATTGAGCATCGAAAACATGATCCTCAACAAGGTTTAAGAGAGAAAGTGTCTGAGGCCGAAATCAAAATCCTTATGTCACTTCTCATGAAAGAACTGAGTGAAAACACTGGGTTTTGGTTGTTTTTATTAATCTGGAGGTGTACACATCAAATAAATTCCATTTTGCAATATAACAAAGTTAGTTTGTGTTGGTTTGGTTTATTCAGGGGGAGGGCAGGGATCAAAACAAAAGAAAATATAAAAAAGCTTCAAAACACAAAAGCTTCACACTTTCTTGAAATGGTGAAAGGAAACAGTTTTCATTTTCTTGCCAGTTCTAATATATGTAATTTATTTAGTGATGTTTTTGATCCACAAATGAGATTTCCATATAAGGATTAGACCATTGGATCAATATAGATTGCTATCATTTGTTATTCTGCTCCTTAAAATAAGCCATCCTTCACATAAAAAAAAAAAGTTCTAGGACAAAACCAGAGCCTACAGCTGTTCAAAAAAGTACAGCAGAGCAATGCTGAATAACAGACTCTAAACACAAAGGACGGTTAAATTTCCTCTTTCTTTCAGACCTTCAGAAATAAATAAGCATAGTACCAGAGACAATTGCACTGTGATGATTTCATCTGTGAAGCAGACATTTAAGGTTGATATTGCAGCAGTAACTCAAAAGATTTAACTCTAATATGATATTGCTGATATGTTATTGCTTTTTTTAAGAAAAGGAAAAATGGTATTGCTTGCAAATAAATATACTTAACAATCACCGCAATAGAAATGGTCAGAGCAAATAAAAATGTGATTATCTTTCAACAGATGTAACAACAGACAAACACATAAAACACAGTTCATTGGAGAAAATTACATTTTCTTCATTGCCAAATCACCTGCAAAACCACAACACATATTATAAAACAGTTTGTTGGGGTTTTTTTTCCTGGGAAAATTATGATAGCTACTTCTACAGCAGCTGTTTGATACCTTCCCTTCTTACAAATTGATTTAACTACTCATATGGCTAAAGCCTTCCCTTTCCCAAATTTACATATGTAAATGATGAACTTCCCACCCTCAAGTGGCATCTCTATTTACTTTTTTTTTTAATAGCATCCAGACACTGGCACAAAAGTGAAGACTCTTCTAGATTTGGTTTTGTAGCAGTAAAAAAAAATTTTTCTTCTTCAAAGGTCTCAGAAACACATGATGGAAGAACAGAAAGTAATAAAATAAGAACAACTATGAACAGGGAATTGCATTGGCTGTGTAATCATATACATTTTTTTGGATACTTAAACACATGTACATACATACATACATATATACTTATATATGTATACATATGTATGTATATACATATCTACATATATATAAATGTAGGTGTATATACATATTTCACTCTTTTTTTGCGGTAACTATAATTCCATATCATTCATAAGGGTCAAACATGAGCAGAATAATGAGTGGAGATCTCTCTGCAAACAGGGCTTCATGCTAAATTCACTTTGGACTGAGGAGGTAAGATTGAGTGATTCAGGCTGACAGCATTCACCAGACCATCAATTGTAATAGATATATTTAGTGGACCACATAAATTAGCATTAGAAAGAGAGTTGTGATAGATAATGCTCAACAACAAAATAATAGAAGCCAAGTTTGTGTAAACCTGTATCTAAAGTTAGCAGGAAAATGGAAGACATAAGATAAGATTACTGTGTCCAGTTCTGGACACCTCACTACAAGAAAGGCATGGAGGGGCTGGAGTGAGTCCAGAGATGGGCAGAAGAGCTGGGGAAGGGTCTGGAGCACAGGTGTGATGAGGAGCAGCTGGGGGAGCTGGGGGTGTTCATCCTGGAGAAAAGGAGACTCAGGGGAGACTTTATTGCTCTCTACAACTGCCTGAAAAAAGGCTGTGGAGAGATTAGCTTCTCCTTCCAGACAAACAGAGGCAGAACAAGGGGAAATGGCCACATGGTAAGCCAGTGGAGGTTTAGGTTGGATATATGGAAAAAATTCTACCCTGAAAGAGTGGCTAAGTTTTGGAACAGGCTGCCCATGGTGCTGGTGGAGTCACCATTGCTGGAAATGTCAAAAAAATGAGATGTGACACTTCAGTATATGGTTTAGTGAATATGGTGGTATTCAATCAAAAGTTTGACTTGATGGTCTTGGAGGTCTTTTCCAGCCTCTGTGATTCTATCTGGACAGTTGTGAATTGTTCACATGGCTGTTATTGCTTAGTCCAAATAAAAAAGTTCAATCTGCAGAATTACTGTCTTCATAGCATTCAGGACTCTTGAAGAGTGTGTGCGAACCAATGGGGCCAAAGAGATGGATTATCAGCGAAAATTATGGTGTCAGTAAAGACAAAAGGTACTGTACAAAAATGCAAAATGAGAACTTTTTTTAATAAATATCATCAGTGGTTTGTTTTTCTCCATGTTAAGTTTGCCTTCCTGAAGAAGTCTCTAGGAGAGATCTGAAAAGTGAGGGGATGGTTGGGAGGCTTGAGGTTAGGAAGCTACAGGGTTGGGAGGATTCAAACAGCTGTAGAAACAATATTGAAAAAAAATCACAACAATATCAGCATTCTCCTAGCATCAGACAGAAAGACTGGAGGGAGGCCTTTCATTAGACATGCAAATGAGATACATATATTAATTAATTAGGACTTTCCTTTTATTAATGAAAATAGAATTATGATATGCAGTTGCATTATGGCAGAAACTACTTCTGATGCAGACTATATGAGATTCTCTGCTGTGAGACCAAAGGTAAAGTCTACCTTGTGTGTGCATCCAAGAGTGCACCCAGGCATGGATGCTTCTTTAGTGATCCCATAAATACTTTTCGAGTCAAATTTAAGGGTTAGAATGCATGCATTGGCATTTACAGCTGACTGGTTGAAATTTACTGAGATAATTCTAATTTTATTCTGTTTAATAACACTTCAGCCATGACTTGGGTGTAAAAAAATTAGTTCTATTACTTTTACATCTGCACATCCTGGTGCAAAACAGAACACATGAAACATTTGTAATTGGTAGGTTCCCATGCCACTTGGCATAAAAATCTTCTGACAGCTGTGCCAGTCAAAAATGCTTTGTGGAAGATGTCATTTATTGCCAGTTAAGTATTCTAGGCCTTGTAAAATATTTAGAAGAGCACAGAAGATGCACTGCAGCATTTACCCACCAGGTCCCTTTTGTTCAGGCATGCAGAGAGAAACTTCCCAAGCAGAGAGTACCTAAGTAAGAGAACACAAAAATACATAGAGCTAACGAGACAGAAAGCTAAGGATTAATATTGTGTCCCTCTGCCAGTGAGATTGCCATGGAGCCTTTGACAGCCAAGAAGTCAGCTGGGAAAGAATTCCCCTTGAGTGCAGAGACTTGCTGATGCTAAACTGCCAACTTTGAATTTTACCTATTTTTTTCCACAATATATTTTACGTCTGTATTTTTCCCCTCAAATCTGTAAGGACCTAAATACCTTCTCAGCAACTGTATGTATTTATGTTTCTGTGTTTTTCTATTATGCCAGGCTTCAGCCTGCACATCTCACACTGCAACTATAATTTTATCACCAAAATTTAATCAAGGTCAAAGAGCTATGTGGCATCAAATGAAACCTTTGATCACCAGGACCTGAACTGCAGGGATAAAAATTGCATCGAGGTTTTTTAGACATCCAGAAAATGGATTTTTGCTGAAAACAATATTTTCTTAAAAAAGAAATTTCCTTTTCTGATACTCTTAGTTTTTTTTTTACTCAAATTCCAACAAAACCTCACTAATTTTCCACTTTTCTCTCTAAGCAGTAGCTTCTCCATCTCTCAAAAGCTTACCACATAAATTTGGAGCATTTTAGCAAGAAACAAGTGAAAAAACTCAAGGTTTTTCTGTCAAAGTAGAAATTGTTGTTCACTAAAAAATGAGAAAAAATTATAAAAAGTAATATAAAGTATAAAAAGTTGTATAAAAAGTATCTTTACAACTTCTTTATCTGTAGCAAGTGATGAGATAAGAGAAACAGGGAAATAGTTACCATGTGGGTCTGTGTGTTGTGCCTTCCAGGTTCTGCGAGTAAATTATCTGAAGGAGCAGTTTGTCCTCTCTTGTTGCCTCCCTCCTGCATAGAATTGCATTTCAGCCACAAGTGGACAGTCACAAAGACATCTCACTGAAATACCCCAGGGGAATTTTAAGAAGTCTATGACTTCCACAATGACAAGAATGAGAAGCAGTACAGAAGGAAATGGAACTCCTGAAAACTACAATAGAGCAACCAGATCTGATTTGTCAAAGTAAGGAAGAATAATGAACTGCTCTCCATCACTTTTCTAGAAATGTTTTTTCAAATACATAGAGTTTCATAGTCAAAGCATTTGTTCTTTGCTTTAGTAATTTATTTTAATACTAGTTGTTTGGGTTGTTTTTTTTTGCCAGTCATGAGATACCATCCTATATCCCAAAAGGTGATTGAAAACAAACAGAAAATTACATAAGGCAAAGAAGAGCTTTAGTACCTATGCCAGCTGGAATTGTACCACTTTCTCATAAGAAGCTATTATTCCATCAATTTCTGTTTCAAAACTAATCTTCAGGATGCCTTGAGCTATGCTATTATGAATTAGGAGTAAAAATGAAATTATACAAATGGGGCACATTATAATATTCAAAATATTTCCAGTCTGAGACTTTGAGGGATATTTAGGAATGCCTTCCTACTGCTTTGTGACCCCAAACTGGGATGGAGTGAATTGTGACAGTTAAATCTCACAGTGCCAAATGCCCCAGTAACTTCTGGCTATGTGAACATGCATCAAAAGTGTTTTGCATATACCCTGCGTGTCTGCTGCCTTATTTAAATTTAATTCAGTTTCATTAAATTGAATTAAACACAAATTGCTTACTTTATAACTGCTAATTTATAAGTTAGCTTAAGGATGGGATGAGAAGGAAGAGGATCTGTAGGAGAACAGAAACAGGAGGAAAATCAGAACATTCTACAAATTTTTTGCTGTTGGAGACATAATTGTTTTCTTTTTTTTTTGTACCCTACCTGCAAGAAGAAAGGAAAATATGTTTTATTCAAAGTAATTTCCACAATGCTTTCTAAAACAATTTTTTTTCACAAGTATATTTTACAGTTTGGTGTGAATTAGAATGTATTTCATTCATCAAAAATAAATCTCAAGGGAATACACTTGCCCACTTTACTCTTGTTTTAAAGTTGCATTGTTTTTTGGGTTTTTATTTGTTGGTGGTGGGTTTGAGGGTTTTTTGTTTCTTTTTTTATTATTTTGTCACGGTTTGTATTGTAAAAACATCATTAAAATTAATCTTATATACTCTCAATTCTTTCTCTTGTACAAAATGCATAATTAGCACTGTGCAAACTGAGTGTTTCCACCTCTGTCAGTTATGTGAAGAATACAGGTGCATGTAAACAACTCTAAGCTCACTGAAGAGTTAGTGTCTCTCTTCACCTGTGTGTTGGACTGCAGGCTGAATAATGAATGTGCTGTGTTTTATTGCTGTTCCAAAAATGGTGTTTGTTAGAGAACTACAAAGGAATTTCAGAGAAACCACATATCATTTTTACAAGACTTACTAAGTCCATTGATTGCTTAAGTTTGACTGTGTGTATGTATTAAATTTTAAATATATTGTTGAGCAGAACAGCAATTCAGACACATTACATATCATAAATGTTCAGTTTGAAAATGATTTGGTGCTTGCAGGTCTTGTAAGAGGTAGCCAATGCACCTGAACTCTGCTTGGCAGGGGAGAAAACAAAAAACTGTGATTCAATTATGTTGTATTTAGACATTAACTCAAGAAGGGTATCTCCCAAAAGGCTCTTTTAATGTCTGTGTCCAGGTAGGCCTAGCAGACAAAATTGCATTGAGAGGGATGTAGTCATTTGAACATTGCCTTAAAGGTTATTCCTGCTGTTTACAGAGTCTCACGGTACCTCTGAGCCTTCAAAAGTGTTCCATTCCCTTATCAATGCAATTAAACAGCAAAGGGTACATTTCACATTTAGGCACTAAGTTTGGAGAAAAAGTAAAATTATTTGCCTGTATTGAAATGTGAGTAGGAGGAGCACAGGCTGTCACGGGTACCTGCCATTGCAGCTGTTCAACATCTGCTCACACCACCCAGCCTGCAATCCTTGTGGCACACTCATGCTCTCTTCTAAACGCAAATCTGCAGGTAATTTAAAGAAGCAAGGTTCATTATGACAGATTTCTTGTCCTGGTTTGTCACTGGATCTCACAAAATCAGGTATTTCCATGTGTCAGAATTAATTTTCAGTACAGATAGAGAGTTTGAATATTGCGATTTTCATATGTTTACGAAAAATATCTGGGGAAAAAAAAATTGTTTCACTTTCAGCGATATTTAGCTTTAGAAAAGCAAAATTTTATTGCTTATTTCAAAGCAAGTCTCCAAGACCCAACATAAGAAGAGAATTTTCCTGTCTTTTCCTCTGCTTCATATAATTTATATAACAAACATTTCAGAGTATAAATTGCTTAACTTAGTCACTTTTGAAATAGACAAAATTTGAGGACAGTTCTTATCACATGGAGCAAAATAAATCAGTATTAAGCTATTGGCATGTGACTTATTAATGATGGCAGAGAGATTTTGCAACAATTTATTATTCAGAAAGATTGAGTTGTTTATAACAAATAATTTTCTAATATAAATATGCATATTTACATTCATAAAAGCAATTCTACCTGGGTATTTTCAAATTTTCACTACTTTAAATAGACCTTTGCTATGAGACGGTCAGTTTTTTGTAAAAGATAGCATAGATCATGAACACTATCTTTGCAAACTTGGTTGAAAAGTTGAACAACATTCATGACTTGTTTCCAATATTTCACATTTATAGAAACAAAGCAATTTGCCAAAATGTCATGGTTTGACTCTGGCACAATGACAGTGCCTCCATGAAAATACTTTTTCCCTGGTGTCTGCTGTGAGAAGTGATCAGAAATAGAGCAAAGCAGGCTCCAGCTTAGGAATAAAAGGGAAAAAACTTTATTAACCTACAACTATATATAAAGAGAAACACACAGAACTTGGAATGAAAACCTTCTAAAAACATTCCTTCTTCCTCCCGCCACCAAATTTCTAATACATCTACTTCTCAGATCATCAACTCTCAGGCTCAATTCTCAGTTCATCAAGAAGAGACAAGTCCCTCTTGTACCATAGACTGCCCCAGCAAACACAGTTAAACCTCTTGTGTTTCCATGTCACACCTGGCACCGCCCGGAGAGCACTTGCCATCGTGACCTCTTCCTTCCATGCCCACTGCTCTCACCACTGTGCATGGATCAGAGCTGCTTCTAGGGTTTTCATTTTAAAGGGTGCTTTGCCCAGTTCTAAAAAAAGCACAATTTCACCTTTGGGACACATGTCCCCCCCTCAAATTTCACTCCCTAGGGCCGAGCGGTCTCAAGAACAGAGATCTCCCTCTTCTTCACCGAAGATCGAGGGCACTCCCACCACCCTCCTCACCCGTCGTCTCTGCTCCTGCCACTCCTTCACATCACATCAGTGCACTTCCTTGGCTCTGAGCCATTGTTTCCCCCCTAAATGCAGTCTCTGTGTCACAGCAAAAATGGTTCTGTCCGTGGCTATACAGGAAAAGTCCAGCCAAAGGCCACTCCATCACCTCCTCCTAACTAGGATTCTTCTCAACTTCTCTCATGGCTTATTTCTTCTTATCTCATCTCTATCTCTCTTATTTAACTCCAGGAGGATCAGCATTTGTAAAGTTTCTATCATCCAAGAAAAGGGTTAAAATCTCAGGCTCTGCCTGTCCAGATCGCTGCCCTGCCGGCACCTTCTCCCCACACCCGCCCTTTCCCCGGCTGGCCGTGCTATCAAATCTCAGGGTGGCACTGCCACAGACACCAGCCCGCTCTCTCTCTCTCTCTCTCTCTCTCTCTCTCCCCCAGGAGGGTTGGGGGGGGCTGCCCACCCTGATGTCTCTCTGGGTTCCTCCACCCTTCCATCCTGTAGGGCCTTCTCCTCCCTTCCCTGTCCAAGGCCCCCCGGCCTACCTCACCCGGCCTCATGGCTTCCCTTCTCCCGCTCAGCCCGGGCAGGGCAGGGCAGGTCTGAGCTCTTCCACCCACCAGAACCAAGAGAGCTTCCCCTGGGAGTTCTCTGCTTTTAACCCTCTGTGTTCTCAGAGGCGTATCCATGTCCTCAGTGGCTACACCAGGTGCCAATATTCAAATCTGAGCACCTATTGGTTTGACCACAGCATCCCGAAAAACTCACTTCCCCTCAAACCAGGACAGAAACTTACTTACTTCTTACACCTACCTTCCAAATTACTCCTGTAGTCGAATCAGTCACATTTTGTCTTCTATGGGAAAGCATTATGGGACATAAAAAAAGTCATCAGGATTACAGGAATAAAAGCAGGATAAGATAAAAGACCCCTTTTAAAATGCTGTGAGGTTTCCAGTAGCATACTTAGATTAAATTAGATTAAATTATTTTTTAGACAATAATTACTTCTGGAAACCTGATTACCTATCATGCATAATGAGTTTCATGTTTTTCTGCCCATCATTAAAACTTGGGGACCTTTGCTGTGACTTTCTACTCCTAGCAGTATAAGGGACCATATGAAGCTATAAAGAACCCATAAATCAAAATGTGTTTTTACATCAGGCCGTGGAATAATAAATTCCCTTTTTTCCTTATGTATTCTTAAGTAGCTTGTGAGAGAAATAGAGTTGTTAGAATCCTACTTTGTTGAAGCTAGCTCTGAATTATTTGCCCTATTTATTTAATTTGAGCATGGTTAAAATAACAGCATTTAAAAATTAGGATCCAGTATACACAGATTTATAGCTGTTTTCTGATAAATGCACAATTTGCATACAAGATTGTGTATTCTCTAAGCAACTGAGATTCATATTCACTCAGACAAGAACTAAAATACCAGCCTCTTTAAATATGCCACACTAAAAGAAAATGCTGTTGACAGCAATTCCTCCTGTAGCTTAGTATGTGAAATTGTGAAGAGTGACAAGAAAATTATCTCTATGGTGGAAAAAAATGAAATAAAAATGAAATTGCATTAAAAAAATAAATCCAAGGGAATATTTTAATGAATGTCCTATGAAAACACCAGATCTCTATTCCTTCAATTGCATAAAAGGTTTATCTATTTATGTCTGAGCAATTCTGCAATCACTGAAAACAAATGTTTTGGCTAATAAAACAATCGCCCTTTCCAGATGATTTATTCAGTAGTTGTCACTTAATCTGCAAATAAAGCTCCTAGATAGCTATGACATGTTGTATCCACTGATATTGAATTACTTCAATAATGATTTTTATCTCCAGATCCTTATAGATATTAAAGCTCTTCTCTTTAAACCTTCTCTCCATGATTAGGGGAATAACACTCTGACAGTGATAGTGCACTTTTCATATTGGGAGCAAGCCATTCAACTATTATTTTGTTGAAATTGTTCAACATTCTGGCTTAGATAACAAGAGATTTGTTTAAAGTGGCTCTTTTCCAAAGCGTAGTTTGGTGATGAGAAACCAACAAAGTCACGGTCACACTATGACTTGGAACAAGGTAGTGAAGGACAGGTAATTTATTTTCAGATTTTCTTCTCTGTTGCTGGGAACAAGTGCATTTTATTGACATAAAGAGTCATTACACATGTGGTGGGTTTGTTGTTTTTGTTTGTTTTTTTGGTGGTTTGGGGTTGTTTGTTTTGTTTTGTTGTTTGTTTTTTGTTTTTTTCAGGAGGGAGGTAAATAAACATTGCACAGGCAGGGTTAGGGGACTAGCATAGTTTTCTTCTCAATCAGTTTTACTAAGATTCTGCACCCTGAGTTTAGGTTTCTGGGTGGAAATGTCCCGCGTATCTATCCTCTCCTTACTCCCAGTGGAGATCTAATCATGGTTGTCAATAGATCCTAGATGAAAATATTCATCTATATACAGGGGGATGCCTGAAAAGCCACTTAACCAAAATGCCTTTTGGATAAACTGAGTACTTCTTTCACTGATGGTATCAGAGGCATAAAGACTGTACCCACTTGTACCCACGCCCACAGTGATGATACCTAAATCCAACTTTCCACATGAGAAGGTGAAAGTCAAAGATGAAAGAATTCTGTAATCAGATAAACCCTTCATCATCGGGACACCTGAACATCCACAAAGTTTCCTCATCACTATTCTATTGATGGTGCCAGTTAGGGTGATACTTCAATTTTCAGTGGCATTTACACCATTAAGCCCTGCAGAAGAAATTTAAAACAAAATTTCATTTGCTACATGCATCTAGAATGTATTACTATGCAGTAAGTCACTATGCTCAACATAAAGCAAATTATTTAAAACATTTATATGGAAATATAAATGAACACTGTTAAAAAACTAAAAGTATTTGAAAATGTAGACACTTATTATATGATCCATGTTTCACATCTGTCATAGTCAATGATCTTTTATTTCAAGTAAAAAATATGTATTTCTTTTTATGTTTATACATGGTATTAATTATCTTTATAGTCTAGGTGGTTAATTGGTTAATTCCCATATGTATTTTCATTCAAATTAATTATGTTAATTTATATTTGGATAATTTCTTTACTTTGGCTGCAATAAACTTTCAATCTAAATTTCAGCATTCTAAATTCTGTTTTGGCATGTGATAATTATCTAACACACAGTTTGGTCTGATATTTTTTAATCAAGTAATTTAGAACTGAAAATGTACATATTTATAGAAAAACTGCTAGTTAATATCTGTTCTTCACAGATATAACTTCAACACAGGAGATATTTAGTACCAAGGTTTTTTCCAGCATTTCAGAGCAAGTACTAGAGTGGTTTTGTTATACAAATGCTTTGATACAAGTGTAAGCATTTGCTTTGATACAAGTGTAAGCATTTTAATGAAAATTGATGTATCTTTATTATTCTTAATAAGAAATGGAAAGGATCTTGGAAAGGCTGCAGTCAAAGAAAAAGTCACTGATTTTTTAATGCTGACGTGGAATAAATAAATCTTTATTTTAAACTCTTCAGAGAAAATCTTCAATATGAAGTTGAAATCAGGTTGGTATAAAATTTCCTGAGAACCTGTTTTAAGGCTTGAAAACTTCTGTCTAGGAAAAAAAAAGAAAATAATTTTGTTAATATAATTTTTGTACATGTGTATGTATAATCCTGGAATAGTAGAAGAGATCATAGAAGTAATTTATGTTAACTTGACTTTGCATTTATGTGTATATGAGGAAAGGAAAAAAATAGCTTTAATAATTTCATAAAGTTATTATAGAGGGTTTTCTTGCCTGTATTTATTAACAGTTTTGAATAACCAAGGTTTTTCTTAAAATATTATTTCAAAAGGTTTTAAAAGTAGGTATCAAAATAATTTGCTGGCTTCACTTTAAAAGTTACCCAAATGGATTCCTTTCAGTATCTTATCAATTTAAGTTTCATATGTCATGATGCCCATCTCTTTAATTCTCTGAAAACCTCATTATTTTCAAATTAAGCACACAAAAGAAATAGAGGATTGCTAAATTGGCAAATATCTGGGAAAAATCTTGCTTTGAGACCCTTTATAGACAGTACATGAGTTACATTTTTTAGTAGTAATGCATGTCTATCTTAAAAAATAAAGGAAAAGTATTCTCATGTACATATGCCAATATTTATTTTAAAACATCAAAGTATTAACTTTGACCATATTCTGAAAATGCCATTCCTGATCAGCCTTCCTTAGCCATGAAGATGTGAAAATTTTGGCAATAATTTATAGATGCTTTTGTCAGATATCTTGTTTGTTTTTCTCTTGTTTTGTGCATTGAGAGAATCCATTGATCATACAAAGATGCTTTAAGTCTATTTTGCTTCATTTCACATTTTCCTTACAAAAATCATAAACTTATGTTTCCATGTGCATGGGCCAGAAGAATATGTATATATGTAGCCCTGCAAATAATTTAATCTCATGACCAGTGTTAGAAAAAAATGAAATATTAACCTTAAACTATTATGAATTTTGTGTATGTGTGCTTGTGTGTGAGATTATTTTAATATCCTATTTAAAACTTATGTTAAGTGGTAATAGACAAAAAATGTTAGGATTTTCAATTAATTTTTTGGCTAGTACATGGTAGAAAGGGCTTCTGTTAATACTTAAAATGAAAAGACATCACCTTGAGATATCTATCTTTTCAGTAAGTACCCAATTGCAAGCATTTCTTTTGCACAAGAAAGTTAAAAGTAATATACATATATATTAGAAGAAATACACATTTCTATTTTTATTTTTATTAAGCAGAATGCATGCCAGTTTTTGGTCTTGAATACCTCATATTTATCCATAAGTCTACTGGTGATATGAAATTTCTGTGTTACATATTCTTATTCTGATATGGTTTCAGATAGAGGAGGATATGATACATTTCTTTTCCCTGATGACATACTTCACCCAGATGACCAGGCACTTCAGGCAATATTTGGGTGCCTGACTGAAGTTAACACCTTTTCTTATTCACCACTGGAAGAGATTCAGATGCAAAACAGACTACTTTGGTTATACTTTGTTGACTATATTGACTTTTCCTTAACCATCCTGTGCAAATGAGAGTTTAATTTCTGAACAGGAATGTTAAATTTGCATTGCAAAATTGTTTAACAAAAAAATCACGTGTCTCCTTCCCAATCAATAGATTATTAACATAAATCTTCTCTATAAACTTCTTCTTAACTATTTATATTTCTGCTGGAGTTTACTGTTTTCGTAAACCTGTCTGAATATTTTCTTAAATCTAAATTCCAAAGACATGAGTATACAATCAATATTTTAAATCTTAAATACCACTTGTATCTTGTTTAAACTACGTGTTTTTCTCCTTTTTTAGCAAGCTGTTGCAGATCTACCAAGTACTTTGAAAATAGCCTATTGCCCTTTGTACTGATCACGGATATGAAAGAAAAAATAAAACCTAAACTCCCTCAGTTAGTTATGTAAATTCGGATCCCTAGACATGTCAAGTTGATTTAGATAATTATGAAAGTTGATCCCCCTTGAGTCACACAAATATGGTGTAACATTTCAAATTATAAAGCATATGTGAAATATAGTTTATTAAAATGAGAGTTATACTGTATCGTTCTTTCTAATTATGTTTTCCCTGAGATAAAAATATGACTGCAAGTTTAAACCAAGTATTTGCTCTTGGTTTTACAAAGCCATAAGCTTCTGTTTCAAACTTACATCACTTTTCTGTACTTCCATCCAATTATACTTCTAAAATAAATGCATAAGGCAGTAGGTTACTTTTTCACACAGCTCTAGCTGATATAGCTCTGAGAATAGGAATAGACTTGATGTTAGGAAGAATTTCTTACTGTGAGGTTGGTGAGGCTCTGGAACAGTTTTCCCAGAGAAGCTGTGAACGCCCCATTCCTGGAAGTGTTTGAGGCCAGGTTGGATGGGGCTCTGAGCAAGCTGGACTAATGGAGAATTTCTCTGGCCATGTCAGGGCAGTTGAAATTAGATGATCTTGAAGGTCCCTTCCAACACAAACCATTCTGTTATTCTAACACGGGGTAATTTTTTTATAGTCTTTGCTCAACACTGAACTAATTTGAACAGAAAGTGATGCAAGGAGCAAGGGAGCTGAGGCTCTCTCAGCTGGGTGCATCCAGCTCTTGCCATATCCAGCAGGTCTGAGTTGATTTGTCTCTGTTTTAAGCATCTTACACTGATGAGAAGCACTTTCATCTGTGAAACTCCCTTCATCAGGATACTCCTAGTCCCTTTCCTCCCAATGACCTCCCTCTGGGAAAGAGTTGGTATAATCATAGCACCATTAAGGTTTGAAAACCCATCTAGGAACATCAAGTCCAGCCATCAATGTAACATCACTGACATCTTCACCACTAAATCATGTTCCCAAGTGCCATATTCAAACATTTTTGAACACTTTCAGGAATGGTGACCCAACCACTTTTCTGTGCAGTCAGTTCCCATGCTTAACTACTCTTTTAGTGGAGAAATTGTCCCTGACATCCAGCCTGAATCTCCTGTAGCACTCCTTGACAACCTTTTGGCTTTCTTAGAGTTAAGAGATTTGCACATGGTTTGGTTATTGAATTGAAGTTTAATAAGGTTCCCATTAATGACAAAACCATCCTCCTATCCAAAACAATAACTCATTTGCTTAGCTCTAATTTCTTTTCTATCAGCTTATGCAGGGGCAGAAGGTGGTGGTGTGGTGGTGTTCACAAGAGTCCCAAGATGAAAGAAGAGACAAAGATCTGACTCCATCCTTCAGAAGGCTGATTTATTTATTTTATGATATATATTATATTAAAACTATACTAAAAGAATAGAAGAAAAGATTTCATCAGAAAGCTTGAAAAGAAAAATAATAATGAAATTATAACAAAAGCTTGTGACTCTGAGAGTCTGAGCCAGCTGACTGTGATTAGTTATTAATTAGAAACAACTAACATAGACTAATCAAAGATCCACCTGTTGCATTCCACAGCAGCAGATAATTATTGTTTACATTTTGTTCCTGAGGCTTTTCAGCTTCTCAGGAGAAAAATCCTAGCAAAAAGATTTTTCATAAAATATGTCTGTGACATGGTGGCTTATCACACAATATCCAGCTGGCAAAAGTCAGTTATGTGATAGTCAAAACAAATGTGAGTGTTGCAATTGAGACTGAGAAGCACAGAATGGCAGTAAAATTGTTGAGCCCTGTTCTAAAAGGCTACCAACAGGAAAATCCCGTTAACCCTCATTGTAGCAGAGACCTCACTCTTCTGACTGTGGCAGTTATGGGTCTCAGAAATGAACTTTCCACTGGGAACTCACAGATGATTGGTAGCCAGGGTGCTTGTCTTTGTAAGGACAGTGGCAGGCCGTGGTCTGGACAGGTTGAGCCCAAGGTCTCTGGATTAAATGTTGCTTCAAGACACTCAGTGGAGAAAATCAGCCATACTTACTAATGAAAATATTACTGTGATAGATACTGTTGGAGGCGTGAAATAATAAGGCAGGGCAAGGTACATAATCTGAATGAGTCCAAAACTAGCATTTCAGCATCTCTCTTCAGTCAAGTTTTCCATATAACTTCTCAGAATATGTTTTCCTTTTTAGTTGCTCAGCACAGCATTTATTGCTCTCCTTCCTATCTTTCAGACATATACGTATATCAAGAAACTGATAGCTAGTAATTTTCAAAATGGCTTTATTTGGTAAATAATAGTCCTATATTGAAAAAAAATAAAATTATTAATTTTAAATTAAAAAAAGTTGGTGTCAGTGGAGATGAATAGTAAACAATATGTTGCTATTACAGCTATTGAGCATTAAGAATAAAGGTTTCACATTTTAATTTTATAAAACCTACCCCGCCATGTATAAATGTATGAACTTTTTGATGTATTGCATTGTATTGATGTATTGCATTCACTCAACACATAGTTTCTATCTTTCTGTTTTCTACATCTCCCCTTTCTCTTAGCACTAAAAAATTCTATTAATAGATTTGTTAATTATTTGTTTCATATACTAAAGTGAACAAGGTACTATTATTAGTCCTACTCATATAATGACTAAAATATGTAAACTTGTAGGATACTTTTTTAACTATGGTGTAAAATTTTATCTACTAAATAGATTATTTAGTTAAGTTCTATTATTTCTTAAGATCTATTTATTCTTATTTTTTGATATATCTCCTTTGAATTTTTGTATGCTTTTATAAATAGATTCTGAATGATTAGATTATTTAGTGATTAGTTGGCTGATTTCTTTCAGGAGCCTAAACAAAAACAGGTCTAGAGGAAAGATTGTGTTGCACTGAAGAGGGAGGTCAATTGAGAGAAGAAAGGCAGATTGGTGAACTCAAGATAACCTTGAGAGCATTTGTATGTCTACTTTATCAAGTACACCACATTGTAGCAGCTAAATGAAACACAATTTTTCAAAGTAATGCCAGCTGTAAGAAAGACCTCTCTAGGCAGTGTAAGTTTTCATACACACATCTCTCAAAACAGTGTTGTTGCTAAGCTCTTCACATATATTACAGATTTTTTGTTCTCGGTAAATATGCTTAAGGACAGAGTGAAGTGTTTTCATTCCTTGATTATATATAATACAGAAAAACTGTTAAGAAAGAGGAGAGGAGAGGAGAGGAGAGGAGAGGAGAGGAGAGGAGAGGAGAGGAGAGGAGAGGAGAGGAGAGGAGAGGAGAGGAGAGGAGAGGAGAGGAGAGGAGAGGAGAGGAGAGGAGAGGAGAGGAGAGGAGAGGAGAGGAGAGGAGAGGAGAGGAGAGGAGAGGAGAGGAGAGGAGAGGAGAGGAGAGGAGAGGAGAGGAGAGGAGAGGAGATACTTAAATTTAGATGTTGCAAGAAGTGGACAGAAACTTCAAACTGATTGTCTTGATGCCTTGTGTCCTATCTTCCAGTTCTGGAGATCCTGAAAGCCACATTTTTTCACCTTAATACTCTCAAAAAAGAAAAAAAAAGTTTTGCTTTTGCTTTTCAGTTAGGAAAAAAGAACTTCAGATTTGATAAATTATAGCTAACACACAGATCCTCAAGGATGTTTCAGGGTGCGTGATTAGAAATTGGTGGATTTCAATCTTTTTATGCTTTCAGTTAAATTCAAATAATCCTGACAGCCACATTCATCATCCTGCAGTGTTAGTCTGCAAATGGAGTACATGGGAATGCTTTGTGCTGAAGTTCCAGTGTTATATAGGTACACGTTTTTGTAGCCCAGAAATCATATGCCTACATTAGTGTGTACTGCCAAATAATCATGCCCTGCTTTTTCCTGCTGCAAAATTTTCAACCAAATCCAGTTTGGATCCAGGCAGAGCAATCTCAGATATTTGCACCACTTCTCTATGGAAGCAACTAAGATAATGCTTATTTACAAATGTCTCTAGTAGAACACATTCCAAACATAAAAGAGCCCTTACATTCCATATTATAGAAATGCAAAATTCTGAGGAGCAAACCACGGCATCCCTGAATATTAAACTTGAAACTGAAAGATGTGTTTGTGAAACATTTCAGCTGTTCCCCAGATTTACTGTTAATTGACATTGAGGATGATGGGCTGATATTTTAGCCATTACACTGTTTCCTAAGGCTATGTTGGATTTCTTTCGGATTTCTCAGATTTCTTTCGGCTTTCTCAGATATCTTAAATAGACTGAAATCTCAGGTTGCTGGAAAGAAACTGTGCAGATGTTTTTCAAAGGATGCACCTTGAGTGACACAAGCAAGAGTTGGCTGAGGAAGAATCAGACTTAGGTCTAAGTTTGCCAATCCTGTCTGCTGTCAGTTATCCTGCTGCCTTTCAGTCTTGATGCTCTTTTGGACTGATTTAGCATTTGGTAACTAAGTTTGTGTTCCAGTTCTGTTATTCTGTCACCTGATTTTTAGCTTTGTCCTCTGTTTCTTGATCTTTTTTCCCTGTATAATCATCTTTGCAAACTTCTGAGCAATCCTTTCCTGCACAACTCCAATATTTTGACAATATTTGTTTTCTCTGAGGATTCCTTGATGGTTTCAACATAGCAAGGAAAAAAAGCAGCCTATGTTACTACACCAGTAGTCTTGCAATCTGCACCATAAAGCTCCTTTAACAATTGTACAGTTAGAAAACTGAAATGTGAAGCCCTAAATTTTTCTTCTAAATAATCAAAGGATACAGACACTAAGTGAAAGAATGATGACCACAGAATTTATTTTTGGGTATAGCATTCTAATTTCTTAAGTAGAAAGAAAAGAGGGGAAAAAAAAGATATTATAAATAGAGGAATCCTTTATTGATTTGAACTTCTACTCCCCATAAATATTATCTGCAATAATTACGAGTTCATCCCTGTGAGGTTTTCTCCAAGGTCATTAAAACACTGACAAAAATAATTTACATGTGTGACTACAGTGGAGTATCTCGTTGCTCCCACCATTATTAGATGAATGCCCTTCATCTCATTTTAAACCCAAGAAAAAGAAAAAGATTTTCCAACTTACTCTTTTTTTTTTCATGTAAAGGAACTTATATTTGGGATTTTATGGGGAGATACATTAACTGACCCCTACATGGTTCTTGTGGAGAGAGGGTATTACTTACAATCTATATGACTACTACTGTTAATGTCTGAGACTGTTGCAGCCTTAAAAATGCACAGTTCATTCTGCAGATGGTGATAGCTCTACTAACACTTCTATTGTTAGTTTGAAAGTCAAGTGATGATATGTGTAGGCGTATGTGTGGGAGCAGTGCAAAGAATTACAAGGATTTTCTCCCACACTAAAGATCCACATGGAAAAGAGGGCCTTATGAAACAATGTTCTGTTCCCCTGGTATTTTTAATCAGTCTGATATTTTGTTAGAATAGCATTTTATTACACAGCTTGTCATTTTTCTATCTATGGACTATCTTTTCAAATTAAAAAAAAATCCTTTATGGTTTTTCTTCACACTTTCATATGTCACGATTTTAAAAAAAAAGCTGTGTCAAAGCAGAAAAAATAGCTGGAAAATTAATGATTTATTCTGACACACATGTAATTTACTCTTCTAGTTTTTTCATAATTATGCATTTGTTGTACCTGCTAGTAATTGGAATTTCCTTAAAAGACAGTGCCTGTCAGTTTTGCCATCTCTGCAAATTCAGTGGTGGCTGCAAAAGAGGAAATACATCAGTATTTGATTGTAAACACATCCTTCATGGTGCAGTCAGATGAGGATAAGGCAGTTGACCTGGATAACCCAGATACATACTTAAGCCCCCACAGCTTGATTCTTACACTGCAATTCCTTTTGATTCCTACAGCTCATCCAGGACATTTAGTATTAGTTTGGATTTTTATTCTTTCTGGTTACCCACCCAAATTACCTGTTCACTCTCAGAAAAAGTTATTTTCTTTCAAGTAGGATATGAATTGCTTCTGCACCATTGTCTCTTTTGTTTTGGTTTTTGTTTTTTGGTTTCTTTTGGGTTTTGTTTGTTTGTGTTGAGTTTATATTTGGTTTTATACACATGTAGATAAACATATATGTATAAGTACGTATTTATATATCCATAAACAAATATTTTGTACACAGACAAGCATATCTATGCACATGCATATGTATGTCTAAATTTTGCATAGTTTTTGGCTCTTCTTCAGATATTATATAAAGTCAGGTAACAGAAAAAACTACTCCATCCAAATATTTCCTTGCCCTCCTCCTCTGCTTCGTTCTTCTGCTTTCATTCCTGGGTCAGGATGTTTTTTTTTTCAATGCTCAGAAAAAAACACCTTATCTGTGCATTTCAAATAAAGAGGGCTCAGAAAATCAGCCTTGGCTTATCTGTAGTACTCTAATTATTTTGTTCTTTTGATGGCAACTGTGATTATACCTGCTGATAAATGTCAAACAAAAACTTATTCTCTATTAGAATTAAATAATCCAGCTTCATTCCCCCATGTAAGTATATCTATTTTAGATTTACTGAGTCTTTGGTTGAAAGGTTTAGTTCAATCCATTCAAAATAGTCTTGCCCATGCCCCTTACACTGACATTAAATATGTGCTTTACTGTTTTATATGGGAATGTGTTTTGGTTTTATTTTTTTCTGAAATTAACATTCTGTCATTAAAAAAGAGTTTTCTTTACATTGATGTTTCTGTTGGAAAAATTTCTTTAGGAAATGTACTGTTCATTTAACCACAAACTTAAAAAATGCAGACAACTTGCAAATTGTCTTTTACTTGAATGGCCAGAACCTGAACAGGGTAGGGATCCTCTCCTGGTGCACACATTTTTAAGTGGCACAAAGTAACATAGTATTTAAAAATGATGATACACATCTGAATAATTCACTATATATTGCATATCCACCCATTTTGTAGACTTGACTGAATCAGGGTTCTCCTGGCACATAGGGATTCTTGGGAATTATGAACGTGATAAGGAAATTATTTCTCATAAGGGAATTATTTCATTTATTCTATATACTTTTTATTCCCCTACTTGTCTCATTCAGTAGAACTCAATGTCTTTGCATTTTCATAATTAATTGACTACACAATAAAATATATCTACAAGGTTCTATATCTCTTCTGACTGAAAGAATTAAACTTAATCTTCATTTGGTCCTACCAACTATAACTTCTAACTTTGCATTTAAATTTACATTTTGAGTCTTATTTTACGTCATTATTTTTTGTACAGCTAATGACTTGGTGCATGAATTTTGGAAGGGCTTAGGAAAAAAGGAAAACGGATAGGAAAGAATTTTGGGTAGCAGGTTAATAATGTATATATGAAATTGATATGTAGGGGATATGTGAAGACAGGGTAAAATATGGTCCTATTTGACTATGAGATTGGAATTATATCTAGGCATAGGGTTTGTGGCATCAAGGGGTTTTTGTGTATGGTTTCTTGCTTTTTTTTTAAAATTATTATTCGGAGGGGGGATTTTTTTAATGCTTTTGGGGGGCTTTTTGTGGGGTCTTTTGGTTTTTTTTTTTTTTTTAGTATTTCATTGTAAAGAAAGAAAAGCAGTGGAAAAAACAGTACAATTAAATCTAAGTTAAATAATAATTATCAGTTAAATCTGCATTAAAAAGAGTTTCGAAGGGTGCTTGTCCTTCAACAGTATTCTTGTCAGTAATGTGAAACCAACCCTACCTGCATGCTTTGTCTTTTACTGCACAGTTCTGTATTTTTACAGAGGGGGACCAGAGAATAATAACTATTGTGTTTTCTAATCACTTATGAAATTTTGCTTTATTTTCTCTGTTTTCCCCTTTTGTTGATCTGAAAGCAAAGGCCTTCAGGGAAAGAGGATCAAAGGAGAATGGTGTATGTTCTAAGACACAGATAAAATGAGAATAATTTTATTATTGTCTTCAATCTCCCAGTAGTCCACAACTCAAGTGATGTAAATAAAACATTTTAATAAGTATTGAGTTATATTTTATTGTTAAGTTTTAAGAAGAAATAAAAACAAACAAGTGAAAATCAAAAAAGAAATGGTTTTATGAAATGTAAAATAGAAGTCATCTGACAAAAAGGATCAATATTCAGGTATATGATTTCTTAATAGATCAGAATTCCCTGACAACTAGAATCTTGATTTCTTATTCATTATACATGTACTTTAGAGATTCTATTGAGATTCTGTCTCCTGGCACTAAGCACTATGTAAATGCACAGTAATATTAAATTGATTTCTCAGTCTGAAGGTGAGAGTTTAGTCCTCTACCTGTACCTGGCTAGAGAGGCGAGAGATGGAAAACAGCATCCCCTTCTGCCACTTGCCACTTGCATCCCAGACTGAAGTGAGAGAAACCACTCACAGGCAGTAAAAAAAGAAAGGGAAGACAGGCAATAACCCAGTGATGGCTCAGACTCTCTGTTGGAAGGCCTAACCTACATCAGGTAATGGTCTGAGACAGATAATTCAGAATAGCAGAGAGGAATGTGACTGATGTTAGTAAAACTGTTGTTTTTCCTTCTGTCTGACCTAGTGCAAAAACCAGAATACAAACACTGAAACATGATCCAGATAAAATTGGGGAAATATAGTTGTCTTTTCCTATTTTCCTCACAGTGAAGCAAGGCTTTTTGACGATGGTGATTTGAGTAAAAGAAGCTTGTGACACCTCTGAAAAAGCTCGACTACAAGACATTCAATTATTTTTATTCCTGAACCTTGAAGTATTTTACATCTCCTCTGGCTTCAGATGTTTGTCACCTTGTCAAAAATCACAGAACCTTGCAGATAAGCAAAAAGTGTCTGATTTTCATCAGATACTTCTTTATCCTATCTTAGTTTGTCTGAATTATTTCCAGCTAATATCATACCATTTCTGCCAAAATTTTTATTGCTATGCATTTTTTAAACTTATAAGTAGTAGGAAATGGGCTCAGAAAGAAATTACAGGGTTCAGAAAAGTGCCTCAGAAATTCTTGCCAGAAGCATCTGGGCTTTATTTTGTTTTGCCTTGGTTTGATATTCATATGTTCTGCAGGTAAAGCAGAACACAGTTTCATCTCCATTGTTGTATGTTTCTTTGTATTGGCTACAGTTGTTACTTGCTGCTCCTTTGTGAAATGAGAGGGAGTTCTAATACAACAACTTACAGACGATGAAACTGTAAAGGCTTAGAACATCAGTTATGGAATACTGCCCTTGATCACTGTTCATTGAAGTTCTCTGATTTTTGCTTTTTAGAAAAAAAATTATAGAGGAAATATCACAATTGTATTCTCAGCGAGTTTTGTGATCTGGGTAAAATTGAGTTCTGTTAGTGATCCTGTTGCCTTCATTTTTGCTTTGCAAATTAGAGCCTCATTACATCCTTCTACACCATTCAGTATGATTAGAAAGACAATTTTAATGCTTACGCCACCCCATGACTCTGTATGTAACCTTTTCAAATCCTGCCCTTGGCTGCAATGCAGAGAAGTAAGCTGGGCCCATTGTTTGTATGATTTAATAATTCTGCTACTGGCATATGAGATAGGCAGAGACTTGGTTATTCTGTTAGTGTTGTTTAGTTTCTGCAGTTCTAAGAGGAGTGAGAAGATTAAAACACTTTTATTTATGCTGTCAGTTGTGAAAAAGTTGCATGTTTTGATAATAAAATAATGTGATGTTTCCATGATTTAGTAGGAACTGCCTTGTGAGATTTAATGCAGAATGCATGTTGGAGATAAAGGTGCAGATGTTCCTATGCTTTTATTTGGTGTTTGTGTCAGGTTTAGGGATTACTTTGGTGAGAGAGAGAGGACTTTCAGTAGCAAAAAAATTACATCAAATGATTAAAATGTGAACAAGTCTAGAAGTCCAGTGAACAGAGCGAAGGTGTGGATAATGAAGCTTGGTTTCTTTCAGTATTTGATCTCCAGATGAGTTCTGTTTTCTTTTCATAAGAGATACAGTCAACTTTCATTTCATTATAATATTTTAATAATTTTTTACTGTATGTCCACATTATAATAATTTCAGGACTTAATAGGTAGATACTATTAAAAAGTTTGATTTTATTTAAATAACTTTGACCTGCTCAAGACAACCATCACTTAAAGCAAAACTTTCATGAATGCTTCCATTTAGACATGCTGTGAATAGACTGAAAATATTAGGGTTGCAAATCATATTCATGCATGTGTATTTGAGCTCTTTGTGCCAATTTTTACATATAGAAATAATTGTAGCGACTGGTAAAAGGTAAAAAAGAAACCAAAGATCACTCTTTGGGCTTTTTCTTGAATAATAATTACATATTCTAACAACGTTCTCCATTTTCTCCCAACTTAGAGAGAAATAAGAGAGTTACCCTGGTAAAATACTGGTAAATTTTCTGGAATAGATACAGGAATATCTAGACTATTACTTGCTGCTGTAAGTATCTCATTTTTTTTCAACTTATTCCTCTATATTATTTCAATTTATGCTTTTAAAAAGTAAATATTTGACAATTATACAAATCTCCTGTTTATTACTAATATTCTTAGACATCCAAAAAGCCAAGAAGTAAGGTTTGAGATATTTTCAAAGTTGAAAACTATATAAAAATTCCTCTTGTTATGATCCAAGACTATAAAAATATTCAGGACATTCTAGGTAATAGGCACAGAACCAACTTTATTCCCTGTGGCATATTAAATTAAAAATCTATTAAACTACAAACTGCCTCCCAAATTCATAGCAAATTAACTCTCAATGATATGTCCAGTTGCCAACACAAAGGGCATATTTTGCAAGTGAAATGAAACTTTCAAAATATGTTTCTATTTTTTTGTGATGTTGCTTATCTTATAGACAAGATTAGCATAATTTATCAAAAACATATTGCCTAGTCAGTTCAGGAGAGAAAACAGGATACTGAGATGCTAAGTAGAAACAGGTCAACAAATTCTGTTAGGAATTAAACCAAAAAAAACTAGTACTTTTCACTACCACATATTCTGCAGTTTCTTGCGATTTTTTTTCCCCATTCCCCTGAAGTACTCTAAGTTTTAAATGGATTAAAAAAAAATAAAAAAAATCAAACAACAAAACCAAACAAATAATAATTTTAAAAAATCCTGACCCTGAGTTTATTTTGAAATGAGTAAATAAAGTGTAGTTTTAAATTAGTTCTAATGCTTAAGAGAACGCTAAAAATTTTGACAAGATCAAAGGCCTATTTTCTGTGTTCTTTAGGCAAGACAAGCATAATTCCACAAGTGTTAACCAGTATGTACACAGTGTGAGAGAAAAGCATGTCCTTAATCTCCTAAAGGTTCCTGTGAGATTATGAATATAATTTTCTTTAGCCATTACATTTTGTCCCACCCACTAGCTGAGTTCTCTGTGGAACTGAGTATGAGGTCCATTTACTCCCCAGTGTATAATTTTAGATGGTTAGTTACTCAGGAAAAATATTCAGAAGAAATCTCAATTTATTTTAGGCAGTCAGAGGGGAAAAACAAACTGGAAAGACCAAACAGCATATGAGATATTAGCAGATGCTATAATCAGGTTTTTTCCCCCAAGATTTGGAAATGTTTTTTGAAGCTAATTTTGATTGTAGACACCTTTTTTCCACAACTCTGCTCTCACTAAAGTGCTACAGGCCCTTTCCTTAATGGCTGACATAAACATGGGTTTCTGTCTGATTGGTACAAACACTGTCTGCCTGTTGCTGTACTCAACACATGCATGTTCTTTCTTTCTGAGAAGAATACATGCTGCCCACAACATTTTCATACTGCCCTGCTTCACATAAACACTATGAATTTTATACATTACTACTAATTTCATCTAACAATGCATTTTAAAAATCTTGGTTGTTTATTCAAATTATATGGCTACACTTCTGGTGTTGATTAAAACACACCTGTTCTCAAAAAAGGCAGAGAATTGTAATTACATTTTTCATTGGCAATGCCTCAGTTAAGCCTCACTGAACCAGCCTAGAAGGGAGATCATGCTGTATTTTACCTCCTTTCAACAAAAAGTTATAGAAGTATTTTGGCATTAGAAATATGGGATTTTAATCATTCAAGTAGTGGAATAGTCTTTTAATTAAAATGGTAGGAGCAAGGTATTAAATACATTTTAAGGTGTAACTTGGCAAATTCAGGGAGAAGAGTGCATATACTTTAAAAGAGATTGTCTGAAGGTGGGATATTTGTACTGTGTTGTTACCTTGTACTAGTCCTTAAGTGGTCTCAAATGATTTCACAAATTACTCAAACTGTTCTTCAGAGGGTTTTTTTGTTGCCTTCTGACAAAGAAGGAAGCCTCCTATTCTTGATACATGGTGAGGTTTCTCTTGATTTTTTTTTCTCTTTTTTAAACGCTTCTAAAGCCTTCACTATTGACTACATTTATATAAGCTGTGAACAGTTATTTCTAAAGGAGGTAATTCTCACTAGATCACTTCCATCCTGCTCACAAATTTGTATTGGAAGCTAATACCAAATTTGTAGAGTTGAGGTAGACTTTTTTCCTCTTCTCATATTCTTGTCATATATCATTTTTTCCCCATCCTTTGGGTATTAAAAATTACCCTTCTCCTAGAAAATATACAAGTGGAAATTTTTGGGTTTTCATCTTTTCAATGATACTTGTGCCTTTTATAGGTGTGGGGTTTTTTGTCTTATTTTGGCTATTTTACCTAACTGCTGGTTCTAGAATTTAGTTATGCAGGCTTTAGCTATTTTTACTACCAAGAATGTTGTATCAAAAGCATACTATGAGCTATACAATAAAAATAAACAAAATACTCAATTTTGAACCTATCATCTTCCTCTTTTCCTTTTAATTCCATATTTAGGAGCAAAAGCTTTTTCTTTTCCAAGAAAATTAGTAATATGGCTAAGAATGTAAACCTTCACAGAGTGCTGAGAACCTACCATGTTAACATCAATAGTTATTGTATAAAAGCTTTCAATTTAATTTGAAATGGGACTGCAAAGTGGCTCATATGCTGACATATCCAAATGAATAATTTATTACTCAGTAGGAGAAAGTATTTCAGTGGTAGGATGCCAACATGCTGGTATTCACCCAGGAGATCTTTAGCTTAAACAGTAGATATGTTTAGGCAGGTAAAAAATTATTAATGCAGTTGTAGGAGATAGAATCCTAGAAATTCTTCTTACATTATGCATTTACTTCCAATGGAAGAAACGAAAAGGTTTTTTCAGACTTAAAATAAAGACAGTGAACAAAGAGCATCAGAAATTCTATTGTATTCCTCTAGCAAAATCAACATTTCCTTCCTAAAATCTTCTATGCTTTCTCCCATTTGCAGTGCCTTGAATGACACTGCCAAACAGTATGATTTCAAAAGACATTCAAAATTTAGAAAGCTTTTTTTCATTGGTGTTAATTAGAAATTTTATAGACACACCTGCATATGGAATGGAATGGAATGGAATGGAATGGAATGGAATGGAATGGAATGGGATGGGAAGGGATGGGATGGGATGGGATAGAATAGAATAGAATAGAATAGAATAGAATAGAATAGAATAGAATAGAATAGAATAGAATAGAATAGAATAGAATAGCTCAGCTGGAAGGGGCCCTCCCTACAGGAGCATCTATTCTAACTATCCAACCACTTCAGGGCTGACCAAAAGTTAACACATGTTGGTGAAGGCATTGCCCAAATGTCTCTTAATCACAGAACCATGGGTCATCAAACACCTACACCAGGAAGCCTACCACTATTTGACCACTCTCTTCTTCATAAAGAAATGCTTCCTAATGTCCAAGTCTAAACATCCTCTGATGTTGCAGCTTTGAGCTGTTCCCACACATTCCATCTCTGCAATCCAGGGGGAATAAATCAGCATCTCACTCTCCACTTCCCCTCCTCAGAAAGCTGTTAAGAGTAGTGAGGCTAGCTCTCAGCCTCCTTTTCCTCCTTCAAAGTCCTTAGCCACATCTCCTAAGACAAGCCTTCTACGTCTTCACCAGCTTCATTCCTTCCCTCCCTGGCATGGGAGGACCTTTCCATCCTTCTTAAGTGGTGGGGCCCAGAACTGCACACAACACTCAAGGTGAGGCCACAACAATGTTGAACACAGCAGAATGATCCCCTCTTTTGAGCCAGCTGTCAAACAGCACCCACACATCCCTTTTGCAAAAAAAATAGTTCTTATCTTAATGGGTTTGTATCTTAACCTGTATGTGTTAAAACTGAGCAAATACGCTAATTCCAGTTATCTAACATCACTTTTGGTTAATAATTCAATCTGTTTGTTGTCAGGACAGAAAGTTCAGATGGGGTTTGCATTTAAAGTTCTGTTAGCTTTTTTCCCTTCATGTTGCTTAATAAGCTCCAAATTCAAAAAGAAGCCTTATCTGGAATTAGTGGCCTTTGTGGTTTAAAAATAATCCCGCTGCACTGAGGGTAGTATATTGATTGCCTTAAGGGAAGATGGAGTGCATGTGCACAGTACAGTCAGATCATTGTACCAAAAGACATAGTTCTTCAGGGCAGGCAGACTGGACTGGGAAAGCTTAGAAAGATATGGAATTAACACCAGGAAATCTTTCAGAAACTATAAAGCAGTCTGAAATCAAACAGTACCTTCATCTTGTCAGATCCTCATATCTCAACACAAAAACTGCCATACTAAACTGGTCAGAAAGTTCATTTAAAACTACCAAGAGCTGAGGCAACTGTTTAGAAAAAGAAGATGGATGTAACTGTCCTTCTTCTGGACTACAGCATAAGAAAGCCTGACTACATTTTCCCTTGTTTTCATGATTTTATATGCAGCTCTATCCTGTGATAGTACTTTATTTCATAAACTAAAGAGCTCTTATCTTTTTTGTGTCTTCTCAGTCAAAACCCATTTCACACTTGATTCTCTTTCCCGTACTGTGTCTAGCTGTACTATATCTTTCCTGATACAGAAGAATAATAAATGCCTGGAAAAGAACTGCACAAGGAATGTGATGAATGGATTTATACAGTGAGACATTTCATGGTGGTTTTTATTCCTTCCTTTCCTATTAATTTTTGAGCATCTTTCTGTTATTTTGCACATCTAAGCACAACTTAGATTTCAAATCTTTCCCGATGCCAATAGCTAGTATAGAACCTCTGATTTCACATTAGTTTGTTTTAATTACTTCAGGCATGTCATCCCTCACTCAATCACTATCACAACGTCTTTCATAAACTTTCATAATGAATTATTGTTCCTGCTTCCTTGAAAAACACTGTGTCAATTAACTGGCTAACCATCATACTTTTTCCCAGATCACTCAGGGATATGTTGAATAGCATCAACTCCCAAGGATCTCTTGATAATGGCAAAGCAGCCATCTTTTCCAACAGCTTTTTCATCTTTAACCACATATTAATGACTACAGGAAGACTTTATCACTTCTACCACAGCACCTTCTTTTACAGAGGTGCTTTTTCAAAATTATTTTTGAAAACCAATAGTTATCTCTAGCTACTTTATCAACTTCCTTATCTAATTTTGCACTATATTTGTGCAGCATAACTACAGAATCTGTGATTTTCTGCTACATCATATTTAATCATTTATTCTCTATTATAAGTTCAACAGTTTGCTGAGTACAGATATAGACTTTTCATTCTATAGCCCTCCAAAGCCCTTTTTAAAAATTTGTATCACATTTGCCATTTTCTACTCCTCCAGTACAAAGGACATTTTAAGTGATAAATTATATGCTATAGTTAATAACTCAGCACTTTCATATTTCATTTTCCTTAGAACTCTAAGTGTATACCATCTGGTTCTGGAAGTTTTCTGGTATTAATTTCATTAATTTATTTGAAAACTCTTTTTATTAACATTTCATGTGAGACAGTTCCTGAGCAGTGACTTCTGCTACAATAAACTTTAATGTGTGATGCTCCTAAACTTTGTGCAGTGAAGTGATTAATTCATTTTAGTTTTGTCCTATGGCTTCTTTTTACTCAAACATCCTTTATATCAATCCTTATCCATACAGAATCTTGGAAGACTTCTTCGTTTTGGAATTGGAATTTCTTTGAACACATTATTATAGGGGTTAAATATTTTCCTAGGACAGAATGTTTCTCAAAGTCTCATTTTCCCTGTTTTCATAAAACACAAATTAGAGTTGAGTTACAGTTACAATATTTGTATCCAGCTTTTTTTGCTTAAATAAGCCTTTGTGTTTTCAAATGGTCTTTCTCAAATTTGTTTAGGCATGACAGTTTTTGCTGTCATTTATAAAAGATTTTTTTTTTCAAGAATAAATACAATTTTAGAATAAAATTCCTATACAGGAGTAGTATTTTCAATACAAGAATTTTATTTCACTAGAATTTCATCCTTCTGGCTGGTTGTTCTACTTTCTTCAGCTTTACAAGCCTACTGTTTTTAACATGTTCTTGTATTTAATTTTTAATATGTTCTTGCATTTCATTTTTTTACCCCTACTTTTTACTTTTTTTATTCATATACATATACTGAATATATGATGGTATTTTCTCACGTTAGCTTTTTGCTAATCATTAATTTCCAAGGCATATAAGTTAAAAAAAAGTAAAAATTCAGTGCTGATTCGAGACAAACAAAACAAATAAAGGAGAAAAAAAGCTTACAGAAAGTAAGGAACAGACATGTTAGAAAAGACAAACACCCACAAGGATGAAAACAAAGCCAAAATAGAAAGAGATAAACTGCTCCCACACCATAGTGCGAGCCCACACAGGATGCTGTGTCTCATAAATTCCTTAATTTAGGGCTTATCATGCCACATCTGGAATGCTGTGTTCAGTTTTGGGCCCCACTTCACAAAAGAGATGTGGAGAGGCTGCAGAGGGTACAGAGAAGGGACACAAAGATCCTTGTAACAACATTATACATATTTTCTAACATCTATTTGTATACTGCCATTGTGATAGCTTCATTTACATGTCAATTATGTTTTTTTAAAAAAATAATTACATTTTGCATGTAAATATGGCAATGAATCATTCATCTGGGAAGCATCCTAGTCTTGCTTGTAATTCAATAAATCTAGTACAGTAACTGCAACATAGACCAAGAACAAACAGCAATCAATAAAATTCTCACAAAAGTAATAAAAGCAGTAAGCTGCTTCTTTTCCTAGACTTTTTCTGTGACTTCATTTGTCACATTCCCTGAGAAGACCACAGGCAATAATATGCATTATGCATACAAAATTTGGAGACAATAAGAAATAATATTTTAATTTCAACAAAGTTAACATAAAACATAACATATCTGTAAGATTAAGCGCTCACATATTCAGATCTGAAATACTGCTGAACTGAGATTGAGATTTGTGCCCTAGTTCCTACCTATGTATATATGAAAAAATATATAGGAAGTTTAATGAATTGCAGACCTCTGCAAATATGACAACTACAGTCTTACCTTACCAATTAATTTGACATTTTCAAAATTAGGAATATGAAACATGAGTTTTACAGGATTTTTGCATTGTTTGTGTTGGTACTTTATTACCTAAAAGTCTTCAGCAATTTTATTAGACTGTGTTTTCAAGAGTTGGAAAAAACATTGAATTAAAAGTCTTTATTTTGTACTCCTTACTTTTTTCATTATATTCTTTTAATTATATTTATTTATTTTGATTACATTATTTTTGCTGGGGCCCATGGTGCAAGACAAAATGTTCGACCATACCGTTTCATGTACTTGCATACAAAAGTATTTGGATAACTGGTAAAAAAAATTACAAAGTCTGAGTCACCAGCAGTTCATACAGCAGCTGATGCTGGCCTGTATTTATCTCCTCAGTCTTTCTGACACTTGGTTAGCTTCTTCTAGCTCTTTCATACCAAGATATATTTAAATATCACTATTTAAATACTGCACTATTTGAAACTCCTGTCTCAAGCATTCAGCCTTCTGAGATTTCTTGCCATTCATGTTTCCAAGGCTGCATCTGTGTCAAAGTTTTCATTCTCTAAGAGAAAAACAAGCATCTCTTTTGCAATGCCATGGAGCTCAAGTGCCTTCAGAGACTGTTCATGAAGATCTGCAGTTTGTAGTACCTTACAATACCATACTTTTTCCCTTTCTTTCTAAACAGCTACAAAAAAATCTATATGTTCCAAAATATATATTGCCAAATATACATTTTTAAAAGAGAACTGCTTTATACATTTGTTTCTGTAAGGTAAAAAAATACATTTTGTTTGTAAAATGGTCATCCCTTTAAAGTATTGCAACTGCACTTGGAGGCAAAACAAATGTACCACTGTCCCTACAAGATTTTTGAGTTTGAAAGAGGAAAAATATGCTATTTTTAGGGCAAAGAAATTACATTGCACCATGAAATGTACTATTCTGCTTGCTACCTAGTAGGGTGCCTTTGTAAATGCTGATAAAATGTATTTATTCCAAACATTACTGTTAACAGCTCATTGCCTAACTGAAAATAGTTTTCCTCAATAGGTGTCTTTCTGCCCAAATTAAATTCAAGCAATTCATCTGATAAATTCAAAGATAGCACTCCAACCACCTAATGCTAAATTGTATATCAAAGCTATAAGTAGTCTGAATCCATAATGTGCAAGCTGTGAATACTTAATAAAATTATTAGAAGCGAGGAAAGCAACTGCCTTTAACTCATCACGTGATAACTTATTTGCTATTTAAAAAAACATATTTGCATAATTACAAGCTAATTAGGGCATTCTTCTTAAATCTGAATGGCCATTGACACATCACAATAATATTTTGGTGGCAGCAGTAGGAATCCAAAATTGTGCATGTTGGTATACTGATTATATTATTGTATGAAGGACCCTGTTCTGCAATCTAATTATTTTCAACTAAATTTATCTACTTATAAATGAAATAGACAAAACCAACCTCATGATTTTTTCATCAGTACCACTAGGTTTTAAATTTTTATTGCTTTTTTTATTTTATTTTTTTTAAGAAAACTGTTTTATAAAGCCACAGACTAGTTTCTTCTACTAAAAACTTATTGTTCTATGGCATGTAATGCAGTAGCTAAGTACATATTCCTTACCCAGCTATGTGACTGAAATGCATTTTGTTTTCTTTTCCATAGAATTTATCTGCACAAAAAAATGCTGAACGAAATGTCACACGTTCCAAAGGATGAAGGGTGATAGATTTTCCTGGAAATATATATGGTGTATGGAAGACACGTACAAGTCTTAGAAGATAAAAGTGAGTTACAGTTTTGACACTGCCATGTCTATGTGACTGAATACTTTGTTAGACTTCTGACAAGCAGAGATATCCTTTCTTGAAAATACAAATCGAGAAGCAGTTGCCACATCAAGTCCCATGGTGCTAATTTTTGTAAGCAGCAAATGTCTGGGAATGTGTTCTTTGATCTTTGGTCTTGTCTTTTTTCTGCCTTTTTTTTTTTTTTTAATTGTCATTATTACTTATTAACTTTGTCACCATTTCACAAGTATATGAAGTTGGTAAAAACTCAGACCTCATGCTTGAGTCATACATGCCTCCACAGTTCTGAGCTCTTGATGAAGTCGTGAGGAGCTACTCAGTGAATTTATAGTCTGTAGTTAAATTTCAGCTCACATTAAAGGAGATAGCTGGGTATGGTCTACAATAAAATTATCTGTTTACTGCATCAAAAACATCTCAATTGAACTCTATAGGACCTAGACCGCATGAAGACTCTCAGATTGCAAATTTTTTGCCTAGAGGAATTTAATGTTTTCTGAAAGTCTCTTGGGAATCCAAGACCTTAATGTGACCCTGACTGGTATGACTCCGAAACTGAATGAACTGTACTCTGCTCTGGGGGTAGCTGAATTAGGATGTGTGAAAAAGGGCACCAGGCACATGAAGACCACACATGCATGGAAGCGCATGCAGACACCTTGATCTGAGATCTGCTAAACCTAAGCTGTGCCTTCCAGTACCACTCTAGATGCCCTAGATTCTCCCACCTTATTTCCACATGCAAATCCAAAACCAGGCGAAACTCTTAGCGATCTGCTATTGACTCTATTATCCCCATGAAAATGTCTTGGGCAGCGATGGACTGAGAGTCTGCCTCCAGGCAGGATCAGATCACAGGTGACCATGCCTGTGTGCACATCCAGTGCAGGCTGATCCCCTCTCTACATTGTAGCACCAAGTTCTCCTTATTTACTGCTTCATGATAACAGGGTTGAACAGCTTCTGAAAGAATAACTTGTTGGAGAATCTCCTTCACATTAAATATGTATGCAAAAAAAGAAAATCTTTGCTTTTTAATTTTTCCTGTTATCTAGGTCAAAAATGACCAAAATGACATTTAGAAATATTTTCTCAGTTTTTCAGAAGAAGTCAATAACTACAGTGTGCAAACACTCTTCAAGTATGCATTTACAGCATGCTAGAAGTCCCTTCAAGTACATACCTCTATGCTTTTTCAAGTTTTTTTTCTAAACAAAATAGACTGGCTCATTCCCAAGTTGTTGATTTCTCTGTCCTGCACTGGCTGATGCAGGTTCCTGGCTGCATAATTGCAGCTGACAGCAGCTGACCTCTCTGCAGAGTCTGAGCTCTAGAGATAGAAAACTGAACAGTTATATGAACCTCACCTTGGTTTTTATGCTTAACTGAATTGTTCATCTTCCATCAAGTTGCAGCCAAAATCAGTGCATTAACTAATAATAAACAAATTGAATGGCTAAGACTCTCAGACATGTTTGAGAGACTTCCATGAAAGTGTAAGAGCAAAAGATTAAATTTTATATTTTGAATAATAGATTTATAGAATGATATTTAAGGTATCCCTTTAGAAATCATGTGAAAACATTTGCGTGATTCTTTCCTACCAGAAGCAAAGGTAAAATGTTTTTGAGGTAATCTGTGAGTGGGGCAGTCCAGTATGCAGAAAATTCTGTTGTGAAGCAGAAAGTCTCTGTACTACTCACTAAACAGAAGATGGAATTCCACTGGTTTTGAGTTACATTTTTCTATTTAGTTACTTAAGAGAGAAACAAATAAGCACAAATCCAAAAGGCAACCAAAATAAAATACTGACTTCATTTCAGTTTTCTAGCTAGGAAAAAAAAAAGGCTTATCCAAATCCATGAGGCTGCACTGCAGATATTTGGACGCGTCCTGCATGATGTGCAGAAGTGGTTCTGCAACAGTGAAAATTCCTGGAGTCTTTCCTATTTATTCTGCCAACATTCCTTTAGGACTAATCAGGTAGGATGCAGCAGAGCACGGAATGCTAAGCAGTCTGAGGTATCCATTCATAAGAGAAATACTGAGAAATACTTAGACTTTGCAGGCTACATAAACACTAGCTCTGCTTCTAGACAATGTGTAAACTCCATAAATAATTGAGTCTGCTCTGAAGAACTCTATGGAGGAGGACAGGAACTACATATATATATTATTTTTGAAATAATAAGTCTTCCTGTCTCATGTATTTCATAGTCTTGGTAAAGAGAATAGAGATGGGCAAGGGCAGCACAAGTGTGATACACATCTGGCAGGACCTGAAGCATGGAGAATTAAAAAGACCTGGCCAAAATCTATGACACAGACCAAATGTACTACAAAGTAGCTAAATTCCATCCTAAAATTTTATTTTCCCTCAATGATAAAAAATATTCTCTCTCACCCTTTTTCTCATCAGGAATTTTGATACCCTTAGAATTGCTAAAAGGAGGCTTTTGATGTGGTATTTTAGGCATCTTTGTCTTTTGGGGAAGGTTTGGGATTTGGTTGTTTTGATAGTTTTGGTTTGTCTTTTTTTTAAATTTCTCTTGAAGCCTGTCCTGTATATGACCATTAACTAAGTCAAAGAGTATCTGGCTTTCAGTGAGAGCTTTGATTTGGGAGGCCAGTGCAACAGGGAACACTGTGCAGCTAAATAAATAGCTTTTAGGCCATACTACTTTCATCCATCTGTCTGTAAGTGCTGTGCATCTATTGTTAATGTAGATGATCATGTTAAATGAAACAAGACGCTTTTTCAGAGTATGAACTGATCTTCTACACAAAAAATGCCATTCTTTTGACGACCATTGCTACCAAAAATTTCCTTTTACATAATCCTCTAGAAAGAATAAAACCTCCTATCATGTTATTTTACAGAATAAGTTTGGCAACAGTTTTGCTATGCAATAACTTGTAATGACCCCGGCTCTAATCAAGCTTAAAAATTTATAACAGAGTTGTGATAATCACTGAAACATTTTCTAAATGCTCCATGCATGAGTTTGAGTGAATAGAATTATTCAAGACTCCCGCTTAGAAGCTTTCAATCTCAAATTACTCCCAATTTACACTATCACAAGAAAACAATATTTTACTATTCATTCCATTGAATAATCATTAATTAACTGCTCTAAACCACTAATACTTCAGCTAATCCTTAAAATAGCTTATACTGTGTGTATGCTTTTACCAGAGATGAACTGGGAATGTCAGTTAAGTTTAGAAAAACCTAAAAGCTGAATAACCTGCAACAATTCCTTATTTTTCATATTTAATATCATGTAGGCAACATTCTTTTGCAAGATGTTCTCTACTAAAAGATTGACTACAGCCTAAGTACAGCACTATAAGAAACCTGCAGAGGATTGTCCATCTATGTTAAAACCCTGACACCATAAAGTAGAATGAATAGAATCTACATTCTATTATAAGTACGTAGTTAAATACTATAGTACTCCTCTATTTTTAGTATCATTTTGTGAGAATACCTTTAGCAACATGTAATAGAAAAAGGAAATAAATTGTAGTTTATGAATGGTTCCAAACCAAATTACTCTGGGAATTAAATGGCACACAAATATTCATATCCAAGAGAACACATTTCTCTGGATGTTTTACTGCTTTCATCTTCCTATCCCTTGAAAGTTTATATTGCTCTTATCAGACAAGGATCTTACCTTTTTTCTTCCTGAAAAGGTGATAGTTTTTCATCTCAAGAATAGAGCAACTAACCTCATCTTTATGAAAAAAAAAGAAAAAAAAAAGAAATTATGAGAATCCATCTCTTGAAGGACACATTTTAAGACTCGTATTCTTAACAGGGCAAGTTATTTTGTCTCAGTCTGCAACCCTCCTTTGAAACATTTTATTGCTGTAGGAAGAGCTGTTGGTTAGCACAGGTCAATGGAATTGAAAGGTTCCTTCATGAAAAGACAAATTGAGTTATTAATTAACTTCACACAGAATCATGGAATCCTTGGAAAATACTTCTGAGAACATGGAGTCCAGCCTATGCCCAGACCCCAACCTGTCAATTAGACCATGGCTCTGAGTGCTACATCCAACATTTCCTTAAACACCCCCTGGGATGGTGACTCAACCACCTCCCTGGCAGCCCAATCCAGTGTCTAAATTACCCTTTCTGTGAAAGAACTTTTTCTAATGTCCAACCTAAACCTTGCCTGGTCCCATTGGAGGTTGTTCTGCTGCTGCTTGTCTGGGAGTATAAACTCACCCCCACCTGGCTAGAACCTCCTCTTAGGGAGCTGCAAAGAGTGATAAGGTCTCTCTTGAGCTGTCTTTTTTCCAGGCCAAACAAACCCAGCCTCTAAAGCCCCTCCTCACAGGACTTGTGCTCAAGAATCTTCACCAGTTTCATCATCCTTCTCTGGACTCACTCCAGCCCTTCAACATCCCTCCAGAATTCAGGGGCCCAGAACACAGGACTCCAGGAATGGCCTCAGCAGTACCGAGTAAGAGGGGTGAATCGCTTCCCTGGTCCTGCTGGCAACACAATTACTGATACAGCCCAGGATACCAAACCTTAGAAGAATAGCATTTTTTCTCCTTTTCTTAGAGGAATAAAAAATAACTAGATGACCATAAGCATGATCAGACTTTTCTTTTAATATTACTTAATTTTCTTCTTTAGTCAAACAACAATCACTGTGTTGCAGACAATGATGAAAATTTCCAGCACAACTTACTCAAAAATTAAGAATTGAATTGTATTCTAAATGTGCATACAGACTAAGAATAAAATTTAGAATAGAGCACAATTCAGTTTTGTTCTATTTGTTTTGTGAGTATCAGATGATCCATTAACTTGTTTTTTCTCCTCCAGCAGAGTTTCTCCTAACCTAAATTCCCAGCTAACAAAAGGTGATTGGAGTGGGCACCATGCCACAGAATCTGCTGGAAGATATGTGCTGTAAATCAAGATGGGTGTCACTGGCTCCCCACTGAACCCATTTTCAGTTGCAAAGCTGGTCCCGTTTCCTCTAATAAACTACAACTATGCTAAAACTTGATTGAGGACATCTCGTCTCAAGCTGCACACCACAGACATTGTCTGCAGTTCTGCATCTGGACAATTGTCTCAATACTTACAGCCCCAGGGAAATGTAAATTTAAAATGCAGTCCTGAAATGGTGAAAATGTTAAATGTCCTGTGGGAAATTATTACCATTTCTACAGATATTGCAATGGATTTTGCAAGGGAGGACATGCCAGGTTAAATAAATGGTAAGGCAATATTGTAGAATATAATCAGAGAAATACAATGAAAGTATAATTGGCAAGATCCACGGGATTTGCTTTGTTTTGCACTTTTTTTCATTTATCTGAATGAGATGGTTGGATGTCATTTGCTTGCTTGCTTGTTTCCTGCCATTCTCCAACATTTGAGATGTGACTACCTGCAAAGTATAAATTCAAAATTATTTCTTTATGCACAACTGTATATTTTGGATACATTTCATTAAAGCTACTGTTCTTAGTTTATTGTATTCAGGTGTCATTTTTTATTAGATTTCACTGACTTTAGAATTGTTTTTATAGCATAACTTTATTCCAAATATGCCACAGATGATACAATCATTTAAATGTTTGGCCAAATGCTCTGCTGCCATAAGTATTTTGATGTTTTTGCTCAAGCATATTTGACAGAATAATTTTTTTTCACATAGTAGAGGAAAATAGTTTAAGGCACCTTCTGAGATAAGAGATAAATTAAACTATTCAAAAGATCCAAAATTAAAATAAGTATGGAAATTTAGTAACCCAGGGTCAACTGATCCATTGTTTTATCAGACAGAAAGAGGGTAAATCATTTGTAAGGAAGAAAAATTAAATGTACATACAGTTGACAAAAATGATAGTGAGATGGATTGTTATTAAAGTGATCCCTTTTAGCCCAGTGACATCTTCTAAGGTATTAAACAGTTTAGAACTCCTTCTGAGATCAGGCTGATATAAAATATTCAACATCCATCCACTTCATGCCAAAAATATTTCACTATAATTAGAGTCAGACATATTTAAAATAATTGGTAATATCAGCTTTGCACAGGAAGGCAAGAGGGCTGGGAGATTTAATAACACTTTCATTGATCTTTGCATATGAGAGTAATCCTCTTTGGAAATGAGGTTGCTAATGCAGGAATGAGCCTTCCTTTTTTCTGGCTGTACACAGATTAACGATCAAATGTTGCTTCACAAAGTACTTCTGGTAAAAAAGAAACTTATGCACTGTGTATGAGTAAGGCAAAAAAGAAGCTATCTAGTTAAAAAAAAAAACAAACCAGGTATATCTGAATACTCATGGGAAAATGCCTATTCCATATGCCTTTTTAAATGTTTTTTATTTTTTTTTAATTTAATGGCACAGGAAAGTTAGTTCTGACAATGTGAGAATTCAAGAAACAGCTGAAAACAGTAATTTCTGAATGGACAAAGTGTTCTGGAAAAACAATTGAAATGAAATCAAAACTTCATTTAAGATAAAATGCCATTGAAAATTTGATATGCTATTTATTCATTCATTTGATAAAGATCTGGGCACTTTCTCCATGAATTTTTGAAACTGTCAGAGACTGACATTGGCTTTTTTAGACAATTAAAACTCATGAGATTCTAAGTAGTGTTTGAAAGACATCAGACATTCAGTATTTCTTCAAGCAGCGTTTCTAAACCCTGCCAACATGGTGTCTGACTATTTAAAATATTGTGTTTGTAAGAGTAAGTGTAATTTATGAACAAACAACACATCTTGATCTGAGAAATGACAGCACTTCATACACTCACACAAAGACTTGCAGAAAAACAATTTCAGAATCCAAATGTTGCTGTTGAATAATCACAGACTCATAGAATGGTTTGGGCTGAATGGAGCCTTAAAGATCATTTATTCCAACCTCTCTGCTATGGGCAGGGACACCTTTCACTAAACCAGGTTGCTCAAACTCCTGTATCCTGGCCTTGAACACTTCCAGGCATGGGGCCTCGACCACTTCTCTGGGCAACCTGTGCCAGTGTCTCACCACTTTTATAAACTAAGATTTCATTTCTAACATTTAACATTAACCTGCCCCCTCTCAGTTCAGAGCCATTCCCCCTTGTCCTATCACCACATGCTCTTGCAAACAATCCCTCTCCAGCCTTTTTGGAAGATCCCTTGTTACTGGAAGGCTGCTAAGAAGTCTCCCTGGAGCCTTCTCTTTTCCAGGCTGAGCAAGCCCAAAAGTTCCAAACTTGCAGGAGAGGTGTTCCAGCCCCCAGATTGTCTTCATGGCCCTTCTATGGACTTGCAGCAGTAAGTCCATATCCTTCTTGTGTTGGTAATTCCAGTCATATTAGCCAAATATAGCAAGGGATCAATAGGACAGAGTTTGAAGGAGTCCAGATAGATATGTGAATTCCCATGTATTTGCCAGACTTTTTTTTTAATCTACTGGCAAACACAGTACAGCATATCAACATATGCATTTTGTAATGGGGTCTAAACTATATTTTAATCTTAACTCCTTGAGAGCTGTAGTTTCCTATCTGTACTTAAACCAAGAGCATTCCAGTAGGCTGAATAAAGGAAGTGCTAATTTTGGTGTGAACCTTTTGCTAGCAAAGTGAAAGACTGAAATTAAAAGAAAACCAACCAAGAGAAAAACAAACAAAAAACCCCAAAACTAAATAACTGTAAAAACATATGTATGGAGATGAAAAGATAAAAATGATCCTCATTTCAGAAGACACAGACTTCAGAAGAAATGTCAAGATGACCTGAAATCTGATCAAAGAAATAAGACTTTGGACTGGCAAAAATAGGAAAGAAGAGAAAAGGGATTTTCCACAGCAGTGCAGCTCTTATACTGGCTATGGTTAGTCATACTGACTTGCATCTGAAGTTCATTACACTCATTGAATATATATTTCTGAACTTTAAACAGTTTTAATACAGTTTAAAGTAACTTTTGGCATAAATAAATGAAATTTAAAGAAACAAGCAAGTGCTGACATACTCAAGCATTGTTCAGCAAATGCAAAAAAAAAAAAAAATCAATAAAAATAATGTAAAAATTCCTGAAGCAGAGGAGGGGGGAAAAGTAAAAGTGAAAGAAAACCAATGCCTAATGGAGTTAAGGAAAACCAAAATGCATTTTCAGAGGGAATAAAATCAAGTGGAGATTTGGTCCTGTTAGAGAGCTAGCAAATTGTAGATCATAAAATTGAAAGAAGTAAAGCAAAAATCCCTCACTTGTAGTTGAATGAAAATGTGAGTATACATCCATTACGGTTGACATTATGAATTACATAAGAAGCTCAGAGTACATATGATGGAAATCCCCTTAGGAAAATATTAAACATCTATTCTCCATTCAGATTAAGAAATAGGTTCCATCCCAAATGAGACAGTATTGTTCCAAAATTTATTGTGATTTTTTAAAAGACTTAATATTATAATTATTTAAAATATTTAGAATTAATATTAATTACTTCCAATTTAAGCATAGCTAAACCAATAAAGTACTGTATTATCCAAGCCAGTACAGATATAGTTGTTGCATAGTCTGGAGGGTTTTAGCTGTTGTAATGGCAGATCTGTACAATTATATGTCAATTGTTTTTAATACATATGAAAAATTTTATAAAACAATCAGAAAATTTTGAAAATAGTGGTTGAAAGGCTAAGAATATATAATGCTTGAGATGTCAGATTTAAGAAAATCAACTTTTTTTGACCGTTTGAGAAAATATTTGAAGGTGACTTCTTTGTGAAAATTACATCTACTTATGAGAAAAATATTCAACCTTTCTGACAAATACATAGAACTATCTGGACATTGAAATTAGATTAATTGCTATTGAAAATAAGGCTCATTATCTTCTTAGCATGAAAAATTTTCTTTATAACCATATTATTGGAGTATCTGTTAATTATGACAATTTAAGTTGGCAAGATTTTTTAACTGTACCTTTCGAGGATATACATATATGATGCAGCCCAGCAGTGAGATATTTATCTTCAGTTCACTACCAGCAATATCCTGTTCTTTAGCACATGTACTCATTTTCTTAAGTCTGTATTTGTTATATATAATAAATTACTACAGATAAAGCAGCTCTGTCACTCCCCTGGACAAGGATAAGAAAATATATTGAAATAATCATATGTTGAGATAAGGACAAGGAGAGATCACTCACCGTTACTGTCACAGGCAGAACAGGCCTCACTTGGAGATAAAATGAGTTCATTACCAACCAAAATCAGAGCAAGGTAATGAGAACTAAAACAAATCTTATAACAATTTCCCCCCACCTCTCCCACTTTTCCAGCTCTGACTCCTCCCGCAGCCGTGCAGGGAGATGGGAATGGGGGTCATGGTCACTTCATCACAGGTTGTTCCTGACGCTGCTCAAGGAAAGGCGTTCTTCCTCTTCCCGACCGTGGGTCCCTCCCACAGAAGACAGCTCTCCGTGAACCTCTCCAGCAGGAATCCTCCCCATGGGCTACAGTTCCCCATGAGAAACTCCAGCTTGGGTCCCTTCCTCAGGGTCACAAGTCCTACCAGGAAACCTGCTCCAGTGTGGGCTTCCCTCTCCACAGGCCTGCAGATCCCTCTCAGGAGCCTGCTCCAGCAGGAGTTTCCCATGGATTCATAGCCCTCCTTCAGGCATTCCTGTGCTCCTGCATGGATCTCCTCCATGTGGATGTCTTCCTCCCTGTGGAAGTCCCTGTGCTGCAGGGACAGCTCCTTCACCCTTTCCTGCACCACGGCCTGCAGGAATCTTTCCCCTGGGCCTGGGCCCCTCCTTGGCGACTGACCTTGCTGTCTGCAGAGTTCATTGTCTCGTGTATTCTCACTCCACTCTTCTCTGGATGCAATTACTTCTGCACAATAATTTTTTCACCCTCTTAAATATGTTATTGCAGAGGTGTTGCCACCGTTTCTGATTGATCCAGTGTTGGCAGCAGCAGGTTGGTCCATCCTGGATTCGTCTGGCATTGGCTTTGTCTGACACAGAGGAAGCTTTTGGCAGCTGCTTACAGAAGCCACCCCTATAATCCCCCTCCTGCTACCAAAAACCTGCCACACAAACCCAATGCACAATGTAGGAATAAAACTGATGTTTGGATTACAAGAAGTGAATAAATTTTGTTGCTGGCTGCCTTGGAAGTCTTTCTCTCCATGAGCAGTGCAGACATGATCAGTGCAGATCACCAACTGGAATAATCCGTGCACACCTTATCTCATTTCTTCCTTCTCCATTCTGGTGCCTTTTAAGATTGCAACTCTTTATTCTCCCCTGTGTTTCAGAAGCTAATATTTTTATCTTCTCAAAGACTTTGATTTACCCTGAATTATCATGGATAGCACTGTTATGCGATAAAGAATTCTGTTATGTGATAAAGAATTCATTGCCGTGCAAACCAAGCTGGGCAGAGGTTTGAGGGTAACCTGTCTCAGCTACAGGAAGTGATCAGCCCCACGGCCAGAGTGGACACCCATTAACATGGGGCCAGAGGAAGACTTGCAGGTACCCTTGGGATTTAGAGTGGCTGGAGAAGGAACAAGAGAAATAGATAAGGGGATGAAAGAGGTTAGCCGTGTGAGCAGCGGCTGCTTACAGTGCTTGAATGGCTGTGCCCTGTGCCTGATCTGTTGTTTCTTCCATTAAACATTAAAAAAGGTCTACTCCTGACATTTCATTCTGTCATTTCTTCTCATTAAACTTAATTTCTGACTATTTTTCTGGGTAATACAGGCTCTCTACCTGTGTGCACAAGACCATGGGATTTTCTGAGTGAAAGCAGCCAGAGTAGTGTCTGAGCTCACAAGGGCTGTGTGTGGTGGGCCACCACTGCAGTGTCTGAGGATGCAAGATCTAGCTGGTCTCATTCCTGGAGAGGAACATTTCCCAAAAGAAATTGAGATAATTTGTCATCATTCATTCAGTTTGATGAAAAATGGTTGATTATTATGTATAGGTTCTGTATTTTGCTGAATTAGGGCCTGCAAGAGAAATGGCTCATGTTTAAAAAAAATGCCCTTGATGGAAATAAGAGACAAGTATTTGTATTGCCTGCATAAGTTATCAGGCATGGTACAGATGGTAAGGGACTTTGCACTGCAGATGGGAATGATTCAGAAGATGATAAAAGTGCTAAATCCAAACCCTTACTCCATCACGGTCTAGGGATAGACATTGTTACAGGAAAGTTTGCATATAAAGTTTACTTTCAGCAAATATGCATACTTGTGGGAGTGAAAGTTAGAGGACAAGAAAATGAAAGCTTTTCCAATGGTAATGGGAATCTTTCTGGTACTAAAATAATAAGTAAGTTAAACATAGTATACAGTTCTTGAGATGCTGTGAAGATGATAATATCAGCAAATGAAACTGCTTTGGGGAACTGTAACCTCAGTAGTGAGTAGTTTAAGGACATCAGAATGAAACTCTACTCAGATCACTAACATGTAAAATCTTCACACCCTGTACTGAGCTGGAAAAATTTGCAAGCTAAACCCAAAGGTATGATACAGGAATTTCTGTGGCAAGAGTTATAGCATGTAAAATAATCCTCAAAACCACTAGCAAACTAACACCATCACTTACCTGCAGTTTATCAACTGTTTGATTTCTATGACAGTTATGTGAAGGAAAACAATCACACATGTTTCATGCCAGCAATGTCTTCTAAGAAGGCATGCTATTGAAAAAAGCAATACAGCTATCCAATGTATCTTTTATTTTTTAAAATCATAACAGGATCCTTGTACACGAAGGAAAATATTGTTCTTTCTTAGGTATTTTTTTTAGCCAAGACATACAGCTGCTCTAAGAGAACAAGAAACTTGTAGTTACAAAAATTCTCTCCTAAATTAATTTCCTTTTCAAAACTTTTTTTTTCCCAGATGTATTGTAGCATTATTAAATTTTGGAAAGTTGTGATGACCATTTTGAATAGTGAATGTGAAAAATAGGCCAAATACCTTGTTCTGGTAAATTTAGTTTTCTTTGGGATGTTCTTAAAAGTCAAGAAGTAAATATGGCAGATTTTTAATAGCACTATACCCTGCATGGGGATAATAAGAGTACATTTTCCCTATTTTTCTTGAATTTGGAAGCGTGATATGTCATAGAATTTCTGTTTTATGCACAATTTAAAATTTCCTTGGGTTCTAGTTGATATTTTATTTTGTGCACGAGTTTACACTTAGAAAAGGAAAAGCATTAAATGTTCTGGAAATAGGCTTTCAGAGTTTTCTAAATAGTATCCATGTCTAGACAAGAATTTTGCCAAGTTTCTCATGAGGTTAAAGATTCAGCACTGTGCTGGTTTTGGCTGGTAGAGTTAATTTTCTTCCCAGTGGCTGGTAAAGGGCTGTCTATTGGATTTGTGCTGAACACAGGCTTGATCATACAGAGATGGTTTTGTTACTGATGAGCTGGGCTTACACAGAGCCAAGGCCTTTTCTGCTTTTCCTAGAGCCAGACTGGTGAGGAGACTGGGAGAGGCTGGGAGGAGACAGAGCTGGGACAGGGGACCCCAACTGACCCCAGGGGTATCCCAGACCGTGTGACATCATGCTCAATATTTAAAGTGATGAGAAGAAGGAGGAAGGGGGTAATGTTTGGAGTGATGGCGTTTGTCTTTCCAGATAACTGTCAGGTGTGATGTGGTCCTGCTCTCCCAGGATGGCTGAAACCCTGCCCTTGGGAAGGAGTGAATGAATTCCTTGTTTTGCTTTGCTACTGAGCACAGGTGTTTCTTTCCCTATTAAACTGTCTTTATCTCAACCCACAAGTTTTCCAGGTTTTATACTTCTGATTCTCTCCCTCATCCTGTTGGAGGGGAGTGAGTGAGCAGCTGCCTGGGACATGGCTGCTGGCTGCAGTTAAACTACAACAAACACTATGAAACCTCTCTGCTATTATAGATAAAAATGTTCTGCAGTCAAAACTATCAGTTATTACAGTAGAATGTGTCCTTTTTTTTTTTTTTTTTTTGCCAAGTAGTATTTTCTCTGTCAAATTACTTAGAACTTCTGGTGCAGAAATGTCTACTTCTTTCTGGGAGCAAGGAGCTATCTCTAAAGTTTATTAGCTCTGGCTCATATAATTCATCTCATTTTGAATTATTGAGAAGTGAGAACTAGATATGCAAGCAGACAATTAGGATAACAAGTAACATTCAACTATAGCATTCTAGGGACTAACACAAAATGGTTTTTTTCTTAGAAGCAAATTGTTTTCTATTTATAGAGATACTTAGAAATCTCTTAAGACAGGAGTTTACATAATCAAAGTGGCTACTTACACAGGCTTAAGTGTATTTACTACTTACTCATATTCAAAGTGCTTTGAAACATCAAGTAAAAAGCACAGAAAATAGTCCCATGAAATAAAGACACCATTTACAGTACAGAACTGTAAAAAAGTGGCGTGTAAGGTCAGTTGATGGGCAGAAATTTAACAAAATCTTTGAAATCTTTTGTTTGGGTATCATGCCCATGCAGACTCTGTACGAAGCTTTACATAGTCAAGATACAGAGAGAAACTCAAGAATCACATTTTTTCAGAAATGGCTCAAATACCTTTTAGTTTCATGCTCTTGAAACTTCAAGTTTCTTACAGGGGTATAGGTGAAAGCCAAAGATTGTGTTAGGTTCTTACTTGGTTCTTGTAACCCCATGAAGCCCATGACTGCATACTGCAAAACAGAATGGCTGTTTTGCGTTCCTACCCATAAACACGTTATGAGAAGGCACTGAGGAGCAGAATAAATCAGCTTGCACAGATTTGTGCCAGGCAGGTCTATGGGATTGCCTCGCTAGGACATTTGAGAGCCATTGGTAATTCATTGGTGGTTTAGCAATTCTCAGAGCCCACTCTACGCCAAGGGCTTTTCCATGCCTCATGCTCAGCCAGTGAGGGGCTGCATGAGCAGCTGGGGGGGAAGGAGCAGGGGCAGGGCAGCTAACCCAAACTGGCCAAAAGAATATTCCATACCATAATATGTGATGTCAAATCAATCAACAGGGGGAAGTTGGCCGGGAGGGGTTGATTGCTGCTGGGGAATTGGCTGAGCATCAGTCAGTGGGTGGTGAGCATTTGCATAGTTCACCACGTGTTTTTCATGGGGTTTATATGGGTTTTATTCCTTTCTCTTTCTCTTTTCCATTACATTTATAATTTAACATAAAATAATAATTATAATATTTTAGTTAATTTCAACTATTAAACAGCTCTTAATTCAAGCCATGAGTATTTACTTTTATTTCCACTCAGGACTGGGAGCAACTGAGTGGTATCTAGTTGCTGGGTGGGGTTAAACCAACAATGAAATTGGCCCTCTTTGGTGTGGGTTGATGTTTACCTGGTCTTTTTTTTGAAAAAACTAATTCTTAGTCAGTCTGCCTTGGCTTGTACTGGTGAATGAGGCTATTTGTTCTATTGAGCTTCGCATTCTCCTTTGCTTGTATTTTTTTATGCCTTTTTATTTATTTTATAATCTATTTTGTTGAGGTCCCTTCAGGTAGCAATGAACCTCTTCCCCCATTTTGATCTGATCTGTGAGCTGGGTGAGGGTGCACACCATTCTATCACCGAGGTTGTTAACAAACAGTATTTGCTGCAATACATATCCATTAATGGCTGCCATTTGGACATTGAACCAATGATAAAAAGGCTGAAAGCTTGAGAGTTTAGCCAGTTTTGCACCCATTTATCAGCCTATATTTCACTGAATTATCTGTGTGAATGCTAGTGAAGATCATGTTGAAAGCCTGGCTAAAGGCCTTTTGGTACCCAGTACTCAGGCAGGGCCTTTGGAGAAAAAGCTTATTGAGATAATAGTGACCCTGAAAGTCCTTTACTGGAACTGATCTTAATAAAATTATGTATATGTATTGTGGGCAGACCATCTTCACTGTGGAAAATAAATAGAAAATGCATATAAGGATACTTACAATGATAAAAATAAGTATTTCCAGTATCACAAACTGCACAAGTACTTCCTGTTCATAGCTATGCCAAATTACTATCTAAGAAACAATATACTTGACTATACAAAGCAAAAATAGAAGCCTTATTATGCTTCTTTTCTTCCAGTATTGATTCAAAGCTAGACTATATGTTGATACTCTGCTGTTAGAAATTTCATCAGTCAAAAATATTCTCAAAGGGTTAAAGACAACAATTTGTAGTTATTCTGCAATGCTACAGTCATGAAGAGGAGAGAAAGCAGAACAGAATATATATTTCCATAAAAAATGTTTAAACATTAAGTGTTAAAGTATGTAGCCCACATCTTTTCTCTGTAATCACACTGTATTTTATGTCTGCTACATGAAAAACAGAGTTGCAAATGTACTAAATGTCTTTACATTCCAAGTAGGTAAATGGTCTGCTTTGTAAGTGAAAATGAGTGTTCATGCTTCACTTACGACAAAATACTATGCCAGTAGAAAATGAAAGAGGAAATGAAAGAGAAAAGAAATAAAAAAACCAGAGAAAAACCATGGAGCTTATGTTGATGAAATAGTCCTAGTTCAGGTATAGTTCAATAATGCTAGTTCAAGTTAACTCTATCTTTATGACTGGCAACTTAATTGAAGAAATCAATTTGTTAAATAGCATTTCATTGTGTATAACTCATTATCAATGAAACTTTCAATTTTCATTTAAAAAAATTGGGGCCCTCTTTGGACTACTGCAAACACTATATTTTCATTTAAGTAGCCTGTATACATGGAAATAGGTCAGTTTATCTCAGTTAGAAGTTTCTCTCACATACCTTTAGATTGTTTTGTTCTCTCCCCCCAAAAAAGACGAAATAGTTGGACCTGAGTCTAGAAAAAATAGGAAACAAATTCTATTAGGTGGTTTTTTTTTTCAAAAAATTGAATTTTCTGTGGTTACATTAATAATAAAGAGTAAATATAAATAACAGTTACAATTCATCTTTGCATTATTTCTCATTGAAAAATAAACTAATACTTTGCAATAAAACACCTAGTAAGTGTTTTGACATAAATCACTCAAATAGCCTACTCAAGACAAGAAAGATTACACTGGCATGAAAAGGTTGGGTAAAGCCTGACATTTTCCCCCAAATGGGATTTGTGACAGCAAAAGAAAGATAAACCATTAGAGCAAGCAGAAAGACCTCCACAACATCACATGAGAGCAAATAAAGTCAGGACATATAAACAGAAGAATTTGTCTGATAAATCTGAAAAAGAAAAACAACAAACCAACAAACTACATCAGGTTGTAGTCAGACTGAAATTTGATTATGGCATATAGCAAGTAAGACTGCCCATCATAAACTGTATATAGAACCCAAATTAAAAGCTTGCATGAAATCAAACTTAGAAAAAATATAGTATGTCTGACACTGAAAATCTCTAAAGGCTTTTCTTTTTTAATATTGAGAGCAGCCAATGAGCTAGGAAACTAAGCAGTTGAAATAGTAAAATGCATTTGTTTATGTTCCAGACTGGCACTGAGAAAGCAGAATCTACAAAGTTTATCCCAGATCTATGTGTGTTTAACCCAAGTAATATCAGAAATTCTTCAGAAGACATTTCAGATCTTAAAAGGGGATATACACAATGGAGACAGATTAGAAACCTTGTAAAAGACAGCTGGCAAAAGGCATTAGACAAAAACTAATGGGAAACATTTTTCTGCCTTCCAAGTGAACGTTAAATAAGGCGAGTTCTGAAATGTCACTTTTGCAATGGACTGGAAACCATTTGCCTTGATTTTGCAATAGACTGGGAGCATCTGAAAGCTTGTAGTGTTTTAATGATTGTCAGAGGGTTTTACAGAAAAATGTTTTATCACGTGTTTGATCAATGGATAGGCCCTTCAAATTCACCATTGCAAGTAGGCAAAATTGGCAAATTCAAAAGAGAGTTTATAAAAAACCAAGTTCAACTGAACTAAGGAAAATCAGCACAATTTTGTGTTTGGGTCACTAGTCTAGGAGTGGAAAGAATTTCTGACCAGTCTGGTTTCCTTCTGTGATCTTACCAAATTCACTCAGACCAAGTCCATGCAAGGCTATGGGTAGAACTTAAGCATCAAAAGTTTAAATTCTCAAAAAATTCTGCTTATTTGATGGCCAAAGACACAAGAATTTGATATAAAACACACTTAAATATCAAAATTATTCCCTTTTACCTCTGGATACCCTCCAAAGTGTCTTAGCTTGGAGAATATTTGAGCTATTTTACGTACATAATTTATTTTCTGCTGGAATAAAAAAATTCTAAGGATGACAATACAAACAAAACAGGGGGCTTATGAAGTGTTAGGAATGAGCAATAATGCAATATGACAGATACAGAGACTTATGTTAAAAAAGGATTACCTTACATGAAATTTATGCCTGTGCAATGTAACCTTCTACTTATGTTACTCATTCAGCAGATAAATATGAGAAGTCACTATGTACAATAACATTAAATAGTTAATATTTGTCTAGAAAAATAAATGAGGTACATATGCTGTACCTCACCTCTCACCTCTGAAGACAATTAGGAAATTCACATACAGCACAGAAAAAGGGTCTGGTGTTAGCGGTCTTCATGCCAACACATTACCAAAAATAACATCAAAAGTTAAAGGCATTTCCAAAGAGAAATTGTAGAGAAGTAGGAAGAAAGACTAAGTTATCTAGTCTGCTTCTGTTTCAGGACCTTGAATTCCCCAACTTTATTTTACCTTCAAAAGGCATCTGCTGCTTGTACCACACATTTATAATAGCAAGAACTTAGCATATCTATTAATCAGTGTCAGTTTTTACTGAAAAAACTTATCGATGTGTACCATGAATCATCGTGATCAGAAACTATTCCAACAACACTCAGCTATTAAGCAAGATTTAAAGTTATATATATATGTGTGTGTGTATATATAAATATATATCTCATATATATATATATATATATATATATATATATATATATATATATATATCTCGCATATATATGCACATGTATAGAGATAGGCATGGAATGTCAGGCAGATCAATGATAATTAATTTGTACAGTCTAGGAAATTATATCCATCTACCTCAGGCAATCAAAGATTTCTTTAATAATTGCACTGGAACTTGTTTTTCAAGCAATTAGAATTTAGTTGCCAGCAAACATCTTAGATTAAAAGAAATGGCATTTTAAAATTACATGAATAAAAATTAAATGGAAATTAAGACTACCGTTGTCTAATAGGCAATCAGAAACATAGGAAGATGCAAATTCCCAGGACTACTGGAATAAGTTTAGTTCTGTATTTCCCAAGTTTTTTTCAGTAATTTGAAGTGATATCATGGGAGTGATCTTGCACGTACTGATTACCAGGAGTTCCAGTGCCTCGGTAGGGATTCTGCGCGTCCTGTACCTAGGGAGGTGAGTCTATGGGACAAAGTTTCCTGTCCATTCCTAGAAATGTACAAACCCAGAAATGGACCCAAAACATTTTTAATTCTGATGTTATTTGCTGCTGGGGACTTGCAATCCTAGTAGTCAATGCTGGAAATCTATAATGCGCTGCAATATGCTATCAACGGGCAATTGAGCTTGAATATTATTTATCGATATTAAACTTGACAGTCAAAAGGATAAGCCTCAGATATTATGTTTAATACATTGTCCCATAGGATGCTTTGAATATTTTTTTAAAAATTTAATGCGCTGTTATTATCAATGCAGCAGACATAAAATTAATAAAAATTCCTAGTGAGAATTGGGTGGGTTTAGAAAATTCTCCAGTGGATTTATTATCTTAGAAAAGTGGTGTTCTAAGGCATTTTGATGACTCAAGGGATCATCAACAAAATGGAGTTTCTCTCATATCTTGGTTTCCAAACCATTTCATGTTAGTGCCTGAAGTTACCATACAATGACTATTTAAGGCCCATAAGAATTGAGCAGTATCCTTGACTCCATTTGAAAGAATATATCCCCTGAAAAAATGAGAGATATTAGAAATTTAAGAGTTAGTCTGAGCTCTAAATGAAGTATAGTGTTCTGAGGACAAATCTGACTGACAAAAACCAGTCAAGTGATAAGCCAATTTGATTTTCCCAGTCTTTAGTTCCTCTAGATAGCAATTGTTCTGCTGCAGGACTTTATTATGAATTAAATTAATTCTGACATTGGATAGACTGATGCTCATTAAGCTTTTATATTTCTATAGTCCCCAGTTACAGATTAGAACCTGTATGGAAAAAAGGCAAAGCACTATACATGTTGTAGAAACAAGAAAATTTATTTCCTGCTTTTAGAAGAACTGAAGATTTTACATCATGCTGAACACTTATGCATGTGGCTAAGTGCAAACACAAAAGAATTAGTCTCATACTTATAAGTTTAGCTGTGAGAAAAGGTTTACATTTGTGTAGATAGGAAAAAAAGTAATTCACAAAGATGTAAAGGAGAAAAAATTCAAAGTCCTTTATAGATAAGATTGATTTTTTTTAATAGATGTAGATATTATAGATAATTTTATGATAAAGATCAAGTAAGAATCCTTCAGTTCCAGCTACTGGTACTGCCCTGAGAACTTGTTATAAAGGACTTAACATAGGGTAAAGATTACACATTGATTATAGCTGTGTATGATGATTCATAGTAGAGACTTTAGACTATTATAGATGTATTTCATTTGTAAACACAAACTGTCTAACTGCATTTTTGGGGAACAAGACAGGAAGTGAAAGAAGGAAACTCAGGAGGGCGCATTAGCAGGGATATGAATAGTAATAGAAGATAAATAATAACTATTCAACTAAGGCAAAATACAAAATGAAATTTTAGATCAGGTTAAGCCATTAGACCTTAGGTCAGCAACATGAGGGAACCACAGGGCTTCTTATAATGAGATTAAATGAAATTTGTTTTATGTACATTTCTAGGACATACTACTTCCCAAGAAGGTGTTAAAACTCAGGAGCAATAAATTAATTCAAAAGATGATAAATAACACTAAGAATTTTTTAATATTTTTATATTTTATTCTTTAATTTTTAAAATTTATTTATTTATTTCTATTTTATTTTTATATTTATTTGTTTTATTTATACCCATAGTTTCTCTGGTCAGTCATTAATTGTCAGAAAACAAATTTTGTTTCTTCTACTATATTAGCAGAATGATTAGTTCTGAGCACTCATGTCCCATCTCAGCTGATTCAGAATACCTTTTGCTATGAGTTTAATAAATAACACTCTGAGTCTCTTAAAATTTTAATTGTAATTTATACAAACCATCACCAAATCCATGATTTTTCTATTAAATTGATTTCTGACTATATCCTTCTTTCTGATAATATGTAAAAAATGCAGCTATAGCCTGTAGATGATCTGTGTCTTGTACGTTAGAAAAAGAAGCTGTTCTTTCTAATGGTTTAAAGGATAAATATTGACTTAGAAAAAGTTAATTACACAACACCTTTCCTGTTGGGAAAAAACCAGTCTCTTTCAAAATACCAGTAAGACTTTTCACAAACATGTGCATCAACATAACTCCTCTGAAAGTGACTGACAAACCTGATTTCAGGAAAAGACTTTGAGACAGTTTTGAGAACATAAAAACAACCCACAACAAACCAACCAACCAAAAACAACCCAGAAACTATAACTCACATGTTTATGAATCATCTGAAGCATTCTGTTCACCTGTTTTATTTATGTATTTAATTTTTTAACTCTCAGAAAACAAGTATGCCTCAATATGCTAAAATAATTTAGCAGGTAGCATTGACACTGTTTGAGCACCGATGGAAGAGATTTGTGCCATGATAAACTTAAATACCAAATAAAATTTAAAAGTCTGCCTCAGCATGGAAGGAAATAGACCAAGTGGCTGTTGTGATTAGATGGTTTGAGAGCAATTGTTAACTTGAAATCTACTCAGGGATTGAAAGCAAAATCTAACTGCTTATGAATTTAGAGTGCAGCTTGGAGGGATAGGAGACTGTCAGTTCTAGTCTCAAGCAGCAAAGTTATAAAAGCTGGTGGATTGCATTTTTTTCAAAGGGTTCATTTTTGAGGACTTTTGTCACATAGTTTAATATTGGGAAAATGGAAGATTTTAATATTCTACTTAGCTTAATGGAGAATGGGGGCACTAACAAGGAGCAGGAAAGACTATTCTAAGATGAGCACTGCACAAATATCATGCTATCAAATTTCATGGTGCTCTTCATTTGTTTCACATGTGATAAGCAGAAGAATTGACAAGAAAAATGAAGACACCCACAAAACTGCTGCTCAGAGATACATTGTGGAATTGTTAATATAACACCAAAACCAGAGAGAAATCAAAGAGAAATCAGAAAGAAACATTTTCTCAGGAATATGTGCAATAAAATATCAAATGTACTTACTGTGTCACCATAATACTTTCTCTAGGACTCTGTCTCTGAGTTGCTCCCTCAGAACAATTAATTTTTGCCAAAAATTCCAACACAAATAATGAGCTAAATCAAGTCTTTTAAAACCCCTCTTTAATTAGGTGAAGCCCAACAGCAAATGCTGAATACATGTATTGATAATGTACATGCTTTGATTCTTTACAACTGCCTTAGGTGTGTGAGAGATATTTATAACCATAAAAATGAAAACATTTATTCTAATGGGTGAGGCCAAAGGGCTTGCACTGAGTCCAGAAAACACCCCAGGGGAGAGTACCAGGGGCAACCAGGAGGGGGGACAGCATCACTTTCCTTGGTGTCCCTTCCCTTGATTGACTGATGGCTCAACCATTCCTGGACTTGTAATGAGAGGAGGCCCCTGAAGTCTGAGACCTTCATCATGAAGTGCCAATGTCTTCATGTCCTCTATTGCAACTCCAGTCAGTGTCAGGATACCTCTCTTCATATTCTGCTGACTGGAATTTATGTGCCCTGGTAACCTTTGAAAGTTTTTTGGTTTTCTTTGGTTTTGTTTTCCAGGACAAATACATAAAAGCAGCTGACTCAGTAACAAGATATTTTCAAAATGCAGGCTAAATGAGAATATCTTTTTTAGACTGTTGGTAACATTTTGTGATTTACTCTGCATCCAGCCTGCCAGTGCTCTCTTAGCTTCATTAGAGAATGACAACTGATTACACCATTACCTTTCTGAAAATATCCCACTTTGTTTCTCTCTGAACAGCATAATGCCTTACCTAATGAGAAGGGAAAGTTTAAATGAATATACTGGTCCTAATTTGAGGGTTTCGAGAGTCTGGATTCATAACTGGTAATATATCCCCACACAGATAGGGCACCCTGCCAACATCTCTTTTGACAGCCTTCAGACTTTGCTCAGTCCAGGGTAGACGTTTATTTCCATCTTCTTATCTTCAAATACTGTCACAACCACACATGTTCCTGGCTATAGACAGGCAGTCTTATGAATCAGATTGACATAATTCAGGTCTGCACCTTCCTTATTAGTCATGAGATCATTGGCCCAGCTGTTTCTAGGTACTATGTTCAATTCTTAGAGGCAGAATGAAAAATTTAGTTTAAATTATTCAAGTTCTTTTTTTTTTAAATATAAAATGCTGATTGATTACTGACAGATCACAGACCACTTTCACACCTGTATACTGATAATATCTCCAAACCAAGCTGAGGTAAGCTTTGCATTTCTAAGTAGCCATTTCTTTTTATGAATTATTGACATCCTGTCTTATATTTAATCATGCTTCAGGGTATCATTTTCACCTCTTACTGCTTTCTCTATTGTTCTATTTTTTCATGTCACTCTCTCTCTTTTTCTTCCACTTTCCTTCCATTTAGTTTTTTGGGGGTTTTTTTTGCTGGACTATTTATTATTAGCTTGAAGAACTTTAACAAAATTTATTTCGCTCCCCTTCACATATAGTCTCATTTCCTTGTATTGTTTCTTATTTGGAATAGTCGAGATGGTGACAGACAAACAAATGTAATTAGCATTACATTAATGACTGAGCAGAAGGCAGAAGTGTGCTAATATAAAATTTGTGGAGTCTGGTGTATAGATTATTTAATTAGAAAGACAGCATTTAAAGAAGGTATTTATTAGAAGATTTGTCTTTACTCTCCCTATTGTTAATAGCATGATACAGGAATTCAGGGCAAATCATCTTACTGATGCCATGAACTACCATGTATTTTTTCAGTAGCCAGAAATGGCCCAAATTCAAGTCATAGTCCTTAAACATGAAATGATCCTACTTAGAAGTCCAGATGGACTGTGCCTGCTGTCTTCATGGAAACACTGCTGCTGGCTGATACAAAGGATTCCTGGACTGGCTATTGAAAATCTGATTTTGCACATTAGATCTTCTTTGCCCAAAGTGTTCCTACTGCAAACACAGAAAACATAGCCCTACAGCTTATTTGTAGAAATGTCTCATACCTTGTTAAAGATACTGGTATAGACCATGCAGAGCTCTTCAAAATTGTCCTTATTTTCCCACTTCTGTTTCTATTTATTTTCTTATTTCTTGTACTTTTCTGTTTCTCCAGCAAACCTTCTTTTTGGTTCTTCATTGTCATATTGTTTCTTTCTCTCATTGTCTCCACATCTGAACTTAAATTGTGTTTTTTTTAACAATCATTGCACAGATTTTTAGAAGAATGAGATTTACTGAGACATATCACTGTAAACACAACATTAGTTTCTCTCATGTCATCATCTGGCTATGTCCTTTTTTCCTAAATCAGCCAGAAAACTCAGCCTGGTGAAACGATGGGGTAAGAAATAAACGAGATCTTTAAGCAACAAGCATGTTCATGTTTAGAAAGAGTTTGCCTAGCTCCTGGGATAAATACCAATGTTATTCTAAATATTTGTATTGTTCTCATGGGAAATAATTCTAAAATTACCAAATTAAACTCAGTGTCATTATTTTTTGCATTACAAAAATTCTCCCTCCTTCCCTCCCTCCCTTTCCCCTTTTCCTTTTCCCCTTTCTCCTTTCCTCTAGATTTTTCCCTATTTCTGTCTCTCTCCCCCCCCCATTCTCTTCTTTTCCCCATATTTCCACATCCAGTTGATTCCATTTTTATACTTTTACCCTTATGCAAAGTTTACAGCGTTGTTCTATGAGCAGCAGAGCTAATATACTCACTTTTTATCTGGTGTTTCCTTTAGCTCTGTGCTAACCTTCCAGTGGGCTGGTTGTGCATCTGATCTAGTAAGTGTTCCACACTATTGATGTCTTTCCTTTGTTGTCCTCATGCCCTGTTTGATACCATGGCTTCATGGGGAGTGCTGCTCTGCTTGAATCTTTGCATTTTTCTGCTGGTGATATTTTGTTAAATGTTGTTCAATGATTTTTAGAATTGCTTTGACTTTGATGATATTCTGAGTATATCCCTCTCCTTGACATAGCTGAAAGTTCAGTTTCTTTTTCACCTGCTTTTTCACTAAAACTTATCACAAGGTTCTGTTTCACTGTTCATCTTCTTAATTTTTCCTTTTTCTACTTAGCACTGTTGTCAAACATTTTGTCTAAGGTGTGAGGTTTCTGCCAGTTGATCTGTGGCCCTCATATGCTCAGTGTTAGCTTGGACTCTGTGGCCTGCAGCATTTTTCAGTGAGTATGTGTTTGGTTCTTTATTCTCTATCTTTCGTTGTGTGACTGTGTTCAGTTGGCAAGCTGAGAAGCTTTTGGGCAAAGTCTGAGGATAGGTTTAGTCCCAGAGAAAGTATCTTGGAAGCAGAAAAAATAATAAGCAGATTCTGAACTATTCTAAACAGATTAAGTGCAGGGAAATATGATGATGATGATGATGATGGTTGTGGTGGTGATAGGTAAAGACACGGTAGGAAGTCAAGCAACACCCTAGCCTGAGAAAATAATTTTGATAAACATATGCATATAATGAACAAGAAAAATATTTTATGAGGTTCAGAGGGTAGAGATATGGGGTGGAATAAACATGAAATTAAAGTTAATTCCTGCTACTATTGGTAACATCTCTGCTGCAATGCCTGAATTCATCTTTCATGGGTTACTGGGCAACTTTGCCTCTTCAGTATAAAGACACTCCAAAGCACCAATGTTGCTATGTATTTCCTTATCAGACCAGATTCACTGGGCAAAAGATTTTGGATAGGTCCATTCTATTTTCTTCCCAGGAACAGATTCCACCACGAGTAGTATAAATTTCTGACCTCACCAGAACCTTGTATAAAACTGACAGGACTCTGTCAATTTATTCAATTCCACCATACGTTCAAAATATTTTCCCTTTTTATCACCTTTAAAAATGTGGAAATATTCTGCAGCCACCAGTTGCTGTGGAAATAGATTTTTTCCATAGAATTTCTACACAGCAAAAAACATTGTCTTGACTGTTTATCAGGAGCTGCTGGGTGACTACACGGGAGGTTTTAAGTTTCAACTACTGTTTCACTTCACAGAACCACTGCACTTTTTCTCATGGGTTGTATCTATTAGCCATTACATATTATTCAGTCTTTTGGCGATTATCTCTCCAGATATTAGAATAATTCATTTTCCAAGTGCCAAACCCCATAAATAGAACAATCACAGTACTTGTATTTTGTAGCTTCCTTTTACTGCCTGTGTCATTAAATCAGCTTTCAGCAGTTCCTTCTCTTTCACAATTCTGGTGAAGGTCATATTCTCCTATCTTACTTTTTCATGCCCTTTGGAGAAAAAATATTATGCTAACACCCTATGTAGGGTTAGGCAGAGTGGAACCCAAACTATTACAAATCTCACTGACCATCTATCTCAGAACTTACAGAACAAAAAAGGAATCACAATTTCATAAAGAGATGCTAAAAATGTCATCAATAGTCCATAAAAGCACATATTTTCCAAAGTTACTGTGCTTTGATCTGAAAGAGGTGTTTAAAGCATCAGCTTACATACATTACATAACTGCACTGTAGGGACAAATACATAATACTGTTTTTTTAAACCCTGCTTAGCAGAAGAAAAACAAAACTATCAAATAGAAATGAAACAGTTATTGATGCACCTCATTATGACGGTGGTGGCAATTAGTGCACTTCACAATAATCTTAGTGCTCACCCAGTTCTACAGATGAACACAAAGAAACCACATCCATTGGCTGATAATCAGGTGAGATGACAGAGAGTTTGTTAAGGGAAGAAATACTCTAGGAGCAGTATGGAAGTGAAAAATCTTCAGCACCAAAGGGCTTATCAGTTCTCTCAAGAGCACACCCATTTTCTAGCCATTGTTCTACAAGACAAGGTGAACACTGTCTGTGCTCTGGAATCTAAGACTAGGCGCTGCAAGGAGGGTAAAAATTGTTCAGAAGAAGTAGGCCAAGAATTCAACTAAATATTGGTGGTTTATTATGTATGAGAGTCTAAATCATCCGTGCAGTGCAAGTAAAAGAAACAATTGCCACAGCCCTTAGTCTGAGTCTAAACTGTTACGCAGTTGATGGGTCAAAAAGGCAAGAACCAAACAATACTTTTTGAAAAGTTAATACTTAGAAAAGGGGGAAATTTGCATCAATGATGCAAATGTAACCCCAGACATCAGAATATAATGGCACTATTAATAAGATTTAGGTGGAAAAAATATCTTTAAGAATCTGATTGGAGGGTGATTTTTTTAATTTCACCTTTTTAAGTAATTCTATTTATTCATTGGTTTAGCTTTTTGTGTACTTATTTACTGGTTCTGTAGAGAATGCTTTGAGACTTTTTTCATTGGTTTTGTATTATCTTGGGCTGCTGCTTGGAGATGTTTCAATATAAAGGCTGGATGGATTTTGCTTTATGGGCTGGGAGGAAATTGATGTTGCTTAGCTAAATCATGCTATAGTAGTTGTTAGTGTGCAACATCACTTCATAGCATTCAATTTTAGATTTCTAGATATAAGGTTACTGTATGAATGTTTGGTAAAGAGCTGTTATCACAAAGACAGCATTATAATGAAAGTCAGATACTATCATTCCTCTCATCTTTCAATGGCAGTGTAGTGGAACTACTACACTTTTTACTTTGGGAAGAAGTGAGAAGACTTTAATCTTCCTCAATATGTAAAACTGACATGAGTTCAAATGTTACATCACTGCAACTGAGAAAAACTGCAGCAATGATAACAGGGTAATTTGTCTTTGCTTATTTTTTTCTTTAAATTGTTTTCTTTTAGGTTTTGTTTTCATCTTAAAGCTGATGCTAACAGGTCTTCCAAAAATGAGTTCACTGAACTTATTTTACATGCTTACTTTATTACTTATTTAAACTATAGGCATAAGTTTGCAAAATATTTCAACTTCTTAATAGCTATTTATTTAAAACACTACATAGAGGGTTGCAATTTTAAAAAGAAATCATAACTTTGCATATCACATTGGAAAGATGAAATTGATTTTATTATGATTGAACAACCCATTAGTCATGCAGTATGCTACCTAGCTAGTAATGCAAAAAGAAACTGAATATTTGTACATGCTTCATTAAGAAAATATCATTGCAATTTATTTTAATTTTTAAGGGAGAAATGAAATTTAGGGAGCAATGTTTACTTAGAATGTATACAGTTATGTCATGTAAAATAGATGGTTCTAGCACTGTGTAATGTTATTATGTTTTTAAATCAATAACATTTATTAATTGAGTAATCATATTTGCTCAGCCTTTTAGTCTGCAGTTAATTATTTAAGGCCATGAAAAATGTCAAGCCTCATAAACTGTTTTTGAAGTGATAGGTGTAACAAGTATAATAATCAGCCTTCTATTTTTTTTCTTTTAACTTTTCCTTTTCCTTTCCCTTTATTTTAGTTGAAATGACATTCTCTAGTACACATAGCAGTAAAGTTGTAAGGCCAAAGACATTTTGAAACAAGAAAAAAAAATTACACCTCTCATATTTAATGCTTAATCATTTCTCAATGCAATTTGATGGACAGTACTTTGAGTTCCAAAATTATTGTTTTATTAATAGAGGATCAGTTTGGATTCTTTCTTTCACTGAATTTTGAAGATTTGATCTTTTTAATCAAAACTCTTTTTACAGTTGGTGGGAGAAGAGAATGAATCAATGTCTTTTCATTTTCTGTTTTTTTTTAATTGCAAACAATGTCTCTATATCATTTTTTAGCATTATCTGAAGAGTTTGATGAAAAGTAATACCCCATAGTCATTCCTTTTCTTCCTGCCTGTTTTTTTAACCAGGTTTCCACTGGTTAATAATAGATCTATGTAGTAAATGCAGTAACCATTTCACTAATTTTGTAAATATTAAATTTTGATTAAGAAATGTCCCTAAATGTGACAGAAAAGACAAAAAATTATTATTTTCCTTTGCTGGAGAAAGGTAATTTTTAGAGCTAAACATAAATTCGAGTTTCTTCCATAATAATTTTTGTATTTGCTTCTTGACAACTTGTTTCTAATTTTGCTGGCAACATTATCATTGCTACTTTTGATTGATGATCATGTTTTAGGAAGACATTTACAATTTATGTAATGTCCTGTAAGAAAGTACCTCACTGCCAGCACAAAGTTGCTGTAATTTAAGACATATCACTTTCAACAACTACATAAGGGTTAAGTATAATAAATACTCAGATACCTCCTCAGTCACACTTTTATAAATGCTTTAAACTGTGGTAATCTGACATTTACATTAAACATGAAAAAGCATGAATCCAGATTGGTACGACTACAGACTATGTCTAAAAGAAAGATTTTTCTTTACACTTACAAAAAGTAGTTGTGACTTCTGAATGTCACCAATGGCATCCGAAAAGACTTGACAGAGCTCTTAAGAGGTCAGGTTAGTCCAGCTTCTGGGAAAAGGTGGGAATTCAACTGAAGCCATCTACAGAGTATAAAAAAGGAAAAAAAAAAAAGTAGTGGGGTAGAATGTAGTCTTTTATGGAAGTAAAACAAGGTTGTGAACCAGCAGTATTTGATAAATCATTCAAGTGTGCTCAGAAAAGATGACAATCCCTTATTTTTTTTTATTTGACTTTGATGTAGTGCAAAATAATATATTAAGGAAAATAAATGCAATGCAGTACAATGTGGAGGTGTAAGATGCAATTGTACCAGATAGAAAATAAAGAAAAAAGAACCATTTGACCTGTGAGAAATGAAACATACCTACATACCTTTTGATTCCATAGTAGTAAAGCTGTGAGTAATGTGCAGAAGTGACCAGTAACGCAGTCAACGAAGCAAAAGGAAAAGTCAGACAGGATGTGGAACTACTGTGGTTTAACACCTGCTGCCAACCACCACACCCACAGGATGGGGGAGAGAACCAGAGCAGTGAGAGTGAGGAAACCTGTGGGCTGTGATAAGGGCAGTTTAATGGTGAAAGTAAAAGCTTGCAAAGCAAAGCAAAACAAGGAGTTCGTTCACCTCTTCCCAAGTGCAGGCAGGTGTTCAGCCATGGCCAGGAGAGCAGGGCCCCACCTGGTAAGGATGACTTGGGAAGAAGAGCACCACACTCTGAATGTCTGCCCTCCCTCCTTTTTCCCTCCACATACTGGGCATAGTGTCACATGATTTGGGATATCCCCTTTGTCACTTGTCACTGGTCCTGTGTCCTCTCCCAGCTTTTTGTGCAGTTCCAGCCTCCTCGCTGGCGGTGTGGCACAAGGGGCAGAAGAGGCCTTGCTTCTGTGCAAGTAGTGCCCAGCAAGAGCAAAAATACACCTGTTATCAACCCTGTTTTCAGAAAAAATCCAAATCACTTCCCCCTACTGGGCACTGTGAAAAAACCATTGCTCCAAGTCATAATCTGTGCAGAATCTGAGTGGTCCACACAAATTACATGAATATCATCATGGCATGTAAAAGTGGCTTAGACATGCCAGATGATTCATACTGGAAAGAATACTGAAAGCTGTCAGTTAACATAAACTTGAGAAATACAAGAGTATTCAGCATGAATCTAGAAGTTTGTTTAAAATTACTCTGCATATCTAGAAGAAAATATGACAGTACTGTCATAATAAAAAAGACAGATGTGGAAGAAAATATAAACTAATAGTAATAGTAGTACAAGTTTTTCCATTATGAGACATCACATATTAAATGGATGGCTTGGTTCTCCTTCTATTTATGGAAAAGTGGTAGGTGAAATTAAAATGTTTTAGGATTGTGTGCCATGAACAAAGGCACAGTGTATCTCCAGAAAATGGGAAGATTGATATTTTGACCACAGAGAGGTGCTGATGCAGGTTTCCTCCTGATTAAACAGGAGCAGATCATTAGGTAAAATAGACAGTTCTGTTGTTCCTCATATTTCTGTTGTATATGGTTCATGGAGTTTACATTAGATAAAGCTGGATACTTGAGCCAAATGTGCCTATATACATATGGTTTCAAGTTCTCTGATGAAAACTTATTCAGTAAACATTTGTTTCTTTGACTACACACACTTCCACATATCTGCTTAGGAATCACAGTTTCATTTCATCTTTTTTATGTGGATAATTATTAGCACCTTGCATTTGTGTGCTCCTACCACCTTTACCTTTGTAATCCATATAAGAATAAAATATAATTAATATTCATGATGTTGCTGCTGCTAAACCATATTTCAAAATTGCATTGTGTGGTGGCTGCTGCCCAACCAACTGTCCTTTTTGTTTTCTCAATGTCCACAGAAAGTGTCAGAGTGGAGTGCTCATCATTTGACTGCAGCAGAACTCTGGATTGCCAGTTCTGTTATACTTCCAGTTTGAAAAATAAAACAGTATTTGCCAGTTCTTCCTTTCTAGTGATTTTATTGAAGAACTGTCCCAGTTTATGCAGAAATGTTTGGTGGTGAGGGAACAGCTCAGGTGCCCTGCCATGAGCTGGTTTTTGGCATCCTCCCTTCCAATTTTCAGAGCCTACATTCATCTTCAAATTGCGAGTAGGGGAGAGCTGCTCTTCAGGTGAGTTTTGCAGCCCAGGACTTATCATGAAGTGGCAAAACAGATCCGAGTGGGCAAATCTCTCTTAGCTCAACTGACGACCAAGGTCTCTGAGACAGAAGAGCAGTTCCAGGCTTACAAGCAGAAAGCTAGAAGATGCTGAGTGCAGTGCTTGCCCCTTTTATGACACACAAAGACCACTTCAGGTGGTCAGAGTAGCTGAACAGCCTTGTTATTGGCATGTGAACAGCGTCTGTGTGATGGTACCCATTGGCTGTGTTACCATGACCCAATTCACAACTTGATGCCCCCTTTGAACAGGAGAGAATATTTGGGTCTTGTTTAACTTCCTCACAAAGGAATATGTGCAAAAGAGAAAGCTACTCTGCAAAAACAGTCTGCAAACTAAATGCAGAAAATGAGCATAAGGGCAGGATTTTGTTCAAAACCATAGTGTTGCCTCATTTTAAATTGTTAATGTAGAGATGCCTGTAATGCTATAGAGATTCAGAAATTACAGGTAAATCTAAATCTAGTTCTTTTAACCTTTTTTATTACACAATGAAAGAAAAAAAAATTAGTGTAAATGAAAATTGATACATTAAAAACTCATTGCCTTGAGAAATAATTGAGGCCAAGAGCTTAGCAAGATTCAGTGAAGGATTAGACACATGTGGATAATAAGAACATTCACTGTTATTTCACATATATTAATTTTCTTTTTCTTTAGACAGGATTTACACTTTAAAAATTCTATTAATTGTTAGGGATTATGAAACATAACCTCTGGGAAGATTATTTCATTCCTGGGCACTACAGAGTTTATTTTTTCTCATTCCTTTTATGATGGACAGACAGAATTGGGGGTTTGCCTGGTCACGCATGCAGCGCAGTAAGAGAGTTGATATTATAACATGCACTTTATTGCCCCAAGGTAAGTGTGTCAAGTTTATCAATACTGAAAATTTTGATTGCAAACTGTAACTAAGTTTTGAGACAGACAGAATAAAATGTGAACCTTGTTCTCAATATTCTGAAACAATTTTTCTATTATTCCTCTTTCTTCCTCACTAGCTCAGTAACATATAAATTACCCCTGTGGACAAAAAAAGGATGAAAATGTTGCAGTTTCTAACCCTGCAGAGATTGCTTTGCATCAGCTTTAAATTTATTTATTTTTTTTAGATATGTCTTGATTTTGGTGCATACAGTTCTCTACCAGAGAATTCTAGATACTTTTAAGTCAGCTCCCTGAAAGCTATACTGCTGGTATATTTATATATATATTTTATATCCAGAGATTTGTTTAATCTATGCAAAAATTTGGAAATTTAATTTTGTAATTAAATGGGCTCCAAGAACAGCGAATTAATGTAGTTAAACGAGTTTAAGTTGGTCATAATTTGGGATTTTTTCTTTAGAATGATTGGTCAGGCATATTCTAATTAATTCAACGGTATTCTACAAGTGTGCAGTCTCTTGTGTATAACATTTTCAGCTTTTTATTCCTGAATGAAAGAGCATAACAGTATTAGAATGATGTTTCATCATGACTATCAAATGAGTGAGCTATAAACAAAGGTTAGAAGGGAAGAACTTGATACTCACTAAAAAACAAAGAGTGCAGGGAGAGAAAATCAGTCTCTCTTTTCCTTATTTTGTGGGGATATGAAACAAAAACTAAGTTTTTAGGTTTTTCTTTTCTTGGTGTAGTTTTTTTTTTCAGTTTTCTGGTTTTTGGGGGTTTTTTTGTTGGTTTGTTTTTTGGTTTTTTTTTTGTTTGGTTGGGGTTTTTTTTGTTTTGTTTGCTTGTTTGTTTTTTGGTTTTTGTTTTGTTTTGTTTGGGCTTTTTGGGGTTTTTTTTTGGGGTTTTTTTGTTTGTTTGTTTGTTTTGGTTTGGGTTTTTTTTTGGTTTGTTTTTGGGTTTTTTTGTTGTCCCGAGTGGAAAAAAAAATCCAAAGGCATTGTGTTGTATTCAAGGTGGTAATCTGAAGTGATTTTTTTTCCTCTCAGTTTTCCTCATAAATGTTCTATTATTACCAATGTCTGCTTCTGGATACTGCCTATCTGTTTTATGAAGTTGGGTTTTGGAGGTTGGAGCATGGAGACAATTTCAAGGATTTCCACACTAACACAACTCTGTAAATATTTGGTGGATCTTGATTTTTGAAAACTTGGGAATAAAAGATAATAAATAGATGTCTGGTGAGTTTGTTGTTATACTTCCATTTGATGAGTCACTCTGTCTTCTTTATGCTACATCATCACTGCTACACCATTTTCATTCATTGAAAGTGTATACTTTAATCTAGTGCAAATGAATACACATTATTGGAAAGGACAATGTACAGATGACAATTCTGCTGTTGAATTTTTCCATTAACCCCAGAACATGAGAAGTTGGTTACACAAAATGTCAGAAAACAAAAGCTTATTACGTGATGAAAAACTTGAACACACTTATATATAAAAACTGGAACTTACTCATATTAAACAATTATCTACAAATATATCACCAACTTATACAAGGTTTTGTGTATGAATTTGCTTAGGAAGTAACTTAGTTTAAAAAATGTGTGATATCAAATGTAGTCTGAAAGATTAGAATTCATTCTTTTGGCTTTAGAAATTGGGGGGGCAGATGAGTTTTGGAGTTGGGGGTTTAGTTTTTTGTGTTTTTTAAATTAAATGTTCAGGTTTTATGACATAAACCTAAATAGCCATTCACAGTTAATTCAGCTTTTTAAAGGTTGTCCATCTGGTCTAAGTTTTTTAATCAGTGCAAAGAATTCTTCCCTCAAAGGCTGCTTATTACCCTCCTAAAGCACTTTAAATGAAATACTGACTGGGTTACCTAGGTAGTCCCTTAATCCTAAAGAACTTGCCTAAAGAACATCACCCAATAAACATGAAAAAGTAAGGATTTAAAGAGATTCCCTAAGTTTTAGATTGTTCTTGTACATTTAATTTGGAACTTTTCTTTTTTTCTTTTTTCTTTTTTTTTTAATGCTGCTAGCTGTATAATTACTTAGATACATATACATCTTTCTGAAGTTGGTCTTAATTTAGAAAGGATTTGTCACCTTTTTTCCCTCATCCAGTGTTATTGTGACTTTTTATATATTTTGGTTGATTAATTGGAATTTGGAGATATTTATGGGTGTTTTTATAGGAATTGGAGGAGTTACTTTGTATTTGTAAAGTGAATTTATGATTATTGTCATGGGTTTTGACATATTGTCCAACAATCCAGTGTATTTCTTTTGCCATACATAGAAAGTAATTTAGAGTTGTTAGGTTTTTCTTGGGGTTTATATTTTGGGCTTTTTTGGTGTTTTTTGCTTGTTTTAATGTTTCTTATTTGCTTGTTTTCTATTTTTAATTTTACAAAAGTCAAATTTTCATTTTGTTCTGGTGCGGGACTAGCTACTATGTTATCTGTATCTATTTATACTATGTCATCAATAAGAAAAAAAATCTTAATTAAAACCTATGTTTCTGGTATTTTTCCAACTTGAACTTGTGGGCCACAGCTTATCCATCTTTAATAAACAAAAGAAAAATCAAGATTTTCATATTAAAGTTTCATTTAGTAAGAAAAACCATGTCTGACTTAGAAAATATGCATAGTCATAGATGCTTCTTTCATAATGATTTCTCAAAAATGAATGAAACTTATGCAATGAGATTTCCTGAAATTGTTCAATATTTTGTTACCAGGTGTTTGGATTTGTACTTTAATTGCCCTTTTGCTATAGTATTTATAGGATAATTATTTTCTTTGACACGAGGAAATATTGAATCTTTTAGACTACTCCTATTGTTTATTTTCATACAAAACCATCAGTATATTTTATGCTTTAGAAAAGATACATAAAATCTAAATCACTTCCTTTAAGGGTGTATAATCTATGGAAGATTGTCATGCTGTCTGTACTGTAAAACTACCATTGATTTTTATGAGGCTCATTAGGTGCTTTTGAGAATATCATCCAATAGCTGCAGTTTCAAGGTACTGGACATTTAGTTGACTAAAAGCAAAGTTTTGTATATCTTGTGCTTGTATCATTAATTTTATACTATCTTATTTTCAATTATCTACTCCTCTTTCTGCAGGAACTTTCATAATGATTAAATGTCCTGAGTAAAACATGTCAGATCTTATTATAGGAGAATTTATGGAGAGGGAAATAAAATTACAGTGCGTAAGAAAATAACATAAATTATGCCAATGGACCTAAATAATCAAAAATCTTATTAAATACTTGATGTTGCCTCTTAATTAAGACACTAATTTGTAACCAGTTTTCACCATCATCACTATCAAAACATACTAGAGTTTATTATTATTATTGTTATTTCTGTGCTATGATCACTGCAAACAATGGAACAGATGCAATTGTTCCTCTGATGTAATTTTGGCTTACACTTGGGTAAAAAAACAGAGAAACTGCTAAACAGCATATCAATAAATGAATCCATCAACATAAATAACAACCTTGCTAACTACAGTTTATTTTGGCTAAAAAAGTGCACAAAATGAGATGGAAAAAAAAAGTTTGCTGTACCCATCAGTGACTCTTTAATTTCTAATTTCCTAGTTCATAAAAACTTCTCAGGATCTAACTATGAAACTGGAGACAGACTGCTTAAATGTTTTGGGAAATTGCTTTCTATCATTCAGGGCTCCTTTATAGTTCTTTTTGAGTATAATCCATATTTAATTGCAGCACTAAATGTGATGTAGGTATGTTGGAAGGAGTGCACAGCACAAAGTAACAGAGAGAAAATTAGTGAGGCAAAATGAATCAGTGTAAAGAGGGAAAAGCTCAGAGATGTCAGAACGTGGTCATCATATGGCCTCTAGCTGAGAACTTATTTAAGAGAGAGGCCAATTTGCAAATGTAATCAACATTATTAATGATGATGATGAAAATAATAATAGTAGCAATAAAAAGGATTATCCCTGAATGCATAACTCCAATTTTTATTTATATTCTGTATAATAGATTTAAAGGAAATAGAATACATGACAACATGAAAAGACTTTTGGAAGCATATTACTGAAAAATATCCTTTAGTTTTAAATAAATCCATATTTCTTGAAGAATTGCATAATCATTGGCACCTCTTTTATGCTAAAACATGAAAACTGGATACTAATTTTTTATTTCTGCAGTTGCATTTGGAAAAAAAGAAGACATTGGAAAACTTTTCAAAATGCATTTGAAAGCATGGCTTTGATACATTCATGTAGGTCTGCATGCATGGAATATATAGAACTTCTTGTTTTGCTCTTTGGTGTAATGTTGTGACTTACAGTTGCTAGGGAATAGAAAGCTCAAAGTCAAAACAAGATTGGCACAGGCTGTTTTGCAAACACATTATTCAGATCTTAGTTTCTGATTTGTCTCTCTTTAATGATTGACAAAACTTCTCTCAAATGTGTAATGTACTAGCTGTCATGTGTACAAACCATTCATTATAGGAAGCATAAAATAAAGAATGCATCCATGTATTGTAAGAGTTTACTCAATGCTATTTGACATGTTGGTTTGTTTTCCCCTGATTCAGTGGTCAAAGAAGAGGAACATATCAAATTGTTCCAAAGAGCATCACACAAAGAATAGTTGTCTTGTGTCAGCTTGATGAGACTCCATCATAGTGATATCAAATCCAGAAATGGATTAGAGTAAAATCAAATACCTAGCATGTTGCAGAATATCCAGTAAGCAAAAACCCACAATGTTCCATAAAAAATGAATTACAGTTGAAATACACATATCTGAATTCTAGTATGGCTGTGCCTTTCTATAATACTCTTGTTTAGGATATGCTGCTGGAAAAGGGTCATGTAAACTGAAAAAAGTTGCAAAGCTGGGAATCCTAATCACTCAGTGTGGTCAAATTAGTGCAGGATCTAACAAAAAAAAATCTGTAAAGAAAGAAACTGCGGTAGTTTAGTCTGGAGAAGAGGTATTACAACATGGATGTGTTAAAAACAGTTGTAAAGACAAAAGAAAGAAACCTATGCCCATGAGCCTTTCTGAATAGGAAAAGCGGTAGCAACCATATTTAAGCCAAGAAAGATTTTGAACATAACATAACAAAATGCCTTTAAGAGTAGGAAGTTAAGCACTTTAATATACTGGCCAAGGCAGTCCACAGAATTTCTTTCAGAAACTCCAAACAGAATTAGTGAAGTGCCAGATCTGCCCATACATCTCCATGATTCCTTGATACAGTTCTTAAACACAAATTTTGATTTCTATATCATTATATTATGTATTATAAGCTTGAGTTAGTTCACCATAGACGGGTGTTGATATCAAATAAGAAGTTTCTAACCATCTGCAATGTTGGTGACTGTTGCTTGTGACCAGTTTAGGCAAAAGCAGAAATGATTGGCTGTCATAAATTTAGTACAATGACACATTTTATTCTGCTCTAAATTCATCTTAGAATTCCATTTATCTGACATCCTTCTGTTTACTTAGGCTCAGTAGATACTAGCTTTTTGGAATAAAATTGTACATGATTTCTATGACTAGTAAAGTGTGTGAATAAACAGCAGTACAAGTTTCACTGAAATTCTGTTCAAATTCAGCAGATTGTTGGAACTGACCTTTTTTCCCCTTGCAAAAGTAAATTGTTCAGCTAGATTAGAATCAGACTGGCAAATCCTCAAGGTCAAAGTATATATCTGGTATGTGTCTTTGACAGATAAAATATCTCAGGCAAGAGAATCGTAGACTCATAGAATATGCTGAGTGGGAAGAGACCCAAGGGATCATTGAGTCCCACTCCTGGCCCTGCACAGGACATCCCAAGAGTCACACCATCTGCCCAAGAGCACTGTCCAGACACTTCTTGAACTCAGACTTGGTGCTGTGACCATTGCACTGGGGAACTTGTTCCAGTGCCTGATCCTCATTTGGGTGAAAAACACTTCCTGATACCCAACCTAGACCTGCCCTGACTCAACTTTAGGCCATTGCCCCATGTCCTGTCACTGGCCATGAGAGTGATGAGATTGGTACCTGCCCTTCTGCTTCTCCTCATGAGGATGCTGAAGACCACAGTGAGGTCTCCCCTCAGTCTCCTCTTCTCCAGGCTGAACAAGACAAGTGACCTCAGAAGCTCCTCATGACGAGAACTCAGCTGCCCCTCCTGGCTGCCAGGGCATTGCTGACTCATGTTTAGCTTGCCATCGACCAGAATCCCTTGGTGCTTTTCCACTTTCCAGCCTCTCATTCCCCATCCTCATACACGCATCCAGGGCTGCCCCATCCCAGGTACAAAATTCAGCACTTGCCCCTGTTTAACTTCACACGGTTGCTGATTGCCCATCTCTCTTATTTGTCAAGGTCTCTGCAGGGCCTCTCTGCCCTCAAGGACAGCTCCTCCCAATTTAGTGTTGTTGGAAAATTTAATATTTTTTCAAGTCATGTGTCCAGGTCATTAATGAAACTATTGAAGGTAAATGGGCCAAGGATGGAGCTCTGCAGAGCCCCACAAGGGACTGGACACCAGCCTGATGTCATTCACTGTCACTCTCTGTGCCTGATCATGATTCAGTTTCTCACCCATCACATAACACAGTTATCCAGCTGTGTGCTGGACATTTTGTCCAGAGGGATCCTGAGAGAGACAGTACCAAAAGCTTTGCTGAAATCCAAAAAGATCACATCTACTGGATTTCCTAGATCAGCTAGGTGGGTTACCTTGTTGGAGAAGAAAATCCCTTTCAACAAGCAGGTCTCCCCTGACATGAAGTTCTGCTGGTTGTAACCAGTGACTGCATTTTTTTTCTTTTTGGTAACATTTATCAGGGATAAACCAGCATGAAATGAATAAAAGATAATTAATGAAATGCTTATTTCTTAGAGGAGGGGAAGGACTTTTATGTTCCTTTTTGTATTTAGTGAGAAACTACCAATGTAACACTCCAATTCTAAATAACTCTGCTATTATAAATACATTTCTGTCTTCTTAGATTAATTTTTAAGCCTTTTTTTCAGGCAGTGTCCAGCTTTGAAAGGGGAACTAACTGTAGATGAGTTTGGGATGCCTGCACTCATGTAAATAATCTGCCAATATTCTGAGTGAACTTTACTCAGTTGCCAGAACAACATTGTCTCCTGTGGCATCCCCTCCTGTGCTGGGGACCTGGCAGGCAGAAGACATTTCTGCCAGTGCAGGCTGGTTGCCTTCTTGGGCAGCCCCCATAGGAGTGCTCTGTAGGTGGTGTCACTGACTCAGTCTAAGGGCTGGACTGCATGGGGAAAGACACTCAGAAAAATCATTCTGAATTGGTTATTTAAGTCATATGACTAATTTGTGTTGAACCCCTGATTGGACTGTCTCACAGAAAACTGTAATGACCCTAATTTGATTTGGCTTGATTTACTTTGGAAGCAATTTGAACTCATTGAATTAAACCATAGTTAATTTTCATTATAGCTTTCACACAGGGATTTTATGCAGTTTAACTAAACCACCTGTTATTTACTCAGTATGTTAACTGGAATTAACTATCTTGAATTACCTTGTGTAGGAGATATGTAAGTGAAACCCGAAAAAATTGTTAGAATTACTTTATTCCTTATTTCAGATACTAATTTTACACATGACCTTCCCACTCCCCACCCCCTCCCCCCCTCCAAAATCATCACACGTATTTACTTGCTTAGAGTTAACTAAAACCTGTTGGGTTGCTTTTGGACTGACTGCTTTATTAAAGGAATTCTTCAGAATTTAACAAAACATCCCAATAAAACCATCTCCAAATTTGGTGAAAATATTGTTTTTGTTTAAACCTAATTCAACCTAATTCACAAATTCCTGTTCTTGAGAAAGTTCCTCTCCTCTCCTCTCCTCTCCTCTCCTCTCCTCTCCTCTCCTCTCCTCTCCTCTCCTCTCCTCTCCTCTCCTCTCCTCTCCTCTCCTCTCCTCTCCTCTCCTCTCCTCTCCTCTCCTCTCCTCTCCTCTCCTCTCCTCTCCTCTCCTCTCCTCTCCTCTCCTCTCCTCTCCTCTCCTCTCCTCTCCTCTCCTCTCCTCTCCTCTCCTCTCCTCTCCTCTCCTCTCCTCTCCTCTCCTCTCCTCTCCTCTCCTCTCCTCTCCTCTCCTCTCCTCTCCTCTCCTCTCCTCTCCTCTCCTCTCCTCTCCTCTCCTCTCCTCTCCTCTCCTCTCCTCTCCTCTCCTCTCCTCTCCTCTCCTCTCCTCTCCTCTCCTCTCCTCTCCTCTCCTCTCCTCTCCTCTCCTCTCCTCTCCTCTCCTCTCCTCTCCTCTCCTCTCCTCTCCTCTCCTCTCCTCTCCTCTCCTCTCCTCTCCTCTCCTCTCCTCTCCTCTCCTCTCCTCTCCTCTCCTCTCCTCTCCTCTCCTCTCCTCTCCTCTCCTCTCCTCTCCTCTCCTCTCCTCTCCTCTCCTCTCCTTACCCTCTCCTCTCCTCTCCTCTCCTCTCCTCTCCCTCTCCTCTCCTCTCCCTCTCCTCTCCTCTCCCTCTCCTCTCCTCTCCCTCTCCTCTCCTCTCCCTCTCCTCACACATTCATACATCAATCTCATATCCTTCAGTTTGTGGTTTTTTGGAAGCTGTCTTGTTGTTTTTTTCTTGTCATGGCCAAATTTTGTGTGGTTTTTCTCCTTCCAGAACCAGCCAGTGCCTCGGATCACACTATCCAGTATTGTCTCTGGATGGACAATAGGAAAGGAGCTTCCTGGCTCAAGCACCTCCAGGTATTGTAGGATCCAGAGGAGTCAGGGTGATGCATGATGAGGTTTCTGAGGCTTTGACACTTGGCTTTCCTGAAACCTTGAGCTCTGAATCAGTGAAAACTGCTGAAAATGAGCTCTAACACAAAAGGGAGTGTGCTGGCTTTCTAAAACTGTCCCTCAAAGGAAGATCTGGAATCTGGTTTTAGGTCTCAGATCACATTTGCAAGTGCGTGCATGCTTATGCATTACTAAATCTATAAGATATTGGCAGGGCAGTGTTATTACACTTTCTACTGGAATCTTATACATCTATAACATGAATAAATATGTCTCAGAAATTCTCCTTTGTGCCATGTCTTTACTTGCATCATCAGATCATGCTTACAAAGGAAATGTTTTAAACCCATGAATTTATAATCTGGGTTACTTTGTGAGCTTTGGGGACTTTTCTCCACTTAAATAAGGCTTTTGTTAAATGGTAAAATTATTGGCCCTGAAATCACACATGGCAGTGTCTGAAAAGACTTCATGAAATGGAGGTGTTCTGAGGTGTTGTTAACCACAGCAAAGCACTATTATTGTACAATTTTTGACTGCCACTTTCACATGAGGTTCTGACTTTAATGCAGAAGACATTCAAATCTACTATGCAAAGGATGACTTAAACACTGGTTTGTAGAAAAATTACAGGAAGTTTGCACAAGGTATCAATACTCTCTGCTGGCTGTATTTTTACTCATAAGTGCACCCTTGATAATGACCATCCTTCACATCACTCATGGAATGTTTACAGCAAAGATTTAACATTGAAAAACTCAGCAGTATCACAGCCAGTTATAGCTATCCTTACTAGGTAAAACTGCACAAGACACACACATTTGGGCAGCTAATTTCTTTTTGGATTCAAAAATATTTTTGCCAGGACCTCAGGTTTAGTCTGACAGACAAGACTTCCTGATGCTTGCAGACCTACACCCTCACTGGTGAAGGGCTGGTAAAGACTTTCTGTCACTTGCACTTCCACTCCTGAAGAAGGAGAGGAACTTTCGCACTTGGTCATTGTAGGAAGCCTTTAACTTCCGCAGTGGAAGAGTCTATTTATGCAGCAAGAAACATAATGTTTATGGATAGCTCTGCCTGATGATCTGTTCCAGGGGTTAGAAATAGACAAAGCAATTCAGATTCCTACAGAACATATAAGAATGTATCAGTATATAGGAAGTTTCCATGGGATCAGGAAGAAATTCCTAAGTAGAAAATACATTATAATGGATTATTGGAGTAAAAGAATACGTGGTTGCAACAGTTTTGCTCTTTTTTTTTTCTTTTTTTTTTCAGTTAGGCAATTGAAATTAACTGACACGGGAAATCTTAAGCTATGTACCTCTGAAGTGTTAATTTGTTGAAACACATCTTCCCCAGGATTCTGTGATTTTATTCAGCAGAATACAGAGGAACCAGACACAGAATTTATCACAGAAAAAAAGAGCAGGACTAAGCTGAGGTTTATGATCCTTTATGGGTCAGGATATAATTTTTGGTTTTCTTGACCATTTTTGCTATGTTGACCCTGGCCAGATGCAGCCAGGTACCCACCAAAGCCACTCTGTCACTCTGTCTCAGCTGGATGGGGAGGAGAAAACTGAGCAATAGCTTTGGGAGTCAACATAAGAACAGGGAGAGAGCACTCACCAGGTACCATCATAGGCAAAACAGACCCAGCTTGGGGAAATTAATTTATCCCAAATGAAATCAGAGTATGATAATGAGAAATAAACCCAAATCTTAAAAACACCTTCCTCCCATCCCTCCCTCCCTCTTTACCAGGCTTAACTTTATTCCCTATTTCTTTGGTCAGCTCATCACACATTGTCCCTGTCTCTTCTTCCTCCTCAGGGGGAGAGCTCCTCACACTCTCCTCTGCTCCCACCCACCAACAAACTCCAAAGCCTTGCCACATCAACCTAATACATAATTTTGTATAACACATAGTTGTTTGGAAATGGAAGATACTTTGCTTCTGCATCAGTCTCTGAGCACATTATTGCTAGAGAAAGGAGAGCCCTTCTAGCCTGGGGACCTCACAGATGCTCATCACACACCCAGCTATTTGGGTTCTCAGGCTGGGAAATGGATTTGTAAAAAGAGGTAGCTGATTTTTGGGAATAAATCTTACCAGTGTTTCAACTTGAACTCTTTTAATAACCCTCTTTACCTAGAAAGAAGATTTCATGTTTGGTTTTTTGACTACCTCATATTTAAAACAAAATGTGATCATTTACTATATTATACTGTATTATATTATGTAGGAAAGATAACAATACAGCAGTTGAACTCATGAGAAAATGGAACATTACAATGAATTGTGATCTTGAACTTCCCTATGATTTTATTTTTAAGAGTTGATGAATATCAAAACACCTGATTTATTTGAAATAAAGTATATGCTAATGTACCAAAACATTCATGAGAACATCTGTAACAGCATATCTCTGCTACGTATATTGTTCTTGATGACTAGCAAATGAAGGTTGTAGAGAGTTGAGATCAAAAAGAAAAGTTATTTCTATGATATAATTTCCGCTTTCATTAAACCATTCTGAGTGTAATGCTTCTAATTATATTTGCATATTATGACTAAAGAGCAAGATTCATAAATATAATGAGTCAGAGAAAGTTCCTGAAGTGAAGAAGTTATTTTGATTTACACCAGCTTAAGTTGGGCCAGAGGTGCAATTTACAAAAATTATTGATTACTCTCATCCTACCATCTTAACTGTTTCATATTTTATTGTACTAATACTTCTTACTGTAACTAGAGTATTAAATTAGAATTTCAACATTATGATCCATGAAATTTTGTGTATATAAATCAGGAAACTAAACTGAAAGTTTAACAGAAAGATTTATATACTCACATACTAAATCAGAACTCTAAAATTTAAGATTTTTAAATAAGTTTTATATGCAGCATACATAAATCAGCACAATATAAATGATTCTGAAAGTAAATGTTCATAAATCAAAATTTTGACAACATATACTAATGAATGTATATATTAATGAATCATGGTAAATAAGTTATAAAAGCAATTTACAACTTTATTTCACAGCAGATAGGCTTGCTTGAAGCAGACCTTTCTCTTGTACATTTTTGATGCAACAAAAATAACAGCTGGGCTCATTATTCAAGAAAAAAAACTAGCAGTCAAAAAATTAAAATACCAGACATGGATCAAATGTTTAATACACCTAGATTGTCAACTAACATAAAACTAAGGATGTGTAGCAACTGGAGGTCAAGTACCTAGTCCAGCTTAATACAGTTTAAACTGTATGTAGACATTTTTGGTAGTGTTTCCTTTTAGCTAGGTAATTTTAAAGGCTTGGAAACACCCAGTTAAAAAATGAGATGACTGAGTCTTAGTCAATATTCAGTTCTGTGCTTAGTGTTTTGTTTATTGTTGCCACTCCCAAGCCTTTCCCACAGCATGAGTCAAGGAGCAAAACTGTGATAATTTCTCTGTCCACTGAGAATCAACATCAGTGCAATCTGTTTTGGTGAAATATTGAACCTGCACCTAAGTTAGAAGACAGCTTAATATTATTTCAGAGATAGCATCCTTTAGGATATTATTATTGCTTTTATTATAGATTTATACTAACATACCAGGCAGAACAGAACCTGTCAGTGATCAGCTATGCAGCCTTGTAACTGGGTTGGCTGCTGCTTTGTCATCACCAACTCCAAAGAAAATTTCCTTCTATTCATTGTTTTAACTTTGCTCTAACATTCATATATGTATCCTTTGCCTCTCAATTTCCCCATCTCAATCCAGTCAAACCTTGCAAGTTAGAGAACTCTACATTCCTTCTGCTTCCTTTTACCCTTTTTAAAATTATTATTCACACTTATGCATCACCCAAAATTGTTGAACCCAGTTTGGGATTTGAAACAGGAATTACATGTCATTAAAAAAGTCTGTGTGGGAAAGATCTTGCTCATTGTGACTTTTGGTAGAATTTTGTCCTCACTGGGGATGTAGTGAGCATCACAAAAAAGTTTTCACTTTTAGAGCGCATTCACTCTACCCTGTGAGCACAAGGTCATAGAAAGTGTAACAAAGATTCTTGTCAAGAAAATTCAGTCCCTGTGGAAACTTTGCTCACCTTAACACTACTCAAGACAAATATAGAACCTGAGCTTTGTTTTGAAAATCATGGATTTACTTCAGAACTACTTACACTCTGTGACCATCAACACATGGTAGTTGTCATGAATGTCACTTCTTATCAGATATGTTCTTCCACCCTTTCTGCATCCCTTGCTTTGTTTTCTTCCTTGACAGGAAGAAATACAAATCCTGCAATATTTACACAGCAGTGTCAGTAGAAATCTAAGTAGTGATCAAGTATAAACTGAAGAGATCTGGGGCAGTTATTTGTAACCCCAAAAATCGTTGATTACAGTGTGAATTGGATGCCCACATAATTTTGTAAATCTGGTCCTTTGGCCTATGGTGGAAAGCAGATACCACGTGGTACTTTTTGCAGATGGATCATATAAACTCTGCATCTGTGAATAAGTGTCACAGAGGTATTTCAGCCTCCTTTTGCCAGCTGACAAATAGAAATCAAACGCAGATGTTTCAGCGGGAAGAGGGAAAGAGAGGGAGAGAAGTCAATTCTCAAGGAATACATGGAGCCAGCCTAACCCTCTGGTGCATGAGTTAGAAAAGCAGGCATATGTGTACTTGGGGAATTTTTCCAGACTCATTTAAAAAGATGTGATGAGCTCAATATTGTCAGCAGGAAGTTGAATCCTTCTGTGTATAACATTGGAGCTTGCAGCATCGGAGGTGAATTCACAGAGCACAGTGAATGTGAATAGCTTACACAAGAGATTTTTATCATACATAATTCCATATTTTCTCTAAACCTTCAAGTAGTAGAGTATTGCTAAAGAGTAGGGGAAATGTGCAGCATTACATTACTTGTTTTCATTTCTGTTACTCTTTAGTCTTTCCACTCTATGAAATCAAATTGGGAAACAGCAAAAGAAAACCATTAAAGAGGAGGTTAAGTTCATAAAAGGGTGATTCACCTGTGTTAAGGACTAGAAACAAACATGTCATATTTGCATGAATATTCATATATGTGTAACATCTAGGAAAAAAACATAGAAAAATGTGTTAAATAAATATATTCACCAGGGAGAGTGAAGAATTTTGGTATCTTTTTAAAGAAGAAATGGTGGAAGATGTCTTCATATATTTTTGCCTCTGGCAAGAAAAATAGGAAGCATATTCTAGGTCATATAGTCCTTTATCTTACATGTGGGGGAATCATTCTTTTTACATTGCTGTTTCATATTCAGTGCAGCAATACAATTCCTTTTGAGAGTGAGCACAAAGAAAACGAGACAGATGGGGAGACAGGGAATAAGGCCATAATTTCTTTACTGGGAGCACATGAGACTGTTGAACTGACTGATATTTCCTAGGACATCTTAAGTGCCTTCCTACAGCACAAAAATTATTTCTCTCTCACTAAGGGGAAAAGTAGGTACACATTCATGAAGGAGTGGTGAAATTGTTAAAGATATATCCTTTAATTTTTATGGTATCTTTGTGCTTGGATCTACTACATTCCCAAAGCTGTTGAACTGCCTTTCAGATCTCAGTGATTCAGAACAGGGTATGCCACAACTCTACTCTGACATCACCTTTCCTTTGTTACCAAAAGTTGTGTGACCTCCACGCCAGTTCTTGGGAATCCATGTGCACCTGTACATTCCTTTTCCACACTTAGTCCTCAAACACCATTCACTGTGGAACTGTGTTTGGGTAACCATCTCTACAGACCCATTCAGAGAAAAATTTGTCCTTGATTAAGTCGAAGGTGTATACTGCTGAAACCACATCTGGGTTAATAAGATGAATTTCTAGCAACTTCTGGTCAAAAGAACAGATCAAAACATGTTCTCCATAAGCCAAGTCATCATGATAGAAGTTAAAATCTTGCAATGGAGAGATTAGTGCATTAGACATTAGTGCATTAGACACATGCAATGCACAGAAGGAAGAAAAAAAGAAAAAAAGATAGCTACTGTGCTGTGGGAAATATGTACACAGGCCAGACAAAAAACTATCTCTTGAACCACTTTTGCCTGAATTTCCTGTAAAATTCTAATTGCACTACACATATTGAATGTCACATCAGCTATTAATTTCTCTTCTGAAAAAATGTATGTAAATTCTTTTCTTTTCCCCAGCTATTTCCAAGGTAAGGCCAAGGCAAGTGGATTAACTTGTATTATCATACAACTACTTGTATCATAACTTTCTTTGGCTTATTTGCGTTCTCTGATAATTCCAACAAAGTAGCTCTTACATTTTTATTAAATTAATGTGAATATGAGAGAAGCAATGTAAGAGCAGCATGTGCAACACAATATTGTTTAACAAGAGGGTATTATGGGCTAGGCCATAGCCCACCAATTTAGGTCTTTAATATTTCTATGCCAGTGTGATGATAAAGTTTGCTTCTTTGCATAAAATAAATTGAATGGGACTGACACAGTTGCACTTTCTTTTTGCATAGAAAAACAAATAGCATTCATCATGTTTTTTGTGGCTGTTAACCACAACAAAATCAAAATTAGTGGATGATAAAATATATTTAGAAATTACAATAAACATTAGGTGTATAAGTTTTATTCATATGAATGTTCTTTTCTTGAATACAGTTAGCTGAGTGATCAAATGTTTCCTGCAACTTTTAATGCCTTTTTAATTTTTAGCCTTTTTTCTTCTTGTATTCTACCCAAGGGATTTTGTAATTAAAAAAAAAAAGCAAGACTCCATATTACCTCACTCCAATGTCTATCTCTTGTACTGGGGAGCCCAGCACTGAACACAGATCTCCAGATGTGTCTCACCAGGGCTGATGCAGGACAAGGATCACTGCCTCAGCCTGCTGCTGATGCGCTGCCTCCCTGGCCACGAGGTGAGCACAAGAGCTCAGACACTCTTGCAAGGCCACTGTGACACAGCTCTCAGCCCCAGCCCCTGGATTCTGCCTCCACTGTCTTCATTTCCTAGGTTCAGACGAGTGGAGAATTAAAGCAGCATGTCCAGAGCAGTTTGTGCACTTGTAGAAATTTCAGAAATGCTGTAACGAACGGCAGTCAAATGCTAAACAAAGCTTGATGGGGACATAGTCTGCTGCAAGATCCAGACATGTTCATTAAAAATCTAGGAGCACCCTGGTCCCTGCTGAGAATAAAGCCTGCTACTACAGATGAAACAGCACAGATTCAACAGTATGTATGGCAATTAGCAGGTGCAGCAAACATCAGCTGGTATTTCAACCAGCCCCCTGTGGCTTCAGATTTGGAAGCAACCAGAAAAATCTTATTTGTACATTAGTGTTTTGCTCTTTGGGGCACTAAGTTTGATTTTATATTCTTGTGATGTTTTTGTGGAATCATCTGTCCTTTACTCTTGTGAAGAATGGTGGCTCTGATATTTTGTCAAATTTTAGTAATACTTTTATAAACATCAAAATATTATGAGATTTAGGCCTCAGGAAATGAAATATGTTTTGAATCTGGCTACTGCGATGAAAATGAATGAAAAATATGATTCCAGAGAATAGGTATTTACTAAAAGAAAATCAAAGTAGCTGCATATCTTCCACTTTAATCAGCACGTTATCTAATTAACATACTCCTTTGTTCTTTAGTCTCTGTAATTCTAAAAGCAGATTTAGATGTACAGTCAAGCTCTTTAAAATGCACACCACTGTTTATGCCCTACTTTCTTGATGTGTTTCCCACATTTCAATCCCAGTCTCCAATAGTCCAGTACAATGGCAATTAATACACAGAGTAAGGCTCAAACCACCTTCTCCCTGCATGTCAGTCAAACTCCCTTCTCCTGGAAAACAAGAGAAAGTGTCAAAAGAGGTGAGAGACTGTAACCTTCAGATCAAACCTTGACAAGCCTGAGGTGTGGGCCCATGAAGGCCAAACTCAAGGTCCTGCTTCTGGGTCAGGGCATATCAATATAGATATCAGTATAGACTGGGGAAAAAATGGGTTTAGAGCAGCCCTGCAAAGAAGGACTTGAGGGATTCTGGTGGTTGAAATACTGGATATGAACTAGCAGTATGGGCTGGCAGCCCATCCCAGACTGCATGAAAAGTAGTAGTTAAGAGAAATTATTTACCCCCTCTGCTCTCAAAATCCACATCCAGGGTACTGAGTCTAGTCCAGGGGCTCCCAGTAAAAGAATATCATTAATCTGTAAGGGGGAGGCCAGAGGAGGGCCACAGAATTGATTCTGGAAATGGATTTTTGGTTGGAATCTCTCCTTTGGAGATGGGTGGAGAGAGCTGTGGTTGTTCAGCATGGAGAAGGCTTTGGGGAGATCCTATCATGGCCTTTCAATGTACAAAGAGGGCTCATAAGAAAGGTGGAGAGAAGCTTTTTACCAAGGCCTGTAGTAACAGTACAAGGATTAATAGGATCAGACTAAAAAAGGGTATCTAGAAAGGTATAAGAGAGTGGATATAAGGAAGAAATTTTTTTATGTGGGGAAGGTGAGGCCCTGGCACACCTTAGCCAGAGAAGTTGTCAGTGCTCCATCCCAGGAAACATTCAAGGCCAGGTGGGGCTTTGAGCAACCTAGTCTAGTGGAATGTGTCCATGCCCATGGCAGGAAGATTGGAACTAAATAATTTTTAAGGTCCTTTCCAACCCAAACCATTCTGTGATTCAGAGACACAAGGCTCTAGCTCTTGGTTTAGAGGTGGATAGTTACCCATTACTATAAACAGGAGATTTTCGAGGATGAAACAAAGATGACCTTGAGAAAAATAGATATAAAACAGATAAAACAGATATAAAACACCATGATACATCTTAAACTGGAATAAGGCAAGCACTGGTTCACAACTGGTCCTGATTCTAGTTGAATTACAAAAGACTATGGGTAAATGTGTAAGTACTCAAGTTTTACCTCCAACATCACTAAAAATCCAAAGAGGGAAGAGGACTATCATATTTTGTAATAAATTAAATGGAGCAAATAGAACTAGGATTTAAAGGTAAAATGCAGTGTCAAATTTAAGTGAAACGCGAAGAAAATAATCTTCTTAACAATAAGAACTTTAAGAGAGTGGAATGTTCTCTTGGGAAAAGTGATGGAAAGCCTCTCACTTCAGCAATGCACACAGAAAGGGGTTTTAAATGTTGTTTGATCTGTGATAGAAAGAAATTGGTGAGTCATTACAATGTACTTTGAAGTCCTACAGGAGAAGATTTTTAAAAAATCTATGCCTTCCAGTCAAGTGTTGTAGCTGCCTTACTGCTCAGTTTTTGATATGGAGATAACCACAAGAATTTTAAGAACTGATTTTTATGTGATGCCAGCTACCACTAGGATCTGAAACAAAATGTTATGGACAGATGAACAGATTCATGTGGTTTTCCTACCAGCTTCCTAAAGAGCCCACCAGGCAGTATAAATTACTCCATCCCACAGCTGCATTTGACCTCCTTTCTGCACTGAAATTGCTCAGGATATGTCTGCTCTGAATGCAGGAAAAGAGCAGCAAGTCAGGTATGTATCAACTCCCCACATTGGTTATTTAAATAACCTGGCCCAGAACTGCTAGGGGTGAGCACAAACCAACACAGGCTCCAAGAACAGCTGAGGCATTCCGACTCCACAGAGTCTCTGCAGCCCCTTCAGGAGCCTCAGCTGCCCTCTGTCCCCTCCCTGTGGAACACAAACTGACCAGATTGCAACAAGGCATTGCTGGTCTTCCTGCCAGCTCTTGCTCTGGCTTCATGGTAAAATTGACTTGAGAGCCAGTCACAAAATTTTCCCCCCTGCATTTTCTTGAAATAAAAAGAAATATGTGTTCTTGAATCTTTTGCTGAAATTTGGGGTGACTTGGCGAAAAGAATAGAAACAGGCAGGGTTAAAAATATTCTTTTTGTCCTGAGAAGAATAAAAGAGATGAAAATTCTGGTTTCAAAAGAAATATTTTAACTAATTAACAATTTTAGCTACTTTACTTATGGCCACAAATGTCCATGCTGGTAATGTCAGCACAGTGTGAGAAGTCACAGCCTTTTCCTGTGGTGATCAATGCAGGGGTGCCTGCACAACCCACTTTTGGCAAATTATCTGTCCTGCTGAGAACGTGAGAATGTGAGTACTGGGGATGTGTGACTACGTGTGTTTTTGTGGATCTGTTGGAATCCAGAAACCTGGTTTTTAGAATATTCACCTCAAAAAGATCATGCTCAAGAAGAAAATGATTGTCAGCTGGATTAAATAGTAATGGGGGGGGGGGAATTATAAAGAGGATTTTATACAAAGAAGCAGTCACTGGGAATAACATAAAAGAAGCATGAAAATTCATAACCAGAGGGAAAGACTGCAGTGGAAAGGACAGAAATGAAACTTGGTTTGGCAGTGATAGAAGTTGCCCTGGGACCTCACAGCCCCTGTCCAGCCCAGAGGGATGTCCCTGTCCCTGTCCCTGTCCTTGTCCCTGTCCCTGTCCCTGCCTGATGCCAGGAGGGTCCTGACTTGGTGAGTGGCTGCTCTGGCATGCAGGATCCATTGCAGGTGTGTGCAAACACCCTCTGTGAGCCTTTCCCATCCGGGTCAGGTTCCTGGGGCTTCCACCCCTCCACAGGAGGAGAATGCAGGCAGGGCAGCCCCCATGCCTAGGGGGGGTTACTGGTTACACCCCTGTCTTGGCAAGGGGGTGTGAACATAATTGCAGGTGGGCATATGAGGTATGAAGATTTTGGGACTAGTTACAGAAGAGTGTTTAGGATGTTTTTTTATTATTATTGTCGTTATTGGCTTTATTGTCAGTATTTGTTTCTTATTTCTTTTGAAAGTGAGTACTATTGCAGATTATCTACTGCATTAGATATGACTCCTGGATGTATTGTTTGTCAATTGACAATTATTTACACGTTGTTCAGAAATCAATAAACTGCTTTGATTCTTTGATTTAATTTAGTCTTTGTGACACAAACACTTCTTCCCTTTGTCCATCAGAAAGCATTCAAAGAATTTCTACTGGCCAAAGGAAAACCTACAAAAAAACTCTTGCAAAACCTGCCAGAAGGAGGATCTGGAGAACATAGATCCCCGTCAGCCTGACCTCAGTGTCCAGCAAGGTTATGGATCAGATCACCCTGAGAGTGATCACATGGCACACACAGGGCCACCAAGAGATCTGGCCCAGTCAGCATGGATTCAGGAAAGGCAGGTCCTGCCTGAACAGCCTGATCTCCTTTTATGACCAGATGACCTGCCTGGTGGGTGAAAGGCTGTGAGTTTTGTCTACCCAGGCCTCAGCAAAGTCTTTAGTGCTGTCCCCACAGCATTGTCCTGAAAAAGGTGGCAGCCCAGAGCTTGGACAGGCGAACCCTTCCCTGGGATGAGAGCTGTCTGGATGACCAGATCCAGACTGGTGGGAATTTGCATTGCATCCAGTCAGGGGCCAGTCCCTAGTGATGGCTCCCTGGGCTCAGTGTTGGGTCCAGTGATGCTCAGGAGTTTTATTGATGATGTGGATAAGGGGATTGAGTATACCCCCAGTAAATTCACAGGTGAAACACAGCTTGGTGGGAGGGTTGATGTTCTGGAGGGTAGGAAGGCTCTGCAGAGGAACACAGACAGGCTGAACAGAGGAAATGAGACCTCTGTGGGGTTCAGGAAGACCAGGTGCTGAATCCTACACTTTGGCCACAATAAACCCCTACAGTGCTACAGGCTGGGGGGAAAGGGGCTGGAAAACTGCGAAGAAAAGGACTTGGGGATGCTAGGCAACAGCTGAACGTGATCCAGGTGTGCCCAGGGAGGCCAAAGGCACCTGGCCTGTGTCAGCAATAGTGCAGCAGCAGGAGCAGGGCAGGGATTGTCCCCTGTACTCGGCACTGGTGAGGCCACACCTCAAATCCTGTGTCCAGTTTTGGGCACCTCATCACAGCAAAGGCATTGAGGGGCTGGAGTGAGTCCAGAGAGGGGCAGCAGAGCTGGGGAAGGGTCTGGAGCACAGGAGTGATGAGGAGCAGCTGGGGGAGCTGGGGATGCTCAGCCTGGAGAAAAGGAGGCTCTGGAGGGACCTCATGGATCTCTGCACCTGCCTCAAGCTGTGCTGGGGGTGGCTCAGGATGGACATCAGGAGGAATTGCTTCATGGAAAGGCTTGTTAAGGAAAGGGTTGTTAAGGAAAGGGTTGTTAAACACTGGAATGGGCTTCCAGGGAGGTGGTGGAGTCACCACCCCTGGAGGTGTTTGAGAAATTACTGGATGTGTCACTTGGTGCCATGGTCTGGCTGACAAGTCCAAAGATTGGACCTGATGATCTCAAAGGTGTTTTCCAATTTAAATGATTCTGTGATTCTATGAAAAATTGAGGATTTAAAAAGTACTTTCTTAATGGCACAAATATTCGTTTATATCTCTTTATTTCTTCTATCAGTCTCAAAACATGGCGTTGGATGCATAAGATAATTTTACACTACTTTCTCTTTAAAGGTTTTTGAGAATTTTTCATGGGAGATACTGACTTTTGTGAAGGTAAAAACAATCCATCAGATTTTGGCAAAGATGCATGTTTACCCACAGACACAACATGAGACATGTGGTGTTAAAAAATTCAATATTCTATTTTATGCATTAAGATCAATTCCTCCCTAAATCAAATGCCAGAGCTGGAAAATGAATTTAAATTCTGTCCTCACAAAAAACAAAATAGATATTTTCTTTCAAACTTTTTCATTATAGATTTTTTCAGAGTGAAAGTGTAAATCATAATACTTACAAGAGATATATGAATTTACAAGAAGCCTCTGGACAGTTTCAATAAGTCTAAATTGGCCCTTATTAAATGAAATCTAGTGTCAGTTCACATCATCTTGTGAAATTTTATGCCAAGACTTTGTATGATAAATTCTAACAATATGAAATCATACTTCTAAGTAATTCCACTGGGAAATTCACTTTTCCATTTTCTCTGGCTTTTGACTGTATGTAGTGATTTTAGAAGATTCTTGTTTACTAATGATATAGGAGATATGTTTGGAAGGCATTTTCATACAGAAGAGAAGAAGAAGGAGCTCAAATGTCTGTAGAAGTCTGTGTGAAATCCCTGCACAAACTGGAAGCACTATCACACCTTCAGGCAATTATCTTAGGAGCACCACACTTCTGTTGTGGAAATTAAATATTTACTTGCAAATGACTCAGTAAGGGAGGTTTCCATAAAAATCATACTCTGTAAAAAAAACCCACCAAAACAATTCTCCCAAGAAACCTCAACAAACTTAAAATTTCTAATAACTTGTGAGAAGTAATCATCAAGATATAATTTCAATGCCTTCTGCCTAACTTTCCAATACCTGATGCATGCCAGGTATGAATGAGCTCAAGGTTTACCATCCCAAAAACGTGAGCATTTTCTACACCTTTTGTTCAATTTGATTTTTTTTTTTGTTTTCCAACTGTCACAAAATCTATGAAATCTATCAAACAGTTTTAAATATTATCAATTTCTACTGGGCAGCTGAATGCTATCCTGCAACCAAACAAGCAAACAAAAAAGATTAAAAGAAAAACCACTTATCTTCATTCAAAGATTCAGTATGCTTATTTTGGAAAGCTGAGGCTTGTTCCACTTCACTAAGAATATTTGGTTCACTGAGATTTATGAATTCAACTGCTTTAAAAAAAAAAATTTCAAAATTTCATTTTGTGCAAATGCGTATGTTGCAGTACAAATTCTCAATGAAGCCTCTTACATTTTTAGAAAAACAAGAACTTGGTAAATAGCCAGAACATGCAGAGGCACCAAATTGTAAGAGTGTGATCCTATCTCATATTATTCATGATCAGCTCAGTGTGTATTAGCCTAACTGCAAAACAAGAATCCAATAAGATGTTCAGAGGTCATAGTAAGCAGTCAGAAACTAGAACTGAACAAAACAATTTTTTTCTTCAGTAAATGATTTAATTAAAAAAAGAAAAGCAAAATTTTATTCCATTTTTTATTAGAATATGAAGATTTTTGAAGTTTTTTAAAGATTAAAGCAGAAATTAATTTCTATTTCCTTTATGGGGTGGGGACATATGTGCATATAAGTATGTTTTAAATTGTGAGTGATTTTAAATTGTGATCACTTTCAATGCGGTCCCTTTTTATTGCATATCTTAAAATTATGTAACAAATCAGATAGGAAGAGGCTTCGGGACCTTTCTAGTCCAGGCCTGTGTTCACAGAATTGTTAGAGATTAGGCATGAGATCAGACCAGGCTTCTTGGGCTTTTTCTTCAAAGACCTACAAGAATGGTGACTGCCCAAACTCTCTGGACCACATTTCACTTCTTAGCTACTTGGACCTGCAGTGTTTCCTGCCCATGGTTCCTGGTGAGGAATGCTGATGTCCTTGGCCTGGATAGAGGCAGGTGGCTGCTGGGACCCTGCAACAAGCCCAGCTTCCCTGGAACCTTTCACACAGCCCTGCTCCCATCCTGGTCCCCCTAGACTTGCCTTGGTTGATCAAAGTCTGGTTTTACCTGGCAGGGCCAAGTGGATGCCGGACTCCAGGTGGAGGGGAGGTCTCGTCCCTCGGTCTGAAGGTGGTGGTGCTGTTAAAGCAGCCCAGGGAGCTGCCAGGTCATGCCCTGGCTGCTGTCCCACTGGTGCCAGCTGGAACCCCAGAGCCTTTCTGTCCTAGGCTGACCTTAGGATGCTTGTATCCCCATTCGTGTGTCTGTTTATGCTGGATATTATGTTCCCTGCCTTCAAGACTGGCTCTGCAGAGGGAATGTTTTGTTTTGGCTCCTTATCAGCCGCTCCCCCACGGCCGGCAGGACACACAGACAGGGCAGTACATACAGACAGTACAGTACATGGCGCTGTTTCTGCTTTTTTGCTGGGCTTTTGGCTTTTGCTCTTGCTTCTGCTTGCTCCTACTTCTGCTTGCTCTCGCTTCTTGCTCTTTCCTCATTAGTTAGTTTAGCTAAACAGTCCAAATTTCTTCCTGGACTGTTTCTTCTCTCCTCTTTTGGATCTACTCGAACCTGCTCCAGGCTGGGACCTGGGAACACCGAGAGTTTGCACCCTGTGGCTGCAGCAGCTGCCCCAGCACCGGAGGGACTGATAACGGAGCGGCCACCCCCAGAGAGACTTTCTGAATTTGTCATCTTTTTCAGACCGGTGACAGAGTGCTGTCATCTGGTATTGTTCATTCTGTGTGCTGGGGGTGCTGTGCTGTTCAATAAACAGGTTCTTTCCACTTCTCTCCGAGGAATCCTTCCCGAACCGGTTGGGGGGAGGGACCGTGTGGGTTTGCTTCCTGGAGGGGCCCCTCTTTGGGGATTCTCTCCCAAATTTGCCCTAAACCAGGACACTTTCCCACAGAGCAGCTCCCCAGCCTGCAGGTCTTTCACCCCTGGGGCAGGACTTGGCGTTCCTGGTTGAATTGCACAAGGCTTTTGTGCTCTCATCCCTTTGACCTGGAGCTTTCTCTGAGCAGAAATCCTGCCCTTGAATTTATCCACACTTCTGCTGCTCCCTCCTGTTTGATGTCTGCTGCAAATCTGATGTGTGTCCTTTATGCCACCATCAAGATTGCTGACAGAATTATTAAGTGGGACAGACCCATTCTTGTTCCCTGTTTTGTTGTTGGACTTTAATTTTTAAAGTGTTTCCTTAAATATCAAACTGAAGAAAAAAAGATTAGTTGCTACCCTTATAACGCTTATGGGTTTTTAGCCTTTTTTTGTGAATTCCTTTTTCTTTCCTTTTTTTCATTTACAGTGAAAGGTGAAAAATAGAATACATGGTATAAGGGGAAAAAAAAACCCTAAAAAGAAAGTCTTGACTTGAAAAATCAAGGCTCTTTTCCAAAATATTTACAATGTGAAATACAAGATGCTAGGAGAAGAACCTTGCAAAATAAAATAGATTTTGTTTTTTAAAAATAATTTTTAATTACCATTCTTATTTCCTCCAAAATAACATATTCCCCCTCTGAAAACTACATTTAAATTAAACGATTTAAAAAATGCTAGGTTTATACTTACGCAGAGTTGATTAAATTGAGCAAGGAACCAGCCACATCCAGAAGAACTGAGTACAATTACTCTGAATCAATGAGTGTGATAAAGACAGAAAATCATAATCTGACTAATGAAACACCCTTGATATATTTGTTGGATGAAAATTGCTTTACATACTGTACAGATTGGGGATATGGTCCTGTTGTCATTGCCAAAGAATTAGCACAGAATCAAACAATTAGCCAGGCAAGAATGTTACTAAACCTTTTGCAATCAGGGAATGTGCAAGCAATTATTTTATCTCAGTGTGACAAGAGAAAATTACATTTAAACTGTGCTGCCAATAAACACAGCAGCCTTTGCTTTTCCAGGATTGGTGCCTCAAGAAAGACCCGAGTGATTCAGACTGGAAAAGTTTCTGAGCATTTAAAAAACTCATTAATTCTGATTATCTGACACCTCCTCTGATAGCTAAAAGCCCTGAAAGGATTCCTTAAACCTTTTCTCTGCCAGAGCTTTACTTTCAGCTCTGGAATCCCAGAACAGGACAGTGGGGATACCTGAAAAACACCTGGTCTGGTTGTTTGGTGAAAGCAGGGACTTAGATCAGATTATCTGTGACCCTGGCAAGACAAGAGCAAGTACTTCTGGTGAAGGAGACCACACCAGCTCTCTGTGTAATTTATTCAAATGTTTAATTGCTCCCACCATGAAGATTTATTTCATGTACCTAGAAGAATTTGCCGCTGTGTCCACAGCATCTTGTCCCATGCTTCCTTCTCCAGGAAGCAGCTTCTCCTTCTCTGTTGCTACTTTTGAGGTATTGAAAGGCTGTGATTAGATCCCCCTCCTGAGTTTTCTCTTCCCCAGGCTGGATGGTCACAACTTTTTCAACCTTTTCTCATATGTGTGCTTCACCCATCTTGGTGACCCTGGTTTTTGTCTTTTGAATGGAGGGTGGACCAAAACTGAGCACCCTGTTTCATGTCTGGCCTGAATAATCACACCTTATCACCTGCTGCATATATTCTTACTGATCCATGCAGCAAAACCAGAGTTTGCTTCAAGGGTTCAGCTTGATCCTCACAGCCCTCTAGGTCTTTTCCAAAATATCTACATCCCAGACATCCATCCCCCAGCTGTTACTGCTGCTTGGGATTATTTCAGCCCAGGTTGGCATTTCTCTTTGTTAAACATCATGCACTGAATGCTTTGCAGATCTTTCAGCTTGTCAATATATGCCTGTATGACAGCTCTTCCCTCTGAAATGTCTGCTTCTAATCCCAGTTTGGTACCTACTTGCACAGTGACTGAACAGAAGTCAAGCATTTCCACCTACCCAACAAAGCTCAGATTAGAAAATCTAAAGAAAAAAAATACGGTAAAATTTTTCCATCAGGAAAATACAAGTAAAAAGAACAAATAACAACTGTAATATGTTTGAAGACACAGCAAGAAAGTATGTGAAGACTATTTGGAAGGATCAGATGGAATTTTAGAGCTATGCAATCCATTCTTCTATGTAAACAATAACAGTAGATTAATAATACAGAAAATAGAATAAAGACACTGTTGACACATAAAACTCATATTTGTATTCTGTTATAACATTGTTATGGTAATTACCATACCTCAGAAGAAGGTACTTACAGAAAACAGGTAATAAATAGGCCATGAAATTAAAGAGAAGGAGAAATGGAGACGCCATGCTTCCTCCAGTGGGTGAAGAAATGGCTGTAAAAATGCCTCTGGCCTTGGGTGTGACTGAAATGTTCATGAGAGTTGGTTGCATTCAATGTGCAAGGCTACCACCTATAACTTTGCTGATGGAAGATGAAGGCATTCACACCAAAGCAAAGCTCTGAGTTCCTGCCTCTGAGCTGGAGAAGTTCAGGGTGCCTGGATCAAATGGACGCTGAGGCAGCTGATGCTCAACAGATGCTGTAGCATGTTCTGAATCAGGAGCTTCAGCACTGCCCTTGGGATGCCCTGCAGCCAAAACAGCCTTTTTTTAAAATTATTTGCACCTTTATCTTTCAATAAATTGGATTCTATTACCTTTATAAGCCAAGAGTATTGTCTCACTGAAATATGGCAGCAAAGAATATAGTCCAGCATACAGGAATTAGAAGTCTAAAATTTAGATAATCTGTTTATACTCTGAAAATCCTCCATCTTTGAAAGTTTCTACCTTCTTTCTCAAATGGCTTTAAGAGCTTTCTTTTTTCCCCTCCAAAAAATTAGATAACAAGCTCAGAAATATTTTTTATATATATAAAAGCTCAAAATTTAAACAAAAAAAATTAATTGCTTCCCATGAAACATTCAAACATAAAAGCCTTTCAATTTCTTAGACACTTGCATCTCTTCACTAATTTTCTGCAGGTGTGTCTGGATTTTTTTCTTTATTTGAACATTTTCTCTACACATCTAGTACTGTTACAACTATGCTGAGAAATGTATTTGGAATGACAAGTGTAAACACAGCCAAATTGTTTTTAAATTTTACTTCTTAATTCTCTTCATCATATATTTCCATTCACTTACTTGGCATTTAATTTCCAGTCAGAGAAAACTTTAATAAGATTCATTAATTCAGTTTCTGTCTGCCTCTGCCTCACTTTGCCTGGCCTCTCAGACACATAAAAATATTAACAAGAATTTGCTGATTACACAATATAAGTATTGGTCAATTAATTTACCAGTAGTATCCATAAGACCCAGAGTTTACTTCTCAAAATTGCAATTTTTCACTGGGACATTTCCTACTTCCAGGTTCTCTCTATAGAGGTAATTGAATGCCTAGAAATTTTCAATGTTAATGTAAATAAATAGCTGTACTTCTAAACGTTGTCTTTTTCAGACAAGTGTATTACTCACTGGGAACTGTTTTGGCTGGACATACAGATGGTCAAACACAATTTCTAGTTTATTAACTGTACATCAAAATTTATTATGGCAGTGTAGGACAATCCAGGAAAACAAAGAATGCATATAATGCATATAATTACTCACCTTAATATCTTTTCTTGCTTTCCTGAAAGATATTAAAAAAGGGAACTCTAGAACCAAGAATATAATTTGATAAATATCCTATACTAATTGATTTAAAGATTTCATGTTACTGCTGCTCTTCTTTTTTAATCAGTAAAGAAAAGAACTTTTAATGGATAATTATCTCTGGGGGAAATTTTGTTATGTGATCCAATAAAGAAAGAAAACTACACCATAACAGAAAATATTGTTTGGTTGTCATCAATAAACATTCTAAAAAATCTTTGCCATATCTTTTGATTTTCTCATATTGCACAACTATAATTTTTATCTTCAGATAGATACAATAGAGGGTTATGTTAGCACAGAATGACAACCATCCTGGGACGTAGGAAACAAAGATTGTGCTCAGCTAAGCCAAAAATATTATTCACATGAAAAAATTCCCAAAGCAATGAAGACAAATCCTTGTCTGGAGACAGTGTGCAGTTCAACAACAGCACACTTTGTGATGAGAAAACACAAAGTGTTGATCCCTTAAAAATTCCTGCTCAGCAGTTGTGGAGTCAGAAACTATGCTTAACCTGTCTTTGGTGAAATGAAATGATGGAGAAACTTAAAAGTTAAAAATGTTCCACAATTTAGCAATTAAGCCCTGCTGAAAGTATCCACTTGCAGTTAAGCACTGATGGCAATTCACCCAGAAAGAATGGTGTGATGCCAGGAAAAGGCTGCTCTCATGGATGTGTCCCTGTGCACCTGAGAGGAGTCACCTGCCAGTGGTTCTGAGTGCCAGAGGTGGGGAGGGACGCTGAACCCTGCTCACAATGTCTTAAGTAAACAAAACAATTATTTCAACAAATGGGAAAGACATTGAAACACAGGCACAGGGACTTAAAAGTGCAATGTTTTAGTATTTTAACTTTTCATTTTATTAGAGAAAATCAGAATAGCCCATCCTGCCAAGATTTATGTAGAACCTTGTGGCATTTGTAGTCAGACCAAGCACACAGCACAACCTGTGGAGAAATAATTTTATTAATTTTTAAAACTTTAAGGCTTTTGCTAACACACCTTTTAGCAACTTACAGAGATTTACTAACGGTATAGATAATGCTGCAACTCAGAAGATCTCTGAGGATTTTCAGATTTTGTGTGTCACAGGTGTGAATAGCAATACATGAATAATGCAACATTGTTCAGTAGAAAGACTCTGAAGTAATGAGTCAGCTTAATCTAGGAGATGCTGTTCCCTAATTTCTCTACAGGGAAAGGAAATGACACTAGAAAATGCAAAAGGGCAAAAAAAAGAAAAAAATGTGCATGGCAGGTCAGAGACCCAAGGGCCTGGCAGAGTAAGACAGGAAGCTTTGGGCAGTGAAGGAGTCTGCACAAGTTTACAGTGATTATCTGCGACAGTGCCTTCACCTCTGGGCTCGGATGTGTTTTTGTGTTGTTGGTTCTAGGGATGTACCCTGTCTGAGTCTGCTCCCATGGCAGGGACAGAGTCTAGCACCTTGGCTCCTCTCTTCACACTCTGTTCTGCATGAGGGAACTCCCCTCCTCCTCGGGCAAGCAGTGGCCACAGCATGCTGTCAGGGGCAGGGGGAGCCCAGCATGCCAGGCTGAGCAGTGACTCTTGTGTCCAGATGCCTGAGGAGTCACCTGCCAGCACAGGCAGGTTACAGGCTCAGTGGTTACACTGGAAACAAAACCAAGCTGAATGCTGTGCGCTGATCATCCCTACAGCCTGATTTCTAACACATCCACAAGGCACAGTTGTGGCTGAAGGAAACCAGATTTCTGCTGGACAATTCCTGGCCACAACCCAGACAAGAGCATGCACCATTAGGGGCCAATGAACTCCAACAGGCACAGGGGAAAAAAGTGCACCAGCTTTGTTTCTCTTTGCTGCATGAGGTTTTCTAATAGTATCTAGTATATTAGCACATGAATGCATGCCTTTCTTTTGTTCAAACACTGCTAAACTCTGACATTATGTCACATTAGTGCAGGTATTTTGGACTGAACAAACTACTCACAGAAATTATTTATATATTAGAACCACGGAGCAGCACATGGGGCATTGCCTTAGAGTTGAACACTATGCACTGTGGACATGTAATGCTGTGTGATATCATTCATCTCAGAAAAGAGCAGAATCCCTTTATTTAGGAGTACAACTCCATCCAATGATTCAGATGTAAACTCTGTTACAGCTCTCAACAGAGTTAATGCTGGGAAAGTGACTATGATTGAGGATTCTTTTTGGGTTGTGAGTCTGTTCTCAAGCATAAATCAGAACATCCTCATGGATGGAATCTACATAAACAACATTAACTACAGTGAGCTGAGGAAAGCAAGGCAGCACGCTCCACAAAAGCCCGAGGAGTCAGCCCTGGAGTCTCATTGTCATAAAGGGATCAGAAAAATAAAGTTCACATCTAGGAATGGAGCCAGAGGAACTGCTTACTGATCTAGGCAAACACACTGAGGTTCAGGGTATAAGGGCCTGATTCACCAGCTTGTTAAAAATCCAACAGCTTTTACCAGATTGTAAACTTTCAGTTCAATCCCTGCTGCTGAATAACTCGGCACAGGCTTTGAGAAGAGGGGGAAATACAAATAAATATTTAAATAAAACCACTGGAAATCTTATACATGCTGCTTTCATAGAATTCTTCCCTAAGTCTGGAGTCTCAACGTTGGCCAGTACTGTCACACAGCAAAAATGTCACAGTATTTTCCAAAGGAAGGGCAGTAAGGCAGCTCCTCAACTTAAGAGAGCTCCCTACTCAGAAAGGCAGATGTCTAAGGGTTGTACAGCCTCCCCCCAGCAGAACTAGTCACAGCAGGGAAAGGTGAAAAAAACTTTTTCCTCTCACCATCTGATATTCAAATATGATATTCTTTAGTGTCTTATATGGAATAGAGGCTGAAGTAGAAGGAAAACTCTGAGAGGCCATTTCCTTTAACACACAAAATTCTCAAGTTCCTTTTCCTTACTGGCATATCTCTCCTGAAAATATAGCAATTGTGTTAATTTTCATGATAAGACAGAAGCCTGGGAAAATAAATGATTATTTGACTTTATATATACACATATATATATCTATGTATGACCAGTATACTGGATATACTTTCAAAATATAAAAATCGTTGCACAAGCTTAACATTATTCCCATGTCAGCACACTCCATCTTTCAAGTCCCAATATGGGAAAAAAAAATCAGTTATTCATGCACTACATTCAGCATTCAGAAGCTAAGAAATTTTTCTTGAAGTCAGCCATTGTGTGGCTCTTCTTTATTCAGTTCTCAAGAGGAAAAGAAAAGCCTGTGAGGACAGCAACAATATGTGTTATGCTGTGTTGAAATTTGGAATTCCTTTGTCGTGCTGTATTAAGTGCAACCATGAGGAAAGATGAGGTCAAGGGGAAAAAAATCATGCAGGATTCCACTAGGCCACAGCTTCCACTGCAGTGCTGCAGCTCAGATTGTCACTGTGAAAAGGCTGTTAGACAAATACACAAAGGGCATTTTAAAATCATTTTAATAATAAAATATATGTCAGAAGCATACTGAAAACTAGACTTCAGCTCAGTGAACTGTGTTTTCATGCATTATACAATGCCAATTGCCATGCAAATAGCTATGAAATAGAGTTAAATATAATTTAGGAGTTCTGTGTTTCACCAAGTAAGTGTCAGAAAGCACTTGGTGCATTACATTAAAAAAAAATATCTCCTGACAATTAAGGTGAACAAGTACAGAAAGGCTGGGGAACAGAAGAGACCACTGAAAGTCCATTTTGAATTATGGGGCAGAGATTGCCTTCAACTCAAAGATTATCTTCAATTTCAAAAAATTCTCTGGGATTAAAGACACACCTGAATCTTTAAGAACTCCTTTAGACTCTAAGGACTGAAACACACTAAAGACTTGGAGACTCTTTCTCATAACAACAAAATATTGAAGCTTATGTTTTTAGGTATAAATTACTTTATTATCTGGTTAAATGCAATAGAGATTGCATCTTTCAGGATATAAAATATCTGTAGCCTGTTTTTGTAGTATGACTTCTCCTCAAAACAGTTGTATCAATGATTTCCCAGTCATGCACACTATTTGTCTGACATTGTGCTTGGCCTCTGCTTTAACTTACACCAGCAACTTCTCCTGGTAGAGGAACCTGCACATGGTGGAGGGACTAATTCACTACTCCTTTGGGGGGCATGAACACAACTGAAGCAGGCCTGGAACCAGCTTTGCTGTGCCTAAGTTTTTCTAAAGACATTTCAGCAGATCTTTGCCCTTAGAAGATAAGTATTTCCTCAAAGATTAGTATTGCCTCAAAGATTAGTATTTCTGCTCTACACCTCTGTCTCACTAAAAAAGACAAAAAGAGCAGAGGACCTGTGTCCACTAAGTGTGAAGGTGCTGGAAAGGACTCTCCTGTCAGACAGTTCCAGTGATATGCACCTGCCTAATGTCTTCTGCTAGCAAGGAAACCAGTTATTCCAGGTGCCAAGACTTCTTTTTCAGTTGATTCAAAGAAGCAGAAATTTGTTGCAAGCATTTTATGAAATAGTAAAACAATGCTACCAGCGCAGTGATTACAGAATGACAGAACACACCAAATTATGAAGGGAACAATCCGGATCATTGAGTCCAGCTCCTGGCCCTGCACAGACCGCCCCAAGAATCACAGATATGCCCAAGAGCATTCTCCAAATGCTTCCTGAACCCAGGCAGGCTGGGGCTGTGACCACTTCTCTGGAGAGCCCATTCCAGTGCCCAGCCACCCTCTGGGGGAAGAAGCTTTTCCTGATTCCCAACCTAAACTCCCCTGACACAGCTTCAGGCCATTCCCTCAGGTCCTGGCACTGTCACCACAGAGCAGAGATCAGTGCCTGCCCCTCCTGTCCCCCCCAGCAGGAAGCTGTGACTGCAGTGATGTCTGTCCTCAGTCTCCTCCAGGCTGAACAGCCCAAGTGTGCTCAGCCCCTCCTCGTACAGCTTCCCCTTCACCATCCTCATTGCCCTCCTTTGGATGCTCTCTGACAGCTGAATGTGTTTTTTGTGTTGTGGTAACCAAAAGTGCACACAGGACTCGAGGTGAGTCACACCAGTGCAGAGTAGAGTGGGATGTGATGTGTTAATAAAATAACTGGGTGCACACACATCCGCAGTTCTTCTCCTCCTTCCTTGAAAGAGGCTTCTACAGCACTAACTATATCTCTAAGGACAAGTGCACTGTTGTTGCTGTTTGGTTTGGGGATTTGTTTTTTGGTTGTTGTTTTTTTATTATATTATCCACAGAGTTTGTCTAAAAGAAGAGAGGCAGAACTAAAGGTCACAACTGAATAGGAAAAAACAAGAGCAACGATACAACTCCGCTCCATTCTTAATCTCATGGGTCCTAGAAAACATTAATGGAAAAACACATTCTTGTCTTTTGAGATGCCTTTAGAGGCAAATCATTAGTCAGGATTGTAGCAAGGTAAGGCGAGTGACAGGGTGTGCCTCCTGGCACTTGACAAAGGCTGATGTGGCACACGTCAGCCCTGGAGAGAATTGCAGCTTTGGGCTGCTTTTGGGGGTATAATGGGCACTCAGTGTGTTAGGAAAGAGTGTTCAAGAAGTTCCTGCTTACTTGTAATTCAGGCAAAATTCAGTCTCAACTGAATACTGCGTGAAGCCAGAAACGTCTGCTAAAGCTGCCATGGGAACTCTGGTTTGAGAGTAATGTGTGCTGAGACAGGAGAGAAATGGATGTTCAACAGGTGCCTCATGGAGGCTTTTCAACATCTTATACAAAAAAAAACTTCCTAAAAACAAGTTAAGGACAGGAGATTGTGTGATCCCAGAAACACTTAAAACAGTTCTAATAGAGCAAAAGTTATTACCTAAAGAAGAAATTTCATATGTTGGAGGTCTTAGGGGAAATGGATCAAAAATACTTAAAAATGACACAGACATGTACTTCAAAGGCAAAGTTTAGGTAAAAAATAAAGTCAATTACAGGCTTGAATGACACAAAGGATGATGTTAGAAACACCCACCATTTTCAGAATTCAGATGATAAAGATAACAGAAATATTTTGACATACAGGAAGTCTAAGAACCATCAATATGATTGTAAAAGTTATAGAATAGGGTCAGACAAATATCTCAATCAGATGGCAGCCTATGCAAGAGCCATTGGAGCCCCTTGTACACAAGAAAAAAAGAAATGAAATTCAACAGAGCAAGATCTACAATGATATTAGAGGATAGATATATACTGCTGAGTATAACTCTATTTGTAAGAATAGAATATTGTGAAAATTCAGCTTTTTTAAAGTTTAAAAGAACACAACTAAAATAACTAACCTGGAAATGGAATTAGATCGTTAAATGTGGAAAATGTCACGAGCAAAATGAGGAATTGGAACAAAAATCCCTGAAGTGTTGAGTAGTGTTCATGTGTAGCTGTATTTGCAGAGACTAGATCTCCAAATTAAATTGAAAATTTTACAGTAAAGAAGTATATGTCTTGACCTAAATACAATCTGGAAATATACCTGGTTTTGACTTCCAACATCCTTTAAGATCTAATTTTAACTAAGCCATTAACTGGTGTGTTGTGTTGTGTTAGGTTGTTCTGTTTTTCCCCCTCTGTTACTAACGGTTCAAGCTTGATTCACTCCACCCACCCTTCTTCCAACTGTCTATAATCCCAACTCCTCCCATATCCCTATAACAACATATGTATCCCTTAAAAAAACCCCTCCCTGATGCCCTGTCTGTCACCTGGCGCTCCCTCCCTTCCCTCTAGAAACTTCTAGCTGGAGCGTCGGGTGATTGGTCCAGAGGCCGGGGCACCTCTCTCTGTGTCCTACCATTGGTCTACCCCAAATGTCCATCCTTGTCTCCTCCCCTATGCACCTCACTCTTTAAAAGCTGCTGTGCCCTTAGGGTGGGGTCTCCAGTTGTGGGTTTGATTTGCACTGAATAAAGTGTCTGCACCTGGAGCTGGAGTCCGCTCTCTATTTCTCTGTTGATTGTAGCCGCAGACCTCGTCCACCACAAGGAGCTGTGCCCCACCGTAGCGTGGGACAGACTCCTTAGGCGCTGACCAGGGTGATCTTACCCGGGAAAGTGCCCCCCCCACTGAAGCGGAGCTGGACGCTAACCGGACGACGAGGAGGGGTGAGCCTCCACTCTAAGCTTTTCCCCAGCCTGCAGCTTCAGTTTGGCGACCACGTGGGGCCCAGAAGGCTTCCCCGGACCCCGCGGACGAGACCTGTGGACCTTTGGATTATTCCCTTTGGATACCACGTGGGTTTCCCTGGCCGTCAAAACTACCTCCCGGTTGCAGCAGACCCGTTTTCGTGGGTAGCGCTCCCGGAGGATTGGGAACGGCAGCTCCTAGCACCTGAGGAGTCGTTCCCCCAGCAGAGCCACCGATCCCAGCTTTTCTTTTCGCCTGCACGGGATTTTCGTAAGTATTGCTTTTTTGCCCTGCCTTTTTAGTCATTTTTGACCGGCATTGTGTTCGGTCCTCTTGCTGCAGTTTTCTCTCTTCCTGACAGGGCTTGGTGTAGGGCTCTTGTTTTTTTTTCTTTAACCTTCTTCTGGGACGGTGGGTGGACTGAGTTGCACATCATAAAATCTTTATCATGGGTGCACATTTATCAGCAACTCAGAAGAGAGCTTTTATCCAAGTTGCGGGAATCCTTGCAGGGGGGGGTGTTCATGTTCCAAAAAAGGAGTTAAAAAAGTTAGTGCGATGGTTGTTCTCCCAGTTTCCAGAAGTCTCTCCTGACAAAATTAGCGACCCAGTTTTCTGGGGAGCTGTTCTCCATAAATTACAGGATGTAGTCAAGTCAGGAGATTCTTCTCTTATTAAAATCACATTTTGGGCTTCCCAAATCAAATTTATCTTGCAATCTGGCCCCAAATCACGAAAACAACCATCATCACAAAGTTTAGTCCCCAGTTCTCCCTGTGCCCCTTGTCCTAGCCCTCTTCCCTCCCCTGTTTGCCCAAAAGGTGGGACTTTGAGAGGAGCAGTTCTCTCCAGCTCGGCACAGGGTGTCCACCACTCCCCTGGCTCCTCTCAAAGCTCCCAAGCCCATCGCCCGAAGAGTCCTGGGCAGACTCTCCAGGGTTCCTCTCCTACTCCCTCTTTCCCAGTTCAAAAATCCCCAGTTTGTAGACCCTCAGTTCGGTTTTACTTGCATCCCCAAGATGGCTCCCATGGAGCTCAAAATGGAGGAAGCCACATGGCTTTTCCCGCCTTTTCTCCTTCTTCTTCCCACAATCCCTTTCGTCCCTCAAAAAACCCCTTCCTGTCCCCGGACTCCTCCCAACTTCCCTTGGTTGCCCCTCCTTCTGTCCTTCCCTCAGCTCCACCCCCAACTCCGCCCATTTCTCCTCCCTCCTCCCAAACTCCACCCATTTCTCCTCCCTCCTCCCAAACTCTGCCCATTTCTCCGCCCTCCTCCCAAGCTCCACCCTCTTACCACTCCCATGGGAAAATTCTTGCCTATTTTCCCAGCCACACCTCCTCCCCTCACAGTTCCAGTTCCCATGCCTCAGTGTCTGGGGAGGGGGGGGAGGAGATCCGGAAGCTGGAGCCCAATTCCATCCCTATGGCTGCTCCAGTCACCTACCATCCTGAGAGGGAGGGGAGAGCTCAGGCCCAGTGGATCCCATTTCCCCACCATGTTATAAAAGAATTATGCAAAGCCCAAAAGGATTTCTCCCGGGACAGCGAGTACTTCCGGGGGATCCTGAGGGCCACTTTAACTGATTCAGATGTAACTCCCTTTGATTTGCGCCGGCTTTTTTCATGCCTGCTGAACCCAACAGAATTTGTGATGTGGGAGGCAGCATGGAAAAAGGAAATTACAGAAGTCTTGCCATTGCTTTGGGACAATCCCCGAACAGGACATGATTTCGATGGGGAAACAATTTCTACCGACCACCTTTGTGGGCAGGGGAATTGGACTGATGGTCCATCGCAGGCGCGCGTAATTCCTCCCGAGGTTTTAAGAGAAAGTGTCAAGGCGGCGGAAAAAGCATTCCTTAGACTTAAACCGTCAACGCCCTATTTAACCTATTCTAAGATTTTTCAATTACCAGATGAGCAATTTGTTGCCTTTGTTGAGCGCCTCCGCAAGGCGATCGATCTCCAGGTGCAGAGTCAAGAGGCCAGGGCGGAGATCCTCAAAGAAGTGGCATTCGCCAATGCTAATCCAGCTTGTCGAGCGGCCATCCTCAGCCTGCCCCTGGACCCGCCACCAACCCTGCATCATATGCTTGAAGTGTGCGCTCGCAAAGTCACCGTTTTGTCCTCGGACATCGACCCTAACTCCCGGATGCCGCCTCGGAGGGTTGCAACCGCCGACATTGCAGACGCCTTGCCTGCCGGACCAGCTCCATCGGATGACCATCAGCTGCATCCTCTTCCCCCACAACTGTCCCAGAAGAGAGCCGCTCCCTGTCATCTGTGTGGGAAGCTTGGACACTGGATGCCTGACTGCCCTTTGAGACTGCAGTTTTTTGAATTTCGAAAAGGGCAGAGAGCGCAGGAAAATGCCCAACAAAAAAACTAGTTTCTCAGCGCAGCCCCTCACTGCGCAAAGACAAAAATAAGGCGGGATCTTTACCATCAGGTGGGGAGAGAAAGGGAGGAGTCAAGCCAAGCCCGCCTGTGACTACAGCCAATTTAGATTTTGTTCTACCAGACTTGACCTGTTTAGACTGCATTCAGCCCAAGCCCATTCTAACAACAATCTCCAAAACCTTTCCCTTCAGGTTGCAGCTGACAGACTCACTTTACATCAAAGACACCAACTTCCACCTGGTGACCGTGTCCCCTGAGTGCCCAGGTACCTGGACAGAAGTCGGCTGTGAGTATGTCGTTGTTGGAGACACCAAGTTCACACCACCAGAAATTAATATCATCCCGGGTCTCTTAACATCAGACCTCAAGAAATTTTCAGTAGGGTTGTATTGTGTCTGTCCCCCCGTTTACCTGCCAAAAGGCCAGGTTTTAGCTCAGGCCATTCCTGTGCCTGCGCTGACCTGGGACCCAGAGCAGTCCTGTTCCTACACACAAGACACTTACACCGCTGCTTGGGCCCAAGTTTTAGGCAGAGACAAACCTCACCTTACGTGTCATCTTTCTAGGGGTGGGGATCACAAAACTCTACAGGGACTTTTAGACACAGGGGCAGATGTGACGATCATTCCTTCTCGGGAATGGCCGTCGCACTGGGAACTGCAAGACGTAGCTGGACGCGTACAGGGTGTTGGAGGCATCCAATTGGCACGACAATCTAAGAGCATTGTGCAAATAAAGGGGCCAGATGGGCAATTGGCATCAGTACGCCCATTTGTTTTAGATTATGCGGAACCCCTGTGGGGAAGGGACCTTCTTGCCCAATGGGGAGCCCGAATTGACCTCCCAGCAGCTCCCCAGGTTTTTCGGGCAGCGGTCACTGAAGAGCGCCCTACCCAAAAACTGAATTGGAAAACTGATAAGCCAGTGTGGGTAGAGCAGTGGCCGCTCAACAAACAAAAATTGAAAGCGCTCAATGAGCTCGTTGAGGAGCAGCTACGAAAAGGCAACCTGGTGGAGACCATGTCAGAGTGGAACTCCCCAGTGTTTGTCATCAAAAAACCAAACAAAGATAAGTGGCGGCTCCTCCACGATCTCCGTCAAATTAACAATGCCATTCACGACATGGGTCCCCTCCAGCCAGGGATGCCGTCCCCAACGATGCTCCCCCGAAACTGGAATTTGGCCGTTATTGACATCAAGGATTGTTTCTTCCAAATTCCTCTACACCCTAATGATGCTCCGCGGTTTGCCTTCACGGTTCCTACCATCAACCGTGAAGCCCCAAGGAGGCGCTACCATTGGCGTGTTCTCCCACAGGGAATGAAGAACAGTCCGGTCATCTGCCAATGGTACGTAGCTTCCTTGCTGTCCCCCGTTCGTGATACAGCCAAGGATGCCATAATTCTGCATTACATGGACGATATTCTCGTGTGTGCTCCAACAGACGACATACTTACACACGCGCTTGACCTGACAATCAATGCATTGATTGCTGCAGGTTTCGAGCTCCAAGAGGACAAAATTCAGCGGATGCCACCTTGGAAGTACCTGGGTTTGGATATTACTAAGCGGACCATTGTTCCGCAAAAATTAGCAATTAAAACTAACATCAAGACCTTGGCAGATGTCCACCAGCTGTGTGGGTCTTTGAATTGGGTAAGGCCTTGGCTAGGCATTCCAACTGATGACCTAGCCCCTCTTTTTGATTTATTGAAAGGGGGAGAGGAGCTTAGTTCTCCCAGGTCTCTTACCCAGGAGGCACAGGCAGCACTGGAGAAAATCCAAAAAGCTATTTCCACCAGGCAGGCCCACAGATATCAACCGGGTCTGCCGTTCAAATTTATTATTTTAGGGAAGTTGCCACATCTTCATGGTCTAATCTTTCAATGGGATGATACCTCTGAGAGCAAGGACCAGGGCTTGAGAGATTCTCTTTTGATTATAGAGTGGGTCTTCCTCAGCCACCATCGGTCCAAAAGGATGACGTTGCCACAAGAGCTGGTGGCAGAACTGATCCGCAAAGCAAGATCGCGGATCAGGGAGCTTGCAGGATGTGATTTTGGCTGCATCCACATTCCAATTCAATTGAAATCAGGCCAATTTAAATTAAACACTTTTAACAAACTGCTCCGCGAAAATGAAATGCTGCAATTCGCATTGGACAGCTACACCGGCCAAATTGCTGTTGATCGGCCGGCCCATAAAATTTTTAACCAGGATGTTCAATTTACATTATCATTAAAGAGTGTTCAGAGCCGAATCCCTTTGAAAGCTTTGACTGTATTTACTGACGCGTCTGGAGCATCTCACAAGTCAGTGATGACTTGGAAAGATCCTCAAACTCAGCGGTGGGAAGCTGACATTACTAAGGTTGAGGGATCACCTCAAGTAGCTGAGTTAGACGCAGTCGTCAGAGCTTTTGAGAGGTTCTCTGAGCCTTTTAATTTAGTTACTGATTCGGCTTATGTTGCTGGTGTAGTGTCCAGAGCAGAAAATGCTATTTTACAAGAAGTGTCGAATGTTCCATTGTTTAATTTGCTCTCAAAATTAGTCACATTAGTCTCCCACCGAGAGCAACCTTTTTATGTGATGCATGTCAGGTCACACACCGACCTGCCGGGGTTCATCGCCGAGGGCAATCGGAGAGCTGATGCCCTCGCTGCTCCAGCACAAATTGCCCCCCTCCCAGACGTCTTTGCACAAGCTAAGATCAGCCACCAGCTGTTCCACCAGAACGCCCCTGGCCTTGTTCGCCAATTCCAGCTTACGCGCGAACAGGCCAAAGCGATCGTGGCGACATGTCCCCAGTGTCAGTCCCATCAATTGCCATCTATTAGTTCCGGCGCCAACCCCAGGGGGTTGTCGAGTTGTGAAGTGTGGCAGATGGACGTAACTCACGTTTCGTCTTTTGGCAGGCTGAGTTATGTCCATGTTTCAGTTGATACTTTCTCTGGTGCAGTTTATGCCTCCGCCCATACAGGGGAGAAAGCTGCAGACACGGAAAAACATCTCGTGCAGGCTTTCTCTGTGCTGGGCATCCCCAAGGTCATCAAAACAGACAATGGCCCAGCGTACAGATCTAAGGAACTCAGGAGCTTCCTGCAGCAATGGGGAATAGAGCATAAGACCGGCATCCCCTATTCCCCGACAGGCCAAGCTGTGGTGGAGAGGACCCACCAGAGCCTAAAAAAGGTTCTAGAGCGACAGCGTACAGCGGTAAAGGTGGAGTCCCCCCAAGTTCGACTGTCCAAAGCATTGTTTACTATCAATTTTTTAAACTGTTCCTTTGACAATCTTAACCCACCTATTGTCAGGCACTTTAGTCACCATGAGCAGCTGCACCTGAAAGCCAGGCCTCCGGTTCTCGTGAAAGATCCGGAGACCTGGAAGACAGAAGGGCCTTTTGACCTTGTGACCTGGGGAAGGGGATATGCGTGCGTGTCCACTCCCTCAGGTCTCAAGTGGGTACCATCGAAATGGGTCAGGCCTTTCCTTCCCAAAAAGGCGTCTGTAATTGAGGCTGTAGCACAGGTGGAGGAGGCTTGCTGGAGAAGGAGGCGCAAGCCATTTGATCAAGACCTTGATATCCTGGAGTGAATCCAGCTGAAGTATATTAAGTTTAATTTCTCAAGTCATTTTTGTTTTGTTTCAGTGACCCTGACCTGATGGCTCCATCCCTGAGCATTTTCATCATCCCAGTGGCCATGCTCTGGTCCCTTGTTCCACCTACGGACCAGTGGATTGTTCCCCAGCCCAAGGCCAACGTTTGGCGGACCCTCGCGCAAGTCCTCGGCCAAGATCACATTTGCCTAAACACGGCATCGGCAGAAGACCCTATGTCATCTTGCCTTGTGGGGATACCTCTCCTTGTTAATGAATTTCCTTTTCCCCTCAATACCTCTCTTGCCCCCTTAGTTGATCAAAAGGTTGCCCGCTCCCCTGGTTTTGATCCTGAAATTGGTTGGCGTGACGGAATCCACGGGCTGGCCCCATTAGATTCTGAACCTTTAGAATTCGAGTTGCTTGGCTCTGCCAGTGCTTCGCTTTGCATTCAGTTTATGTTTTCCCCAAACCCCCCAGATAAATTATTTGAGGCCGTTCGTCAATTTAAAACTGAATACACGGCCCATCGCTGGTGCGATGTGGTTGCCCAAATTGATATGGCCTCCACCTCTAATTATAAGCCCCTGATGTTGCCCCGAGGAGTGTTTGTGATTTGCGGTGACCGGGCATGGGCAGGCATCCCCTCTCGTCTGATCGGAGGCCCATGCACTTTTGGACGGCTGACGCTGTTTACACCCAACAAAACTCAAATTCTTGATTGGATTGTGAAAAATGATACACTCAATTCGGCTCGTCCCAAAAGGGACCTCAAAAATCTTGATCCTGAGTGTGATTCTGAAATTATCCATTGGTCCAAGCCCAAAGGGGTTGCAATCACCGTGTTTTTACCCTGGGTGTCTGCAGCCAAAGCTCTAGGTGAATTGGCCCACCTAGAGTGTTGGGTAGCTAAACAAGCCAATCTTACTTCAGCTGCTTTATCGGACCTCTTATCTGACGAGGAAATAACAAGGAAGGCGACCTTGCAGAATAGGGCAGCCCTCGATTTCCTGCTCCTTTTGCACCACCATCAATGCGATGAATTCGAGGGCCTCTGCTGTCTCAACTTATCATCTAGAGCCGAGGACGTGAGAATTACTGTGCGAAAAATGCAAGATATGGTCCACCAAATCAAGAGAGAAACATCAGACTGGCTGGGGAACATCTTCTCAGGATGGGGTCTATCAGGATGGGCTGGGTCAGTTTTGAAAACTGTTATCCTTGTTACTTTAGTTGTTATCATTGTTTTGACTGCTGCTTCAATTCTTTGGAGACTGGTTAAAAGACTGCTGAACAAGGTGATATCCCCTCCAAGCGTCAACCAAGTGATGAGCCCGGAACCAGAAGAACCTGCCGCTGAAGAAAACCCATGGGCTCTTGCCCCGATGAGCCATCCTTGGTTCAGAGACTGCTACTCGGACTCTGAAGTTGGCAGCCAATTCGAGTCTACCTCTGTCTAGCTTCTTTTTTATTTTTTAAACGAAAAAGGGGGAGATGTTGTGTTGTGTTAGGTTGTTCTGTTTTTCCCCCTCTGTTACTAACGGTTCAAGCTTGATTCACTCCACCCACCCTTCTTCCAACTGTCTATAATCCCAACTCCTCCCATATCCCTATAACAACATATGTATCCCTTAAAAAAACCCCTCCCTGATGCCCTGTCTGTCACCTGGCGCTCCCTCCCTTCCCTCTAGAAACTTCTAGCTGGAGCGTCGGGTGATTGGTCCAGAGGCCGGGGCACCTCTCTCTGTGTCCTACCATTGGTCTACCCCAAATGTCCATCCTTGTCTCCTCCCCTATGCACCTCACTCTTTAAAAGCTGCTGTGCCCTTAGGGTGGGGTCTCCAGTTGTGGGTTTGATTTGCACTGAATAAAGTGTCTGCACCTGGAGCTGGAGTCCGCTCTCTATTTCTCTGTTGATTGTAGCCGCAGACCTCGTCCACCACAAGGAGCTGTGCCCCACCGTAGCGTGGGACAGACTCCTTAGGCGCTGACCAGGGTGATCTTACCCGGGAAAGTGCCCCCCCCACTGAAGCGGAGCTGGACGCTAACCGGACGACGAGGAGGGGTGAGCCTCCACTCTAAGCTTTTCCCCAGCCTGCAGCTTCACTGGTGTGGCAGTTTCTGTCAGACAAAATTGTTTCTTCAGTCTCCATTGCTACACAGCATCAGTACTACATAACAAAGAATATTAATGTCACAGATGAATAACTATGCAATCATTTAAAGATAACAATCTTTAAATGTCAGATGTTACTACTGTAAGCAAAGGGCAAGAGATATCTAACAGAAAAGTGGGTTGGTAAGTAACAAACCCTGTGGTTTCACCCTCTGATAACAAGATAGCTGCACAGCCTGTATTTAAAGAAAGCAAATTCCTTCTCACCTTCTTTTTCTGTGAAGAAAATTAAGCAAAAAAAATTTAGTTTGTGCTACTTCTTTCTCTATTCACACTCAAGTTGAAAATAAGCAGCATTTTAAAAACACCCAGGCAGCGCATTTTTATTTCTGTTCAGCAGATAAGCCATTCTGTGCAAAAGTTTCACTCTGGAAATTGTTATTGCATTCTGCTTATGTTACTTTACAATTTCAGAGGAAGAGATAAACTTATCACCTTAGTTTTTGTTTAGTTTTTTTTCCTACATTAGGATGTCTATATGTCTCCATCCTGCTTCTTCTCTGTAAACAGTTTCACTGCATTAAATAAGAAAGGACAGGAGAATAAATAAATTTTTCTCTGCCCTTGGAATCACACTGCTTTTAACCTAAAGGAATCTGGGTGTTTCCACTCTGCCCTGAGCTGCTTTAAAAGTGACAGTGGAAGGTGACAACATAAACTGTTATAATAATTCTCTTAGGAGCTGCCCTGCTGCAGATGGATTGGATAGTAATGTGTTTGTCAGGCTCTAGCACATCAGCTAAGGACAGTCCTGGGTGAGTGTCCTGAGTGCTGATTGCAGCAATTGCACCAGTGAACTGTTTCTCATCTGACCAAATGGCCGTGAATAGGTTTTATTGCTTAATGAAGAGATTATGTTATTAAATACTCTGGCAAGTTCTATTTTTCTATTTTATTTTTTTTCTTGAAACACTGTATTAATGTGAATGGCAAGTATTCACTGTGTCTGAAAAAATGAGGTAATTGCAAAAGGCCAAGGCCATATCATAATCTCAAATTGAACAATTCTGTTACCACAGATTAGATGCCTGGAAATTATTTGACGTTGAGGAAGAAGCAATATCTTTTTCCTCCTGCCCCCTAGTACAAAATATTGAATAAAAAACATTTAATTAAGGCTATCCTCCAGGCTACTGAATTGTTTCCATTACATGTCCACCTCTCCTGACTTCTGCTCATTTTGGGAAATTAATTGAAAGCAATTATGTCTTAGAACTGTTTTGTCTTTTTGCTTTAATCAGTCGACTCCTATGCAGGTCTCCTACCTCTTAATGATGATATTTTATCTTGTAATCAGTGTATGAGATGTTCTTTATATTGATATGTACTTCAAGCTGTGTCTATTTGTTAGCTTTCTGCAAAGCTAAAGAGCATCCTATTTCAATCTGAACAGACTCTACATAAAATACAGAAATGTAATGTGAGCACTTTGCAGAAGAACTAGCAGAGGTATTATTTGTCTTTATTTAAACATAGTCCGATTTTAGGGTTTTTGTGTGTATGTATATATACATATATGCATATATATAAAAATAATGTGTGTGCAGGTGGAGAGGAGTTGAGTGAGAACATCCTGGTTAACCTGTGTCATCCAGGAAAGGACACAACACGCTGGTAGTATGTTATGTTTTGGAGAGAGGTAATACCTACACTTTAGATCTGGTCATTGAAAAAATGACAGACATCTTACTTCTAGTTTCAGATACAAATTTTTCCCTCCAAAACTGAATAACAACCACATCAGCATTGGATTTTAATATCTTTATATATAATAATATATTGTATCTCAAAACCAAGACTCCTTTCACAGAAAGGTCCTTGGAAAAAAGGAATATTTCCCTTGGCAAAGTATTAATTGTCACATCTTAAAGCACACATAGTCTTAATGACTGCATTGGAATCTCAGAGTTGTACGTTTAGATTCAAAACTCAAAAATGCCCCGAAAGTAAGTAATCTTATCAGGCTAGTATTTGAAAGTCCCAGGTGCTCTACCAAGCCTTATCTTTACTTAAATTATAGTGGTTTTTTAGTTGTAAGAACCAAAAAAAAAAATCCCTTTTAATATATTAAGCCAAATTGAGTGTTAAAAAATATCAGCAAGATTCTAAAGCCCAGCAAGACAGGACAACAGACCTGGCAGTTGAGAACTGTGTCAGATGTTTTAACTGTAGTGCCTAAAAATCACTCAGGTGCAATACACTGTTTTTTATAATGAAAAGAGATCACTATACTGTGAATAATATCCAGATTTAACACCCTAAAGGATTTAAGGATAGATAACACACCAGATGAAGGTTTACTGGAGTGTCCATCCCAAGTACAAATACATGCATAAACCATTATAAGATTAATATTTCCTTTGTGATTTGATGCACATCCCAGTTTAACCTTTGCCTAATTTTTGCCGTGTATTTAAGTACATTGCTGAATCATTGCCTCAAGTAGCATAATTACATTGATGGCATTGTATCAGCTGGAAGCCTGGAGGTCCAGTTTTCCCCAATACTACCCTTTGAAGCAATTGTAAAGGCTTGTTACTGCTAGAGGTACCCCGACCCAGGGGGTTTCAGGACATAGCAGGTATTTCCCATCCCTGTCTGATTGTTCATATAAGATTCTCAAAAGAGTAGCTGAGAGAAAAAGCCTCTTCTAGCAGTTTTGGGGCACGTGTAGCCTCTAAGAGTAAATTTGGCTGCTGGATCTGATATCAAATGACTGCATTTAACTGTTAATCTGGGAGAAAATGAAGTCTTTGAAGCCTTCTGCTTCACTTTAAATCAAGTGCACACTCACACAGAGGACTCTGTGGTCTCTCACCTGCACTACAGCCAGGTGCTGTCCCTGCACATCTGCAGCAGCTGGCCTGAGCCCCACAGCCCCTTCAGCTTTGTGCCTCTCTTGTAGACTGGTGTGGAGGGATGGAATGTAAGAAAATAGTGCAGAAAGTAGTCTCACACCTGAGGAGTCACAGCTGTACTAATCACCAAAGATTAGGAACAGGCCTGCCCTTAACAGGCCACTGCTGTGCCCAATAAGTGCTACAAAAGAGTGGGTTAGCTGTTTGAGGAGAGAGATGGAGTTGTTGGCTGTGGAGAAGAAGGAGTCAGTGCTGTGAGGAGATGCCCATGAGAAAACACCAAGAAGTGTGGAACTTTTGCAATAAGATGACAACAGACTGGCACTTGGCATAACCTCAGACCCCTCAGCCAAGCTGGCTTGCTGCTCACCTGTGGTCTTGCACACAGATCACTAACACAGAGTGCATGGGCAGTTAAAACAATTAGAAATGGGATTCAGTGAGAGGATAGGATAAACTGTGCTGCCAGTAACCTGTTGGGGTACCACTGGCTCCTTTAAATCCCCTTTTCCTTTTATTTTCTTCTGTTTGAGCCTCTTGTACCTGCTTAGCTCCTTCCCCCAGGCAATCTTTAAAACCTGCCACAAAAGGTTTTACATGATGCCAAAATGCTCTTCCATCCTGGATTCCATAGGCAGGAGTCTACTTTAGTTTACATGATCGTGCAAAGAGTTTTTTTTTTCTCTCATTCATATTTTTTAGGTTATAAACCAGGCTCTGCAACCCCATCCTTCTTCTCTGATAGTTTTAAGGACATCTGATTTAGTGTTCTGTAATTTTCACCAATTAGATTTTTGCTGATGAGGCTACTACAAAACCTCCACCTGTCACTGCTCCCCTGGTCCTTGTGGGGTCTCTCTGATCTGCCCAGTCTTTCTTTACAAAACCTAGGAATCATGTTCCTTCCCTTCAGTTTCCTTTCCTTCAGTTTTGGGCCTGGTGGTGGAAGAACTTGCACCAAGGCAAACCTTTCACCCGTGTGTTACAGTCAGGACTATAAATTCTAAAACATTTTATGGGGTGAGTGGAAGGAGGTGACCTCAGAAGGTACTTTCATGCTGCTTGGAGGTGAAGATACTACTGGTGAAGATACTACTTAGCTGATCTTTATGTTCTGCCTTTTGTAGGTGGGGGCATGCTCTGTATATACGAGGTGTTTTAGGAACCTGTGTTAGGCAACAGAGTTAGTACTGCGTGTGTACTTACTCCCAGAACTAGAAGAGTTCAGTAAAAGATACAAGAATCTGAGAAAAGCAAATAGTTGTACAATAATAGCACTTTTTGGTCACTGGCCTTGCCTTATATCAGGTATTTTGCCTTCTGTCTGACATCAGTTACGTTTCCTAAGTACCCTCAAACTGGGCACACATATTGTGAGCACCATTTGTGAACTTCAGGAAGGATTTAGGTCAGAGATTAGTGTACTTTTGGAAGAAAAATCATGTTAATCCTTGTGGTATTGTCTATTGATGATATGTTAATCCTCACAGTATTGTCTGTGGCTAATTTAAAGCAGCCAAGAAAAATGAATAAATTTTGCTCTAGGGAGAAGAGCGTAGAACGACAGCTTCTTTTGTCAGCCACCAACCTACTGGGCTGATGCTGCAACTGTAGAAAACAAAAAATATTCTCAGTGACCTAGAATGTGAAGACAAGTTTGCTAGTTTAGACAAAGAACCATAGGGGGAAAAAAAAGTCCAGCAAGAAGTGGTTTAGTGATATGCTATTGGATGTGCGTGCATGTGTGTAATTCTCTCCAGTGGAGGAGAAAAAGCATACATTCCATTTCACTTTTGAGATGGTAGCAGCATCACAGTTCTACCAGTGAAAAAAATGCTCTAAGAGTATTTAAGGAGAATATTTGAAGAGCTATGTTGTGTGATAGAAATACAAAGGATTTCTTCCACTGGATAAGATACAACAAAGCATTTTTAAAGCTTACTTGTAATTCTGCAGAGAATTAAATTATATTTTATATTTTTATTTCTTTAAGCAATAGAGAATGTTCTGAATAGAGATATAAGGGAAAAGTACTGGATCTGCACTGTTTTCTTTTCCACATTTGCATGGGTAAGACCTTAGAAACTGAGAGCTGTTGAACGGCAGGAGAAACCAGATCTACAAAAGAAAAGTGTGTCTTTTAAGCACTTTTTAAATACAGCCTGAAAGTCACAGACTACAATGCTAATGATATTCAAATGCAATTCTAATGATAACTAATGCTGTGGTGGCTCTTATTGAGAACTCTTTTCCCCTGCAGTTACTAATATAACAGGAAGATATTTGAGAAACTAAGGCAACAGAATCACTGCAAGCTGCTGTGATGCAGAGAGCAGCTGAAAGCCACCAAAAAAACCATCAGCAATAACACCATCAGATTCTAGAGATGAGGAAGGGTTGGCAGTGCAGCATTAAGCTATGTAATAACAATTCTGTCATGTAATAGTCCTTTGAAGTTACGAGCATTAGAGCACCAAGTCTACCTTTATAAACTTTAAATGTTCATCCATGCAAGGGCTAGGTTTTCAGCTTCAACCTGCCCAGCTTCATAGACAGACTGGAAGAAACTGACTTGGGCTTACTGGGAACTACTTTAAGTTATGACAATCTATCCTTGAAGGAAATTCTTTTTTTTTTTTTTTTTTTTTTTGCAACAGTTTGTTAGTAGGAAAAAAAAAATACATGTTTTGAACATTTTCCTGAACTGATAATTTATCCTTTGTTCAGTAGTGTGTGTGTGCACATGTACAAGTTTACCCCAGTAAACTTGTTTAGGTATTTTTATTATTAATAAATGGTATTAGCACAGTTTTCCTTGTTTGTATACCTACATTGCATTGTTATTAAAACTGCATTTACCATTAAATGTAAATAATACTCTTTTTAAAGAATTTGAGATTTAAAAAAGTGAATGATTCCTTCATCTTCTAAATCTCTACTTTGTTACCCAACAAGATGTAGGGCTTAGATGTTTGCTTTAAGAATGAACACAGAATATATACAGATCAATTTTTTTACGGTTGTAATCAATTCTGATTCAATGTGAATAAAAAATTTCAGACTTCAGTTTCTCTCAGTGTAATAGTTGAATGCAATTATTTTCCATTAGATGCAAGCTGCCAAGTTCACTCTTAAGAGGCTATGGATGTCCCAAATAAAAGCTGCTAAAAGGATCCTTTCCTCTCTGCTGCTGCACTGTCCTGGGATTCCTAAATGAACCAATACATGACAAAAGGTTGTTCAGTCAGTGTTAGCACATCTGGCCCAGTGCACCCAAAAAGCAGTAGATTAATTCTTAGAATTCTAGTCAGAAGTCAAACACAGCTGAAGACTACTTCAGCTTTGAAACTCATTATGTATGATCCTTCAAGCAGCTGTCTGTAGTGAGGAGGGTTTCCTAGTCTCAGCCACTACCACAGCTGATGGAAACAAAAGGAACAATATCTGACTTGAACTGCATTCTTTTACACAGAGCCTGCAGTGGAGTTGCTGCTCTGCCACCTCCTGTAAACGTAACTGTGAGCACCATCAAAAGTGATCAATGGCATGAATAGAGAGTAATAAAAAGGCAGAAAGAAGCAGTACAAAACCTCATCTATTTTACAACAATCTAACATTTCTGACTGCCAGGGATCAATTTTTTGTTGTCACATTAACACAGGACAACATGTATCAGCTAACTCATTTCCAGTTCTCTGCTATTAAAACCAGGAAGGCTTCCTTGGAATCTATTAGCAAATCTGGCTTCAGTGAGCCAAAAAGGCTCAGCTGAAAAATTTTACTGGAATTAGATTTTTGAAACTGTGGGGCATAAGGTATTCTCTTCCTCTTGAATTCCCAGTTTAATTACATTATGCTAGGCATGCTGACAACAGAAAAAGCATCTTTTCAATAAACACTTTAAATCCCTACCAAAAAGAGTAGCTGTGGAGAGCTCTGCGGGGCCATAGCCTTTTACATAGTCTTTTAAGGTTACTCCTGTTCATTAGAAAAAAACACACATGAATAATTAAGGGAAAATGGAAAGAGAATCTAGCCTTCTGTATCCTAGCTGAACATACCAATGCTTTTTGTTGGCGTGTAGTAACCACTGCCTACTGCAATGGATATTTTAGAAATCTGAGTATGTACTTCTGTCATTTGTTGAGTCAGACAGCCAGAATAGATTTTTGAGCTTAGTTTTGACAAAAACTAAACTAACTTCATCAGTTTGTCAGGCAACTATACTTATTCAGTCTTATTTAGGCTGATTTTCATCAGGAGAGCTCTCTGTGCTTTGCTAAAATGAGAAAGCAAATCATCAAGTGCAAAAATGAATATGGAAAATTCCATATGAATGAATACGGGATTTTTTCCCCTCTTTAAGCAGGGGCATTAGACATTAAGACAGGAGTAGGGAAAGTACAGATTATAACATCTCCTCTGTACTACTCAGTCAGAGTCACTTTTGAGTGCAGGAGACAAGGACCCTTCCTCTCCTTAAGTAGCAAATTGACTTAATCAAAGCTCCACGGAGGCAAACCAGAGAAACTCAGCTTAGCAAATTTATCACTCACAAGGTGGACTATACTGCCCCAAGCCTTTTCTTTTGCTTGCAAGAGGACTACATTTGCTAGACTGTACTATCAGAAATCCGTGGTGTAGAAGCTGCTGCAGAAGAGTGGAAGTTGCTAATGCAAGTTGGGCTGAGTTTACAGATCCTTTGCATCTGGAGAACAGAAACGTGAATCTGTGGCACCAACAGGCAGCAGTGTGACGTGCAACACTTTGGTACCACAAGGGAGGAAGTGACTTTTGGCAGTCATCCTGATGCATTCAAGTTTTCTACAAAATTTCTAGATATATCAGTTTCTGCTTCTGCATGAGCCTGGAAATATGATTCAGCCTTTACAGATGATGACATGTCCCAGTGTAGTTCACTCTCAATTCATTTTGGGTTTGCTAAATTAAGTTTTCCCTCTGCAGCCCCTTCAGAGCTCAGTTCAGGAAGATTCTTCCCCTTGTTCCTCTTACAAAAGAAGAAAAAGCAGAAAGTGTGTCTATTTACCTGGCTGTTAAGCTTCATTTGATCACCTCTCTGTTACAGAAAAAAAAATCTTGACATTATATATCAATGGCAGAACAGTTAGTGATGTGAGACATATAGGAACCTTGTTATTTTTTAATTTTCATTTTTTCATTTTGAATAAATATTTTAGTCCTCAATCAAAACCTTTTTGTGCTGACAGATGGACCTGATTTTTCCCCAGTTCACAGCAGGTTAAATGAGGTGATAAAATTATTATACACTGATTGAGAAGAGTGCCAATTAGATTGAAAGGAGACTTAATCACATAATTTTTGAAGAGGTAGTTCCCTTGATGTAGCCCCTGTGGAGGGGGTCTCCTTTCCTAATTTTTTCTCTTTTTAGGCTTCTTCGGATTTTTTCCTATTGGTTTAATATTAAAGTTTTAAAATCAAGTCGTTTGAGATTTTTTTTCCTCTTTGTCTGAGCTCATATTTAATTAATACATGCTCAAAAACTAAGACTTTGCATGATTTACCCTCACCCAATGCTAGCTTAGACTTCCTTAAAGCAGCAGACATTGCTTAAAGGTGTACATTTAGTTTTGCCCTTTTTTGTCAGAAAGGAATATAGAATACTCCTTGACTTAGAGAGATGGATTAAAAAATAGGTGCATCTTACTGTGATTCTGAAATAAAAGTCTGCATTGCTGCAGGATACCAGAATACATACGATAGAGCATTTTCTTGTAATAAAAGCTGGCAGTTGAGCTTTCATTACCTAGTCACAAAAAATGTCATCTGGACTGAGACAAAGTCAGATGCATAGACGAAGAGAAGTTAAAAATCACTAGATCAGATAAAAAATCGAGGCAAAACTGTGACCAAGAGGTGACAAATGCCAAAGACAAGGGGAGTAAATTTCCTTGCCAAGGGATATAACCCTGAATAACAAAGAATTCAGAATTATAAGGCCTACAGATAATCTGTTTTCTGTATGAGACTAATCATAAATTTATCTGTGTCAAAATGGATAAAAATATGTGCATCCAAGTCTCAGAGCTCCTACAGTTACACAATGGAGTTCTGCAGTGCCCAGGGGAAACTTTCAGGCCAACACTGCTCAAGGCTAAAATGAAATTAGCAGCATGGGCCTGATAGATCTTCTCCTAAAATAAAGTGTGAGCTTTCCATTCACATTTTTGAGAGCTAGATTAGGTCTGATATTTATTTCTGAGATCCAGTACACTGACCATCCTCAATATGGCCCTTTTGGTACAGATCAAATGCATACCTGAGCTTTTAATTTACAGATAGCATGACTCCCAGAGCTACCCTTTTCTATCCAGCCTCATGGGTACTAGGTAAAAATTGCTTGAAGTAATTCAGACATTAATATTCTGTGTCTTCATTGTCTTTTTCTCTGTCAAATATTGTAGAAATTTATTTTGCAAAGAGGTGCATAATAATAAATTTAAACATTGCACCTTTAAAACTGAATCACACAGTGAGTAATGTGGTTTGAGATAAAATACAAAGGAGGTTGGGGATTAGAGGGAATGATTTTGGATTTATAAGTACACATTTTAGCATGTAACTATGAGTATCAGACCACCCAACAGTTGTATTTATTGCTGGATTTTATCTAAGTATGAAAGCACATTAATATTGATACTTTATGGACAGAAGAGGCTCCTGTTCTTGCCAAATGTTGCACAAATTATTAATGTTTGTGAGGGGTGGTATTGTACAAAGACCCTGTGTGTATTGCCTCTGTTCACATTAATTAACATTTTACATCCAAGAGTAGCCTCTTAACATGTAACCCAATGAATGTTGTAAAGGGAGCAGATTGCAACTCTTGAGTTTAATGTTTTATTTTAAGGTCTAGTAAAACATTTCTAATGTATTTTTAAAACTCATTGGTATTCTCCTCCTCACAATCAGTGAAACAGTCTGTTGCTAATGTGGAATGAAGTACTGTTTTACCTGCAAAAAAAGATGTCATTGCTTTAAACAGGCTTGGCCAAATCAGCTTCTTAAATCTTAACAGTGCAAGGCAAAAGGCTGAAAGATAGTTTATCACTGTCTGCAACAGGTGTGCTACCAGCCACTTTCATTGGTGTTGAGCTGGCATTCACAAATTATCTGCAATAACGGAAAGAGAGTCTCACTTAATTTGTAGTCCAACTAATTGTTTCATAGTTTATGAGCTCAGCATTTCAACAAACAGGAACAAAGCCAAAATCTTTTCAGAAACTACCTGCCTGAAAATAGATATTGTAAGGGATTCAACATTCAGTTTTCTGCTTAATTAAAAGCAGGACTATTATTTCTAATATCCCAATTAAACCTTTTCCTGCCATAAAATCTTGGGGTGGAAAAAAGTTGCAAAAATAGTGTTTTGAAAACATTAGCAGGTAAATGCAAATCTTAGTGTAAAAATGTCTGCTTTCTACAAAGAACTAGAGAAAAGATGATGCCTTTCAGAGGATCAGAAAGGAGGTGTTCTTAAAATAAAATTGGGCCAGTTTCATTGACTTATTCACCCAAAGCCTTCAGTGATTGTTTCTAATATCAAGTTGCAGTGTCTTTCATCTGCCAGTGAATGCTCTGCTGCATTCAATCACCATAATTCAGGTTGACTCAAATGCAGTTGCCAGGTTGAGAACCTGGAACATCCTCTTGAAAGACAGGGGTTTATTTTTCTTCTATTTTTAAATGCCATCCAAAAAATGATCAGGGTAGCTGTTTCTCTTAAATTCTTGTCCAGAAATGTAAGGACAAGCACAGTAATGAAGGGATCAGGACGTACATGTGGGATCAGTACAGAATGATCCACTTTCATTTGCTATAGAAAGGATGAGCCTGAAAGAGGTTTACAAATTTCTCTGGAAGTGTTAGGATAACGAGAGTCCAAAGCACAGAAGTAAGGAGGGGTGTGTGCAGTTATGACTGCCATTTGTGAAAGTCTATAAGCAAAGCTGATGGCACAAGAAAAGAGTAACTACAAGTGTAACTGCATTTGGTGATTCAGGGTTTACCTCTTGTGGAAAGAGAACATTTCTGATTCAGACCTTCTCCAAAAGGCAAGTAAATAAGACTATAAAATATATTAGTGAGGATTACAACACAGGCTTGTGTCTCATGGTTCCACCAAGTGAAAGTCCTTCAAAAAACAGTAAATACAAGCCTATTAAGGGAAATCCTCTGGGGGAAAAAAGTTAGTGTGGCTGTTTGAAAGCTAAACACAAAAACCATATTTCAATATTGCAAAGGTGATTAGGTTAATGACATTTAGAAGGAATATAGCTAATATTATTTCTTAGCTTAGGAAATTGAGACACAGATGATTTGCTTATTTGCATATAAATTACATTAAAAATTGTTTAACCAAGACTTTTGGCCCCATAGAACATGAAATTGAATTAAAGGGGGTTTTTGTGGGTTTGGGGGTTTTTAAAGATAGAGGAAGAAATCTCTCGGTGTTTTGTTGTTGTATTTGTTTCTAGATAATAACTTAGACTTCATTAGAAGCCTGAAGATTCAATATCAGTAAGACACAAAATGGTGTGAATTAATAATTCAGGTCCTCTGTCTCAAGTTATTCACTTTGGCTGTCTGTATCTTTCCACAAGCATCCTTTGCTGCTTAAGCCACAGAAAGGTGGGTGAGAAAAATTGTGAATTAAAGGCAGACTTCCCTATGAGAGGATTAGAACCCCTGAATGTGGAGGTGGTCCTTATTAAATAAGCTCAAATTAAGCTCTAAAGGACTGAGTGCACAAAATGGAAAAATGGGACTCTTAATTTTCCTTTAATCTGGGAGTTAGCCAATGGCAATGGCAAATGCCTACACACATCTCTCTAGGGAGGGTATAACACCTTGGCTTACCATTGCTGTATGCCTGGGTACCTGGTCAGCAGAGACACAGCAGTCTTGGACTCTATGAACATATCTTGACATTGTTTGAGAGGACATAACATTTCAATGAGATCATGCTTTAATACTTTAAGTTACTTGCTTCAGTCAAACTATTTGCAGTTTCGGTGTGTGGTTTTTGGAGCATTGATACATGGTGGCAATAATGCATTCAAAAATACATATTGCTATTAGAAATAGCATCCTGTTACATCTATGATGGCATGGATTTAAAAAAGCATTTTACACCTTTTCCAACCATTATGAAAATTCAGCAATACATTTTCAAGCATAAGACTGCTTTCCCAAAATTGTGCAGTTAGTGTTTTGCAATCTCTTACAGGAATATTTCTCTTCTTCAGCTCTCTTCTTCTTGGTTTTACATCACTTTCTAATCTATTCCCAGTAAATGTGCTCTCTTAGTCAAGTAATAGTCTGCATTGTTGTATACCAGTGTGTACTATAGATGCAGAATAGAGCCACAGAGAACCACATAAAGATTGTACCCAATGCAGTTCTGCATCCTTTACCCACAGTAGAATTTCACATTGTCATAACAAAGACCTCCTGGGCAGTGGAGCAGCATTGCCCAAATCTGAACTCTTTTAAAAACCAAAAATAAATTTCTAGTAACTATAATGATCAAAATCCTGGGGGGGGAAGTAATTTTGCTAAAGGATTCAAAAACTTGTATTTTTTATCTTAACTTCTTACTTCTTTGTATTAGTCTCTGCAGTGCAACTACAGAAAATTTGGAATGGCTCTTCAAAATGCATTTGAAACTATTTTTTATGCTGGCCCCTTGCTTGCATATTAGGTTTCAATCTAGAAAATATTTAAGTATTTTCACCCTGATTAACTGTACCTAGTGTCAAGGGAACTCATTAAACTAAACACTGAAATGTTAGTAATATTTTTTATAAGTTCAGCTGAGACAATTGTAAAAGAAACCCGAAAACCTTCCTCTTGGACAGAAAGCCCCTTTTTTCAGGCTACTCAACATGTGTGGAAGGCTTTTTTAGCATTATAATTATTTGTCATTTGGTCACTCTTTTAAAATTAGAATAGCTTTTTCTGTCTACAGCAATTAAGTCCCTCTGACTTAGCACCTCAGATGTTTTTGCTTATACCATCAAAACAGGTATTTCAGATTATTTGGAATATTGAGCATTAACAAGAGAAATTTCTTGATTTGCTCTTCATTTGTGCTCCCAGGGCTTTTTCTGTCTTTTTCTTTTGGTTTTTTTTTTTTTTAATATTGTTTCCCTGTCCTTGACACTTTCACCATTTTTCTATACTCTACTTCCAAGGGAAATGTAACACATATGGTCTTAATATGTTGGACTTTTTTTTTCCAAATATTAACGCTGTACCATGCTAAATATCCTACGCAATAGATTCCTCCAAAACTATATCAAGCACTAGAGGGATTAATTCCATTAAACATACTCAAGTAGAACAAGTATTAGTTTTCTCCTCATCTGTAATTAAAAAAAAATGGCTTATGTAGACCTACATGCAAACATGACAAGGGGGTTTATGGAGACATTTAGGTAGACAACCACATTGTTATTATTTCCAATTGGTTGAAAAAATTGACAACACTTCAGACTCTTCTTCCTGTTAGAAAAAATTCAATCACCTTCAAATAACATGAAGAGGGATACTTTAGAGTAATGTTTTTAGGTTTTGTATTCTCCTTCACTCTCTAGGACTTGTTTTCCCCAAAGATAAAAGGTTCTATATAAAAGTATGGTTTTTTGGACTCACTGGAAATAGATTTCCCGTTCCTAATGAAGTCTTGAGAGTAAGACGAGATTTTTTTTTTCATTTCTTTCATTTTTGAGATACCCTGAAAACTTTTTGCAAGAATGATGTCTACTAAAAATCAAGTAAAACAAAATTTTGCAAACTACCCATTCACTCATGTATTGGGGTTGTTATTAGAACTAAAGAGAACTATTTTTTTCCTGTTCTCACATTTACAGTTTCCTGAAAATGTGCACATGCTACAGGCAAAATGTTAACTTTAAGAAGATGTTGAGGCAACAAGAGAGTGAAAAAAGCTAATTCTGCAGTAATTCTAGTACAACACTGGTGTACCTTTCTTTCTCCCATTTAGAAGACAAAGAGGTTGGGAAGATGCCATGAAAACTCTGAATTTAACAAGCAGCTTTCCTCCTTCTTCTATTTTTTACAATTCATTGTATTCACTGGTCAGCAAGAAACAAGGTAAAAGGAGAGAATAAAACAGGCACATTCCAACATCAAAGGGAAGCATCTTCCTGATTCTGAACATTTCTGGGACTTCAGTTGTGCTGCTTAAGATGAGGCTGCAGAGCATTTCCATGGGACCTCTTTTTCTTGTCTACAATAATTAATTAAATACAGAAATCCCGCTGTCACTTAATAGAGTAGATTTTGATGTTTCAAGAAACAAATTTCTTTATATTTTGTAATAAGGGAGAAGGTGAGTCTGAAAAGAAATGGTAAGATTTTAATTATAAAATATTTCTTCTCTTTCCATTTTATAGTCTCAAAAAATGTTTTGTATGACTTATTCACACAAACAGTGAAGGTATATAAACTTTCAAGAGGTTCCAAACTAAAGTGCAATAAGAATACTTAAGAGCTATAGGTTTCCAGTTTCCTGCAGATAGTCCAAAAGATTTTTTAGTGACATATTCAAACTTGATATTTGCAAATAAGTTTATTTCAATATGTTATGATTTGAATTGCAGCCTGCTAAACCTGACAGTGAGGTAGACTTCCTGGATACATATACAAAGATATTGCTCTAATTTTATTATTTTTTTTCCTTTCACTCTTTTTTTTCTTAAATTATTTAATTTATAAGGGCAAATATGGTTTCTTTTGCACAGTGCTATCTATGACATAAAGTTTAATTTATTTCAGTATGTTTTGGATTGGCTGCTCTAATATTATTATTATTATTATTGTGTTGTTGTTGTTATTATTCCATTCCATGTGTCTTTATTAATTGATTACATTCTCCATACATTTTTAATTGACTACATTAAAATCTTCAGCATTCTAGACATGTAGTAATCATCCTGTCACCCTGTGAGGGTGACTGGGCCCTGGAACAGGCTGCTCAAGTGAGGTTGTGGAGTCTCTATCATTGGAGATATTCAAAATTCTAGCTCTAAGTGGCCCTGCTTGAGCAGGTGCAGGACAAGGTAATCTCCAGGAGCCCATTTTGTACTTAGATTTGCTCAGGATTTAACAAATAAAGTTTTTAAACCACCTTGTTTTTTTTAAACAGTTAAATAATTTGAAGTTTATATATCTGACTTGAGGGAATTATGATTGGATAATGCACAATGAAAGAAGTTCAATTTAGTTAATGGATTTCTGTAGCAATGCACTTCTTGCTCCCTTACATGCAGAAACTCTGTTGTGGTGAAAAATGGGGAAAGATGAGCAGGCTAGATACAGCACATATTATAAAAGGGAGAAGAAAAATCATGAAGGCAAAGTAATTTACAGAAAGAGTCTTCACTATCACAAAGCAGCAGAGATACTGTATACCCACAATAATGCTTTTGCAATAAATTTGGAGTTCCTCAGACTAGGCTGATGAATTTTACAGCTATTATACAATGGTAGAGTCACAGAATGGTTTGGCTTGGAAGGAACTTTAAAGATCATCTAGCTCCAACCTCCCTGCCATGAGCAGGAAGAACTGTCACTAGACCAGTCTACTCTGACTCCCATCCAACCTGACCCTGAACACTCTAATGGTGTTCCTAATTATTGGATTATAATGGTATTACTTAATGGTATTACTAACTCTTGGGTTTCGTGTTGGTCTGGCAACAAGTTCCCATGAAACAAAGAAGTGAAATACAACACAAAAAAAAGGTAGAAATGAGCCTTAGTTAAAGGGTGTTAGGAACATGGGGGCAACATTGAGATTTTTTTAAGGAAAACCAGTTAGGAGTGGTTCTTTCCTTTATCAGAGTGGGCAGAAGAGCCAATGAAATTGAATACCAAAGTCTAAACTAACGACCTCAGATTGCCTTTAAATAGACAAGGAAGATGCATGTCCAATAAATTGTCCAATAAAGAAGCACCTATGAATTTCTGTGAATTTCTGTATTCAGAAATAAAATTTAAGTGCACAGTATATGAACAGATGGTCTAAAATTAAACAAATCACAGAACGTGCTGAGTTGGAATTGTCCCCACAAGGATCCAAGCCCAACTCCTGCCCTGCACAGGACACCCCAAGGGTCACACCTGGGTCCAAACACTTCTTGAACTCAGGCTTGGTGCTGTGATCACTTCCCTGGGGAGCCTGTTCCAGTGCCCAACCACTCTCAGGATGAAGAACCTTTTCCTGATATCCAACCTAAACCTCCCCTGACACCGCTTCATACTGTAAAAATCTACCAGTTAGACTGAAAACTTGGTGTAAAAGCAAACCTTCTTTCTCCAAGGTGGACTTCATTTTGGATATTCAGTAAAATACTTGGGAATGAAAGGACCAGAAAAGAGCATTAATAAGCTCACTCCTCAAAAGTATGTTTACATCCTAAGCAGAAATAATATTTTAAGTACTAGGTCTGTTAAAAAAATTTCAGTCATGACATTTTTCTCTTTTTTCCACAACCCCCCAAGATAAATCACACTTTTCCAATAAAAACACTCAGAAAGCAGCAGAGCAGTATCCTTGCTGGCATGTCACAATCCACTAACTGCAAGATTTGCTGCATTTTATCTGATAACAATATGCATTGTTCTTTCTTTTATTTTCAGCTTTACTAAATCAAGAGTCTTTTTAGAATAAAGAACATGGAATGAGAATTATAAACCAAAAGCTGATCTAAGATTCTGAGCATAGTTGGGTGTTTATACAATGTGACTTGCAGACCAATAGGCAACTAATATTTCACAGTGAGGTGGAATGTGGAAGCTGTTTCATTTTTCTATCTCCTTTTATGTTTCTGGTTTTTTTTTGTTTTCCAGCAGAAATAGTTTCTAGAAACACATTTTTCATGCACTAGACCAGAAATTTTTTCCAATGGAATATACCCTCATCAGGTAAATATTCATATGACTCAATTAAAGCTAATTTCTGCTTGCTCTATGTACAGACCAAAATGACCTTTCTTAGAAAAAATTTAATTTAGAAACTAACAGTAGACATCCTAAAGTAAAGGATTTATATGTAGTTTTAATATTCTCCTCCATCTGTCACAATGGCATGAAAAAAGCAATACCAAATATTCCTCTTTTTGCCTTTCTCATTTTTTCATTCAAGGATAGCTGAATAAGGAAATATGAAAAGTTGACTACAAATTTACAATTCTTTGGGCTACCATGTAAAGACTTACAGAATTTTCCATCTGTCCTAACAGCTGGAGACTTAGTCAGATCCCTGGCAGGAACTGTAATCTTTCCTTTCTAATTTTTTTTTCTTTGGTGGAAGATTGAAGAGGTCCATAATTTACCATGATTGCTTTAAGAAACGATGCTGTGTAATGAAACATTCTGGCATATTATTCTTTGAACATGGAAGGAATGGGAAATATGGAGGGCTAACTTGACTTAATGAGAAATAGTATATAATGACAGATCTGAAAATTGCTCCAAGAAATCTTTCATGAAAACAGAATTATCATATTTTTATGCTAAACATATATGTATATAAGAAATAACCATATTTCTCTTTTCTCTTGTTCATTTATGCCTTGATACAAACAAAAAGCACAGGAATTTCATTAACTTTGAGCTGGAAGCTGAATGTTTTTTATGGGGCATGGGGGTGGAATATCAGACCACAGCAAAAATTGCACTTCTAAAAATTGAAAATATATCACAATTGCCTTTGATTTTTTTACATTGCAAATGTATAATTAAGTAATCCAAACTTTCTATTTCTATGGAATTATTTTGTTTTCTCTCTTTCAAGTTAAATAAGAAAGATGAAAAAGGTCGCTTGTGAACACTGTGATATTTTGTACCTAAAGTTGCATACCCTCTTCTGCACTTTGAGTTTCTACAGCCTTTCTTCCCTGAAATAATGTTGGCCATTATATAATTTCACCAAATTTACAAAAATGGTTTATAGAGTAAATATTCAGTCATGTGAAAGCAGCCAAATCTTGTCAGCACATATATTTGAGAGGCTATTTTGAACATTAGCAATATAAATTTTTTATGGAAGTTTTGAGAGAATAGGGGTTCCAACCATTCTTGAAGAAACTATCTGATGAAAAAAGAACCAGAGATGAAATTTTTTTATAACTAGAGCAGCATTGTTTTCAAGTTGATAAAAGTACTGGAATGCCTAAATGATCTATTGCTAGGCGGGATACTTTGTACTATATACTTCTTTGTGCTACATATATAGTTAAACATACCAATTAAAAATCCAGATTACTGAGGGCAAAGTTGAATTACCTTTCTGCTACAAACCATTTATCTTATATTAACTAAATGATATATTTTATTTACCTTCCTAAAAGTTTGAGAATGTTATTTATCATATTTAAAAATGTACAGCAAATAGAGGAAGGATGATATTACTTTAGCTGGGAGAAAATATGACATGACAGACAAGCAATAACACTTCTCTTTTTTTTTCCCCCCTTTTTTCTTTTCCTTTCCTTGCTCACAAAAGGAGGGGATAAGCTTGCGTAGATATACAAACATATACATATAACCCTAAAAGGACATTTTTTTTTATCTTTAGTGCTTATATAATAATATTTTAATAAAGAACATCTCTTTGTGACTATTTATTAAAACCTTCCATGATTTTTTAAGAAATTTTCTTCCTAATGTGAGTGACAAAAAAGCCTTGTATCTATGGATTAAACGTCAGAGATTTAGTATCTCCAGTCAGATGGCAGCTTAATTTCATTTAGAATCAAATTTCAAGTATCTTTATGAAAAAATGGTGCAGAAATATAAAAATATATTTTACTATGTTCTTAAGAAAAAAAAAAAGTGAAATATTTACTACATATGAACAAACTTAGTGATATTTCCCCAAGCACAAACATTTTTCTCTCAATATTGTTTGCTTCTCCGATAAGCAAAAATAAACTCACATTTTTTGTAGAGGAAACCACTAAAACCACTGGTGTACACTGAATAACCAGGGTCTCACGGTACTGAATTTAAGAGGACCACAGCCATGATTTGTAATCATGTATAATTCCCAACATTGCATTCTACAAGGTGTGTGTATATATATGCAGTGAAAAACAGACATTTTAATCAGGCTAATTCTAATTTAACCAATCAGAAAAAAGATATTTCTTGGTTACTGTTTTACATCACTGGCAGGAAGCACAACTGACATGCATAAATTCAATGTTATGTTGTTTTGGAAAACAGCTCAATGTCTAACAGTAGACAAAAAAATAAAGGCATCTAGTACTCCATTCTATGTATCTTTTTTGCCTATTTTCAGGCTTTATTTCAGCCCTTTAACATTAAGCCCATATAATTTCATTTCAAGAAGCAATAGAACCAGTTTTGCTCTTGGATATTGGGTGTTCTGTAACTTTAAGGATTCAATATTTGATTAAAAACCCCAACAAAACAACAAATACATATACCCCCCAAAAAAACAAAACCAAAAAAACACAAAATCAAAGCAAGACACAAAGCAAGGAAACCTTTAAAAGAACAGCTAAGTCTGTACAGGCTTGCTTTGAAGTTTCCTTTATCTTAAATACTTTTATAAAGCTGGGGGAAGATGTGTTATCATAGAAGTGCCCTGAGATAATGGGTAGACAGCCCAGCACACCAAACTTTCATTGTTACAGAAAGGTTTATTTACAGCACTTAAAAATTGTTAAAATTTATCCTTTAAAAACAAATTAAAATCATTAGGCATTAACACAGAGTAATGAATTAAAACCCAAGCAAAGGTCTTCTCTGACAATTTCATATAGGTTAAAGCAATGTATTCACATTTCTTAACATTTACTTAGTATCTTACCCTGAAATAAAAATTTCAATTTTTCAGACAAGATAAGTTGTTACTTTCCCTATTTGCAGTCAGATGAATAATAACAAAGGATAAATAATTCAGCAAACAGATATTTTAGTAAAGATAAAGAGCTGAGTAAAGCTATTACTTCAATTTGTATACCATGGACTACGGGATGTTGTTCTTCTATACCTTTGGTGACAAACTTTTGTGAGTAGTTCAGACAAAATCCAGCAAAATAATCAAAATAGCTATTTAGAATAAAAACTTAGCTGGCTGGCTTGATGTAAATGAGGTTACAAAGTGCTCCTGTGATCCTTCTGCCATCACAGCTGAAGATGATGGGCATATGGACGGTGTTAAAGACTTTAACTGCAGCAGCTGTTTGCAAAATGAGCACCTGCTAATGGCAAAAGGGTAGGTTCTCACCTTCATTACTTGGAAATGTAGAGAGACGTGGCTAAACGTTTTCAGTGTGCAATGAAAGCCATAAATCTTTGAGTTCTACATTTGCCTCAAGTGTGCAAACAGTGTCACAGCTTTTTGACCTCATGCACAGACTCATGGTGGAATAAACACATTACCAAGCCATTAATTCCACCACAGGTTTTATGGTTCTTCGTGTATTTGTATCACAAGGAACAATGTAGCATGAGGGAAGCCAAGAGCAAAAATGCCACTGGACTTGGGATGTCTTTCAGCTTTTTATTCACTCAAATTACAGGGCCCAATTCATTTTTGCTGTCCTATCCCATTTTCCTCTGAAGCTGAACTTGCAGCTTTCCATCTGTGTTAAAAAGAGATGTTCCAGGTACTTTGTTTCAATCGGGTGACAACGCTCAGTCCATGAAGTCTTCAGTGTAATTGGCAGCCCCACAAAGTTAAAAAGGCCAAAATGAACCCAAAGGAACACTAAAGTAGGATGCTGTGTGCCATGCAGTGTCCTAGATGCAAGCAAGCTGTGTTGCAGAGCTGGATAAGAAGTGATTATGGGAGACAAATTATTGATAAACTTTCTTCACACAGAAACACTGCACTAGACTTTACCAGAAGGCTCAAGATCTCCTGCCTTTTGCATTCACAGATAAAGGTCCAAGAATAAAAAAAAAAAAAACACCCCACATCTCAGCTTCCACTGAATTTTAAACTTAAGACAGCTGTAAATTTCAGCATTTATAGCAAAAGACAGCCAGCTCTCCTTCTCAGTCTTGGATAAAATTGCTCCATAGATACCTCGGGTCTCAAACATAGGTTTAAAATTCAAGTGATATCAAATTCTACTTAAATAACATCTTAGAGGGGGCACTGCAGGCTTTCTTGTCATGATAAGGAAAGAAGAGACGTGAAGACCTGGATCTGCCTCCATGCCTGGCCTTGCTACAAACTGATTGACCACTGGGAAAATGCTTAAACATTCTACAAAATGAGGATAATCCGTTTTACTCCCTAAGGACTAGGAGAAGATAGGTTCTTGCATTCCTTAGGCTTTAATATATGCCATACTGAAAGGAAATTTTGACCCACAGTAATTGATTTGCTCTGTACATACATGTGTATATAGAGAAAAATGCATGCACAAGTGTATTAAACTAACTTCTGAAATATATCCAACTTTTTGGTTTTCAAATATCTTTGGACTTTTAGAAAGAAACTCTTTGTTTTGTTTTGCTTTATTTTTGGGGTTTTTTTTTTGTTTTTTTTTTTTTTTTTTTGTGGGAGGCTATTCTTACTTGTTTATAACAAGAGAAATTGAACATGAATGTCACAGTAGGGATATGTAACAATTGATACTTAGGCTTTAAGGTACAGCCATGCTTTTTTACACTCCCTGACAGACAAACTCCATATGTTTGTCTGTTACACGATGACCTGTAGCATCCACAAGAGCTGAGGCCAGAACTAAAAATCTAAACATAGAGAACCTTTCTAATTGAATGTGGTGAAGTTATTGTGCCCAAAGCCATTATTTTTTCAAAATTTGTTGCACATTTTTAACAACTACACATCCAATAATCTCAGTTTCTGCATCTTAGCAGTTTTAAAACAATGGCTGCTCCAAAACCAAATTTCATTTTCTGCTCTTCTGGTTTCAGCTCTAAGCCAGAGGGAAGACTGCCACCTAATGATCTGTAGGTGAGTGCAGGTTACCGCTGGTATCTTTTGGTTCCAAGTTTTTGCATCCCCCACTGCTGGTAGGCTTAATAGACATCCAGGGGTGGACAGTCACTTTTATGGTTGGTTGTATTTGCAAATGCAACTGTGGAGCTGCTTGAATTAAAAAACTGAATGGGGAACAGTGAGCAGCTTTCCATTTGGCTTTCTAACAATAAACAAGCTTGAAAGCATCTCAACCTGCCTTTGAAAGGTTTTTGAGTGCAGCAGTGAGGCGAAGTCATCATAGGGAAAAAAAATGAAAATCCTGAAGTATCCTAGTTTGCTTTGCTAAATTCATGGAGTTAGGCAAGAAAATTATGACAGAAAGGAAGAGCAAATGAATTAGGAAAATATTAGATTGTAATTGTAGGTTTATAGAGAAAACTTCTCCCATCACAAAGCTGAAAATTACACAAACCTGTAATGAAAAGACAAATACTTTCATGGTACATTTGGAAAATTGCATGTAAATTGCCAAGTTGTATTCAGTAGGAGCCTTATTTCAATGTATTGAGACATTGCAGGGGGTGTCAGTCACATTAATACATGCCTCGGGTGGTTGAACGTTCAAGCATCCCTTGCCTCCCATTGCACCAGAGGAATGTGTTAATGAGTCCATAGAACATAATCCTGTCATATTTTAATGCTATGTTAATTTGAATGGCTGAGGAACAAATCCTGGGGCTAGCAAGATCCATAGCATGGAGCCAAATGAAGCCATGCATTCTGTCTTCATCCTCTGGTCACACAGACCTGGTTCTTGTGAGTGAGAAATTTCTAAAGACACCTTGAGGGAGGGGGAGCTTCTGTGTAACTGCCTTACTCTCAGCTCTGTTGTCCTCAGGGATCAGCGATAATAAGACTGCTCTACTGAGGATTATTTGGGGGTGGATTGAGCATGAATCTTTGGCAGCCCCGCTGCTTCACAGAAAAGTTGAAGGATTTTTTATATCTCCTCTTTGTTGTATGTTCTTAGCTAAAATTCCAAGGGAAAAAAAATGAGGAAAAAAGTACTAAAAGGCCTTTGCTGCTGAGCAGTTCAAATACAGCCTTCTAACAAATGTTACAACTCCTCTTTTTAAAATGTAGTTTATTTTAAATATCGCAAGAATGACAAGACCCACTCTGGCTTCAGCCTTCCCACAGATCTAGGGCAGGCATGACTGCTTAACTGGGCCAAGAATATCCTTAGTTACCCTGTGCTGGCTGAAGACTGATAAGGATTTGGCTGAATCCTTTTCTTGTAAGCAGAGATTGCCTACTCAGAGCTTACCTGACATGGGGAATACTTGGTTCTACATTGGTGACATCAAATTCTTTCATTATTTTGGGTGTACAAATAAAGATACTGGTGTCATTCCCCAGCCCTCCTCCTATTCAGAAGCTCCCAAGGGAGTTTTAAGCAAATTCAGTGAACCATAAGAGGTCTCTGAACAAATTTCAGCTCCATTTTAAATACAGAGAGCCAAACATGGGAGTTTCTGAACAGCACACAGTAATTATGAAAAAATACCAGATCAGGAGTGGTGCAAATCATATGATATGTCCTTAAGGATACGAAAGAAAAGTTTCAGCATTCTTGGGACTCCCAAAGTGAGCGGGAAATTTAGATATCATAGCAATTTGAAGGTTCAGCAGCCTGAGAAGGCAATGGACACAAATATATCTATTCTAAATACAATAAATGGGGAGGACCAAATTGCAAAATTGTGGTCACTTTGTCTCAGTTGCCATGTAACTTCTTCAATCAGTAAGGTGGAAAAAGAGCTTACAAACCATTTTCTGAAATAGACCTTGTACTTTATTCAACATGATTCCTGTTAACTTTCTTTTTGACCAGGTGTTCTAAGATAGACATTGCAAGCAGATGACCTGTACCCTCACCATACCCCCATCTCATGTTTCACCTCTAATTTTCTATCATCTTCTCCCACAAAAAAAAAGTGCAGGTCCTCCTAAAAGTGTCCTTTCTGCCACTCATTGGTGAAAAATCAGATTGGATTAATATGAAGAAAGAATGTTTTTGTGTATGCGTGTTTGTTTGTTCAGAGTCCCAAATGTGAGGAGGAAGTCCTAATTTATAAAAATTTCAAATGTGAACTGGGAATTTCCTTAATTTCTTTTTCTCTTTCTAGACCCCTTCTCCTGATAATGAGCACATCTCTTTTCCAAAAAGTCATTGTTTCTCTGTTGTCTCCTGCATAACTGAAGAGCCTCTATCTTAGGCTAAACTTGCTCCATTTACAGTCAAATTACAATTAACCAACCTTTAAAAAAATCAATTAATGACCAAATAGTTGTAACCACAAGAAAAAAAAGAAGTGTATTTGTAAGAGAAAAGGACATTGATTACAATACCAAGATATCTTAAGCACTTTCAACCACTGCTTGACAAAACAAATGAGCTACAACCTTAGCTCTGATGTCTTTTTGCTTCAGTGTCCATTAAATTGGAATTTTATTGGCAGACTATAGCTTAGTTAAGAATTTATTCATGCTATGTCACACTGTCCTTTTGGCAAGGAGAGAAATTTGGGCAAAGATTTTTAATTAAGTTTGGTTTTTATGGACAAAAGTGACATTTCCCCTAAAAACTGAGTTCTTTTCTCTTATATTTACCCATAAAAACACCTGAAAATATGGCTGCAGGGAAAAATTACAGGTACAAGTGCCAAAATTAATAACCTCAAGCAATAAAACTCTTTCAAAGAGTGTTGCTTTCTTCACAATTAAACAATAGTCAAATATGCCTTTAGATGCCATCTTATGGAAGTATAATTTCCAGTATCATTCCTTGTTTATATGGGTAGATTTTTATAAGCCAGTCACACCCTTATTGCCTGATAACATCAAGCAGTGTTAATCTTTGAGGCTAAATAACTGTTATGACTCCAAACCAAAGTCCAGTCTGGAAAAGAGGGAAAAGTGACTTGATAAATATTCCTTATTGATGAAACTTTCCAATTTTGTTCTCTTGAGCAATTGAAAACTGCAGCACCTTGCCAGTTAAAAGAGAGAAAGAAATTTAATCTGGCTATGAGTGATTAAAAAAAAAAAACTAGCTAAAGTGGCACAACCCTGGGGAAAAGCAATATTTGTTAGTTTTTTTTTTTATTATGTCCTGGAAAGAAAGCATAAGAGATGCATAAGTCTTTCTCCAGTTCTGAGTCTATTTTCTATCCTCTCTGACTTAAAACGACTCATAAAAGTTAAAACAATTTAAGTTGCAAGTTTAGAGGAAATGAGTTGAAGTCCCCAAGGAATAATCCCATGCAAAACCAGAAATATGTAATATTTAACACCTACTTTCTGATGTAAACCATCCATCATGTGCTTTATCATCCTTGGCCACAGGTAACTAGAAGAAACCAGTGAAACTATATCAAACAGCTTGTTCTTGAAAAGAGAGGGACTCCACTTGTTGCTCTTCATTTGGAGATGCAGTATTCATGAAAAAAAAATGTGGCATTGTTTACCTGAGTTTTACTGATGATTACTGACAGAGCACAATAGACGCTGAAGCACATTTCAACAGTGAGTTTCCTTAGAAACTTTATTATAATCTTAACTTTATACTAATTTTTAAAGAAATAAATAGGTTCCTTCTATAAGGCTTTGATCATCATGGCAGATACAAGCAGAATGTACAAGAAGGAATCTATTTGTGGGTTACAAAGAAGTGCCTTTAGGTTTATTTTTAGAGCTGATGGCTATTAGTCACAATTCCATAATTGCTCTTCATGTGTTTAGAGATTTCAGGATATTAGTACTGAGTTCCTATTTTGAAAGAGTCATTGAGTGTGTGTATAAGTACTCTATTATTAAGCATCACAAAAACCCAACAAAAAATATGGTTTTCTTTTTCTGTGTTCCCAGGTATGTAAAAAGCTATTCCTGGAAGTGAGCAGGATTTTCTAGCAACCCTTTGGAATCCTTGTATTGTATTCATGGCAACAAAGATAGGGTATTTTTTTTTAATACTCTGCAGAAATTTTACTAAAATTTTACTTGCAAATACTACTGTAACCATTGAAAAATCGCCTTTTTTTGTGCAATGTTGTACTTTCTAAATTTAAAAATTCACTTCTGCTTATTATTTTATATCCTCTTTACATATTAATGACAGGAATAACCTCATGCAGACTTAGGCATCTGTCATATACCTTCTATTTCCAAGCTTTTAATCCACTTCCCTGTCTAGTTGAGAGAGTGAAATAGATCCTTCAAAGGTGAGATTCACTTTAAGATGTCTACACTGGAATGAGCTGAATCATTGTAATGCAGCTTCTGTTTCTCCCCCATGCCTATAAAAGTAGTCTGGAGCTCAGGAGGATGATGACGCTCTGATGATGATGATGAGAGCCTAAAGTTATGGAAGATTAGTTCTGCCCTATTTACCAGAGTTAGCATCAAAAATTGCAGTGGTAGAAAATTTGTTTTAATTTGTTACAAATACATTGCAAAGTTGTCTTAGTATTGATTCAGACAAATCTTTGAAACCCAAAATAAGTTTTCAATTTGTGATCCTCTGATAGAGATCAATGTTTTCACAGTCATTAATGACAGGCAGTCAAACCTCTATTTAAAACCAAAGACCAGCTAAAGAATGTTCTACTTTTTCTGTTAAGGGACTGTCTTATATATTACACACACACACACACACATATATATATATATATGTGTGCCCTTGTGGAAACACCTGAAACTGTTCCATCATTGCTGATATCATGAAATCAGATTTTGATTTGTATAAGAGTTGAAGTTTGGCTTGGTTAGGTGTTTGGTTTTCAGAAGGTTTTTGGCTTTTTTCCCAATCTTTTTCTGGGAATTTTACTATAAGTATTTCCATTTTAAAAATTCATAAATATGCAGTAAGGCATAAACCACAGATCTGGAATAATCTGACGGTTACATATTGGTCATTTATTTCAGCGGGATTTTTTAAATTTAATGTCAAGCCACACAAAATAAATATATGAGAGACAGGCCATTGTGGGGAAGAACTGCAGGGAAATGAAACAGGAGAGAGGAAACAAATTACCTGAAAAAACCTCTCAATCCATAATCCTTCAATTAAGTTTAAATCATTCACTGTTGTATCTGTCTGTATCAGCAGGAGGATGCCTCTACCACAAAGCATGAAAATGTGTGTGATATAGTGTAAAACTAGTGACCAGAAATAGTAAAATTATTGGAAATTTACAGAGTATTCATTGACCCATGAATTCCAAACCCCTTCTGAGAAAAAGTCTTCTGAGAAAATACATTGCTTATTAACAGCTTGTAAGACCAAAACCTAATAATACATGCAGTTATAAAAGAGATGTACATTTTTTAATATGTGATTTATGCACTATTTTTTTTAAATGGGGTATTGCTAGTAAGTGTTTTCAGCCTGGTTTGGAATTTTAATTGTCCATAAAATACATTGATGTAGAAAAAATAACAGCAAATAATTCAAAGACTTTCTGCTTTTGAGCACTAATATTTGAATTGGTCCTTCTACCTGTCAGATATTCTGTTCAGAACTGAAAATGTGTATTTTCAAAGAAACTTGGTCTAACCTATGGTTTTGCTTGTTTTTTCTCTGTATTTTCCCTATCTTCATAACATGGTTGGTAACAAAGACTGGAATTTCCTAATTATCCTAACAGTTTAGTGTTGAATTAACATTATCAGCTTCTTTTGCAGTTTTTGCTTTGCTCAGCCTGGGTGTGAGCAGATTAAGATGTGATAGCAGTGTCAGTACCGTGACACGCTGATCTTTGCATGGAAGCAGATGAAGGTGAGGTTGGGCAGTTATCATTTCTTCTAGAGCAAATTTGTGCTTCTCAGTGGAATACTTAATTTTGAATTTTATTCCTCAGAAGATGAGGAGTCCAGATTCAATGCATTTCCACAAATCCATGTTACCACACAGTCACTATCAGCAGCAAATCTGGATTTCTGAGGCTCTAACACGGCAAAGCAGGAATCAAAATTACAGCCATTTTATAGTACCCACAAGTCTGATGTTCCTGGCAACTGCCTACCAGCTAACAATTTTGTTTGAGATGTCCTAGCAATTTTGCATCCTCTGCAGCAATATTTATTTTCTGTAACTGCACATGGGCAAATTTAAACAACCTTTTCTTTTTAGTGGTGAAATAACAGTATACACACAGATATACATCAAGGTAACAAACCTGCTTTGATTCAAGCATCTCAATAAATCACAGTGGATTCAAGACCTACTGAATTTCAAGGAAGCCTTCCAGGAGTGCCTTTAAAAATTCTAATAAAACTGTTCTGCATACTACTTGCTGTTAAATATTCAACAATAATAAAATGTGCTTTACCTTTATGAAGAGCTACAGAAGTATTAACTAACTGAACCTCATGACTCCTATATATAATTCAGATAAATGTATAATTTAATTTTACTCTTCTTAGTCAAATTAGCTACAATAGTGAACAAGCCTTTTACTAAAGAGTTAAGGATTTGAGAAAAGACCTTAGTTTCCTTGATTTCTTCACTTATTCCAGAGAAATCACAATTTCCCTCCAGCTGTACTATAAAGAGGGAAAAACTAAAAAGCTCCTTATGCACTGGTTTTAAAAAGTCATTATACAGAAGAACTACAAAGTCAATACTTCTTCAGGTACAACATAAAATTTAGAATTTTTTTTTTAATCTCATAGCACAATTTTATTGTCTTTATATTGCATACTTCACAATATGACAACACATTTAGGTCCATGTTATTACACATACTGATATCTGCCACAATAGGCTGTTCTACGCTGTGAAAAAGTATTTTCTGGGAGAATACACACTTTCCTGAGCCTCAGCAACAGCTGATTCTTTGAAAGGAACTGCCATCGAAACCAATGGCTTGATGGCTGGAGAGCTGACACTTTCCCCTATGCATGTGTTGAAGCAAGCTGATCTCAGTGTATGTATGCCTTAGGTTAGAAATGCAAGATGTGCCTGGGGGTGTGTATTCTATTGTCATCTCGTAGAGGTGGGGCAGATTTCTTCTGTTAATTGGGCCACTTATTAAAACCAGGTGGGAAAGTTTTCTTTATCTCTTCCACAACCAATCTGCCCTCTGGGAAATATCTTCTGTTAATGGGCCATTGAGCCTCACTGCATGGCTGATAAAATTACATCATCCCATTGTGAGATGGTCTGCCCAGAGGGAGGAGCCAAGCATTCCTACCTGGATATAATCTGAGGTTTGGAACAACAGAGACAGCCTTTTCCCACTGGATTCCCAGAGGACCAGCTTTCTTCTCCACTGGGTTCCCAGAGGAAGACCAGGCCCATCTATACCACCATTGGACCTTCAGAGGAAAGCTACACCCTTCTCTACAGGATCCCTGCTCCAACAGAACCACAACTGTCACTGCAGGAGGGCTGCAGCCACCATTTAATGGGACTGCTACCAACACCCTGACCAACAGGGTGTCAGGTGATATTCTGACTCCGTCAGTGTTTTATATTACTGCATCTTTATTTTTATTTTTCCTAATAAAGAACTGTTATTCCTACTCCCATATCTTTGCCTGAGAGCCCTTTAATTCAAAATTACAAAATTATAATAATTCGGTGGGAGGGGTTTTACATTTTCCTACCTTCCTCAGCAGACACCTGCCTTTTCAAACCAACGCAGTCTACTATTAAAAGTGTGGGTTTTTTTTTATTTTTAAAGTTTGGCAAACTTCTATTTTCAGACATAATCTGTCTGCTTATTTTTGTTGTTTTGTTTTGAAAAACAGGATTTCCTGTGAGTACTGACATCCAACAGAGAACTATGTAAAATTATGAATACACTTAAATCTCATATAATTAAAATACCTGAATATTTAACTATACAGTATGCCCTGGAGAGGGGGTGTGAATTGTGAGTACCTCAAGGACCTCCTGTATTCCTAATCAGCCTAAATTACTCATAGAAGCATCCTCAAACCTTGATATAGTCCAGTTACATGGACTGAAGGGTCTCAAAAAGTGGGGGAGAATGTTGAGCCCTTCCCTTAGCAACTATATTTCACAGGGGCTGTGTCACCACCACTGATTGTGAATCCTGTTTGTTCCAGTTTGGTGATATAAAAAGAGTGCAGGACAGATTTTACTCACTGGAAATGAGAGAGCGAGAGCGCGACAGAGAGAGATCTTTCATCTTGTCAATGCCTCTTCATCAACATTCAGATCACATTGCCTTCATTTCAGACCTCGCCACTATCCTCTGCCTTCATTCTTTTTTCTTATTCGGATTCCTCTCTCTTCACAGCTGAAAACTAAACTTTCTCCTTTGCTTTGACAGTTGTCTCTCTTTCACAAAATGCTACACCGTCACTGTTGATCACATAAGGAACAGCTTGTTGTCCCATTAGGAGTAAGAATCCTGGCCTTAGGAAAAAAGTGCCATTTTAAGATCAAGCAAGGCAAAACTACACATTGAAATGGAAGCTACATTTTTTCCAGGTCCCTCGAAAAAAGTTATAGAGGAGTGTTTTAAATCTTAGTAATTGCTGATCCTTCATTTTTCATTGTCTGTAGCTTTCTTTCTGCGCTGTCACAGACCTTCTGTAACAATCATGCTAACATTGTGGCATTTATTTTTGCTGTTTATTTCAAGAGAATATTTAATGTAAAAAATAAATCCAGAAGATGAAAATGTTGGACGTGGGAAATTTGAATTTTACACTATGGATAACAAAAGTTAGACAGAATTGTTTACAGATCCACATCAGGAAAAGCTGGCACTTACTGAGCTATGTGAGACCTCTAATTTTCTTGTGCTGTAAAGTTTTCCTGTAGCTACACAGCATTTCAGGAGGGTACAATACTCCCCTACCAAGGCTCTCTTCTTCTTGTATAGACTTGAAGAAAGATTCAGAGAGAAACAGAACCTCCACACAGCCATAATAAAGCCCATTTCCTTTAACCCCTTTGCTGCCAATAATACAAAGGTCCTGCCATGCTGCCATCACCCACAAACACATTTTTTAGTCACTCCAGATCTGAGGGGATGTTAGGAAGGTTTCTGTCCTATGAACAGACTTTTAACCTTCCTCAAATACTAGAAGCTCTATTAGTAAGTTTACAGGTTTTAGGCCATGAATAAATTGATTTTAAAAAAACCCAAACAAAATATGTAAAAGTGAGAGGGTTTGTACTATTTTGAAAGGAGTGGTATAATTAATATGGCTCAATATCTTTATTAACAGTGACTCACAAGCAGAAGTAAAATTGAGCCTGAATTTCCTGCTTTTTCAGGAACTCTCATCTTTCTTCCTATTGCATTCACGATGTCTCCTTACTTACACCTGTAACATGAGCATTGAATAAATTCGGGAATTCTTACCTGGATGCAGTTTTTTATTCCCTTTTTATGTAGAAGTAAACACCCATGGAAAATGAGATTTCTGTACATTAACCCAGGCAAATGACATTCCTTTTCATTTGTTTCCAGATTCTGTGTTGCAATAACTGTGCATAATATGCATTAATTCTTTCATGCAATGAAAACTTTCAAGTTCCATATACCATAAAAGAAAAAACCAAAAACCAAAAAACAAAAAACAAAAAACAACAAAACAAAACAAACCCCAAAAAAACCAAAAAACAAAAAAACATATCCATGGAGATTCAGCACAGACCCAGCTAGCCCAATGTGTCATCTCTAAGAATGACTGGTAAAAGAAACCTAGGCAAAGGGTGAAAGAAAAAAGTGAAGCACCCTGTCTTTCTCTGGTGTGCCCTTCTGCCTTGGCTGCACACAGTTTAGGCATTTTCTGGCTGAGAACTTGTAGTCAGATTATTGTTTAATACAAAAGAGAGGCCTCTCCAATAAGAATGTACTTAATCTTTTATAACTGATTTATACTTTGGCCTTCAACATGTCCTGAGGCAATGAATGAATTATATAAGTTACTTATTTGTTATGCATCTGCTTTGAAAATGCCATAGCATAATTTCACTGGCTGCCTCCTCATTCTAGTGTACTGAAAACACTGGTCCTTACACTGTAAATGTACAGATCTTGCATATTTCTCTTTGTATCATCTTTTGCAAACCAAATAGGCCTGCTCTGTTCAGTCATCCTCCACTTCTCTGAGCAAACATGTTCTATTTGACTACTCCCTAGCTAGTTACTTTGCTTAATACTAATGACCAATGAAGACTTTTTTTTTGAGACAGGGTGACCCAATCCTGTGTCATATTACAGAAAAAAGTTTACTATGGATTTATTCTATGGCATAATTTTTCTTTGCAGTTTTGTGTTCATTTCTTGTCCCAATCATTCTTGATGTTTTGATTGATTATTGGAAATTGTTTAATATTAATCTGACATTTTTGAGAAACTTTGGTAGTGATATTGACAGTTTCCTTTGTGAATACTACAAGATTTTTTTGAAACCAAAAATACTTTAAACTATGGTGGCAGTAATCATTTGAACACCTTTAGATGCTAAAACATTTCATACGTACTAGAACAATATCTATAAATTTACTATTTTTCAACTTGTTACTGCTCTATTGACTGGAGGTCTTTTTCTGCTAATTCTCATCCTACTGAATCATCTGCTATTACCAATGATGGCAAAGTCCATCTTCTAATGGGTTTGAAAATATTTTTTTCTCTATGTTATATGTTGTTAGTGGGTTGATTCTCAACATTTTTGTCAGGGCTGAGTTGCTATAGCTTTACATTTAATTTACCATATATAATTTCCAATTATTTGGCTGTGATTTTCATGTTGGAAAGAAATGGTTTATTTTAATCCCCAAAAGACCCTTTACTATTTGTCAGGATCAAGCTAGCCCTTTTATAAGGATCTGATGGGCTCTTTCACCAAGCCTGTAACATGATGTCTTTGAACAGCATCCTTTGCACCAATGAATATTTTGCTGTTGGGAGTGTATTTTTTAAACTAATTTCCATTATATTTATGTATTGCCTCTCTTTACAGTAAAACAATATTTCAGTAAGAGAAAGTGAGATTGTTTTGATATCTATTTGGAGGGATCCGGCAAGATTTGCTTCACAATGATTATTGTAGAGTGGTACTTAGATAATTGGCTCTTGAACTGGGTCTATTGCACTGTTAAAAAGTAAAGAGCTGCTTCTCTTCTTGTGAGTTCTCTGCTTAGTTGTTCCAAAGAGTAAGTGTTTATTATGTCCTAAACTTTAATCACCCTGTTCCACCATAACACCCAAGGTGAGGTTTTGCATCACTATCGTCTTTAATATTTTTTTTTGCTTGCCTGCAAAGTCTTTCTAATCTCCTTTACGGTAATTTTCCCCACCTTAGTTAGGGGATCCATAGTACACCTGTATTGATACATTCTTCTCAGCCAGGTTTTGCAACCAAGATCTGTCATACATGTTATAAAAATGTTGATTTTTCCCTCCCCCTTTCACCTGCCTGCCCTCAGTAAGTTATTCCCCCATGTGCAGCCCCAGTTTATATGTAGAGGCCTTGATCTCCCCATGGCATCCAAATAGCAAAATGAAGCTACAAAACTTTGACTGCAGATTACTCTAATTACTTATATTAATAGCTGGGAAAAACCTTTTCAGCTGCTAAATTGATGCATTGGTAAGCACAAAATCAAGTTGCTTGCTATGTGCACGTGTGCGTGGATAGTGGGGAGGCAGAAAATCAACAACACTGAATAATAAACATTTCTTAGGTTAATTAATTTTGACATGTATAGCTTTATATGTAATTGATTCACAAGCTCTGAGTGGTAGATAATTCACACATCTTTGATTTTAGCAATCTCTTATTCTGCTTCATAACTTTCCAAAGCATATTTTTACTCAGGAACATTAAACCAGCTAAATTTTAGTCTGTTCTGTCAAAGCGGTTTACATCTACCCGGGCAATTTCTGGATTTCATTTTGTTTTTGTCAGTCATGCTCTTTGATATATGAAAGTTTAGTACTTAATGTACATCAGGATGAAAGTAGCCATAGCTCTTTGGGAACTTGCTCATATGGAGCTGTATCTGAGTGAGCACCTTATTGCTCCTGGCAGTCCCACTGCTCCCCCGGCCTGCTTGACTTCCCATTTTGGTTGGTCAACCTGCACCAAGGCTGCAGAAGTAATTTCAGTGGTGAGGGAGTGAATGCTTCAACAAATGACTTTGCAGTCAGAGGTAAAAAAAAATTGTATTATGCACCCATTAATGACATGGAGACTACATGACCCCATTTATGCAAACAGGACTGATACCACATCTCAGAGCAAGAATGGGCAGGTGCTGACAGATGTCCAGGAGTGCACAGAAATTATATTTATTAAATTTTGTATAATATCCACATGGGTGGGTTGGATGGGGCTGCTGGGAAGTCCCTGACACCTGGCCCTGCTACTACAAGCCATGGCCATCCCACAGGCAGGCAGGAGGCTATGGAAATATCCCTGTCCTGCTGAGAAAAGCTTTCAGCAGCAGAAGGGTTCAGGGGCCAGAGTGGGCTGGGAAGGAGGTGCTGGGCAGTGTGCTGGGCAGGGGGAGCAGCACAGCAGGGAGAGAGCAGCAGCCCATGGGAACTGCTATTCTGGCACATTTTCCACATTCTGGCCATTTTTAGAATGAAAAAAAAAAAAAAAAAAAAAATAGAAAGACTAAAATTTTTTCACAAAGCAGCTGGATGACTCAACAAGGATTCACTTGTGGTCTTGCTTTTTCCTTTAGGGTTTGGGTGTTGGGTTGTTTGGGTTTTTTCCAGATCAATTTGTCTCTTAAGTTCTAACACTTTTCACATTCGTGACCAGCATTTTCTCATGATGAAAAGTGAAAATCCCTGTACTGGCAGCTGTCAGAAGTTGGGAGGGGCATTACATGAGAATTGCTTTTGGTTGTTACCAGATCTGCCTTTTTCACCTGCAGCCATCCAGCCCTCGCCACTGCTGGGAAACATCACTGGCTAAAGGAATACTCTGATAATTTGGGTCACTTGTTCTTGTGCAACTTTTTTGCATATAATGCTTGCATTTAAAATCTCCAATTTATGATCTTTACAGTGCAAGACTACTGTAACACCTACTGAAGCAATAGGAGTCTTTCTATAGACTTTATAGGAATTAGATGAGATTTATATTACTGAATACTTTAAAATAAAACAGACCTCCAAAGGAAAATAAATTGCTGCCTTCTGTTAGTTCCTTGGGGGAAAAAAATAAAGCAACTCTGAACTGAAACATACAGAATTTTTAAATGCATGAATGCACCCTATCATTTTACTTTTCTCATCTTGTGATAGAGTACTGTTTAATTAAATAGATGAGGTATATGTCCTAAGCAGCTTATGGATGGGTATTATCTTCATTTGAGATACTCTAATGAGAGACTAGGGGAACAACAAGTAACCATTTATTCTACAAAATTAAAAATGGGAAAGATGAACATTTAATTACCTTGACATTATCCTTTGCTATATTAGGTTAAAGCAATAAGTTGAAGGACAACAAAGCTAATATATATATGGATATATGTATATGTATATGTATATGTATATGTATATGTATATGTATATGTATATGTAGATTTTGTTTTCTTTAATCTTTAAAAATCAATGAAATGCATGTGTACAAGCAGTAACAAGATATTTATCTTTTATACAAAGTCACTTTTCACCCATAGGTTCTGTAATGCTTTGCTCAGGCCACCTACAGCTGATGAGTACCTGCCACAGAAGGTTTGTCTCAGCAGCGAGGCCCTGGCAGAGCAGGGTACCAGACAGCCTGGGCTGTCTGACACACTCTGCCCAAAGCTGCCAAATTAGTCACACAAAAATGGTCCCAACAAGAAAAGCACAGTACAACTGTAGCATTGGGGACAGCACAGCTCAGCACTGAGCACAGCATGCTGTACTTAGGGAAAGGTGTATGTGGCTGTGGTGGGTTGACACTGTCTGGATGCCACCCACCCACCCACCACAGCCTCTCTACTGCTCCCCTCCACTGACCTTGGTGCCTGCAGAGCTGTTCCTCTGACATGTTCTCACCTTGCTTTTCTCTGGCTGTGATTAAAACTGCACAGTAATTTGGTTTTTTCTTCTTCTCAAAGATGTTATCACGGAGGTGTTCCCACCATTCCTGATGGGCACAGCCTTGGCCAGCTGTGGGTCCATCCTGGAGCTGGCATTGGCTCTGCTGGACATGGAGGAAGTTCCAGCAGCTTCTCATAGAAGCCACTCCTGTAGTTTTTTCCTCCGCTACCAAAATCTGACTATGCGAACCCAACAGTGGCTCAGGAAAAGAAAAATATAATTGCAATTAAAACTATACGCAAGAATTTTTGTGATTAAATCTCTTCATTATTGGGTGAGTATTATTCCCTGACTAGATATGTACTTGTTGGAGTCAGGCTTCTCTGTGAAGGAAATTGCTTTCGAAATTTTCACCTAACACAGAATCAGGGATTATTCTTTCTAAAATATCTTCTTTCTAGAACACTCTTGCCTAGACTTATGAAAAGGATATGTGTGGTAATATGTAAGGTACAATATATGAAGCACTCAACAAATAAAATGCAATTATATATAATGTAAAATATACAAAATTTATAAATAAAAAAATATACACAAGAACTCAAGAACTAGGAAGTTAATCACATAGCAGATTTCAGGTTTTCCTTTCCTCTCTCTGAAGCATTCAAGGCTACTTAGTCTGCCAGAAGTGGACAAAAGGGAACCTGTTTCTAATAAGATCAATGCAATTGTGTTTTGAAAAGGGGAAAGGAAAAAAGCTAGACAAAATGCTGACCTTTTTTCTTTACTGAAACTGTTTAGTGATTAGACTGAGAATGCAGCTTACATGATCAAAGCACTTGGAAGCAGATTTTTACATGAGCAGGGGTTCTGTTTGGTGTTTTTAGTGGGGGAGTGAAGGCATATTTTGAAAATTGTGATTTCATTATTTTTTAAATCTAAAAACCTATGCTTGTTTTCCATGCTGTCAGATTCATATCATGTCATAGTTCTATTCTATATGCACACTCAGCAAGAGAATGTGCAAGTGCTGGTGTTTTTGCTACCCTGTTTCTCCCTGCATTTGCTAAGAAGTGGAAAATAAATACTCAAATGGAAACAATATTTACCACCTAAAATCCACAGGCAGGCAGCAAGAAATCAAGACCTGTCAGTCTTTGGACCCTCTGGACAGATTTGCTGGCAGAGTAAGCATGAGGCCATGATGTTTTGTAGAACCCCTGGCAGCCAAGGGGATTGTGGATATCAGCTCTTGGGCAGTACCATTCAAGTAGATTGGATTTACTAACCAAGAGCATTCTGCATGAAGTTAACGTTCTTCAGACCCATACTCTGTCAGCTCTTTCATTTTAGATACATATTACTTTTAGAAAAGGAAGCTTACTTTGACTGTACTGTTTCACTTAATACACACTGAATGTGATGGTCCTTTTAAGGACCCACACTGAGGTATATAGGAGGATGTGTTTTGTGCCTCTTCCTTTTTTCAAGGGACACAAGGCATCAAGACCACACAAATGGTTCAGGTACAAGATACACCACTCATTCACATTAAACATTTCAGCATGCACTGAATGCCATGGAATTAAAACAGACAAGATTATACTCTTTGGTGAAATTTTTTGAAAACACAAGTCATGATGAGGACAAAGGAGATCCCCTTCTATATTATAAAAACCATACTTATTAAGGGTAGGATGAAGCCAATTAGAAATTAAATATTCTGAGAAAAGTGGCTGAGAAAAAAAATTAAATTTAAAATCTTTTATGCTTGTATCCATACAACTGCATTGCTATTCATAGCAATTCAGTAACTGAGAAATGAATGGAATCTATTTTCTTTAACCCCGGGATAAATTTAACTCAAGAACACAGGTGGTTTGTATTCTGCACATGTGAATGGTCTACAGCTTTTCTATGTTATTAATCTGGTTTCAGCCATTTTAGCAATTCCATTGTATTTTGTTCACAGCTTTTGGCTTCCACCCTTATTTATTTTCCAGTTCTTCTGCCAGACACTTAATCAGCCTCTCTGGGAACTTGTATAGCTCCCATGACCACTGTGTAAGAACACCTAACAAACATTAATGCCTTTTTATCTTCACAACACCCTTATGAGTAAGAACAGTGTTAATTCACATTATACAGAGAAGGAACAAAAGAACAGAGACATTAAATGACCTGGCTATCAGTGGAAGAGAATTCTGCAAAGCAACAGGAACTGAAGGCAAATGGTTAGGGCTAGCCCAAGCACCTCCTTCCTACTCTCTGCCCTTTGCAGACTATGAGCAGCCTCAAGCATCTGTCGCTCTGTCGAGGCACAAGGAAGACTCTTGGAATTCCCGTGATGGAGGTGCCTGTGCTGGGAGTCTGTTGTCACATCCTCATGGTGAGAAAGCAGCTCTCCCAAAGGATAATGGTGAGAATCAAAGTTGGGAACCCCTCTGTCTTTCCCTCTCACTCTGTCAAACAGCTAGGATGCCCAGGCTTCTAAATCAAGCACCCAAACCTGCTCTCTAAAGTATATGGTATGAGTCACTTAGCTAACATAAAATGCCCTATACTGATCCACAAAGAGAATCCCATAAAGTTTCTCATGTCTCTTTTACCTGCCCACGCATATGGATCACTCATCATAGTAGTATCTGAATGCATGGTTTAACCAGTCACATTAATTTTTCTGTTTTAACATTGGATTTTGACTACTAGTTGCTGCACTCATTTCTAGTTTAATCTATTTTTTTTTTTTATCTGACATGAAGAACACCATTCTGTTAGAAGGTGAGGTGGGGTGTGAACAAGTTCCACAAATTCTGCAACAGCTCCCACCCCTCCTGCAATCCACTGACTCTGCATGGCACATAACCTGCCTATCGATAATCCTTTATCATGGTCCATAGCAAAATCACCTTCTCCCATGGGCAGCTTTTTCTTCCTTCTCTTGTAAGATATTGGGGGTTTAATAACTGCAGCAGTTTGGATTTCTCTCTGTGACCCTACCCAGCCAGGATGGATGAAGAGGTAAGTGAACGTACCCTAGTCTCTTTGTCCAGGTTTTGGAGAATGTTATTTACAAAGAAATAAACAGATACGTAACTGTACACGTTTATCTCACACTGCTCAGCTATTTCCTGCTCCTCCACACTCCCACCTCATACAATGGGTTGTAAGAGTTCAAAATGCCTCCCATCCAACCCTGTACCTATGCACAGGGTTGCACAGGCAACACTATCTCTTCCCTGTGTGTGGACCTGGAGGGTAAAGGCAATGGAAGAAGGGGTGCCTACTCCCCTGCACCTTGGTGCAGGAATGGGAACAAATATATTGAGGGGAGTGTCAGAATTTGAGTTATGTTTTATAGAACATTTGTTTAGTATAATAAACATCCGCAAATGACTATTTATTTCATGAAGTAATTAACATTCCTAATTAGATGCACCTTGCAGCTGCTGTTAATCTTAATTGGCAATAATGCAGTTACATTTTGATACATATCTTCAGAAGAGTTGCAGAAGAGAAGGGGGAAAAAAAATAAAGACAAAAATCTGAAGGGAAGGAAATAAAACTGTTCCCACACAGTTCAGAGAGTTCGCACAAAGAAGATCCCATGGCAACAGCGAGGCCCACAGTTTGCCTTATAAAAATCCAAGAATAGATAATGTATCATCTCTCCTAAAACACTTCGCTTGGGAAACCGGAGGGGAAGGGGGAAAGAAAAATAAAATAAAGCACAGGAGGTGAAGCGAAGCCGGCTGACCCCGCGCGTGTTGCGCGTCCGGCGCTCCCCTCCCGGCCGCGTCCCCGGCGCTGCCCCGGCGGGCGCGGAGCGGAGCGGCCCCGGCGCTGCGGACCGAGGCGGCGCGGGGAGGCGGGCGGCGCCGGGGCGGAGGGAGAGAAGGAGGGAGGCCCCGCTAGCCAGGAGTTTCTCCAGGATCCCTTCGGAAGGGCCCTCCCCGGCGGCTCCCCCCGCAGAGCGGCGAGTGCGGCGGTGTCCATCGGGTGGCAGTGCCGGCCCCTTCCTGCCGGCCCGGCGGAGGGCGCGTTCAGCCGAGCGAGCGAGCCCGTCTCGTAGGAACACAGGGATCGTTTATGCACTGCAGTTTCTCTCGCCTCTCTCCCTCCCTCTCTTCCTCTGCTCCCGAGGATATTTTGGGTGGATTGTGGTTATCAATCAAGACCTCCTCTTCTTCTTTGCTGATCACTTGTCATTTTCACCGGGGATTAGTATCGTTCGGGGCAAGCGGACAACTGATTTTTTTTCTTTTTTCTTTTCCATTTGGAGAATTTTCCCCCTAACCTCCCCCCTCCTTTTTTTTTTTTTTTTTCTTCTTTTTTTTTTTTTTTTTTTTTTTGGCGCTGCGGTGCGGGTGCTAGGACCCGTCAGGCACCCTCCCCCGGCTTCCCCCGGAGCGTTTTCCCCACATTCGCCCAGCACCAGGAAAGGAACCCCCTCCGGACCGTCGCTCGCCGGATACTTGTGCGGGCAGCCGGGATCCGGCCCGCGGCGGCGGCGCGCTGGGCGCGGAGCTGCCCGCGGGCGGCGCGGGGGCCCCAGGCCGGCCGCCCCCTTCCCCCCGCCCCCCCTCGCCGCACCTGGATGGTACCTCCCGCCGGCGACGCGGGCACTTTCTGAACTAGGAAGGAAGGGGCGACTCGGGGGGTGGGGGGCGCCGAAGTCTGTATGGAATTACCTGCGCCCCCGGCGGAGCTGGCAGCGGTGGATGGATGGGCGCCGCGTCCGCGGCACTCGCGGCCAGCTGAGCCCCAGGAGTAAACACGGGGCTCCTCCGGCCGAGTGCGCAGTGTGGTGACCGGCACTCGCCTCGCTGACTGATCGCACCGGAGGAATATTTCGGGAGACTCCAGTGGGTAAGGTCATTTTATCCAGGCAAAAGCCCGGCATTGCTAAACTTGGTGGCGGGTGACTGAAATGGGCACTTTCGGGATTGCTGCATTACCCTGATGCGAGGGGCTCCAGCCGCTATTGGCAGTTGAGTGGAATAACTGCAGTAGGTCTGGTGAGTGCTTTTTTGCGATAAATTAAAAAAAAAAAAATCCTCCTTCTGTATTTATGCATCCTATGGATTTGGGAGAGTACTGTAAGAGCAAGGAGTCTTTAATTTTCCCTCTTTTTATTTTTTATTTCCCTGTTTGTAATGTATTTGATTGGTAAGGTTATGTGACAGCAAAGAAGCTCTCTGTGATGGAATCTAATTAATATGAGATCGGATCCCATCCTCTGGTTAAATAGATGTTTCCAACTCTGTGCAGCGTTCTGCTGCATTTCATAGCTGCAATGGAGGTAGAGAAAATCTGCTTTTCAAGTTGTTAAACTTTAAGGTGGTGATCCTTATTGATCGTGGTACAGTGCACTGGTGCTCAAGGGGTTAAATGCCATTGGTAATTTGGGATTACAACTGTTCCTGTAAATCCTGCAAGGATATTAGAAACTGAGAGGTGCTAAGGACAAAATTTCTTCAGCTTCATAGTAGAGAAAGACCATAAATGTCACTAGCCTGAAAATATCTCATCCAGCTGCTCTTACAAAATATCTTTTTTACCCAATAACTTACCTACTGAAACCTCGGACCACGTGTATGGGAGTTGGAAGATGTGCAAACAGAGATGCTATCTTCGGTATTTCATACATACATGCATCTGGCTGAGGGACTGTGTGGGAATTCATTCCTGTTACTTGTGGTGTGAAGCGAGACGAGAGAAAAAGGAAAGATCATCTTCTTAAGAACAGAAGTGAGTGAGGGAAGCACTTCAGCCTTTAAAGATTTAAAGGGATCCGAGCAATGCACACTGGTAATCTCTCTCTGCAAAATCAGTTCTGATAAGAGAGAATGGGGGAAGGTTGAGGGAATCGATAGTGATGACGTTGTTCAGTGCAATGCACTGCAATGCTAAAGTTACATAGTGTGTGCGAAAATATGTACCCTTATGTACTGCTGGTGAGTTCATGCATAATGGATGGCAGAAGATATGCAGATCTGTCTGTAGGAAGATGGATGTATTTGTGCAAAGACGGTGATTATGTAACTTGATTACATCAGTGGCATCAGTCGCCGATAGTGGAATAATATTCTCCTATAGCGTATCGATCACTTGGCTTAACTTTGTAGCGCTCCCGGCAGCCAGGGATGGAGACCTGGGCAGAGGAGGGGAGATCCTTGCTCAGCTCCTGACAAGGGGTTTGCCTCTTGCAGGCTGCCTTTTGCATCAGCGTGCTGCTGGCGGAGTTTCCCCGGGACAGGGAGTTCACGGAGGACGAGGAGGAGGAGGAGGGGGAAGCTGCCGAGGTTGGTTCAGCCACACCCGGGGAGAGGCTCCCGAAGAGCCCCGGCCAGGCTGCACAATGGTCCCATTGAGCGGCCCCGGCTGCAAGGTCACACCGCAACCTGGGACTTGGGTGCGTGGCAACAGCTGAGCGGAGGAGGAACAAAACCGAAATTAAAATTGATCCTCCTCCGCCTCTCCCCTCGCCTGGCTCCGAGCACCGGGTTGCGCTGACCTCTCTCCCGGCAGAGCCGGTGCCGCTTGGCCCGGTGTGCGCGGCGCTGACGGCGCTGTGTGCTGTGTCTCTCTCGGTGAGAGCAGCGGCTGCTCGCAGCTCTGGCAGGGTGTGCTTCAGTGTGTTACAATACAGCGTGACTGACGTGAGGAGAAAGTATCGTCGGATACAACAGCTTCATACACCTGTTACATTTACAGGAACCGAAAAAGGTGGTCTTTTAAGGCGTTTCAAGCGTCTTTGAAGTGAGTGGAAGAGCAAAGGTGTAAGAGGAGTCCCATTGGTTTAACTCAGACTTTTTTAGCAAATTGTCCTCAAAGATAGCATTATCAGGATATGCCTTAATGCCCCTTTTAGAATCCTGAATCACTTTTCCTATCTGTTCAGGGGGAGGAGGGGGGAGAGCCCTCCTTGAAGATAGATACAGCTCACAAAGGCACTGCTGAGGGCCCATACCTCTAACACATGCATTTTCTGAAAAATGTAAGCCTGATGAAATCTTAACTCAGCTGAAATGAGTGATCTTATCGTCACTGACCTGTGTCCTTCCCCACTTCACTCTGAATCCATTCCAGCAAAATGTCACTAAAATACTTTTCAGTTAAGAAGAGGTGAGGGCAGAGTGGGTTTTACATCTCTTGATAAACATGATCTTCACATACCTACTAGATTTAATGCACTATCAAACTCACAGTAATTTTACCCTACAGCAGCCTGAGAAATCATTTTTTCCTGCTCCCCTGAAAACATCAGTATTTTAAAGTTGATTCACCATTAGTTCATGACTATATTCATATTTCTGAAGGATAGGTCTGGGCAAGCACTAAAATATCCTGCTAATGCAGTCGAGAGTTTGACATTCATAGAGTATACTGAGTAAATTGGGAAAAAAAGGATATGAAGTTAACTCTGTTTCCATCCTTCAGGGGTCAGAATAACACTATGGCAACTCCTATGCATTGCTACAGCTCTTATAATTTTCAGAAATGTCCATTGCATAGTCTCCCCCGCACAAAATTACAGGCATGCTCTTTCCATTGATTGCTTACAGGACCCCTTGTGACACACAGGCTACATACCTGTACCACCCATCTCAAAGGAGGCCACAATTGTCTCTTTATAACACAAGGTGTTATAAAACTGGTGCTGTAGAGAAGTAGGCACTGACAGTGTGGGAATGTATCACATGATACACGTAAAGTGGCATGCAGCATGCAAAGACTTGCAAATTCAGGACAGAAGAGAATGGTAAGCAGCCAAATTTTATTTATAGATTAATTTTATTATTGTAGTTAGCAATGCCCACTTGGTAAAAATAGAGGGTTTCAGCTCCAATGCAATATCTCTCCAGTTTGCACCAAATGTAGCTTTTTTGGGAGGAAACTTTCCCTGCTGAAGTAAAGCTGTAAATCTCTCGGACAAATGAAGAGAAAATGTGAAGAGAAATATTTACATAAAACATTCCCAGGCTCCAAATCTCAGACCACTGAAAGCAGTGAGATTTTGGCCACCCACTCCTCGCTATTGCTGGAGAGCTGGCTTTTAAAGAAAACAGCAGTGCATGAAGAATAATCTCAGTGCCTTGCTCTGAAAGAGCAGGCTGCTGGCTGTCATTGTCATAGAAAACAGTAGACTTGTTTTAGTGCTGGTAGGAAAATTTGAAATGGGCAGATCTTAATGAAACTTTTTTACTGTTCAGTGATATTCTTGTAATGCATTCAGAGTACTTTCTGTGACCATTATGTTGAACCCATGTATTAGGAAGAAAACCAAAAAAATGGATAATCAGCTGAGGTTTTCCTTCAGTGTATTTGCACTTAGAGAGAAGTGTTTGAATATACTTCTGTGTTTCATAACAGCTGTGATATTTAGCGGCTGGGAATCTTTTTATTTTTATAGTTCACACTGCATGATAATATATGGCAATTGAAACATGAAGCTCTGATTAATATGATTAAAAAGTAGCAACTTATCTAGTGGTGCTGAAGTTGTAAAGTTTAATTATAGAAGCACCATTTGCACAGCTATAGGTAAGGTTGTGTCAACATTTCTATTACAAACCTCTACCCTGTTTCCATCCATTGTGTCAGGGGTCCATGAAATAAGAAGAATTCAAAGCAGAGACCATGATGGCTGTTTTAGGTTACTGTTGTGGCCTGTCAAGTCAGTAATCCATGTGTTTCTTTAAGCCTTTATATGAATATCTGCAGCAGCACCAAAGCAGGCATTATGCTCTATCAATTCAAGTATATTCTTCTATTTTAAAATGTAATTAAATATGTAGTGATGGACCACAGTGACTTAGTGACTCAGGAGGGATCATTTAACATATCATTTTTTAATGCACTTTCATACAGTTTTCATACTCCTAAAACAAAAACAGGTTAAATGCAGCAATTAATTCTTTTTGTGACAGCTTAAAATTAATTTGCATTTAGGTGAAAACTCTTTTGGGGGGTGGGGAGGAAGGAGAGAATGATGAAGATGAAAATTGGTGGATTTTGAATGTTAATATTCAAGCTTTGCGTATTCCCCTGAGGTAGTCACATATGGATCTCCATCCTGCAGAAGGGGAAAGTACTGTGTCATTTGTCACAGCTCTGTAAGACCTGGGCAAGGAAATCAGGCAGTGCTGGCTCTCTGTTTTAACAGTGAGCACTCAGTTTTTCTAGGTCTCACTGTACCTGTGTATTATGGGCACTCCTAGGTCAGTTCATGCTGTTATACAGCACACTATTTATGCCTCAATAACTGGGTGTGAACAAACGAACCAAGGGTGTCAGTCTTACTGCTGTATGTGCTTCAAAGTTTCATGTCTGTAAGAACAGCACACAGACATAAGGATAATCCTTAAACAGTTGTAGCATCAACTGCAGCATTTACTCACAAAGATTTTTAAATTGGGAATGAAGGAAAAGAAAGGGAGAACACGAAAACATTTGGATTTTTGCCACTGCAGATGATATTGTTCCCATTTTATTTTTTACTTCTGGGAATAATTTCAGTGTAGCTTACAAGAAGAACTACAGAAAGCTAATTCATGTGTTGAGAAGACCAATACCATCTATACAAATCTATACAATCAGCAGGCAGACAAAGGATAGTGGTGTCAGAAAGTTTTCTGTTCTCTGGTCCTTTACAGCTGACCATGGTGAATAGAGCATTGTGAAAGAGGAAGAAGATGGAGACTGCAGAATGTGTTCATAAAAGGGGGGCAAAAAAGCTTGTAAATGTACAGACAGTGGTGAAGTATCTTCTGTGTCTTCTGACATGGAATATAATTCTGTATTCCTCTTGTCTGTTCTTTACTAGGGATACCCAGCTGCTTAAAGTTATTATTGCAGTTCCCAACTTCCACTGATCTTTTCTTTTTTTTTTTTTTAAATCCTCAAAATCTTCAGTGCAAGAGCCATCAACTTTTTGTTTTCATGCATGTTTCCAGTCATGCAATGAGACGGTGATCTCTCAGTTGAAGTAACTTAGTAACTTGAGGTCTTTCTCCACAAAACAATAAATTCATGTAAGGAACATAAGAAAGAATGTTTTCTGTTAGATGGAAAGACTGAAAAGGCCAATAATTTTAGAAAAGGCTGATAATTTGCAGAAATCATACTTTATTCTGAAAAAGTACATACTTTGAATTTCCACCTAGGATTTCACAGTACTCTTACAAGACTGACACCAAGGTAGTGCAGCTGCAATGCTTGGAGTGTCAGTAGCAATTTCTTTTCAATCCCAAGCAAAAGTTTAGACTGTTTCAGGGCAAATGAAGTCATAGTGATGTGCATCCATTGTCATGTGCAGGGAAAGGCTTCTGCTGCTGGTTAGGAGTGGGCTTATCCACTCTGAGTTCCCAGTGGGCTTAACCAGCTCTGACCTGTCTGAGTTCCCAGACCATTTGCATCTGACTGAGAATTGCTGTGCCTGAATGGTGTAAGGAACCTGCAAGTACATCTGTGCCCTGCCTACATCCATTTGACAGTGCACCTTTACTGGATTTGACTCTGAGCTCAGATCATATGCCTCAGGGATAATTCCTACACCAAGATCTGTTGGTATGATGGAAACCTTGGGATAGAGCCACAATGTCTGCACAGGAATGTGTTTGGCCAGGATGCTTTTGTGTGGCACTGGTCCCTGGCAGCAGTTTTAGCCCTGTGTCTGTCAGGTTGCTGCTCAGAATTTCAGGATGGCAGCAGAGCACAGCTGTTACCATGCAGCACCTTGGCATTCTGCATCTTCGATTTTCCTTTAATGCTTTCTGTCTCTTCCCACATTAAAACTTTTTTTTTCCCCTCCCCCCCAACTCTTTTGCTTATTTTAGAGTAATATAACTGGAAATGCATGGCATTTCCTTTTCAGCAAGTTGTGACTGTGATGGAGATATGTATGCTTGTGTACCTATCTGTCAATAAGATCTGCATGTTCAGTATACACAGAGTTTTTTTTATTCAACATCTCTTAAAGAACAGACAAGGCCTGTGAACTTTCTCCTAGACATTTCTTTGGGGGGATCCCACAGCTGAAAGTTGTGTGCTTACACCAATGTTAAATCAGGCAGGCTGATTGGCAGTGTCTCTCTGCACATACATACATATTTAGTTATCATAGAATCAATAGAATACGCTGAGTTGAAAGAGACCCATCAGGATCATTGAGTCCAACTCATTGGTCCTGCACAGAACACCCCAAGAGTCACACCATGTGTCTGAAAACATTGTCCAAATGCTTTTTGGTCTCAGTCAGGCTTGGTGCAATGACTGCTTCCCTGAGGAGCCTGTTCCAGTGCCTGACCACCCTCTGGGTGAAAAATGTTTTCCTGATATCCAACCTAAACTTCCCTTTACAGAGCTTCAGCCATTTCCTTGAGTCCTGTCGCTGGTCATGAGAGTAAAGAGATCATCACTGTCACCTGCACTTCCTTCAGGAGGAATTGTCACTGCAGTGAGGTCTCCCCTCAGTCTCCTCCAGGCTGAACAGACCCACTGACCTCAGCCCCTTCTCATAAGGTTTCCCCTCCTGACCCTTCACCATCCTTGTAGCCCTACTCTGGATGCTCTCTAATACCTTAATGTACACTTTCAGGGATCATTTCTGTAGCTGGTCACTAGAGGAGAGTTCTGTATGTGTACAAGTGCACAAAGACAGGTACCTATGTATGGCTGTGCATGCACATGCCTTTACCTGTGCACTCACTATCTACCCACAGGAAGACTGAGAGCAAGCCATGAAGAGGAAATACTGTAGTTATTCCTTATGCTAAATGGAGGAAAACAAGCATCCTTCAAGCCATGAGACAGTAGCTGGTTTTTAGGGTTGATTTAATATTTAATTTTACTGGTCTGTAAATGCAGCATATTTGAAGACAACACAAATGTATTTTGGAATGTCAAAGCAGAAACATACTTTGAAAGCATGGAGGATTGGAGGGCTGTATGGTATCAAATGTAATTTTAGAAATCTACATGGTAAAACTTTGAAAGATACAATCTAAATGTTTCCTGTATATCTCTCCTAACAGAACAGGATACCATCAAAAATCTTGTCCATTGTTGTGAAGAAGCTCAATCAGGGTATTTTCTCAGTTCATAGCAGAAGAAAGTTTTATATGTATTATAAAAGAAATGTAAGACTTTGTGTAGTATTTCTTGTATAACACTTAGAAACTCTTCACTGTCATACTCAGTATGAATAATCCATCTGCCTTTGGTAACTTCTTATCCAGAAACCTATTAAGAAAGAAGAAAAGACCAGAGAATGACAGCCAGGAAAAAAAAAACTTTTCCATATGAAAAGATTCCCATGTGAAGAAAGAAAGAGGTGAAGGTTTTATTTATTCAGAAAAAAGAAGCTACAATATGGAAGAACAGATGATGCAGGGAATATTGAAGGCTATGGAAAGATACTTTAGCTTATCTTATATATTGTTTTCCTCATGACCAGTAAAATTTAATTGTGGAAAATGTAAAATGAGTAAAGGAAAGCACTCCTTTACATAGTTCATTCAAATCCTTTGTCTCTTATGGACAAGGATACAGTGAAGAGAAAGCTCTAGTAGAATAGAACAAGTAGATAAGGACAAAACTTTGGAGTGTTGCATTGTAATAGACACCTAAGGGAAGACTATCAGGCTGTGGAACAGAGGGCTCTCAGCTTGTGTACTCCAGTTGTGTGTAGTCAGTGGATGTATTTGTTTAATTTCTGAAGGGTTAAAGGATGCTTCTTCCAAAGGATTTTTTATTGGCTTCCCTTGGAAGTCTCTCCTGTCTGAGATGGACTGTGTGTTCTGGAGACCATAGTTCTTCACTCTCTGTTCATTTTACAAAGCCAGCCATTGTAGTACTGCTTAATAAAGATTTATTAATGTTGAATGAACAGCCTAATTTTGCTGTTTAAGTCCTCATTACTAAAGTCCTGGTCCAAAACACAGTGATGGAAATGGAACGAGGCCTACTGCACTCTGTAGGTATTGGATCAATCTCCAGTTTATCATCTCATTTCCTAATTTTTGTTATTTTCTGTGGAAAAAAAACCCCTCATACTGCTCAAGTTTAATAGGTTAACATTGATTACAAAAATAAAATCTTGTAAACTTTAACAGAATCCAATAAAGCTTACTATATTATTGACAATATAAATGGTCTTAATAATTTCCATCATTAAGGGATGTGCAACCCCAATATTTTGTTCAGTCACTGAAAGGAATGTCTCATTTCTTAAAAAGTTGTTACACCATCCCTGGTATCTGGTACTTTCAGTTGCTGTGATGGAAAACTCAGAAAGATCTTTAAAATCCATCACTAAAAACCTATGCAGTGTTAGTGTACATCCTGAGGTAGTTCTTTCTAAAAAATTGTCAGGTTAATCAAAATACAGATAGGTTTCAGTCTTTAGTTAGTTTAAATTATCCTCCTTTGTATTGCTTCTTCATTACTTTATATGTATAATGATATATATTATATGTATAATGATATATAATATATTTCTTATATATAATAATGTAAGTTCTGTCAAAGGACAGTCAGTCACAGGGCTCAATGGACAGACACTCTACATCTGACTCTTCACTTACAAGGGACCTTCTTTAATTACTGGTTTCTCTGGATTTTGTCCATTTGTAGTGTCACCTAATGCTTAAGACTTCTATATTAGCTAATGCAATGTATATCTTTTATTTCTTTGGTGTCCGAAATCAGATCCTTCCGCTAGTTCCAAATATTGCTTCTCTGTAAAATTTTGCTAAATTTGTCCATACTTCAGTTTCTTGTCTCTAAACACTGAAAGACATAAACACATTCTGCCTTCATGTCTTTTTAAGTGCTTCATCTATTTATAATATAAACTCTTTGCTTAATATTTTTATTTTATTATCCATGAAGTAGGGCTAGAGAAAAAGTTAATGTCAATTTCTTCTTCCTGCCTCAGTGGAAATTAAATTTTTTGCCAGCCCTTGGAAATCATAGAAAGTATTTCCATTCTTCCAGCCTCCAGAAAATAAGTAATTTCCATGTTGCTTGGAGGGTGGATTTTTTTAATATTTTTTATTTATTTAGCACTTAGATTTTGAGAGGATTGAATCAAAAGATGCCATTTTAGACATAAAATTTTAATGAAAACATTTTCTGCTCAGTAGAAAATTAATCAGGGAAGATATTTTCAGAGTACTTAATGCAAGTTCTTAGCAGAACAGGACTCTCAGCTAAGGTCTTTACATGCTAAATAATACAAATATGAAAATAGTATTGTGAGTCATACTGCTGGGGGTGGCTGGGTCAGCTGCCTGTTTCCTAAATATTAATCAATCTTTTTAATTTGAGATTACTTCACTATTCATCTTCTAATTTTTCCCTGTTGCCTGAATTAATTATATATAAAATACGGATGGTCACGAATCAAAGGTAGCTCGTGGTTTTCCATTCTGTCAAGGTTCAGGTGTAACCCACCTGCTTAACAGAACAAAAATGTTAATAGCGATGGCTTCTGGTTTTGATGCTGAACTTGGACTCCGTGTTGGCTCTTACTCATCAAGTCTTAATCCAGTGCCCGGGGTGTTGTGGGAAGGGCTGCTGTTGGTCTCAGTGTGGAGTGAATTAGATTTGGGAATTTTAAAGTCTTAGCAGCGAGGTTCTCTTCTTTCCTGCGGCGCGTTCGGCTGCCGGCGCAGAGCCATCACCTGCTGCATGCTCGCAGGTACTGCCTGCCTTCCGGAGCGCAGCCTTCCCGCCGGGAGCGCCGGAGCAGGGCAGCTCCTGTTCCTCCGGGAGATAATCCCAGAGGTGAAGGGATCTCGGGTTTCGTACATGAAACCTTTGCTGTTTTTTTCAGGTCTTGTTACTGGAATTGACAAGCCGTGCTCAGTGCCATCCTTTGGGCTAATTCCAGCTGACGGCTCTGGACCAGGGCTGGACCGCAGAGCTCCGCGGTGACGCCGGCGGCATTTCCCCATCTCAGCAGGAATGCCCCAGCCAGCGGGCTCCGTGCCCGCCACAACCTGTCGCCTGGAGACTTGTGGTTTCCATAGCTTTGTTTAATAGAAGACATTTTTGTCTGCTCTGAAGATACTCGTGCTCGCTGATTCGGAATAATATTAAGTGAAGCAAGGGTAAACCGATTTCACACAGAATCTCCTGTCAGAGCTCTGCTTCATCAAGAATAATGTTAGAGTAACTCCAGTGAAGCTGTTTCATTCGGCTTGCCAGATTGAGTCCAATGTGAACCTTCAACATAGATATTATTGCATTAATTTTAATGAATAAAGATCACAGACTTATTTAATTAACATAGCAAAAACCATTGTCAACAAGCAAAGAAGTTATATTGCACAGCCACTCTAATGCAATCACAAGAGTGTACTTTATGGCCATGAGAATATAATTTTCTTGTTAAAAACCTTTGATGTTTCTTTAAATATATAAAAATACAGGAAATGTGTAAATAAGGCTTGCCAGCCATCTCAAATGCCTCGTGTTAAAATTAATCTTTTAGTTTAAACTTGTGTTCATTCACATGGGTTTCAGATAATACTGGTGTATATATACAAGCATATATATAAATATAAGTAGAGGTATGCATGTACACACATAACTTTTGTTGTGAAATCATAGATGTTAATATTGAAAACACAACCATTACGCCAATTTTCGTATGTTGTTTTTACCATTATTTTTATCATTTTCTTTGCATGGTTAAGGACTGTTTAACCACTAGTGTTTTACTTTTCTTGTGCTTTCCTGCCTGGTCCAACTACATAGAAAATGCTTCTTTAATTTGATCTTAGGGAATTCAAGAGCACTCTATTGGAGGTTTGCCTCCTCCACCAAGACCCACTGTGCAGTCTCACCTGCATGTCTTGTTTAGACCTACACATGTTTTCCTATCCAAGCTCCCTCATGCATTGCCACGGGAGCTGGTTCAATGTTTCTGGAAGTCAGGGAGTCAAGGAGCCACCAGTCACCTGAATGGCAGTGTCTTGTCATGTGCAAGACAGGCTGCTGTCTCTGTGCTAGCCCCGAATTCATAACTCACAGGGAGTCTGTGTTTCGTAATAGGGGAAGCTGTGGGCAGTGCATCTCATAGTTTGGCAGGAACTGCTTGCTGTGTTTAGATTAATGTTGGTGTCAAGATTTCAACATATATTTTGGGATGTTTAATCCCACACTGATACAGAGTATGAAAACCGTTGCTTGAAAGCAATATATATGTGTATAAATATAAGCCAGACTCTAGTTTATCTAATAATGAAACCTGAATGCAGGAATGCAAATGTATAATGTAGCCCAGAGTGTATCAGGCTGTATCAGTGCCACCTGAAATATGTAAATAAGAGACTTTATTGCTTATTTGGCAGGGACTGTGGTTCTACAGTTCCCACTTTTACTGTTATTTTTATTGACCTCTCAGAATGCTCTCAAATAAGCTTTCAACCTTTATGCTTTGTTTTGATGAATGAATTTGCAACTAGAGAAAATTTACTATAGAATTATCTGGTATTTTTTCTACCAAGATTGGCACAGGTTTTTTTCTTTATTATTCTTTTACTGGAAATTTATACTATAAAGGATATTATAAATTTTTACTATTGTAGGATAGAGGAAAAATACAATAAAAATGTAATACAGTAAGACTGTGTTAATGTAATAGCAATTTTTTCCACCCATAAACTTGATAGTTTATTTTGAGGATTATCTATTAAGGCTCTAATTAAAAAGAGAAAAATAACTGAATGTTTCTCACATAAGTTCCCCCCAGAAAAAAGCAAAAAGACACCCCAGAAGGAAAAATAAATTTTTGTAATTAAATTTAGATAGCCATTTATTTAATTTCATAATTTGTTTTAAAGTACAAATTGTCTTTCTGCTTATCTTAGAGGACAGACAGACCCTCTTACTATTTAAAGCTTATTTTAAAAATAGCTTCATTATGAAGGGGCACAATTTTTGCTCAGTCCTTATCAAAGAATAAAAGTAAAAAAATATGCCACCAATCAACACTCACTTTCCTGTAGATGGTCAGAAATAAAGCAGAGAACCATCACTGATCTCAGTATCAAAACAGTATATGCTTCTAGGGGTTTCCATAAAATTTAGTTTATGGAACTCAAGGGTTTTATAACAAGAGTTATGGGAGTTTTACATGTGGAATAACTGATTTTAGCAGGAGGTTGTGTTTTGTTGATGTCAGGAATCCTAGCTCGCTTTTTCTGTTACGTGGTGTGTGTGGTGCATACACATGGTGAATACACACATGAAACAGGAACTAATTTATCAGTTCCCGTGATTGAATGGCTCTGCACACCTCTTTTATTAGTGACAACTAAGCTTTATTTGAAAACAGAGGCATAGAGGAGAAAATATCCTTAAACGGTCCTTTATTTTATATGCTGTGATACACAAATAAATCCATGAATTACCTTCAGCAATGTGGAATTTATTTATCTGATGAGACGTTCTAGCTGTCACCAGTCCCTGACAGCGATTGTGCCGCCCTGCTGCACACATTGCTTACATTGTACAAAAATTCTCCATTTATGTAGCACGTTGTTCCTGAGATTTCGTACCACAGGTGAACAATTAGCTGTATACCTGCCAGTTAAGATAACTGAGCTCTGCAATTAGATTGTGTGACAGGTTTTGATGCAGTTCAGCCTCCTTCCAGAGGCAGACTGTGAGCTGGCAGGGAGGGTGTGGGGTGCCCCAGGTGGGTGGGCACAGGGTGTGCAGGCAGTGCAGCAGGAAGGGTGCTTGGAAAGGCAGAGGAGTGGTCGGCAGAGAGCTGCCTCCCCGTCTTGTGCAGCCCTGTAGGTACCACATGTCCTGTGCAGCAGCTGACAGGCATGGGGAAGGTGCTTCTAGGGTGGGTATTAAGGAAAAGCTATGAATAGTGAAGACAGGGAAATTCTTGGTGTTGGTCAGTGTCCTCTGGCATGACTTTGGTTTGATCACATCTTTTCTGTTGCATACATCATCGCTAAGGAGAGATTCTGCCTCCTTGGCCAATGTCATGGCTTGGTTTAACATCAGCTCCCAAGGAGAGCTTGGCTGAGAGGCTGTTTCCCCACTGCTGCACTCTGGGGCCAGCTGGCTAGGTGGCAGGAAGGGGGACCAACTTGTGCTGGTTTTGGCTGCAGTACAGTTCATTTTCTGCAAGTGGTGGAGAGCTGTTTATAGCCACGCTGCCTGATGCCCATACTCTCTGAAACAGATTGCTTGGGACTACAGTATTTGTCATTTGGCTTTGGGCTCCTTCTCAACCACCTGTGATGGACTCCTCTTAGTTATTACTCCTACAGTTGTTTTTTTTATGTAGGTTTATGGAGTTATTTTTAGGTATTTTTGTGTGAAGTACAGCCTCCCTTGCATTGTAGTTTTTTCAGACACAAAACTGGTAGATGTTGTGTGTCCTAGGCTACGTGCAGGGATAAGCTTAGGGATAGGATGGTGTCAGAGGACTGACTGTTCAGTACAGACCAAACCAACTTGTTACCTTGGTGTTAGAGGCAATCTGTGGAGTGAACTGCCTTCCCTCACCTGTTGACTCCAGAGAGCAGCAGTGAACTCGCACCATGCAGTGGAGATGATCCCTGTGAGGATTTTGCTCAGGGGCTGAGCTGCTTGGCAGTGCAGACGTGTTGCCTGACGTGGATTCCCAGGAGCAGAATGGGGTGATAGCATTTCTCACCTCCCTGGCACACTAAGGGAACAGACACATTAGAGACTGTGAGATGTGAAGATATGGTAAGATGTGGTGTTTTGTGGTGTGATGAGAGTGCAAATGACAGACTCTTGTCTGAGAAGATGGATGAGTTCCCTTCAGTAAAGCATTAATATGTGCTGTATCCTCTGAAATGTGAGCTGGTTGTCACAGGCTCTGCAGTTGTTCCTGGGGATTTTGTTATGCAGATGGTACTTTCTGATTATCACATTTTAAGACACACACACACATGAAAGGGAATAGTGAAATGGAGAGGGGTAATCTTACTGAATAAGAAAAGCATATTTATAAACAGATTTTTTTTTCCCTGAGATAAATCAGCTCTCTCTGGGCCTTACATATTGAAGCTCAGTCTGGCTATATCTGAGTTTATGAGATAGCTATGCATCTTTTTTTTTTTACTGCCCTTTGAAAAGCCCCAGAACATGACTGTCATCACTGACATGCTGTGCAGACAGGTCTGTGCAGAGCTGAGTACCACTCCCCCTGCCTGTTTCTCTCCATCAGGCTGGTCAGGTGTGTGCCCACTGCTCTCTGAGTCAGGACTGGGAAGGCAAATGGATCTCCAGTGCAGGTCCCATTCAGGGCATCACCCTGTAACACAGATACTCTTCAGAAGTAAGCTACAAAGCTTCTTAGTCTTGTATGCTCCTTTCCACAAACTGCCCTGCCAAAAAAGGGCTGGTGAAACAAAGGTTTGGTGAAATAATCCCATTTGACACAGCCATACTTTCCATTTGTAGGAGAAGTGCACTGCATTCAGCACTCAGCAGATCATGTTTGTTCAGCAGATTTCAATTAAAGGTGTTGGTGCTTTTAGAGGCCAAGCTGGACTTCTTCCAGAGCAGATTTTTTATTTTCCACTCCATACACAGCTCCATAAAATGTCTTTGTACAGACAAAATGTGCATCTGCCTATACCCTTAGAAAGGTTTTGTGATTAAATTGTGGAAGAAATTCTTTTATTTTGCCCTGTCTGAATTGGAAGTAGTGTCTGCATGTGGGAGGAAGCAGTCATTGTGGTTCAGGTTTGGATGGGAATAGGGATTTTAATGCTGGTGAAGGAATTACTGTGATTTCTTTCTATTAAAAGATGGCCCATAATCATCCAGTTTCCATTTCTCTGTGTTGTGCATGCTCAGAACCCATACCATAGGGCTTCCAAGGGAGAGAAATTGGATTGGGGCAGCTGGGGAGCACAAGGTAATAACAAAACCATATTGGCAACACTCTTGACAGTAGCCATCAGCTACCACTTCCTTCTCAATTTTTCGTAGGCATCACAGTGGAGAATGGATTTGAAGGAACAGAGAATGGAGTTCATTGTCTTTTTAGTCTGCTCAAATGATTGAGGAGGGCTATAAAAAGCCACCTCAGGCCTAATTTCGTAGCAGCCAGTTCTCACAAATTGTCTGTCTGTAGGAAGAGCACAAAGCTTCAGCAATGCCAGGCCACCTGAAGATTTCACTCAAAAAGAATACAGCCCAGTTCTCATTGGACTATCAAAACAATTAACCTGCTCAAAATCATGATGGTTCTGTGAGTTAATTTTAGCTACAGAAGAATAAATTTCTGCAGAAATATTTATGAGCCTTTCAGAATTCTGCATCATAAAGAACACCCCCATCGGTGAAATCTCAGTGTAGAAAATAGAAAACTAAGCTTCACTAATGAGGAGTTAAACATAATTTTATACTGCACGGTATTGAGCATATTTAAAATATTTGGGCTCTTAGTTTGAATTTGGACTTCTGACCTCATATTAATAAGCAAGATTTAATTTGAAGGGTTTTTAATTTTTAATGTAGTTTATGTCATTTTGCTTCCTTAATAATCAGAAGGTCACATGGTACCATATGAAACACCTTATGACAATCTAAATTGAGTATATCATCATTATTACCTTTATCAGTCAGAAATAATTAATTGAATAGTGTGTATTGCTCATAGATCATGATGTCTGCTTCTGAAAAATGCATTGACCTATAAATTGTCCTCAAGTAGCCATCCCCAGACTAGACAGGAGTTGCCAGAAGAAATTTGTAGAAAGATGTCTTCTGAATGATGGGTGTTTGCACAGTAAAGCTGAGTAAGAAGGCAGCTTTTCAAAGCCTCTTTTTAAAGGTTTCCTGTTAGATCCTTTTTAAAAAAATACAGTTTTCTATTTCTAGCATGAATTAACATAAATCACATATGAGATATATTTAATTTCTTTATTTCTGTCTAGTTATTTCCATGTAAGACAGGACACTGTTGGGATATAATACTAACCACCATATGAATTTATAGTTACATGTTCCTGGTGCCACATTAAGTTTTACCCAAATACAGTAAAATTGTTCAGCAGATAGATCCTGCAACAGCTTATCTTTGTATTTATTTTAAAGGTTTATTTTACAGTGATCCATAAACTTTAATTTCCAACTGTTTATCCTATGTTTCTCAGGATATACTCCAGTTTTTAATATATATACCCATTCTTAGGAATAGAGGACAGGGCCTTATTGTTATGCAGTGCCTACTCTCCCTTTAGACAGTTTCCTTTTAGTCTTGTCCTTCTAATCTGTTTTCTGCTTTCAAGGCCAAAATAGTTACTGGACAGCTCAGGTTCAGTGCCCTTTAATTGACCTGACTTTGCCTCATGTCTGTTTTCTGATGGTATACAGAAAGAAATCATAGCTTCTCTGATATTTATCACAACAAGCAAAGTAAAATATTCTATTCCAATTAGACTTCTGCTCCCCTTATGTGCTTTAACAGCTGCCTTTGCACTTGTGGTCTGAGTTCTTTTGGAGAATACTGAGCAGAAGCCTCTACATTGTGCTAGAGGAGGTCTTGCTGGCGCCAGTGCCATTTGCAGTAGCTCTCCCACACACCTGCCTTCAAAGGCAGATGCTAAATTTGCAGCTTTTCAGTACTATGTCATTCTGATTTGTCACTTAGGATACTGTACTCACTGCAGGCACGTTTTCTGACAGCCGTGCTTTGCTCTCTGTCTGTGGCTGCCGCAGCTTCTGATGCTTTATCACTCTAACTAAAGTTTGTATTTAGTGCTGAGAATCTACCTAGAATCTGAACAGAAGCAAAAAGCATTGCCCTCTCTGCTCTGGTAAGTGTCCTTAACAGGGCTTTCTTCTGGCAATGTGGGGAATGAAATTAATTGTTCATAAGTTCACTTAAAAATTCATCCTGGTACCAGAAGGATGGAATATTTCAGTGCTATTTCATAGCATATATTATGCAGGATACCATGGTAGCTACTAGCACATAGGTATGTAAGACTGAACAGGTCATTCTTGCTCATGGAATCTGAGTACATTCACTGGATCACCAGAAGCAGTGGTATGTGTGAAGCTCAGACCTCATCGAATATATCTTCCCATAACAAGACACTATGTTTCTCATTGGTTCCTACAGTTATCAGATACTATTTAAAATCCCCTCCTCTCAGCTCTAAAACCATGCTGGAAAATCTGGCATTTTAATGCAAGTCACAAATTCAGCTAAGAAAAATTTTATTCTTTTTTTTATTTCAGACCTACAGACTTCACATGGCATATGTTTAGAGATGCAATACTCAGATACTTCATTTTTAAAAAGTCAAGAAAGGGAAGAACAATCCACTTGGCATAGGAGGAGTACTAGCCTCCAAAAAAAAAAAGGGATTCTAGGAAAGTCAAGTGATGGTAAAGTATAATATCAGCATAATTTTAAGTAATAAACCCCCAGGATTTGGCTAAGTTTAGCTGGGAGTAATGTAAATGAGCCTTTGTAGAGCTGTTGTGTGTTTAGAGCAATCATGGAGCAAACGCTGTGTTTAATGTCCTAAATACTTTGTTTGTGGCTCCTCAGCCTTATGGCCTCATCATATACCAAATTTTTGTGGAAAAAACACTTCAACTTACATGCAATTAAGCTTTACTGAGGATGTAAAATTACAGTATAGCCAGTGTGAAATAGGATCATCAATGATGGTGACATCTGTCAGACACAAGAATAAAACTACATTATGAACCCCCAGCCATGATTGTATCATCTCATTTGCATGTTAAAAATGTGTTATGTTAACACATTTGTTAAAAAATCCAGTTATGTTAGGCACTTAGCATTTCAGAATGGCCTTTAAGCACAGGAGTGAGGCTAGGAGGGGGCACCAGATAATTTTAAATTGTAGGATTAAGATGCTAGAAACCATCTGGATAAGTAGCCATGCCTGCAGTGGTGAATACAGCAGATCCATGGACCACTTCAGTCCCCCCCAAAACACAGCTCTGCCAGGGAGAGCACTAGCAGGGGAGCAGGGGAATGGCTGCAGATCCAGCATCTGAGCTTTCCTCCTGGCTTTATTTCCTTTTGTACTGGTGCAGACAGGGAGTCTTGCTGACTGCAAAAATGTAATATACAGTTAGTTTAAAAAGGACTTCAGAGCACCAACCCCGCACCACTTACACACCAAAAGTTCCAAGCTAATAACTCCCAACATCCAATAATTAATTAGAATTAAAAAAGCCCTAGAAATTATGATGTGCCACAGAAAGAGAGCAGGAGAAATCAAGGGCATTAAGGGTGTCCTAGTATATATATGGTGCAACGGTGAGAGTATGGACATAAAATCCTTTATTAAAGTAAATTAAGAAGTTTAAAAGAAGAAATTACTAAAGCTATAATATAGGAACAAGTCCCACGTTGCATAAAAATGGCATAATTTTTCTTCATTAATGTGTAAGATGGGAAAGGACAGATAGGAAAAAGCAGGCCAGAAACAATATGTTATTAGCTACATCAGACAAAGGAGAGCCAAATGAGACACAGCTAGGTGGGGAGCAGCTTCACAGGCTCTTCTGTCTCACCACTGGGCATGCAGTGAAAATTGCTTTTCTTACTAATCTCAGGTATATTTAATCAGCTAGGCAAAGGTGTATTCATCGCAGCACAGGATGGAATGATTGCCCAAGGAAGCAGCAGGAGGAGGAAGGATTGCTTTAAGGCAGTTGCAGAAGTCTGGAGGAGCTGGTCAGGGGTGAAACAGTATTTCCAGAAGAGCAAGGCCACTGATTGTTCAGGCTTATGTCTTCTCCCCATCACCTTAGGTAAAACTGCTTGGCACTTGCTAGTAGTAATCCACCCACATCAAATGAGTCTTCCCAGACACCACCTGAAGAAAAATGATGGGAAAGAAATAGACACTTGTTAAATTTTATTTTGGTTTGATTTTACTTTGCATTGCAGAAATTAGTATTGTTCATTTAGTGAAGTTAATAAATGTGAGGTTAATGTATTCAAAACATTTACACATAATTTTGAATATTTTCAAGGTATACAGAATACACATTTCTGTATTACTAGAGGAAACAAACTACACGTAGAACACAGGAAATTAGTATGTTTCCCCAAGCAGTAATTTTACAATATTTCTTTTCCAGTTTCTAAAAAGAGAGGATTTATATTGCTCCATGAAGTAAAGTTTAAACCACTCTTGTATACAAAAGAAAGCGAAATGTTATATTTTTGATGAAGTATGATGTTCTTTGTACACAAGATTCCAAAGAGAATTCATGCACTTTTCTCTCAAATAATTTCTCCAAAATTCATAAAAACAAAGAACAGAAGAACAACTGAAAAACATCTGAAGAACAACTAAAAAAACCCAACAAAAAAACCCAAACCTATTTAGTTTTGTGCTGCGTTGACCCTGGCTTGATGCCAAAGCTGTTCTGTCACTGCCCTCCTAAGCTGCACAGGGAAGAGAAAATAAAATGAAAGACAGATGGCTTGAGAGATAAGGACAGGGAGAGATCACTCACACGTTACTGTCATGGGCAAAAAAGACTCAACTTGTGGAAATTAATAGTATTTATTGCTAGGTGAATCAGAGCAGGGTGTTGAGCAATAAAACCAAATCTTAGAAAACACCTTCCCCTCACCCCTCTAGTTCCTGGGCTCAACTTCATTCCTGATTTCTCTGCCTCCTTTTGCCATGGCAGAAGGGAACAGGAAGTGGGAGCTGTAGTCTCTGTTGGTCCTTCCTCTTCACTCTCTTACCTGTTCCAGTCTGGAGTCCCTCCCACAAGAGGCAGTCCTCAATAAGCTCCTGCAGTGTGAGTCCTTCCCATGGGCTGCAGTTCTTCACAAACCATTCCACCGCTGGTCTGTTCCAAGGGGTTCATTCCTTCAGGAGAGGCTGCTCCAGTCTGGGCTTTTCTCTCCATGGGTCCACAGGTCCTGCCAGGAGCCTCCCCAAGCATGGACTTCCCAGAGGGTCACAGTCTCCCTGGGACATCCACCTGCTCCAGTCTGGGGTCCCTCGGTGGGCTGCAGGTGGATCTCTGCTCCATCGTGGGCTCCGTGGGCTGCAGGGCACAGCTGCCTCACCATGTCCTTCCCCACAGGCTGCAGGGAAATCACTGCTCCAGCACCTGGAGAACCTCCTCCCCTTCTTCTACACTGACCTTGGAGATATTACTCTCACATATTCTCATTCATCTCTTTGGCTGTTGTTGCACAGCATTTTTTTTTTCCTTCCCCTAAATATGTTATCCCAGAGGTGCTTGGCCTGGCCAGCAGCGGGTCTGCCCTGTAGCTGGCTGGCTGTGGCACTGGCAGCTTGTCAGAGAAGCCAGCCCTGTATCCCCCCCACTCCCAAAACCATGCTGCTTTAACTCAGTACATCTGGCTCAGAGGGAATGTTGCTCTGGGCTGAATGGGAATTAAAGCCGAGTGTTGGAGGATGTTCTCAATTACACGAGTTGCAGTGGGCTCTGCCTGCCTTAGCACTTTGGTTTGAAGCAGTAGCACAATCTTGAAGGAAATCCCTTGGTTGTTCCCACTTCCCACGTGTCAGCTCAGTTTCCAGGGCAGCTTTTGTACGATGGGAAGCAGGTGGCCCTGTAGAGCAGAGCGCTGTTGGCAGCTCCCTTCCCCTCTGCAGCAGCAGAGTTCGGATCCCCATCAGGGATGTGTGGGTCGAAGCCCCAGGCTGAACTTCAGCCAGCCTGGAGCTGGTTCCAGGACGAGATAAAACCTATTGTGAAGGGCAGTCTACTCCACTGTGCAGAAATCAGGGCTTGCATGCCATGTGATCTAATTATTGTTTCACTCTCTTCACCAGGAATTGAATTAGCGGATAATATGGAAGGGGTTTGTTTTGTTTTTTTGGTTTTTGGGTTATTTTTAGTTGTTGCTGTTAAAAAGGAGGGGAAAGCCCAATGATATGAAACCAGAATAAGTGAAGAGAAGGTATTTTATGTGGGTGTTGGTAAATGCATGAGGGGTATCCCATGCAGACCAGTAAAATAAAGTGAATTGAGTTGAATGAAGAAGCACCTTTACCTTTCTGGAAGAAATCAGCTTCCTAGTAAAAAATGAGTAAATAAGTAAATTTCAACAAGATACTGCCACATGGGCTAATCTTTTTGAGTGCTCAGCCCAATTTTTTTTTTCTAGAGCTGCCATTGCTCTTGTTAAAACAGGAACATCAGCTGTGGGCATGCACCTTCCAGCCTCCCCATCCAGCCCTTCTAGGTTAAAGGAGGTTTCTGCTTCTTCAGATGATCTGTAAATCTGACAACCAAATTATCTTAAGCAGAATTTGTTTTAGGAATTTGACCCAGTTTTGCAAATAGTTTTAAAAGAGCTGAAATGACATTTTGGCTCAAGAAGAAAAGAAAGGGAAAAAACCCCCTGAAAATAGGAAGAGGAGATTTACACATTTCATAGCACTATTTTGTCAGGTTTTGTAAGAAATGTATTATATAATTCAGCCCTTTAATCCATAACAAGATTAAAAATAATTGTTTTCTCATGTTCTGCTTTCCTCTGAGGCTGGTTCAGTACATATCCCATTGTTTGTGTAGTATTGCATTATTTAGTAAAATCCTCAGATATTGAACAGCTGTTTGTTGGATTTGACCTGCAACACTGGAGTTACGGCACTACAAAGACAACAGATTTTGGCAGCTGTAATTTCTGTACAGCGGAACTATGATACTTGCAATAATATGTTGCTGGCAAAATTGTATCTGCTTGTTTTTTGTTTCTGACTGTTTTTAAAGTAGCACCATTTATTAGACCTAAGAAATTTTGGAGATGTGTACACCATTATTATAATGAATTCACATTTATTGCATTATACATTTCATATCCAAATCTAAATTTTGAGTGCTAAATTGGTCTGTAGAATTTAAGAACTAGTTGATAGTCAATGCTGTCTTAATAGCAAATGGTGTCTTAATAGTAAAAATACAATGCAGATGTTAAATTTTACATTTTCTTCTGTAAATGTGTATTTACATTACTTCTTCTTTTCCAAGTGGCATTTGTACCTGTTATTTTAATTGCAGTAATTGCAAAGTAGAGTCCAGATGGAGTTACTATAATTTAATGCTAAGAATTTATTGACATAAATTCTGTTCACTGCTTAACTCTAAACTGTTATTTGTCTCAATAAGGTTAGGTGGTGGTTCCTTTACTGAAGGGAGGAGATGTTAGATTAGGATGTGGAAGATAGTGACTTGAGGAGACTTCACCAGCTGCATGGATAAACGAGGCTTATTGTATCATTGCCTTAATAACAGCAATTGAGCCCTGAGTACAGAGCAGCTCCTTGGCACCTCGTTCCCAGTGTGCAGGGCTCCCATTAAGGGGTCTGCCCAGTTACCCTTCATTTCTCCAGGCTGTTTCCCATTGCTTTCCAGCCATCCTCCAGTCTCACTAAACAAGATCCTAAGCAACTACTGTAAAACTCCTCCAAAATATAAAAACCATGCAGGAGGTGGGTGCTGCTCCATTGGACTGGCTTGCAGTGCAGGAGGAAAGGGGCACCCAGCTGTATCATAAACTCTTCACCTTTTTTATATTGCCTTGATATATTGCTTAGTACTAGTCAGAATCTTGACACCCTGGTATATGATGTATTTCCAAAGAGGGTTTTAACCATGACAACTATTTTAATTACTTAAAGAATGCTAATTCATGGTAACTAAAAAGAAGTATTTTTTTAAAAACATTTTTGTACGTAAGTAAGGAACAAAATTTAACTTCATAAAAGTCTTGTAGACTAAGAGTGAGAACATATTTGAGTATTACACAAAATATTCAAAATAGTTCTAATGAATAGGGTTTTTTGGTCTTGTTCACAGATGAAAAATATAGAATCTATGCTTAGCTACTTAATAACCATTCAGAGGAATCTGTACTTGATCAATATTCTAGATGAAGGTTGATCAATATTCATTGTGCTTCACAACGAGCAATCTAGAAAGAGGCGATGAATCAGTTTGCAGTCCTGGAACAAAGATAACACTGTAGCAGTCTGAACTTAGCCAGCCTGTCTCGGTTCATAATTCCTAGTTAACTCTTTTTGATTTTTAAATGTAACTGAGGTTGATCGTAACTGTTGAGTAGAACAAGGGATTTTGTTGTTATTCTTACACCTGAGAGAATGATTCAACAGGTTGCTGAGTGCTCTGGCTTTCATGCAGCAAAGCAGATGCTCAAGTCCTCAAATGCCTTTGCTCAAGCCTTCAGTTGTTCTTGCTGGTTTGAGTTAGGCAGATGAGGAACATTTTTGCTGGAGATATAAATAAATCATCCTAGCATGTTTCTCTGTAAATTAGTATACTGGATTAAGCTTGTTTTATTTACTTCACTGCCTTAGGGTGAGCCATTTGACAGAATCACTTTAGCTTCTTTGATTTTGATTAATCAAGGATGGAGATATTTTTGGTGGTTCCCTGTTACTATCACAAAACAGGGCAAGGGACTTGCAATATCTGATCCTGGAGAACATTTTTTTTTTTCAGATTGGAAAGAGCTTGTAGAAGACTTTCTCAAGTAGTTCTTACTGAAGTTGCATTTTATATTTAAGGTGGTCTGTTTATGCTCTCAAAAGTTATTCAAATATATTATTTTACAAGGGTTTTTTCAATTTGTATAGCTAGTGGGAAATACAATACATCTCCCTTAATGATATGAAAATTAGCAGACACTTAAGTTCTACAAAACTACAAAATTTATTTTAAATTTTGTTTCCAGACCTCAAAAAGGTACAATTTTCCTGATTTAATCTGCTATGATTTTTTTTTCACTGCGCATTGAGATAGCCCCCATTATCCTGTATTAAAAATCTTTAATGACACCTGCAATTAGTCAGTCTTACTGGTTTCATCATCTCTATGCTGCAATAGTTTGCCATACATTTAATATATGTATAGATATCTATATTACATATAAATGTAATATAGATATCTATGTTTGCTATTGCTTTTTCAATGCAGACCTATCTCTTTCCAGAGATAGTGAGGCAGTGAAACAAGGTCATGGAAAGCAAAACAGGAGGTGAAGAAGTGAGGACTGTGCTGAGTGTGCCTCCTTCCCTCCACTTGACAGTGTGAGAGAGGAAGGGCTAAGGGCAAGCAGTGCTGTCATCTGAGCTGGAAGGAGACCAGGCTCACTCCTCCTCCCACCCAGGCAGGAGCATCCCCAGGAATCCCCAGCGCTCGCTTGTGGCATGACAGCTGATGTAGGAAAAGACAGTTTTAATTAAAACAAAAGACAGTGTCTGTCAGATGCATCTATTTATAGGTTAGGTAAATATGTTCATCTTTTCATTGACGTCGCTGAAGAACTGTGGGGATCATTATATTAACATATGAATATCAGCTTGGCTTGGAGCCAATTCTGTGAGTTTTTAATGATGCTGCCAAGTTTATAAGGTTCTCTCATGTAACTGAGTTTATTCATGTGGATAAGTGGTTATAGGGCCAAGGCCTGGTATCTTTGTAATCACCCAAGGCCTTCAAAAAGAGGTTTAATGGCAGAACTCACAGACAGTGCCTCCAGCCTGACTGCTTTAACAGTTACTGGTGTAGCTGACAGTATTTGATAATTAATGGCACTTAATAAGTAAGAGACTCCCTTTTTTTTCACGCAGGAAGATTATAATATTCAGTTTTTGTATTCAGTGACCTTCTGTTTACCTTTCATCAATGGTAAAAGAAAAAAATACAAAGGCAAGAAACAAAAAAGATAGCTGTTCCTTCCTCCTAGTAATTTATCTGGGTTGCAAGCATTAGCGCAATAGTATGGCAGAGAGTTTGTTTGTTTGTTTGTTTTTATTGTAGGATACATTCACAAAACAGCTTAATTGAAATTCAGTGCAAGTTAGGTTTCTTTTGTGTGGGCCTAAGTTGGTAATGCTCAGACTGAGAGGTATCTCAGGATGAGGACAAACTGTTTGTAGAGAGCCTGTCATAATGGTGCACCGTATGCACTAGCAATGCAAATAATAATATTTGAAGAAAGAGCATGTGTTTATGGTTTTTTTTAATTAATGTTTTATTATTGGTACTTTGGAAAATAGGAAAATATATTTTTAAAAAATCAAACATTTAATTGAGGTGCTCAAGCACTCAAATATGGCCATTTCAAATTTCAAACAAGAAGATGGAAGGGGTCTTCAAAATTTTCTCTATATTATTTTTACTCTACAGCATGTGTTTACAGTTTTTTTAATGAAAATTTATAGAAAAAAAAAAAAGCAGAACAGGCCAAGATATCTATGCTGCAACAGAGAAATTCTAGTAACATGCACTAAAATATTAATGAACTTTGATGCTTCATTGGTTCCAAATTTATTGTAAAGCTGCTTAGTAGGTTTTGCTGTCCAGGAATATGCGTATTTATCTGTCATGGGTTGACCCTGGCACAGTGCCAGCGCCCCCATGAAAGGTGGATTCCTAAAATGGTTACCGTGAGATGTGACCCAGGAACAGAACAAAACAGGCTCCAACTTGGGAATGGAGGGGAAAAGGAAAAAAAAAAACAACATTTTATTAATCTACATAGACACAAAAGGGAAAAGGAAAAAACTACACACAACAATCCACAATAGAACATCTTCAAAAACACTTCTCCTCCCCCCACCTCTCCAACAAACAAATCCCCTCTAACACATCAATTCTCAATTCCAATACCCTCCTTCACACACACTCTCCCCAGTTCATCAGGAGAGAGGAGTCTTCCTCTCACACCATGGGCCTCCCCAGGAAAACACTGCAAAGTCCCCAGTGCTTCCACGTCACACACTGCAGCCGCCCGAAGAAAATCTGTAGCGGTGACCATTCTTCCTTCCATGTCCAGCGCTCTCACCACTGTCCATGGATCCAAACTGCTCCTTAGGTCCTTTTAAGAATGCTTTGCCTAGTTCCAAGAAGTGGCCGCCTCTCACCATTTGGGACACCTGTCCCCCCCATATTATTTCCCCTGGGGCCTGGGGCTCTCAGGAACAGAGATCCTTCCCTGGAGGCAGAGGGCTCCACCACACCCTCCCCCTCAGTCTCTGTTCTCTCCGCTTCTCTTCGCGGCCTTGTCACTCCTGGCTTCTAGCCAACCGCCTCCCCCAAGGAGCAGTCTCTGTATTATCAGAAGAACTTGGTTTCCCCCGTGGCTGTGTAAGAGAAAAGTCCAGCCAAAGCCACTCCACTCATCTCCTCCACCTAGGGCACTCTCATCTACAAGCATTTCTTCACCTAGTCAAACTTCTTCTTCTTTCCCATCCTCTTTCTCCTCTCACTCCTCAGCTGGGGAGGATCAGTGTTTTTAAAGCTTCCAAAGGTTCAAAAAGGTTGCAAGCTCGGCCCAGTCTGCTGGCGGCTGGGCACCTGCCGCCCCCCCCACTTTCTCCTCCTGGCTGTGCTCCCGGCACAAGATAACAAATTTCCAGCCTGCACAGTCTCTATCATTCTCTCTCCCAGGGGGGCTGCCCAAACCATCCCAGGACTCCTCCACCCCTGCACCTTGCCGGGGCTCCGGCCTTCCTTCCCAGGCCGCATGGCCTCCCCTCCCCTGCCCAGACGCCGCTGGGCAGGGGAGAGGTCAGAGCAACTCACCGGCCGGACTCCAAAGAGGAAGGTCTTCTCTAAATCCTCTGCTTTTTAACCCACTGAGTGTGTTCTCGGAGGCGTTCCCAAATCCTCAGTGGCCACACCAAATGCCAATTTCACATCTGGCCACTGATTGGTTTGACCATAACTTTCCAAAAAAAAAACTCTCTTCCGGGTCAAACCATGACATTATCCTACCTTATCTACAAGTTCCTGTAAAGCTTGATCAATATTTAGTGACTGATTTAAAATATCTACAGGGTTCCATGGACAACAAGGGCTTCAGCTTTAAAAGGCATGCAATCATCTAACCTCTACAAGGTACCATACAGACAATTTTGAAGTAAGCCATCTCATAATATTTTCCTTGATGTTTATTGATGTTTGGATAAACCTCTTTATTATTCCAATACTTCAATATTAATGCTTAAGTTTTCAAAGCATCCAGAAATTTACGAAAGTTTATGGAAGGCAGGTGTCCTTCATGACTGACTGGTCTCCTTCTATGATATGGTGACACTTGGAGAATGAGGAAGGGGCTGTGGATGTTGCTTAACTGGACTTCAGTAAGGCATTCCCCTGGAGAATCTGTCTGTTCATGGCTTGGTTGTGTTCACTGTTGGGTAAAAAAATAGTTGGATGGCAGATCCCAGAGATTGGTGGGGAATGGAATTACATCCAGCTGGAGTCGGTTCCCCAGGGCTCAGCACTGGGGCCACTCCTGTTTAACATCTTTATCAATGATCTGGACAACGGGATCAGGACCACCCTCAGTCAGTTTGCAGATAACCCACATTGGGCAGGAATGTTGATCTGGAGGGCAGGAAGGCTCTGAAGAGGGATCTGCACAGGCTGGAGTGATGGGCCAAGGCCAATTGGCATGAGATTCAACACTTGGACCTGCACTTGGATCACAAACCCATAAAATATTCCAAGCCTGGGGAAGAGGGGCTGAAAAGCTGCCCAGTGGGAAATGACCTGGGGAGGTTGGTCAGCAGCTGACTGGTTGTGAGCTGGAAGGCTGCCCAGGGGCCAAGAAGGCCAGTGGCATCCCAGCCTGAAACAGTCTGGCCAGCAGCACCAGGGCAGGGGACATCTCTTTGTACTCAGCGCTCTTGAGGCTGCACATCGAATCCTGTGTTCAGTTTTGGGCCCTTCTCTACAAGGAGGACATGGAGGTGTTGGAGTGGGTCCAGACAGCAGAGCTGGGGAAGGGTCTGGAGCACAGGTCTGATGAGGAGCAGCTGGGGAATTGGAGGGATTTAGCCAGGAGAAAAAGAGGCTCAGGGGGGACTTTATCACTCTGCACGACTAGCTGAAAGGTGGCTGTAGTGAGGTAGGGGTTGTTGTCTCTTCTCCCGCATAACAAGGGACAGGACAAGAGGGAATGGCCTCAAACTGCACCAGTGAATTTTAGATTGGGTTATAGGAAATACTTCTTTGAAAGGGTTGTCAAGCATTGGAACAAATGTCCAGGGAAGTGGCTGAGACACTTCAAGAGTGTGTTCGAGAGGTATCCGGGTGTGACAGTCAGGGACATGATTTAGTGATGCATTGGCAGTGCTGAGTTAACAATTTGGCTCGATAGATTTTAGGTCTTTTCCAACCTAAATGATTCTGTGAAATATTACAGGCTGGAGTTTGTTTTACTGTAAAGGAATCTTGTATACCAAGTCAAAGTATCATGAAATTGATGATGCAAAGGTTTGGAAAGAGGGAGATGTGTCTCCTGTTAGTGACCTAGGCCTGAGAGCGGTACTTCAGCTAGAACTGTAGTTTATCAGAATTTAGATATCTTCTGCTGTTCTTTTACCATGATTACATTCTTGAATGGGCTCTGGGGTCAAAGACAGTTTCACACATCTTCCTAGAAAGTGCCAGAAAATGCAGCTGGCACTCCTAGGTACTGATTGATATTATATTTATAAAAATAGTATAATTAATTGCAGGGATTTGTTCCCCACAGTAGCAAGATAAGACTTTCCTCCAGGTTGGATGAATTTTAGAAAGAAAAGTAGATTCTCAAAGGGCTGTAGTTACACAGATCACATCAAACTCAAAATAACACAAAACACTGACATGTTTTTCCCTGTGCTGAGGGATGCTTAGGTAAGGTGGGAATTAACCTCTCCCAAATGCAAACATTTGTAGACTGGTTTTTTAGGAGATAATGTAAATTTTATTATTTGCTTACACCTTGTGCATATAGAGGTTGATTTCTGATGTTTGTTTCCATCTCTCACCACTTTTTTAATCAGCTTGCTGTTTATTTTGGGCTTTCTAATTATTTCCCTTATGAAAAATATGTACTTTTCCATGCCAGAACATGACAATTGCAAATATTGAACTATCTTCTTCCAGATAAAACTTCTATTTCAGCATATGTTAACATTTTCCTGTCTGCCGTACTCTGTGGCTCATTTTGTTTTCAACATATTAAAATGCCCTGCTTGATGTTTTACACAGGGCAAATATGATTTTTAATGTGGGGACATCAGGCTTTCAGTACAATTTCTATTGTTTGCTTTAAGGTGTAAGGCTTTATAGAAGTATCAGACCTGACTGTGGGTGTGGAAGAGCCAGTGAACCACACACTCCTGTAGAGAACAGCAGCTCTCCAAGGACAGGGTCCCCAGAGTTTGGTAAACATCTTAGAGTATCCTCACAGCTGTCATCCTCACAGCCATTAGGGCTTGAACTTATAAAGATTAAAAAAATTATTACAACTGTAGGTAAAAACTCCACTTTGAGAGCTAGCAAGGAGAACATTTTCTTCCCTCTATTGATCAAAGAGCTTTTATCAGAAAGGCTTATTTCCATGTAATCATCTAAAAGAGTTATGGCTAGGATCCAGAAAAGTTTATGCTTAGCTTTCTTTGCATTCTGAATCAACATTGGCATATATATGTGAGAGTAAATGTGGGTATAGATAGATGGTAAAACTAAAATCATATAAAAATCAATATATACGCATAGTGTCTGCAGAGACAACATTTGGGAGACAGGTAAAATCCTTTCAAACTCCATGTCAGCACAGAATTGTAGAGTGGTTTGTGTTGTAAGAGAACTTCTGGGGTTGTCTAGGGCAATGTCATAGGCAGGAATATCTTTAACCTATGTTGCTCAAAGCCCACCCCACCTCACTTCAAGTCCTAGAGTATCCACAATTTCTCTGGGAAAATTGTCAATGTCTCACTCTCACTCTCATTATAAAAAAAACCCCAAAAATCATCCTTGCAATCTAACTGTAGTCACTTTTAGTTTAAACTTTTTGCCCTTTGTATCTTTTGTTCCAAGAAACACAGAATGGCTGTGGTTGGATGGGAGTTCTGGAGGTCATCCAGTCCAAGGTCTTGCTAAAGCAGATTCTGCTGCCTTATACACTACAGAAAAGTGAATCTTCTGCAACAGGCCTGACCTTTGTGCTTATGTGTGTCACCTCTGATGAGTTTTCTGAGATAATTTTGGCTACTTATCACTTCTGCTGGCACTAAAGGTTCAGTACAGTTCAGGGAAAGCCGCATGGTTCCATTCTAAGCCCCTCAAATTAACTTCAGGATAAGGTACTGTTACTGCAAAAGATAGTAAGTAAGGGAAGGAAAAATGCAGATTAAAGAGATGAGGAGACAAACAGACTGGCTTGCATATTCAGGAATGTATCTGCATAGCTGGCAATTCTAAAAGTCTTATTTCTAATGTAAATCCAAGAGGGTTTGACCTGAAAATAATTGGTAAGAAATTTATAATCATATCACAATATTTAAATAACTTTTCAGAGTAGAGATATCTTTTAAGTTGTGAACACAAGCAGCTAATACCTAGTTACATAAAATTAGGAAAAAAGGTAAACTGCATCTCAGCTGATAGGGATGTTCATCTATTCCTATGGCTATTCCTTTCCATACTGATCCAAGGTTTGGATTAAAGGTGACTCATCTGACTTATGCCTTTCATTATTTTACTTTTCCATTCATTAGCTGACTTATCTTGAAAACATTCAAAGCTCAACTTCTCTGTTTTCTCTCAATAGGAATAGTAGTCATGATATCAGTTATTCCCACTTGCAAAGTTTTTTAGAACCTGAATTTTAGAGGAGCTTGCTAGCCAGGGTTCCAGTATTTTCTCCTAACATTTACCTTTTATTGAATACAATACACATTTTGAGTGGAAAAATTGTCATTGCATCCCCAGGTACTCCCTGCAGTGATTTCCATTGACTGGAGTACATGAGCTTGTGAAAACAGAGATGATCGACTGCACTGAGTCAACAACACACTCATTGTACTACCAGATGCTTTTATTTTCACATAGCAAGAGGAGCATTATGGACCACTGTTTTCTTTTTCTCCCAGAAGGATTTTTCAGTGCACTCATAATTCCAGAAATGAATGCTCTATTGCATATTTAAAGAAATTCCTGTCAAGACCTTCAGAAATACAGGCTGTGCTACACGGACACGTTCTTTATGAAGGTACCAAACTCTCAGCATTTGTTTTAAGAGGTAATTCTGGGGAAAACCTCCAACAACAGCAACAACAAACAAACAACAACACCCCCTCCACACCTTCTTCTCTCATGACAATAATATATTACCTGATTACTGCTTTTTGTACTCCATCATCCCTCATGTCTCTCTGTATGAACACAAATAACACTACCTGAACATCAACCCTGAGAGGTTATTTCTGAGCTTTCTCTGTGTTTACAAACAAAGTCTACTGTTTTCCCTCACACATATGTTATTACCTTTCTCTAAGTACCTGTTACAAATCGACTGTAATTTATCAAGTGCCTGTAATGGATGTTGTGTATTTGGGTATAGTTGGATTTCTAAAGGTCATGTTATTACATCTTTGGGAAGCCTGTTGTAAAAGTTTATCAAAGCCTTTCAGACCTGCTGATGGGTGGGGAAATATCACCAGATTACTAATTCTGCTTCTGCTGGTCTAGTCAGCAAATGAGAAATGTAAGAAACCTCTGGTACTTTGTACTTCAGGTTAAAGCTAAAGCAAGAAGCACAGAATGAACATGTTCTAAAAAATAGGCTGTGTTCTTCTGAATGATAAGAAGCAAACACATGGATGAAAAGTTATTGTTTGAATAAAGATATAGTATTTTCTCTCTTTTTTCTGTTCAGTCGAAAATTTTTTGTGGTGTCACACAGAAACTTTTAAATGTTTAGTCACTATTCTTACTATCCTGGATTAAATTCAGCTTTAGTACAAGAAGTGCCATCACATTAAACTAAGAAAGACAGGGAGAAATATAGATTTCCACATCTGTTAGAGAATTTATAGAAGTCATTAGAGCTGTAATAACGTATAATTATATAGTTCTGACTGCAGTCAGAATCAAGACAAGTAAATGCTGGTATGCTAATAGCATTTCCAAAAAAAAAAAAAAAAGAAAGAAAAAAGAATCCTAGTCTTTTATTCCTTCATGCTCATCAAACAGGTCAGACAGTCATGGATAGATGCAACAACAGATGAAAGTATGAAAGGTCCCTTTTTGCAGAGTAGCCAGACAATTTGTGCCACTGTTCACTTGGAAGGGAGTGTGAATGTTTCCAGTATTTGCTAGGAATGGAACCAAATTCAAAATATAAGCATGAAAAATACTTTTTATAATGTTTAACCAAAAAGAAGGAAGTGTCACTGCCTTCTTTACCTGTAGAAGGGTCTCAGATTTGTGTACTTATTCCCACCAAACTGGAGGCATTTTGGTCTTACACACTGCTGCGTTGCTTGGAGCACTTCAGAGTGGGCTCTGAGATTGGCTGCTTGTGATAGAGGATAAACTATTTACAGTTATGTTCTTTCTGCTTGGTTAAGAGCTTAATATTGGAGATACACACATGAAGTAGTGTGAGAACTAAGAGCACCAAGAGCAGAGCAGTTATTGCACACCACACAGAAGGCAAGTATATTTTAATTTCTTTTTCATGCATCATTTAGTGCTCAAGGCTTTCATTTTGCATATCTCTTAAGTAATCAAGGTGTACAGATAGAAGGGAATTAAGAAATAAATAAAAGGAGGCAACGAAATGAGGAATGAAAGGCAAGCATGAAGGAAAAACATAAGTGGAGTACCAATTGAAACATTGTCACTCTCCTGCCCTCATGTCATGTATCCTTGAGTTTCAGACATAGTTTGTGTATTTTGTAATGAGAGCAGAAAACAACAGTAGGCAATTACATTCAATCCTTGGGAATTCCAACTTCTGACAGTTAACTGGTATGTGAAAGGATTTCCAAGATTGAAAAGCTAACTGGAGGAAGGATCACAGTGAGGTCTGCAGCTGCCTTCCCTGGCCCTGGGAGTGCTGTGCCCTTTCACTGCCTAGGGAACGACCAAAGCAATAGTGCCTTTATTCTTTACAATAGTCTTGCTAAAAGATTCATCTTAAATCCCCACTGGAATTTTAAGGTACTGCTTAATACAGAAATACAATACCCTAGTATGACATCATTAGCACTGGCTGTTGTCATCCAACACAAATCTCTTCTGGACTGAGCACATCAGACCAGAGAATAGATAAATGTAATAGAGACATCATCTCTCTGACCACTGCAATATGTTTAATGGTCCTTTGTTTTGTGTTATGTCTCAGAAAGGATCTTTGAAGGTAAAATCCATTTTCCATCTCCATCAAAGTCTTTTGTAAATTTTCTCATCTGTACTTCAGTTATGTAGACTGCATTGTAATAAATATTTCTGATTTCTTTGTCATTCATTTTGGAATAAATACACTAAAAACCATATATATAACTACCATATTAAACCTCTTATTGCAACATTGCATATTTCTAAGGTTTTTCAAAACATTAACCTGGTGGTGAGAAATTGAAAATAGCACAATACTTTGGAAAAAACAAATGATCTTGAAGCCTGTGTTCCTGCCAGGGAAACCTACTGTCAAAATTCACAAGATAGACACTTCACCTCAGCTGTAGAGAAAGCAAATTTGATGGTAGGAAATCACAGAAGCACAGAATGCTGTTTGGAAGAGACTGGTGGATGTCAACTGCTGGACCTTTGCTCCAGCAGGGTGAGTTGGAGCCATGTCCAGATGGCTTTTTGGTACCTCCAAGGCTGAAGATGCCACAGCCTCCCTGGGCAGCCTGTGCCAGAGCTTAGTCACCCTCAGAGTGAAAGGGTTTGGGAGAAACTCCCATGTTTCAGTTTGCTCCTGTTGCATGGCCCTTGAGGAGAACATGACTCATCCAGACTCATCCAGACACCAGCATTCAGGAGATGTATATGATGAGTTTCTTCATGCTGTGCTTCAGGCATTCATATAGAACTAACATTTCATGATCCTTCTGCATAGATAAAGGGGCAGGTACTGTGAAGCAAGTGGCTGAACTTGATCACTCATATCCTGAAAGGTTTCCTGCATTGCAGGGTATTCTTAGAAATAATTCCTTAGTGGTAACCTCTTGAATTTAATCTCCACTGGATAAAACACTGATGTATTCCTTGTAACAAAACCTGAAATTCTGGGCTTATAGATGTGTACCGTAGTTAAAAACATAATCCATCCTGCTCAGTATGTCATGTGTAGCACATTTTTAACAATATGAAAATACTGTAGGGAAAAATGGTCAAGAAACACCACAGTTTGGTGATTAAACCAATCATCTAGCAGGACAGGGATGAAAATTCAATCCGTTCTCCAGCTTAAGCAGAGATGGGGTCAAAGCCTGGTTCTTGCGAGTTTTTAACTGCAACTTCCCTATTTCAACTTTAAAATCTTACCTTAGTTGTGGTCCCTAAATCCAAGAGCAGACTAAGAGGAATATCTTCCTCTTACTTTATCCTGCATGCAAGGCTTAAGATTCAGAAAGTATCTTCTTGCATTCATGAGGAACTGTTCAGTTGAATCAGGCATGCAGACACTGCTAGGCCAGAGGTGGCCGGGTGGGGAACTATAAAACTTGGTTTGCAGTGACTGAATATCTTTGTTGACTGGGCTTTTTTGTCCTATTTGGTTCTGCCTTTTGGTATGGCACCATCTACCTTCTCTCCAAATATACAGTGCTAAAAGCCTTTCTGGCTCCTAACACCTTCCAGGTGTTACCAGCCAGTCTCCAGATATCAGCTCCAACCTCCTGAACAAAGCATTTGCCAGCAATACTGCATTTACCTTGCTTAGTCCCCCTTAGATTTAGAGTTTGATGAGACTGGAACAATGTTCATGAGCTGATCACATATATGTGTACAGAGTCTCTTGTACGGTCTTGTTTGTATTTTATGTTACCTTTATGGCCTTTTGTCAGAGTTGACACAGTTATTGGTGATATGTTGGCATAGTTAAGTAGAAGTATGTACTGGATCTATCAATTAATGGAAACACATCCCTTTATCTACAAATCACCTACAATGTCAAATTTTAGAGACACCTACATTTAAATTTATATTTATGAGATATAAATTTTTGAGGTTAAACAACTTATGTTATGACAGGACATATTTATTAATAGACTAACTTTTTGAAAAGGTTCAAAAAAGTCTTGTGACCTTCATGGTGACTGATAGATTGCCAGTCAGAGCCCTTCCTTTTCCCTCCTTGCACCACTCCCACCAATATAAGACGTCTTAGAAGCCAGCAAAAAAAAGGCCATGGGTATGGGATTCAACTCCAGATTTAGATTAGGTATTGCATACAAAGCTCTTCTCCAATGAATGCCCCAGTAGAAAAGCTGCTGGACCATTACTGAATCTAGAAATTATGTGGAGCATTGTCCTCTCTGGTCTTCTATACTTACTCATTCTTACAACTTTCTGTGGGAGCACTGTCTACCCTTTCCTTGACACTATTTAACATTTGGAAGAGAACATTTTCCTAAAGACAAAAATGAAAATTGTCTTATCTATTCAAGAGATGTAGCTTCCATAGAAAATGATGGTATCTTTTTTTCTGTATAGACATTGCCTCATGCAGCCTATACTTAAGTAAAGGAGCTATGCAATCATGAGAAATATAAGTACAAGGTGAAACAAAAAGTTGAACTAGTCTTTGCTATTCCTCAGCTATGAAGCCTACTCTGTGGTCTTCTCATTAATGTCAAGGCTGCAAACCAGAGAAAAGCTTAGTAACAAAAAAGCTATTTAATTTGTTTTGACTGAAAACAGCTCTTTAAATTATTTAATTTCATCCAAGCTGTTTAAGCGCTAGTGGAAACAAAACATGCTAAGAAAAGCTTCATAATGCTTCAGTTCAGATTAGACAGTAAGGAAGCCTCTTCTTCCTTTAAATATGGATATATCAGAGATAGAACACAGGGGGTGGAAACAAATATCCTGCATTACAAATTTGTTGGGATTAATCATGCCTTTCCTGTGAAAATGTTTTAATATAGTAAAATGTGAACCAGTTTCAAGCAATTTTGTAGCTATGTGGTTTATGTTAGATAATAAGTTATTGTAATTATTGGAGGACTGAATATTTCAGCACATCTACCTGAGGCCTAACAGACTGAAATATAAAGATACTCCCCCAGTTTTGTAGGTCAAGGTATATTCAATCAACCCAGTAACAGCCCTGGATATTTTTTTTATAACTGTATAATCCTGAGAAATGATCAGTAACCTCCAGGTTGGGAGCATTATCTTACATCTTACAAGCATATAATGCATTTTGTACTTTCAATTGCCTTTGATAAGCCCCATTTATCTAGTGGCAAAAATAAATAGTGGCATGATTTGTGTAGTGGCTTCTGATGATCTTGCTGTTGTCTTTACTGCTAAGGAGCCATAATGTAATAATTTCTATTGAAATTATGAGGGTTCTTTTAAGAATTTAAAGTGAAGAATATTCCAAGCCACTATTAAAAAAATGTCCCTGGCCTAATTTTGGAAACCTGGAAAACAAATGCAGATTCTAAATGGGATTTTTTGTAAGGTAGTCTTTGAAGTTACTGTAGAAGTGCTATGGTTTTGAAATGCTTTTTTTAGCTTCAAATAACTAAGAGTACTTGTGTTTAGCACATAATGTATCTACATCCTGAAGCAGTGTTTTTCTTAAAAAAAGAAGTCATGAAAGAGAAACTGATTGAAAACCAAGGTCACATGTCCAATATTTAAATTTGAGCACTATAGAAGTTTCATTTGGATAAAAAAATCTTTTTTCTTTTTCTGTTGATATTATCTTACTGGAGGAATAAGTTTGGCAAAGAAAAGATTGTACTTTCCAGTGCTTGAAGGATAGGTAAGGTTCTTGGGGTTTAGAGGAATAGGGACAGAAAGATTCAGTAGGTGGCACTCTTTCCTTTGAATATTTTCAGCACCAAAATCTCTTAAGTTGCTTTTTAAAGCTGGTACCTTTTAAAATGACCTTACAATAAAGATGTGCCCTCAAGTGGTTGTCCTACATTGGATGAGAAGCTTTAGGCAAACCATGTTTGCCCTAACCAATTATTGTATCATAAAATTATACTCTATTGGCTTCCACTTCCCCAGTTGTGTCAGTTGGTTATCATTCCTTTCCCAAAATATGGAGAATCATGGTTCTCCTTGGAAAAATGGCATTCTCTCTCAACAGTTATTGCAAGGAATTTAAGAGAATGCAGGTCCTTGTAACACTATAGTCATGATACCATGTATTGCTTGTTTTTTAGCATCACTGAAGAATGAGTGGATTGCAAAAGCTCAGGGTTTTTTTGTTTGTTTGTTTGTTTGGAAAGGACTTGAACAACCTAGAATCACCCTTTCTTAGGAAAAAAAAAATCACATTTTCTTAGGCAAACAGTGTGTTTGCCTCAAAGTAATCAAAATGATCTGACATTTTACGAGCTGACAAACACTTCTCAAAACGAACAAAAATTCAGGCCTTTTTCACAGACCTGAACACTTGGTAGACAGTTGTATTCTTATTTAACTAGACAAACTGTAAAAGACAGTATGAGTATGATAAACAGAAGATGCTTGGGACTGGTCAAATCAAAGACACAAAACTTTAGTGCTGATGCATGTGTTCTCAGAAATGAATGCACATTTATACACACACAGCTTTGAAATACATTTTGTTTGCTCTTGTCTGTTCATCTCAATTATTTTACTTGTCATGTATTTACTGTTGCTGTAAGAAGCAAGAAACATACAGCTTTCCTGGGCTGGTGCACACTGGGATAAGGTGTGACCCAGTGGAGTGCTCTAGGAGGAGCCCAGAAAGAGGCCCCAGGGTACATGAAAGGTCAGTACAAACCACAATCAAGAATGGCTCTTGTGAATCTCCCAGTCTAGCTCTTCTGGTAGTTGGTAGCATTCACAGACTAAATGTGGCTGTTTGGCTTATCCATCCATGACAAATCTTTTGCAGATTTGCCATTTAATTTTTGGTGTTCTTGTGGCTTAACTGAATTACAACTCCAATACTAATAGTGCTGGAGTGAGAATGAGATTTATTATACAGACACTTCTCTTTTACTCCTCTAGGCATTGACATAATTTCTCTATTGAAGAGCACTTTTTCTTTAAAATTCATATTTGGAAGATGTCTTCTCATTACTATGATTTGTAGTCCTATGGTTGTATTTCAAGGACAAATGCACACTTTTGTTCAGGCTAATTTTCCAGAGACAATGTGCTTCAAAGTGAGATTTATTCCTTCTCTTATACAATTAGTCTTACTCAACTAAGTTTCCATTTTAAGACCTATTTTCTTCCCTTCGTATGAACGTTTAAGAGAAGTGAAGGATTAATGAATTGAATAAATGTAGGAGCAGGGCTAGTCTGGTTTTATTCCTAGTAGTTTTTTTACTAGCAGAAAATACCCACGATATGGTCTGTGAGGTACTAAAGGAAAATAGTTGCTTTCATGCTGTAAGAATTCAGTTCAATATACTTGTAGTGCCTTTCTCTCTTCTCTGGACAAAGTGATTAGATACCATCTTGGCACTGTCTGGGAAATAGAAAAAGTCAAGAATACAACTGGCCATTTTCTAAGGTCTGCTTCATACAATGCTGTGGAGCTTTCTCTGATGGATGATTACATTTTGGATAGAGGTTGGGGTGCTGACCTTGGCCTACAGAACCTGATATGATTTAGGGCCTGGATTGGTGGTGCAATCACAGCTGAAATTATTTCCCCTTCTTAAAAAAGGGTAAGTTGGTGTCAAGTTATCTTTATTTGTTAATAGTTATTTTTTGAGTGTAAGGAAGAAAACTTAAATTGAGCAAGTTGACATGTTGATTATCACTCATCTGTCACAAGTTTTGAAATACAACAAAGATGGGTAAAAATACAGAGAGCACATTTATTTGTTTTGGGAAAAAAAATTACTTCTGTGCTATGTGTGATACTGTCCAGTAACTGAATATTCACACAGATGATTTACTCATGCAGGAATAAGTGTTGAATTCAAAATGGTCCAATAACAAATAAGAATCCATATAAAGTTTTGCACCACAGGACACTTTGCTTTCTGTTCTCATAAGTACTCCTTTTGCTGGCATTCTCAACCTTCAAGTCCATAAGCAGAAAAACATGAGGTATTACATAAGGCTAAGTAGGTTACAAGTAATAGGAGTGTAGAATTCTAACAGAATTCACACTTCCCAAGTTGAAATGCATTCCTATAAAATGTTTAGATTCCAATTTTCAATGCATTAAAATGTGATGGTGTTTCCTTTACCCCACAATTTTTTAATATATGATAAATGTATTTCATTTATCCAGGAGTTTCATAAATGGGACTTAACCAAGATCAAGCCTCAGAGCACTGTCTGTGTTTGCTCTTAAAGGAGATTTCAATTCATTGCCTTCAAAACACTGGTCTTTGAGTTTGTCATGAGGAATAGCTGGGTTATTATTAAATACTTCTGTTTGTCACAATAAAAAGAAAGCTGGACTTACCTCAGTCTTTCTGTAGATGTTTCAAAGGTTTAAAATTGTAGATTCCTTGGGAATGAAGTACTGTGTGAAGCATTTCACGCTTCTTAAAACTGCCCCCAGTGATTCAGAGAAGCTGGTTAGAGTCAAGTCTGCTTTCCTTGCATTCACTGTGCATTCATGTAACACTCACTATTTTGCAATCTACCTGCACAGCATCACAAGTGTCACCAATGTTGAATAGTTATCTTATGTTAGATTTGACAGAAACTTAGCATTAACTTCTGCTATTACCCCTGATGCCTAAAATGAGCACCTGCTTGAATCTGTTTGATCTGAACAGGTATTCAAGGGTGCATATATTTGAACTTAGAGAAAATAGAGAAATTAATATGAGATGAAGATGTGCATGTGTCAAACATCTGACATATCATGCCACCAGCCAGAAAAAAACCAAAACAAACTTGGTCCATGTCCCGAGGTATTTTGCTTCACATCAGTCAAACAGATACCAGAGAAAGCAACCTTTCATTTGGAATCAGCAAAGTTCTGTGTCATCACTAAAATTTCCAGGCTCACTGAGGAGCTGGTCAGCAGTGCAGCCAAGTCACTGAGAAGCCCTCTTGAATATTTGGCACCAGACCAGAAGAGACACAGAGTTTGGGGAGTTCTGAGTAAAAAAGCCCCAGGCTTTTTTAACTAGAAAAACAAAGCAACAAAAAGGCCAAATCTGAAAATCAGAATCCAGACTACTGCCTAAAGTGCACTAATCCATATTTTTTTCATGCTTCAAGTTATCCAGAGATAACAAATCTACACAAGAGCTAGCTAAGATTTCCCTTTCTGCAGCTACTTATTTCAGGAACTAAATATTGTTTAAAACTTAAGAATATAACTTTAAATTCAGAATTTTCGATATTCCTGCACGAAAGAGTGAATTATTCTGGTTTATATTAATTGAGATATTGTGCAAGAAGTGCCAAACTATTCCAGATGGGATACTTGATAGGAAAGGGCACTTAGTATTCTTTTTAATTAATCCTTATGATATCTGAGTATCCTTAGTCAGTTGATTTTGAAGTTAAATGTAGAAATTAGCACACAGAGGTTTCACTTCAGAAAACACAAATTCAGCTTTTAATTTAGGTCACTTTATCTGTGCTTCCTTCCTGTGTACTCACTTTCAGAAGACTGGAACATAATGTGACTCAGCTTGACTCTCCTGGCAGTATCTCCTCAACAGAGGTTCAGTGTTAAGAGTGTTAAGACATTAGCAGGTCAGAGCTGATGAGCACTGATGGGGCATGGCAAGCATTACTATGTCTATCTGCTTAAAGTCAGAGTTATTAGTGCTTTACTTTTTATTAGAGCAAGTTCATTCTTTTTCCTATTTATCTGTTGTTCCAGCAATTAACTCATAGTGACACTTCTATTTGCTTAATGACCCTTTTTTTGACCTAATTCTAAGTATTTCTGCACACATTGCCCCTTAGCCTGTGTTCCAGATTAGCACAGAAAAGAATTTCTGCAGCTTCCTGCTTTAACACTTTACCGGTCAAATGATTATTTCTGCTTTTAACTGGATTTTTATCCTCAAAGTGGGTCAGTGTCACCTGCCAACCTAAACTGGTTATATGCAAACATGCATGCACAAATGCAGGTGCATTTCCATGTCTCTGACTTACCTGTGGAGCAAAGCATTTGGATAATAAAATTGACTCAGAGAGCATGCTCTTCAGTAGCAGGGATTTAAGCAAATATCCAGCATGTCACTTCTCGCAGGCTTCTCTTCTTCACTGTTCTGACATGTGCCTAAAGGATTGATCAAGAGACAAGTGTCTCTTTGAGGAGAAGAGTAGTAAAATGACATAAGTGAGAAGTGGAAAAAGAGACATCAGATGATACTTCAAATAGAAGCTGGAAAGCTACACAGACTGCAGCAGCACGAAGCAACGTTAGTACATGGTCGTCCTACACTGAAAAAAAGAAAGCTTCAATAGAGCAGTGTCAGCATGAAGTATCAAAACAGAGTTTGCCCAGTAAAGATTTTATTATTTCTTTTCACCTTGTCTCAGGGACCGGAGAGAGCACTCTCCAGCTTTTCAAAACTGAGGCTTTGCATCATAAAGACCACTTTTTTTTTTCTATTAGTTAATTTTCTCATTCTGGAAGATAATGTCAACTAGATTTGTATTTTTTAAAATCTTTATTTTCTTTTTCTGTTGTTTTTTTATTTCTTTTTTTAAAAAAACCCTGATTGTAAAGTTGAAACTCATCTTGCCTAAAAGTCAAAACTTCATTAATAAAAGCATGTCCATACCAGCAGATGTGAAATAATTCAAATTTTTCTGAGTAAAGCTTTGAACATTATTTATCTTTTCTTTGGTTTAAAGAATCAAGTTATAGTACTTTGCTTTTTCCTTGGGATTGATCTACTAGCTGATTTTTTTATATTTCCTGTGTTTTTACATATTATCAGAAGATCTACCCAGTTACTCATTGCATATTACATGGCTTATCTGCATGTTCCTTTTCATCTGGGAAGCAGGGACACAATGTAAAGAATAATACATGGCCTAAAACACCCTGCTGTAACAATTCATCAAATTTCTGTAAAGTACCTGTGGAGTTCTAAGAGCTGAGAGTCAGCACAGTGAACCTACTCACTGAAAGCTGGTGCCCTGGTATTTTATAGCACTGCCTCTCCTCATTGACAATTGACTTTTCAAGATCCCACTAGGTTCACACTATTACTCATTATTATCACTAGCATGTCACTGTTACCTGAAAGCTGTCCTTCCTATATTTATAAAGCAAATTATATTTTCTACAGTTCTTATTCTTGATTTAGCTGTTCACCTTATAATTCTACATAATTAGGATCTCTGTGTTTTTAGAATTAAGCCTCTGGTTTTGAAACCAAAATGGGCTGTGGTTGTCCCCAAATATATTTGAGTGTGCTAATTAAAACAGTTGAAATACTGAAGTACAGTCTGAAGTCATAGAATAATAGAGTCGTTTGGGTTGGAAGGGACCTGTAAAGATCATCTGGTTCCACTCCCCCAGACTTTCAAACACTTTCACTAGACCAGGTTACTCTAAGCCCCCTCCAATCTGGCCTGGGCTGCAAGGGCACATTGCTGGCTTACCTTGAACTTCTTGTCGAGATCAGAAGAAACACACTAGCAAAGAATCCTTGTGGAATGTTTTAAATTCATTTACTAAAAACATAAGTATATTAAGTTCATTTGCTAGAATAAATTGAAGAAATATTTTGATAACCTTCCCCCTGCAGACTGGATATATATCCATGTAACCACAGTGCTGCTAAAGGGTACTTCAAAAACTGCAGCACAAAATCAGCATCACACAAAGTATTTAGTTTCAAAGAGAAGAAAATTCTAAAACATACATGCAGCCTTATTTCAACTGCTGAATGTTTTTTGTGTACTTTCTTCTATGTTCAATCAATTTTATTCCAGCAGAGAATCTAAGAGGTGAGAAAAGCACAGGGAGAAGATTCTTCACAATCCCTCCTATACCAATAGCAGCCTGAAACCAGGCTGGGAAAAAAAAATTATATCCCTAATCCTTGAGCTATGAACATAAATTAAAGAGGAGCTATGGAGGAAAAGGTATTTTTTACATCCTTTCTTTCCTTTATACTTAGGAGACTCATTTTTGGAAATAGGCCTTCAAAGACTCTGTTTGCAAGAACAGTAACTAATTTTTAAGGATATAATAACTTTTTAAATAGGCAAGGTATATCTCATTTCTTTTGAGCTCAAAGTACTGCTTGCAGAGGTCTTTGCAAAAACTTAGTCTCAATTTCTTCATGAACAATTTGTAGCTGTTAGTTTCCTGAAAGACTTAATTTGGAGAAGGTATTTCCCTATCACTTTCTGCTTGCAAGTGCTTGAACCTTGTTAGTTTCAGAATGTTTAAAATGCTGGCATAGAAACAGCTGAACTTCTAAGTGTTTCACTGAAACTTACTCCACACCCCTTATTGCCTGGAGGATGTTGTTCAAGTTCAAATTAATTATACTTTAAAGTTGAAATAACTCCTGCTCCTACTCTACTTTCCCCCAAGCTGACTTAAAGATAATTAGCATATGATGATTTTATAGACAATATAGTAAGATTTTCATCCTGGTAGGAGGTTGTATTTATTGATCGTTGTGCTCAACATGTTTGGTATATTCCATTTGGGTTTTTTCATATATGTGATAGGTATATATTGGTGTTTGGTTTTTCAGTGCTTTGTTCTTGTGCAGCTGCAATGGAAGCCCATGATTTTCACACTGAATTTTAGCTTTTTAAGCAGAAGTAAAGATGAAGGGTCTAATTGCTTCAGCACTGTAATTAAGTCTTTCTGGTAGGCATGGATACCTCTTAATCGTAATTCATTGCAAATACATAGATTTATGTTTGATTATTTGTTTGTTTGTTTTTCCTGGTCAGTTAATATATGTAATAAAGAGGAACAGTTTCAAAATATTTAGTTTAGCCAAGCTGAAAGGATGAGCAAATAAAAATCTGATTAGAAGATTGAGGAAAATCCACATTTCTATATGACTAGCTTTAAGTCTTTACAGCCATTGACTCAGACAATCAAACATTGTCAATGAACGATGCAAACTAAGGTGTGACTGTTGCAGTCAGCAGCTTTATGATCACATGCATGTAGCCAAGCAGTCATGTGTCTTATGGAATGACCATAAATGATTAATAGAGCTGAAAAGCTGGGCCATATGTCTCCTCAGATTTGTTTCCTCTCCTCTACTTTCAGCAAGAAAATCCACTGCTCAGTTTTTCAATATTTTATTCTATTGTGTCTCAGCTCATAAATCTATCACTGGATCTCTTACTTGTGAGGGCTGACCATTTGCTACTTATCTGAAATGCACTGCATGCATTGACAAACATTATGCTTGGACAGCATTAATTTTTTATTTCCTTGTGTTTAGTAAGTTCAATTCTTCAATACACAATTTGAAGAGTTGGTTTTCTTTTTTGCTTTTTTCTTAATCTATACCTGATAGATGAAGTCCATTTACTAAATTTACTCAGCCACAGTATTTTCCGATGCACACTATTTTGGTACTTCCAGACATATTTACCATCTATTCATTGAGTGTTTGGCACATTCTGCTGATGAATCCTTGTCATGAAGCACAGTATCTCCTTGCTCAACTGGACTGCTGACTAGGTTAGATACTATGGCACCAATATAATCCACCCAGGGCAACCCAGAGACTTTCTTTTCTATTCCACTTAATTCCAGATTCTTCCCTGTGAGAGAGGGGAGGCCCTGGCACAGGCTGTTCAGAGAGGCTGTGGCTGCCCCAGCCCTGGAAGTGTTCCAGGCAGGATGGATGGGGCTTGGAGCAACCTGGTCAAGTGGAAGGTGTCCCTGCCCATGGTGTCAGGGGGGTGGATGATCCTTAAGGTCCATTCCAACCCAAACCATCCTGGGATTTCATTATTCTATCAAAGGGCAGATCCAGGAATGCCTTCCAGCCCCGGGGGACCCAGCCCTTGGGCAGGCTCTGTGTGGGAGAGAGCAGCCAGCCCTGCTCCCTGCCTCAGCCTGGGACCCCAGTGCAGGTGGAAAATGCAGGCATTTAAATTCTTGAAATTGTTATTGTTTCTGTCAAAGAATTTGGAATTCCATCCCAGTAAGCTCTCTGAAGTTTTCCTCAATCCGTGGAACATCTGCGTCAATTATAGGCAGCAAATACTGATGTTGGTCCTGTCATCCCATGAAGGAGTGATTCCACCAGCCACAAAGCCACATCACTACTTATGTTAAAGGAAGAAGAGGGTGTGGGGATTGGTTGGTTTGCTTGTTTGTGTTCTGTTTTCAAATCAGTTCTTCATACCAAGCTAACCCTCCTGTTAAATGGAGAAAAACATCTCTGATTCACTTTGCTTACTGTTGGCCTTTAATGAGAACATCATTGATTTTTAGATATTTAGTCCAGCATGACCTGAAATTCCACATTCCTCACTCAAGTCTGACTTCTGTTACACAAAATACTATTATTTTATGATAACACTACTATATTGGCTCATGTTTTCTTGTTACCATCAATCATAGCTCTGGTCGCTCTGAGGTGACAGTGCATGCCTGTGCAAGAGCTGTATTCTGCAGGGACTGCCCTAGTGAGGTGACACCAGGCACTAGTGTGGCTGGTGAAGAGTTTCCTAACTGCTTTCCACCTTGCAAATCAGGTATTTAATTTGCATCATGAAGGAGGTGGAGTTTATCCACTGTGCAGTGTGAGTCTGTTCCTGCATAAGTGCTTCTGTGCTGGCTCCTCAAAGTTGCCTTCCTCTTTCCTATTTTACTTTCTCCTTCTCCAAAATTATTCTGACTGGAGCAAGCCCAGCCCTTCTCCCAGGATGCTTACTTGAGATGTGACATACAAACAGATTAAAGGACAGAACTGTGTTTGAGTTCTGTAGGAAGCAGAACAGAACATCAGTGCTCCGGGGTCACCAAAACCCAATTGGGATCACCAAACTCCAATTCCTGATTGTAAATGCAAGTCAGTGAAAGATGAGCAATAGTCTAAAGCAGTTTTGAATCATTGCCATAATTTACTGAGGATCTGTAGAAGTAAGAAATGGATGTGGACTCCCCAGACAGCATCATTCTGGAAAACAGAGCCTTGCAACTTTAAGACATTGGCCAATTTCACTCCTCTAGGTAACTCTCCCCATACTCTCTCAGTGTCCTATTTATTTTTAGCTCTTCCATTGACTACAAATCTCTAACCATAATATGACATCTGGTCTCTTCATGTTGCATTGTATAAGAATGTCTCAAAGCCTGCCAATAGAGAGGATTCATGTGTCTGGCTTCATGGCAATTTTTAAAGAGATTTTTGTCAACACTTCTTGCCACACATTATTGGTTTTGTCTTTTATTCTTCTGGCTGTTTTTCTTTTCAAACCCTGAGCAACTGCCATTCACCCTGACTCTCCCACATGCTTGGCTAGTCACTTTCTTTCCTTCTTGGTGATTGTCATCCTGCCAGCCCCCAGGGAGAGCTCTGAACCAGATCCCTACCTGCATTTGCTCAGCACCTTATTCCCCATCTGGTGTTGTGAATTCCTGTTTATTATCTGGCCTGCTAGCTGGGACAGAAAAGTGTACCTTCACACCCTGAGGAGGCGTGATTTGACTGCTTGACAAATAGCCATCCCAGTAAAAGTTTGGAAACATGAGTGAGGCAAATATAATTGGTTGTACACCATATGATTTCACTGTGCTAAATTCTAATTGTTGTTAACAGAAATTGCAATGGCAACTTCTAAACTGCCATTGGAAGAACATCCTTGTAGTGTCCTGGTCAGCTGAATCTCAGTTACTGTGCTGACCAAGCCAGAGAGATTTGAAAGTTTTGCTCCCAAGGTCTTACAGTGTCAAATGAAACTGGTCATACTGATGGTCATGATCTCCATATTCCTTAAGGCACTGTTGTGTCAGCTGCTGTGATGGGGCTGACCCTGACATTAACCCCAGTGAAATACTGCCACATACCAGCAGTTGGCTCATCCTCATACAATTATCACTACAGAGGCTTACATCTGTAACATCTCCTAAAGAAATAAAAGTAGCATTAGTAGCCGTGCTGCAAACATATGGTGCCTCAGAGCAGCTGGGAAAACACGGTGCTCCAGCTTTCTTGATGGAAAGCACTTTTCCTCTGCCAACTGCATTTTGTAAAACAGTTCAAAGCCTTTTACCAGCTTTCAGGGAGCTGCTTGCCACAGGGAAATGCTTGTGAAAGGAGTGGGCAGGCAGGCACCCAAACAGCAGAAGTCATAAGCTGTCTTGCTACCTCTCCCCATCTTCCAGTTCCTACACAGGGTGCTGGGATTATCTGCTGAGAGGAAAAATTACTAAAGGTATTTGCATACAAGTAACCTGCCTACATCTACAGGATGGCCAATTCAGATCATCAGATTAACTGAGCATTGGCCTTTTAAACATGCATTCTCTAGGAATGCTATTGCTAAATCAGTGTCTTCCTGCCATACACTTCTTTTGCTGTGCCCCATTGAAATTCTTTCTGCTCTGTGGTCAAATACCTCCTGATCCAGTACCTTGACCAGTTTGTTTTCATTCTGCTAACTTCAGATCTAACACTTAAGCAAATGAAAGCCCATGGTGGGTCCTAAAGTTCAGCTGATGGACTTCTAAGAGCTTCCTTTCACCTTCGACCTCAAGGGCATTTCTGTTCTAGGTTCTCTTGAATACTGCATCTCATCTCCAGGTAGTGGCACTGTCTGTTCAACTTCTTGTTCAGGTTATTGCTTCAGGTATTCTCCTTTAGACTTAGAACCTCAAAACCATAGATCAGCCTAGGTCAGAAAGTCCTCAAAAGTTCATCCTGTCCCACCTTCTGTGGGAAAGAAAGCCTACAAAGAAAGGAAGACTTAAGAAAGGAAGAATGTTATGAATATCAAGTCCATCTGTAGAAGACATCCTACAGTAGATAGGGAAAATAGGAATCACTGTAAAAATATTTTCTTAGGTCTACTCAATATATAAACCTCTCTCATGGGATGGCCACAATGCATTTTATTTTCCCAGCTCAGAATATTAGCATCATATGACAGCTGCTCCTCAAAGAGTGAAATAACCAGAGGAAATATAGGATTACCTATAGGAATGATATGTTCTTTATGTGTCCTTAGTTACTATGTTCACATTCAGGATGGGAATCCATATTACATATTCTGAATTTTTCCTGAACAGTTTTCCCTCAAATTAAACTAATATATCTCATGACAATAAAGCATCATTTTAAAGAATTGCAATGAGAGCAGCATCTTTGATTAAAAAATTCTCTTCTCTCTCAAAATGTTAAAGAAAAGGAGCAGATACAGGTTCTCAGAAATTCAAGGAAGGAAAGCTTTCCTTATTAAAGCAACATAGATTTGTGACATAACCTAATGAGTTATTTCCAAATAATTACATGAACCATTGGGTGTACCTTCTACATCTCTTCTTTCAAGATTTTAATAAATATTTAGTATATATTCTATACACCCTATAGCTGCAGTTTAATTATCACAAACTGTACTTATGGTATTTGGTATATAGTTTGGTATTTATAATATGTGCCATATAGACTTCTGTAAAACAGACATCCTCCTTGGATAGAAACACTTCAAAAAATACTTTAATGTCTTATTCAGCTCAAAAATAAGTAAGAGTAATTGAAAGCAGACCTCTCTCAGTGTTTCAGAGCAGTAAATGTTAACAGATTAAGTACTTAAATGACAGGGAGGCTCCTGTTATTACCTGTGGGCCTGGGGAGAAAGGAGCCCATGCTATAGCAGGTTGGCTGGCAGGGCTTGTGACCTGGCACGGGACCCACACTGGAGCAGCCTCTTCCTGAAGGACTGTGTCCTCTGTTAGAGCAGTTTTTAAAGAACTGCAGCCTGTGGGATGGACCCACCTGGGAGCAGTGCCAGAAGATCTATAGTGGAACCTATAGATCTATAGTGGAACCCCATGCTGGAGCAGGGAAGAGTGTGAGGAGGAAGGAGAAGCCGAGACATTGTATAATGGATTAACCTCAGCCCCCATTCCCTTTGCCCCTGCACTGCTGCTTGGGGAAGGAGATAAAGATATGGGGGAGTGAAGTTGAGTCCTAGAAAAAAGGAGGCGTTTTTAGTTTTGGTCTTGATTCTCATTATCCTACTCCCTTATTAATCAGTAATTGATTCTATTAATTTCTCCCAGCTGAGTTTTGCCCATGAGGGTACTTGATAAGTAATACCCCAGTCCCAGTATTAACTCACAAGCTTACTGTTGATTTTTTTCCCTTAGTTTTGTTGGGTGTGGTGTGATATTGTGGCTTGGACCCTTGTCAGTTAGCCAAGGTTAACCTGCCACAACCTGCCACAGCAGCAAAGAGTGACTTTGCAGGAAGAAGGCAATGTAAGGAGTTTGGAGCCCTTTTGTTGTAGATCTCAAGTAACTCACCTTTCAGAGTCAGTCACAGTAAAGTGTATATAACTTATTACAGAGTATCAAACTTAACTTTTGCATGTCCAAAAAAAGATAGACCTTTACTTCAATTCCCATGACTGTCATGCAAGAGATGGAAGGGAAAACATTATTTGAAATTGCAGTTCAAAATAGTCAGTGTTCAACATACATTTAAGCAAGTATATTAAGAAAAACATGTTAATCTATAATAATTTAGAGCTATTCAAATTCTACAGCTTATTTTACTGCAATAAGTCAGTGGGTTTCCCAACACAAATAGTATTCAGGTTTAATACAGCATAATGAGGAAAAGGTTACTTGACACAGACTAGTAGACATCTCCAGGCAGTTTTCAAAGATGTTCCTAGTCACCCTGTTAATTACATTCAGCCTTGCTAAATTTTTTCCTGGTTTCAGTCATTTAGTGTTTTATTCCTTGATGAAGTTAATTTCTTTCCTATGTTCCTTAAAATACATATCAACTAAGAAACACAGATTCAGTTAAATTGCATTGTCACAAAAAACAAGCCTGAAAAATGACCTTCAGAATTGTGGTGAATTTCTGATATCATACATTGTAAAACTACTAGAAAATTTGAATTCAGTTTTTCAGTTTTCAAATTTTCTCAGAAATTTATGAAGGATGATATTTTACCAAGCTCTTATACTTGTGAACTAAATGGTAATCATGTGGATCTTAATTCAGGGTTTAAAATTAAACACATGGAGCAAATATTGCAGCATGGAGAGGAGAAGAAAAAGCAAGTGTCTTAAGTAGATAATTATAAAAGTATTACTGTATAGAAATCATGTCATAGTGTAAGGGTCATGACTATGCAGTGATCTTATGTTAAAATAATTTATTTTTGCAATAAAACTTGAGTCTTTGAGGAAAAGGAGAATGGACAGCAGATTCAGTTTTCTCTGGATGTTTTGTCCACTGTGAAAAGAATTCTTCCCTATTTGCAGACTAGTGGTTTGTTTTATAGATTAGTTGCTTTGGTATTCTTCTCATGTAAACTTAACAACTACTTATTGGAATAAAAATAGGAAGTCATTTGCTGTGGTATTTGGAAATTTTGGTGGTGAAAGACATATACTAAAAAGAGATAATACCTGACTCAAGAAAAGTATAGGGAAATAATTACAGCAATCAGGATCATGGAAGAAAAATGGTGATCAAGAAATGTCTAATGACTGACAAAGATAAATGAGGCACATTCAGAATGTGAAAAAGTTGCAGCAACTGCTTTGGGAGTTACCCATGTATCCAGAATTTCACTGGAACAAAACATTTGCAGGGTTACCATTAAGGGCAGTAGAGTGGAAGGAATAAGTATCCACAAACCACAGTGTTCCACCCCTCTCCCAAAGGCAGGATATAATTTAGGTGAAGGGGTGCAAAATTAATGGGGAGACTTGTGTTTAACAAAGCTTTTGTGTGTGTGTGTGGATGTGAGGGGTCTGGAGCACAAGAGCTGAGAGGGCTGGGGTTGTGTAACCTGGACAAAAGGAGGTTCATTACCAGTTCATTACCAGTCCTTATCACTCCCCTCAACTACACAAAGGGAGGTTGTAGAGAGGTGCAAGGAGGTCTCATCTCCCAAGTTACAAGCAATGGGACAAGAGGAAAAGGCCTCAGCTTGAGCCAGGAAGGGTTAGGAGTGGGTATTAGGGAAAACCTCTTCAATCAAGCATTGAAAAGAGGCTTCCCAGGGAATTGCTTGCATCACCATCCCTGGAGGAATTAAAAGATGTGTATGTAGATGAGGCCTTAGGGAGGTGTGTTAGTGGTGGGTTTGGCAGTGCTGTGTTAGCAATTGGCCTCCATGATCTTACAGGTCTGTTTCTAACCTAAATGATTCCATGTGCACATGAAAAGGTACCAAAGGCACAGGAGACCATATGCAGAATGAACGTGGACTTGAAAAAGCACTGATAGAATTCTGCCCAAAAGAATTGGCTTGTGTGCAGGTATCATATCAAGGATGTCATATACCTAGGATAACATAATGGAGATATATTTCATTCATAGTTCTGAATAAAAACTTTAATGCATTGCACGTGAAAAGAAATAGAGTGGCTGGTGAAATGTCAGAAGAATGAATATTATGGTTATCATTTATGCTTTGTAAGAAAGGCAAGGAAAGACGTATCTTTCAGCTTTGTACTTTGGATTGGGTAAACAAGCATGGTCAGCAGCTGAAATACAGGTTAGGCTTGGCTATATTCACATCTTAACTCACGTGGATATGGAGGGCTCATTTCTGGGTTTCAGGCTTGTCCCCAGTGGGATCACAACTAAGAAAAAGAAAGTTAGTGTTATTCTTTTAAAGGATTAGTATGTTCCAGGATTTGAGTGTAATTTAAGCTTCTTAACCATGCATATGTCTTCAGCAGATTATGAAAACAAAACTAAATTTCCATTGTCATTATAAGCTATTAATTATATATTGCAATTCTTCTCACACAGCAATAGGTATGAGTGAAGTCATCTCTGGAGCAGTTTTGCCATAGACTGCTCAAAAAAGCAATGTATGGAGAAGGAGAAGTGGGAGGGAAAGAGATGTCACAGGGCAAGGAGGTGGTAAAAGAGGTGTATATAGAAGAACAATTAATATAACAAATAAGTCTACATGGGGAGAGAAAGGGAGTGAACTGTTGTGAACAGGACACATTTCAACAGCTAGATGAATTGCAGCAATTTCTAACCATAGGAGTTAGGTTCAAATGAAAGCTACAGTGATTAGTTTGCTTTATGGGTGTTTGGTTTTGGGTTTTTTTTTTATTCACTGGGGTATTGTGTTTGTTTTACATAAACAAAACATTAAAGAAATTTTTGAAAGAATAAATGAAGATTTATAGGAACATATAGCTGTAGACAAGAAAAAAAATAAGCCTAAAGTTCATAGATCTCCTGTTGGTAGAAAGTTTATATAAGAAATTGTTGCATAGGAATAAAAAGCCCATTAAAAGCTACATGTAGCTCAAAAGTTGTTCTGTGATAAAACCAAACATGTCTATGGCCACAACTGACTGGCTGTGAGTAATTCCCTTGTACTTTGGTTTCAGCTGATGGCATCCTGGCAATTCCATGTTTATGAAATCAGATACATCATCATTATTTTGACATTTGTATGCAATCATGAAACATCACTGACCAATGTGCTGTTTATTGTAGAAACAGCATAATAATGCTTTGGGACTGGCACAATGCTATTTTGAAAACACTTCTCAGCAAAAAAAAATTTTCCAGTCCTTAAGCTTTTGGGAGGTTCTGAGAATTCAATATTAACAGTAGCTCCAGTCAAGAGACAGGTGAGCTCAGTACCTGTCAGGATTAAGCCTGGTTTGCATTTCAAAATTCAAGGTTGGACAAGGTTACTTTTTGTTTTTCTTTTCTTTTCCCTCTAACAATAGGGAATAACAATGTAGCACTTCTGAAAGTGTCTCTAAGAAATACGAATTAATCTGTTCTGCCTCTGTGAAGACTTTCACTACATGTGTCGTATACTGATAACATTACTAAATTAATTATCATTATCTCTGAGCAAGTGTTTTCAAACATTTGATATCTTTTAATAAGGAAAACACAGTGCATTTTGCATAGAAGAGCTTGCAAGATCCAGGTGATATAGTTACCCAGGAAGAGAACTAGGGGAAGAAGAAATATATCAGGGATTAAAAAAACCCAAAAAAAACCAAAAAAAAACCCAAAAAGAAAACAGGAAAAAAAACCAGAAATTGAGTATATAAAAGAATACTGCTCCTGCACAGCATTATTGGTTAATAAACATCATCGTGTCTCGCAGGGGTACTGAAGGGATTTAGCAGTGAGCTGTAGTTGCCCATTGGATGTAACTGTAAAACAGTTCACAGAACTGTTAACCACAGTTCACAGAGTGGAGCACATCACTGAATTAACAAAATACCCAATTCATTGTATTTATGCACAGCACCTTTTTAAACCTGTTTACTTCACAAAAGCACTGCAACTGTTTACTTTAATTACTTCATTTTCACTTTTGGCATAATTTAAGTTCAACACTCCAGCTGCAAGAATGATTAATGAACCTGCAATTAATTAACATAATGGTATAAAATAATAATGTATAAAATAGTGTGAAAGCACCACAGTGCTTTTCACCATATTCCACAGATGTCACACTTTCCTGGGAAACATTTTACATCACTGAGAGTTAAATATGAGTTAATTTGTCTTCCTTTGCCTTTTCCAAAGCCAACTAAAAAGTTAGATGTGCTGTTACAGAACTGTGATTTAGAATTATATAAAGGAGTGCTGCAGTCTTCTGATCTCTCTTTTTCTTCAAAACTCTTAGCTGAAATAGCTGCAATTTAATTAGAAGAAGATAATAGTTTAGGTTTTTTTACCTGTTTATAATCAGGACGGAATGAAAATTTTACTGTCATTAACAAAAAACAATGATTTTTTTTCCTGCTACTATGAGTCATCATGCCACTTCCATAATTAAATAGCTGTTGATTATTTTCAGTCTCTGGGAAGAAAAATACAGTATTGTTTCTATTTCTTCAGTTCTTTGCATGGTCTGAACTTTAGGGTGAATCAGGAAAGGTTTTCTTCCAGCGCTGTTGCTACCTAGATAGTAGTGGGTTGGATGGTACCCCAGCAATACACACATTCCATTTACTTTAGCTTTAAAATTTTGGTTGAGCAAAGAGTTCATTCAAGGATCTCTTTTTCCTTTTGTTGTGTATAATAATTGCAAGTTTGTAAAGAAGCCTGTCCCATGCCAGCTTTGTCATGGTAAGAAAAATCCATTCCATCAGGCTGAGCGTCAGCCTGAAAACCTGCTGTGAGTTTCTAGTTTCATCAGATTCTGGTGAAATCCATAAGGATCCTGCAGTCTTCCCATTGCCTCTGAAAATTTGCTGTGGACTTGCTCCCAACTGCAAGCAGTGCTCTCTTTCCCTCAGAAGTGTCCCAGTTCCCTGCAGCAGCAGGGAAAGGGAAGCAGGAGTGCACACAAGGTTTTGCTTTAGGTCCTGAAGCACTTCGGTACTGCCTAAATCTTCAGTGCAGGCCAACTGCTCATTGCACCTTCCAGGCAGATTTCTCCAAAGGGAGAAGGCAAAGTTGCTCTCAGTGAAGCAAACTCTCCTCTCTGGCGCTGGAGCAGAGGGAAGGAGCAAACCATCAGCCAGTCCTTGGCTGTGCTGCTATTTGCATCTTTTTGTGCAGAATTAAACATGCAGCAGAGGTACAGTGAGCTGTAAGCAAGCAGGTTGTTAGAGCAGTTGCTGTACCAGCTGATCTAGATTAAATTACCAGCTCAATAATGCTGGTTGATAAATCACTTCTGAATTTGACCTTCTCACTGCATCTTGCAAGACCTGAAATGTCCGTGAGGCTGTGCAGGTCTGACTTCACCTTCTAAGAGCGGGCAGGTCCAGAAGCTGACAGCACTGCAGCATTTACCAGGCTCCATTGTGAGCTCACCAGGTTTACCTGCATAATTACTTGGAGAATGTGTGGAACTTAATTTTTTATATTCCTGCTGGGGTGTATGTCTTAAATTATGAGAAGGCACTTCAAAAATTAGTGTTTCAGTGGGAATTGTGTGCTCTGCTCTTGATCTGTTATGTTGAATAATATGTTTAGGGACTTTCTGGGCTCCTGCTCTTCTTTCTAAACATCAGAAACAAAGAGGATATCAGACAGGTGGGAGTCTCTGGGAGGGAAGGTAAAGGTTTAGGAAGTGCAATGACTCAGGCCTTTCAGAGGCAGGGGAAGGAAAGAATGCATTTCCTCACCTTTATGAATATTTGTTGGATGAAAACTCTGACAGATAATAACAAGCCTTCTCCTTGCTTGTCTTTAGCATATCTCTGTGTAAGCTCCCTCTCTCATAACCATTTTGTATTCAATCACAGGAATGACTTTAGTGATGAACAAAGGCTGCACCGCTCCTGTCACTGTCTGCTGATCCTTGTCATCCTCCTGCAGTGTGTGCTGAGCTGCCACGTTTAAGATAAAGCTCTATTATTCTAAATCACTGAAATGAGAGTGACACTGTACAGCAGGAAAATGCACAAGAAGAAATTTTTTTAAACATGCCTTATCTGCAAGAATTGAGGTTGCAAACCTATCTGGCTGTGTGTTAATATCAGTTTAAGTTAGTGAACAGGGCAAAGGGCCTGACTTGAAGCCTTATGGTTGGCCTTACCCCCTTTTGTTGTCCATGAGGAGCAGGGCAGACTGTAATAATCTTCAGGCTTAGTTTTAAAAAAAAAAAAAAGGCATTGAAATAGCAGTAAAAATAAGGAGACAATATTCTCTCCTTCAGGGAATAAAGCTGTCTAGAAAACCATTGGTGAATTATGTACTGGTGACTGAGAAAACTCATGATTCCTGACTGACCTGGACAAAAGGCATTGCTTTTAAATTATCTGCTTTACTCCTTCCTGTTCTCTCCCATCTAGCTCTTACACTCCCAACAAAGTATGTGGAACTGGAAAAAAAGGTAAAACAATCTAAATGTAATTTTAGAGTTCATTGATTTAGCTTCAGTTGCACCTCTAATACTTGGAATGTTTAGAGGCTCTAAAAGGAAAAAACAGTCTGGAGAGAGTAGACATCAAACTCAAAGGGACAGGATTTGTAAAGTCTAAATGGAAGTCAAACGGTGTGTATGAAAATGTGATAATAGCTCTTAAGCTGCAAGGAAAGAAAACTCATTTTCTTTTCAATAAACTTATCCCTAAAGTGTTACCAATCTGTATGTGGATGGCTTCTTATATAAAAACCAGATTTTATATACGTAAGAAATCTGGTTTATAAATATGTGAATTCAATTATTTCTGTTTCCATCAACCACTACAGGTCAGTGCTTTCAGATTCTATGATTCTATATTTTGATCTGTGGCATAAAATATGCTAAAGAAAATGCTTAGAGCTCGTGCACCTCTACCTCTACAAAAATTGGTTTTGCTTCCTGAAACTGAGTAAGATCATAATACTTTGTATTGCTTTGATCTCTCTGGTGCTGCTCATTCCCATATTAAAGAAGAGGAAACTCTGTAGATTTACTATATATTAAAAGGCTATGTTTGGAAATGGTGCACAATGTAAAACATTAGGGAATTGCTGATACTATTTGCATGTCACTGCTGAATATGGTTGCTTAGTTAGTTAGTGAAACTTTTATCTCCAATTTGTCCTAGAGTCATATCTGAGAGCTGGATACAAGTAGTTATAAAATTATTTAGATTACCTTGACAATGAACATCACCTTTAGTAAGGTTGTGCAGCACTCAGTTAAAAGAAAAGAGCTAAGAATTGCCTATGTTTTTAAATTTTATAGTATCTGCATGCTTTGCAAGATGAATCTGTAGTTCAGTAAGTGTATATATCTTATATATAGCACATCCTATGTGAAAATGCATATTAGGTTTAATCAGTCTGCATATGCTGCAAAGCTGCTCATGTTTATAGAACATTTTTATTCTGACCTCACATGGCTTATGACTGCAGGAATTGAACAGGAATTCCTTGCAGATCTTCCCCCAGGAGGTCTTGCAGTGCTTGAAGGTATAGGCAAAGACATTTATGGTCCCACAGAAATCCTGTAATTGTGTAGTGCCAGAGGGAAGGGAAGAGATAGGAACAGTATGGTGGAGGGAGAAAGAAATAAGACCTGCAGCAAGTGATTTTGGGAAGATGGTCAAAAGTAAAGAAGACTAAGGAGTGCAGATGACAGACTAAGCAGGAACTATGGATGTCAGAAAAGGTTAGAGGAGAATGGAACTATTCTATAAATAATAAGGCACTGATGCTTGCAAGTAATGGAAATGTGGAGTTGTGAATAGTTTCATTAAAGATCTGTCATACATACCGGTAAAACTCATGTTGCCACTCCAGTAAATCTCTATTAGAGAAGTCAGCAACTCTGTACTGCTGCCTACTACTGCCTTTTTGACATAAAGTTCACTGACCTGATTATTCAAGGTTAGGATGTTTCTGTGTTAACAAAGTCTACATTTCTTCTTCATTTCACCTAAAACAGAGAAAAAGGAATGTAAGTTCTATGTCCCTGAGTCTTTTTTAAACAAAATTAGGGGTTTTTTTACCATGAATACCTAAAATCTTACACTGCTCAAGAATATAGCCACATGCTCAATCTTCACTTGTATCTAGTACCTGTATTCATTATGAAAAACTAATTGCTACCTGTTTCCAAGTGATTTTTGGATAAGAGCTAGCATTGGTTTTGCAAGTTCCATTTACACAGATTTGGGAGTCTCGCTGCTGAGGTAGGAAGGCCAAGTGCTGTGTGGAGTCTCTAACCTGCCTTCCTTGCAGGGAGCGCTCGCAGGGAGCCCTGCTGGGAGCTGGAAGGGAGCTGCAGGGAGGCCAGAGAGCTGCAAGTGGTGCTGCTGAAGGTGTAGCCTTAGCACACAGAAAACATCATCAGGCTTTACTGGATTTCTCAGGCAGCCATAGATCATTCTGGCAAATTTGGAGTGTTAAGTTTGAACTAAAGTCCACCCATCACACACACTCACCTGAAAGATTAAGGGACATCACAACACTGTGGGTGGTTTTGTTTCTCAGCTGCTCCAAGCTGTTACAGGAGGTGCTGTGGAGGCATGTTTTGCAAGGGGATATGAGAGTGGAGGAGGTCTTGGGAAATGATGGATCATACAGACATGAAGCATAGAATATGAATTTTAAACTCTTGTGCTTGTTTGGAGATAGATTTTCTCCAGTGTTTGTCAGAATTCATGCAGGAGATATTTTTTATTTGCTTTTTGTGCCTGTCAGGGAGAACTGGGGTAAGTACTTTTGTTCTTTGTGATTTTCCTGGTCACAGGAAGCAACAGCTGTCATGAATAGAAAAATATTTTTCTTCCTTTGCTTTTGTAGAATTGCTTCATGAAAAATATTTACCTCTGAGAAAAGACGCAAATTGTTTATCATTAATCTGAAAAAGAAGCGAAGGCAAACTTTATTTCTCAACAAATCAGAGAAAATGAGAATTTTGGGAAAACACTGCAAAATATGAGAGTTCTACCACAGCACATGATACCTTTTAGTTCTTATTCTTCTGTCTGACTATATTGATTCTTAGTTTTCACCTTTCTGTATGCTCACCTTTTATTGTTGTTTCAAGGTGAGGGATTTACTTTCTGTTGAATGCTATATAGCTTTTCCCAGTGAAGGCATTAATTTATTCCACACTAGGGAGACATTGTCTCTTTAGTTTAATTTTCATTGAAATCTTTCGCTGCGTTATCTACACTAATCTGAAAGCTGAGTAAAATCAATGTACACAGAAAATGAAATGATTTATTCAGTGCTTGTTCAATCTTATCAGTCATGTAAAGATTCTAACATACAAAGCAGATCTATATCTATTTCTTTCTCCTGTTTCCTTTCAAAAACTTTATTCCTGTCTCCTTGATACTATCATTTCATGCCTACAGAATGCAGAAAAACATGTTTTGTGCTGATTTATATACTCAGAATTCTCACTGACATAGGTGGAATTCTGGAGATATTAAATTTGTATCAATAATTTTTGTAATACTGTCATTAGAGAATATTTATGACATGCTGGAAAATAATTCTCAGTGATACAGTTTTTGATAACATGATAATTTAATATAATTTTGCTATAATTTCATTTTGTCTTTAGCACACCCTCAGTGTTGCAAAATAAAAACCTATAGTCTACTTCTGTATGCAAGAGACATGTTCACAGTTCTGTTCCAGAAATGTGTACACTTCAAAGAATGCACATACTGGGGCTGACTTACTGATGCTTATCCACTTGTATAATCTTTACTTGCCCAAACAGTCCTGTTGAAGCTAAAACTCCCAGATACAACACAATTACTCACATGCTTTAAGGTTGCATGGATCTTGACAATTGTATTCTGCCCTCCAGCTAAAGGTTTGCCTTAGCTTCATCTGATAAAACCTTCTAGCTGAGTGCTCCCTGCTGTGAATATACATTTTGAAAGCTGGCAAGTGTATGGCTTAAGAAGTAGAGAGCCAATTATTAACTGCAACACATTTTTTATGAAAAAACAAATCTATCTGGCTTTTCATGTTATAACTCTCTTTTCAATGCTGTTGAGCTTTGCTGTTTACCTCACTTTACAGCATTTTTTCTCAAGGAAGAAATGTCTGATTATAGATTTCTTACTGATGGAAGAAGAAAGAAGGAAGAAGAAAGAAGGAAGAAGGAAGAAGAAAGAAGAAAGAAGAAAGAAGATGTGACCATTTTCAATAACAGTCTTAACAATGACTTTCATTGTTGGGGCAAGAACTGAGGTCATATTTGGCACTTATTCCCAGACTGTTCTGCAGCAGTGCTCTGTCCCAGAGTAGACCTTACCAAAGAATTCTGCTCTCAAATTTGGAGGCAACTATTTGCAAAACAGCAGTGCCAAAGCTGAATTTTCTAGTCTCTCAAGGACAATAGTAGGCTGGCTGCATTCTGGGTTATATTGTGTCGTGCCTGCTGGGTACCCACTTTACATATACAAACAGGCTGTACACAGAATTTGTCTTCCCTATGATACTAATAATGATAAAACTTTCAAAGTGAATGGTGCACAATCTAGTGCATTATCTGGCTTGGCTTTGCTGTGATAGCTGTCATAAATCGATTTTACATGTCAATAGTGGCTATTAACTAATTGCATAATCTGGATTTTGGATGTGCTTCACATGCAGCCTTACATTTAAAGAAAGCTGCCAGTTGATGAAGGAATGTAATTTCTTTTTTAGTTCCCCTCCTTTGAATTACTTAACTACATAACCATATCCTTATCTACCACTGAATGTAATTAAATAATTCTTAGAAAATTATTAAGTCAGGAAGTCTTTGGAAAACAGTTACACTTGTGAATGAGTGAGTGCATGTGTGTGTGAAGCAAAAAAGGAGCGATGCTGGGAGTGGGGGTGTCTTCCTTGTTACTTGAACAAACTGAGTTAATGAGTGTTTTCCTGCAAATACCCAGCTCTACAAAGCATTTCCCCTCAGAGTATTATTGTAATAAGCATTGTCCTTCGGGAGCTCCAATTCTCCATGCTGAATTTCTCTCCACGGTACAGTGGGATTTTTGGCAGGAGCTCCAAGTAGCATATGGGATCTCAGTATTAGACAGAGATCTACTGCTGATGGAGAAAACCATTGTGCCCTTACCGTGCAAAGATATGTTAGCATGCATGGGAATTATGTTGGGGTGTCTGAACATCATTCCTGGTTTAGTCAATTCCAAAAAAAGAATGTAGAAGTACATCAGTCAAAATGTTGTAGAAGCAGAATAATTAAGCCTTCTATATATTTATATTCTGTAAAGTCAGCCTGTAAAACATCTGTGGTATTTGCATGGCCATTTGAATCAAATGTCTATTTCTTCACTGTAAAATGAGCATGTACCTCTGCTCACACTCTGCCACAGGAATTTCCACAGCTCCATGCAAGTGAGCAAAATAGGGCAAATTTATACCAGTAACACTCTGACCCAAATACTAGCTAAGCTTGTACATGTCACCTCATTAGATGCAAACTTGCTACTGTGGATTTTTAATATCAGCTGGCTGCAGCATTCTTTCAGCTGTTTAGCCCATGTGTCTTTTTAGCAGGCTGTATAATTACTGTGTATGCCTCAAGACTATCCCAAGGTGATAAGATCTTGTTCCCCTACTCCATTTCCCATACAAGGAAAATAAAAGAGCAACTTGGTGTTACTTCTCTTACACTGGTGCACATTTGCAACAACCTTTCTAAGGTGAAATTGTCAGTTTACAAATAAGGGCAATGGTGAAAAAATTGCACTCCTCCGCTCCATGTCACATGTAACACTACCAACCTTCTCTTCTCTTTTGCACAAAACTAACTTGGCTTTCTTGGTGTGATAAAGCCCATCTGAATTCCTGTCATTGCAATGTACTTTCCTCTGTAATTTAGACATGTTTTATTGCTCCACACACTTTTTTTGCAAATAAATTGACAAATAAATGAAAACCTTCTAGCTGCTTATTTACTTCATGAAGAGTTTATTATAATAGTCAGAAAATTGACTATAACAGGGGAAGAAATACAGTATGAGGATAGTTCAACTACATTGTTTACACATGTCAGGCCTCATTCACTTGGAATAATTATTTGTTCAATATGAATCCTTTATATGCATTAAAAATAATTTGACACAACTTTTTCTGTCTCATCTGCATTAGACAGCTTATAAAACATAATTTGCAGAGCACTGTGACCAGCAGAATTTCTTAAGCAGTCTTAGCATATTTCTTTTAAAATAAAAGCCAGCCAGAAACTTCACCTAAATAGTAGTCCTGTCTTTGTAATGGTTGTGAGATTGAGTTCTCTTTGCCTTTAAAACTTCAGTAAATGCCATAGGCCTGCAAGAATAATTGAGAAAGATTATTTACCTTTACCCTATTATTCTTTCTCTATTTTTATTTTTTAAAAGAAGATAGGTGTGCCTACTAAATAATCCTTCTCAGTGCTTTAAAAAGGAATGGATAGGGAAGAAAGTAATGCAACTTTGAAAATAATGTAATTTTCCATGTTTCTACTAAGAAAAATTAGCATCTCACTATAGATCTCAGAATATCAGGCTATTTGATGAGAAGTAAATGAAAGTAAATGTTACATTTTCCAGACTGGGCTTCTGTATGGACAGGATGTTAACTTGTGAATGTCTAACATGTTGGACAGAGATATGTGGCACTGGGCAAAGGGCTGAAATAGCTTAAATGCTTGATTCTGTTCCTGATGAAGCTTTTCTCAGCTAAATACCAGACAGATAAATAAAATTTATAAGCCTCCTACCTCTATGACAAGTACATCCCTTCTGAAGGGATTTTACTCTTTTGGTCCATTTCCATTTCATCAGTATTTCATGGAGCAGCATGATTATTTTGCACTAACCCATGGGACATATACTACTAGGGGTGTCAGTCTGGGAATGAAAATATTTGGGGAGTACAGGAACAATTGTATTTCACAGAAACAAGTTCTAAGTAAGATAGCCAAAAATCAAGAAGACAACTGCTAGCTCAGTCCCAGAACTGGAAGCAGCTCTTCATTTGCCAAGATCCACTGGAAATGTGTGTGGTTTATTCCTCTAGTTTAGGAACCAACAAAGTTACTGGAGAATCTCATATTCTATTGACCTTCAAAAATATTCAACCCCCATCAAAAGGTTTTTTAAAAGTGGGCAGGGAGGTCTAACTGTTTCAACATTATTTTAATTTTCTTGTCTCCTTGGGACAATACACAGGAAGAGGAGAAAGCAAATCTTTCTCACTGAATTCCCATGTAAATGAAGGAAAAAGAAAAACACTCAAGAAATTTGTTCTATGGCATTCTTTAGAGGAATATATTTATACTGGGGCCTTACCTAGAAGAATGTATTATCCAGAAGTCACCCAGGAGGTGTCATTGGTGAAACATCTCAACTGCTGTGCCACACCAACCTCAGTATACTAAAAGCATGTTTTTACTACTTTTAATGTGCTGCAGGGGTATAAAGACATAATGATCTTCTTTGGGAAAGAAAAAAAGGAGAATTAAAAAAATCCAATTGCCTAGAAACTATTTGTTCTTTGAAATGAACAGCTATTGTTAGTGCTGCCATAGAGATTATGCTTTAAAAAGACTAGTGTTTCCTCTCTGCATTGCATTTATTTTATTTTAGTTTATAATCCCATGAAAAGAAGCATTTTGAAAAAGTCTGTGGAATGTCATGATTCCAACTGATCTCCATTGTTTCTCTTATTACATTAGATTTCTCCAGTCTCAACCTTCTGCAGTAGCCCTTGAAAGAGTATGCAGCTGCTAGTATAAAAGTCAAACATTTTCTGTGTTAGAAGATTATTCTCTACTTTTATGAGAAGATGTGCATCTTTTAAACATTTAAAATCTGCTGTCAAGTACAGTTCTTAATGTGAAGATAAATAATGTCATTAAACTAAAAAAAAACCCTTTAATGATTTGTGGCTATTCAGTGGGCTCAGCAATTTAAACCACCACTTCCTTAGAAAAATCACCACAGTTACTCAAAGTTCTAAGCCCAACAATCATTTCAAGACAATGTGGCAGCATTCTTTTATAAAGTGGGTCACTGGTGATTTCCTGAAAGCTTAGCCCAGTAATTTTCATATTCTTTTTATTGCTATGTCGGAGAAGAAGTACGAAATGTGATTTGGGTTGTTAAACCCAAATGGCATAACATTATTTCAATTTAGCAGGGACTGTCTAGGAATAAGGCATGCTTTGGAGGTCATTCTTAATTCCCTTGATTCCCAGTTGCTGTGAGCTGACAGATTTATACTTTGCCAGCCCATTGTTTTGCCCTTTGTAATGGTGAAGGAAGAGATCAAGCAAATTCTGACTACAGAGTTTTTGTGTTCACTCCAGTTTTTATTGTTTACTGTGTCTTTTACTGCTGAGTGTCAGCAAATTAAAGATACTAGCCCTTAGCTCATGTACTTTTCTTTTATTTTACACATGCATAGTAAATATTTTCTTTCTAGAAATACCCAGAATAGATGTAATTTGTAATTTTTAATTGAAGAGATGTTCAATAAATCTTAAAGCCCAGGAAAACAGGGAAACATTTAATGCTACAATGAATAAATGATGAGTGGATATGAACAATTTTACTAGTAAGTAAAACTAAATCTTTCTGTCATCCTAAAAAGCAGAAATAAGGAATAAAACGTTAATAAGTTAATAAGTTAGTAAGTTAATAAGTTAAAATAATAAAAAGAAAAGAAACATGGTTTTTTTTGTTATTATTCTAAATGCAAAAATCTTTCCTAAATTGAGGTCAAATTTTGTCAATCAAATATGAATCTAAAAATCCTCTTCCATTTGTAGCAGAGAAGGTGTACTCAGAATTATGCCACATATTAAAGATAAGATCAGAGTGCATTCTTGCTGATTCCATAGCACAGCCTGCAAGGAATGATGCACTGGAATGGACATTCCATGCAAGACTCAGCATATCCCTCCTCTTGGGCCCTTTTGTAATTTGATATATCTTCTTTCCACACACATTTCCTCACTTCTAGGATCTTAAAACACATTAGTGTTTAATTACAATTTTGGTAAATTTATTCCACTCTGCTGTATCACTCAGAATTGATTAGGCTGGTATTAAACACCAAAATTATGTTTACTTTAGCACTTCCTAAAAATATAGATGCAATTGTAAACAAAGCATTCACACTTTTTAAACTAATTGATTTGTTTGAAAGGTCAGAGATTGTTCCAAACAGCATTTTAGCAAAATTATTCAGGATTTTCCAAGTTTACCTTCCTAGAAGTCATACGCCCAAACACTGAAGCTTGTGAGAGCTTGAAAAGATTTTATTACTGTGATCTTTTCTGGTTCAGATTCCTAAATGACTCATTATTCTTTGCTTGAAAATAAGTGATGCTGTTTGACAAATGTGTTTTTCTATGAAAATGGAATCTCTAGACAGGTTTTCAGAGAGATCAGTACCTTCTTTTGATTTTTTTGCCTAAACTATAAAAATCTGAAGGCATGGTGTCACATCCCTTGTGAAGGTTAATTATTAAATTTCATGAACTCCTTTCAGACCCTCACAAGGGCTTTCAGAAAGCCCTGTTATTTCAGAATATATTCAAATAAGCTTTGATTCTATTTTTCAGCCTTTGAATAGGCATGACACTGGCAAATATTTTTGTTCAGGGTTTTTTGTTACTGTTTTGGTTTTTTTTTGAAATTTTTCATTCTTTTTGGTTTTAATTTACCCTTTTTTGTTTAGCTCTCAAAGAGTATTTCCACTCTCTTTCCAAGTCTGCCCTTCATGTTCTGGACAGAGTCTACCGTTATAGAAATCAAAAAATTATTTGTTTTTTTATTTGTCAAATAACAGTCATTATTTATATTTATCTAGAGCAGTACTCAGCAACAGACCTATGAGCTAGTGGCTTGAGAGTACATCTTGGGATCTATATGAGCTGTAATAAATGCAGGAAATAGATTTCCAGGAAAACATTAGTGTGTACTGTAGTTATGTTTAAAGCTTTGTTTCTTTATCAGATTTCTGATTTTAGTGAAGGGTAGCAAACCTGGAAAACAAATGCTTTTGAGAACAATTAATTCCAAAAGGTCATCCTGACAAGAAAATAAATTATGAAGAAGTCCTTGAGTTTTTTATGGCTGTGCTCTCATCGAATGTGAGAGTTTATTCTGGTGGAGTTTATATAGGTGATTATCTTCAGAGACTTTGGTTAGAACTTCAGCTTCCAGGAACAAAACAGGAATTCTCATCTTCTTGGAAACAATTTACCTTTAAAAAAGGGGCAAAGGAAAACAAGAGAGATCTATTAATCCTAAAACTTGTCTCTTCTGAGAGTTCTTCTGACTAAAATACTCAGTTTTGGTTTTGGAGTGGTGGTGAGATGATAACTCTTTTCAGTAATCTGGCTCCTTGTCTTGCCTGTTTTGGTAATCAAACTGTGCTGAGAGTAGGATTACAAACTGAAGCCCTTTTGTTTCAGACAATATCACACAAGCATCATCTGTTGTTAGGGAGATAGTCATCCAGGGAACAGTCATCAAAGATAGCGTGATGTCTCTACCAAATTCAAGCCCATAAAGACTGTTCTATTGAAAGCAGAATGGTCCCTTCCCATTTTATTTTAAGCTACACTAGCAGCTGCTGTAATACATAAAACAGCTAAATTATTTCAAAACAACATTAATGAATTTAAATGAGACCTGCAATCTGCTCTTCTTCAGTCCAAACTTTCAACTACTTGGGATGAACAGGGACTACAATTTGAAGGATGTCGTTCCTGTTATCTAGAAAAAACTCCCATTGTGAATTATATATGTTCTCGAATAATGGAGAATTAGCCTTGTTGAGAAAACTGTAAACCAAATAATTCTAAACTAGCTAGAGTCAGAGAAGGGACTTTCTTGGCTGTAATACTGATATTTTCCACAGTGGGGAGACAAAATTATTGGCAAATTGGTGTGGATGATCAAGGAGAGAGGATAATATGTGGACATCATTGCAGAGCTGCCATTCAATGTACAGTTTAGAGGAAAAGATGCATGAAACATTCTAGCTAAGGTAAACCCAACAACCAAAATCTTATATATTTAATTTTGACAATATATTTTTTAATAATTCAGTAGGAAATACGTAGCTAAAGGATTTCTAAATTATTACAGTAAAGTTTTTGTAGCTTATTTTCATTGTAAGTATTGACATGCGCCAAAGCTTCTTATAACAGCAACAGCTTTAGGTACATGGTACAATCTCTGTTCCCTCTCTAAATACATCTTTGTATCGAGACACATGGATTTGATGGATGGACCACTTGGTGAGTGGACCACTTGACTGGATGGCCCCACTCAAAGGGTTATGGTTGGCAGCTTGATGTCCAGGTGTCAACCAGTGACAAGTGGTGTCCTCAGGGGTCAGAACTGGGACCGACCGCGCTGCTCAGCACCGTAGTTGGTGACACAGACAGTGGGGTTGAGGGCACCCTCAGCAGGTTTGTCAGCCAAGGACACCAAACTGTGTTGTGGGGTCAGTGTGCTGAAGGACAGGGATGCCATCCAGAGGGACCCTGACAGGCTGGAGGGGTGGGCCCATGCAAACCTACTGAAGTCCAGCAAGGCCAAGCACAAAGTCCTGCCCCTGGGTCAGAGCAGCACAAATAGATCCCGAGCACAAATACAGGCTGGGCAGAGAATGGATTGAAAGCTTCCCTGAAGAGAAGGACTTGGGGTTGCTTGTTGAGAAGCTCACCATGAGCTGTTAGCCCAGGAAGCCAACTGTCCTGGGATGTATCACGAAAAAGTGTGACCAGCTGGTCAGAGAAGGTGTTTCTATCTCTTTATGTTAAATTTTAAAAGAAAAAAAAAACCCTAACATTACTTTGACAGCGTTCTGATTTGGTCAGGTTCATACTACTACAAAATAGCTTTAGGCCATGTTTATTGCAAAATATTTTCCCACATTTTACAAGATGAAAATTCTGTAGACTAATCAAACTAGGATTTAGTTTGTTTAGTAAAAGTCTTATTAAGCATACCCTTAAATTCAAGGTCTTTGCTCAAATGCAGTCTTTTAAATTCAGTAACTGCTTCACAAACACTGGATATTTGAGGAGTGCTCTTTTTGTATGTATGGAGCCAGGACCTCTCAGCAAGTTAAAAATGTTATTTTTTATATTAAAATATATTTTTATATTAAAAATGTTATATATATTTATAACAATGGGGTGACTGTTTGATCTGAAGAGAACTACTTGTTTGTGAACTATACAGACAGCTCACTGCTGCCTGATATCCCAAGATATTAATCCAGAATTAGCAAATGCGTTGCCCAGTGCCCTAACTTGCTTTGCTGACGCAAAGCTACGCTCAGACATTGCAGTGTCAGGTTAGTCAGCAAGATAAAAGGATGGCATCATGAACTTCGCAAGCAAGTCAAACCAAAGGTTCAGTGAGTCCTAGCAGACCTAAGTGATGATGTCTGCAGCTCTGCTTTCATCTCTTCTTTCTCTCCCACATCATCTCATGCTTCATTGACGATTCCTCGTTTACAGCAAAAGCGAATAGCACGCCCACACAGTTCAGGGAAATAAATGTATGCTCAGTGCTGGCCCAAAGTCAGGTAGAGGCAAAAGGGGAAATAGAACAGCTCAGTAGATGTTTTTCAGCTATAGAATCAAACCAGGAAAACATTAGGAGTTAAAATCTAGGGACAATTTATGTTCCTTCAATGTGTTTGAAAGACAAATATTTAATAAAGTAAGCATAAGGATGTACCTACACTATAATCTTCATGTTGGATCTGACTTGTTTTACTTTAACAAATCAATCTTTTCATCTACCAGTGACAATTGAAGTTAAATTTCTTTTGGTGGACACCTGTCATACTGCTGTAGAGTTTTATTATTGTAAGTCCCTGTGTTTAAAACTCGAAGAGTCTGAATGGCATCTTGCACTGACTTCTACCATACCTTCTGTTTCATGTAGGGCTAATTAGCACTTCATTTATAGTGAGGTATTATAACCTGACTTTCTTGCCTTTCACTCTCTGTTTAGAAGTCTCTGCAAAGCTTTTATTTACCACCCCACCACACTGATCCCAGTTGTCCTGTCTTGGGAGATGCACCAGCAAAGAAAATACAACATTTAGAATTTCTTAACTAGCACAAAATGCATATACAAGATGAAGGGAACCACAGGCAGGCTGTGATGGAGCAAGACAATGTTTTAAGACTCCTGTTTGATTGTGTAGTGTCTGCAGCAGTGCCTCATGCCTCCATCTGCTCCTCCTCTGATTCTGCTGTATTTTTCCCTGTGCTGTTGGAATTCTTTCTCTCAACCTTTACAAGTCCTATAGTTGTTTTTTTATTTTGTGAGGAGGGGATGTCTTTGTCTTTTTCTTCAAACAAGGGGTTTTTTTAACTCTGCTTTGGGAACTGCTGTCCTTACAGCAGTTCCCTGTACTTCCAGACACAGAGTGGAGAAAATATGTTTTTTTCTTGAATGTGGTTAATACTTTAATTCCCCTAGCTCCTGAGTAGTGCTCCAGATCTCCAGTGTATGAGAATATACTGATATTTCTGTCAGGATAGTCCTTCAGAGGACCTTTGGTACAAGTCTTGTCTCAGCCTATGAAGCATGATTGAGGACAGAGTAAAAATAGTGTTAGAAATAAACTAACCCTATTGATTCAGTAGATCAAACTGAAAATTGGAAATAGATTTTCCTCAGTGCATACATACATCCACCTTTTATAGTGGATTTTTATCAGAAGTAATGAAAAGTTCATGTTTTTGTGTGGTTTGAAAAGATTAAGCCTACAGAAGATTGTAAACTCCCGTGATATTTTGGTGTTGTTCTAAAGGTCTTTCATTAACTCATGTGCAGCTACTCCATACACAGGCCTGTGCAGTGCCATGTGTGCAGGTTTGGGGAGGAATTGAGCCATGGGTCCAGGCTCCATCCCTGGCCCTGAGAGTGGCCCCAGGGGAGGTGCCCAGTGCCTGGGACTGCCCTGGTGCCACAGCTGCTCCTGGCTGGGGCGTGGGGAGCCCTGCAATAGCCCCAGCCCATGGGGACATGCAGCTCTCATGGTGCCCCCAGGGACACAATTTGTTTAATGTTCACACAATTTGTTTAATGTTTTTAAAGAAAAAATAAATACAGTGCAGTAAGAGATTTAAAGGTTATTTTGATGTTCCTTAGCCCTACACTGTCATATATGTTCCTCTAGGCTTTGTGTTATAAAACTGAGAAGGAAGCAATGAGGATTTCTGTCATAATGCAAGCTCGGGTGCTCTGTTCATCATTGAAACCATTGCTTGACCCTACATTAGCTATTTAATTAACAAATGATAAGAAAATTAAAATTAATCCTGTGGCAGCAGCTCTCTGACCACGGAGAGCAAGGCACTGGGAAAGGCTCTGAGAAGATCAGAGAAAAAAAAAAAACAAAACAATTCTTATCTTCACTTGCTGCACCTGTTGTTGTTGTGAACATGTGGAATGTGTTATGGAGATTTGTTTACCAAAGGGTGGTTCCTCAATTAACCAATAGTGCTGGTGTTTAGATTGAAAGACCAGTTGGGTCCACCTGGATTGCAACTGTCAGTAAGGGTGATGAGTTTCTAAATAAGTATAGTATAATACAGTGATTGATCAGCCTTCTAGAATCAGAGTCAATACTAATTATTACCTGTCAGGGGGCCGACAGAATCCTGTTTTCAAAAAAAAAAAAAAAACCCAAAAAAACCCAATGAGGTGTTTTTGTGCAGGAAGCAGCCTTTTTACCAGTTGCCTGAGCTGCAATAAGTAAACAATTGAGAACCCTTGATAATTCATATCTAATTGAATTGCTTTCATGAATCTGTGTGGGCATAAGGTTTAGTAGCAGTGCTAAGAATGAGCTTTCCTCTCTCTTGGTAAGTAGAAGTCATGAGCTCCTCATCTACCTCTGCACTCTCTGGACAAAGTAGTTAGCATTGACAGGCCCCCAAATCATTAGTGTTGAAAGGGATATATTCTGCCCTGGTCACACTGAACATGCATAGACCTAATAATTGCTTAAAAATAACCTTACTTGAGGGTTTTTTGTCAGGGTAAACAGCATCTCCATTTCTCTGGAACTTGTCCTCTACTTAAGCTACTATATGTTTCAGCAAAGTTTTTTAATATTCTGTTCTTTAAGTTTTCAAGAAGGACTAAAACTTGTACACAGAGTTAAACTAAGGGAATTACTTTGCCTGTCCAATATACACACCTAATAAAAATAACCCCTATCCTTGTAGCAAATTAGTTTTTAGAAATTATAGACTGGAATCTTGAAATGCTGCATATGCTTGTAAGATTTCATAAAAAATAAAAAGTTTCAGTGACTGTGTGACAGCAGATACAAAACCCAGAGTATAGGAGAGAATGCTAAATGCTTATCATGACTTCTACTTTAAAAGATGGAAATTAATTGATATGGGACCAAAGCACATTTTAAAAATATAATTATATTACAAATTGAAGTCCATAGAGTCATTGAATGGTTTGGGTTGGAAAGGACCTTAAAGTTCATCCAGCCCTACCTTGGGCAAGGACACTTTACACTGGACCAGGATGCTCCAAGCCCTGTCCAACCTGGCCTGCAGCAGTTCCAGGGATGGGCACTGACAGCTTCTCTGGGCCACCTGCTCCAGTGCCTGAGCACTCTTACAATGAAGCAGTTCAAGTGAGTTGATTAAGACAAGATAACAGTCAAAACTCTCAGTATCTAATAGGCTTGTATATAATAGAGCTAAAAGCTTCTTGGTGAACAGCTAATACTCCATTAGAGCTGTGCTAAGATCCTCAACTGCTAAAACCTCAGGATTTTCTTACTACACTTGTTTTCATTAACTTTTCATTTGCACATAATTACTGACAATGCATGCACATTAAACAGAAAATAAGCTTCTGTCCTAAATGGACAAACCTCAGCAAAGAATGTCCTGACTCCTTTAGCTGGGGCCCCATTGTGTGCAATGACTGCAGCTATCACAAAACAGTAAAGTGTGCACAACTGGGAGCAGGATGTGTAAGGCAATGAGTAATGGTCAATGGCTGGAGCAAGGATGTTATACCTGTATATTCTGTTTAAATGGGATCTAATGCAGATCTCTGAGGCACCTCACTCTGAATTTTTACATTCTCCCTATATTCTCTCCATTGAGACTAAGGATGGAAGTTACTATGGGGGCATTTCAAGCATGATTGTCTCTGCTTGACACAATACCAGCAACCAAAAATCTTTCATTTAACAGATCTTTTATTTCTGATTTTTTTTTCAGTCTCCTAAATCACATTTTATCATAAATCAATGACACTGAGGTTTTTTCCTCTCCTCTAAGCCCAGCCCTTCCCTTCCCTTTTTCTTTTTTTAAGCTCTAGACACTATCATGACCCACAATGCCATAGCAAATGAAGCACACGTGTCTTTTAGATCCACCTCAGAATTGCTTATCCCAAAATGGTGGGCAAACGTCAGCAATGGCAGTATATATTCTAGGAATGCTTACTGTCTCCAAATAATGTTGAAGAGGTGAAACAAAAATCAGTATTTCTCCCTGTTATGACTGTTGAATGAATCCTCATAGTACCATCATTTGTTTCAAAATGACACATTCTGGGCAGTGGCTGCTGCCAGCACTGGTGAACTGTCTATGCTTTACACTCTTGCTCTTTCTCTTAAACAACTCTTGTATTCCTTGTTTGTTTTCTTATTTTGAAGAAGTGTTTTCCAGAATGTGTGGACTTCATATACATCCAGCTCTTATTTTCAGAGGAAGTTTCATACAATCAAAAGAATGGAATGAAACTGTTCCAGCTGTACTCAGTCATTGTGTATAAATGTTAAATGTACTTTTTAAAAGATTTCTAGAGCCTAAATATCAAGGTTTTACAATTACCCTGCTCTGTGCACATCTCAGGATGTCAACTTTATTTTAGGAAGTGTAGGCTGACTGGTATTCAGCTTCTAATCTACTGTAATTGATAGATCCTTTCCTACAGAACCAATACCCAGCCAGCTGTTATTCATCCTCCCTGCATTTGGTTGATTAGATCTTCTTAATTTGACAATTTACATTTGTTCCTCTGGAGTTTTATTTTTTTTTTCATATGATTTCTGTAGTCTGTCAGCATAATTTTCAATGCTGCCACTGACCTCAAACAGTTATGCAATTCATCCCACCTTGTTTAATCTGGAAAAGTAATAATCAAAATATTTTTCCCATTATGTAAACAGTTATTAAATAATTATGAGGTAACAACAGGAAGTGTAGAAGTCCATATGGTGTCTGGCCTTCCAGAGTACTGGCCTTTGGTCATCCTGATGAAACAACGGGAGACTTTCATTACAGAATTGATTTTGGAAGCTCTAGTTCACAATTCTTCATGAGAATAATCTCCTTTAACTAAATGTAAAAAGAAAATCAAAAAAAGGAGAAAGTAATGCAACCCCATCAACTTTTACTTCTGGTTTACTTAATGCCTCTTATAGCTCTTATTAATCTCCTGGTGTTATAATCGATGAAGAGTTAATAAGATTTGTGTGTGTGGTATGAAATTCACTTCCTGTGAAATAAATTTACCTTGCATCTGCATCCACTTCTAATCCCTCAATCGATGTGTGAGCACAACAGCCCCAAGCAGCTGGGAGGCAGGAACAGACAGGTGACTGTCATTTCTTTTGGGTCAGAAGTAATCCAAAAAATGCTGTGTTCCCAGTTCATTTACAGGGCTGGGCTGGCTGCTATTGGAGAGGGAGTGATCATGTTCTCTCTCAGAGTGCCTGTGAGGATTATTTACTAGAATCCAAAACCCTGTGTAAATTATATAAGCATCAACTGTTGTTCCATGTACCAAAAATCTTTTATTTTCGACATCGTTTCTCAAGGAAGTAAAACATCAGCAGTGTTATTCTAATATAGATTTTGTATTTATGATTTATTGGTATAATAGCAGTCAGTCAATAGCATAGATTCATAGGCAAATACACTTATGCTAAGTTTTGAATTCTGCAGAAATTAGATGCGTTTCTGGTGAGCTTTTAAAGCTTCCTGGGGGCTTTCACAATAGGAGCTGATAAAATTTTATGGAATGCTCCACTTTTATGTTTAGAGTATGATGGGAATCATTCTACCCAGTACAACAGGGCAGAAATTAACAGAATAGTTTTGAATGAGCTACCCATAAACATTTGCTGCATTTATTTTACAAGTTAACATTTTGCTGGTTGCAAACTGTTCCTTTGAAAGCAGACAATGTGTGTATGTCTTATGGAAGTACAGCACATGCCCAGGAAATGGAAGCATTATTTTTAAGTCTTCTTGATTTGTAGGAGTTGAACCCACATGTCCCAAATGCCTCATCCAATTATTTTGATGACAGCAATCTCTATAATTTCTGGAGAAAACAAGGTGCTATGCAGCTGTGCATGCTAAATCCAGGAGCCTGGAAAAAGAAGCAAGAGGAGACAAGTTCTGGCTTAATAGTTTTAACACTTCCATAGAAATGAAAGAGTCCCAGGGTTACAGTATTTTCTCCTGTTATCTCTGATGTGCATTTCATCCATTTTAAGACAGAAGGTTTTGAATTAGAGGCTTGGAATTCCAAGCCTGATCTACCACAGGTAAGACCAGAGTGATTCTCAGTCCATGAGTATTTGAAATTCCAGTTTCGAAAGGCTACATAAATATTTGTCATGGTGGGAGAAAATATTACGGTTTTCCAGAGAAGTTGTTTTTGAGAAGGTTTTTTATTTTTGATCATTATTCTCAAATCAAGGTTTTGAAGAATGTCATTATAATATCTCCCAGCTATGAAAATTGCCAGAAACATACTAAATATACTGCAATTTAGTTTGTGACCTTATACTTGTGATACTTAGCTTGTGACATGAATATATGTAAATCTTTACTTGAATTATGTGTTCCACTGTTATAATCTGAAATTTTAATTTTGGAACAACTGTTGTTAATTATCAGTATGTTGCAGCATTCAGGTCAGATATTATGTATTTCATGAGTTCTTATTAGTGATATATAATTGTTAAACTGGAAACTCCGCCTCTTCTGAAACCATCTAAGAGCTTCCTCTTATTGTCAAACCATAAAATGCAGCTATTAATAAACAATACTGTTCAGCAGCTTAAAACTGTAAATGTCTGTGAGGAAGTTAAATGCAGTAGCTATTTAGGCCAGCCACATTGCTTTGTGACCTTGGATCTCAATACAGGCTGAGATTGCAGCTGAAGGTAAGCAATAGTCATAGATCTGCTGCTTTCCACTGAAGCAGTGAAAGTTTCTCCTGTGTTGGGATTATTAGGTAGCTGGTTGGTGTTAGGGCAGTGAAATAGCAAGCAGAGTTTGGCTAGAAATTAAAGGCATTGAGATATGCTTATCAAAAACTAGCTAAACAAACCAACAAGATCAACACCAAAAATGAAGCAAGGCTAAGGAATGCCATCCCAGATGGAATGATGGGTTTGGGCAGTTTCAAAGTTATCTCATTCAGTGCAGCTAAATTCTCTACAATTTTAACAGGAGAAGTTTTAGTCCTGTTTGCAATCCTTTCTTCTTTTTACACTTCTACTCTTCTTAATAATAATAGATCAGGACTTATGAAATTGTGATGTGACTGTCAGTATTGCAGGAAAGCTGACTTACATTGATGGGGTGCAGAACAGCAGAAAGAGCTGCTCTGCTATACCCACAACTGGCATAGTTGCACATCATCAGTGCTTGAATCCTTTACAAACCAATTAAATGGTGATAATATTTGTAAAAATTGCTCTGCTTTAAATTAGGGTACGTAGGGTGATGTATCAAAATGGTAAAGCTGCCTTATCCTTTATATGCATATTTCTCTTCAGGTCCTTGTTCATATTCAAATGGCAAATTCATATGGACTCTTGTCTTTGTCAGGCAGTAACTTTCCTGGGAAATCTCACTCACTCACTGAATTGCTGCTACTCAAATGTTTATATATGTGATCTTGCTTATAGTCTGCAAACATCTTAAAATAATTATATCATAAATGATTGATAAAATAGTGAACTTCTAAAGTGTTTTCTCCTTATTTCTGTAAACACAAAACTGTTTTCAATCTATGCATTTTCAAGGGGAACAGCAACTTTTCTCAGGTTATTTATAGTATTAAAATGTGAGAAATTTTCTCCCATTTGAAATGAGCAGGTTTGAGACAGACATTGGTGAATAGCTGTTCTGGATTTCAGACCCTTTTGAGGAGCAGGGTGTCAGGGTGTGGTGAAGGTGGAGTCCCCCACCCCAAGAGTGACACTGGTGTCGCCTGTGCCCTCGCCCATGGGGTGCAGTTTCACATCTTTGAACGTGGGGGGTGGTTATGGGGTCTGTCAGCAGCCTCTGGCATGGCATGGTGAGCCTTGGCCAGGGGCTCTAGCCAGGAGCAGAAGATGACATGAGAGAGGGCTGGGGTAGCACATGTGTGAGGAATCCAGCTGAGATGGGTGCCTCGAGTGTTGGCAGCATCCAGGTGGGGCCAGAGGTGGAGCTGGAGCCCAGCAGTCCTGCAGTGTCACAGAGGCTGGGACTGACATCCCTGGATGAGCTTGTCCCTGTCCCAGCGGGGGAGGACTCAGGGTAGGCTGGGCAGGGACACCCAGGCCCACTGTGGATCTCAGGACCTGACAACAGGTTGTCAAAATCTGGTTTGAAGAAGTGTAAAGGGCTTGTCAGTTAGTCTGTAAGAGAGAGGGGATAAATGAAACACTTGTTTCTCCCTTTTCACAGCTCTAAAGTGCAGAGGGAGCTCATATAGTATGAAGTGTAATGTAAAATTACACAACTTCCCTAACATCTCAAATGGCAGGATAGGGCAAGCATTAAATTAGAAACAGGTCATGTGTAAGGCTCTCAGATTACCTTGTGTTAGCAAAATTGTGTTTCAAGTATCAGCTGTGGAAAACCATTGATGTTGGTGTGATGTAAACTGATAACCCGAATAAAACCATTGATGTTGGTGTGATGTAAACTGATAACCTGAGTGATGGTAATTATTTTGTGTATAAACATTCTGTCAGAATATCCACAGTGGAGCTTCATCCTCCACATCCTTCTGTCCTTGATTTTGAGGGATAACATCTTTCTCATTAGTAACTCAGATGGATACTAATAGATATTTCATATTTTCTAGATTCTGTACTGCATTAGTGTGCAACCCTGGGCTTCATATAAAGTATAGCAAGTTCTCTTCACAGTTTAGTCAGACAAAACAATCCTTTTCCAGCCTGAAAACCAAGGAAACCATTGTAGCTTCGAGCCCAAAAGGTATGAACAATGGAGAATTGAGGAGAGCAATCTGTGAGGATGGGACTTCATAACCTGAAGCTGTAATTGGACAACTGGCCCCAATATGTAAATGGACCAAAACTTATAAAAGTGCAAAAACTCATGACCTGGAGTCCACCTTAGGTCCATCTTGGGTCCATCTGGGGTGGAGCCATGGCTGAGCTCTTGTTCTGCCCAAGGTGTATCCTTTGAAAGCCTTTTAATAAATACTTCTTTAATCCTTTAACACTGTCTAGCCTCTGTTCTAGGTAACCTCTTTAGGCATCAATACTATTCAGGGAATTTTTGGAAATAAATCATTCTTGTAATGTTTATTGATAGGCAAAATACTTAAAAACTTCTGCTACTGTCTGGAAAAGAACTTTCAGAAAAAAATTCAGAAAATTTTATGAAGACTGAACTTTCAAAAATGCTTTTATCATAACATAAGCTCGAAATGAGAGTTAGGTTACATCTTGCAAATTTATTTTTCAAACATGTTGTTATATAACTGCTACTATTCATAAATTAGACAATGCAAGAAAAGTACTCATATAGGAAACTAGAGAATCCAGCTGTTCTGCCATGGTTTTGCTGCAAATGGCTAGTCTATGGAAACTTGCTGTAAAAATGAGTTTGAATTCCACAAACCCATAAAGTGAATATACTTAGATTGGAAAAGGGGTAATATAACCTCAATTTTTAAAAAGGGTAATAGAGAAGACCTCGTAAACTATAGGGTGGTCAGTCTCACCCTGGTGCCTGGCAAGATCATGCAGCAGATCCACCTGGAATCTGTGCTAAGGCACATGGACAATAAGGAGGTGATTGCTGACAGCCAACGTGGCTTCACTAAGGGCAAATAGTGCCTAACAAATTTGAGGGTCTTCTGTGTCAGGTTTACAGTGGTGGGGATGGGGGAAGAGCTGCTGATGTCCTCTGCCTAGGCCTGTGCAAAGCATTTGACACTGTCCCACATGATATCCTTGTCTCTAAAGTGGAGAGACATTAATTTGATGGGTAGGTCAGTCAGTGGATAAAGAATTATCTGCATGAAAGAGTTGTGGTCAATGGCTTGATGTCCAAGTGGGGATCAGTGACAAATGGAATTCCCTGGGGGGTTGGTACTGGGACCAGCATTGTTTAACATCTTCATCAGTAATATTGACATATCAGCAAGTTTAAGGTCCCTTCCAACTCAAACCATTCTGTGATTTTGTTTCTGTTTTCTGTTATTCTACTGCTATTGTAAATATTTCAGGAGCTCATTTAGTTGCCTGAAAACACAAACATAATTATCCAGTGAAATTATACTTGCAATATTAAAACCTTGTCAGTTTAGGCAGAGGTGGAATTTCATCTCCATACAAGAACAAGGCCTCCAACCCTCAAAAAGCAAAGATACAGAGTGGTCAAGGAACCAGCACAAGAACAGATAAGTGGTGTTAGACACCTTGCATCCCAAAATTGTGCCATAAGATGAGTGATGGTCACCAAATGCACACAGATTTGAAAGGAAGGCCTTTTTCTTTATTTGGAAGGACAGCATTTCAAAATCACACTGATGTCTTTGAATTTTTCCTCTTTTTCTGAATTTATGCATTTAAGACTATAAAAAGGGATAACTCTTTTATTTTTTATCTTCTACATCTCCCTTTAGAAGTTACCTAACACAGCAATCATCTTCCAACTATCTTTGTTTAAACATTGTTGTTGAGCTAAACTTTCTGAGTATTTGCTGCCAGGTCACTGTAATGTTTTTTGTTTGCTGTCCAGAAAAAGAAATTATGGTTTCAAATTTTTCGTTAATCCATTGGCCTAATTCACATAATGGGAACACATTTCTTATGTATCCTACCAGATATGGTGGAAACATCAAGTATGTTTAGTCCAGTTTCGACTAACCTTTCCTTAGTTTCAGATTCTTATTTCTTTATGACCATGAGTTGTGAACTATTAAGAAGAAAGCATCTACTTCTAATAACAATAAAGATTGTTTTAAACTTAGTCTGATGTATTTTTGATCTCAAGTAATGGCCCCTAGAAATTAACATAGACTTCTCTCCATCCTTTCTTCCCTTACCCTGATAGTAAATAACTCACTGTGTCACTATCCAAGGATTTTCTTTCCTGCTCTATTTGCATCAGATTGACTTGGCACCACCAAGACCACCCTGCCAACCTGGATCCTACAAGGTCCTATGAGACCATTGGAAAGAGACCATCATCTCCCTTTTATATCTCTTTGCTGAATCTGTACTTCCTCTTAGCCCCTGCAGTTCCCCAAAATATGTGTTGTATATTTTCAGCTATGTGGCTATTTCAGTCTGTGGTTCAGAAGGACAAGATGTCCAAGTGTTTCTTCTGAAGAGGTTCCCAAGCAAAGGACATGTTAAATTTCAGGTATCTGCAATCTGCTACAATTTATTTGTCTCATAATAGAAAAAGCACAATCCAGAAATCTTATTCATTACTTAGGACAGGAAAAAGTCACTCAATGAAATATTTAGAAACACGTTAAGCAATCTAAACAGTATGCAAAATATGAATGTTTGCTCGTCCATGTTCTGTTCAAATACTATTGTTCATATTACTTTTTTACATAAGATTAAGAAAATAAATATTCAACCCATATCAGGACTCTCTTTCATTGTAGAATCATTTTAAATTCTTTTATATGCTTAAGTGATACATGTTTCTTAATGGAAACTTTTGGGAACAGTAGATTATATTTTCATATACAGAGATACATGGAATAATCCTAAATTTCTCCAGATAGATTGTCTGGTTTAATATACCTTGCATGATGGATAGAGTCTATAAAAAGTATCTTTAAAAGAAGGCAATAAAAATTGCCAGGTTTAATAGAGAAAGTCATAATGCAGTTGGTGGAAACCTCTCCAAAGACTCCATTGAGTTCCTATTCAAAATGTGCCCTGCAGGAGAGATGGCATATTGGCTTTTGGTTAAGTCAGTTTAAAGTACTGGTACTGTCACCATTCCTTCAACCCTTTTTTTTTTTCTTTTTTTTCATGAACCACAATTTGCTTGAACTTAGGAATGCAGCTTAGCATGGGGAACAGGGATGATTTGGAAGGCAAATGCCTATTGGCTTCCTGTTGCTTTTGACTGTTTTTCATGAGTTCTTCATAATTTGACTGCTGAATCCTTTTGTTTACTGGGACTCTAGAGGACTAATTTTATGGAGTTTTGTATTTGAAACAGGTATATTTTCTTTCAGCTACCATTTTAAGAATTGCTAGGGCTGTTTTACTGTTCTAGGTCAGCTCATGACAATGAATTGACACGTTTATGAAATCACATTGATTCTAATTTTAGTTTTTCCTTGCATTTTAGGAATTTAAGGCTTTTTTTTTTCCCCAAGATGTTTGAATTGTGTTCTGGACATACCAAACTGTCCTTTACACCTCGGGGGATCTAATAACATTATATTCAGGGATTTGTAAAGAACTACCACATAAAAAGAAAATATTACTGAACAGGCTGTTTTGTCATTACCGCAGAACAATCATGAAATATCTTGAAGATTTCAGAGGATGTTGAAATATTCTTTTGCTTTTTTTCTTTTTCTTTGAAGGGCATATCATGGAGAAAGATAATGCAGCAGTTTTTAACATGTATAAAAAAACATTCTTCAAAGTTAGAATAGTAGTATGGGAAGAAAAAATATTTTCAAATGATTAGTCAGCCGACATCAGCTAGCAGTTATAGACTAACTGAGAATCATCCCCTTAAAGTTATTTTAAGGGACTTAGCCCATGGAAAATTTCTTACTTCAGTTAAGTTTGATTCAAGTATTGGGAAAGGCCCATAGTAATTACAATAAAGAAATCAAAATTTTATTTTCTATTTTCCTGCCTTATCAGGAACTGCCTTACTATAGTTAATTTAATGTCTGCTGAGCTGTTTTGGGAAGCATGTGTGTATGTGTATGCATTTTCCTCACAGTGAGTATTTATGACAATTGAACAGAAAAAGCAGTCTTGGCATTTCCCCAAAGAATGTTAGTCTTGATATACAGCTGTATTTCTATTTCTGTCTCAACTGGAAAATTAGATACTTTCTGATGCAAATGCTATGTTATGGCATTTTTGTGTCAAGCAGTGACACCTTCTACAGAAAAGAATTTTTAAAAAATTATTCATATGCCCAGTTAAAATTTGTGTTCAATATATTTCTGCAGAAATATTTAACATTTTTTCAGTGCTTTGGTTCACACAAACAAACGACCCACTACTGAAAATTTGAAGTTGTAAATACCGCTTAAAGATGAAAAAAACATTTCATCTTTGATATTGTATAAAGAAAAGGCAGCCAAAATCCGTGGTTCTAAAAGACTTTCTTAGTCTACTATTCACCCTTGGAGTATAGCAGTCTTATACCCAAAGGGTATGTAAAACATGCTAAAATAGATTCAGCTTTAAAAAACAGCAATTAAGTTTATAACTACCATACATTGTCTTGGCTTTTTAGTGGAAGTAGCTGAAAATCAGAAAAAAGAGCAACCATAAAAATGACTTTTGTAGATGTATATGTAAACTATCTAACTATTACTAAAAGAAACAGCAGACTTGTTCTGCTTGTTAAAATCAGAATTTCTTAATGTTATTTAAAAAAAGGAAATAAATTCCAGCTAAGCGACGAGTAAAATAGTCTCTTCCTTAAAAAATTCATTGCTGAAAGAAGGCTATTTCCAATGCATAAGATATCACACTCCACTTAGAGTTAAGAATCTGACTTCTCAGAATTATGCTTTTTATTTTGTTTTCTAGTTTAGAAGCTACCTGAATATGTTACAGTGTCTTGGCCTCAGGCATACTCATTGCAGTAGTGAAGGCATTTCCTGTTGACTTTGTTGACTTTTTGTGAGATTCCCCTTGGAATGTTCCTTTTATATTTTCTTCTGACTTGCTTATTTTTGTTTTCACAACCAATTTCACAAGGGTGACATTTTCTAGAATAGTCAATTTCTGAGGCATTCACCCAGAAAAAGGGACAAGAGATGTTAAATATCTGTTTTGAATCACTCATATGAATAACCTGAGGCAGATTTCCCAACCGCCCAGACAACTTCCAGAGCTGTGAGGCACCAGCTCCAGTAAACTGATCTTCACTTCTTTGCATTTTCTTTGGCTGAGCATTTGGTTTTTAAAATGCAGGGAAGACCAGAAATAGTTCTCCTCCTTCATGAAAGGGAGTGTAAACAGAAGAGAAGGGTTGGAAGGCTCTGGGGAGAGCCTATGTAAGATCTGATTTGCTGCTTGTGTTGCTGTAAGGAGGCAGTGGCTGCTGTTGGGAGTCATCCCTCCTTTCTTTTTTCCCTTTAGCACTAAGTTCTTTCTGGTATTTCCAAAGACAGCAACAGACTTTACTTTCTAGGGATTTATCACAAGTCATGTAGGCAGCAGCCAGTTTAGCTTATGCCTTTAAGTTAGACCTGAATCTCTGAGAATAAATGCACATGAGAATGTCTTCCATGGTGATATGTTTCAAATGCAATTCCTGCTATATTATTATAATAATATTCCCCTTATTGGCTTGACAACTTAAATTAGTGATATTTGCATGGACCAAGTGATGATTTTAATTTATTGACCAGTTTCTTATTGATATTATTGTATTTACTGAGGGTTCCTTTGATAGAATCAATCTTTATTGCTGCTCCACAGCTTCCCTACACAAATATCTATAAATACAAATAAATACATGCATACACATACATATGCAAATATATGTATATATTTGCATTTTTTCACAGTGATCAACAATATTATCTTTTGATGTGTGGTCAAAAAGGATGTATTTGGATATGCTTTCACAGTCAGAACCTATTTACTGGATTTGTAATTGCGTAGTAAGATCCTGTGGTTCTTTGGGCAATATTTATTAGGCTCACACAGAGCAAGGAGCTGACTCTTGCTAGTTCCCTGGAGGCTGAAGATATCAGCTTCAGGATTTCCTGCGGCATCAGTTAGTGCAGTGACTGAGAAATGAGATTTTGATTTCAGAAAGCTTGACTAAGGTCTGCACTAAAATATGGCATAACACATTGTGGTATCTACTCACTGTAGAGTGCTCCTGGAAAATTAACCTTTATTGCTAGCTTCTAAATTTCTTAAGATCTGTAGTATTTATAACTGCCAGTGGTCATGCTACTTCGTTAAATTTTAAAGCTAACTAAAAATATTAGTAGTACAAATAATTTACCTCCTAGCAATCCCGTGTTTCATATTTGATTTCTAAGTTGCCTAAATTTTCTGAAGTAGCATGTGAATGTAGGCAAGGGAGTCTTTCACTCTGATTCTAGAATGCTGAAGTTAAAGACCATGAATGAACAAACATTTGTGTATTTCTCTTTGAGTACAAATATTGTTATAAAAAATAAGATACACAAACTTGTCAAAATATATTATCTCACTTCCTCATCTTTATTAAATACATAGTAATGAATGCAGTAGATTTGTGCTTAGTTTTGAAATGTCATGAAATGTAAAGCTTTAATACGAATTATATATGAAGTAATAATTTTTTAAGCAATTCTTCCCATAATGTCCCTTTTTATACCCCTGATGTTTCTTATTTCTAACCTGTTCTCTTCTAAGATGAAGATATTTTAAGAAACTGCTTTCAAAAAATGTCTTGGGTACTCAGTAACCTGATTATCAATGAAAGTGCAAAAGATTCACAGTCTCTTTAGAAATCAAAACTTGTACTATGTGGCCCCTTCTGAGAATTTCTTCAGTTGCTGTCCAGTGCTATGATTAATAGAGGTGAATATCAAAACCACATTGAAATAGTCTGGGTCTTAGTTATAATATTAAAGGACCATTGATCCCAGCCCTTTCTCATCCCCATTAGACAAGATTTTTTTTTTTGTGTAAGCTGCTCTAATGAATATAGACAGCATAGACAGGCTGCTGTCTAGCTTGAATAGGCAGATTTGTCCTCCTTTCCTCTTTCAACACATTGAAATATGAGATATTAGCCCTATCAACTTATCCTGAAGAAAGTTGATAATCATCATGAGTAGATGACATTAATTCCTCTTACTTATATAAGGAATTAACAAAATGTTTAGTCCCTGCTTTTGACAGCAGTTCATACCACTTAATACCCAGAGTAAATAAATAGAAATACAAATCTTTTATTCACATGTTGGAGGTGAAGGCTAAAGCACAGTCTGTGCTCTGCTTATCTCAATTCTAATTAACATTCACTTCTGATTTAGTGCAGTGAATATGTTAGTTTGAACTTGCATGCAAACTTGCTCACCTAAAAGGAAGTTGGAAGTGTCTGTGCTGGGAGTTTGCTGTTCTCTTATTTCCCCCCTTTCTCTGTTCCCAAGAAGATGATCAGATTTTTTTTGTAAATCAAATGTTCATTTTATTGTGGAACTTCTGTTCAATTTGTGATATTAATAAATGAGTAAAACTAATGAAGAAGGGCATTATTTTTTTTTTTTATGTTGGTGGGTGGAAAAGGTTGTATGATAAAAAGAAATGAATAGATGTTTCAGGAGACCTGTTATAAAGTTTTAGCAAGGACCCCACGAATTTTCAATTTGTAGACAAAGTTTCGCTTAAGTTCCAAGGTTAAATGTAGTGGGTGCATGTGCTTGTTTTATAATTATTTTGGTTTGCATACTTTTTAAAAGAAATAATAAAACGTTTTTAGTGCTTTAAATTGCTCGCAAAAACTGTATTTAACTTTTCCACAATGACAGTATTATGATTATTGACTTCAAGGCTATTTCAGCACCAGTGTACAACCAGTGTTTCTTTCTATTTTTTTGGAACTCCAGGAAGCAGCCACGGAAGGACAAAAGATGAAAGCTCCTATTCCCAACTTGATTCTCTTGTATGCTACTCTGACTCAGAGCTTGAAGGTTGTAACCAAAAGGGGATCAGGTAAGTAAATCTTTATCTCTGTGGTTGCAATATGGCTTGGAAAGAAGTGCTTAATGTTTGCAAGCATACACCAGGATGTTGTTATGGTGGTTTGGAATACAGTTAAGAGGATTTCACATTCTGCAGCAAGAAGAGTTGGCAGCTTCTATATATTTTTTGACTATTGTTTTATGTGGACTTAATGAAAAAAAAATCAGATGTGTAATGCAAAATGAATACAACTTTTCACCTATTGAAGGAAAGTTATTCCCAGAACTTTTTAACTTACTTAAAAGACTACATTGCAGTCAGTGTTGTTAGGTTACCGGATTTATCTGTTTTTCTATATGCTTTGGAAAATTAAGATCATAGAGTTTGGGTTTAAGCAACAACCCATGAAAAGTGAACAGCAAAATGTGTTTTTGAAGGGGTACTTAATGCATGGTTGAAGAGTTTAATTCAGCAAAGAAAAATAGTCGGTATTCAGACTGTTGGGTAGCTTTGGATTCATTTTTTTCTCTGTCACCCTGAAATTCTAATTTTACTCTCTTTGGCTTTTCAGTGGGTAATGAAAAAAATAGAATTCTACTTCTGCAACCTATCTTGCTATACTGCATTAAAGAAAATGAAATCCTTAATGAAAGCCTTAATTCCTTGTTGGTGGATTAATGAAAGTCTTAATCCCATGTTGATTGAATTAGTTAATTGGGTTTGTTGTTAGCTATAAGTTTCCTTTTGGCATTGGAGGGTTTTAGGTGGCTTTTGTTGTGCTTTTCCAGAAGTCTGTCTCTGATTTATTTTTGTCTTCTGGTTGGTAGTAGTTGTAAACTGGTGCTTGGGGAGAACACAGCTCTTTATATATTTTTGGCAACATCTTAAATTATACCTTGCCTTTTCAATGGATTATATTTGTAACAGCAGAATGAAATAGATTATGTCTCAAATATTTTAGTAGCTGGAAATATTGACATAGGAAATATTTGTGGAGTACTACTACAAAGTAAGGTATTCCTTAATGAAAACTTGAGAATAAAGTATATTTGGGGTTATTTAAACTCAAGAAAATTGAAATACACAGACTGTGTGCAGAGCAAAGGATCTGGCGATAGGTTGAAGTGTTTATAAGCTGCTGTAACCTTGATAGATAATGTAGATATCCTTTGAATATGCCCCATTTGATTAAGATTTTATACTTTTAAGCTTGAAGTCAAGGCCCCTTATTTCAAATATACAAAAAACATTATTGATCTTAAAGTAAATTTTACAAAGACATCCATTCTTAAGGAACTTACAAAAGTCCGGCTATCACCTGTTACTTGAAAGTGACACGGATAACTTGGGTTGCCTTTGCATTTTATTTCATAATTTTTCCTGTATCCTCTTCATCTGATTAACCAATGCAAAGAAAAAATTGTAAATATACAATGAAATTTATTTTTGGGAAATAATATAATTCATGTCCAGCAAAAGAAAAAACATACAAAATTTTTCAAGATACTTAGAATTTGTTCTCATCCTGATGTGGTAGGAAAGAGGAAAAACTATAATGGAAATCTTTGTTTCCTATTTTACTGTAACGTGGGGTCTTGAGGTTTTTGCATGCTTCTCCTGTGTAAAGCTGCAATTAAAGGTATCACCAAGGGGGCAGTTTGTCATACTGTGTGTGCTGAGGAAAAAAATCTCTGATTTACTGAAATCTCAGATCCTTCTGCCTTTGGCCATGCTGCTTTGTGATTTAAGATTTGAAGAACTTCTTCAGTGCTAGATGGAATGTAGTAGTGTGTGATGGTTCTTGGTTTGCTTTTGTTGCTGTTTGTTTGATTTGGTTTGGTTTAGTTTTTTTACATCTCTTGGATGCTCAGGAGGGATATTTTTGCAATCCTGAAGTGTTTCTACAAAGAAAACCTTATTCAACAGGAGTTTTTAACAAAATAAGATTGGCTTATGTGTACTGTGAAAATATAAATGGCTTCCTAATGTTAGTGTAACTCATAATTGCGAGTAGGAAAAAATATTGACTTAGAAAGTAGAATTTGAGTTTTATTGAACATGTTAGCCAGAGGCAGAGCATGGTGAGGGCATGGTTTAAATCTCTTCAGTCAGTTCCACCTGTGAGTGCATTTTGTTCTTGAAATATCACCATGAAAGCAAAGAAAAAAAAATTAAAAAGTAATATTTTGTACTTATGTGTTGTTATAAATATGGAGTTGCAGTAGCCACCTTTTTGAGATGTACTGCTTTTCTTTACTTCTTTCTCTGTTATAAATTACAGGGACGTAATAAAGTTAAAGAAGTTTCCATCAGTATGCTTAATGGTTGTTCTAATTGGAATCTATTCCTTCTAATTCACTTTGGTTGAGCCTGTTTCTGATGACCAAACCTAAAAACACAGAACTTGTGTTATTTATTTATTTATTTATTTATTTATTTATTTATTTAATATAGTTATTTATTTAATGCATATATTTTAATATATATTAGATATTTAAATATAATTAATAAATATACAATATACTTTTTAAAAAGTTTATTTTATATTTTCAGTATTTAATATAAAAAAGAGATCTGTCCTTGAAAATATGTCAACATGGTCAGGGTACTTGACCTGTTTTCTATTTTTTTTGATCAGTTCTGCTAAAAAGATAGTGATTAATAAAATAATGAGTTTGTCAATCTGGTGGAGATACATTTCCAACAACTTCTCTGATTTTTCAAGAACTTTAGAAAGTCATTTTCTAAAAATCCATAGTAGTTCTGGCCATCTGTTGGCTTTCCGGACTGAAGTTATATCAAGTAATTAGCTATATGTGGAAACAATTAGAATCAATATTGTATTCTTGGTTTTGTTTGTTTGAGAAGAGGGTTAAAAAGACTTTACAGTAGAAGAAATCTTAGGTTGTACTGCATTGGATTTAATCTCTGATCATGAGAGCGGTCCTTATACAAAGCACTTAAATTACTTCAAGGTGGTCTTTGAATTTTTCTACCACTGTGTGCAATGAATCAAATAAATATAATAATATAGGGAATAAAGGGAACAGTGTTAATCAAATATTTATTACATTATACAGAAAACATACTTTAAATTAGTTTGGTCACAGCTTTTCAACTTACCTGTTGAACACTTTATCTTGTATAATTGTCTCTATCCGACAGAAGAGACTTTTTTTCCCAGTTACTATTTTAAAGAAGTTCTGAACAGTTTGAAGTTACTCTTTAATTTATATTGTATTTCTTTTACATTAAGAGCATGTGATGACTGTGCTGGTTACATGAGAATGTATAGGTGAGCAGCTGTAATAAAAATTCCATTAGTAAATACAGATGATACAAAAAACTTCTTCCTAATCCATGTATGCAAAAGACTTGTAAGCACACCTTAACTTTTCCTGTCAAGTAGAGTTGACCATACAACACCTACAGGTTGTAATACCTTCTCAAGAAAGAAAGAAAGGATTCTTTGCTGTAACCTTCCCTGTTCCAACCACTAACTTCACAGTGGACATAGTGTTATTAATTGGGTGTTTCAGGTATTCAGTGAAGTCTCCCTGAATTGTAGAGGCTTCAGAGCCTGCAACAGTAACTGCAAAGAGGAACTTTCTTTTGTCAAATAATAGATCTCAGATAAGATTTGCTGAATGGGAAGCTGGTTCTTGCAATACTTCTCAGCTCCTTTACATATCTTGGAGCATCATGGAACAGTTTCTGTCTGATTATCTGTTTGATGCAAAGGAAGAATAAATACTTAAAGCCTACATATTTTGATTCATTCAGTGTATAGTTTCACAGAAATTGAATTAAACTTCAAAAATGTAGAACAAAATGCCTGTTTCTTAGCATGAACCCAAACTACATATAAATTTGTGCTATGCCTAAGTGTTTAGATTTACTTTTTGAGCAATTCAGTTCTGTCCTTGTAGTATTTTGAGAACTTTATGGTAATGCATTTCTAAATATTTTCCTTTCAGTAACTTTTCTGGAAATTATCCAGTTTCATAGTTTGAACTGAATTGTTGGTTTTGTTTTGTTGTTTTTTGGTTTTTTTTTGTCATGTGGTTTTACATTCATAGAACTTAGATTTCTAAAAGTCTCTTCTTTACAGGTTGAATGGTATTTGATCATGTACTTCTGCTGAACAGAATTTTGGCTTATGAATTATTTAATATTCATCAAAGAGGAAGTAGGTTAGGAAAGAGAGCCTCATGCTGATGTATATAGACTTTTTTTCCCTATAAGATATACGTTAAATGAAATACTTGAACACTGCATTGCCATCTGGTGGTTTTTTCCAAGGATGCTGAGTAGACAAAAGAAAGAAAGGTTTGGGAATTTTTTTCCTTTTTTTTTAAAAAAAACCCACAAATGCAGTAAAAGGGAAAATATGGAAAAAAGTATGAAAAGAGATCTCATTACATAAAACAATTATGAGGTGATCAGTTTATTCAGAGAGTATTATCCTATTCTCTTTTTTCATGCTTAGATTGCTTAATAACAATCTGGCTGCCTTGTATCAAAGAGGTGAGAGCTGCTATTAGTGCCTCTAGTTTTCTGCTTTTCTACAGATTATTGTGCATTATTGGTTAATTAATATTCTGTGTTCAGTTCTGCTATTGTGAATAGAAATTTTCTTTTCTAGATCAAATTTATTCTATGATGGAATGGTTTAGCTGGAAGGAAAATCTTTCCAGTGATGGGTTTTTGGGATGTGCATATGATCCTTCACATCATTATGATGAGAATAAAGTCTAGATATGTATTTTGTTGTGTAGCAGTAGATTGCTTCTCTTTTTAGTGTCTAGTATTTTTTTGCTTTAGCTATTACTATTCAATATGGGTGCTTCTTGCCGTACTTGGATGAAAGATCAATATTATGAAAATAAGGTAGTAAAGACTTTGACACTGAGATGCTATCTTTGAATTTTATTTTTGTATGAGCAGAATATTAATTTTAATGAGGTAAAAATTATTCCAGATTTTTTTCCTAAAAATAGTGGAACTCTGAAGAACAGGCTGGAAATACATAATAAAATTTCAACTAGTTATTCTTTAAGAAGTATAAGGTTATAAGGTTATATTTTTCTAAATTACTGCCATCCATGATTTTTTAGGATTTATTGTTCATGAAATAATAAGTATATTTTAGATAATTATAACAGTTGTATAAAAGAATATCTCTGAATAAAAAGACAGTTGCTGTTTTCTGACTTTTTTTTTGACTGGAAAAGGAGCATATCTGTGCAATATTGTCCTTAACAGCAATAAAGCCAATGAGGAAGCTAATGAGGAATGTCATAATGAGAACTCAACAATATAGTTAAAATAAAAAAGTAAGGAATATAAGTAAGTCAAGACAGTATGAGAACACTTTGCATCTAGGAAGAGTTTTTGAATTGACTTTACTCATCTGTACTTAATAATTGAACTGTCACTCTTTTATAGAACATATATATATAATCCAGCTTATAAAAACACTTAGAGAAATTGCACATAATTAAGTGCTGAGCCTCAGCGCAGATTTGTATCCAGTATTTCAGTATTTTTCATTTATTTTTAATTTACTTTTTGCAACCCTTCCAGGTGACATTTGGTGTCCTAATTATGTAGTACTACATAAATAGTCCTATTCTTCTTAGTATCTCCCTTTCAGTAATTCCATTCTGTTTTTAATTCTGCTTGTGTTTTGGTTGCCTAAGTATTTTCCTTTTGGCTTCTTGTCAAAAGGTAATTAGTTGATGAATGTCATGTTGGATCTGGTATGCACTGAATAGAAATAAGAAGGTTCAAAAATAAATTAATATACCTGTTGTTCTTTTTCTTATACAATTTATGAGCAGAACACTCACATATGCCGTATTCCAGGTACTGTGAGCTTGGAGCAAAGCAATATGTATATAAATAAAGGATATGCTTCTTGTAAACAAGAGGAGTTTATGTCAATTGATATTAATGGCTCCTAGCTGTTGTTTTCACTCCGTTACAGAATGTTAATTTCCCATTATTAATTGATGAGACTTGTGGCTTGTTGTGCGGTTATGTAGAAACTGAAATAATATTTAGAGTCTGTGTCTATTTGGTGTACAAGATTAACTTCCACGAGCAATGACTTTTTAAACTGGAACAATCAAGACTACTGTTATTACTATGAAAATGTTTTTTCTATCTCTGTGTTTAGTGACAAGAAGAAAAAGTATAGTGACTATCTGTCCTAAGCAAATATGTGTGTACCTTTCTTATTGCACTGGGGAACAGAATTATTTTTGCATCATGACCTGATTAAGAAGTGAACCTTGCTTCTTATGAGGATTGTTCCAAAAAACTCATTTTGAATTGGCATCTAAGTATGCAACCTAGTTTATGGTTGTAGCTGTGGGGCTGAATGGGGAAAACTGTGAAATATTTTTCTTTTTGAAGGAGAAGAGACAAAAAGATGACGGTGAATCTTTACAGTTAAAAACACAATAGAGATAAACAGAAATCCTTGTTTGATTCTTAGGCAACTTTCTTATATTGTGACCTATTAATTAATTCCATATTGATTTTATTAAAACTAATATTCTTCAGGTTTTCATCCTAAGAATAAAATATGTTTCAGTTTTATTTTTGCACCTGTTCTATTTAAAGATGGTTATTCCTCTCCATTTAAATGTGTAGTAGAAATCACTGTTTAATTTTTAATGCTACAACTTCCTCTTCATAGTTGAAGAATTAATGAACTGAGTGTATCCACTTTCTTGGATTTTTTCTAATTACTCTGCAAGATACATTTGTATGTCAGTGGAGGAGGGAGTTTCTTGCTTTCGTACTTGCACATTTCTTTTAATGATAAAAACCTTCAAAAGCAATACAGTAATGGGGTCAGCTGAGATGAATGATTTCTTGTGCCTGCTGGGAGGGAAGCCTAGATGATCTAGAGATGCAAAGACTGTGTAAATGCTCTGCCTCCTTCTTCAACACTTGCACTCTTTGTCCTTCTGACTGTCTAATTCTGGAGGGAGACCTTCCATAATTAATATAACCCACAGAAAATTTTTGCATCTTACTATTACTACATGGCACCAGGATGTCAGAAGAGCAATTAGTGTTCTTTAGCACCTTATTTAGACATCAAAAGTATCCATATCCCTGTCCTGCAGCAATTCTGGCAAAGCCATTCACACCAATTTTGGTGTGATCTTCAACTTCTTTCTTAGTATATGAAGGTAAACCTCCATTAGATTATTGGTAGGTGAAAAGGCATGACTTGCTGTTTGTAAATCAAGAGATACTGGAAGAAAGTAGGAGTGAAGAATCAACTTATTTAGTAAATTTCTGCATATTCAGGAAGTTAGAGGGTTCTTTTAGAATATGGTTTTGAAACTGGGGTTTTTTGAGGTTTTTTTCTGTTTGCTTGTTTATGCCAACAGTGTATGGAAGCATTAGATTTTTTTAGAAGAATGATCTTTTACAATACTGCATATGTATTTAGCTACAGAATATTGTATGCGTTGCACTACTATGAAGTAATTTTCAATGTACAGTTTTCATCTGAAAAATGCAGAATAATAATGTTGCTAGAAAGAACACCAAGTTTTGCTAGTTACCTGTGCTTGGGCAAGGGGATGATTTGGCTCCAATGGTCTCTACTCTGCTTTTATAAGTGAAGGATGCTATTCAATATGTCAGATGAACAGCAAATATGAGGACTGTACACTAAGGGCTGGCAGAGAGATTATACTGGAAAGAAAGAAAGAAAGAAAGGAAGGAAGGAAGGAAGGAAGGAAGGAAGGAAGGAAGGAAGGAAGGAAGGAAGGAAGGAAGGAAGGAAGGAAGGAAGGAAGGAAGGAAGGAAGGAAGGAAGGAAGGAAGGAAGGAAGGAAGGAAGGAAGGAAGGAAGGAAGGAAGGAAGGAAGGAAGGAAGGAAGGAAGGAAGGAAGGAAGGAAGGAAGGAAGGAAGGAAGGAAGGAAGGAAGGAAGGAAGGAAGGAAGGAAGGAAGGAAGGAAGGAAGGAAGGAAGGAAGGAAGGAAGGAAGGAAGGAAGGAAGGAAGGAAGGAAGGAAGGAAGGAAGGAAGGAAGGAAGGAAGGAAGGAAGGAAGGAAGGAAGGAAGGAGTTAGGAATGATTGCATCTCAAGCTTAAATCCTTAAATCCTTTGGGACACATTACTTATTTTGGAGACACTATGAAGGCAGTAACTGTTACTTGTCCTGTGAGCATTTATGAAGAGGATGGCTGGCATTTTAAAAATAGTTATATGACCTTTTGTTGTTTCTAGGATCCATCCTGATACTTTTCAGAGTCCTGGAAGATTGTGAATAATACCACAGTATGTGAAAGGACTGTCTGTGTTTTGGCAAAGGGTCAGTGTTTTAGAGTGTGCAATATATATTAAGAAATGACTAATGCTAGGAAAGGAGACAAAACAAAATCGGAAGCCAAAAGGACAGTAATAGATATTCTTACATAGTTCAGTCATTGAGTTTTAGTAGCTGCTTAGGATGACTCTTTTCTTCCAGTCCCTTTGTTCCCTGGGGAGCCATTAGGGATTGTTTTACTGATTGGCATCTGTTGGTAAACAGCCTAAAAGATTTAAAAGAGCCAGTGACCTTTGATCAGAAATCACTGTTGTAGAAGATTTATTTATTTGAGTATTATCTTGCAATTTTATGTAGAATAATGACTGTGGAAAATCAGAAGGCAAAAAACCCTCAAGGACAAGTAATGACCAACTGATATATTTCTCTTTTTTATTTAGGTGTATTCAGTAGTGAAAATTATTAAAATATAAAAGTAATAGCCATGAAAATAAATTCTGCCCATTAGAATATAATTGGTTGTTTTACTTAAAGGAAATTAAAATTGATGACATTTGTCCTATTAAAATACTTCCTGACTTGCTCTTCCTGAAGGCTGGAGGGAGAAAGTGCTGTAAGTGCTATATACACAGATATATGGGAACCAACTTAGCATGAAAAGAAGAGGTTGTCCTTTAGATTGCAATTCTGAATTCTTCAGATGTTCTTGCTCAGACTTATTTCAACTGTTATGGTCTTTACTTAAAAAGCAGGATACACAAAATCTTTTTTTTTTTTCAAAGCATTTTTTTTGCAATTATAAGGAGAATTATCAGACTGCAGTAATGGTAAATTACGAGACAGTTATGTTAGTTGAGAGGTGAGTGCTCCTGTAATTTCATCACCTTGCTCTGAAGGCATAACTCATTTCAGGAAACTGTTGGTTGCACAGATGCAATGTAGACAATTGTGTTGAAGTGATCTGAAAATTCATTTAATGGATTAACCCACTTCCACAAATGTCTCTTTTACATCCTTGACAAAAAGGAGTAGTTTTTACTCTCTTGAAAATTACAGCAACATACATGGCTTGCTCAGACCAAAAGAGAGCAGACAGCAGTAAAGCTGTTGTTAATGTTATTTAAAAAAATAGTACAAGGTAGACTTGTCTTAAATTCCAAAATTTCTGCTGAATGCCACTGGTGGTATAACCCACAGTGAACTCTGAGGCCAAAACAGAGAGACAGGGAAGAATTATGCAAAATCCCTGTACATATCTGTGCTATGAGGGATGGCTCAGCTCCTTCCTGAAGCTCATGGAGCCCACAGAGAGGCTGTTAAGCTCTCACACACATGATTGCTGGGGAGCAGCACAGCAAAGGAGGGAAAACATGGAACAATAGTGTTAACCTCTGAGCTCTTTATAATCAAACAATCTGAGCCAGGTATGAGAAAGAGTCAAGCTGCCTTTTCTCGAAGTGACTAATTCATAGCTCATGGGTTCACCAGGGTCAGGCCAGCATGGAGGCCAGTCAGTTCATTGTTTTTCTTCTGATGATTGTGCCAGGCACTCCACACACTCTGAAAAAAAAAGACTTTTTTGTATCATACGTTTACTTTTGCCATTGGTAATGTTTTAAATGCAATTTATGTTTTTGTTATTTTAGAGAAAAAACCAATATTTTCAACTTTGTATTTTTCTAGGAAATTTAATGAGTTGGTAACAAGGCATTCTAGTTCAGTAATAAACATTTTTTGAAACAATTATTCAGCCAAAACGCTAGCTGGTATAAATTTACAAATATGCACAATTTCTTTTTTTTTTTGTGTATCATTTTCTGTGAATTTTTAGCAAGATGGGACTATTAATGGATGAAGCAGGATACCCTGACCTGGCCTGTGTCAGCAATAGTGCAGCAGCAGGAGCAGGGCAGGGATTGTCCCCTGTACTCGGCACTGGTGAGGCCACACCTCAAATCCTGTGTCCAGTTTTGGGCACCTCACCACAGCAAAGGCATTGAGGGGCTGGAGTTAGTCCAGAGAGGGGCAGCAGAGCTGGGGAAGGGTCTGGAGCACAGGAGTGATGAGGAGCAGCTGAGGGAGCTGGGGGTGTTTGGCCTGGAGAAAAGGAGGCTCGGGGGGGACCTTTTTGCTCTTTGCAACCACCTGAAAGGAGGTGTTGGCATGTGGGGGTCAAGCTGCCCCAAGGTTCAGGCTGGACATAAGGAGCAATTTCTTCACTGAAAGGATGGTGAAGCATTAGGATGGACTGCCCAGGGAAGTGGTAGAATCACTGTTGGAACTCAGGACATCCCTTTGGGAGTCTGGAGTTACCAGGACCCCTGCCAGGGGGCTCAGAGACCCTGGCACACAGCCCAGAACACCAGTGGGTTTGATTATGGACCGTGGAGCAAATTGCCAGCTTTACATGAAGACCTAAAAGCCACAGCAATTTAAATAGTGTAATAATAAAGTTATCACAGGCTGTAAATGAAGGTTTTGGGATTTTTAGTATAAGGGTTATGGGGACAAGATGGAGGGACTTGGGTGTGTCTAACCTTTCTTCTTCTTCTTCTCTACCTCCATCTTCAGTGGTGATGTTGGCATTTTAGATTGGTTTAGAGTAGAAACTCGCTCCTAACATAGGTGATAGGTATTGGAAAATAATTGTAAACATGTTGCACATAGTTTTTAGTATATAAAGATAACACCGCCCCAGGGGCAGGCAGAGTGCCTTGGACTGTCCTGCTGAGCAGACCTCAGCAGGACAGGAGAAAGAATTTTATAGATAAGATACAATAAACAACCTTGAGAAAGAGAAATGAAGAGCCCTGACTCCTTCTTCAAGTGCCAGGCTGGGAAAAGACTTTCCAACTTTTCTCGTGGTCACTAGACGAGCTAGAGACCGTGACACATCACCATCTCTGGAGGCGTTCAAGAAGTGACCTGGCACTTAGTACAAAGGTTTAGTTGACATGATAGTGTTCAGTCCAAGACTGGACTCAATGTTCTTAGGGGTCTTTTCCATCTTTAATGATTCTATGATTCTATGTAACTTTAAATCTGATTCTCTAATTATTTACTTGCACGAAAGATGCTTTGTTATACTCTGAGAACCTCCCAGTTCCTTTACTTTTCTACCTGCAGCTATTAAAAAAAAAATTAATTTAGTTTATGTTTTATTAGGTTGATTTTATTAATATGCTCAGTGAAATAGCTCTTTATTTTCTCTGCCATTTACCTGATCTTAATTTCCATGCCAAATTTAATATGAAGGCTTTAAATCTTGTCTCTTGTTTAGGAAAAAGGCATCAAGTTCCATCCCACTCTAGGGAGAAAATAACGTGTTATGTTATGCTTTGTTCACAGTCCATCACCGTTTTAAGCAATTCTGAATGACCAGTCACATACAAGACTAGTTTTTGTTTTCATCTACTTCTGTCAAAGAAAACTTCTTGCCTTTCCCCCCCTTGTTGAAGACCTCTCTTGCTGAGTTTTATTGTGTTTGTGGATTGCTTTTGGATTTTTTATTGTAGTTAGTTTGTTTTGGTATAAGTAGTACAATGCTGTATATTTTCTTAAATTTTGGGGTGAAATTAGAATACCTGCTGAATGAGTCTCTATTTGACTTGCAGTAGCATAATGACATAATCAAAATATTATTAATTAAAGTTGCATGTAAATATGCAATATAAACAAACATGGAGGCAAATTCCATGACCTGGAATCTACCATTCCAATAACTGGTGCAGATTATCTTTGCTACAGTTGTTAGTAGAAGAATATTGAAATACTTTTTGACCACAACTGAAGATGTTTTTCATATTTATGTGGTTTTGTTGACACAAGGATTTAGTCAAGAAATGAAGATGGCTGAGCCATTTTACTGGCTGAGCCAGTAATAGTTTTGATTTTTTCAGCTTTCTTTTGTAGCATAATTCAAGTTGAAAGAGATCTTTGGATGTCTCAGGTTTAAAGTATGGTCAGCTCTGACATCAGGCTGAATTGTTCAAAACTTCATCCGTGTGAGTCTTTTAAAACCTCCAGGGACAGAACTTGCACAAATTCTATGAGAAATTTACTGACTCTTGCCTTCTGCTAGGGGTCTCAAAATACTCTTATAGTTCAGAATGACTTAATGCATGAATTAAAAACGAGGTCTGGTAGACCCAATATCCTAAGAAAAACTGAAAAAGTAGAAAAAAAGACAAAATCAGCTAGTTGATAACAGGCTTGGTTATCTGCAGCAAAACAATGAAAAACAACTTATATAAATAAAAAAAAATCCTTGAAAAATCTTAGAAAAGGCTTTACCATGAAATAAAAAGAGATAATTTAATTCAATAATTCAACTTTCTGCATAACTTGTTTCCATATGTATGCTTTTCTTTAATCTATTTTTTTTTTCTTTTTCCTTAAGGCAATTTACTGCTTCTGTTAAAGGCTAGTGGAGATTAAGTTTCTGATGTAAATGGAAACGTGATAGACCCATCCATTTTTTATTTTGTTTACATATAAAGTTACTTAAATTCATTGCAATAACTCTAAAATTTGTTATATGAAATGAAATGTTTTTTAAAATTAATTGAAACTCTGATTTCTCTAATATACCAGTGGTTAGAGTAAGATCTTTGAAACAAACTGTGTAATTGGGAAGAATTCTATGAAGTGTAGCTAACCCTGTCAATAAAACTTCTACTATCAGAAAACTGTTCCATTGATATGTATTGGCTTTACTGGAATACACCACTAAAACAATGAATGACACAAATTATTGAGCAAGAAGCTTAGGTTTTCATTAGCTAGCTTGTGACTTTCTGAAAGAGGGCAAAAATACTTTTTATACTTTGCTCTTGAGAAAAATACAAAATAATCCAAAATAACCACAAATCAAAACAACTTTTTTGTATGGTTTTAATTCATATTACTCCTTTTAATTGGGATATAGGCACAAAAATTCTAACTCACTCAATTTTAAGCGTTCAAGAACTTCCAGCATAGTTAGTGATGTTGTCTGTTTCAGGTTGCATCAATGGATAATGTTTTCATGGGAAGCACTAAAACATTTGCAGATGAATCTCCTTAACTGCAACTGACTTTTCAATACCATTTTAGTCTTAAACTTTTTTTTTTCCTAAGGTGAAAAGAGCATTTTTTTAAATCTTCTGAATTGGATATTACAGTATCTAATACTTTCCTCAGGACTCTGCTGGGTATCTATCCTGCTCAAGGATGAACCCTTCAAACAGTGGTCAGATTATGCAGGCTTTCTTTGTTTGTTTTCTTTTCCTTCTGATGTTGGCATCCAAATGGATTAGTGTGTCATGTCAGAAGCTAATCACAGGTAATTAAATGGATTCGTATGCAGCTGAACTCTGAGTCTTAAAGAAGGGTTGAACTGCTTCCACTGGAAAAAAAAGGAGATAGAGCCCTGGCCAGAGGTAGGAGAAGAGGCAATCTAATAGCCAAAAAAACCCAAACAAAATGAAAAAAACTCCGAAGTTCTGAATTAATTTTGTTTTATGTAATATTCTATTTTCTTCAGTTCCAAACACAATTATATAGCTGTGTCTGAAAGGATAATTAAAATAAAATACAAATATAATTCTAAAGCATTGTGGTTCATGTTTAACACTGAGACTTCAAACTGGTTTTTACCAGTGTTCAGTTACTGACTTTCTCTTAGTCTTATCTGGCTGCAGCTAACATGGGATCATAAAGAGGTGAAGCACTCTGAGAGGAAGGGAGAGCTAATTTGTTTAAAACAAAATGTGGATGAGGAGCTTTAAATTTATCTTGCAATGAATTGCAAGTCCTACACAGTGGCATGAATCTGTTTAATGTATGTGAAATATGTACACAATGAACTAGCTGCAACTGGAGAAATGAAAGTGCAGCATCAGTCTGAAGAGATCCCAAAATGTGATAATTTGGAATCTTCCAGTCAGTTGCATATAACAGTCAAATCCTCCTTTTTTAAAGCAAACTATCTTAGTTTATTTTAAATGTTGGAAGAACTGGTCATTTACCCTGAACAAGTAAATGATATAACTTAAATATTGAATTTAATATAGTTAAATATGGCAAATATATTCCCACATGAAATATTTCATAAGAAAAATGTTAACTTCCATGAGAATGGTGTATTTATAAAAAATATAAATAAAAATATAAAATTCTCAGTCTTTAGTCTACCAAGATAATTTTATAGCTTTTAACTAAATGCAATCTAGTGTTCTTTACCTTTTTGAGTGCATTGTTTCCTCCTTTCTGGGTACTCTCCTTTGTTTCTACCCAACAATCCAATTTTTTGGCAAGTTTCCACCTTCACTTTTGAGCTGTCATTGAGCTTCTAGCATTGACAGTCTGTGATTAGAATGTACTTCCTCTAGATGCATTTCGAGATCACTGCTCTTGACAATGAAACTCCCCCAAAACCTTCAGAATATGTTCAGAACAGATGTAAATATTTTCAGCTTGGCACCACTGAGAAGAGCCAGTGAATAAAATTGCCATGCTGCCCCACAATCCCAAGTGAGCATTGCATTAAGGCACCCATTAAAGTGACATTTGTGGCTCTGGGACCTGGCTTCACATGACTGTGGGAACAGCTGCAGAGATTATGAGACCTTTTTGCCCCCCCTGCATCCCATGGAAGGGTGAATGCAAGCTGCCCTTTTCTTCCTGGTCCCTCACCATGTCCCCTGCTGAGGAGAATAAGGAAAAAGACCATTCCATGTTTCACTGCATCTGCAGCCTGCAACATCCATTCAGAACTAAGGACCTTCTGAAAACCATGCTGGATGACTGTTATCAGGAGGAGGTTTGTGATCAAGGAGGGAAATTAGATTTAGATAGTAAATAAAAGTTTCAGAATTCTTTATTTCTGTCCCATTCCTTTTCAGTAAGTTCTACTTTGGTTTTCAGAGTGCCGCCTTCTCAGCTTAGTGCTCTTTGTGTCTCTTTTTTTTTTCTCTTCTTCCTTCTTTTGTCTGCTCTGTTTCTTTCCTAGGGTCTATCTGTACCCATGGCAGCTTCAGCCAAAGGCCCTCACCACATCATTTTTCCCAATTCACATGCTAAAACAATGCTTGAATAAGTTATGAAGGCTGGTTGTGAAATGTCTTTGTAAGATCTTGCTCCTCTTGGGTTTCAGCCCTTTCAGTGCTTTGCCTTAAAGGGCAGGAACATCTTTTCCTTGCTGGAAACGGGAATTCAGGGCCATTGCAGTGTGTGCCACGGATCACTGAGGGGAATTCCTGAGGTTCCCAGGGAGCTGTTTTTGCCTTGCCTCCCAAGGGAGCTGTGCAAGGGCAGGTGACAAGGTCCTGAAGCTGTGAGGGCTCCCAGAGCAGACAACAAATATTTGTTTGCTGAACATTTTCAAGCACGTTCCCAGTTTGAGGCAGAGGGAAGAAGAAAAGGGAAGCAAGGAGCTGAAAGAATCATGGAACGCTTACATCCATCCCAGCTGGAAGGGATCCTGTGCAGGTGTTACAATCCCAGTCAGCATTTACAGGTTGGGAATAGCCAGAAGATCTAGAGAACATAAATGGACATTAACAAACATTAGCCCTTGGGGCAGCTGGAGACACCTGGTAGGAAACACAGATTTGTGTCAGCAGCAAACTCACTGAAGGCACACCCTGCCCTACCATCCAGACCGGGCAGAACAGGGCAAGGAGAGCACTTCCAAGGATGGGCAAAAAGGGGAACTGTCCTTAGGGAGAGTGGAGCAGGAGAGGTGTTCTTCTTCAGCCCACCAAAGACCCCAGTGTCAAACTCAGAGGTTTTTTTGGTTTTCATAGAGCAAAAGGTTTTGCCTTCCCTCAGTGTTACAGAGTGGTGCTGTTTGCACACTAAGCAGCAGCTGCAAAGAGTTATGTGAACAGCCCCACATCTTTTCATGTGATAAATAACCCTATTATTGTCACCTGTGGGCACTTGGCTTTGGTTACCAGTGGGCCAGTCTTTGTCCCCCAAGAATGAAAGATCACAGAATCTTTGTGTCCAGGAGTCCAAGGCCCACTCACCTGACTTGTGACAGAATTACCTTCAGATACTTACATTGATATGGTCCCCTATATATTTTAAAATATATATTTAAATATATTTAAAATTTTAAGCTTTTTACAGCTTCTCCCAATAACTGATTCTAGCATTGTATTGCCTTTATTAAGCATAGAAAGTGCAGCAGTTAAATGACATTATTTCATGAGATGCCCTAAAGCCATCAAAATTCAGACACCTTTCTGAGTCACAGTGTCATTCTTGCTCTGGGCAAGGAGGTAGCAATTTGCTGCTGGCCTAATTTTACTAGCTCAAAGTTTCCGGTTTCTCCCTACTTTCTCTTCCTATCTGTGTAGCTTCACTCTCTCTGGCCACTGATCCAAGTTTTTGACAGACTGAACAAGGAATGAAGGGAGATGTCGCACTGCATTAGTGGTGAGAAAGTGCCTTGTTCAGGAGCAGCTGAGCCCTTCAATTTTCATCTCTCTCCTGTAGGAGCTCTGTTGTGTTTTGACATTTATGAGTACATATTAGAAACCAACAAACAATAGACCAGTGATGTTAAATGAGTTTTGCTGGTAGTTCAGCTTTTCATGTACACTTTTCATGTGTTTACTTAATGTTTTAAGGACAATTTCTAATCTTTTGGTGGCAGCCAGCTTTCCTTCAGTGTCTTCAAAACAACAACAAAAAAATTAGTGAAACTATGGACTGTATTTAAAAAAATAAAATTAAATATCAAATGTCAGAAGTCAGAATTTGACTTCCAGAATTCTCTTTTTGACCATCAAAGAGGATTTTTCTAATTGTTTGTTTCTCTATTCATGGCTATACACCTTTTAATTTATTTTACTGTGTTGTACTGCACATCCCTGATATGCTGACTGAGAGCTTCTTGTAAAGTAATATAACATTTCCTGAAATATTTTGGTTCTAGGAGAGATTCTATTATACAACATCACATTTATTTCTGTTCTGTGGAGTGTATGCTTGTGCAGTCTAGTCTGAAATAGGTTAGTAGATCAAAAATAACACAATGGGATAACCTGTGTGATTGATGATGGAGGGGACTGGTAGGGCAGCAGCAGGCAGACTGCATGGTATATTTGGCATTTCCACAAAATCATTGTGTTAAATTAATAGCCACATCATTTTCAATCCCATAAAACTTGGCTCCACTTTTAAATTTATGTTATGATCACAGGGAGGACTAATTTTCTTTTCTGATGTTTGACTTTTATAAATGTACCATAATTCAAACCATGACAGTGTAGTGTTATATTACTAAGGAATGAAGTTAAGCAAAGACCTTTGAGCTGATTTCAGGTTTTACAAAATACTTTGAGACAAAATTTAGATATTAAAAGTTACATGTCATCTAGCATTTTGGAATCAGGCACTTCATGATTTAAATATCTCAGATAGAACATGTGTCTCAACTATTTTTGAAGCTTTTCTGCCATGGGAGCTCATATGGTAGAGATGCTGTCAATTACTAGCTAAAAAGTTGACTTATAGTAATTTTTAAAAATAGATGTGGCAGTCAATTCAGATTTTGCATTCAACAGAGCAAAAAAAGAAAGTTTGAAACATGGATTTTAACTGAAATGGTAAAAACTATCCTAAACACTACAGATGTTGTTATAGTATTGAGTTAATTAATGCATTGAGGAAAAAATCTTGTTCAACTCCATTTTAAACCTAAGTCAGAATTCTGTTCCTTCTGTGTGGGTTATTTTCAGAATTTGGGGATGTAGACTATTTTGATTCTGGGGATAAATTTCATAATTTCTAATTTTAAAAAGTTTAGCAGATAGTGTTGAAGCAGATTTTCCTTTATGAAGTTGTATCAAGCCAGCATAACGTAGTTAAGTAAAGACGTCTTCCTATTTACCTGAACACTCTATATTTTGAGAATAGAGTTAAAAATTACTTGGCATAAAGGCAGTGATCCTGATTTTAGGTCAGAGTGTAATTAACTACTTTTTAATACATGTGACTACCATCTATGTTAAAATCTTTGCACATGTTTTGAGATGTTGGCTTTATTTTGACAGAGAAAGTTAAAAATTTCAGTGAGTCTCAGCAATGGTGGTTTTGTGGAAGCTCTTTATTTTTAATGTAAAGAGCATAGGACCAGTTTATACACTGACATTCAGTTCCACAAAACAGAAGAGAAGCTGTTGAAGAGGAGCCCTTTTTACAAGGGAACATGAGAGAACACCTCTATGGATCTTTAGCCTTAGAGGCTTTTCAACATCCCCAAGGAAATCCAAGCCTCAGTGATGCCAGTAGGATACACTTCCATGAATGGTTTGAAGCACTTCCCTCCCTTCCTTTCCTCCAATATCTAGTCAGTTGATAAAACTGTCTGGTAGTCTGTGAAGGAGACACATTTCTTCCATGATGAATGTGTAGAGCAGGAAATAATGGTTTTTATTTAAGGTTGTTTTTCATCTTTTCAGGAACAGTATCCCTACCAGAATTTTCTAAAGCATCTAACATTTTTCTCACTGTACTTAAGAACCCGGAGTGGGTCTAATGAAGGTAATATTATGCTGAGTAGTATGATGTAGTATTTAATCTCAGTGTTCCAAGGAAAAGAATAGTTTTTTTCTTCTCCTCTGAGCTCCTGATTGCATTGCACATTGCTTGACATTTCTTTTCCCCAGGCAGAAACTAACCATTAAATATATTTATGTACATTTGTCCAGCTACAGTTCTCAGAGTTTGCTTACTATATTATGTTAAAATATTTTCCTTGACTCTAATTATATAATAATATATAACTCTAATAATGCATCCATTCCTACTTGCTTAAATGAAGTATGCAGCGTGAAGATCAAAATCAGTGAAAATATCTTATTTTTCCTATCTGCTTTTCAAATACTCAGTCATTGAATTTAAATTTATGAAAATCATATAATAACCTTCAAATCCAAATTTCTTCAAAAGGTTGAGAAATTAAGTCAATATTTTAATTTCTTTGATTACTGACTCAATCTGTCTTTGAAGTAAGCAGACCTACAAAACTGTCTAAAAGCTACATCACTGAATCACAGAATCCCTCGGTTGGAAGAGACCTTCAAGATCATCGAGTCCAACCCATGCCCTAACACCTCAACTAAACCATGGCACTGAGTGCCACATCCAATCTTTTTTAAACACATCCAGGGATGGTGACTCCACCACCTCCATGGGCAGGCCATTCCAGTACTTTATGCTTTTTCTGTAAAAAGCTTTTTCCTATTATTCAACAGTTCCCACAAGAGAACTGTGTCCTCTTGTTCTGTCAGTGCTGTCTGGAGAAAGAGACCAACCCCCCCTGACTGCAGCCACCGTTCAGGAGCTGTAGGGAGTGATAAGGTCACCTCTGAGTCTCCTTTCCTCCAGGCTGAGCACCCCCAGCTCCCTCAGTCGTTCCTCACAGGGTTTGTGTTCCCAGCCCCTCTCCAGCCTCGTTGCCTCCTCTGGATGTGTTCAGGTGTCCCAAGGTCCTTCCCAAGCTGAGGGGCCAGAGCTGGACACAGCACTCAGGGTGTGCCCTCGGCAGTGACAGTGCAGGGGCAGAACGAGCTCCCTGCTCCTGCTGGCCACGCTGTTCCTGACACCCAGCCAGCAAGGGTTTAGGTTGTGTTTGACCAACCTGATCTCCTTCAACTTCAACTTCATCATCATTAGTTTCAATACCCACGGCATCAAAAGCCTCACTAGTATAAAAGCCCACCCCTCCACCTCTTCTCCCTTTCCTCTCTCTCCTGAAGAGCTTTCAGCCATCCAGTGCAGCATTCCAGCCATGTGAGTCATCCCACCATGTTTCTATGATGGCAATTACATCATAGCTCTGCTGTTTCACCATGACCTCCAGCTCTTCTTGTTTGTTACCCATGCTGCATGCATTAGTGTACATGCACCTCAGCTGGGCTGCTGATTTCACCCCTAACTCAGGCTTGATACCCTTGGGCCTGTTTCCACAGAGGTCAGCTGCATCCCCTTCCTCCTTCAAACCTAGTTTTAAAACTCTCTAAATGAGTTCTGCCAGTTCATGAGCTAAAACCCTTCTGCTCTTGACAGAGAGATGGAGCCCATCCAGTTCCAGGAGGCCAGGTGCCAGAAAAGCTGCCCCATGATCAAAGAACCCAAAATTCTGCCCATGACACCAACCCTTGAGCCACTTGTTGATAATGGGGGTTCTCCTGTTCCTTTCATCATTTTTCTCTGCCACCAAAGGGACTGAGCAGAACGCTACCTGAGCTCCTGCCCTATAACTGCTTGACCAAGTGCCCTAAATCCCCTTTTAATTGCCCTGATGCTCCTCCAGTCTCACCACTGACAGCCTGGAGCATCAGCTCTGGGCAATAATCAGGGGGTTGAATCAGCCCAGGGAGTCTCTCAGTGCATCTTTCTGTCAGTTTTTAAATTCCATATATGAAATAGAAAACAAAGCATTTACAAAAAAAGTATATTTTCTTTTTCTGAAAAATTGGTGCTTATAGTTCTTTCTCTACTTCCAAACACTGTAAGTAGCTTCTTAAGGTGCTACTGTATGTAAAATTCCAGTAGGTTTACAGTCCATCCATATTTCTGTTCCTTTTGCATCTTTAGTATTATATTGCCCAATTGTGTCTATTTTGGTGCATTCTGGAAGTAACTGCCCAGTCTTTTCTCACTTCTTTGTGAAGAACAAGGATGCCTTTAGTTTAGTCCTATCCTTTAGAAAGGGAAGCATCTGTTTATGTTCCCAACACAAGTCTTAATGGCATCTCAAGGTAATCAAATTCTGGAAAAAAAATGGTTTAGCTTTTATTTAACCATACTAATGTAGGCATTTACTTTGAAGTTTCCAGAAGAATATATCTGTCTGTGGTTGTATATTTACCCATATATATGAATGAAAGCAACAAGATTATTTTCAATAGGATGGTGCATGTTCTACCTGCACTTGAACATCCACAGGCATTTCATATTTTGCCCAAAGAATTTGGTGGAAGTTAGACTAAAGACAAAAAACATCATCTGAGCACTGATGTAAATAAAATATACAAATACTTGAAGCCACATAGGGATTCATAAGAGAACCACTTGACACATTATTTGAGTCAGAATTAAAAAAAAAAAAAGATTTATTCAATTTTCACACATTTTGTCACATCCTCTATAGAAACCTATTCAGTTGTTGAATGCAAGACCCTCTAGTTTCCATTAATTTATTGTGAATTTTATTTAATTCTTTAAAATTCTCTTTAGCCAATTTAGCTTCATCACAAGAGCAGTATTCATCTGAATCAGTCCTGTGGGGATGATATTTTACAGTTAATTAGGCATTCATTAGCTACTAGCCCATAGAAAGCAGGATGCTTCCTGATTTAACTGTTAATCAATAGATTAACCCTGTTCTTCCTGTTTAATTTTGTAGACACTGAAAAATTAATGGAAATATCCTTTCAGTCTTCTTGGAAAAACTCCTAAGTTCTAAAATGAATGCTGAAGAGGATATGATAAACATTTTTTCTCACTGATGTCAAAATAAGTATACAAAAAAATCACAGAATTATGATTTCTTTAGATTTTTTTTCCCTTGACTATGCTGACATTATGGAAATTGAGTTTTACTTTATGTCTGATTCTACAAGCTATGGCATTTGATTCCATATTCTGGAATGAGTCAGTATTAGCATACCCTTTCACATAGGTACATTCTCTTAAAATAATGGAACACTTTTTCAGCTACACAGATTACTTATACTTCTAAATATACTCAAGTAAGTTTCAATAATTTCAGCTCTTATTTCTGGCAATTTTTGATTTCCAGTGTTTTCTTTTCATTCAACACACGGAGATTTTTCATGTTTATTATGCTGTAATGGAAACCAGACTTAGCCTTCTGATTTCTGCTCTCCTTGGAGCTTCAGAGAATTGAAAAGAAAAATAAATCAAGCTTGTTTTAAATGACCAGTCTAGTGTAGATTGATTCTTCTAATTTGAACCAATTTAACAAGGTCTTTCTGACTCTCAAAGAGTTATTATCTCCTGATTACTTGTGAGTCACACCCTCAGACAAAGGTCTGACATGGCAATGCTAATCGGAAACTAAATTGTTATATTATGTATTTTAATAAGTGCTAGAGACAAGTCAATGGAAATTACTGTGATATAGTGATTCAGTGAAAAAATAGTCTCACCAAAATCCATGGAGTTTTTAAATGAATTAGAATGACATGCAATCCAATGGTGTTCAAGCAGCTGTAATTTCAGCATTCCATAGGGCATTTCAGGGGTTTGTCTGTGATTCAGAGGAACAAATGATACAAGACACAGAATAGGGAAATGGAATATGAGTATTTTTCATTTAATTTGACAATTTACACCAAATTCAGTAAGCTACTTTTTCCTTTAAAGTGTTTTTGATATGAGCATCGAGATGTTCATAAACATTTGCAAAAGCTACATTCCAGTGTCATTTTGCCCACACATTAATGATAAAAGTAATCTGTGTATTTGTTAGAGTAGTTAGAAAAAACAAGGAAATTGTGTAAAGGATACTTTAATATAAATACTTCCTTAATCTTCAAGCAAAGAATGCTTGCAGTGTGATGTTTGTTGTTTCCAACCGATTTAAGTAATGTAAGATCTCTGTGTAACTCTAGAAACAAAATAATTCTTATCTCTTTAGCTGTTCATGTTGTAGTGAAATAAGAGATGCTACAGGAAACACAAATAACTTTTCTTTTTAACAACAGAACTGCTCCTTTTTAAAAAGTCTTTCAAAGTTAATAGAAATTGGAAAATGGAATACTGTAGCATTTCTGCATGTTATTCATTAAGGCAAAGACTAATTTAAATTTACAGGAAGAATAAATCACATTTTGCTCCAATTTTTTCTTCATTTAGTTCCTTTTCCTGAGGTTGTTATGTGTTGAGATTATTCATTTTATTTCAAAGTTCCTCTTCTAGAACTGCAGTTAGTCACACAACCGGTACTATGTAAGCTGCCCACTAAGGTGTGCATCAAATTTAATTTTCTTCTGTGATAATTAATTCTGATTTTGGTCTTCGCAATTGAATCTTCATAAACCTGTTAAAATGAAAGGTGCTGAAGTCACCTGAGAGAAGCAGAAGAGTTTGCAGAATTTAAAGAATCTGAGGACAAATCAAGACTCTTTATCTCTGGAGTGGTTTTTTTTTATGCTTTTAGGGATCAATAAAGTTTAGCTTGTCACTCTTCTATTTGTCTAAATGAAGGTTTGTTTCACAGGAATGCTTCCTCTTAAGGATTAAATTTTTTAAAAAAAGTTAAGGGGACCAGGACAGTAAAGCAGTTCCTAGGTTTTTTCAGCATTATTGTTTTCACAGGGAATTCCTAGAAATAAAGAATGCAATACTGTACCTGTAAAAGAGCATATTAATAATTTTGTGTCAAAATAATTCTTTCTTTTTTTTAGAATTAGAATTTATTATTTTCTTGCCTACAAATGTAAAACTTTGCGATAGTAGTAGGGCAATTCAGGACTTGGCTGAATATGTTTGAATGGAAACATGTCTTTGGTTTTGTCAGCAAAGAGTGTTCATATTTCAAAGCCAAATTTGTCTTCTTGTCTCTGTGAAAATGAAAGCATTTGAGAAAAGGAAGGAAACGGAATGCTACAGTAAATACAGTTTAATATGAGCCTTGTACCTGACCTGGAGGTGCCATTTAGCCAGTACAAAGCTGGAAGGGAAGGGAAGGGAAGGGAAGGGAAGGGAAGGGAAGGGAAGGGAAGGGAAGGGAAGGGAAGGGAAGGGAAGGGAAGGGAAGGGAAGGGAAGGGAAGGGAAGGGAAGGGAAGGGAAGGGAAGGGAAGGGAAGGGAAGGGAAGGGAAGGGAAGGGAAGGGAAGGGAAGGGAAGGGAAGGGAAGGGAAGGGAAGGGAAGGGAAGGGAAGGGAAGGGAAGGGAAGGGAAGGGAAGGGAAGGGAAGGGAAGGGAAGGGAAGGGAAGGGAAGGGAAGGGAAGGGAAGGGAAGGGAAGGGAAGGTGTGTTAGAAACGGAAGGATTTCTATTAAGGTAGAGAAGTTTTAATGGGCCAGAAAAAAAATACTGACATACATGAATGCTTAGGATAAAAACCTCACAACAGATTGTATGTCTTCTATCAAAGTAATTATAAAACAATCACTAAATGAAAATACATTAGTTATCCATCTTCTCTTGTCTTTCAGACGGTGAAACAAAACACTAGAATGGGTTTACATGAGGACTTATCATTACTGTAATACAAAATTAGATTATTTGGGCTATGAATGCATAATCAATTCTTTTGTTCATTTACTTGATTTATTGTGGTTTTGAGATTAATTTTTGGGAGATGGCGATGCTCTTAGGTTTAGGGTAAAATTAAGTATCAGAAAGAAAAACTGGAATTTGGATTGTTCTGATTTCCAAATTCTATTCTAGCTGTTATAATTAAAAACATGGTTATTTTTGCTTATTACAAAATTTATAGCACTTTTCCTTAGAAAATTTAGAAATAGATGAAGAATGCATTTTTTATAGCTCAAAAAAATCCCTCCTCTACTTTTCCATTGCTTTGATCAAGGGCACAGTGTGGTCACAATCTCAATTCTCCTGGTTATATCATAATAGTATACCTGCACTTTCCAAGAGGTTGGTAAGGTAAAACTGTGGAAAATAACTGGAGGATGATTTTTTATTTTTGTTTTTCCATGTGCTGTATCAATTTTCATCAGGTCACAGTAAAGCACAGTGAAAATGCAATTATAGCAAAGACAGATATTACACAAAGTATCCTCAAACTCCTAAGGAACTGCTGGAGGTGCTGCAATAAAAATGTTTATGCTCTGCGTTCTTATGAAACCCTAGTTTCCCAAGATTTATGAGCATCAGTAATCAGGAAATAATTTCCTGTAAAAAAGTGAGACTTGGGCTTTTTTTTTTCAGCTTTTGAACAAGTAGAACAATAGTGTGAGGTCTCATTGCCAAGGAGTCTTTATGGGGATCTCAACACTTCATATGAGAGAGGAAAAGGTACAATACAAACAACTTGTGGCACTGCTGTTTGTTTTGTAGATTTTTGGGGGCAGGTAAGAAGATTATTTTCATTAGAACCCCAGGCCACTCCAAAATCATACAGAAGATTTTCAAATGGGTAATATGATATTCTTTAGCTGATTCTCAAGAAAAAAGATTCTTTTAACTTACAGTGTTGACTATATGGATGTTATCCATAATGTTGTTGTGTAAATTACTTGGCACACACTTTTCTGCGACTGGAAATATTTCAGATATTTCTATTTGTATTCAAGGAAAATAAAAAGTTGATGTTTTATAATATTTTTAAGTATTTTATTCTTTTATGCTTAATGAATAGTACCAGAGTAATTTAAAATGTTGGGTAACTTGAATGTAGGGGAAACTAAGAAAATATTTCTTGGAAAAATTGAAATTCACGTCCTCTTTAGCAGCATTTCAAATGATATGTAGCCAATTTGCTGTTGCTACATGATCCTCATAACCTCTCCTGAGGTTTAAAGAATATATCTTAGGAGTTTTGCACTGCAAATCCTCACTAATGTAAAAGGCTCTTTGTTCTGCCAGGAAACAGACAGTGCATTTTAGCTCAGTTGGAAAATTAATAGCTCAGCAAGATTTGCTTTAAGAAGGTCAGGTATTGTCTAAGATCATACCTCTCATTCTATGAATACAAATTTTTTTGTATATTTAGTATATTTTCATATATTTCATATAATTCATATTCATTCTATGAATATGATTTTTTTCATATTCTATGAATATGAATTTTTCATGGACTGAAAATCATTCCTATATATGGCCTGCTACCCTGAGCTAGTTTATAAATAAAGTTATAGCCAATACTTGTTGAAATCCAGTTTTAAATACAGTCAGTTCATTCAGGAGATAAACAAGCTTGTCCAGGTATACTTCAGGACTACATCACAGCATCTTTTCGTAACGAAAGTTATTCTAGTACAAACTGAATCTTATACATGATAACATAATGCAATTTTTAACACTTACTTCTGACTTTTTGTCAGGATCAGCTTTAGAATCAGTTTTTAAACTGCTCATTGAGACTGAATTCAGAATTTAGCAGTCTCTAAGTACCTTGGATTGCTTGAGATCTGTGCAGTAGTAGATGAGCCTTTCCTGTCTTTTTAGACCTTGCTACTACAATATAAAATTGACTACCCACATGCAATTAATAAATAAAGTGTGTTAACTTATATTTTAAGAGCTCTGTTTCAGAATTTAATGTGTAGTAAGAGCAGACTCAATAAGGCACGCAGAGAGCTTGTGTGACCTAATTAAATTATTCAAACATTTGTTAAAATCAAAGGATATGAAGATGTCTTCATCTTTTTTCATATTTCTCTTAAATCTGGAATAAAAAAAGTCCCATCACTTTACATTTACTGGCAAGGTCTTTGAAAACCTTTTATATTATGCCCTAGTTATACATGCATTTAATTAAATCTACCTGTCAGCAGTATTGAAAAGACTTACTTATCGATAAGTGCAGCTAGGATAAAGTTAGAAAAGTGAGCACAATGCAGACTCTGTCATCTCCTACTACAATTATTAAATCAAGCCAGCATTTTAGCATATTTTCTCTCTTTTTTTTCCTAGTTTAAATAAAAGTAACTTGCTTAATCACTGTTTGTTAGATGCAGTAATAAACATTTCATTAAGTACTAATAAATCCAGTAATGACCATGTGGTGATTTCTTTTTTTAAATGTGAAAAAAATATTCTTGTGGTGTCACCTTTTCCCATCTTTTTATTCTAATTAGAGTCCTGTCATCTTTCATGACAATCAAAAGACATTTACTGATTTTTTTTTCATCTAGTAGAGCAGAGGCAATAGATTCAGACCAACTTAGAAGTCCACAATGGATACTTGTATTTTAATAATAAATTTCTAAATGGAATAATTTGAGAATAACCTGCTCTATATAACTGTGTAAAATCCCAATAATCACTATGAGACCAGAAAAAATTTTGTAGTAAAAGATTTGTTTTAATAAAATCTATTAAATTAAAGCCTGAAGGGGAATATTGCATTATCTGATCTCTTATGGTGCAAACTGTAAAATTCCATGTTGTCACTTTCTTCACTCAGTTGCACACTTGCATAAAGAGAATGTATTTTTCAGAATTATAACTACTGTTTTTTTATCTTCTGGTTCTGAAGTTTCAGATTTCAATGTTTAAGCTTGGACAAGAAGATGTTCAGTTTGTTTTGTTCACTTGCTTTTGTGGTTTCTTTTTTTTTTAAGGAAAGAAAAAAGACAAAAGTATTATGTCTTAAAATTTTTGAGCTTTGAGGAAAAGAAAAAAGAATGAATTGATGAATCAAGGGACAAAGAAAGTATGGTCTTTATCTTCTAATGCTCCACTAACAAGTTAAAAAGAGTAAAATAATTTAGAAAGTCACAGCACGTGGAAACAAAAAGGGGTTTAAGTTTGGTTTATTTTCTTGAGAGGACACACCTGCAGATCTTGGTGCAGTCTTCTACAAATAGTAGCAAAAATTTAAAGTACATTATGTTGGTTCTTTATGAATACTTTAGTCAGTAAGCTTTTCAACTAATAAACTGCTGGTTTTTCACATTTGAATAACAAAAACATTGTATTTTAAATTGGAATATGTCTGTATTATGTCTTAAAATTGTTGAGCTTTGAGGAAAAGAAAAAAGAATGAATTGTTGAATCAAGGGACAAAGAAAGTATGGTCTTTATCTTCTAATGCTCCACTAACAAGTTAAAAAGAGTAAAATAATTTAGAAAGTCACAGCACGTGGAAACAAAAAGGGGTTTAAGTTTGGTTTATTTTCTTGAGAGGACACACCTGCAGATCTTGGTGCAGTCTTCTAGAAATAGTAGCAAAAAGTTAAAGTACATTATGTTCCTTCTTTATGAATACTTTAGTCAGTAAGCTTTTCAACTAATAAACTGCTGGTTTTTCACATTTGAATAACAAAAACATTGTATTTTAAATTGGAATATGTCTATACATAGGTCAATATGTGAGGATTTGATTTATTGTAGAGCTGTTAATGGGTCTATTTAGGCACTTCTATCTTTTTGCCCTACTTTCTTAAAAGAAAAAAAAAAACAACCTTCCTGTATGTTCAATAGAATTTTCATACTTATCACTTAGGAAATCTAAAAATCCTCCCCTACTTCTTGTTCTTTACTATCACATTGTAACCAGTGCTATATCCACAGCTCCAAACCACCTCCTTTAATTATGAAATCAAGTAAAGCAATATACTCAGCAGCTTCTCAAATCCAATTTTTTTAGCAATAGCAGTTATGTTTTTTTCAAACATAGAAAGGGTCAAAATATGTTCTAAACACACATGTAGGATTGCCTTTTAGTCTAATTATTTTAACTTAAAAAACCTCCAAAGCATGTAGCTGGGACCAAGACACTGCTTTAGTGGTGCAATTTTAATTGCTTAAAGGTAAACTCTGCCTTCCTTTGTGTTTTCTGTTGGTGTGAACACAGCTTTAGAGAATAGTGTATGATGCTATTATACACTGAAATAATTATATAAATATAGTTTAACCAATTTAATTTAGCTAAGGGGCTGAAATTTACTGGTTTTAAATCCCCCAAATTCATGGGTGGTTCACAAACCCTTACCACATAAGAGACAAAGAGAATTGTTTCACTTCTCTGTAATTACTCAAGGCAGTTCTGTAAATATTTTAGTCCTGCTGATTTGAATGCACTGTCAGAGGGTACCTGTGTGTGTTGGGATGAGACTTCTGGAGCCAAATCACATACATACTTGCTTGTAACCACCAATGAAGAAGGAGTTGTTCCAGAAAATGAGTAACTTGAAACATTCCCCAAAAACTGCTGAGCTTTCTGCAGCACTCACCTTTGCATCAGTTCTCATTCTCTTCAGCAAGACTAAATGACTTATCTCTCACTCCAATTAGACAACACCATATTGGGATGTTTCATGTTTAATTCCAGATTGTGCTTTCCTCCAAGACTTGTGTTTTGAGACAACTGCTGAGAACAGATGGAGCATCCTTTACCTGGATCTTTCCCCACATGTGGTTGTACTTCTGCTAGTGCTTGGAAACTGTGGGACATCATCCCACATCATCACAGTTTCGAGGCCCTCGAAACTTTTAAAATCTGCCATGTGACGATATTTTGAGTTGAGTTAAATTAGATAATGTAACTGAGCTTGTTTAATCTAGGTACTCTTTTTCATGAAACATGCATTACTTCACTCACAAAGGTTGTAATGAATTATTTTTGTTATAGCTTTTTGAAGTAACAAGCAGTGAGTGTAACTGAAGCTCCATAAGAGGACAAAGTAAATAAACAGTAGTTTTTGTGAAAGAATACAGAAAGAATTTTGTTCAGAACTCACTTTTGCAAATAATTCTAATGGTTAAGAACTGATATATTTTCTGTCCGTAGTATGTGCTGCAATTGTGGTCTTGGTCAGGTAACAATTATTTGTTTTTTGTAAAACAGAACAACTCAGATTATGACAGTGTTTGAATCAACCCAGAAAGCATATAATATACTGGCTGATTATGCTCTGGTTTTGTGTTTGGTTTTGGGGGGTTTTTTTGTTTGTTTGTTTAGGGGTTTTTTGGGGGTTTTTTGTTTTGTTTTGGGTTTTTTTTGGGTTGGTTTTTTTTTTTTTTAAGGTTTTTTTTTTCTTTTTAACAGGAGATAGCAAATTATAAGCCCGGTGTTCAGCAGAAGGGGTCTTACTCAAAAGTTGCACAAGGTGAAAGCTTTTCTGTGAAGAAATGAAATTAAAGATATTTTGATTAATTTTATGCCTACTATGCCTGAGATTTAACTGCTCAATAAACTGTGCATTTTTTGTACTCATAAAGGTATTTGAGGGTTGCCGGGGCCAAACAATGGTGTTGTTACTCAAAAACTTTTAGGTTCTGGTGGATGTTTTGCAAAAGTTTTCATCTAAATGGTTGCCAGGGCCATAAGGAGGAATAAACTCTGAATTTTTCAAGAAGAACTGGGAATTTAAGAGCCTACCTAACTCAGTACCAAATGCATACATATTGACATTATTTGTGAATATATTGCTATAAGCATTTTTTCTAATTATATTTTTTTTTCCAATTTTTGCTTAGGGTCCTCAAAACTATATTTGATTTCTTACTTTTCCTGCCATGAGGATTAGGTGGGTTATGTCAGTAAAAAGTAGCCCTCTGTGAATACAACTCAATGACTGGAAGGATTAACAATATTAACAATAATTTTGAGGATATTTTGAATAGTCTTGTAAAATTGTAGAGCTGAATTAATCTGTACCTTCAACAGATTTACCATAGCCAAAAAGAGTTTTTTATCATATGTTATAAATGTTTCTTTTCTAAGGCCTCAATATTATTTTTTGCTAAGGAAGGATGTTTTATATATTTCTAAAAATAGAAATCAAAGATTTTTTGTTTCATTTTTATTTATGGTGGGTTTCAGTTAATAGAATTACACATTTATGAAGATAGCATAATTTGATAATCAACTGACCTTGTAAAAATTTCTTACTCTCCCATAGGTCCTATTAAAAAACTCAGTGCTTAGTTCACTTACCAACTTGTATCCCTTTCCTTTTCTTGTGTTAAATGAAGTGTCTATACTTGAAGTGCTGCTGTTTAATTTAAACTGAGGTGTAATTTATTTTTTCTTCATGCTGAAGGAGCCTCAATATGGAAAGATTTTCCTAAGTAAAATTTTGTTGTGTACCAGCGTAATTCCTGGTCCCACATGAGAATACCTGTGCTTCCACTTCCACTTCCCCCAGGAAGTGTAACTGGAAAAGGCAAAGCAGGGAAACATTCTAGTGTCCAAAGCCATAGCAGAGATGGACACACAACTGTATTTCTTCCAACCCTCTCCTTGTGCTGACCTGATGAAAGAATGCTTTGCCAAAGGCTTGTGCTGCCTGATTTCCATACTCTTGATTTTCCACGCTGCCTGAGTCCCTTCTTTGTTCCCTCATTCACTCAGTAAAATGGCAGAGCCAGAGCAGGGGGGCACTGGGATGACAGAGGACCCCAGGCAGGCGCCAGAGGTGTTGGCTCTGGAGCTGGAGGCCCAAACACAGCAGGGACCCTGTCACAAATAAGAGCTTCTTCTGAAACACATGAAAAAAACCCAAATAGACGTCACCGACAAATAAAATAAAAGGAAGTAATCAAAACTTTGCAGCCTGAAGCAAATCAATTATTCTGGTGATTACCTGTACATACTACCATCTGATTTTATATATAACTTTTTCCCCTTTATATCTAACTATTTCACCTTGATTCATGAAGGTAAAACTTGCTGTAGGTTGACATGAAAATTCTAACGTTAAGGGATGTTGTACAAGAGTTTTCTAGAGAAATGAAAAGAGCCCCCATGCATATTAAATGCCTTGAAAGAATTCCAGGCTTGGTTTTTTTTTTGTCTAGGTAGGCAGCATATAAATTTAAATATTATTTTGAGTAATAACAGTAAGAACAATCATAAGTTTAGCAAAAGGCATGAATATGGCCTATCTAAGTTAAAAAATAAAAAATAAACACATAACGGGCAGGTATTTTATCATAAATATTGGCTCCACCCAGCAACCATTTTTTCAAAAAAATGGTTGTTACTGTTTGCATTGAGGTTTTACAGCAAAAAAACATTTGGGTTACTAAAGTGGTTGTTTTAGAAATGTTTTCATCTCCTATCAATAGTCATATCAAATATAACTGTTGGATAATTTAATAGGAAAGGTTGTTTATGTAGATTCTGTCTTATATAGATTTTTCTGCTTTTCAGTGTATTATTCCTTAATAGCTCATTGCTGCTGTCATCTATTGAGCTCTTTCGTGTCATAGAGGAATCCCATGGGATTGGAGCCAGTTCAGGAGAACAATGACAAATGGTGCACTGACTGTGAAAAGCTCCTAGGCAAAATATGAGGTTCATGTCATCCAGTTTAATAACTCTTTAGTTAAACATGTCAGATATTCTCTTGACCTTTCACAACCTAATTTTGAACATTATATGATGATGTAACAAAATAAAAATTGGGACATACTCTTAGCAGCAGAACTTTCAGATAAAGAAGTCTTTTAGAAAACCCTGAAACAAATAGCTTTCTTCTAGAAATGGTACTGTGAAGGTAACAAATACACATGTGTTATTGCAGATGGATTAAAGAGAATGCAGGAATTTCAATGTAACCTTCACATGATTGTGGTGAAGGCAATTCAGAATGTCTATAGTCATTACTAGAGGCTGACAGAAAGTATTCCAAAAGGGTAAAACTTTCTTCTGATTCCTAGTTTTTAGCCCCTTCTCTTTATCACTTGTGGATGTTTCCTATTTTTCAGTATTTCTATTAATATGTGTGTGCATTTGTAATTATTAGTATTAGTTTAAGTGCATAGGCTGAATAATTCACTGCTGTAAACATTGTATACAAATGCATATCTGGATTTTTTAGCAGGGAAATGAATAATTTAAAAGATACAATATAGAAAAAAATTGGCAAACTTCTGAAGCTGTATGTGTAACTGGAGAAATACTAAGATAGGGAGAAGGATAAACTGAAATTTACCTAGTGTAGCATAGAAGTGACTCATAGTTCTGCACATACTATTTTTATATCTCCTGATATTAAAAGTGACAAGAATGTCCTCCTGAGGTAATTATCTTCTTAAACAAAACAAGCAACTTCATTGTCAGCCACTTACCAAAAGAGAAGTTGTTAGGGATAGGTTTCCATTTTCTAACATTTTTGCTGTCACCCTTTGGTCACTGCTAGAGGAGGGCCAAGATGATTAGAGATGGAGAACCTCTCCTTTGAGGAAAGGCTGAGAGAATTGGAATTATTCAGCTTGGAGAATGCTTCAAGGGGACATAATTGTGGCCTTCCAGTACCTGAAGGGAGACTACATGAAACATGGAGACAGACTTTTTACAAGAGTGTGTAGTGATAGGACAAGGCAGAAGTGGCTTCAAACTGAAACAGAGTAGGTTTAAATGAGCTGCTGGGAAGAAATTCTTTCCTGTGGGTGTGCTGAGGCACTGGCACAGGTTGCCCAGAGAAGTTGTGGATGTCTCATCCCTGGAAGTGTTTAAGGCCAGGTTGGGTGTGACTCTGAGCAGTCTTGTCTAGGGAGAGGTACCCTTGTCTGCAGCAAGGGCTTTGGAGCTATAAGATCTCATGGGTCCCTTCCAACCCAAGCCACTCTTAAGATTCTGTGATTCTGTGAACCAGCACTGCAGAGTTGAGAGTGACAATTTATTGCAATAATTGTTGGAATGGAATGAGGAAATCAGTATCTGAGAACCAGCCTGGGATATAAGGAGTCTTGGAGCTGATTGCCTCCTTCTTTTGTTAGGCTGCTTGTGTGAATTATGGCCTATTTGGCAATCTAAATGCCGTTTTTCAAAGCTGTTTAAACACCTCAAGCTAGTTGTGATTAGTGGTGGTAAAATATCTTTTAGAAGAATGTGTTGTTCATTTCCGTTTTTCCCACGAGTTTTGCGATATTAGGGATAATGGTGCTCCATCAGAAAATTAAGTTTCAGTTTGGTTTAAACTGGTGAACCAAAAGGTGAGACCTTTCTTATTTATCTACAGTTAAGAACTTCTTTTCTTTTGGTGTTAGTGGTGGAATAGTTTTTCAGGGCTGTACTCAGATGCCTCAATATGAGTGTGTAGCACTGCTGAAAATGCTGTGAGGAATCCAGCTTGGCCCCTGGCTGCCCATGCAGAGCCTTCCTTCACTCCAGCATCACATCTGTCAACCACATGCAAGTGGGAAATTTTGAGTCTCTAAATGTGTGAGCTCCTGCCTGACCATCTGGCATGATGTACTAAAGAAAAAAAAAAAGTTTGAAATGAGGATAAGTCTGATATTTTCTGTATTATATTGTATTAAAATTTTAACTAGCCTCCAAGTATCAAATGCATCTGGTAGGAAAGTTACCATTGTACTTATATAAGAAGCTGGCGTGTGTGTGTGTGTGTGTAACTTTAATTTTATATTTGTGTCTGTGTGTATAAACTTTTCAGAGTTTAGGATTATGCAATGATTTGCTTGTAAGAGAGTAGTTTGTAATTTTTTTTTTCTGGACATGTCTCTTTTTAATGCAGAAAATATTTTGATTCATAGATTGATTCATTATTTTGTTGTAAAGCAAACACGTTATAATGGCCATCAGTCATTCTCCCCTGAGAGAGATTTTACAAATGCCCTAGAGAATTCAATGTTTCTTCTGCCTTATGCTTTTGTCCTTGATGCCACAGCTAAAGCTGGGGTGGCTTTGGTGATGTGAAGCTGCTGGTGACAAAGGAGATTCTGCCCCACCTGTCAGCTCTGGTATCAGCCCTGGCAATTACATCTCCATGCAGAGAGTCACGTAGGGTGACAAATCTGACAGAAGGGAAATGTCCACAATGAGCTAAAGGTGGGAATAAATGAACAAGGACTGGGAATAAGGAAAATAAAGATTGCAGGTAGATAATATCAAGCCATTTGCAAAACTTTGTCTCAAAATACACAAAAACAACAATTATCTTCTTAGTACCAGCCACACTTTAGCAAAACAGTATTTTTACATGTAATGTCACAGACTAATATCACTGTACCATTCTGTTGTCTGAAAGCTTGCATCTTTGGTTCAATGATGGGAGACATAAGGCTAGAGCAAGGCACATCTCAGAAATGTGCTTCTACAAATCAGAATGAAGAGTACATACTTCTGATTATTTCTTTATTTTACAAGTGAAACCAGAAATTAATCTAAGTACAGATAGAATTTTGAAACTCAGGCTGTGTTTCCAGTAGGACTTTTTTGTAGTTTTATAGCACAAAACTGAATACGTGGAAGATGCAACAATTCTGATATTTTCCATTTTATAGAAAAACCTTGATGCAAGTAATAAAAAAAGAAAAAAAAATTGGCTTTTCATTTTTCATGCTACTCATGAGAAAGTCCAGAGGAGGGCTACCAAGATGACTAGAAAAATGGAGCACCTGTCCTATGAGGAAAGGCTGAGAATGGGTAGGTTTGTTCAGCCAGGAGAAAAGAAGGCTTTGGGGTGACTTCAGAGCACCTTCCAGTACCTGAAAGGAGCCTACAAGAAAGATGGAGTGAGGCTTTTTACAAGGGCAAGTAGTCACAAGACAAGGGATAATGGCTTGAAATGAAAGAGGGTAGGTTTCGATTAAATATTAGGAAGAAATTCTTTACTGCGAGGGTTGTGAGGCACTGGAAGAGGTTGTGGATGCTGTGTCCCTAGAGGTATTCAAGGCTGTGTTGGATGGAACTCTGAGCAACCTGATCTAATAAAAGATGCCCCTGTCCATGGCAGGGTCATTGTTTCTATATGGTCTTTAAGGTCCTTTCCAACCCAAACTGTTCTATAATCCTGTGAATCTATGGTTCTGTGCAAGGAACTGTGCTGGTTGACCCTGGTTGGATGGGCAGACACCCACCAAAGCTGCTCTGTCCCTCCACACCTCAGCTGGATGGGGGAGAGAAGATGTAGCAAAAGGCTTGTGAGTCGACAGAAAGACACTGAGATCACTCACCAGTTGCCATCCCAAGCAGAATGGACTCAGGGCTTGCAGTCAGTTCATCCCATGTTTGTCTGTGCCAATCCTCTGAAGGGGAGGACTCCTCCCACTCTCGACCTGCTCAGGTGCAGGGTCTTTCCCACAGGAGTCAGTTCTCCATTTCTCCTACAGAGTTCTTCCCACAGGCTGCAGCTCTTCCCAAACTGCTGCAGTGTGGGTCTCCCTTGGGTCACAAGTCCTACCAGGAAACCTGGTCCATTGTGAGCTCCCCACTCCACAGGGACACAGGTCCTGCCTGGAATCTGCTCCAGTGTGGGATTCCCACGAGTGACAGCCTCCTTCAGGCACAACTGCCTGCTCCAGTCTGGGATCATCCAGGGGCTGCAGTTCCATCTCTGCTTTGCTGTGGGCCCCCAAGGGCTGCAGGGGCACAGCTGTCTCACCCTGGTCTTCACCATGGGATGCAGGGGAGTCTCTGCTCTGATGGCTGGAGCACCTCCTGGCCCTCCTTCTGCACTGACCTCGGTGTCTGCAGGGCTGCTGCTCCCTCGTTCCCACACTGCCCTCTTCAGCAGCTTGGCTTTTTCCCCCCTTCCTTGACACATAATCCCAGAGGCAGTACCAGCACTGCTGATGGGCTTTGCCTTGCTCTGCAGCAGGTCCATCCTGGGGCAGTTTCTCTCTTGGACAGCTTCTGGCAGCTTCTCAGAGAAGCCACCACTGCAGTCCCCCACTACCAAACCTTACCATGCAAACCCAATAGAGCAGTCTCTGCAGAGCCTGTGACTAAACCATTTGGGGGTCCTTGTGGTTGTACAATACTCTTAAATCAGAATGTATTTCCCCGTTAATTTACTTAATGGTAATTTAAGTGTATTGCTCTTGAATAATTTTCACTGAAAGTCTACAGTCCTGTCATTTACTCTAATACCCACTTTTAGCCTTTTCATCCATAGATATACTCACATCATCAAGACATTATCCAGCTACATTATTCTAAATTTGTGTATATTTTTGATTCCCTTAGTTAACTTTTGTTATATATGAAACACAGAAAGGAAGACAACATTTTCACCTGAGAGCTATGATCCTGGAAAAAAAATTATTCAGAAAAGTATTTCTTTCTTACTTTTATGTATGGATGTAAAGTTCAAATTCAACACCTTGAATTTAAAACAGAAATGCACAACACACATTCTTAAAAGCAATGTTGCAGGAAGGTTGAAAGATGTAAAGGTCTTTGAAAATATGAAGTGCTACAGAAGAGCACTGTCATGAAGGAGAGCAAGTAGACATCAAAGAATAATCCATCGTCCTCTACTCTAGGATAATTTAATCCAGTTTCTTATTATTTGGATTTAAATCTTCATAAACAGATGAGAAATATGTAAGTAAATATCTGCACAAGTCTAGATCCAGGGAAATCAATTATATTAGGTACATGAACTTCTGCATCCTCTGGTCTCTACTTGCAAATTCCATTGCAAAAAGCAATAATTGGTTTTATATACACTAACTATGAATTTAAGACACAATAGTTACCAAATCCTGGGTATCCCTGTTTTAAAATTGCTAAATAGATAAACAAATTACATGTAATTGAACATGAATATGAGAAATAACTTTCTCAGAAAACATGATTATTAAAATATATTTAAAAAAAAAGAAAACTACTTAAAATTAACACTGTACTGTTCAGTTACAATACCAAAATAATCGCCACTGGGCATCCCTTATATCAGAAAAAGGCAATCAGAAGAAAAAATTTAAGTATTAAATTACTGTGAAACCTGCATCACCATAAATATTATGCATATTAATATATTTTATGATTTCAGATTAAGGTCATTGAACTGAATCATAGAAGTCAGGAATACTTTATCTCTTTATCTGGTGCTTTTTTTTTTTCCTTTTTTTTCTTTTTAGCTGAGTCTCTTATGTTTGATGTACAGGGTCAAGGTAGTAGGCAGTAGTCATTCTACAGAAGGATAAATTCAAATCAAAACCTGGTTTTCCCTTACTAACAATTTATAACACATTCTGAAGCTTTGATGTTTGTGTGACAGAATATTGATTCTATTTTTTTTTTAATTTGCATATTCCTAATAAAGCTTGTGGTATCTAAGTTTCTGTGGAACCATGTAGCTGTACATCTGCATACATAGACATATTTGGCTTCAAAAGTTCCTCTCCTAGAAATGACAGTCCAAGCATAAAAAGATTTCCTTGTTGATGTTTGCCAGTTTACAGGATCTGTGCTTCTACATTAATCATGCACACAGTCCCTGAATTTTACTCGGAATCCAATCATCTTCTTTTTTTCAAAATGTCAAACCATGCATCTCCGGAATTCATGGAGGGATAAAATGTAGACTACCTGGGAAGCTTACTGTATAAAACAGAACATAAGAGTGGAACAGCAAATATATGGCTGTCTGAAACTCTACAGCAAAGTGTTAAACGAGAAATATTTAGGAAACAAAATATCTTGGATATTTCTACCTTAACTAAATACTTTTCCCATTGAAGAAAATAATTAGAAAACTAGTGGGGAAAGGATTAGCCAATTTTTTTTATTTGTTATCATGTCTGTTTAGAAGCCCCTAATCAGAGAATTTTTTACTTCCCAGGGTCGAAGAAGGAGCCAGAGGATTCTGGCTGGATAGGACACACATTATCTATAATAACTGCACCATATTCTTTCACTATGAAAGGAAACTACTCTGCAACAAATGGATGAAATGTCAGCTCGACTAGAAATTGACACAAAAGCATGTAAAAGTAGAAGGCATAAGTAGAATTTGTTGTTCTTCATTCCAATTAAAAAGATGAAATTAATTTTCCTACAATAAAGAACCCTTCATACATGATTTATTCATAGCCACCACTTATCCAGCAATAATGCTGCCGTTATTAAAAGGAATATTGATGAGTTAGATGAAAACTGCCTATATGTGCAAACAAATGTGATTCATTCCCTTTTTTTTATTGCATGTTATTTATGGACTTTGTGTCAGAGGCTTGTGTATTTCAGGCATGTTTTCATGTTGCATATGCTGTCATATTGTTGTACTAAATTATTTTCTTTTTGCCATTGTGTTTCTTATGAAGCTTGTGACATGTGAGAAAATTATCACAAATATTTAGGGAAAGGACAACTTTTTAATAATATGAAAATTAGTGTTTGGAGTGTTGTCTGAAAGCTGATGACTTTAATATTTTTTGATGCTTCAAGTTTCTGAGTAGAAAGAACTTAATTTTTTCCCTTTTTTTTTTTAACCCCAAAATCTCATTTTTTCAGCATCTGTTGTATCTGTTGTATGTGATGCTTAATATTCCAGTAGACTACAGAGCCAACATATTTACAGTTACTCAAGTCACCCTTGGGCATTTTTTGAAGTTGGTGACTGAGGAAGCTTTATGCTACCATGCTCTACTGTAGGATTTAAGCACTAAGCATATTTTACCTTGAGAAAAAATGCTTGCTGCCATTCCTGATTTCAGAATCAAATTCTGACCTTGGCTTTTACCAACCTCAGAGGAAGATTGGAGTTGCCCAGACACTGGTAAATGGGGAAAGGAGGCACCAGACTTAGAGTTTAAGAGAAGAATAAACAAGGATGGAGTAAATGAAGTAAAACAACTGTTTTCCTTCTGCATCAGTTAGGATGGTTATGAGTTGCAGTGAACCATTCATCCATGCTTTGTCTTACTTCTGAAGGGTTTGTGTAGTTAAAATCAATTTCTAGCTTCACTTCTGGGTGTGACCCTGCAGTGGTTAGCATGTAATGCTTCCCTTGGTCCAGCACTATCCTATGGGGATCTATCTGCTACGTCTTTTGCCAAAAATATTGCGTTTTTTATGTCAGTTCTTTACAGTAAGATCTAAAAAAGTACAGGTATTCCATATATATATATATTTACAGAGCAGCCTCTGTAAAACCCAGTTAACTTTCTTAGAAGGCAACCTGAAAAAGTCACAGTTGGCTTGTAACAATGTTTAAAGGGAGCTTGAGGAAATAATGAAAAATTTAATGTGAGTATGAATCACGCCAGAGAATACCAATCTGCTATCAGTAATTTTACTGTCAGAACCTAGAGATTCCACCAACAGGTACTCTCTGGGCACTAAAATTAGAAAAATATTAAAATATTATGCCCTTTGAAAAGACACATCAGATCCATAGATTACTCATGGCTGTATTATACAAAATTTACTTGCAGCTTTCTTCAGGGTAATAGAACTGCTGACTCCATATGGAGACAGTGATCAGAGACATCCCTAATGTTGACTAAATACTATTTTAGTATTATTAATTCATTTTTAAATCCACAAACTGAAATAATGTAGAATGATTGAAATTCTAAGTTCAGGTAAATTATTGCTGCTGTACATATAGATAAGCTGCAGAGCCAGTGAATAATGCAAGGAATGAAATTAGGAAGTCTTGAAAGTCTTCATCGGGAACAGTTTGAATCTCTTTTGCATGGTAATTCACTATTCATGATGCTGAATTTTATTACATTTTTTTGGATTTGCAACCTTTAAAAAAGAAAAAGATATAAAAATGAAGTATGCTTGCAACTTCTGTCGTATTTACACTTATCTGTTGTCTTTTGATGATTTAGCTATACTTAATTTTGTATATAATATAGATATTTAATACATTAATAGTATGCATTGAAAATATGATGACATTCATTCTCTCTGGGTGTTTTGTATGACATCAATATTGCAGCCTCTGTGTGACTTATCTAAACCCACTTCATGCCTAACAGCAAACTGGGTTTCAAAGAAAAATTCCATCTGCCCAAACCATTGGACTATGCCCTGTGGTGTCTCTGAGTTGGTGTAGGTCAGCAGAAATGAATATAAATGAAACAGTGGACACTCATATGTTAATTACCAAGGGATTAAGATCATGCTAAGTGACAGTTAATATTTATGTGTATTTCTGATTTTAGAAATTTTTTAGCAGTTTTAGAAACAAACATTACAAGAATGCTTCCTACATTACAAAATTCTTGTAACAAAGAAAGTTATTTTATTTCAATCAAATTATTAATATTGAAACAAAGTGAAGATTTGTTGGCATTAGTAGGATACCTGTTTGAAATTCTAGGTGAAAGACTGAGTTTCTAAATTTTATAAATTGGTGTTATATGAAAATATATGGAGATTGAGAGAGACAACATGTTCTTACTCTTAGGACTGTGGAAATGAAATTTTTTTTTTACAAGAAAATATTTAAACTTCCCTCCTTAATCTTGTAACTCTTACTGATATAGATAGTTCCAGAAAATATTATGGATTTTAGTTCTCACATTTTTCACTGGTTTCATTCACAAGGACATTCCAAGGACAGAGTAAAACTACATATATGCAGAATTCTAGCCTCAGTAGTTTGTATTTTCTTTTTTCCTATTACCAATTATTGAATTAGGGGAAAGCAGGAGCTGAAGGAAGCAGTAAAAAAAAACAAAAACCAACAGTTTTTTTCTGAAATGTGTGATAAGAGAGATTTTGGGATTGGCTCATTTGTGTCTAATTTACATAAAACATTTAAATCATAGGCATGCTATCAAATAGAGAAGATTTTCAAAACTGTTATAAATAAAGGCATGACAGGAATTACTGCACCCTGAGTGTTTCCAAGCAGTTTTCCTATTGCTGTAGAAACTAAGTAATGATTTATTTGTTTCACTTTTATTCCAAAAAGACAGGAAATGCTATGTAGTTTCAGACTAAGCAGTGAAATAAGGAGCCAATGATTATCAGAGAAATTCTAATAATTTAGCTGTGTGATATAAGTATGCAATCTTTGGTGGTGTCTGTGAATTACAATCCCTTTTGTCTTGTCTTTGTGAAAGGTCTTGCTAGATTAAAATTTAAAAAGAAAAAAAGTGGAAAAGGAAGGATGCTGAAGATATTCACACTCTGAGAATTTGTTGCTTTTATTTCTTTTCAGTGGAATAGTATCTGTGCCCATAAAAACTCTATCATTCTTTCAAGAGTGGTAGAGGGCGTAATTTAAAAATTAGGTTTTTCCTAATTAGGTTTTTCCTTTAACATCTTTTTCCATTCCTTTAGGTCACAGGTCTCTAGAATGTTCGCAAACCCTTCATTATTAGGCTGTCTTTTCAAAAAAATTGGTTTAAGGGGACATCTGTTTAACGTCTACTGGACAATCTTTCCTGAAAGGAAATAAATGTTAACTGCTAAACACTTTCCTGCATTCATTGCTAAGTTCCAAGTGGGAATCTGAAGTGTGTGCACACATTTCTTACAGTTCAGCTACACTAGGACTCTACCTAATAGATATGGCTGGAAAGCTCTGCCACGAAATGGGAAAGAGCCATTCAGTGCAAGAATGCAAAACCTACTTTCTGACACTGTATTCTGAATTAACTTGAGCATATGTTTTACATCTGTGTAAGTGACAAGTAGTGAAATATCATGCTGACAATTCTATGCTTTGAAAAGATGATGATGATGATGGTGATGATGATGATGACGATTATGATCATGATGATAATCATTATTATCGTTGTTATCATTGTTATTTTTATCATTATTATCTAGGACATTTCAGTAGTCATTGACCCAAGAGGTTAAGATCCTAAAATTAGTGTACAAAAATAACTTCCACTTCACTTAAACTCTCCTACTGATACCTGAAGTCTTTATAAATATTTTTAATATTCAGTTGAATACACGAGTAAAACTTTTCTTTTGACTATAATGTAAGTTACATAAGCTACAATTTGATGTGATTTTTTCTAACTTTTCCAATTGAAGTCTTTTCTTATGGCAAAAAAGGTAACAAAACCAATTTCCCATGAGAGTACAGGATAAATTAATGAGCATATGGTGGCTTTTGTTTCCTCAAAGCAGCTGTAGTTTTACTTTCAGTTTTACAATTATCTTCACATCATTCTTGATTACTCATTTTGCCTTTACTGTGATCATGTTGGGAATAAAGAAAGCAAGGCCATATTCATGATTTTTAAAGAGAGGAGAAAATATAGGTTGTTCTGCATTGAAAAAAAAGGAGAACATTGTCAAACTTATGACTTGTGTAACAGTTTTGTAGATAGAAAAAAACCCACAAATGTCTTCACACCAAAATCTTAACTAAGCATGCCCTCAGATGCTTATCCTTTCATATAAGGAAGATTTCATAAAATGATTGAAATGAAAATTGTTACGTTGTCTGGCATATATTCTCATTTCAGTAAAATTATTAAATTTTTTGGTCCTCCTTTTACCTGCACCAGAAGGGTAGAATCATTTTCAGAGAAAAATATTAAGAGTTTTAACCCAGGGTAGTGCTTAAAAAACCTGTTTAATTTGTAGTTTACTGAGACCTAAGCTATTTAAATAGATGTTTTAGAATTTACATATCATTAATTGAAAACAAGTCGACATATTTGGGTCAAATGAATAGCATTTGTATATTTTTAAAAAATATCGATAGTAGGACACTCAATAACTTGGCAATGGATTGGTTTTCATGTTAAAGATGGGATTTCCAGAGCATTCTGTAAGTGCTCAGGATAATATCCCTGAAGAACTCTGTAATATGTGAAGTTCTCAAAAAAAGAAGATATATAGGATAATCTAATTACTTGCAACACAGCTGGTAAGTGAGTCAGTATTTACAGTCCTGAAAAAGTTGATGGAATTGAAATCACAGATTGTTCACAAAACAAATACATCTGGATAAGTTTGAGGTTGTTGATGAACTCATCCAAAAGCAGGGTTTTCTGCTAAAATCAAAAGTTTAACCAGAATACCTGATAATGTTTGCCAAATTTGATGAATAAAAGATGTGAAAATTAATTTTGTTTATTCTGCAAGTGTGGCAGGTTGTTAAATCTAGGCGAGTGTCTAATTATATTTAAAAAGACAAGAAACTCAGCTATCCTAACACTAACTTCTAACGAAATACCAAAGATTAGGAAAGCATACTGAACATAATGTGTTATCTTAGCACATCTGATAAAGGCAAAACATTGCAAGTGTTGATAGGTCTTTCATGTCCTGCTAAACAGTTAAACTGAAACTTATACCAAATTAAACTTTCTTTTAATGAATTTCCTTTGAATTCTTTATGGGGCAAAGATCCTTTGAACATCTCACTAGCTTTGTTGATCTGTTCTGTGTTGTCTGCTGTTGTTGTAGGTTTTGCTCCTAACAATTTTTTATCAAATTTGTCTATAAATAGAACATAATTACATAATTTCCTAAATACTTTTATTTATTTTTTTCTTCCTCTTGATGAAAATTGAGACTTTATAATATTATTGGGGAGGGGCTGGGAATATGTGGTTTTCCTGTCATCATAAGAATAAGCAGAATCCAAGCAGCAAAAAAATGAGGTCTTTCAGTTAGACAAAAATGCAGCATTATGGTATTTCTACTATTGAAGCAACTGAAATATCTGAGGGGGAAAATAGTGTGAAGTAGCTACATATCCTGTTGGATAATTTTGCAGTTTTGCATCATTGCAAAATTCTCAAATTTCTAAGATATTGAAGTAAAAAGCATTCTGGCAAATTTCCATTCCTTCATGTTCTTTTTAGTAAACTGTTTTGACACTACTTCAATTCCTCTTCTGGTCCATATATCAAATAGGCAAGCTCTGCTGAAAACCTTACTAAAATAACCATCTGATTTTATACACACTGTGCACTTTAAAAATCTACTTATTGGTGTCTCTCACTCATTTCATTCTGTTTCTTCAACTTTATTTAAATACCAAGATATTTTTCCTCCCTTTCTACTTCATGTCCTAATTTCCTTCTCATTGCCTTGATTTTTGCCTCTAATTTATCTTTCTTCTCTTTTCTTTGGTGGATTTCTTAGTACGAATCCACTAGAATACATTCTCCTTCCTTTCTTATAATACTACAAAATATTTGTGAGTACCTTTATTATGTGTAACTCCATGTAAATGTGAACCTTGATGGAAAAATTAATATTAAAAGCTCCTGCATTGTAATTTCACTGTGTATTCTCAGCAGAAATTAAATGAACATGTCACGTTATCAAGAAATGGCTGAGAATGAAGGAATAAAATACAGTTCTGATATCAATAATATATTTCCTGTGAGGAAGCAACACATTACATGTGGAATGCACACTTGGTGATTCAGCTGTCAGGTAATGGTTTTGTTGAGTAACTAGGGAAGAACTGGGGAATGCGGGGCAGGGGCAAACCGTGTGATACTGTCTTGAGATCCTAATCAAAGCAGGTAAAAAATCACTTATGGCCACTAGACTGAATCTGCTCCATTCTGTTTTTCTAGATCACTGTTTTGTAGGCAGAATTAGCTCTTCAAACTTGGTGCAGTGAGGATAAATTACTTCAATAACACTTCTAATAAAACTACAGAGAGTTATATCTAAGATTCTGACACACTTGAGTGAATGAGTGAATACATGTAATCTAGTAATCCCTGCTTTAATGAACAACAGTAGAACGTTAGGAGCCTTCTTTTTGGTCCAGATGACTTAAATGCAAAGAATTACATTTAAAAGAGCAATAGAATTGTTCACAGCTTTTAATGGTTGCTGTCTAACGTTAATATAGATCACTGTATAAACCTTTTCTTTAGAGCTAGTGGAAAGTATTTCTTTTGCTGGTTTACCTTTATCCCTAAGCATAAGTAATTTCTGTCTTAAGTAGAATCATGCAGTGATTAAAATGTTATATGATTAATGTAGATTAATTAATTAATATAGATACATCATTTCCTTATGATCACTCCCATATGTTATTTCTCTCACTATACCACACAATTTCAGAATAGTTTTCCCCCACAAAACAAGGTTACATTTCGTTCATTACTGCCTCCCTACCTCCCTTTTCTTCCTTTCTTGAGAAGGGGGACAGCAGTGCATGGCCCTGTGGTCAGCCCATAAATAACACACTGAAGTTTAGAAGCCTCAAGGTCTCCCCTTTGACCTGAAGTTCTGGCACCTAAGTCTAAATATGTCAATATAAGAAGGTAGACATGCCAGGGAAGTAACATTTGGTGACTGGTGGCATTTTCTTTCTGAAGAATGTCGTACTTAGCCTTACTGTAGATTATAGTACCAATATTTATATATAGGCAAAGAAAATAAAAACCAACTCAACAAGAAAATATCACCAAGTAAATGCAAAATTATTTGCTGAAACAAGTACCTGAAGGTGTACTGCTGTGGCAGTATCCTTTAAAGATGACTGAATACTCAACATTTTTAGGATGCTACCAGTCAGAAGCAAGTAAGGCAATGCATTTGTAAGGATAAGTGGTAATTGTTAGCTGTTGTTATATAAGATCTATGATGCAAATTACATCAAATTAGTCAAATCATGTTTCTTCTCTGTGATGCCATTATTCCAGCTCTGAGTACATATTACAGAAGTTAAGAGACTGATGAAAGCAAGGATATCATTTATATGAAAGTTGGAGGAAAAAAATTCTTTATTATATTTAGCCAACAAAAGATTTTGGGAGGAAAGTCTGTGAAGACTACTGAGAAAAACTATGATGACTTAATTAGATATTAAGAAGTATAATCCTAAAATCCCTATCAATCATGGTAATAAGTGGATGATTGCTGTTCAGTTTTTGACTGTTCTCAGATTGTGATCTTATTTTTGTTTACCAGAAAATTATTTAATGTTTATAAATTTATTTTAATTAAAATTTTTAGTTTTTTGTTAATTTTATTTACTTGCTTATATCCTATGTGCATACATGCTTTATAAATCAGTCATGATAGAGTGATCACAAGAAATTGTTCATAAGAGAACATTCAGAGTTGCCAGACTGTCTGGCAGTCCCTAGAGTGAATGTGGTCACAGCAGAAATTCCCACGAAGCCTTGAATTTAGGGATTTCTTTTACACTGATCATTAAGGAGGCTGCTATAAATTCCATTGTCCAATGAAATAACTGGTGAAGAAATTATTAGGGGGGAAAAAACCCTACATGAATTTTATATAAGAGCATATAATGTAGATAATGAAATATCTAATATCAGATTCATAGTACTTTTATGTTTTAACACATAGGAGAATATTTTTATAATAGAATATTTTACAAGATATAGAATTTAATCATTTAATAGATATATTTTCACTGAAATATTGCAGTTTAATATATTTCTTGTTCAAGCCTAATCATTAAGACTTTCCAGTTGTCTAATTTAGATTTTTTTCAAGTTGAGTACCCTGCATGATGATTAAAGAACTACCTGATATTTACATGCCTTGAATTATTTAAGACAAAAATTAAAATCTATCTTCTGTAAATATTTCTTTCAATATTCTCTGGGGTCAATAAAAAGATGCTCTGGGACTTTATTGAGCTACCTATGGAACTGGATTACATGATGAACTCAATTTTTTAAAGTATTAACAAAGATCCTGATTTTGGAAAGAATTCTGTCAAGATACTTTTATATAATTTTGTATCTGTGCCCATGTCATGACATTCCTCCTGGTTTCAAGGACTGTTCCTACAATTTGTCTCCAAAATTAGGATTGAGCTACTCCTCTACTACTTGTTTACTTCTCAGAGTTAAGGTGCATTCCAGGAGGCTGGACATTTGTCACCTGCTGCCTGCTCCACATTGGCCACTGACATCACAGGGCCACTATCTCCTGATTGCATTTGGGCAATGCAACAATGTTAGTGTGAACCTGTATGTTGAGAAGTGCAGCAGCCTCTAATGTAATTTCAACCATGCACTCGTTTTTCTGATTAAAAGTTGACAATTTTCTAAAGGCTAAAGTCAAGTCTGTCGAACATCAGTGCAGTATATTTCAGTGGGTGCTTGTTCAGAGCCTTCAAAGTCAAATGTGGTAAATATAAGCAGTAATTTTACTGATGAAGAGATCTCAATGAAGATAAATTTTCTATCTTTATTCATCTTTATCGATATTTGTGAAAGAATGAACATTTTCTATTGATTTCAGTCATTGAAAATCACACCATCTAACCCATGAAAGAAAGAGTCATTAAAGATCAATAAGGAAAAAAAGGAAAAAAATACCAGGCACTGATGGGTCTGCCAACAGTTAAAATATCCAGGCTTTGTATCACTTCTTTAAGTTGTGTTCTGCATCCTTTTGATCTCGATATGCACTGTAATTGAAACTAATGCTGACATAGACTTGTACAAAATCAGTATGTCTAACATGACTACTTAATGGTAATTCAAGATTCAAGATTACCAGCTAAATGAAGTCCTCTGGAGTAAATTCATTAAACAAGTAGAGATTTCTTTTCCTATAGATTTGCTTGGGTGTTTTTTATTTTGTTTGATTGTAGGTTTTTGGTATTTTTAAAACCCAACTACTTAAATTGTTATTTTTTTTCTTAGTTTTCTTGGTTTTCACCATCTGGATTTTGGCAGCTGGCAGTCACTGTTCCAAAAATCATTTAGCTGTGGATCCAAAATATATTAGAGGCCTCTTGGAAGATTTCTAGACTTTAAAGAACTGCCAAGTTTTGGGAGTTTTAAAGTCTAGAAATCTAGGTAATATTCTGAGGGCTGTATTTAGTGATGCCTGTCAAAATGTTTACTCTAGTGTCTTTACCAACATTTATGAAAATACAGTATTTAACAAAAGATTTGGATATTTCATGGAGTTTCACTGTCAGGCGGTATCTGTTTCCATACATAGAGGTATCCCTGGTACTTTGTTATATTGATGAGTAAATAAAATATTTTTGCCTCCTTTTATTAAGATACAATGCAGCTTTGCAGCCTGAAATTGGCAAGTATGGTTCCTCGTGCCAGAATGATTTTTAAGAGGAAATGTGTCTTGTACTTCAGAACATTTTGCCATCTCAAAAAGATTGTATAGATGGGCAATGAGGTGTGTGAAAATGTTGGAGGAAGAAAAATAACAATACTTCTATTTACCAAAGGGAACTGTTAGTGTTTGTTCACAATGTGAATAAACATGTTGTCTTAGTCTCTTCAGCTTGAATTCCTAAGTGCAATTTAATTTTTTTATCTCCAACAGACCATTCATTTAGTATCAATAACAGCTCTAAGTGTGGCTTGTGCAGTTTTTTATCACAAGTAAATGCTGAGAGGATACATTTAAATGATATCTATTGTATTTATTTTTTATATGCTGGACATATGCAAATGTACAACTTCCTGAGATCAAATATCTGTATGGCTGAAGAAAGAAAATAAATCAAACTATTTAGTTTGTCAATAATGCACACTGCTTAGGTTGCTTATTTGTGGGATCTAAGTGTTTAAGGGAATTTTTATTCATTTTGTACTAGGAAAGGTGCAAGGACATTGTACATCTATTGAAAAGATGACGAGATAATAGAGCTTGAAGTATTATCTTAATTCTCAACATTTTTTGGATATCTTATATTTTCTTCTTCATTCATCCATGACTCAATTCTCAAACAATCCTACTGAGGCAGTGATGTACTGTCTCGATTTGAAAAGACAGGTTTCTGCTAAGGAAGGCAGGAGCCTCTCTTGAAATGGAAAATGTAAACCCCCTCCCTCTGAATTATTATAATTTTGAACTTAAGGGGCTCTCAGGCAAAGATATGGGAGTAGGAACAACAGTTCTTTATTAGGAAAAATAAAAATAAAAATGCAGTTATACAAAACAACACTGACAGAGTCAGGATACAACCATGTAGGTCAGGGTGGTGGTAGCAGTCTGATTAAATGGTGGCTGCAGCCCTCCTGGAGTGCCAGGTGTGGTTCTGTTGAGGCAGTGATCCTGCAGAAGGGTGTAGTTTTCCTCTGAAGGTCCAGTGTGGGCCTGGTCTTCCTCAAGGAATCCAAGGGAGAAGGCTGCCTGTGGTGTTCCTAATGTCAGAGTATATCCAGGTAGGAATGCTTGGCTCTTCCCCCTGGGTGGAGCATCTTCCAATGGGATGATGTAATTTTATCAGTCATGCAGTGGGTCTCAATGGGCCATTAACAGAAGATATCTCCTGGAGGGAGGATTGGTTATGGAAAAGTTAAAGAACATTGGCCCACCTGGTTTTAGCAGGTGGCCCAATTAACAGAAGAAAACTGCCTCACCTCTAACAGGTGACGATAGAATACACACTCCCAGCCACATCTTGCAACCTAAGACCTGTACACATATTTTTCTCACTGTCTTGACATGCACTGGGAGTTAACCATGAATAATTACTTCCTAACAGGTTTGCCTATATCAGTGAAAAGCATGGTATAATGCTCAAAATATTTTTTTTCCCTTTCAGGTTGCATTAAAAAAATATTTAAAGTATTGTTGATTAACCTAAATATCATAATCATATATTACATCTTTCACAAAAAAGTTGAACTTCCTACATTGCTGGGTTATTGATGACTCAGAAGTGACAGTTGTTTACTGTCATGTACAGATGAAAGCCTACTTCCCAGCAAACAGGGACTCTAAAAATAGCCTTTAAAAGGTGCCAGGAATCTTCTACCCAGTGCACTGATGCACCCATCCCCTTCAGATATGGCTGATATGAATGAACCCTAAGGATGATGAGTAAGGCAGAGAAGCTAATTTTTTTTTTTTTTAAATTTACTTTTTCAGGAAAAGTTTAGTGAACTGAGAGTTTTCTCAGGAAGGTTCTTTTGCAGACATCCCAGAATAGAAATGAAAATGAAAATGTAAAGGAAATATTCCAGCTACAGAAGCATTGTGTCTAAGGTATATATTTGAAATGGTATACATTTATTTGAAACCATACCTTAATCAGGATGTCTCATGGCTGACCTGTTCTGTCCATGTAAACAGGTGTTTCTGAGTGGTGATACTCAGGGTCGTGGCCATCCCAGGAAGTGTTCAAAATGGGATTATGGGCTTGGAGACATGGTTTATTGGTGAATTCCAGTGGTGCTGAGTTAATGGTTGTACTCGATGATCTTGGAGGTCTTTTCCAACCTTAGTGATTTATGATTCTGTGATTCTGTATTGATCTCTCCTGATTTTGGTTTATTCTAGTCCTTCCATCTTCCTGTTTGAAGTCTGGGGAGAGAGAATTCTATCCAGAGGTGGATACTCTCAGGATGAAGTGAGTCTTTTGTTAGAGCCTTTTTCATTATGTTACTTGCAGGTCACATTAGGTACAGATGAATACATGGAAAATACAGACTAGGAAAACAGGAGTCCCAGCAAAAGTGGAAACAGTCAAATCCTGTTAACACAGCAGTAGATCACTCCTTGTAGGGCTTGCATGTGAACTATTACGCCCATATAATAAACTGCAAGGAATCTTCAGCCTGAGGCTTTTCAGGTTGGATGCCAGGTTGAAGAATTCAACCAGTGGTTATTATTCCTGTAAACTGTTTCTCTGCTTATGTTGTCAATTTCATAATCTTCCAGTATAGGCCACAGTGTTTGCTAATATGTTATGTATCAGCTACAACACTGGTACCTAAGAAGGTCTTAGGCTTGCAAAGTTTTGAGATCTTGCCCATGTTTGGCTTCAGCTGATACATATTGCAGCACATTGATGCTTCATGGATATGAATATTTTTATAATGTGAAACACTTGTATGAAAAACTTGATGTGGAATATCATTTTGTGAGAAATTTTAAACCCATTGGAAGAAATCTGTTCTATAAATTAATCTATTTCCTTTATTGCAGAGAAAGCCAATGTTGTAGATTTGTGTGGTAGTACAAAGAGATACTGACTTGCTGATCCTCCCTGTTGTATGACAGAGTGTCTGGCTTTCTCATGACTGCTATGGACAAACAAATGTAATGAAATAAAAGTGTATCTGCCTCACGAGAACCTTTGACTTGTTCTCCATACAATTTTGATATGGTAGAACTCCTATGGAAAGAATTACTTCTGGCTTTAGATGAGGAAAATGTCAGCATTCCATGCTTACATATGCAGAAGGTCTCTTATTGAGTAGTGTTTCAGGTTGTTTTCATTTGGATATAGAATAGGATTTCATTTAATAAACTTACAGAGATGTTTAGTAAAAAGGGCTATGTAAGTACTAGGATGAAGCAAATAATAAAAGAGAGCCTTTACCAATGGCAGTATTCATAGAGGTTATTGCTTTCCCTAACTTTTCCTTCTCAATCAATTTTCTACTTTCCTTCTGTGAGTTCCCAGCTTTCAAACTGATTATCCTTTGACGTGGCACCCTGTAATTTTGACGCATTTTCCTTACTGTCCTCAGCTTGACATCAAAGCTCTCTGCAAAACCTTCATTACAAAGTAGTGATCTTCTTGTGTAAAGTGCAAAGGCATAAACTGATGTTATTTTTCCTGGAAAAAAATTTAGCATTTAATTTTGTTTAACTAAGGAGATAAAAATTAAGGATAAAACAGGGAAAATTTCTGTTTTCAGAAGTACAGATTCTTCCACTTAATTTCTCACAGCCGTTTTCTGGACAGGCTTCTTTTACCAGCGTGAGCACCTGTTAGCTGTTACCAAATTTTCCAGTTCGTTAAGAAAGTTCTTGTCCTACTCATATTAATGTGGATGGAATAATGAATCACCAGTGAGGGTGAAGAGCCCCATCCAATAACACTGTGAAAGGAGCTAATGGCCAGACGTACATCTGTGGTGGAATTCAAGTTCTGAAGGCAATTTTGTTCATCAACAAACGCTAGATATTCTGGATCTGGCAGATTAATACAAAATGTTTGAAAATAGGTCCTCCCAATCTGCTGTGTCCTGTCAGGATATGTCCTCGTTCCAGGAATTTTCAGTGACTCCTAGGTTCGCAAAAATTTTTTAGCCTTCTCTGAATCTCTAAGAAAATTTTGCAATCTTGAAATAATTTTGAAACTTCTGGGACTGCTGGCCTTCACTGTCAGCTGCACAGCTCTATTGATCGCATGATTGTCTTGTTCTGAGCTTGGATTTTCACTCAGAGATTATTTCTGAGCCCACACCATTACTCTCAAGATGAGAACTATGCCCTTTTACTCCAGAGGCATCCCCATTTGATCCACAGTGCAGCAGTCAGTATAAAGCAGATGACCTTTCTGTGTATCCTGTCTCCCACCTAAAAGTAATGCCAAATCAGCACTTATACCATGCATGTTAAACAAACAAATAAAAATCCATGTTTCAGCTCAATGACCTGGCAGTGAGATAAATTTCCATTCAAGGGTGTTTCACTAGTGCATAATGGTGGGCAGTTCATCCATAATGTGGAAATTTTGCATTTTGTGTTTTAGAGTTTTATCTGTGTAACTTTGTTGACTTTTTTAAAAAATCAAAATCATCAATGCCTGCTGTGGGTTTGACTTTTATACAATTTGATGGACTGAAGAAATATTACTGTGGCTTTTCTATCTACCATTCCTTCACTGCTGATCAGAGAGCCAAGATGACTTTTCTGTATGTTTTATTCTCACTATTTTATGCAGAAATGCTGTGAACATTTCTCCATCACTGCAGTTCTGAAGCTAAGAAGGCATCCTAGGATTTCATCATAAATATTACCTAGGGAAGGAAAGGGTGATTCTTGTGCTTTTCCTATCTTACTCAATATGTGCAAATGGCTTATAAAATACATTGAGAGATTGGTGGTGAGAAAAGCATTACTTTCCATTTCATTTGGTTCTGGAAAAGCAGAGGAATGTAAGCCAAGTTTTTTTCTGCTGCCAAGAAAATTCAGTCTTATTAATAGTCTTTCTCAGTGTTTAGTGAATTCATCTTGGTGGCACTACTTATTAACTAAGGCCCAGTGCAGCATGAGCTGAAATTGAATAATTGGTAATTCATTGTAAACATGACTAGTTTTATGTCCATTTTTCATTTCTTCTTGACTGGTGTTTTGTATTTATACTCCAAAGTAGTTGGCTCCCTCCCCATCTTTCAGCTGTGGGGCTTGAGGAATTTCTTTTCCTGGGTGACATGTGTGTCCTGTATTTAAAGTGTTCACTTTGAGGTTTGTGGAAAACTCCTCTCTGTTTCAAGCAAAAAAAAAAAAAAAAAAAAAAAAAATTAAAAAATACAGCAATCAAGTTTCAAACTCAGGGCACCAGACACAGAATCAGACTTTTCAATGCTTTCTCAGAGATGATAGCTTGGATGATGAAAAGTGGTGATAAAGCAATGTGTGTTTAATGTGAAAAGCATCTCATAGCAACAGATAAAATAGTTGAACACAGAGCAGGAACAATCCAAAAATTAATATGAAATTGTGGTGGGTTAACCTTGACTGGATGCCAAGTGCCCACCAAGCTGCTCTACCACTCCCCCCTCTCACCTGAACAGGGTGACAAAATATGACAAAAAAGCGCATGAATCAGGATAACGGCCTGAAAGAGATCACTTCTCACTAACTGTCATGGGTAAAACAGACTCAAAGTGAGAAAATTAATGGAATTTATTGATAATTGGTAAGAGAATAGGATAATAAAAACCAATCTAAAAACCACCTTACTCCTTCCTTCCCTTCTTACACCTTCCTTCCCTTTCCTTCCAGACTCGACTTCACTCTTGATTCTTCCACCTCCTCTGCCCAGGCAGTGCAGTGCACAGGGAATGGTGGTTGTGGTCAGTTCATCACACATTGTCACTCTTTCCTCCTCAAACTGCCCATTCCAATGTGGTGTCCTTCCCATGGGACACAGTCCTTCACAAACTGCCCCAACAGGAATACTTTCCACAGGGTGAATTCCTTCAGGAAGGGGCTGTTTTAGACTGGCTCCCCCATGGGCTCACAAGCCTGTCAGCAAACCTGTTCCAGTGTGGGCTTCTCTCTACAGGGCCACAGGTATTCCCAGGAAAACTGCTCCAGTATGGGCTCTCCACAGGGCACATCTGCCTGCTCTGTCATGGGATCCTCCCTAGGCTGCATGTGGATAGCTCCTCCACTGAGTACTTCTCTGGGCAGCAGGAGAACATCCTTCCTCACCATGGACTGCAGGGAATCTCTGCTCCTGGGTGCCTGTAGCCCCTCCTGCCCCTCCTTCTTCACTGGTGTCTGCAGGACTACTTCTCTCCTATATTTTCACACCTCTTTCCCAGCTACATTTGTGTATCTTTGTTTTCACTTCTTAAATATGTTATCCCATGGGCACTATCAGTGTAGCCCATAAGCTTGGCCTTGGCCAGTGACGGATCAGTCCTGGAGCTGTGTGGAATGGCTCTGTTGGACGTGGGGGAAGCTTCTGGCATCTTCTCACAGAATCCAGCCTTGTGGCTCTCCCACTACCAAAAAGTGCACCTCATGCATGTACAATGAAAGAACGCCTTTCAGAGAAAACCCCCAGCCTAGGTTATGCATTCTCCCCTTTCCACCCTCTTGTGCATCACAAAAGCTTTCTATATGGTGAAACAAATTATTTCTAGAGATCAAAATTTTTGTTTCCTGTTTTTTTTAAAGAGCCTGCAAGGTTTAATGGCCGGGTTAAATATGAACATGATCAGGGTGTTTGGGCTTTAAGGCTTCTCTCTGGTAAGGATCAAAGAAAACATGCTTTATTTAAATAATGTACTATTGTAATGCCATTACAACCTAGTGTTAAAACCTTCTTCTTATTATATTTCCCATAATTTAAACATTTAAATAAGGTTATTTTTATTAAACCAAGGTGTTAAAGTATCCACTTTTTGGATGCATAATATTTTCTCTTTTCTAAAGAAATTTATCAGAGCACAAGCTTTACAGAAATTTACTCAAAAAGTACCATTTTCTACGTGGTAGTAGAGGATATCTTTGTGAAATGAATACATTCAAGTTGTTTGTTTCTCTTCCTTTTGCAGAATAGGAAAAGAACAGGCTTGCAGAGAGTATCTAAGATATTAGCTCATCTACAATGTATTTTTGAAGTAAGGAGAGCATGGGAAACAAAAGTAACTGGTGAAAAATATGTTCCTTTTCATCCGTCTGTTTTAAAGGAAACTATTTACTAAAAGCTTCTATTCCCAAAATGGCACCTGGGTTTTACTGTATTATGGGCCAGCTGATGAAGTGCATCGCTAGTTGTATTTGGGTTTTCTGTTAATTTTCACTAGTCTTTTCTCACAGAGAAGACTAGTATGTTTTTAAAACATTAAACAAAGTTTACAACTAGCTTACCTTCATTCCTTTTTGCATTGCAGGTCACCCTTTAAAAAAGGTAGAATGCATCTTTAGTTGGTATAAATCCACTGTCCTTATTGACTGCAATAAACATTTGCAATTTATATCACTAAACGTCTGAACAGTGAGATTTCCTTTAGTTGTAAATATAGGAAATACACTGTAATAATAAAAGAGATTGTAAATACAATCAACACTTTCCTTTACTTGTTCAGAAAGAAATATAATTATGAGTTTAAGAGTACATGGTATAACTTACACTTGAAGAACTTAATGTCCAATGTGTTCTCATAGAAAGCTCAATGATTACAGTTTATTCACTGAATTAATTGTGAACATGTAATTATTTCTTCCATTACTAATAATTACCTACCCATTTTACTTCAACATAAAAACCAAGACGAAAAAAAATAAATTAAGGCAACCTAAAAAAGAGGAAAAATTTATGTTCTTTATTTGTGAACTCTAAAATAAAATATACAGAGCCAATGGGCCAAAAAATTGCTTTTGCTAAGCGGTTACATAACCCTCATTTCTTATTTCAACTTTCTATAGAACTCCAGTCAAATGGAAATCTGCATCTTTAGCTTTTTTTTTTTCACTGTTTTTTTTTTTTTCTGGTGTTCACTTTCTTGCCTAGTATCTCATTATGTTTTGCAAAAGAATGTGTGCCTGTGTAGAGTGCTGGTTTTTGTATCAGTGATTTTCTCTTGTGAATATTGATACCCTTACCTATGCATCAAATTGCAGCTGTGAAGGTGGAACTTCTAAAGGTATAAATGAGAGAAGGTATAAATGAGAGAACTTCTAAAGGTATAAATGAGAGAACAAGTCCTACTGAAAACCTTAGTTTGAACAGAACTATTATCAGCTTTCAGTGAATGCCGTTGCAGGGAAATATAAAACAGTGCTATAAAAAACACTGATTGGAGTGTAGGTTCTTTGGGAAAGGGACTCTTTCTTGCACTACAAAATTGGGAAGGAAGATAGGATCCACAGCCTGTAGTTTATCTAGATGAGAATATTATTAACTCCTCTTACCTAGGACCCATTTTTCCTTCCTGAATAATGTTTGATGTCAGACTTGAGGCTGTAGATTTGGAGTCTAGGTACCCTCAGAAATAACTGAAACCCAAAAAAAACATAAGGCATATTCATGCCACTATGCCTTCTCTTATTTTGAGTTAAAGGGTTGAGGAAGGGAGAAGTCTTCAGTACACTAAAATGTTTAGCCTCTAACTCTCACTGCTTTCTGACAAAGTTGTGTTCCAAATCCTTGTCATAAGAGAGCTGGCAAACTCTCTGGCCATATTTACAGGATCATGCCACAGAACTGATTACTTTAATACAATCAGTAGTGGAGCAGAGATCCCTTCTAACCCTCCAAGCCCCTCACCTCCTCCCATGGCAATAGGGCATTGAACACTGTTATTTGTTTTTCATACAAGCATTAAAAAAAACAAAAAAAACCACCACCAGCATCCCCTCTAAAGCTTTCTTCGCAGGAATACCTGAACTGAAAGCAAAGTGTATTAGTTAGTCTGATTTTTGGATAACCTACTTCCAAGCAATGACTACTTCATAGAGTTTATCTATGCAATGACAGTTTACAGTGAAGTATTTATCCTGAAAAATTGAACAAATCATAGGCATTTTTTTTTCTTTTCCTCTGAAATATACTGAAACCTATTAAGTACAGGACAGATTCTGTAAGTGTGATAGCAGTATATCTCTTGAGAGTAAATTAAAAACAATTATGGGATCCTATTCAAAAGGTTCACAGCAGCTTTTCAGGATTGTAGCTAACTCAATGAGTATTTTTCAGTGTAACTCATGCTAAACACCATGGGAGGAATCAATTGTGACAAGCAGGAGGACTGTTTATTGAGATGTCATCAGACTGCTCATATCACATATTTTCCCTGTGGATTTGTGCTTCAGTTCACACTCTTAAAGTCCATTCCCATTTTAATATAATTAAACCTTTGCTGGATCTGTTTGGCAGGTTGTATTTGATTACACCAACTATGTGTATTTTAAAATAAACCTAGTGTGATGAACCCAAACTGTATCCAAATCTGTTTCTAGCACCCATTCTTTTTATTCTTCAAAGTAAAAATTCTTAAAACAGCCTAGGTACTTTTCCCATGCCCCAGATCTCTCTCTTATTTATTCTTGCTTACCTGTTAAAATCCCACAGCTTCACGAGTTATTTGAGTGGTGACAACCAACCTGGTGGTTGGGTCATGCCTCCCACTTTTACTGGACTTCCTCTCCAAAGTTAAGGAGGAAACCCTAAATGGAACTACAGTTTTCTCCCTCCAACATACTCTTAGCTTGTTTGGGTTTGGGTTTTTTTTTAAATTCCTTTTATATTATCATCACTGAGGTGGTGAAAAGGCATTTTACAAAAAACACCTGATCAGAGACAGAACACTGTCAGCAGCAGTAAAAGTTATAGAAGGAAAAATGGTAAAAATCCATTTTAAGGTATCTCACTTCACTAGAGACAGCATTTCTGTGGTTCATTTATCACTAGATAGTTCTCTATCAAATGTTGACTTCCACTGGAGGAGAAGCAGAGAACAAAAAGAAAATATACTCAGATTCAAATTTTTCAACTTTCCTTCAATTTTTTTTATGGATCACTATAAAGTCTCAGTTATGAAGCCAAATCATGCACTCTCTCTGATAAATGCATCAAGGCTTGACACTTCTTCTGGTCAGGTTTCATTTGTGTGTGGTGAAATTTCTGCACTTATTCAGGCAAACTGAAAACATCAGTGTTTATGATTTTTTAAGGATAAGACTTTTATACTGAAACTATATGTATGTGAGTTTAAGTGAGGTTTTTGTCACTTGTGAAAGATACCTTGGCTTATAAAAATTGAATGTGTCATGGAAATTAATTTTTATCAGATGAGAAACAAAATACAAGGATAAAGAAAAATAAAATCTAGATAGTTTTGTTGAAATTGCCCTGTATTCAAACAATTATTTGTCACTTTATCTGTAATAAGTTCTCCTTTCATTAGTCAGTCCTTCATTCCTAAAGAAAACCAGGCAAACATAGTTTTATTTGATATTTCCATTTGCCTTTAAGACTGGAATTCCTTTTAAAAAAAGAGAAGGCTATCTAAATTTAAGGTGTTGTGACTTAATTTTCATTGAGGGAGTATTATGTATGGGATTTGCTAGGTTTCTTTGCAGAAATGACAAGAGACAGTTACCCAAATTAAGTTTATACAATATATTCTGGTTTCTTTGTTCCTTGTTTGTTGTGATACTACAGAAATTATGCTACTTAGAGTTCTTCTGAAAATCTGAAAGTCCTGTACATGTCAATTAGATTGTCTTCCCATAAAATTATATTGCAACCCAACAGCATTTATCTTCATCAAAGGTAATATATTTTGTATTCTGTCTGTACTTTTCATGATGACATACAGAGTCCTAATAAATCTAAAACAGGAGTACCATAAATTTATTTACAATTTTTTATTGTTTAATGTCTTGCCTATTACTGCTATTAATGAAGTCTGGTTTCAATATTTTGTGCTAAGCCACTAGTATTTTAATTTGTTATTATTTTAGATTTTACAGAAACTCTAGTATCTGTCCTTTCCAAGTTCTTTTTCCTTGCATATCTTAGCAGTTTGGCATTAGATCTTATATACCATGAAGGAGAAAGTTTCTCTATGTCCAGGTGACTGCTTATGGAAAATAAAACCCACAAACAAAAACCAAAATAAAACAAACAAATAAACCACCAACAACAGCAACAACATCAAACCACAAAACCAACCAAACAAAAACAACCACAAACCATTTTAATAAAATTCACCTCTAAAAATAGGTAATCAACTCAAAGCTGAGACTCAAAGTCTTGAGCTCTTGCAATAGGCATACCATGATTTTAAAAAGATGTTCCTGAGGGGTGACAGTACTGCTCTATGATCTCTGGGACATGCAGTACGTCAGTATTCAGAACATCTTATTTTATCATTTGTCATGCCTTGGCAATGCTGGGTGTGGGAATTCTGATACTTTTGCCACTAACAGAAAGCCTAAATCAGCATGTCTAAGACAACAAAAACTATTTAGTCTGGTCACTCAGGTGTATATTTCATCCTTTCAGCAGCTAATGGATTTCTTACAAATCTATTGACTGGCAATGCCCAGCTAAGACACTAGAATAGTGGACATTTAATGTTAAAATTATGAAACTAAAATTTTAGACATTTAAGTTCATTGGGTATTAAAAACTTCAGGCACTCAAGCAGTATTAAATCTGAATTCTGTAATTACACATGGTGTTCCTAAGTAGGAATACATCCTCCTGAGACACAGTCAAGTTGCTTGGTTAGCAAAATCTTTATTAACCCTGCTTATTTCCATGAATTCCAAGGGGGAAAAAAACCCTCAGAGATGCACATGTTCAGTCAATCAAAAATGTTCACAGAAAACTGGAGTAAATTGGAGTAAAAGTGTTCCTGGAGGCTGTTGGATAAGGCTCTACTTCCATCCTTTTGTAGTAGATTTCTTGCTCAGTGGAGGCATCCTCATCTTTGGAAACCTTCCAGGAAAGCAGATCCACAACCTCACCATTCTACCCACCTTCTGAATGTGAGAATTTTTTGGTTGTTGCTCGGTTCCTACCCCCAAGAGCTGATCTCAATGAGTGTTTGGGTCTCTGAGGTATGTTAAGGTTTGTCTGCTGGGCTGGTTCTTGCATGGACATGCAGAACTGATCTGTCCCTTTGTGAAATTAGTGCCACTTCCTGTCAGTCTTAATTCATGCATAATGTTTATATATTTTTGTGTCCTAATGATTACCGTGGTAAAGAGACAACTTATCCTTCTAAATGCTGTCACTCAGGTTATACTGTTAGACTCTTCAGAGAGACTAATTAACCTGAGCAATCTGGCATGAAATTCTGATTTACTCTGTTTTTAAAAACCTTTAATCAGTGAATCACCAAAACAGCTGTTAGAGGGCAGTTTTATCCTCATTTATTTTGCAAACTGATTCCTCCTTCACTTACTGCGTGATGGTGAAAGAGTTAGCTAAAACAAGTATGACACTGACATTTAAATAATTCTGAAAAACTCTTAACTATGTATTTAAAAAAAAAAAAACAACAAAACAAGCCAAGAAAAAAAAACTTCTATTCTGCTGGCATTTAATCATTCTTAACTTTTTTTTCTAAATAACAAAGTTTAAAAGTAATGTTGAAATACTGGGAGAAATTTCAAGACTGGAAAGTCTTCAAAAATTCATGTCAGAGATCTGTCAGCAGTTTTCTATGATATTAAAAAAATCCTGTAACATAAGAGGTACAGTTATCCTTGCTCCTTCATTTTCAATAACTTTTTTTTCTTAAATAAATTTTATTTTTAATTTTCTTTCTGATTGTTTTGTTGTGCTTTAAACAACATAAACAAAAAAAAAAGTGTTTTTTGTGGCAAAAGAATATTTTTTTCCAATAAAGTGGATATGATTGTTGTGAGAAGGGATCCTTGGTGTTCCTCACATCCTCAGAAGAAAGGGTGTCCTGCATTTCAGTATTTCAAAACTAACCAACTGATAATTCTATATGTAGTTAGAGATTTATTAGGCAGAAGCTGAACAGTCAGGGATGGATTTTTGAGTGCTGCAGTTTATTTATTTATTACAGGATATTATTCCAGAATTTAATCAGTTAAACCGTCCTGCTGATGGTGAGTTTTGGGATGATCTACACAGCCTCTATAGAGTAATTTTTTAATGAATAATCAGGCAATTATTTGTTAAGCTTGTCTATACATCTACAATACAAATCTTTAATAAATTGTGTAGTGGCACCTAATTTTAATAGTAAACCAGTGAAGATTAGAAGAAAGTTTTTTTGAAATAGGTATCTGCATTACTACAAAACAAATTTATTTCAACTACTATTATTGCAGCAAATAGAAAATGAAATTATGCAAATGAATCCTTAAAGTCATCATTCTTTCTAATACCCACTGACATTAATGCAAATATCCATGATGTAGGAGGAAAAATCCTGAATACTGGAAGTTCCAACCTGGCTGAAAGTGGGAGCTAGAAGAACAGATTAGCTGTCAGGCAAACATTTTTATAGAGTGATTGTTTAACCTTTGGAAGAATGATTGTGGTGGGTTCTCTTTTATAACAAAGATTACTGTGTGGGTTTTTGGCAGCCAAGGTCAACCCACCACAAGGAGATTTTTCCTCCTGAAAATATTTTCCAGTTTGAATAAAAATAATTTTAAAACTGTCTTCTAACTACTTTTACGTGTGTGTTGTGATATAATGGACCTTTTTCGTTTTGAGATTTTTGAACTGTTGATAAATACAGCACAAAAGTACTCACAGATTTCAGTTCTTCTTAAAGATGAAGAAAGTACTGCACAGTATTACAAAACTACATTCATGCATATCTTCCCATTGAATATTTAAACACTGTGTTAGTTTTTTAAAGATAAAATGAATATGACATTGTTTTGTCTACTCTGACTGCGATGCATAGAAGAGTTTCAGCTGATCTGACAAAACAGTTGTTCTATTTCTCAATTTTCCGTGTGAATATTTTTAATTGTCAAAGATCATTTCTTATTTCTCAGTTCAGTCTTTAAATCTTTTTTAAAAGTATACTTATATTTAAGATACATAATAAATTCTACCCTGATAGTCTCAGTACTTTTTCAAAGCATTGTGATTATCTTATGGACCTTTGGAAATTAAAGTTTTGATTAGAAATATTAGGCTTAAAATAAATCTGCCTTTTGCTATATATTCTATTGGATTTTTTATCTGGATTCATTTGATCTGTCTCTCCTTTTTTCATCTTAATCCCTACATTCTTCTGTATTTCCAAATGCAAGAGACTAAATGCATTGTTAGACTTGGGCTGAGAATTTATCCTCTTTCCTGTCACTCCCTTCTTTCTCCATATCTCAGACAGATTAAAGGTCTGTCTTCTTTTTTTCCTTTTCATTTCAAAACATTTGACTCCAGGAATTCAGGGTCTGAGATTCAGATAAAACCCTAATTGTTCAAGTTTTTGGTATTTTTGGTATTTTAGCTTTGCTATAGAGTTGCAAAGAACATTGGCAAAAAAGTTTCAGTGCTAAATATAGGACACGCAATCAATTTCTGTAAAAACAAATAGATATTTTGGGGGAAAAAAACCGTGAGTAACTGGCTCAAATCTAGCCCTAAATTTGGGTAACATCTGCAAGCCTGAAGCACAGCCTTTCTCTCCCACTCTTATTTATGATCATTTGCTTGGTGATTGTACCAATGGATATGTAATCACAAATTGTGTACCTTTTCTCTGAGTAGATAATTTAAGTGTCTGAGGAATAGGACCTTATCTATATCATATATAAACAGCCATGTGTCTACTAAGCCAAAAGAATTTTACAAAGTGCTAATCCCAAAGGTGTCTTTCATGCCTGCAGGCAACTGTTTGTGGTTTTTATTTGATGGTTGTAAATAGAATTCTATCCATTCAGTGCTCCTGATTATTTCTTTGTCTTTGGGCAAGGACAAAGAAAAATAATTCACTCTTATAATTCCTTTATGATAGGAAATATGAATTAATTTAAAAATTGAAGTATATTCAGATTTTTCATGGGTCACAATTACGTAGGCATACAGTTAAAATATACCTCTAAGATCTTTGTATGAGTGTAAAAACTTTCTGTTGGATATATTTTGCACATTGAATCCTGCAGTTGATCTGAACAGTAAAAAAGCCCCTTTAATATAAGATTATAACAGCATACCAGCAGTGTATGTTAATTGGGAGTCTTTCAATCTGTCTCCATCACCTTTTATCATGTACTTGACCATCTATTTTTTTCTGTGTGGGCACTGTTATACTAAAAATTCACAATTTTCTTTTAGTCCTCTGACATTTTGAGTTTATTGATCGGATTAGCATTCCTATAGATGCCGTGGCACTTCCTCAAATATCTAAGAAAATATATGCCTTTATCACTGTATGTTCACACATAAAACCTAAAATTTAAATGGGGAAAAACAATAAGTGACATCTTTGGTACACAGCACTGTATATAACCTCAGTTTATTTTTTATTGCAAAGTGGCAATATGGCTTATGAAGCACAGCTTGAGCATGGGAGAGAAGTGTGACTGTCTTTGTCTGATGTGCCAGCAGCCTGCTGCATCTCTCAGGAAAAACCACCAGACTGGTGGTATCTGTTACTATTTGTAGGATTAACACCCCATGGTAATTCCAGCTGTTGCTCAAGCCATTGTGTTCTTGGTAGCAAAATGAGTGTTTCCAGTGCCCAGCCAGGGCAACTGCCTGTCAACTTGGCATTTAAAAAGTCCTTCTTGAATTATTCAGAAATATTCTCTCTGTTTCTCTTTGTGCATCAGAAGTCCCCTTGCTATGTAATTATAAGAGTAGAATAGTACAAATAGCAGATACATTATGTAGATGATATGTTGCTTACTGTGATTTAATTCTTCATGTTAAAAGCACTCCTCTTTTCACTTGCTTGTCCAGGACATTTTCTGGCTTTTCCTGCCTGGGAGCATAGTGTGTGCAGCGAGACATAAGGAGCATTCTAGTGAAAACACTTTTCATTCTTTCCATTTTGCATCAGTCTGGAGGACTGATCTCATCTGGATGGCAAAGAGTCGTGGCATCATCAGCACTGCTGATTTTTGAGTGCCAGAGGCAGTCTGAGTGACTCAGAGCTGAGACAGTAGGGCTTTTGAGAGCTGCCTCTGGGGCAGAGCCACATGGAGTCTCACAATCGCTGTGCTATCAAACACAACAATAAAGCTTCACAATGCCTGTGTGTGAAAATACCAAACTCTGAGGGGGTTGCTTTCTCATACTGATAAGAGCTGTGAATGGTGCAAAAGTTCAAACTCACATAGTTGGACTTATTTTCCTCGTGACTGAAATCATAACAACAGATTTCAAATCTCTTATTTAATTCTCAAACCTGGCTGTTCCAGTGATTTCTTCCAGATCTCCCTGTCGTTATCACAGTTGCCTCCAGCAACAGAGGCGCACCTGCCAACATGAGTCAGAAGAAGTTAGCAGTCCAATGCTAATAAGAAGCACTCAATTAATCACCATCTTGCTGACAAGCTTGTGTGTGATGTATGTGTGTGGGCTGCTAGCAGATTAGTACCTTGTGTAAGTATATACAGAACACACAAGCCTGGGATTTCATTAATATCTCTGAAATTTCTGTTACAGTAAGGAGTCTTTTCAGTGCGGCTTATTGTACCAGATACAGATGTCCTAAACAAAAAACAACCTAATGAACAAAAAATGCTCTGTTCATCCTTGTATTCTCTTGGTGTCAAGAGATTCTATGTTTTTTACAAACTCTTTTTTGTTTGCTTTTGAAAGCCTTTTTGCAGAATAATTGTTAGTCCTCTAAACAGATAATTCAAAATTTCATAAAGAGTTTAGGGTTTTTTGTTAATTAGAATGTTTTATTCTATGTATTCTGCAAAGAATTTGGGATAAGGAGTACCTTTTCCTTTTTTTCTCTGTGATAATATAATTCACTTAAAAGTGAAAATCTAGAAGCTTCTCTTCCACATTTTTCCTGAGTAATCAGAAAATGCCCTTATGTCCTGCACTTTTACTTCTTTTTTATTCAGCCTTTCCTTTCTTCCCTGCCAATAGGCCTTTTGGCTTTATCTCTTCTCTAATGACAGACATTTTTTATTTCACTGGCTATTATCCTTTCCTGGAATTAAACTCTTACTCATTTTGTAGAAGGGAAAATACCAAAAAGAAAATTCCAGAGACATAGGACAGGGCTGAATTCTGAGCTGCTGAGATTCACTGAGTGCTGAACTCCTACCACAGTATATCACCAGCAGCCCAAATGAATGGCCTTAATCTGGAAAATGAAATATGAAATTTCCAAAACTGGAATACCACAGTGCTCCATTCTGCTGTGTAGCAAAGCACCCCAACATGAAGAAGAAGGTCATTATTGTTCATGCAAGATCCTGTATGACAAGATTGTGTTTTTCTGGTGGTTCTGAATATTGGTTTAATTATCATGTTTTGGGTTCCTTCTGTTTCTTGAAATCCCTGTATTCAACATGTGATTTTAATTTTTTTTTAATGAAATCCCAGGGTTCACTTCATGCTATAGCTCAGGAAAACAATGAGGCAGATTCAGCTGCTTTTTAAATTTTATTTTGACATTTAATGTCAAGAATACAACAAAAATTCACTTGGTTTTTGTGTATTTTGGACTATAAAGCTACATAATGGAACCATTCTTATACCTGTATCCAAGAATCTCCAGTTGCTGATAAAAACCCTAGAAGTATATCAGAGGACAACATTATTAGTATTTTAGTATTTCCCTACAGTAATGAAATATTATTCTAAATATAATTTGAATTAGAGGAAATAACAAGAGAGAAAAATGTGATATTCAAACAGACATGAAAGGAAAGGCTTTTGTAGGAACAAATAAAATGCCTAAATTGTTAATGGATTATACAAATTTGCTTTGATTTCACAATTTTCTGGCTGGATAATATATATTGGGGAAATGACAATATTGTAGTGCTCTCAAGTGTATGAACTTCATTGAGCTAAGGTATATATATATATAATCTTATGTGCAACTATGTTAGTAGAAATTATCTGCAGGAAAAAAATCTATTTCAGGTTTATATGGGGGAAAAAAGGTATTGAAGGGCTACATTATGAAGAGAATGGGATGTACAGTAGTCCCTTGATGTGAGGAAATGATTTCTGTAGTCATCTATACCTGTGCAGAAGAACTGATGGCTTGACTTGTGATACAACAATCAGAGCTCTGGGGATCCATCACTGCTGCTGATATTCCACCTGAAGTGATTTCTGTTTGGGCAGTTGTGGGCTGAGCTACACTGACAAAAGAACATCTGATGTGAGCTCTATTTTAGGGAGCAGGCCTATCAAACACCAATAATTTCTTACCCTGTACTAAATCATGGCATGTACAGAATCTTTCATTGTGGCCACCTTTGCTGTTTTCTGCAGGTTAGATGATGTGGTATATGAATTCAAAATGTTAGAAACAAATAGAAACATGTTTAGAATGAATTTTATATTCTTCCAAGATATTGATAGATGTTCTTCTCCTCTTCTGTTATCAGCCAGGGAAGCACAGAAACAAAATCTCACTTTTCAGTGATCAGTAAACTTTAGTTGCCACTTGCCATTTTGCTGCTATTAATTTTTTTTCATGCACAGTCAACAGAAACATTTCCAGCAATGTTAGTGAGGATGTTCTGTGGCAGTCTCCTGCAATGGCAGCAACAGTTCAGCAAAATATTTGGTGGGCTGCCTCTGCAGAAGATGCTTCAAAGCAGTTTTGTTACTTATGATAAGCATGTTTTATTCCAAATCGTTTAGGACAACAAAAAATATCTCCTGGAACATTTGTGAAGATGAAATTTGCTTTCAGATCTTTGCTAACATTTTATTTTTTAATATATGTTAGTAATTCCAATTATTGTTTGAGATAAAAAGGGCAGATAAATTCAGAACTTTGGTGCGCTTGTATGTCAGACTCATGTCATAATGTTATTCCATAAAATTTTAAAGGAAAACCAAAAAAAAAACAAAAAAAAAACAAAAAAAAAAAAAAAAAACCAAAAAAGTTGGGAAGTTTTCCTCACTGGAAATAAAATAAAATAAAATAAAATAAAATAAAATAAAATAAAATAAAATAAAATAAAATAAAATAAAATAAAATAAAATAAAATAAAATAAAATAAATTTGTTTTTAAATAATATGAATGTCCTTTTAAAAAGGAGTGTGATACACTTTCTCTCATTTCTCCATACCTTTTCCATTTCAATCATATTTAGCACAGGCACACATTCTTTCTAAATCGATGAAAATCAGATGATTAGTCTTTTTGTTTATGTGTTGTTATTCAATGTTTTCACTAAATCTAGCATTTCTGCCTTCTCATTTCTCTATTATGGTCCCATCTTTCCTCAAAAAAATCACTGTGTTGTGAAAAAATTCTTCTTCATAGAAATACTGGTTACTCTTTGGCCTGTGTTTCCAGCATAATCAATGTCCATTGTCCAATACAGAAATTATTACTGAATTTTATAACTGTTCTGAACAGAAATATGTACAAATTTTTAAGAAAGTGTTGGCTATTAGATTTACCTTCTAAAGATTAGGAGTTTATTTGTTATAATAATAATAATAATAATTTTTCTGGACTATTAGTTTGCAATTTAATTGTAAATCCTTCTAAGGTAAGTAGGTCTCCAAAACCATGGGAAAACACAAGAATCCATGTAACTAAAGGTATTGTATTCTGAAGAAATAATTGTTATTTAATCTGGTAATACAATTCATTATATCCAGGGAATGGCTAGATACCTATTACACTGTATATAGAATCATTGAATATTTTGCATCTGAAGGGACCTTAAAGATCATCTGGTTCTGCCCCCTGCCATGGGCAGGGTCACCTTCCCTAGACCAGGTCTCTCAAGGCTCCATCCAACCTGGCCTTGAACACTTCAGGGGATGGAGCATCCAGAACTTCCCTGGGAAACTTTAAAACTGTAAAATTTTGTCTTTTTTTTCAAGTAAAGATTTGCACCTTGTCATAAGAAACTTTGAAATTCAAGAGTTATCATGGGAGACTAAAGCAATACTGACAAAAAAAAGATCCATATGTGTTATATACAATATACAACATACATTTCTGTGTAAATTCATGTGTTATGTATGTGTTTGTGGTTTTACATTTATGTAAATATCTCATGTAATGTCCTCTGAAAGAGGATCCCATTGGTAAGTGAAACATCAAAAAATGAAAAAAGAAAAGATCAGGTTTCTTGACCAAATAATTTTTCTTCCCATTAGATTTTTGTGTAAACTGCATAAGGTTTGTCACTTTCTGCACTGTTCTTGATGCTGTCAGCTCAGCTTCTCCATGGACATCAACTGTCTTAATCCTGACCTGCAGGCTGGTGTGGTGGTCTGCCATTATGAAAGAATTCATTTGCTTGTCTTCATGATTCCCTTGACTGTATTTTCCTTAAAGTGGGCTGTAGCTCTGTTTAATACTCATGGTGCTGCTCCAAAGTCAAGAATTCTTCTTAAAGTTACTGTTTGAGTATATAAATTATGTCAACAAAAAAGCAAAAGTAATCGGGGACTTGAGTAATTGCATTCTGAAAGACACATATTATTAAGTATTTACACTCTAAATCACATTTATTAGTCTACTATTTATTGCTTATAAAATATGGTAAGATTGAGCTTTTTTTTTCCTTCTTTGCAGAATCAATCCCCTTTTAATGGGCTGTGTTAATCTTCATGTACAGTATAAAAGGACACAGGTGTAGTGGTTTGCTCTGACTTCAAAGGCTATCCAAAAAACTTTAGCACATAAAATAGGTTTCATGGTGTAGTGCTGCTATGCCTGATCTCTCTTATTACTATTTGATTTCAGTAATGGATTTAGAATGTTGTTTTTTTGACCAACTTCTGTAGGCAAGTTTTGCTTTTCCTGATACTTCATATAGGAATGCACACATTATGAACAAATATTAACAATGGTTAGAAGCTGAAGGCTAAAGAAAGAAAAGCGCAGTCTAAAAGAAAATAAAGACATAGTCCATTAAAAAGATATGTGATTTTAAGTTTCACCTGGAATGGCAGGGTTTCAGATGGAAATCCACCTTTGTCTTGCTTTATACACACCTGAAACTCAGCCTCTGACATCTTGCTCTGAGTTTTTCTTTTCCCCACCGTCTCAGCAGTGTTTTGCTGACCTGAGTGTTTTTGTTGTTAGTATGTAGTAGGATACACACATACTGAAGTTTGGGAGGCCTCAAGTCCTGTGTTGTGCCACTGTTAATCCACAGCTGGTACAAATGGAGGCAGCCTGGAGCACACACCTGGCACAGCTGGGACCTGGCTGTGCAGAGCTGGGCGGGCACTCCTCTGGCTGTGCTCTGAGCGAGACATTTCTTCAGAAGATAAAGCTCCTTCCATTTTCCTGCCTACTTTTTCTATTGAATTTACCTTTTTACCTGGTAGGCTTCCTTTCAAAAAAATGCATCCCACAGTTTCTTCCTAGCTCCTGTGGAAGCAATTCAGTGAAGGAAAATACCTCAAAGAAAGCGGAATTTTTCCAATCGTACATGCCCAAGGCTGTTAAGTAAATCTATTATATAACTAGTAGAAAGTCCTCCAATTCTTTTAAGGGTGCCTTTGAAAACTACCTCTGGCATTTACTTTCTGTCATTTAACTGCAACTCTCCTGGACCAGAGGAAATCCTTTAATAACCTGCAAGTGCTAAAGGCCTCTCTCTGTGTGGAGTGCTAACTGGTGTATCAAAGAGATTACTTATCTTGCTTGAACTGAAATTGTGTGTCAGGGCATAGTTATTAGGAAAAAGAAAATAAAATTATTTTCGTTCTGATTTTAAGTATTATATAAATCCAGTTGGTCATTTCAGATGTTCCCTGAAGAAAACAGGGGCAGATGGAAAAATTTAAGATTCGGGGCTCTGCTTTATGTTCAGTCAAGTAAAAGGTACATTATTTAAATGATTACTTGCCCATGCTTTTCCCACTTTCATAATCTCCAAATGAAGGTGATTACAAATCAAGGAAATCTATCTTTCATATACAATTAAACTTGCTTCAAATTTTGGTTTTCAAAAAAAATTGTTCACTATGAATGCAAAATGATATTTGGTTTCTGTTATTCTATAAAGGGGGCATCATTCTCCTTCCTCCAGTTGTCTTAAAGGAAAAATGTATGTATACTTATAAGTATACAGTACTTATATATATGTATGTATGTATGTATGTATGTATGTATGTATGCATGCATGCATTTGGTTTTTTTGTTACTTTTCTGTAATTTTCTGTTAGTCTCATTATAATTCTGCATTGTTTCTTGTAATAATATTATCAGAACTTGAATATGTAATGGTTCTTACTGATTGGTTCTTTGAAGATCCAAAGCAAAGTTGTGCTTTTATGCATTCATACTTTTATCCTCTATTTCCTGGTTTTAGCAGACATTTTCCTGACTTGGATAGTCTTCATTTTTACCAAGTACCATCCTACCAGTCTTTCACTTTCTGTTTACAGCATTCATAGTCATCACATTTTCAAACTTGCAAAATTTCAATTTCATTTCTGTTCATAGACCTTGGAAAGAATAATTAAGTAATTAAGGGAACATATGGAGAGGGATTATTTTTTTCTATACTGTGCAAGAATTCCAACCATTTTCTTCCATTTGAATAGTCTGTTAGTGTAGAAGACATCTTAACAATCTTTTGCATCAAATGAAGAAGAATGCATCTACAGATGTGCATTTCTATACTAACCTCACTGAAATATCACAGTGCTTTAAAAGTTGCTTTCTTTCTACATATGAAAGAAAGATGAGCTGTATTTTAAAGGACTGAGCCCTTCCTGGTGCTAGAGTCATCTACTGACACCCAGTAAAATCCTGCTTAAGAGGTATTTATGTATCTTTTAGAGGATACCTGTGAGAGAAGGAAATAACATTAATCCTCTTGCTATTTTAGCACACAAAGACAAAAAGTGACAAATTTCAATTCAGATTTGGATTTCTGCTAGTGGATCTATTTTTGTGTTAATCCAATATACAAAGCTCTGTGTATGTGGTATCTTCATATATATCAAGATCACTTATGATACTTTTAGCAGTTTTTTTGTTGATGGAATAGAATTTGGAGCTGAATCAGAGCCCAGGATAAAAGACATCTTTTGAAAATATCATGGTAATGAACAATGATATAGCAATTTATTTGACTTATTTGTACATGAAATTGCTGTGACTCGAATTCTCTTAAACTACAACCTCTGTTCTATTAAGGTGTCAGGCTGTCTTGGAACATGTGGTTTCATTGTTTCTCTTGAGAATTTCTGAGTAGAAGAGGAAGTACCTGTAATAAACCATTTTTGTCACTATATGATTTAAAACTTCAGATAACTCAGGCATTTTTCTTTTATAACCCTATGAGTTTAACCTCCTTTCCTTGCTGGAAAACATGAATAAAACTGCAGATCCCTGTTATCCATAGATTTTAGAAGGTACAGAAAGCAGATTTCTTTCTGTTACAAATTAACATGAAATAAAACCACTATAAATTCCAGACTGGTACAGCTTTTAGAAACAAATTTAGCAGCATGTAGCACCTTTTAGGTGACTGATAGGTGTTTCTTTTTTAATTTCCCTCTTATGGAAGTTATGTAATAAATTATATTTCATAACTCAGGATGACTGAAAGACTGATTTTAGCACTGAAGTGTTTTTACATCAAAATTGATCAATAAATTAGATTAATTAATTAATTTCTGCCGTCGGGGCCAAGGACTATCAGTACATGTAACCTTGCTGATGTAAAATTTATTAATTTTTCAAGCAATAACTTTTTTTAACTCTCTGAATATCCTTTCCATTTTTGGCTTTGAAAAGGCTATTGCAAAGAAAAAAAAAATCATCCTTTTACTAAAATGTGGAAATTCTGTCAGTAACACAGACTAGCACTAACATGCAAAAAGAAAAAAAAACTCAGGATAAATACAATTTATTTCTGAGAGCTGCATAAATTCAAAAGAAGTTTCCTTAACAATGAGCATCATTACATTTTTTTTCCATATAGCCAAGGTTTTACCTGATCAGAATGAAATTATGTAAGTGAAAATAGAAGAATTACTGATACATGAACAAATATACAGGAATTCCCATTCATTGAATGAGAAATCTTTTATGTTTGGTGAAGCCTTTTGAAAATATTTAGCTTCAAAGAAGGTGTCATTCTCCTGTTCAGAATTTTCATAAGTCACAATTCTGAATTTAAAAAACCCAAACAAACCAGTACATAAAGAACACCTGGGCTCTTTCCACATACAATAAATCCTGGAATATGCTAGATCATCAGAACTCTTAGGAATCATGCCAGGGATTGTGCTACAAGTTCCAGCAATTCTGTCTCTCAGGAATAATTCCTTTAAAGAATAAACATATCTTCTAAAATGTCATGTTCTAATGACAAATATACACAAGGGAAATTAACCATAGATAATTTAGTCAAAGTCTGAAACAATTCTAGAAAAATCCTCCAGAAATCAAGTATAGTTCTTCCAATTTACTCTCTGTATCTCCTCATCTTCAGTTGTGTTTTTTTTAAATTCTTCTACATTTGAAATTTAATTAAGTAAATGAAAAAAATATATGAGAAACCATGTAAAAATTACTAACCATATATACATTCTAGACTATAGTTTGGTAAATAAAATGAACACTATAGCAGAAAAACAGAATAAAATGCATTCTACATACTTTTTAATGAAAACAAAAAATATACTCATGTAATCATAATGCCCAATATATGTTTTCTATATAATTTACCATTTCAGAGTAGTCTTTTATATAATATTTGTATCATATTTATTGCTTCTCCATTTTTCCCCAATGGTTCCATTACTGACTGCTGAATAAGTGAATTACAATATTTCTGAATTTTCAGGAAAATTACCTTGATTTGGTAATCACCTTTTTACTTACTGAAAACAGCTCAACTTCATCTGCATCTTCAGCATTTGTTTCTGCTAAGCAAACCCATTTACCTTGGGTTGATAACCCTTCATTCTGCTGATCTGCAAAACCTTTTAGGTAAGTTGACTTATGATTAGTGGTAGGTCTGTTAGATAAAAGCCCTGGTTCGTGTGTTTGCACATCTGTGTTTTCACAGCTGACACAGGGCATATATTTCCATCAGGACAGTTTGGAGTATTGAAAACTGACCAGTTCTTACATACCCTGTCTTCCCTTTCTCATAAATAGGACATCAAAAATGTGAGTTGTCTTTATTTCTTTCAATTTACATTAATAAAAGCACCAGCTTGAAATTGCTATAAGATTTATGAGGTTCTGATTATGATTTCTGTAAAGTGAAAGTGGTGGATTTTTTTGGGGGGGATTTGTCTTGGTCAGCTAATCAAATGGACATATACAGAAGTAAAAAAAATGGTCATTAACAAAATATGATTCTTACCAATTTCCTCTTTTCATTATTCTCTCTTCTATCCTACCTTCACTTACTATGCTTTATGATTATAAGTGAATTTTTGCCCTTCAATCTCTGGTTTAGAAATCATTTGAAGAATATCAGTATAAAATTACTGAACTAAATATTTGCAAAATACTTAATTTTATTCTTAAGACTGTAGGAAGTAGAAAATACATGCATCATGACAGACCTTCCTTTGGCCAACTCTTAGTGAGCAGTTGGGAACTTCTAGGAGCCAGTGAATATCAGTAGACTCCAATACAACCCATTCAAACCAAAACCTTGCCACCTGAGATTATTTTGTTTTTCATTTGTTCTTTAGTTATGACAATAGGGTTTCAAGATGGTTAATTTCAATGCAAAAATCTATTTACATCTCAGAGAAACTTTTACTACTTACATGTAGCTATGGGCAGTTTCTCTTGCTTTCTATCAGCATTTCTTTTCATTTCTATCAACTACTTCAACTTTCTTGTAAAAAGTTTGTGTTTGTGTTAGACCTTCACACTCAGGTAATACCTGGCTGAAGCTTATGATACCACTACAACAAGATATTAGATTTCTCTTGACTTAAAATAAAAACCAGAAATGAGAGAGAAGTGCCATGTGTCAGAGTCTGCACTAGGCACTGCATTTCTCTGAATACAGTGCAGCTGTTTGGAATGCTGTGGTCTAAGGTCTGCATGTAGGAGTCTGACTTGCACACCCTCAAAAAACCCAGAAAGAGCTGAGCTGCATCATGAAATACCTAAATGTCTTTAATGGTCTTGGTCTTGTTATTCCAGAATTTATCTAATGAAAGAAATAGTTTAGTGAAATGACTCAGGAAACAAGTAACTGTAATGTGTTCAAAAGTCATATAAAGGTGCATATATTCATTGTAGGGGTGCATGATCCCTCTGTTATTTTAAGGATAAATACATTATGGCATGTAAGGTGAAGTTTCCAAAACTCTGGAGACACTCCTAGGCTCTTGTTAGATGACCTTCATTAGTACATTTCATGAGTACATAACTAACTTTAGAAAATATTACACTTTGATAAATTTAATTTTCATATTATGATAATGGAGTTCTCTTTTAACTTGCTAAATTAACACCAATACTGCACAAAAAACTTACAATGGCAGGATAAAAGCATTAACTTAGTCTTAAATATTTAAAATATATTTATATGAAGCAGTAACTAGAAATGTAAATATCATAGCAAGATGAACAGAGCATTTTAAAAGGCTATTGCATATTCTTATATTTTGGAGTCTAGGTGCACTCCGTAACCGTACTCCTAAACTGTGCTGCCAAGATTTGCATGCAAAAATCCATTACGGGCTTTTTTGTTCCAGTGAAAATAAAGGAATGGGAACACATCCATTTATTGGTGACCTTTTTTACCCCCTCCTTTTTTTGCCAGTAGTCACAAAGTAGATACAATTCAGTCCAGGAAATAAAGAATCCTTCTGTAGGTAGCTTTTATTTTTCTCCAAGGAGTTATCTCCATATTTCTGCAATATTTAAAGTACAGATCATGTAGCTCAGCCCTATCAAGCCCCATGAATTTGGAACAGTTCTTTTCCTATTGCATCCTTGCAGTGCCTGCAATTTGAGCTTTCCCAGGGCTGCACAGGGGTGTCTCACTGGATGGAATGTGTAAGACAAGGCACAATTTGTGTCTTTGTTTTTCTTGCTTGGTCCCAGTAAGGAAGGAGGACCTGTCTGTAGCACAGCCCTGTTGATTTTTGAAATGAAAGTGGATCTCATCAAGCCACCTTTGATTCAAATTAGATGGGGAAAGAAATAGGTAAAAACTGAAGAAAGTGAAGGGCATTTATTTTCTTCTTTTTTGCCATATTAATAATATACTTTTTTTTCCTTCTATGCACTAGCTGCAAAGTGCCCTGTATACCTAAGATTCACATTACTACTTAATGAGTGGGATTCTTTTTGTCTTTGAAAATGTGTTTGCTTTCATAGTAGAGACCTCTCGACAGAGTTGCAAAATTAACTAAACTGCAACTGCTTTGCCAATTAGGTTTCAAGAAATTTAATGTGGTTCTGCTTTCTAAAAATTTTGAACATAATACTGTTGCAACAGTAGAAAGTTTATTCTCCAATTTTGGGTGTGACAATCACCAACTTCTTTAACTGGAGGAACTCTTCACTCTTGATCTGTTGATAAGTTTGCAGTACTACTCCACTACTCATGGCTTCCAGTTGTTCTGTAGAAAATAATGAGATGTTTGAGTTGTGTTAATGAAAGAAAAACCACAGCCCAAAGGTCCTGAACTCTGAAAAGAACTTCCCTTACTGGTTCAGGGAGAAAAGTACCGCCCTCTGCTAGCCCCCAACCTGACCATTCTGGTTTGGGATGAGCAGTCAAACCTAGACTTGGCTATTGAATTATCTGAAAACATCCACTGGTAATTTAGAGGCATGGAAAAGAGAAAAGCAAGATCAAATATTTTATTTAATTATGAGCACTGAAATATTTGTATTGTTATGCAGATTGGAAAAAAATCCTTTTCTGATAAGGGAAACATTGCATCCTTATAGACTAAACTGTATTTTCCTGTCAAAATTTAAATTTAAAAGTTTGGGTAGTTTTATTTAGGTAAAGTTGATATGCACATTCAGATTAAGAGAGAGTTTTAAATTGGAAATTAGGAAGATAAGTAGAGGAGCATGGCATTGCTCTTCAGAAGAATGTAGAATCAAGTTCTAAACAAATAAATACAAACTTTTAGGGCACATCGACAAGTTTCCTGGAATAATCAATGCTTATGATGGTGTAGATTTCTGAAGTGCTATCTACATTGTTTTCTGTATTTATTACTATGATATATTTGTTCATTTTAGAGGTGAGTATTGCTTGAAATAATCTTTTCCAAGTCACAGATTATAGAACTGATGTATCTGTTCTGTTCCTTACCATATGGAAATGCTTAAAGAGATGCATTATACCAGAATGCTTCATCTCCAATGCTTTCAGTACTACTTGCTCTGTGATTTCTTGAAGTATTCATTAATTAAGGAGGCATAATGCAAATTATTGAATTTCAGACTAAGACCAAAGTAAATGAATGTACCTTTAAAAGGAGAAAAAATGCTATTATTAGAATACTTTTAACATAGTTTATTTAAACTATTTGCATAGCTGTAATTAAGCTATAGTGCACTTCATTTCTGCATTAAAATTAAGTAGAATAAAATTATCACTTTTTAATAACATCCAATTAAATGTCATTAATGAGAATTTAATCACCATGTTTCATATTAGATATAATTAGCTAATGATCTGTAAATCTGTATGAAACACACCTTAACAATATAGCACTTTACATAATAAAATAACCTATCTAAGCCCAAGAAGTAATTAGAAGATGTCATATCTGCCATATTTCACTCTCCATGAGAGAAGACAAGTGAAGCTCTGATAAAGGATACAATATTAAATTTGACTTGCCCCATTATTTATCTTTTATTTGGGATTTTCTATTTAAATTATCTTAATCATCTTGTATTTCTTTGCATTTGTGTTTTGATAATTTGTGGCAGGTCAGGAAATAGCATCTGTTGGGGGGTTACTCCATTAAACTATTGCATAGACTATGCTGGGGGAGTTGGCTTTAGTTTTCTTGGTTTGTTCTTTACATTAAGAATTTTCACCAGAGAATTAATTTTATTAAAATAAAAATTTTATAAGAGAGAATTTTGTGATTTCTGGGATTAATTTTCTTAGATTCTCTGGGTACACCCAGATTTCTGCTCAAAATCAGTGAGAAAAAAAACTTCTATTTTGTTCATTGCATCATGCTACCACAGGATTTCAGCTTTGATGATGCTATGAGCTAAACAACCCTGCAAGTCTGCTGAAATCCTGTCATACTTTTGGCTTTTCCAGTCATCAAAGAAAACAAACCCTAAGAAACCAAATGCTCACACTTTATTCCTACTTTGTTTTAAAATAAAAAAATATTGATGAAAAAAATACTGTTGCAATGTATTTAACTTGCGCCCTCTTAGTTTATTGAATTGTGTCATCTCTATAGCTCAGATATTTAAAAGCTGTCTGGACATGGACCTGGGCAAGCAGCTCTGTGTGTCCCTGCTTGAGGCCCTGCTTGATCTCCTGAGACAGCTTCTGACCTCAGGCATTCTGTCATTCTCTAATTGCTCTGGTAGCACCTTGTAATGAATATCTTGTGCACCCTCAGAATTTCAACATGAGATAAGCACATTCTGTCAGCCAGCTCTGATTAGATGCTGTGAAGTACCTAGTTAAAACTGAGAATCTTGTTTGCTTTTAATAAGATGCACCTGTCCTTGAAGCTGTCCCATCAAAAGACAGAAGAGCCCTTTAGTAAATATATTGCTATTCAGAGCAGACTTTGCACTGGTATTTCATTTTTAACCTCATCTTTACCTTCTTTTATTCATTGATTTATCTGTCTTTGGAGGCTGAAACAGAAATTGAATCCTTCCTTTGCACATGTTTTAGTATGTTATAAAGTTATATACTGCATTACTTACTTAATAAAGATTTAGAGAAGGAAAATTCACTCATTGATCCAGACATGTTAGACAGTTTTTAAAATGTGTATTGTTATGTCATATCACTCATGTCAAACCTTTCTTAGAAAGTCTTAGTAACCAAAATCATCAACATTAGTCTTAAAGAAAGAGAGCAATGATTTTCTGGTGCTATAAATGATAGCTAAAATCCCTGTCATATTTTAAATAATTCAAAATTATTTTTCTATTAAAAATTCTTAAGATTATTTCTAAATACTGAGTGGTACAGCACGAAACTACATTGACTCAGTAAAGAATAATCAAATTACTTTCAAAATTTTTGTCTCAGAATAAAGCATGGAGTTTCTCCATTAATGCATTGAAAGAAAAATATTTTTTAAATTCATGTAATAGTTTCCCTCATTATAAATATTTTCTCTGTAACTCCCACATCATAGAAAGTGCAGATACATAAAACTGAAAATGTACTCTTAAAATTTCACAACTTCATAATAATTGAATTGGATGTCTGAATGTTCTTTGGGTTTCTGTTCATTTTATACTGCATTCCTAACCTAACAAATTTAAATGTTATGCTTTTATAAATGTTATGTTTGGATTCTCAATTACAGAATGTTATATTCTTTGATTTCTCCAAGATCCTTCATCACCACCCTCAGAAATCTCTTATCACAGAACAAAGGTATACAGGTAGCAATTCATTAGAGATCATTGCTAAAGTGGGTGCAAGATGATTAGCACATGAAAGAGTGCTAATTAAGGGTCCATTAAGGGATATTGAAACCAGCCTTTATAATCCTTGTCCTGGGGAGTCCTTGAGGCCCCAGTGGCTGGAGGGGCTGACTGGAGATGTGCTGGGGTGGGATTGTTCCTGCGGTGGGACCCTCCACCAGCTCAGCCTTGCTGTCAGGATCTCACCCATGGGGGAGAAGCCCAGCCCTCAGCCCCCTACTGATCCCCTGCCTGGCTGCTGGGATTCTTGATTTCTGACAGCTGAGAATCTTCCTTCTGTGAGGTCAGGGAACATCCTGTCCTCAAAATATGGTTGTAATCAGCAATCACTTGGTTCAGAGTGTGATGATAATCATTCACTTTCATCATGGATTTGCAGCACGAGATCAGACTTTTTTCTCCTCAAGGCATTTGAAGGGTGCAATTGTGTGCATTGATTAGGGTAAAACTAGCTTATGTACTCTAAAGTGATTGAGAAAATCTATTAAAGGAGGCATTTCTCTGGTCTGGAATATGTATTTTGCCTTTTACAAATTAAAATGGGGGAGAATACAGACACCGTAATCTATTACAAATTATATAAATGAAGAAGATTGATTTTATACAGCTTTTTATTCACATCTTCAGAAAAGAAAATTAGAAATGTTTAGTTCCTAATAAAGTTTAGCCGGGGGAAAAGAAGACAGACATTCATAATTACATCTGTGAGGAAAATCAGCATAAGATGGCAAATGGCAGAATGTTGGTCCTTTCATTTTGCATGCCATTTGCATGGATGTACTTTTGCCCTTTTTTGGGCCTGAACTTCTAGTTCCTCATGGGAGATGGAGGATAGGATGTGAGGTGTGGGGCTGGATTTTTTCTGAGCCAGAGGAGCACTCAGAGGTTTTGGTGTGAGGTGTTTGATTTTCAGTTTGAAGAAGCATAAGAGATGAAAGGTCTAAGAATACACCCTAGTATGTGTGGTAGGAGATAAGCTCTGCTGGCTCAGTTAAAAAGTAGAAGAATATTTGGCAATATCATATTTTCTGCATAGCAATGTGTGTAAATTTGTTGGGCGTTCAGGGAAAGTTAAGATGTTTCCAGGACATCCAGAATTATCACCCATATTCTCTGCTGTTCAATGTTCTACTTCCTCCAGAGGTGCCTGTTCTTTGTTGATTTTTAGCTGCGCAATTAAACCAGAAACATGACTGGGCATCAGGTTTCACTTGTTCATTTTTCTCAAATAATTTTGAGAAAATCCTAAAAATTAAAAGATGACCATATGTTTAAAAAGCAGATACTTTAGACTGATTCAATAGATGATTTGGCTGCAGATATCATAACATCCCAGCTGCTCATCAGATGAGGCATATCTCTTGACATAGTGGTAAGGAAGGTATAATTTCCAAACTCACTAACTGGTAGCGTCTGGTAAACACCTTCCTTTTGAAATTGAAATGTTTTAGGTTCTAGCTTGATTCTTGTCATTTCAGCAAAATAGTCTTCAATTCTGCCTAAAGCAAGACTTTCCAAAAATTAAACATCTCTTCCTTATTCTCATTTCCCTGTTCTGGAAGTTTCAACAGAGATTAGTCAGATCCATAAATCACAGGGAGGAATTAATTGGAAAATAATTGCACTGTGTAGCCAAAACAGTCTCTCAAAGAGGCAGTGTTCCAGAGTCAGGTGGAGAAACAGACTTGTCTTTTCAATATTCACAGTTTGTGAATATTTAGTCTGGGTTTTCTTCATCGTTATTCTGAGGGTCACAGCCCCTCAAGTTCATTAATAGCCAAGTGTCTTCAACAACCTGGTCATTAAATGAATTATTTACCTGAGTTTATCAGAAGTTACTTTAAGACTGTATCTAAGTTATGAGTTAACATGCAGTCCTAAAAAAAACTTCCAAAAACAACCCAAAACACTCATGTTGATTTGTGTGGAAACCATAAAGTTTAAGTATTTTGTTGTCAATTTCATTAGGTCCTGCAATGCATTTATTACCTGGAAGAGAGTAAATCTTTACTCAATTCAGACTGCAGGCTCAGACTTCTGCCTTTTTTCCGTGCCATATCTATTAAACATTTGTTTATTGCACATTACCAATTTGGAGTCTTGCAGTGTTCATTAGGGGATAGATTCCTATCTGGGAAAAAGCCTGTCATTTTAGCATTCTTATACGAGTTACTCTCTAGGAAGCAGCTCCTGATGTTGGAAATTAAATACTGCTATAGCATGCATTTTAAGTAATCAGATCCATTCAAAACTCTATCTGGGGGATGTTTCTGAGTCATAAAATGCTGATGGCTGACTTTCATTGAAGGTTTCAGCTTAAGTACTGTTAGTTTTTTTGGAAACCTCAATTTATATTTAACAGTATTTAAATATGAGTTAAATTTGATTTGAAGACTAAAAACTCTACTAATCTTTGAGAATCATATGTAGAATGGAGTTTTCAGATTTTCTATTAACTGGGTGGTGGCTTTATAATAAAAGATTAAGACCAGAAGTGAAGAAGGACACTAATCTTCAGCATTTGCCCTATGCCAGTCAGGAGAGGTTGCTGTGAAGGAACAGTCTTGTATTACCTTGAATGCTGCATGCCAGGAGCATGGCATTAATGTAGTTTGAATTCTGCTTACACCAAACAAGTATTTTTTCTTCAAAACACTACATTTTCTGAGGCCAGAATGAAATGTTATGTCACTATTTTATTTCTCCCTATTCAAGTGGATTCTACAGATTTTTAACTTTTTTTTTTTCTCCAGCATTTTAAGACAATAACATAGTGCCTTTAAATAAAAATCTATCTTATATTTTGTTGTGTGTCTGTTAAATTGATGAAAGGGTTGCAAGCACAGTGTCTGGGGCATTCTCTATTACTACTTCTACTTATTTTCTGTAGTCTTCCATCATAACTGGTATTACAGACAATAACAGTCAAAGCAAAGAGATTTTATTGTTTCCTTTGTGTTGCAAGTGTCTGAAGCCTAGCTCTCAAATTCTGTAGTTCCAAAGAAATATTTCTCTCCAGCCTGGGAGGAAGCTTGCTGCTCTGCCTTCTAGTAAGAGTGCCAAGTGGTTCATAGTCACTTAACACCTCTTTAGCAATAGAAGCAGACAGCCTTAGTATTAGAAGGAAAGCAACATTTGACTTCAGGTAGGTGGACCTTTCCATTTCTGCATAACAGTTAAATTTCCTGCTTTTCCAAGTGATATCTGGAAAGATCTCCTCCTATCTCATGAATTTCGTAACACATTTCAAAAAGAAACCAACCTTTTAGTGAAACAAAGAATCATGACATAATGTTATCTCAGTAATCCATACTTGCTATGTATTATTGCAAAGTCCCAGTGTATTTTTCCTAACTGACACCTCTGTAGTGCTTAACCCCATTACCTTTCACTAGGGTTTTGTTTTGTCTGGTTTTTCTTGGTATTAATATCACTATATTGTTAGCTACACAGAGACTTACTCCATACAGTACCTGTGACCTTTTCCCTAATGGGATAGGTGTGGTTGGTTTCCACAAAGTTGGTGTCCTTCCCCAAAGCTTTGTCCATTCTCTGTGTGGAGAGATCTTTGACCCAGAAGCACAGTTGCCACATTTTACCAGCAATACACAGAATTTGCTGAAGCTTGAAAACTTCTGCAAAGCAGTTTAATGCTGGTGAGCCTTAGAATGCTTTTTGAGATTCAAGAATATTTGTTCATTCTGCTTGCCACATCACAGGTTGTATCCATGAGCTATGCTTTTGTGAAATCCAGCTGAAAACTTTACATATTTCAGTTTCAGAAGGCTTTTCCTAAGTCTTGAATCCTAACAAGTTTACGAAGATGTCAAAGCTCAAGACACACATCCCATGAACTTTGTTGCACAAGTGGTGATTTATTTTTGTCAGCAAATTTACATATAAAACTTTAAAGGATTATCTACAGTTCATACATTACTTTTTTCTGATATATTTTTCCCGATTCAGCAATTATGCTAATTCCTCTTCAAAATCTTGATGGAAAACTGAGAAATTGTCTCTCTGACTTGTATGTGTTGAAGCCTATTCTTTGTCCTGCATGTTTTTGGTACATTATCTGTTTCATAATCCCTTGCTTCATTTGTATGTGCATTAAAGTTTAGTTGGTAAATTTTGCAGTATAATTTCAGTATCATGTTTTTCAGAGGTTTATTGTGAAAATCACATATATTTCATGAATATGTTTATCCTTCTGCCTTTTCTGGGTTGGTCTTTCTACGATCTCTTTAAAGTGAACTGTTTGTACAGGAATGTGCAGATGGAAAAGTATACTTCTGACCATAGATTTTGCTGCTCTGTGTATGCAGATTATTGATTGCACATGAATGTTTTGTTATTTCTGAGGCAGAATGATTTTTCAGACTTCACATCCTTAATGTAGTTTACTTTTCAATTAGTTTAGGTTAAACTAGAAACAAAAGCAGAAATCCCTTGAAGGGAAGTGAATTAACAGGCTAGGCAAGAGGTCAAACAGAAAGTAAATGTACAGCTGGGGCACTTCAGAACCATTCTGGAGAAACAAATATAAGCATGCTTGGGTGCTCCCATATATTACATAGGCAAATAACAATAAAAAAGAAATCAACCTTTACCCAACAAAGTTGAAATTAAATGGAAGAGAGGGAAGTTAAAAGAAAAACATAGGTTGTATTTTTCTTAGTTTATTAGTGTATTTGTTCATCATTAGGCAAATAGAAGTATATTTTAAAAAAGGTTTACATAAAGAAACTTACCTTTAAGCCTTGTCATTTCAAAGCCTCTAATAAAAACTTATTTTTCTCTTCCTTTGTAAGTATACTCATTGCTCAAAATAATATGCAGTGAATGTTAAAATGACATTTAAAATCACTAAGTTTTCTTACCTCAAGTCATTGCATAGTATGTTTAAATTTCAAATTATATTTAATCAGTGTTGTACAGTTGTAAAGCTTTTAATGAATTGTGAACTTCTGGAAATTTAATTTTAAGAAGGGAGCTGAAATATGACTCATTAAAAAAAGTCCAAACCCCTTAAAAATCCACAAAGCCAACTAACCAAACAAAAAGAAAAAAAACCCCTAAAAACCAAAGCAAAACAAAAAAAAAAAAATCCACTGCCCAACGAACAGTTCTTGTTCTGTTCCAATGAGCAAGAACAACGTTAAATAAGAAATTAGGGATTCAAGTTAAGTATAAGAGTACTTTGATATTGCATGCACATTAAACTGAAAAACCAATTGATACTTAGTTACTTGAGAATCTCAAATTCAGTTTAAATCCCCAATATTTGAACATTCTCACATTTTGAAAAAAAAAAAAAAACAAAAACAAACAAACAAAAAAAACCCAACTCAACCCAACAAACATCAAGACAGTTTGGAAGATACTGAGTTAAGGAAAGTAATTCCCTGTGGAACTATCAAGTGGGCATGTTCTTCTTTCCTCTAGGGATTTGCCTATAATTTATCTGTTAGTTTTACACAGATCTTCATTGCCCTGGTGAAGCAAAGAAGAATCCACAATGTTTAGACTCTTCTATGTCAAGTATACTGTCAGAACTTGGTTCTGGCAATCTCTGCTCATATATTGCAGAGCCATATTTTATGACTGATTTCTTTATAGTGTGCAGATGTCTTGGTGCTAGTAAGGAACATTCAAATGCATAAATATACTAACAACCTCCTTGTTAACATCAGTAGTAGAATATGTAGTGACTGCAGCTATTTGTAACCCTAGACTGAAAACAGAATATGAACTCTTATGGTGAAGACAGAAAATTAATTTTGAATCACGCTGATGCTTTTTAATTATCTGAATTTTTTTGTTGTTGTTTTCCAAGGATAAAATATTTAGAAAGCAAAGCCAAATTCATAAAGACTAGCATTAGGCTCTCCCCCTCACGCTGGTTCTGCCCTGTGTCTGTTTTCAAGTTTTACTGTGATTACCATGTAGGTGGCTGCAGATCCGTTCAGTCCAAAGGAGCCAGAGACATATTCCTGGATCACTTATGAATGACTGTGGCTCCTTTGTTTCCATATTGGTCTAGCCTGAAAAATGAAAATATTAAATACCAATAGCTTTGTAGTAAATCTTCTGTGCTGAAAACACAGACTGTAGTAAGTTTCTTTCTCTGTCTTTAATTAAAACAAAGAACAACACCCCAGATAATCTATTTTTGAAAGGTCCAGAAAGAGTTTCCTGAAAATAGAATTAGAGCTGTTATTGTGTTAAAACATTATGTGCTCTGTAAAATTAAAGAGCTATAGAAAATAGATACAGAAATTGATCTCTCATGTCTAGAATAGCAGAAAAATCTAAAAAAAAACCCAAAAAACTAAACAAAAAAAAAAAAAAACCCAACCAAAAAAACCTCCCAAAAATACAAGGAAAAAGAAAAAAACCCACAAAAACAAACAAACAAACAAACAAAAAAAAAACCCCAAAAAACCACAAAACCCCTGATTCATTGCAATCTAGTTTATGTGTGGGGAATTACAAAGTAGACAAGTTTTACATGCCCAAAGCCAAGGAATGGATTGGTGACACAACTAAGAGTAGCAAATAAAGAGTCCCTCAAAACTTAGTATTTAAAAATATGTCTTCTCTGGGACATAGAGTAGTGTATTTTTTTACAATACTGTATAGGTTGAAAGACCTTTTAACATATGCCTGGGAATTGAACCAACATAATTCAAAGCCTGGTTTTAAAAAAGTCAGCATGAAAATAGAAAATTATACACTTTTTTCTTCCTATGGGGTGAGTTTCCATAATGAAATTATGATCAAATATACTCTTTTAGAAAGTTTTTTCTTTAGCTTTGCATCATTTTGGGTAAAGTATTGAAATACTGTGGTTATAATCACAGAAAATAATTTCACAGTAGTAGGAAATTCCCTGTAAATTCAGAAAGCTCAAATACTTGAAATACTGGAATTATGGTAGTACACAAATTCCTGTAATTATGGACTTATTCTGAAGAATAAGATCAAGGACTAGATTTGCAAGGAATTCAAACCTTAGGATAAATCCCTAGCAATATTTTGTTACCTAGTGTTTAATTGAAAAATGAATTTCTCTTTCTTGTTGCTGATGGTGGGCTACTGGGTAAATTATAAGGAAGGAACAACATATGAAAGGATGTGTTTTGCACAGCTAAATGAGCTGCAGTGTTGGTGTTACAGAATTAGTATCTCTATCCTTGATGCAATATGTACACTCTGCTACATTAAAAATGCCTCACAGATTAAAATATTGATATTTAATGAATGGATCAAAATGCCAGCAAAGAATATGCAACAACATATTTTATGTTTAAATTTATGGTAAACAAAAGGTCAGTTGGCATAATTTTTGTGCCAGATTTATTGCTAACATGCTGTGCTTCTTACAAAATAAATAGAATGTTCCTATCTTTGAGTCCAATTTTGCTTGCAAATCTTTTAAAAATACTTTATTTCAATGGGCCTTGCAAATCTGAATATAGGAATTTTGACATTTCATCTATTTACAGACAAGGACTTTAGAGCTCCTTTATGATTCCTACACAAAAAGAAAATTCAAAAGGGAATGATCCATAATACCTGTAGAGTTAACAAACTGCCAAGCTCAACTTCTCCCTTCTTTCATTCAGATGTTTAGACATTAATATTTGGAAAGCTGGTACTGAAAGTTGTGGAGAGCCATGGACTACCCATTGATCTGCATTTCACTCTGTGAAGTAGAAGGACAGAAGCACTGCTAAGTTGTTAATGTATTAATCAGTTGTTAATTTATTAATCTAATTTCTCACACCCTGTTCTCTTTGTAGATTAGGTGAAAACTCATGGAACTCTCCATAGTTGTATAAGAGAGCATATACAAATCAGAAGTCATATGTAAATCATTAAACTGTAAATTTTTTAAGAGAAAAACCATCAATTTATTTAGCATTTATTTAAACCTCACTAAGTGGTTCTGATCATGTTATTTGAGATTGGAAGCCAAATAGTGAAGTTAAGAATTAAGCAAGGAATTCAGACAGGAATTACAAACTTCCATTTTACCAAACAACTTGCTTTACATGAATGTGTTTCTGTATATGCTAGGATCATTTCTTGGGTCCAAGATGGAATTTTGTAACCTGAGAGTAAAAAATCTGAGGAGCTGATTGAGAGTAAATCACAACATTCCATAATCCTTCACTGTGGTGGTTGCAAGGTGGGCTTGGGTTCACTCTTCCTTTTTTTTACCCCCTTCTACTGTAGTTGGGATATTAATGGATTTCAAACCTTCACAGCTTTCATATAATTTAGTGATATTCCACTAACCAGTAGTAAGTAAAATGTAAGGGCTTTTTTGAGATGTTACTCACTTCAGGGACTCCTTATTCTTTCAACAGAAAATATGGCAAGAACATCTACACTGAGCTGTTTTTATGCCATGTCTTGAATTACCCACCTGGAAGTTTATATTATCAGAGGAATTCTTAAGCCTAAACAGTTGACACAGGGAGAAGATTTCTTATGTTTCATGTTATTTTCAAAATAAATTGTAAGTATAAAATGATAGAAAGTTATATTAGTTTAATCTCAGGCAAATAGATTTTCTCTTTTCCTCAATATAGCTGGTGAATATAGTAATTGCAGCTTGAACAAGTAATAATTAGCAATTCATTCAAAAAACTGGGAAGAAAATCACTTTTCTGAATAGCAAGATTTTTGAGGCATAAAAGAAAAAGTGCATGCATGCTTGATCTTTTCATTTTGATTACACTCTTTTCTTTCTATAAATATATTTCTATTGATACTGGTTTAAACTGTGTGTCATGACACTTCTTACATATTTGCTGTATAATTCATCACCTATGAGGCCAATTATAGGATTCACTATTTTAGCCCTTATTCTCTTGTGAGGATAAATGATAACACACATTGCTGCTTGGTCTTACTAAGACCAAGATTCAGACAAATCAGACGGATCACCTTCACAGGTAAAATCTGATTAAAATTATTTTAAATGTTCAAGATATGAAATGAACATACATCAATTTAAGCATATTTAAACATATGCTGACTATCTCATGCAGAATTAAAATTACTTTAGAAAGGCTCTAGTGCATTATTCAACAGAGTGAACTGCAACTGGGAAGCTACTTTAAATAATAAATATCTCATATTTATGAGTAGAGATTGTGGTGTTGATTTGGATGTGGAGGGAGCTGAAGGAAGCAGGGCAGAACTCTCAGGATGCTTCACTCTGGATGCTTCTCCAGTGTCCTGCCTGCACAGCTTAGCTGTGTGGTGAGGCTGAAAAATGAAGTTATTTCTGCATCTTGACAGCTAACTATCAAGCACCTCGAAGTTAAACTTAGAATATTTCTTAACATTCAAATTATTTTCCCGTAAAACTGATTTTTTGTGCCTTAGTCATTACTACTCCTTTCAGATGTTGTGAAAGATTATCCAGGTGAAATGGATAGAATAAGATTGCATGCATGAGAGGCATAATTTAATTTAAAACTTTATTTCTTGTAGAAAGTAGTATTGTGTTTCTTTTCTGCTTACCATATTATTTAAATGCCTGAAAAGCTCAATATCTTTTCCACAGGTAAAATTCAGTACAAAGTTGAAGAGAAAATATAAGCAGATGAATCTACACTGTCAGGGATCCTCAGAATCACATATTTTTCTTCGAACTGAGCTGCTTTTGATTTATCACTTTGGGGAAGTTTAATTCCAGAAAAGACAGGCATGCAAAATTGGAATTGTTTGGGGTTTTTCTTTCTTCCCCATAACCCTCACAATAGAAATACTGACATCATGATAAGTGAGAATGCATCCAAAATAGCACATTTTGTGTATCAGATTTGTTGAAACATTAGCATTATAAACATCTAGTGATGAAATAAGAGAGGGGTTCTGGAGTGTATTTGTGTTCAGTTTTTAAAGCATCTTTAGAAGACTTATTCTTCCAGAATTATTAAACTATGAAATGGAAATCAGTTTTTTTCTAGTCTCCAAAAGGTGCCGCATTTTGTTCAATCACATTAAAGTGCTTTCAGATGATTTTCTGAGAAAGGTTATGAACTGTAATTACATTTTGAGATATCATATTTTCTGTTTGAACTGATTCAAGTAACAGGCAAGTATTTGTGACTCAGCTTTAGTCTCCTGTTCCCTAGAGATGCTGTTGTTCCCAGTGGGAATGGTCATAGTTTGAAGGTTGTTGTCCCTACAGAGGATTGATCTGGAACATAATAGATAATGTGATTTGTCCTGGCCACTGCAGGACCACCAGCATTATCAGTTAAGCAACTACATCCATATTGCTTGCAAATATTTCTGTGTGATGCTTCTCATCCGCTCTCATTTATGATGTTTTTATTTTTTAGTTTATCCCAATCCACACTTTTTCTTCCATGGGTGATTGTTCTTCATTTCACTGTTTCAGAAAAAGGGCAATTTCATTTCTATTCTTACCTTGAAGATATGATCCGTTCCCTGGAGTTTTCAGGTTTTGTAGAGACTACTCTGTTTCTTTATCTCGCAGTTTTCCTCACACATTTTATCCTTTTTATCCTCTTTATCCTTTTTGCTTGCTGTTCTTAGCATTTTGTCTAAGTCCTCTGTAGTTTTTATAAACTATGCAACCAAGCATCACAAAGTAAAACTTACACTTAATAAAATTCAGGCAGAAAGCTCCAAACACCAAATACCTACAGTCAAGCTTAAGGATACTTAACCTCACTGGGAATACCAGTCCTCAATACAAATTGATGTGCGTCCATGGCATTTTCAACCCCTGACTTTTAAGCAAATGTATCAAAAATGCAATGAAAGACCTCAGAAGCAAAGTGCAATGTTTGTTCAAGTGCCTATGCTGCTCTGAGACAACATTTTAAGTAAAAATTATGTGAGAAGGATAGAACAGTGCTGGAATCTATGCTATGAGGTGAAACCAGTGAGGTACCTTCTGGAGGAGAAATTTTGTTCATTATCACTGCATTTACATTTAAACTAATGTGATGAGATAAGCAGAACACACTCATACACTTCTGAGTCTTATCCTCCTAATTTCAATGTAGATGTGTTAAATCATTTGCCAGTAGAAACAGAATAAAAAAAGAGCACCAGTATTTCAGGGTATGTAAATGCTGGCTAAATATTTATCTTGGATGAATAAGTTTGGTTAGTGTTTCAGTGAAATATACTTACAGCCAAAAAAATATATAGCTTAAAAATTATTTGGGTTTTTTTTGGTATCTTTTTGTGCTGCTTTAGAATTTAATGGAAATATAAGAACTTAATGAAAATATTTTGAGAACCAGCCAAAGATGTCACTGGATATAAACAAAGTACCAGAAAATTCCACAAAACATTGGCATTTTTCCTGAACTTTAGACAATATTATGTACAATTTTCCTTTGAATAATTATGAAAGTAACTGTAAGACTCATTTATAATTATGGCATATTTCCATGGGATTTCTGAGGTTTTATGTAAGAAAATAGTTCTTCTACATGCAAAGCACTGACTAATATAAGTTGGGCCTACTTTGCTGACCTCACTGGAAATTTTAATGTTTGTTCACATTAACAAGATTAAAAAGTGACAGTTGAGTTTTTAAGCTTATATTAATTTTCACTTTAGTGACAATTTTTTTTAGCATTTGTAGCCTAATATATATATATATATATATATATAAAATTATGTACATTTTGCTTGTAATTATTGTGAAGTATTGGATGAAATAATGTGAAGCACTTTTCATAATTGAAAATTTTGCAGCTTTGTTCTCTGATCCTAAATTGTACCAACTTCCCCGAAATTATGCTCAAATACCGAAAGAAAACTATTTTGCTTTATTCATCTTAACAGAACAACAAAAGCCTGAGCAGACAAGCAGCGGAGTAAAAATTAGTGTAATGCAGAAGAAAAATTCACAAAGTTCACAAGACTTCATCATCAGCAAGCTCAAGTACACACACACACAGTGTAGTACCTGCTTTTTGCTCGCTGTATGTGCTAATAGCTCAAAAGACAGTATTTAAAAAAAAAAATTCTGGATTCATAGTGAAAATTCGATATTTGATACACAGAAAGCACATATTTTTAAAAAGTATTATTTGATTGTCAGTATATCTGTTTTTATTACATGTTAGTGTGTTTTAAATTTCATTTTAAAGCCACAATTACTTTTTCTTTTTGAGTAATCTCAACAGATTCCACTGATAGTGAAAATAGCATTAAAGACCTGTAAACTGAGAAAACAGACCAACAATATCAAATTATATGAAGGTCCCAAAGTGCTTTTCTTATTCTGACAGATGGGGAAGATAAGCAAAAATATAAAGTCTGAAATTAGAAATTTGATCATTTACATTCCAGACAGGGATTTATAAACTATGGCAGAATGATGGTATAAATATGTAGCCACCTTTTCATTCCTCCTAAGCCCAAAACAATGTGAGAGTAAGGAGTACAGATTTTCCTTCCACTTCATAATCTGAAATGTATTCCAAGGAGAATATAGTGGTCTATAATTGGAATTGTCAGTGGGATTTGCAGAATATTAATTACTGCTTTTTAAATTGTTAACCATTAGTGAGTCATAGGACATGTCTACTTGAAATTATTCAACCTACAAATAATATATTTAAAATATAGACTATTAAAATAATGGTAGGGGTAAAGAGAAACCTAATTCCTTTTCTATGGCAACTTAGAATTTACTGACAATAATGGAAATATCTGGAAATTTCTAAGTTTTTCTTGGGCATTTAGGCAAATTGAAATGTGTATGACAGGGTGGTTATGGGATTTAGGTCAGTTTTTGTGATTAATGTTAATGCTGTGAAGATGAACAGTCTTCTAGACTTGAGGAGAATATGCTTTCTGTTTCATAATTTTTACTTTAGCCAAGGAAATAAAACCATGGAATTTCTCTTACTCTGATGAGTACTCCAAATATATAAAAAAAGAAGCAAAACCCTTTACTTCAGGTCTGTGTACCCCCCTGATTCTGAAATCGAGTGATTTAGGTGAAAACAAAGAAATGGAGCCTAACATTTTGTCTCTGTGTACAGCTGATGTGAAGAAAACCTCTTGTGACCCTTCAGATCAGCAGTTATTGATCAGTATGCAGCCAGGACTGTTCAGATGGGTGCACAGGTTTGACAGGTGTGCAGGGGTAATGCACAGAATAAATACAGAAGGAAAATTAAATTTGCTCTGTAATTAAGCAGGACGTTCTCTCCTCACCTTCTTGCTTCTCAGTCTCTGGCACAGGGATTAGTGCTTAACTGCTGATTCACCTCAAGGCAGTTGTCATTCATTTGGGACGCAACTGGTGGGCAGATTTCAAGACAAATAACAGGGAAAAGATGCAGATTTACCCCTCTGAAAAGTCATAATTCCAGCAGCTGTTTGTTGGAAAGGTCTGGCACGTGTTACAGGCACTTGAGCCTTGGCAGGAATTTTGTTCAGGGTGTCTCTCTTACCTTTCCTAGGACATCACAGTCCAGCTGATGAAGGCATGGCAGAGGTGCTTGTGCAGTGGGATGGCTGGAGTGTGACCTTGTGGGGCAGGAAGAGACTTTCCTTGGGGCAGGCTAAGTCTAGATTCAAGCACCTGAACCAAAAGCAAGTGAAAGGAGGAAACAGACCCTTCTGTGCTGTAAATAAAAGCCTCTTACCCTAAGTAAAAGGTAACATCGTGTAGTCAATGTGTTCATATCCTTGCCCTGTGGGTACATAATACTAATGACAATCTGGTGCATTAGATATCAACACTATTAATAATGAAATAATATTAATTGCAGTCATCTTGCTCTCTTGCTGTACTTTCCCAGGACTGATTTCAGCAATTCTGTATTTTTGCTGCATTGTCTCCCTGTTATCCAAAGCAAAACCCAGCCCACCTCTGTAGGGTTACCATGGAGCTCCTTTCCCACAGGAGGGTAAGGTTATATGAGAGTCCTGTTATATGAGAGTTCTTTCCTGTCTCTTGCATCCACTAATACATCCCTCTGAAATGTCACTGGGAGGGGAGGTCTGGGGGTCCTAGGAGAGAGGCCCCAGGGAGGGGGGAGTGGTGTGAGGGAATGAACAATGATTAAGGGAATGAAAAGCTCAGGAGCTCCCTTTTCATGGGAAGTGAATTGGAGCAGGTAGATATTGGAGACATCCTTCAAATCCCATTGGAAGGCTGAGAGAGAAACTTGAGGAAAAGGAGGAAAAAGGGTGGAGGTGTCCCACAGGAGTGTGGGTCTGGGGGGGAGACCCAAGCAGACAATGGGACCGAAAGACTGAGACTGATGTTAGTGGATTGGCATGGAGTGGTGCCTGGAAGGGGAAATGTGAGCAGCAGCACAGCTGTTGGAGATGGATTTGGGAAATCAGATGCAGAAATGGGGTATCTGGCCAGTGAACATGGGTCAAGGAATCTGAGACAAAGCCAGGGCAATGATTGTTAAAGAAAAGGGGAGAAACTATGAAACAGTTTATCTAGAAAGATGGTGTTTGGATGAAGCCTGTAAAGCAAAATGCCTGAGTCTGAGGCAAGGAGTGGACACTTGAGTGAAAACTCAGAATAAGTAGGAAAAAACCATGTCAATTTGAAGGCAAGTCCACATTTAAGCATTCCTCTGATGTTAGAAAATAGACATATTTTTCAAGCAATGTCTCATTACATAGTTTGGAGACAGTAAATTGCTATTCTTGTCAGTTTCTCTGTTTCATATATCTCTCAATAATAGTTTGTATCTTTAGTCAGGATTAATTTGACATATTTTGTCTAACTATTTGCTATTAAAATAATAGAAATTAAATGTATAACGTGTACTAAAATAACATATTAAATGTTGGTTTAGTTAATGTTGTAAAAGTACAAGAAGTCATTAGGAAGTTCACAGCTTTGGTGCTGCTGCATTTGCATACTTATTATAAATATTTAATAAAAGCACTAAATCTGTACAGATCTGAGTGGTCAGTTTGGTCTAATTTGAGCTCCTGCATGCAGGAGCAAGAATAAATATATTAGGAGGAGGCATTCTATAGAACCTGACTTTAATAATTGTTGGAGTAGGAGCATGTCAGTAAAAAATTCCTAAAATAAGAAATCCTTCTTCATCTAGGAAAAAAAAAATGAAAAGAATAAGAAAAAAAAGGAAATAGTTACAGGTTTTTGGGTTTGGTACTGAAAAAGTAGTCCCAAGAAAAAAATAGCAGTAGAGGTGGTTAAATCAAATATTGCTCTGCAGAGCTAGATTTTGTGTCTCTGCCAGAGTTTCTATGTGAATAGCTTCTCAGAACCACCATCTCTCTGTGTAATAATGAATGAGTTTTTATTTTTAAATTTTGAACTTCAGATTTGAAGCCTTATTATTAACCAGCGGGAACATATCACTGAAAAACTTGAGTGCTTGTTGTAAATTTCGACACCTGAAATTAGAAGACACTTCTAATTTTCTTTCTGTGGTTCTATTTCTCTCCTGTAGAATGGGATAGTAATGAACTCTTGTCTCATAATGGTGCAGAAATTAATTTATTGATATCTATGTAGAGTCAAAAAACCTGATGAGATATTGCAATTTGTTTGCAAAAAATGATTTGAAGCGTCTAACGATGAAGAGGAAAGACGATATTGAGTGATTTGTCATTAAACAAGTGTCACCCAATACAAGACTGAATGCAGCAGGTTTCTAGGGGAAAAATGATGTATTACCATGTCAATAAAACATGCATGGGCAAAGGGGTAAGAATATTCAGGACTCAGTGAGTTTAGCAATAGTCTGGGGTTTTTTTTGGAAGAGTTGGTTAGTATCTAATAAGTGAATCTTTACTCATAGTTTGAGTTCAACGGAGAAAAAATTAATTTCTTCTTTGTGCTGACAAAACAAAAGGTACAACTAAGCAGATACATGTACAACAGAGGGAACTGCTGATACCTCACTTATACATCCTGAGTCCATTGATAACCATGGAATCTTGAAGCAAGTTAATAGCAAAAGGATTTCATTCCAAGAGATTTTTATTTATTTTTCTTTACTTATTTTAGACAAAGGAATTAAATATTTTATGTTTTAAATAAATAAACAAGATTGAGTCTTGGATGCTGCTCAGGTAACATTTCTTTTTTAAGTTTGAAATTTTTTATGTTTTGTTTTTCCATTTTAATAATTTCTAATTCCAGTAAGAAAAATTGTTACCTTTTATATATATCTCTCTATCTTTAAAATACAGATAGATGGGGGTTTTTTTCCCTTGGTTACCTACACTGTAGAAAGTACAGGAAGTTAAAAATCAGTGGAATATACCGTGAATATTTGAACTGTATGTGCACTAAAAAAAAAAAAAAAAAAGAATAATAGATGCTTCAAGCCTGATTCTGGAAATTCTAGGGGGATTTTTGGTGTGTTTTTTTTTCTCCAAATATTTAAGTTTTATATTTTTATTTTACTGTTTTGAAGATGTTTAAAAGTGATATTTCACTATTTCCTCTTTTCAAAAAAGTACAGACAGTGCTGTTCTTCCAGCAAAATTGTTTGAATTTGCTGAAATAAGACAAAACTTATGCAACTTAAGACCTGAAATGTCACTTAAAACATAAATAAATCACATTAATTTATAGGAAGATATTTTTCTATCACTGTTCATGACACATGAAATTGAGCAGAGCGTGTCAGAAACATTACTAATTTGGGGAATTATATGTATTCAGCACTTCAATGTTCAGGTTATTTATTTAAGAGAGAAAAAGAGGAAGAAGAAATGGAGCTAAGAGAATGCCAATTTCTTCACTGCCTTGAGTGCAAAATAGTAATCAGTAATCTAACAATTCAAAATTCTATTCGCAAAATATGCAATTGATTTGAATCTTCTTTTTCTTGTCCTTACCTCATCCATTCATTTCCTTTCACCTAGAAACCAAAGACCTGAAATAAACTCTTCCTTCCATTTACATAGTCTGACAGCTTTCAACAATGAGATGACAGGTTTGGTGGATGGGGGTAGAAGAGTGAGTAATATTTGTCTTGACTTTAGCAAGACTTTTGAGGCTGCCTCTTAGCATCATCATAGGCAGGCTGATGAAATTTGGCTTAAATGAGTGGACAGTGAGGTGGACTGAAATCCAGCTGAACATCTGTGCCCAGAGTTTTGTGAGGAGTGGTATGATATTCAAAATTGGAAGTGCCAAATCCTGCCCGAGGGGTGGAACAGCCCCAGCCACCAGTGCAGACCAGGGGTGGCTAGAAGGCAGCTCAGTAAATATTTGATGGGAAGGAATCCAGAGGAAACTTCTCAGTGGTGCCCTCTGACAAAGCAGATGCCAGTGGGCACAAAACAAAACTCCTGAGATTCCTTGTGAACACAAGAGATGATTTATACTGTGAGGATAAACAGTGGGCCAGGTTTCCCAAAGAGGCTGTGTGAAGTTTCCATCCCTGGAGATATTTAAAACCCAGCCCTTGACACGGCCCGGATGCTGCTCTGGGCACAAGATAGGGCTAAAGTATCCATGGATTTGCCTCATTGTCTCTGTGAGTCCATGCCATGGACTTCAGATAAGGCTTGTGTTATGTATCTGTGAAAGACTGATCAGAACTGAGGCAGTATTTTGTCCCTGTTAAAAATGTCTTTGTCTTCTTACCCATGTTGCTTAATTTTCTGTACTTTGGGAAGATTACACCTTTTTGCTCTTTGTGATTTTGTTTTTCTTGTCATGTCCTTGTTGCTTGTCAGAGAAAAAAGTGGTCACAAATTTTCAAATTACAGGAGGCCTAATGAAATTATTGTGTTTGGAACCAAATGTTGCCTCAATGCCAGTTAGTTCATCTCTCTACTGGGGCCTGCGTGGTGAAGACAATGGATTTAATTTTTATTTGTCTTTGCATTGGTATATGTACCATATATGTGCCATGACTTTTTTGAAAAGTAAAATAAGGTATGCTGTGGATTTTCTTTACTTTCATTATCAAATCAGAAACTTCAGGCACAGAAATAAATAGTGGAGGCAGAAAAAGCCAATAGCTCTGTGCATTCACAGTCGTGTTGAGTGTGCATTTATACAAGCATTAGGACAGAAATTGAGTGTGCAGGCAAGTATGACTCTGTGCATCACTTCTTCATTTTTAAGCAGTTTTCCCGAGAGATTTTCTAAGAATGTTTTGTATTTAAAGAAACAATCAAAAGGTTTTCAGACCAGGTACTAAACAGTTAATGGAATATATTCATTATGTCTTATTTTTAGAAAAACAAATTAAAGAAAAATTTTGCCCAACTATCTGTCATGAATAATTTGAAAAGAAATCATTATTCTAACCTGCAGTTAAAAACTAACTACACTCAACTCACTTTGTATTCTTAAAAGGATATGAGAATATTCTAGCTTTAGATTTTTTTGAAAGCATTGTTTGGTGTGAATTTTGCTCTTTTTTTTTTTCTATTTTCACTTTCCCCTTACTTTTCAAGCACAGTAAAGAGGAAAGCTATTAAATTTACTCATAAATCTTAGAAATACCATTTATACTTGGGCTTCAGAAGTAGTAGAATCCATTCTGGGATTAATATCACATGTTTTTGTAGCTGCTATTAAAATGTCAACATTTACTATCAATTACCCCAGAATCATACTTGCAGTATTTCTCAGTAGCTAAAATAAGAAATAGCAGTAGTATTTCAAATAATGTAGCGCTTAAATTGTTAGAAAAATCCACCATAATTGATACTTTCAGGATTCTTGAAAATCATGAAAGGCTAAGGAACAGTAATCAGAAGAGATCAGATGAAATACACGTATGGTGAAAATTCAAGTTATTAACATCTTGCTAGTTTTCTTGCTTAATTTAAATTCAATTTTAATTGTTTAAAAAAATCAGTAATAAATTTGTGTTAGAAAAATGATAGGATAGTAGGAGATTTAGTTTTCCATTGTGCTGTGTTGCATAAGATTTTGAATTATAGGACATTGCCACTTTTGCAAGATTTTTTTCTAATTTTCCAAGTATAAGCATTAATATTTACATGAAAATTATTCTTTATGAAGTCATTAAAAAAACATCTTTAGTAATATTTTACTGTAACTTTATATTTATTCCAAGGAGATAGAGAGGACACAGGAGAGATAAAAAAGGAGCTATGTCTTTTTGAAGTCAATCAGCATTATTATTATAATTTACTCACAACCACAATTTCTTTGTGATTTGTTTATTTCATGTTTAATTTAAACTGTTATAACTAGAAGTGACTCTCGAATAGAAATTAGGAGGCCTATAGTGATACACAACTCTTCTGAGACACCCCAAAACTCTTTCTCTGAGGAATTGATTCTGTTCATATTAATGTCAGGTATAAGATTCTAATCTGATTTCAATGGAAATAGAATGGAACCCTCATTTTGAAAGATCTCAAAGACCTGGTTTTCCACTCTATCTGTAATCAGGCAGTAATTACTGAAGGTCAGAGAAAAGTGTTTCTATATAGGCACTTAAATAGTACACTAGGTTTTGTTTGCTGGTTTCTCAAGCTAATAACAAGCATCAGTGTTTACTACAGATTTTACAACATGGTAGAATTGTTTCCTGCCCTCCACTTCTATCTCTGCAAAGATAACATGAACAAACCTTTGCTGTGTAATGTGTGAGCATTACCCATTGACTAACATCAGTTTCTGTCATACAGAATAGAAATGCTTGCTCTTCTTGGCATATGTTCTTCAAGGAATGAGTTTGTCTTGTCCATGACACTTTACTAAAAAACCTGGATGTGCTGTAACTGTTCTGCATGACAAATTGGGGGTGCCTGTTTTGTAAATAATTGTCGTTCTCATTTGGGAGTTATCTTCTTTTTGCATGTTTGTCAGGGTTTCATATACTCCAACCAGGTTCTTTTAGATATTCCACATATGGAGGGATATCTAATTCACCTGTATGAAGATATTGATGTTCCATGGGATTTCTGATCGAGCAGGAGAGTACAAAATATACCATATAACACAGTACAAATCTGAGTTACACTTAGGGAAATACAGCAATATCCACAGTCCAGTCACAAGTCTATAATACTCTCACCATCACCCTGCTGAGCATGCCCCCTTGTCTGGAAGTCATATGGGTAGGTTAAGTCCACTCAAGCCTGTAGAGCTCTTCAAAATTCCTTTGTTAATTTTTTGGGTTTTATACTCTTTGCTGGGCTAATCCACAGCTTCTCTTCAGATATTCAGTCTCACCTGTGCTAAATTGGCCAACTCAGGGAGACATTCCCACTCTTCTAATGAACTCAGGGAGAAACTTTTACAAAGCCTGCTGATCTACCCAGCTGTTGATGGCTGCTTACCTGAAACAAAGGCCACCCTCTGGTCCCCTTGGAGTCAGCTTCTGTGTAACTGCTTTGGTCAGTCAAACCCTGCATTTTTCTCTCTGAGCTTCATGGAATGTTTCTTTGCCCAAGTCCTCTATGCCTCCTTCCATTGTAGGAGTTTATTGGTCAGTCATAATGCTTTTAGAAAAGGATCTTGGGTATGAAGATGACAAGGAATTCACATAACATTTTGCATTGGACTTAAATATCATTTCAGGAATGCATTATTTGGTTTATAAAGTCCAAAACCAGCCATCCTCATAAATAAAGTTAGATTCCTCAGCTTATTTCTGTAGTACTCATGTATTTGCCAGATCAACAGGACATTTGATTTTAAGAGCTAAAGTAAAGGGACTTGATGTAAAAAAACTCCTGTGTTTCTTGAAAATGAAGCTATAAGTTTTATTGCTTTGTTGTGTAAACTTTCTAAATGTCAGTGTACTTCCTTGGTATTTTCAAGAAAACCCTAATAATCCAGAGAAAAGTAGACTAGCTTCTATTTGTGTCAGACCTGTGGACATAATTTGTAGATCCAGAGCAGTTCTTACATGGGTGTTGGAATTTAAGTGGTGATTTCCCACGTCTCCTCAGAACAAGCTTCTGCTGCCGTGTAACTTTTCTCTTTTTCTTTCTCTGTGCACAAAGACATGCACACCCAGGCAAGTACATGTTTAAAATTAGATGACCCAAAAATCTCTCTACTCTAATTTTTGCTTCACCTGGACTTTTGTTTGTTGTACGTACTTCAGCTTGATTCATGCATGATAGTGCATAAGTAAAAAATTATTTTCATTAGGTAAAAAACACTTTAAAATATTTGTGAATATCTTTTATTCTCTCCAAGTGACTTTATAAGAAAAGTGACTTGAAGGAAATATTCATTTCATAGCTTTAAGGCTTCCCTTTTTGGATGAACAGTAGATAATGTACTGTCCATGAAGATGTATGTTAATTACTTGTGAAAACAAATGTTCTGTTAATACAGTTTCTAACTGCAGAACATCACTGCCTCCATCCGTGTGTGTGTTATGTGAGCTTTGCCCTCCTTGAGGTTTCTTGCTATTTTGAAATAATGCAATTTGTCTTTGCTTGTTTGCCAATAAGTTTGGTGATATCCATATATCAGAATGTCAGTGACTGCTTCTCTTCTCATTAATATAATTGGAGGTGGGTTACAATAGATACTCTCAAAGACACAAACTGAATGTGCTAAAGAATGCACATGCTATTTTCAGAATTTGCCTCCAGTGGTAGGAATGTAGAATATTTCTGAATTGTGAAATTAAATGTCTAGCTTATTTCCACTCTGCCATTTTTTCCCCTCCCTTTTTATTAATTTCCTCATCCAATGTTTTTGTCCAAGCTCCTGAGTCGAGCAGAGAAAAGACAAGAATTAAATCATCAACCTTCACTCCTACTATGTGCTTTCTCTTCCTAGTATTTTGCTATGGGTGACTGGAACTTTTAACATATACATTACGTGTTATATATATCACTTTTAACATATAACATTAGATAACCAGACAAGTCACAGTCTTTGACAAATGATGCCACAATCGGACATTTTGTCTTTACCAACAAATCCCAGATCCAACATAGGGATCTCCTAAGTCAAAGTGTCAGCTGTTTAGTGTTTGTTGGACCTGTGGCATAATGATTCTGCTAAAAATAGAAAGAGTTTTGCAGTATTTATTTATGAATAGATTCTCTGTGATAAATGCAAAAGAAATGGTGACCAGGAAATCTATCATCCATGTAGATACCTTATTAATTTAATTATCAGAGTAATAAAAGCATATTTTCTGTGGTGTCACATCTTAAATCTCTTTATGTATCAGCATCCTCAATATTTTGAATAAAAATTAATTTTGATGCCTTATTACCCATTGGAAAGTAGAACATCACATCACACTTGTGGATTATTTATGCTTGTGGTAGCAGATTTTTTTGTGTTGGTTTCTCTAACTTTGTGACCCTGGAGTACTCCCAACAATTGCTCGGGGTTTGAAACGACAGCATTTATTCCCCTTGACAAAGGGGTCTTCAAACCTTTGTCTGTGAACAAGGGCTCTAATCCTAAATCTCTCACCCTCAGCAATACCATGCTCACTCACAGGAGATCACAGCCCTGGATCACTTTAATTCCTTCTTTTTTTTTTCCTTTTTTTTTTTTCCCCTAGGATTCAGGGAAAATTTCAGCACTTTCTTTTCATGGGGCTTTCCCCTAATCTTGCCCCAAGGGAGAGTCTAAAAGTCTTAGCTTGAAAGTGAAGTTGTGAAAGAAACAAGATTAGAGAACTGTGCATGGAAAAAAGTGTAGTACCTGAGATGTTTCCATGCAGCACTTTCTGTCAACCTAATTGACTGAGAAAAAATTATTATTAAATTGCTGGAGAGCCTGAGGGCTCATAGGTCAAGTGGACCTCAAGGTACCATTTCAGTGAAACAGTAACAGATGGAGGGTATCTCTCTTGGAAAGCTGCCAAAATCATAATGATAGTGATGGGCAGAGGCCTGCTGAGAACAAATACCTTGATAGCTGCCTAGGTTTCAAAAAAATTGCCATTAACAGTGCTTTTTTGGGATAAAAAAAAAAACCAACTACAAAACCCAACTATTTTGATGTTGAAATAGAGCTGACAAAGTCTCTTTCAAAAAAATGCTTATTTGTACTTGTAGAAAAACAAATTATGAATCCTTACCATTGATAGAGGTAGCTTTAATTGTATCAAATTAAAGCCATCTATAACTTTATTGTAAATATTTTTATTAATGCTTTCATGCCCATCATGTTCTTCTAGACATAGACCCAATATGCTAGTAATTTTCAGATCATTTTGGAAAAAAATCCTCCATAAGGGTAAAAAATTATTATATACTTGAATATTATTATTGTCTTTTTTACTTATTTTGTGACCTTGATCTGTCTACTGGAAAATCTAATGTAATATTGATCCTGATTCCGTAGGTTTTTAAAATAAAAAAATACATAATATCTGTGGCAAAGAGATATAGGATGAAAAACTGGAATAATGAGTTGCCTTAAACTCAATAACCCCTATATGTCTTGTGAAAAAAACCCCCACTAATAGTGGGATTTGCTTTATAAATATGGATTGAAATGGGTGAAGCTAGGCAGTTACTCTGGACAGAATTTGCATAACAAAGGTACAGCAGTCAAAGGGAAATTCCTGTAAATAGCATCATAAAGTCAGATTTTGGAATATCCTAATTATTTTCTACACTTCATCAGTTCTTAGGAAAATAAACACTTCATCCTAAATAAGGCACCACGTGGGGGATACGACTGACCCTTATAAAAGTAGCAAAGTGAAAATGCTGTGGATAGCAGCAGTGACCACGGTGATGGCAGTGCATGTAAGTGTTCTTTTCCCCTTTTATGTGTCAGTAACACTGCAGAAAAGAAGTTTAAATTCTTCTACTCCAAGCAAAATTTTTGTTACCTAATATTTCTGAAATTTTCTGTATACTGCACATGATTTTTTGCTTTATAACTTTTATTTGTAGTTAGATTAAGTAAGCAGTAAAAGGGCTTTGTGTTATTTGGTTTGGGGTTTTTAGGGGTTTGGGGGATTTTTTTTTTTGTTTTGTTTTTTTTATTTATTAGGTTTTTTTGGATGTTGTTTTTATACAGTTCTTTTCTTAGACATACAAATATCTCGATTAATAAGAAAATAGTAAGGATAACATGGGGGGTTTTCTTCTTAACAGAATTAATAACAAAGAGTAATTACAAGAGACTGAGGGAAGGGTGTAATCAACAATATTTTTTTAAGCTCTTTGTTGATCTAGTCTGTTTCCTTGTCTTTTGCCTGTAGACGGAGACAAAGTCACCTAAGACAATTTTTATCCCAGGTATATTGTATTTTTGCTACCCTCTGCCCAGAATTAGCCCACTAAAACCTATGAAAACTGCTGTTTTGCTGTGAAATCAAATATTAGCACCATCTTTCCCACCCTTTGCTTTTGTGTATTAGTTGTACTGAAGGACGCCAAATTACGAATTTGCTAACCTTCTTTTAACTGTACATATTCCATTTTCACAAAGTACACCTTCCCCATTTCTTTTTTCCACACCTTTTCACTTAGAGAGAAAGCAACTCTTTGGTCTTTGCAATTCAGTCTTTAAATCTTGTGGTTTGTGGTAATTTATTTACTATTCTTGCTTCTGCTGCAAGTCACTCTTGTTTACTCTGGGATTTTTTGATCACTGAAGTTCAGTCACTGTAAAACGAATTTTTTATCTTTGTAGTTAAAATTTTGTTTACTTACCAGCTTGATACTAAACAACTTAAAGTGAATGCAAGTTCTGTTAATTTTGTTGAACTTTTCATATCCTTTCATGACAAAAAAATTAAGTTACATCCAAAGAATATCAATGGTTTTATTCACCTTGTTTGCCTTTTTTGTTAGTACTATTCTTTTTCTCTAGGGATTAGAGGTTGGTTGATGTGACAGGTATTATACATTTTTTCATTACACATTACAAGCTTTTTTTTCCCCCTGAACTTGGGTTAATAGGTAAGAGAAAACAGCAAAACCAGCACTCCTAAGCATAAGGAATGCACAGGAGTGTACTAAGGACAGTGCTACTAAGTCAAAATCCGCCTGACTCAAACTTCTAAAAAATGAAACTGCCACTCTCACAGAGAAGAGAGATAAAGAATATTTGGATTTGCAATTCATAGTCATGCTTCACAGGAAAGATTGAAGATATAGGATATATGTATGTATATGTATATATATAGAGAGAGAGGATATTCTAATGCCATAAGCTGGAGAGAGGTCCCAGTCTATGAAAAATCAAAAAAGTCATCTGGAAGAAGGCATCCACTTGCATACATATTTAATGTTACCCTGCAGACACCATGGAAACTTCTCTTCACTGGGCTGTGATTTTATGGGGCAATACTTTAGTGGAACAAAATGCATATCTTGCTGATTTGATCTTCATGAAAATGAATACTGAATTACTCTTCAGTATTTCATTATTACAATACCAAGAAATCTTATCTAACCGTGTTGAATACATGAAACAACAAGACTGCCAATGAAAAGAGGTGATGACATTCTGGTTTTTTCACATTTAACTATTTTACAAGAATCTATTAATTGCCTCTGTCAGTTGTTAAAATAAGTAAGCAAGATGCCCTCTGCACGTCTATCAGGATGACTGGCCTAATCAGGCTCAGCAAATTCAATGAGTATTTTGCTAAGCTTAATTAAAATTCAGCCCTGCATTTGAGTAAGCCGCAGTGGTTTGGCAGACCTTCAAAGGGCTACACTGCAGCACAACAATAAAAGTGATAAAGGCACACAAGAACAATAAATATAATGCAAATGTTCCCATTATTCACAAATCAGGTATGATATTGCTCCTTTAACTAGTTTCTGTTTTCTGTGGTGATAAAATTCAAATTTTTGCATCTCTCGTTTTCAACCTCTGCGAGTGTTATTCTTAGCCACATACCATTTTATGGTTCTAAGTAATTGAAGTGAAATAATTCTAATAGTTTATTAAAAATGTGTAAATTAAGGCCAGTACTGAGAGAATTGCATGGTTTTCTTTGTTAAAAATTTCAACAGGACTTTTGCTTTGCAGTGGCAAAACTTCAGACCCTTGGGGGGTAACACCTCAGCTCGACCAGTTACTCCTTCAGGTATATTCTTCATTTACATTTCTTGATTGTATGACCTCAGGTCTAGATTTCTCCTAGCATTATGTAAATTGCAGGTCTTCAATATTAGACATTAAATGGAGCCTTCCCTGCAGGTAGTTCAGTTTTGATTTATAGATTAGATTTGTATACCATCACAGATACTTCTTTTCTTTTGTTACAACATTTCTACCACATATTTCTACCACAACATTCCCCACATATGTTAAATATAATTGGAATGCTTATTTTTCACCCCTCATGAAAAAATGTGTGTTAGACTATATTATTTCTTCAGAGTTCAAGTTTCTTTTTGAAGAAAAATTTGTTATGCTTCCTTTGAATGGCAAGGGCTCTGCATCGCAAATAATTTTCAGCTTACTCCCATGTCTTGTGCATCATGATGATTCCCTTACCCTTGTCCCATTAGCTTTGTATCCTGGTATAGGCCACTGATCTTTTAATATTTTGTTTTCATTCTTAGCAAGCATTACATGAACAGTCAATCTTGGCTGAAGACTTTTTTTTCCTTGAAAAAATAATTACTTGGAAGAGTTATGTCATTCTCTATCTTCTGCAATAAAGTAAGCTAACAACTATTGTAACAGATTTTATAATGGCAAACAAACCCATTTTTCAACAACTAGAGAAGCAAAGGAGGAGCAATCAGCAAAAACTGAAGCAAATTGCCTTTACTATTGAACACTGTTACTAAAATCAGATTTTGGTGATAGGAAATAAACATTAGGATTATTTAGAATGAAAAATGATAATTCAGAGATAAACAATGATAGAAACATCACACAGTGAAGTGACATTCCTAGCTAATGACATGTTGTATACTTTGATGTTTAGGATTTGCTAAAATTCAATATCTCTGTAGTGGCTTTTACCATCAGAATCAAAATTGTTTTTCAAGATAAATAAAAAAAACAGGTAAATGCATATAAAACATAAGAAAAATACCTAACAAGAAAATTTCTCTGTCTGAGATTGAAAATAATCTTCTTTAAAATAATTTAACATGCTGCTAGCTATACTACTTTCACAATCGAACAGAGAATAAAGTGGGGTCCTTATTCATGTGAACTCCATAAACCTTGAAAAAGCAGTACAAGTATGAAGCTTCTTCCCCTGTTTATGGGAGCAGATGATCTTTCTGCCATTTTTTCATTTCCCTTTTCTGCAAATCTAATCTGGACTTTGTTAAATGAAAACCTTTGCTTTCCTTCAGCAGATTAGGAGAGAGCAGATCCTTTACTAGGTAGCTGTTCACCTGTTAGTCACTGGCTATTTGTCCTGCCTCCATTCAGCCTTTCTGTTGTACAGTGATAGAAATGCTTCCTGAACATTTAGGATGTTTACAGGTAATGGCAAGAGGAAGAAAAAAAAATTGCAGAGCTTATGGGGGTTTTTTTAGATTATTTTTTTGAATTTACTTTATTATTTTACTTTGAAATATATGAAAATATCTTGTTAAATGAGGAAGATTACTGAGCATCCAAGGTGCTGAAAGATTGTGAGTACTGCCTACAAACTATGACTAAACATTTAATTCATATTAAAAGCCATTCTTTACAATTCAGTATTTTTCCACACATCGTGACTAAGGATACAAAGTTATATAAATCTCTATAAATGAGGATTCTTTCTAACTGTTTTCCCCAAATTTCCTTCTAATAACATGTACAATTAGTCACTGTCAGTAGAAGGATCACTTAGAAGCAAGATTTTTTTTTCATAAAAGTAAAGACTCAGAAGGAATCAGATTCTTTTGTAAATACTTACCTCAGTTCTCTTTGTGCTTTGAAAGTGTGACTAACACAATAAATGCGAAAAACTTACATTTACATAATAAATTAGAATATTATTACAGATCCATTGAAATCTTTTTAAGCACTTATTTCAGAAAAGTTTGTTATGGATTTAACATAGGTCTAAAATAACTTATTTCTCTGAGCATTAAAGTAATACTTGATGGACTCTTTGCTTGGTCTCTAGCAAAATGACTTTCAACAAACTAACATTGAATGTGCTATGAGAAATTTTTAAAATAATAAGTTTCAAAGAAGTTGGAAGATTGTTCAAGTAGCTTGGTAGAGAGTTGGCTTTCCCATATCAGAGTATGGAATGAAAAATTCCAGACTAAAAATTCCCTGGTCATACAAATATACGTCTTTCTAAGTGTGAAATTCTCCAGGCTACCTCAAAGTAGGTTTTTTATGAAGCAATTTTAACATCAAGACCCTGCCCTTTTACAAGCCAAAAATGAGACATTAGTGGAATTGAGGAACTAAGTTAGATCTATCCTTTAACACAGATGTGGTTCAACAGTCAGGTATGTACCTGAATGTAATATTTAAACTGAGAGAGGGTTGCATTTATTCAGACTTACCTTGCACAAGTCTGTAGCAGCATCTAAAGAGCAATGCCACTGAACAACTTTCTGGATGATCTTTCTGTATTGATCCTTTCCTTTCTTGAAGCAAGAAAGGCCTTCCAGGTGCTGGCAGCATTCATCAAAACTGCTGTACTAATCAAAGAAATGACTCTTTTGTTTCCCATTTCAGTGCTCACAATTGCTTTCTCCTCTTCCCTTCAGTGCTTGCAACAGTTTTCACCTTGTAAAAGTTTTGGGCTTTTTTACCAATCAGTTGTTCAGGGTTTCCACAGTAATGGTATAATACAATATATCCCAAAGCACTTTACCAGCTTGTGAAACTTTTTCATTGTCTTTGTCTGCTTTCATAAGAACATTAGGAGTGATCCTCTCTAACTCTTTGGGGTGCAGTTTTGTCTGGGATTAACATATATAACATTTTGCAAATTAGGAAGGAAAAGCAGCATAGAAGTTATGGCTGGATTTTTTATTATTCATAGGTATAATTTTAACTTTAATTAAACTGAAGAGACCTTATTAGAAACACTAAATTGGAAACTAAATAAGAAATGGAACTGAATTGAAGATTTGTTTGATACCATGTCAAGTCCCTTATTTGACTCAGTGGGCTGGTGTGCAAGTGCCTGTGCCAGGGAAAAAGTGAAATTTTACCTTTGGGTCAGAGTTGTAGAGGTAGATGAACTTCAAACAACAGGGCAGCCACCATCAATGAGTGGTCAGATCTGACTGTCTGCAAGCAAAGTGTCACTCGCAGCTGAAATTAGGATAAATCATGCATGAGATTTATAATTACAGATATTACAATACTTGGCATTATTAAAATTCACAACAGTTAAGAGCTAAACATTCCAGCCTCCACAGCAGTTCTGGGAGATGATCAACAGAAAACTGTTAATGTAGGAATTTAATAACAGTAATATTAGTTGAAGGTTTAAGGAAAAGGTGACAGCTGATGCACAGAAGCTGAAATATGTTCCTAGTTGTTCCACTAGCATTTACTGTTAGAACTGCACTTTTTACTTTGTATTTTGTCTTGTTTCTGAAATTGCAAGATTAGTGACAAACTAAACTCAGAGCTGGACAAAAAAAAAAAAAAAAAGAAAAAAGAAGCTGTTCCCAGAGCCCTCACATATGATACAGGAAAAGCAGAAAGAGAGGTATATCTATATATAGACCATGTATATCTATTGTTTGTAAGGACACTACAGCTACTACCATGTTTGTTAATGTATTTTAAAAATAAAATATGTGGTAATTTTTTGTAGTTGGTATGCAGTTTGTTGGCTTGGGTTTGGGTTTTGGAGGTTTGGTTTTATTTGTTTGTGTGGGGGTTTTGGGTTTTTTGTTTGTTTGTTTTGGTGGTTGTTGTTGTTGTTTTAAGATATGCATTTACATGTGGTTAAAGCAGAAAAGTATTCATGCACCCTAAAAGCTCAGCAATGGAAAAAACATCAGGTAAAATCATGAGTAAAGCAGTAAATAAGTGCTTCAAACACTTTGAGTATTTCAAGTTCTACAGTTTAATAATATCTACACCAAGGCTTGAGAATAGCTTTATGCACTTTAGTAAAATCTACATGCCCTCCTAGAATTCTGCTTTATGTGCAGTACTTCATAACTGCAACAAAGGTAAAATAACAGTAAAAATAAACATGAACCCTGTGTTGGTTGGCATACAGCCCCAGTGCTCTGCCACACTCACCTCTGTGAATCAGCTTAGCAGGATTTAGGGGCAATTTAAAACAGTGCAGGCTGCCTGAGCTACTCCTGCATATTTATTTATCATACACCACACAAACATCTCATGGTGTGCCTGGGTACCATTCATGTGGACACCATGTTCATCTCTATCTCTCACATGTTTAATATCTATGTGCATCATATTGCATGTCCCTTTAACTGTGCTCATGAGGATTTAATCTACCTTCAGGCACATCATACCTTCTTATGCCTTACTTCTTATTGGAAAGTATTTGTCTGCAAGGTGGAATTTGACTAAAGTGTATTTTAACATTTAAGTGTTCAGCAGCTGTAAACCTAAAAATCAGTGTCATTTTAGGAAACATGTCATCTTATTTTACCCCTACATTTATAGATTGAATAATTTAATAATGGTGAAATTTATATTGATAATTTTCATTCCAGTTGAGATTATTTCAATATTTAAGAGTTGAGGGGATTAAGCAGAGAAGAATTTTTATTTTGCTTTCTTACTCTTCATCTGGTTGCGTGGAAAGAAGCATAACAGCAGTGTGAAATTAAAACTTTGGCAGTGACACATGTATAGCTCATTCCACTTTATGTTATTTTTTTCTATTATCTTGAGGATTACACTTTTCAGAGCACAAAAGGGATAAGAAATGTTTTGCACTTAGTTCAGCATGCACTTAGTTCACAACTTTTCTGAAACACATGGGTATATGCAGAAACTTAAGTTATTTTATGATCTTTGAACCCAACAATATATCAAACTGACTGCATTAATTTCTTTGTTCTTGTGGCTTCTATTTAATGCTATTATCTTATGCCTATATGCTTGAAAAAAATGGTTGGACTATGAGGTTCTAATCCTATAAATTTCTCTTAGTTCAATTATTTAGACAAAAAATGTGCTCCTAGGAGTTTCTGGGTGGCATGAAGTCTGTGGTCCTGTGGGATAAGCAGCTGGAGAGTCATAGAAAAATGGCTTTGTCTTTTTACTTTGTTGGTCATGAAATTTATGATAAATTATTGTTTTGAAAAATGTGGCTGGTTGAAGTGGATTTTGATACATGAGATTAAAAGGATGCTAAGAGTGATATCTGAAAACAGTGTTTGCACATTTATTTTCCAATAGTTTTGAAAACTGATAAGGTGGCAAGTATTCCTATGCTCCTCTTTTTCTGAAGCTATTATTTTCTTTCACAGAAAAGTGATAGAGAGTTATAGGGATAAGGAGGACTGTGCAGTATTGTTTTCCTGCCCACCCAGTAAAAAATGATGTGGCTATAAGAATATATGATAAGATCCATCGATGGATTTATTTTTTCAGTAGTATTAATATTACTTTAAAGTGCAAATCCTGACTATCTCCTCAGGTGTAATGGCATCACAAGTCCTTATCTGGAATCAGTTAAGGATGAATATCCATATAAAAGTCAAGGCACTCTGTAAGTGGATCTCACTGTATTCGACCACTAAGTAGCCCTTGCACATAAACGTGATGAACCAATCCTCCCAGTCAGTGTTGATCAGATCCTAAATATTCTTCTTGGCTGGAAAATTCAAAACTCTGTCTTGTGGATGTGGGAAAATGAGAGAAAATGATAGTGATGTGCACAAGGCTATAGTAAATGAGACAAGCCTGGAGCTTCTGAATCTCTTATTAGGAAATCATAATAAATTTTATTAAATTATTGATATTTTAAGTAGAATTCTGCTTATAATTTATAAAATAGCTTCTTAAATTTTAAGTTACACAATTCCTTTAGTTGCAACCTTCTGATATTGCTAACTTGTGTGCAATAAAAAAGTGCCAGGCATATAAACGTATGCTTAACTATATCAAATTAACAACTATCAAGCAGTAATTGCCAGAAATTAATTTAATATTATATCTTTGCTGTAGACCTAAAAATTCACATAAGAAAACGTTGATTTATATGTTGAACTTCAGATTTTGCTGAGGAAAGTTTTAGGGAAAGGTCTTTCATCCCCTTTTGCCTTCAAGTCTTCACTTAGTATTCTGTTCATACTCAATTTTAATTGCCACGTTATAGTTTGCAAAGATGGTATGCAGCTGTAAAATGCTGCACTTTATTGCAGCAAGAGGAATATTTATCTGAACAGATACATTACTGTTACTGTAAAGAATGGGCCTATTTTACTTTATCAGCAGCTGAGGGGAAGGTTAATGGCTGTGATGTATCTTTTACGTTGTCTGTGAAACATGGAGTGCTCTGCACTGTTAAGATTTACAGTGTGGAAGACAAAGCGTGTGCTATTCCAAGCACTCTCTTAACAGCAGACTGTAAACTTGGGAATTAACTTCAAAACCCCTAAATATTAAAAAAAAAAAAAAAAACCCACATTAAGACTGGAAAAGAAAATAATTTCTTCACATAATTCATACTTTTAAGCCTAAGTGCATGGGAAGACCTTATAAATTTTCCAGATGTCCTAAGCAAGCAAAGAATGCAAATGACCAGGTTGTTCTCAATATTCATTGTATTTCCATCTGTAGTGCAACAGGATACAGGGAAAAAAAAAATCATACAAAAAATTGTTACATTTTTATTGGAGAAAGAGTCAATACCTTCAGAGAGTACATGATCATCCTTTAGCCTGTTATTGGGAGGTCCAGTCTATTCAGCAAGAAGGGCCAGGTGGCAGCTTAGGTCTGCAGGAATACAGTGATAAATACCAGAGATAAGGAAGATACTCAGCTCTTGGGGTTTCCATCTTTTTTTTCGTGTAGCTGAATAACAACAGAATGGTGACACAGCATCCCACTGGGATGAGGTGTCCCTGTGACTCTGTCTGGACTGCTGTAGGGTCACTGCCCTTCTGGCAGGACTGACTCTATTGCCATTCAGTACAGGAATAATTAGGGCTATGTCCATTAAAGAATATGTATTGTGTACTTGTGAAAGCTAGTGATAGCACATATAGAGTCTGATCACTTGAACACAATTCAGAGGTCTCTTAGACAACTGTGTCATACATTGCACAGGAATGGCTGAGCAGGTTTTAGTTGAGCATGGTTTAATTGAGGCATTAGGGCATGGGTTGGACTCAATGATCTTTAAGGTCTTTTCCAACCTTGTGATTCTGTGAATTCTGTGAACTCTGTGAATGTTGGAGCAGCATCATAAAACACCAAAAAGCCAACTGAGAACAGTCCCAAATGAATGTGCTTATTAGAAATATCCAGTAGGACAGAAATGCGACATTTGTCATTCATTTTTTCTAGAGTCTAGATAACTCCTTTATATGGCTTGAGCTCTCGTTTATGTGTCTGAATGTTTGGGAGGGCTTTTAAACACCTGTGCAAAAAGGTGTGCTCTGCATTTCCTCTGTGCAGCTCTCCTGTACTGGAGAAGAAGGGAAGTTTCATTAGGTGTGGAAAAGAACATGAAAGACAGTAATTTTCCCAGTAGACAATTCAAATGTTTGTCAGTTTTACCCCTTGCTTCCACAGGCATCAATATGTTTGTACAAATGTAGTAATTTAATTTGAAACTGGTCCAAGAGGCCAGGAATCGGATCCCATATCTCCATCCTCCCAGATACACCACTGAGAAACAATGTCAAGTTCCTGTTTCTCTGCTGTTGTAAACCTGTAAATTAAAGCTGACCCACCTTTAATTTCAAGCAGAGGAATAATGTTGACTTCCTCTACAGGGCAATCATAATTAGTGGTTACAAACATTTCCTATAGCTTTGATTTTAAATACAATTCTATTGGACACTGCAAATTGTAATAGTACCAGACTGTGTTCTCTTAGGATTAAAAATTTAGGTTCTTGGGTCATGTTCTAATTTTCTTCCTGATCTAGGATCATAGTATTTCTGAACAAGTTCAAATGTAGAAGGAGCATCAGAACAAGAAGCCACTTTGAAGTTCCTCAGGTAATAGTAATGATATTAATTACTAAGTACAAAGTTTCAGAGTTAGACAGAAGATAAGTTAAATATCTCAGAATCACACCTATTTAGGTCTGACTTTAGAAAGACACCTGAGACTGTTCTCATGATGTAGCAATCATTTTTGCCATATAATTAGTTAGCATAAAATGGACTGCCTTTGTTACCTGCAGGGGAGAGTCTGTCCATGGGCTTTCAGCTGTGTTAGCAGACAGTTCATGTGCATTGTAGAAGAGTTGGAAGCACCATAATATCTCAGTAAATAATTTGATACATTTTCAGGTTTTGAAATGTAAAAGCTTGCTCTGAGAATTGGAAGGAAGGATATCAACAGGGTCGTATTGAAATTGCTTATTAGAGTTTGTGCATTGAACTCTCTGACTTTCTGTTTCATAGCTAAGAGAATAATGTTCAACAGATTCACATTATTAAGTTTTCTGCCTTTTATTTATCCATCCACAATTTACACTGAAAGACTTGAACTAAAAGCTAGGCTTATCTTGGTAGAATCTTCCAATGATGACTAATTTTACTTCCTGAAATATACCAGGTTTTTATTTTCTTTTAAGCCATTTTGGTCTGGTTAGGTTTCCAAGATTCTTTTAATTATTGTACTTTTCAAAATGTAATCCATTATTGTAGCTCCAGAGGTTCAGTTTCAGTATTTTTGAGATGGTGTATAGTTCCATGGAAGAAATAAGTGTTTGCCTAGTAAAAAAATTATTATTTTGTTTTTGTTTAGTACTAAAGCAACCAGAGAAAATTAATTGTAGTTCTATGTATTAAAATTATCTTTCCACAAAATGATAAAGGGAAAGATAAATTTCTCCTTTTAGTGAAGCTTTCTCAGTCCACAGGGAAGATATCATTAATTGCCTGCTTCTCTTTCTTCTCATTTGATTTTTTCAGATAACCTTCACAGACTTTCCAAACTTTTCAAATAAGAACATGCTTCTTTTCTTTAGAGTGAAGTGTTAAGAACATTAACAGCCTTCCATCTGCAATATTTCATAGTCTGTCAGACTTAACAGAGACCTAAAAAAATAAAGAGAGAGATAAATGTTTTGGGATAATTCTGCAATACTTTTCATTTGACATTAAATATCTTTGTGAGAAAGAGCTTTAATAGCCAATGTTACTATAAATGTATATTTGTGCTAAAAGTAAGGGTGTAAAATATAAGGCTTTTTCTTTAATCAAGTAACCAGACACTGGTTTGTTTATTAAATATATCATTTTTTTGTTTCTCATACACAGTGCTGAAAGGAGGAGGTCAGTGTGGTAAGCAGCTGGGAAATTTGGTTGTAGGTGCAAGTCTGAGACCCTAACTTATCTGCTTTTCAGCTTTAGGAAAACTTCGCACTTCTTGGGTCTCATTTTTGATAACCAAGAGGATTTAAAAAAAAAAAAAACTGTGTGCTATGCAATTAATACTGTGTTCTTACAAAAACCAGAACTTTTTGGATTGGAAGGAGCCTTTAAAAGTTGTCTAGTCCAACCTCCCTGCAATGAGCAGGGACATTTTCAACTAGATCTGGTTGCTCAGAGCCCCTCCAGCATAGAATATTTCCAGAGATGGGCCACCTACCATCTACCTCTCTGGGTTATCTGAACAATCTGTTTCATTGTTTCTCACACTTCATTGTAAAAGATTTCATCCTTATATCTAGTCTGTATCTGCCCTCTTTTAGTTTAAAACCATTACCCTCTTTAAAACAGGTCTAAATTCTACATTTCCAATTTGACTTTGTGGCTCTCCCCATTCTTTTTCTTATTTTGTGGTAGATGGAAAATTTCCCTTCTTTTTATCAGGAGAAAATGAATTATTTAAAGGTTCTGTTGTGCATCTTTGTTGCTTCTGGTGGCATAAAGGCTTCCTTGTCCCCAAGATCAGCTCAGCTGGTCAGAGCATGGTGCTAATAATTCTGGGTTTGTGGGTTCAGTCCCTATACAGGCCACTCACTTAAGAGCAGGACTTGATGATTCTTGTGGGTCCCTTCCAACTCAGAATGTTCTGTGATTCTGTGACATATTCTAATGTATTTACTACCTCTCTTTCAGGGATCATGTTGTCATGATACTTGCTTGAGAGGAAACTTCCTAGAAACTGTTGGGGGGTTTGTTTGTTTGAATGTTTTGTATTATTTGTTTGCTTTATTGCTAAATTCAGTCTCAGTTTGTTGAACTACTCTCTGATTTTGCTACGTCTAGTACCCATATAGCTCAAACTGATGGCAGGTTTTCCCAAGCCTTCTTTGTAGAAACTATATTCCAACATATTCCAAGGAGTGCAGTGTCTATGCATTTCTCTCATTCTTGCAGCCAAACTCAGAACATGCCTTTCCAAGATGAGTGATGATACAAGTAAATCATTTGTGACCCCTGCAGCAATGCCAAAGCTGAAAAAAAATTCTGTTGAAGGCTATTAACAGCCATAACATCCTGGATTCATAAATCATCTGGTTCAGTTTTTAGCTGCTTGTTTCTTTTTTTTACTCCAGCCCTTAAGGGAAGAAGATGCCACAAAGCAGAACTTTGTATAGGGCTTAGGTGTGAATGCCCTAAATTCATTCCATGGCTCCCTGTTCCTGCATCTGTTTCACTTGGTAAGGCTATCTGCAAGCCTCCAGGTGAGAAAACAAGATGATGTAAGTGAAAAGACACATTTGTGTTCTGCCAGCATCATGAAAAGACCAACTTTTTCAAAAAACAAACAAAACAAAACAAAAAAAAACCCAAACCAACCAGAGATTTCAGTTTAAATTACAACTTCTAAAAGACAATAAGGAACAGAATTTAAATAATGAAAGCTTCTACTAGAATAGCTACAGATTTAAATAGTACACTTAGTTTCTGGATGCTACATAATTCCCTTCAAGCTAAAGTTATCATAAGCAAGTAGATCTGGAATTAAAATATTAATAATGAGACCACTTTAGGCAACCCAGAACAGCTCACTCTTCAGAAATTTAGTTCCCAGCACTGAATTTTGCAATCATATTACAAGGAATCAAGTTAGATGCAAGCTTTGCCTCACATTGAAGTGGTATCAAAATTTAGGAGCAACAAGATGTTCCCTTCTAACACTGAGGTTTTTTCAACACCTTGGTGTCCTTCTGAAGGCCTCACTGTATTCAGGTTCTATTTCCATTTTTCCTTTTACAAAATCTCTTTCAGTGTAATGCCTATCAGTGAGAAGAAATATATGCCATAAACTTGGGATAAATAATGAGAATTGACATACCCAGGTCAGGTTAATAGTATTCTTTGGTTTTTTTGGGTTTTTTTTGGTGGTTTTTTTTTTTTTTTTTTTGAGAACAATATTTTGCATAATTCATATTCACTAAGGTCTAGCTGCTGTATGTAAATGAAATATACTAGTGGTAATTAATGGTTGGAAATATAAGTGCCACTAAGGGTTTTCACAGAGCAAGTACTATAGATCTGAAAGATCCCTAGTTCAAAATGTATGGTTACTTATGCTAGAAAATATTTCTGAAATTTCTTACTTTCCAAAGTGTATTGACCAAAATTATAAGATAGTTTTTTCTCAACTGTTAAACTTTTTAATAGTGTTGCCAATCTCATTATTTGAACTGCAGTTATGATCACTATGGAAACTCAGATTTGTGACTCAGTTTTTCAGACACAAAGGGCTTATTTCATCTAATTTAGGTAAATAAAATGAGATTAACATCTCTTCTGTGTTTTTTGTTTGCTATCACAGAAATATCTAGTGTTTTTTGATTTTTCTGTTTCAGCTGCTTCAGTAGCCAAATATTAAAAAGACATAGCAAAAAGCTGCCTAAAATAATGCAGATGGTTCTACCGAACAAGAGAAAAGCAGTCACAATATATTGGCATGCAGACCTTTATAAAAACATTGAATAAAGGTCACACAATTTTGAGAGACAGTTTACTGAGGTAAAAAGATATTTTCCATATGTTGAGCTTTGTTTCTTCTGTTCTTGCCTTTCCTCTTCCTAATTCCTGTTTGGAAGATAAGAACCAAATAAGGTTGTTGTACTGCTGCTATTGTTATCACTATAGTGATATGGCAATCCATATCACTATTACTTCAATTTTGCTTTATTCACAAGTCTGAGGACCTAGAATGTGGTGTAAAACATCATACATAGACTTTTCTGTTTTTTAAAAAAGGGGGTTGTAATATTATTTAGTTCTATCTTGTTACAATCCCATAATATTATCCATATAGCCTAGTCAAGTGATTTCCTGAAGTTCTTCTTTGAGACATTTTTATTCTAGAAGTTATTCATTGTGTAGTCCAAAAACATTGCCAAAATTAAACCTTCCTAACTATTGTCAGGATGAGATAATTTTTTTGCATCACTTATATCCAAATGTATCTGCTTGATAGCAGAACTTACCTCACCCTAAAAGTGCACATCTGTAGTGCTTCTCTTAAAAAAATAAGTTGAGATACCATTTAAAACTCAATCTCTATACTGAAGTTTGAATTGAGTAAATGAGAATTCAGATGTGTCAGTTTTGTGTGTTGGAGACACGGGACGCTGTTTTAAGGAGAAATTAACAGAAACATGCAGGGTATGTTCCCAGCAATGGACAAGCAAATGAGGGAAAGAAATGTCAAAGATAACTCAACGTTTGCTTTTCTTCATGTCTGCTTTGCTTGGGAGCTTGGGGGAATGTGGGTGTGCATGTGCCTGTGGGGTCTCTCTTTCCTCCTTTAGCCTGAAGGTGCTGCCCTCCTTTCCCTGTAATTGAATGGCTGTTGAACCACATAGAAAATCCTACAACCCCAATAAGACAATATTTCATTAGGTCCAGATCAGAGAATTGGAAGATTTAAAGGATTTTCTTTTCTGACATCTCTTGATGTCACCCTGAACCTTTAGTGCATTTTTTCAATAATATTTTTAACTAACCCTTGAAAGGAGAAGTATATGAGGACAAGAAATCTGAAATTGATATAAAACTTCTCTTAAAGACATACTCAAGTTCAGTTTGCTACAACTATATGTATTTTCTCCTAAACTTATCATACTTCATTGAAAATTGAATTTAATTTTTATGCCACTACTTAGAGTATGTATATTAGGCTACCATTTATCTTGCATTTTTACTAGGCTTAAATAATTGTGTTTATGAAAGAAAAAAGATATAGTGATAATAAATCTATTAAATACTGTATTTTTTAATCAAACATTGTCTGATTGTTACAGATTTCAAAAATAGAAAAGTAAAAGGAGAAAAATTTCACTGATTGAAAAGTGTCCATGCATTGGTTAGTGTGGATAGTCTCCAAAATTAGGGAATTATTTTAATGTTTTAGTTAACAGAGACAATTACTCAACTTCCTTACAAAAACGTCTATTGACAGAAATGGAGAAGTGACTCAGTGATCCCATGGGCAGTCAAGCAGTCCTTCCATAGGTTTGCAAAAAACTCTTCATATTTTTAAGATGCAGTTTCTATACAGAAATGTCGAAAACAGCAGGAAAGTATGTCTGAGAAATTTTATTTTACAAGGTCAAAATCCTATAGTGCAGGAAGATGGATTTTGCTCTTGTTGCTATAGATTATTTAAAAAAATAAAGCCCCTTAGGTGAATTTCTTGCTGAGGAAGAAAGCTTGCTTAACTTACTCATAGACCTAGAACTGCATATTTACCTTCTTTACCCTCAATATAACATATAAGTAAAAATGAAAAGGTTTGTTTCATATTATGCGTTCTCTGACAGAAAAAAAAAAAGGCATTTTCTCTTCAAGCTAAAGTAGTCAATTTATTTATTCTTTCTTTTCATATTGTTTTTAAAGCTATGAATTCTTCAGATAAAGAGATTCAGATTTTTCCTCTACTATTATGGACAGAATCTAGAATATAATTTTTTATCAATTTTAATGTAAAGTACATTAATAATTTAAATATATTTTTTGATTCCTATAAGAAAATCATCAGAACTGTAAATGTATCATCAGTGTTTAAATGAATATACAGAGACTGTTCTCATACTGAGAACCACATTTTCCTGTGATTGTCATTTTTTTAGATAAGAGATTTGCACCTTATAATGTCTGATTTCTCCATCAGATCTTAGAGTTGAGGTTTTTTATGAAGAAAATAAGGGGAAGATTTCAAAACTGGTTTGAGTGCTTGGGGTATAAAGAAAGAAATATAATTTTAGCTAGGGCTTGAGTCCAAGATGCTCACAGCAATTTACTATAGCAGAAGGGGATTTGTAGTAATGTGAGTTCATAATTGTATGGTCTGAAACACATGGGCAGCAGTCAGAAAACTTTGAAGTTCAAGCCAATTCCATGCTTAATATTTGCTGAGCTTTTTATCTTCATGAAACAATGATCTTTTTACTAATACCTGCTTTTAATCCAACCAGTGACATTGTTTTCAAGCGTCACTGCTGCCTCATGAGCTTATTTAGACATGTTTTTGGGCAAGGTAAAAATTCCACTGTGCAAAAAATAATGCTAACATACAAAGCTTTACACAGTCATTGCATTAAGAATTAAGAAATTAAGATTATCTAGTTAAAGATTATCTAGTTCTAACCCTCCTGCCATGGGCAGGGACAACTTCCACTAGAGTGGGCTGCCCAAAGTTCTGTCCAGCCTGGCTTTGAACAGTGACAGGGATATGGCTTTTCGGGGCAACCTGTGCCAGTGTCTCACCACCTTGACAGAGAAGAATTTCCTCCTAATATTTGATCTGTACCAATCCTCATTAAATTTGAAGCCATTTCCCATTGTCCTGTCACAACATGCCCCTGTAAAAAGCATCTCTGGCTGCCTTGTAGCCCCCTTTAGGCACTGGAAGGTGCTATGAGGTCACCCCAAACCCCCAGTTCCCTCAGCCTTTCCTCATAGCAGAGGTTCTCCATCCCTCTGATCATTTTTGTGCCTCCTCTGGGCTCACTCCACCAGGGCCCTGTCCCTCCTGTGCTGATAATCCAAGACCTGGATCCACCACTCTGGATGGGGGTTCAGAACACTGGGATTAAAACCATTTAGGCTGTGAACACTCTTCATGTCCCGAATTTGGAAGAAGACTTTGTTTTGCAGTTCAGCCTGGCATCTTGAATTGATTCAGCTTAATCAAGTCATTGAGACAATTTTCCAGCACTGCAGTGTAGAACTATGAAAGGTATTTCCAAGGATTATAGCTGATGTAAGCTTGCAGTTATTTTATCTGAGATCAAGAGACAATTGACAGTACACTATCTGGGTATTTAATGATTTTCTCAAAATTAATTACTTCCTTTTTAATACAGAAAGGTAAACATGGTCATCAATCTGCTATGAAAGAAGCAATTCTGTGTTCAGGTGCTCAGCTACTAAATGAAAAGTGCATTATACCTTTATTTATTTTATGATGCTTTTATTATGCAAATATTACACCAATATATTTCTATAAAATATACTCACATTTAAAGCAAGGATTTTACTTTTCTTCCTCAGCTGTTAAAAAAATTGTTAAGGTTCCTTTTCTGGTAGGCTCTCTGTAAAGACAGCATGTTATGCTGAGCCAGCAGAGATTAGACTAAATGAGAACACACTTGCTATAAATTTAACAGGGTTCATTTTCTAAGGCAACTGCTTTATGCATCTTCAAATGGAAAGAAATAGAGCAGCAAACTCTTAATTTTTCCTACACGTATAAAAACTGAAATGGTGAATGTCTTGATTTAAATCTTCAAAGAAATATTGGTTTTATTAGTTATAGAACAGAGTACAATGCTCACAAAAGGGGAAGATGATGGAGGAATTTTGGGTTTTTTACCTGCATTAAACAAACAAACAAAGTGTTTGGCTTTTTACTTCTCCACAACATTTTAACAAACATTGGAGTGCAAATACTGGATTGTACCATTCTGTAAACTTCTCCATCAGTGATTGTATGAGGCTAAAACATTCCATACGTTTCAGTAGTGCATGTAAAATCTGTTTCTGCAGCATGTTTATTCCAGATTCAATCCATTTCCACTTTGAGTCACTAATAACAATTCTACTGACTGGAATGCAACAGGATCACTAGGTTGCATGCTAGTTGCTGTTAGCCCATAAGGTGGTTGAGTTTAAAGGCAGGAATAGCCTTTCTAGCAATTGACTTTTAAAACTATCCAAGATAGGCGTGCACTTGAAAGATAAGTACAAAAATTTGTCCTTCTGCACAGTTCCTGCTTCTAAGTCAGCTTTTGTGAGTACTGAGCAGAGTAATGAAAATATAGTGTGTGGTCATGAATGCTTAATGTAGACACTTAACTCTTCAGAATTCTTTTTGTCAGAAAGTATTGCATGACATGAGTTAAGAGCTTTTAAGTTATATTATACAAACTCAGAGAAACTACTCTTTTCATATAGTAAAATATTAACAAAAAAAAATCAGGCCACCCAAAAGTTGCATGTCTAGCTAGGTCTTGGACAAAATGAAAAGAAGAAAAGAGAAGGAGAATAAAGAAGCTACTAATTCAAAAGATATGTAAGATAACTGTCTTTCACAAGGAAGTAAAGTATTTGTGCAAAAGAGATGTCAGACAGTAATGACACTTCAAAAAGCATTAAAATAATATCTGATTGTAAAGATTAAAATTAGTGCATTTTCAGGCCAGATAAAATAACTTTTTAGGTTTTTTTCTAGAAATAATATTAAATACTTGGGTAGCTAACCTTGAGATGGCACTAGACTTTTTTTCATTTATTTCATAATACCGTTCTGCATGGTATGATAGCTTTTTAATAGAATTTTTCGACTTAAAAACAGAAAGCATTTTCATAATTGTGTCTGTATAACATCTTTCAAATCTGTGCATTGTTCTTCATGATAAAATTACATATGTCTTTTCTCCCTCTTTTGAAGTGCAATCTAATGTAGGGGTAGAATATCTTGTACAGGGTATAGATAATAACCAGCAAAAAAAGTGATTCAGCATTGTACGAAAATAAAATTTTGGGTTGGTAATTTGTTACATTTTTTTCTGACATTAATATATGTTAATTTCACCCTAGCTATAATCTGACTATCACATGGGGGAATATTTAGTACTTTTTTACCTATTAACTATGAGTCACATATAGAAGTCTTCTGCCAGGAAAATTGGCTTAATAAAAGGAAACCAATATTATTAAAGGTTGTATATGTGAATATGAATGATGTATTTATATTCTGGAAGAAATTGGTATTGCAGATTTGTATTACTAGAAATTGAAATGTGTTACTTTCAAGGCAAACTTTATAGTGGCTTTGAATATTAATTGCATTATATTTGTATATAGTATTAGTATGTTCACTTGGAAAATAGAAGTGAACAAAACAGGTGCTTAATATTGCAGTTTTAATATATTGTACTCCAAAGCTATAGAAAGCAATATGTATGCAATCTATTTATCTTACAAAATCTGTACTATTTTATAAGGAAAAAAATCTGTAAATTTTAAATTAATTGTGCAGCAGTAGTTTCACTCTACCTTTTCTGCTTTGCTTGACTATTTGGACTAAGTGTGATAGCTCTGAAAGGGAAAATGGTTAATGAAAATAATGATTGTATTTTTTGCCAAAGCTGAAGAAAGATGAGAGAGGAAGGATAGAGCAGGGAGTCAGCTGTAAGGCTAAAATGCCAAGAGGACATGCATGTCAGGGCTTTCCAAGATCTGTGGACCCTAGAAATGCATTCAGAACTTTCAGTGTTTTGGTTTCAGTGTCAGCTTCTTGGGCTGAGAGGAGGATCTTCCAGCTCGGAGCATGGGGTGTGGAAGTTCACACAGCTGCACTACAGGGTGTGTGAAAATAAAAAGGCAAATTTGTCTATGTTTTAGTTGTAGAGGCTTGTCTGAGCATGATTTCATTGCAGATGTCCTAAATATCCTATGTCAAGGCTTGTAAGTCACTGAGGCCTCTGCAGCTTCTAGCTTCTGTGGTTTTTTTCATTAGAAAGTCTCCTATGTCTGTGAGTTGCAGTTTTGTGGCATTATTAAAGTGATTATAGTCAATCACTTCTTTTCTCTGGATGAGTTGTCCCAAATGATATACTGACCTGTAAGCAATTGAAATGTTCATGGTCAAACAAAAATAACTGATCTCAGTTCTCTGTCTTTGTAACTGACATTTAATTACATGGCATTCCAAGTTTCCTGGACATGGAGGAGAATCAGGACCCTGCTATTTCCTGTGAAAAACTTCTCTCTCTCAGTCCTACCAACAGGTTCTGTCTGCTCAGCAGAGTGTTATTAAATAGGAGGTTCTGGTATTGTCCTTTTACCCAAATAAACTCACACAAGCTAAAATTGCTTAAATTAACATATCCTAATGTCTGTAGAAATTGTAAAATGAAAGTATAAACAATTTTCTCACTCTTTCATCTGATTTTTGATGTAGATAATGATGACTCATTTCACTAAATGTTTGGACTTTCGTTTGCTTCTGTCTTACTAAAGCAGACATTTATGGGATTTTTTTCAGCCACAGCAGACCTTTCATTTCAAAGAATATTGAGAGTTGGATCCTTTTTGGAAATGAAATTAAAGAAGGAACATCAAATTACTCTTTCCAATTATAAAAGCATGTGCACACTGTTTCAGGCCCCACGGCTTAACTGGCAGCATGGATGCACCTTAGGGAGGCTGGCACGTCTTGGGAATGTGCTCTAGGAATTGGGGCACATGCTTGACTAGAGGAAACTATTCCAAAAAATTTAGTGATCTTTTCAGAGGAAGATGAACATATCAGGGTTGTTTTTGTAAGTTTGAAAATAGGTAAATGGTTTCAGTAATTGTTGTAAATTTAAAGCCTTTCTTAACCCGTGAAAGAAGAAATAGTCTTTTAATATACTGTCTTCCTTTACTCTCATTTTTAACTGGTTGATTCTGATTACAAATAAAATTCAGCATTTTTTTCCAAATGGTTCTAAATTTTTTCTTTTCAAATTTGCAATTCTTCAAACACCACAGATTTTATAGCATGTGGATCATATATTCTTGACATAGATGATTACTTTGGTATTGTGGCTTTGAGCCTCTGATAAGATAGCATTCAAAGAGGTGAAAATACCCAAAAGCTGTTAACCAATGCTGTGTACTTTAATTGAATAGAATATTTGCTTTTCATTATGGATACCAAAGCTAAATGAAATAACTCAGTGAGGACATCTCATTTTACAGTACTGCTAAAGCAGCAATAAATGTTACCCCATTAAGTTCAATGGCCTTATTTTCCCCACTCACTGTACTTTGATTTGTGTCTTTGGACATTCTTGGAAGGAATAGTTTGGCTTCTTTTCCATGAAACTAAATCCAAATCTCTAGTCATGAATTTGTGTTCAGTCTGTGAAGCTAGAAGAAAACAGTCTAAAGTAAAACCTGGAAAAATGTATATCAGAGAGATAAAGTACTCTTTGGCTGTCCACATCAATTTCAGTGGTATATATGGATGTGTATGAAATACTGTATTTAATTATTATAGCATTTAGAAACCAGGAATTTGAGATGTCAAGAGGGCTTGGCTTACATTGTATTTTTTGTATTCTTTGATGAATGAATCTAGCAGTTTGCTAAAATCTGTATACTTTTGCTTTTATAATCAAATCTGTTCCTTTCCACACAAGCAGTAAAGGAGTAAATGCAATTATTGCATTAGTTAGATATTATTAAGGCAAGTCTCTGATGCATTATTGACACTCTACAAGGTCTTTGGAATGCATGAATTCTTAAATTAGCTTTAGTTATTAGACAAGGTGGTGAAGGAAACTTTCCATAATATATTTACAGTCTTTGGAGAGCAGATTCAGCATAAAAGCTTGGATTGAAAACACTGAAATTACTATTTCATTGAATAATTTTTTTTGGGGGGGGGGTATGCTTGACCATAAATATTGCATAGATTTCTATATATCTGTCGTCAAATCTTCTTATATATATATAAGTAAATTTACAGCCCTGAGTCATACCTTCCATTTTAAACTACTGCAGACACTAAATCTCTCCTTCCTATTTTTTATGGCTCTCATCTTCTGTAAACATGCATATGCACAATTGAACAAGACTGCTGGGTGCCCAGAAACTGTAATGGGCTGTAAGATGTATGGAACTTTAATGAGTCTCTTTGTCATCCTCAGGGTTGTTTAAGCAGGTTTCAAAGTGTGACGTATTCCCACTGCCCAACTCTTGGTAATGGAACTATGAGTCCAATGTAATTTCAGTCTCTCTCTAGACAATGGAAAACCAGAATCACTTCCACAATCAAAATGGAAACACTTCTTGATTCAGGCACCTGGTTCAGGATGAAAAGCTGTGTCCCCTCCCACCCCTTAAGCAAAAAATCCTTCTAGAGGATTTTTTCTAAAGAAAGAGTAACAAGTTTGCAGAAGATACATAGACAGGAGCAGTTAGAGAGCTGATAAAGCTGTTTTCATTATCGATTTCACTTGCTGTTGCAATTCACCAATCATTGCCATTTTAAATTTTTAAACAACTCTGTTGTGAAGAAAATAGAGGTACATGTCAAGGTGAATTCTTGCTTCTAATGATTTTCAGTCTGAAGAAAGAGACAAGGGTAAGTAAAAGCAGCAGCTGATTTTCTAGCCAAAATACAGGTCCCAATGTGCCTAAAGGTTTGATCTCATTTTCATAGCAGCATCAATTTTAACAAAAATGAGGAAAAAACCCCAGTGTTAGCACTAATAGGAGAATCAACAGCATAGGAATTTTTGATCTGACAAAACTTTTAATATAGTGTAACTGAAAACATATTTGTGAAGTTGTAAAGATTTCAGAAAGTGGCTTTGCTCTGTGCATGACAATAGACCAATACTTTAAAATAACAGTTATGTAGCTGAAAATACTGTATAGGATTAGCTTTACCTTCTAGAATTTACCAGAAGGGGGGATAAATGTTCTAACTATGTGCCACAGTTCTCAGTGATTTGATTTTAGTTTGTTCTGGACCATATTAGCAGTAGTACTGTGCTACATTAAAAGCTCACCTGAATGAAAATGCAGTGCCTGAAAAGGCACAGACTTCACATTTTGTACACCCACCAGCACCAGTTCTCCTCCCTTTGGTGCTGTGGCTTCTCCCCCTGATTTCTTCCAGGTAAATAAAAACCTGTTCACATGAATCTGCCGCAGCATACAAAGGCTAAACAAAGCTGTCTTTTTCCGAGACTGCTTTCCTTCCACTTTACAATAAACAATGTTGTTCTTGTGACCTATTGATGTTCAATTCCATCTTAAGAGTTAGTTAAAGAGGACAGTAATTACTTTGTGGCAATGAATGCTTAAGTGGCTTAATATACTTATTTAGCCATTTCTTCTTATCTCATGAAACCTGCACCAAAAGTTTCCTTGTAGAATAGCAGAGCTGGAGACAGGGAAAGTGCTGCACACGCCATGCTGGGATGCTGTTTTTGTTATTTAGCCATCTCCTACTGGCCACTCTGGGAAGGAAACTGGGCCTGACAGGATTCTGATCTAGCAGAAGCCATTTCTCTGTTCTTTTATACCTTCAGAATACAGTATGTGTCAAATACAGTATGAACAGCCCTTTCATGAAATGAAAGTCCAGAAATATTTAAGAAAATTCTGCAGCAAAAATATCAGTAATTTTTTCCCACTTTGTGCTTGTTCATGAACTTTTTGCCTATTCAAAATGCAAAATGCTTAACCATGCTGAAGCTCAATGATGTCTGCAGCACACTGCCTGTTAGTGGCAGTATGTACCTTGCATCTGTTCTTTGTTGGAAGGGTCCATTTGATCAGTATTACTAAAAAGAGGAAAGACTTAAAACTCTATAAATTGCGCTATAATGTTAATTGTGTTAATTGTAAACTTAATTAAAACAATACATGGTTTAGCATCTTGAAATAATACCTGTTACTTCCTCTGGAAAGTCACTGCAAATCTTCACATATTTTTACTGCAGAGATATTAAAAGATGTAAAAATGTCCTTTCAAACAAAAATATATGTTTTAAAGTATAGATTTTTAATTACTGTAGTTCCATCGGTTTTTGTCCCATCAAAATGCTTGAAAATTCTAATCATTACAGCAACATGCATTTCATAATACTTATCTCCTCAGAGAAAATCCAGAGGTTTCTCTGAGAAAAGTATTTTTCTTGATTTGTTGGGCTTTACAAATCCCACACAGAGTCCAATAGAAGCCTTGCAATGCCAAGTTGGCAGAGGCTGCAGCATTAGCTACAAGAAGGCTTAAGAAAGAGACTGTCAACATTTCCTCCTACAGACCCTAAATAGCTATGGGACATGAACAGAGCTTTGTATAAAATTGTGCTCTTGTCCAGCAAGTAAAGAAAATCAATTCTGAATTCATGCTATGGCCTATCATGACAGTGCCTCTGCTCCTCTTCACTAGGTTTTTCTCTGTAGAATTGCAGCAGGATATAGTCTGGGCCTGTCCTTTTTTAACATTTGTAATTTCAGTCAACTTAAGTGATTTCTAGTAGAAAGACAAGGATTAGTTTTTGAAAGAATAATGTCTTTCTTTCTCTCTCCTTTCCTCCATCATAAATAAAGAGACAGACTGAAAAAAATGCTGGTAGTTAGGAACAGTGAGGTACATTAAGCTTAGAAAGCCTTGGATCATGATTCCACTTCATCATTTGATTTTAGGAATAACTCAAATTCAAAGTCTGTGACATGACCAAAAATGCTGCTGCCTCTGGCCCGACAGACATAAATCCATGTAGCTGTGCTGCTTTCCTTTTTCCCTTTAAGCAGTCAGATCTCTTTGTGATGAATGCCTTTGTTTTCTTCCACCTGTCCAGTAGACTGGTTGTTATATATTGCCATGAAGCATCATCTCATTTTAAATAGAATTCAAGATTTTCATCTTTGAAAACAAGCCAGTATAATGTCACTATGCAAGATTAGACATTCAGTCTTTCCTATGACAACTTCCAGTGAGGCAGACGCTCACAAGGCATTATTTTGTTAATTTCTTACATTCTATAAAATAAAACAGCCACCTGAGAGTAAACAGTTTTTATGAAATGAAACCTCAAATATTACTTTGTTAGTTGCTGAACTGTTAAACAAAACATAGAGAACAATTAAACTAGGACTGATTTTTTTTTTTTTTTTTGGCAGTGTGTAAGAACACATTTTTGAACAATATGTCTCCTTCTGCCATGGTATTTTTACTACCATGTAAATACAAATATTTTATTTCTAGCAGAAATTTTTTTTTTCCTTCACACTACAGAGGAAGATCTCTTACAAGTTCTAGCTCAATATGGATGTGCCTGTTTTAGGTGCTGATTGTTCTCACCAAATTATCTAAATTTTGTGTCAGAATGACATTCATCCACCATTTGGATTTTATGCATGGTTTATGTGCTTCTACTCATTACAATAAAGCTTTTATAAAAAAATTTGAAAGCATTTTTTTGTGAAATGATAATGATATATTAAAGCAAGATGACTTTTCTGAAATCAAGCTTCTCTTATGAACTTCTGATGTGATATTTCAAAATTAAGTTTCTCTTTAGATTTAAAATGGTAAATCAAATCTCTGTCTTCTTCATGAGGAAAAAGAAGGCCCTGGGGAGTCTACTTTTGACCTTTCAAACTCTAAATGCTTACATTTTTTAGGACTTCTGAAGATAAATAGAATAAAATAACATTTCTTGTCCCTCAAGAGAATACATTGTCCTAGCTCCTTCACACAACTCAGCTATTACATTGGCAATAATTGGTAATAATAATTGGTAATTTTCAGCAGGTTTTTTTTCCATACTCTGGAAATCATTTGTTCTTGGCTCTTTTTACTTTCTGATAATTTCACTTAGGCTTTCATACTCATACTTGATTTTAATAGAGATTAAATTCTGCATAATTTCACTTTTCTTTTTGACACCTCTTTGTAAAGACATTTCATTAGTCTTTACTGCATTTAAGATCAATTGTCTGGCACTAGTATTTATTTTTGGAGACTCTGTGACACCGAATGTCTGAGGCAGGGGTACCCTTCTGGAATAAGTTATCTGTCTTCAGGTGTCTGCCTGAATAACCACAGCTCTGCCCTGTGTTCAGAATTTCATTATCATAAATGGGCACCTGCTGAATTGAATATTTAAAGAGCAATTGCTCTCCTTCAGAAGTGGTCACATTGAGCAGTGAAATGAATCTCTTGCCTCAGGCCAGTGCCTGTATTGGTTCGGGGTGGGATTTCCAGGTGGCCCCAGTTGGCATTTGGGGTGTGCTGGGGGAGCTGAGGCTGCCCATGCTGCTGTGGCACAGCCTGCAGGGACTTGCAGCTCCCTGGGTGATGTGAGGGACAGGTGCCTTTCACCTGGAGATTTGTGCATCTGCTCAAATCCTGATCAGCCTTCTGTGCAGCCTGGCTGCCAGGGCAGTGCTGGACACACTAAACATTGCTGCCTGGTACTTCTGTTTAAAGGTATTTATATTCTGAGGTGGAATCTTCTCTTGTTAAACAAGTTTATTCTTCTCCAAATGAAAGATGTCTGGGACTTGAGAGCTGTATGAGTACTTTAGAGAAGCACGTGCTGAAGCATCTGTAAATGTTGGCTTCTTATGTTTGCATAGGTTTATATTCCCAACTACGTGTTCAAACTGAGGGACTGACTTTTTTACCTATTTAGTTTTTCTTTTAGCACAAGCATTGAGATACTTGGCTAGATCTAGAATACTTTGTACTTTATTTTGCTCTTTATCTATTTCTAAAGGTAAGATGATGAATTACTAAGAAAGCCAAGTAAATAAAATGGCTGCAAACTTTTCTAATGGATAACGAAAGAAATATCTGATTTTATCACAGTTAGAAGGAAGTCAGGCTGTGATGTTTGAGTTTATGTAAAGATTATAAGAACTTCTGTAAATGTTACTTCAAAAGAAATACAAAATTTATAATATTATCAGATAAATTCACTTTTTTCCTAGGATGTGCATTGTCTTGAATTACTGGATTGCAGATTTGTATTTTGTCTTGTCAGAAACTGCAAAAAACATTTTTTGCAGCAGAGATTGTTTCAGTTGCATTTTCTTTCAGTTAATAAGACCATATTATGTGTGGGTTTGTCTGTGTGGGTTTGTCCCCACATCAGATTGTAAATGAAGAATGACAGAGCATAAAAGCCATTTAGTTTTATCATTTTTAAACCAAAATAAAGCTGTCTGATGAATGACAATAAAATATCACACAACTGCCAATGTTACTAATTAGTAGGATTTACAGGGTTTGATATATTCAGCAGCATGACTTGTGTTTGTGGCTAAAAAGGAATGCTAATAATCTGTGTAGTGTTAAAATACAGATACTGCATTGTCAAAAACTGTCATAAATGTAAAGACTCTTTTGTGCAAAATCTTGAAGGAGAAATAAATACAGCTGTAATTCCCAGAAAAATTTATTATCTTCTCAGTTATGTGCGCAGAATACTCGTTCCAAATCACAGTGTGACTATTTTCATATGTTTATTTTTACATGAGTTTCTTGATCAGGTTTAGAAAATTTTGTACTGATTTTTGTTTCTGTTTCAAGATAGGATGAGTGAAATCAAGTAAGTAAAATAGATGGAAACAAGTGGACATTTGATTTCAATGTTCTTTGAGAATTCCCTATCTAATTATATCTTGTATTAACTTGTTTATCAAACTTAGGTCCAGCTCTTTTCCTACTGAAATTAGTATAAATCTCTTTATTCATTCTGCTAGTTAGGAGTTTCACATTCCATTTTTCTGGTACTAATGCCATTGAAAATTCCCCAATACATTTGTTTTCTATGAAACTAAATTAGCCAAGAAATAATTACTTTTTTAAAATTATTTTTTAAACACTGAACACAAGCACTTTTTAAATGCACATAATAATCATACATAAAGTATATACATAAAACTATGATCATGATATGATAATATCATATCATATCAATAAAAACTATGATAATGTTACATTATTTCCTTTGGGAAAAGTAATGCATTTCAATACTTGATATAGTTCTTCAGCTTTCAAATTTTCTAGAACACAAGTGAGTCATGGGAGACAAGCAAATGGCAATTCAAAAATACAATTATGTATCTGATATTTAATCACTCAAAATAAAACTCCACTTAAGAGGAAAATATAAAGATTTAGGAGAAATTGATTGAATAGAAATCTGTTCTATTAGAAATAGAGAGGAAAAGGAGACTCACTTCAGGTTTAGCCTTTCTTCGGAATTTACTTCTCTCCAGGCAAAGAATCAAGGAGAATCAAATGTCAGCTGTATTCACCTGTTGCTCAAACAGTCATTATTGGCAAATTTTAAATATATCCACTGATATTTTAGCATCAGATTATTCTTGAGCTTTGAGATAAGTAATGTCCAAGAATGATATTTGTTGTACGGCAGTTCTTAATAAAGAATAGCAGTATTCTTCTCTAATTCCAGGTTTGTCTGTCTTTAAACTTCATGTAACTTTTGAAGGGAATAATCCCAAGACCACTCAAGATGGAAGGAGGAGGAGTTGACAAGATCTTCTTGCAATGTTGCAATGTTTTGGCACTCTGTTGATTTGGGAGAGTAAATGATATTTGAGAGACAAGGATTGATAAAAATTGAAGAAATTAAAAGTCCAACTGAAGCTGGGAATTTTACTAAGGAATATGAAGAATAAAATTTACAGGGCAATGAGGACAAGTCAAGATGGCAAGCCTAAATAATTTGGGGAAAGAAAAAACTATATTGCAAAACTGGAAGACCTTGTATGTAGGAAATCAATCCAATGCAAGCTACAGGAGCCTGCATAAGAAACGGAAAGATAAGAGGAGGGAGAGAAGGAACTGACTTAGCGAAGAATTAGGCTTTAGATAGGGTCACAACTGTAGTTTCTACCTGTCAATCAATTTGAGGCAGCTTCCTAAAAGCTCATTTGTCTATGACAACTTATTACAGACATATTACTCCAAGAGGAATATGGACTTTTAAATGTCTGAGAGTTTGATTATTCTTCCTTTTTGTTGAAGATTTCTCTTGATTTATTGAGACCTTTTACTAAATCAGTAATACAGTAGTTTTATTTGCTAGAATGAAGCAAAATAAATTTTAAAAAATCTGTATCCTGTAGAAGGTGAAGGAAATACCTTTTTTCAACATAATTAGACAGCAACAATTGCACCTTGAGTTAGGAGACTTGTAAGAGTAAAAAAATACGATGTTCAGATAGTGGAAAGACAACAAAACTGAGAAATGGAGTTTAGTAGCAAACTGTTGCCTCTATGAGAAAGAAAAGAAAGAAAGATTTTCCTAATCTTTCCTTTTTCTTTGGAAAGAAAGATTAAAGAAGACTTGGTTATTTTATCAACTGTGAATATTTATCTTTTATGGGAAGAATACCAGTCACCTCCTATACTTGCTGCTAATATCAGTACTTTTTCCAGTACATATTTGGTACTTAGTTATTGCACATGTTGCACTTAGTTCTCTAAAATCTGAACTGTATAGTTTCAAAGTTGTGGTTTTTAGTGGAATTTTGATTAAACAAAATGTTTTGATCTTTTCTTCTTGGATAAGAAAAGATGAATCTTTCATCTCAGAGTTATGTCCATCACCTTCTTAGTTATCTGCATTTTGGTGGCCATGTCTAAATATAGTCAGAATATAGTGAAGTATTTTGTGACATATGTAATTTGAAAATGCACATCCTTTTTTTAAAGGTATATTACTCTATGGTTATGTTTTCACTGTGAAGTTAATTAATGTTCTTAAGGACAGTCATGATATATCTGTGAGTGCCATGCTGAATCTAATAAGTACTGAATCTAATAAGTAATGGTTGGCTGTCTTTTTTAAGATCAATTTGAACCTGGACATGGAGATTTTGTAAAAAACATTTTGCAAAACATTGGAAAAACATCGGTATACTATATGTTGGCAGAGGAGATAGATATTTTTGAGTGAATTTAAACCAAGTATTTTCATTCTTCACAGTCTAACTCTTGTGACCCATGTCATGTCTTTTATACTCTCTATTTATTCTAAAGTTAGTGGTTTATAACTGAATTTGTTAAAATCTCTAGTGATTTGCAGAGGACGTTGTGTTTCTGATCCCAGTTTTTGATCCTGGTAGGTACTGTATCCATTCATAGAATCTAGTATTTTTTTTCCCCCTGAGGTTCTTGTGATGTTTGCTGCATTCTTTGTCTCCTCAAGAGTTGCAAGAACTGGAAAACATAGTACACAAAGAAAGTTTTGGATTACGAGTTTCCCTCACATTACTAAATTACAGTATTGCATCTCCTCTGGTAGGCCTCTTACCAGGCTTAGGAAGTTATACTCCATGCTCCCAGGAGTCTTCTGGAATGCCTACGGCTCACTGGGCTACTTGTCCAGCAGATGTTGAGGTGGTTGATGTTCCCCAGCAGGACAAGACCCTGTAGCTGGAGCAAGAAGGCTTTGGCAGCAGACTCCCCTTGACTGAGCAATCTGCAGCAGACTCCAAACACTTTGTTGTCTTGGTTTCCCTTTGTTGCCTTGGTCTCTGACTCTTAGCCATAAGTTTCCAGCCTGCTCATGACTATTCCTCAGAATGTGCTTTTATCTTGATGTAGAGTGAAAATTCAGTATTTCAAGAGGCCTAATATATCTAAAGTCTGAAGCGTATCTAGAATAAATGTATGAAAGACAAACTTTTAACACAACATTCATCTGTAAGACGCTCTTCACAGTTTTGAAAGTGAGAAACTACATGGAGGAGAAAATAAATCTTTGGAGAACTACCCTTGAGTGTAATAGGGATTTTCTTTTTATATATATAATATTACTTGCAATACTACGATGTACTAGGGTCCATAGGTCAGTTCCAGCCATTATGTGGATACTGAATTTGCTGTCAGTATTTGAAGAGAGGAGCTGGATGTAAGCTGGTCTCCCTGCCCTCTGCTCAGGTAAGGACAGAGTGAGACTGTGTGAGCAGAGAGGGCACCAGCAACTGCATTTACCTAACTAAATGAATCATTCTCTCTAGAGCAATGGAGGGGAGGAAAATTACAACATAAACCTTTTTGTAGTCTTGTCCCTAAATACATGGTTGGATAAATACAGGATTATTTATACTGTCATGGATATTTTTCATCAGATTTTAAAGGTTAGGATGATAGGCAAGCTATTGACTTTCCTTTTAAAATGTAATATGTGTTAAATTATATGTAATTGCTTGGAGTATACAGTAAAGTTATTGCAAGGAAAAATTTGAGCCTTTGTTGATTGCCCAAAAAGCCTTTGCTGCTTTTCATGGCAAAGAAGTCTTGATATCAAACAGATTGCTATGCAATTGAAATATTTCTGAAAGAAAATTCATTTCATCTATCGCAAAGCCTGCTTATAAAAGAAAGGACTTGACTGAAATAATTTTATAGTCCTGTAGTTACTGATCCTGGCGGTATTGATCCAGAGAATTGTTGGCTTTCAATTACTTCAGTGGGAGGTAAATGTACTCATGATTTTAAGAGCAGGACATTTGCCAAATGTCATAAATATATAAAAGAGATCTGCTGTATATGGAAGCACAAGTTTTTATTGCTAGCCACTTTACCACCTGGAGTATTCTCACAGAAAACATGTTCATCCATATAGAAAACTGTCTGCAGACAGCTGAAAACTCTGCTATGGTGATTGGAAAAAATCTCCTGTGAACTGGAATATTTATAAGTTAGTTGTCCTTTCTAAGGTATTTCTCTCATTTTAGTTACCCCAAAGTTTTTATGTGTATTTTTTTCTTCACATGTTATTGCTAGCAAAGCAATGGGTATATTGTCTAGATGTCATTTTCTAGAGTCTGAGAATGTACAGAACATTGTTAGCTTGGATCCAGACCCATCCGTCAATCTCAAACATGTAGAATGCTTCTGTTGCCCTTGAGATTTTATTTAATCATTTACTTGAACTAATATAATTTTCTTTATTGTTAGATTAAGGTCCACCACTTACAATTTGGAAGTATTCTAAATAATATTGGAAAATAAAAAAAAATATGTTGCTTGAATATGGCTTTCCCAAATATTAAGTATCATCCTACCCACTCAAACAAGCATCTAATAAGAATGATTTACCATTTTCTTTGCATATGAGAATAAATAAAAGATTTCAGGAAAGAAAAGCAGCATGAAAGGCAATCAAAACTCTTTTTAAAAACAAGCCTGTGCCATTTTCAGCCCCAAAATGACTATTTTCAGTTTACATGTTTGGAACAATGGTGTACCAGCTCTTCATGAAAATAGTGATTTAGAAATAACTTTTCTCAGCTTTTCTCTTAGACTCAAAGGAATTTCAGAAGCTGCAACAACTATTGGCGATACCACTTTCTTGTAGCAAAGATGAAAATAGCATGGCTTCTCACACTTGTATATTGTTGATTCATTAGCAAGAAATTATGTCTGTCTTCAGAATATCCTGTGCTAATTACTTAAAAAGAAAAAGACAGTTCCCTCAATAACAATGGCAAAGATCCAATGATTTAAAAATATTCTTTGATGTTAATGTTCATTGCAAGCAAGTTTAACAGAAACTAGCCTTTGACAAGAGATTCATTTGCTATACCCTACTTTTGTATCCTATTAAAAAATACAGTGTAAAAAATCAGATATGTCAGGGTTAATATTGGACCAGTGATCCATTTTTACTCTTTATCTTCTATATTTTGTATTAAAGGAAATGACTCATTGCTAATATAAGTCTAAGTGATTTTAACATCTATCCTAGAGGTATTACAGGTGTTTCAGCCTGTTTCATTTATTAGAGCATTTTGTATTTATCTCTCAAGTATCTTCCTTCAAAAGGGATATCTGCTGCATTTCTGCATCATACCCAGCATCAATCACTTTGATTAGGGTCTCACTCCACAAACCAGACAGCTTTTCTTCCATGGCAGCTCCATATGTTTGCTGCAGCTGTTACAGTTTCCAGGCAGAATGTGACCGTACTCCGTTCAGAGTTTGTGTCCCTGTCAAAGAGGCAGGAAATTATTCCTCTCTGCTTTGATTTCCCTTGAAGTTGAGTGACTTGAAATCTGCCCTACAGCTAGACTAGGGTTGCCTACAAAAACATACCCAAAATTGCATCTGTGTTACTTTTTTCACAACTCCGAGTCCAAGGAGTAGCACTGCCAAGGCTTGTTCCCACAGTGCTGACTGAATATCAGGTCAGAGGAGTTTCATTGCTGGAGAGGTTCCTCCATGGAGTTTTTAGCCCAGATCCAATGATAGAAGAATGCTATCATACTATGAGTATGAAATGTATTGTATAAAATCATTTCTTAATGATTTTATAGTTTCTAACTCAGGAAAATATTTCTTTTGTTCTTATTTTTTGTCTTGTGCTAGGACAGTATGTAAAGCTATGTAATACACTGCACACTGCCCTACAGTACAGAATTCATACTACCAGAGCACACTGAACACAGTACACAGGGAAAAAAATGTACCAGTTAGGAGATCCATCTGCATTTGAAGAAATACTATATATTTTTGTGAAGAGCACCCTAAAGATGCCCAGCTTTCTATGATTTAATTACATCTAAGATGAAACAGAGAACTCAAGTTATTAAAACACACATGAATGTGACAAAAACTCCCCTCCAGTAAGGAGAAATGATTTTTTAAAATTCTGATCACTGGCTAAGTCTGACAGTAGTCAGCTTTGTAAGAACTTTATTCATCCTGAAAAAAATATGCACTTGTCAGCAACTAGGCATTGCTGTGTCACTTTTCTTTGCATTTCATTATCTGACTGCAAAAATAAATATGCAATGGATCATTGCTTTTTGGTGACAAAAACACAGTTTGGCGTGCCTTAAATATGCTTTTAATGAAATTTGTAATAGTGCACATGTTCTGATGACAAGTATTTTTAAAAGTCCTGTGAGTCCATAAACTCAGTTTGACAATTAAGGTTCGACACAGATGAATGAATGTAACGTATTCACTTTACTAGAGGTGTGAAAAATGACTTCAATATCACAGTATCTTACTGTTCACTGATCCTCTATCTCTGTGATTGCACATTACTACTCTGGTTTTAGCAACTCAGTAGCTGGAGAGAAAACTTGTTCCTGATGGTACCTAGACACTGTTTCTCTGTGTGTGTAATGCCAGGGTGACTGTAAATAGTTGAGCTGTCACAGCACAGAATTTTCCTGTTTCCCACCAAGAAAGAAAAGCAGGAAGCACGTGCAGAATATCAAACACATGCACCATGGCAGCAACGCAGCAACTCTTACAGGAGCTAAGACTGTTTTTCAAGGAAACTAGCTCAATGAAAAATCCTTCTTACAAAACAAAACAGTATCTAGAATTTTTAATTGATTGATGCAGGTCTTTATTGGATCATTTTATTCCCTCCTTCTCAGAAAATGTAAATTTTGGCTGAATATTAAAAAAAAAAAAAAAGTGTCTTTAAACACTTTTCTTTCTTCTGATGTACAGAAAACAGGCATCTAAAAGCAACAGAAGCAAAAGTATTTGGGTTTTGGTTTTCAATTTCCTGACAAAATGCTTAGCCTTTTCACTGGAGGAAGAAATTTTCTATCCTATTTCAGAGTCAAAATAACTTTTTTGTTGTTATAGTAAGAAAGCATTCTAAAATTTTTTTCTTAGTTATTGCAAAAAAAATGTTCTTGAACTCCTGGGTGGGAATAGGAAAAGTACATTTGTTATCTGTGTGAATACCCTTGTCTAACAAAGCACTTAACTTTAAAATGTGAATAAAGCCACAGATTTCAAAGAAACTTAAGTGCTGCTCTGAACAAGGTTGTAGAGGGAAAATTTTTAATTATTAAATTAGCAGAGGGACATATTTTGTTTTGTTCTCTGCTCCTCACATGGCCCTTTCCCTGGTCATTAAGTGGTAAAGTGAGGTTCTTGTTTAAGTGTGGAATAGGAAATGAGAGGAATGGAAGCATGCTGAAAACACCAGGGAGGGGAAAAAGTCCATCTAGGGAATCCCAAAGCACAATTGGTGCCCAGGGGTGCCCTTGGGTTTCAAGGGGCTCAAGTCCTGTGTCGAGCCCTTCAGCAGTAATTGCAGTCTGGCAGTGTTATACTGTGTGAACAGCTAATATAATTTCTGGTCCCTCAGGAAGATTAAATGCGTGCAGATTTGTGCTGGCTATAAACCAGTTTGTGTCCCAGATCCAAATGCTGGGATCTTAGCTGAAATTATCTTCCCTCTGCAACTGTGACACAGATGACATTAGGAAATCAGTTGTGGCTATGGGCTCAGACCTCAAATGCCAACACTCTACAGAGCAGGCCCCTTCCCTAACTCAGATTGCACAGCATTTTTAAAGGAGTAGACAGTGCATATTACTTGTTAGCAGAGAATCAAAGTAGCTGTATAGTAAATGTTTTCAGAATGTAATTAATGGTTATTTTGTGTAGGAATCACGAATGTCACACTCATGATTCACGATTCACACACACTGCAGTGTGTATGAATAATTCAGACATCATGAAAAAATCTAAATGCTTCCTGGTAATTTTTGCTAATTAAAAAGCAAATTTACCCGTATTTTACTGTATGTGCTGTTACTTAAGCATGTTTTAATTGTGGTGAGTCAAAATCTAGTCAGAGAATCACACTAAAGAGGAAAGATTTTCTGCTAGATTTTCTAGAATGTCAATAGTCAGTGGGTGTATATTGAACTCCTACATTTGTATTTCATTAAATAAAAAAGCAAAGTTAAAGGTAAACTTATGTTCATCTTATGTGAGCACAAAGGCAATCAATAAATATATCTATTCTATCTATTTAATATCTATTCAACAAAGTGCTTTAATTGTACTCATTTTAAGAAGGAGACAGTCATTTTGTAGTTTGTAAGGCTCTTTTGAAGCTTTTCAGACCAGAAACAGGGCATGGTACTGTCCCTCACACAGCTGCTGACTAAGGGGGTTCTTCTTTAGGATAAAATATAAAATATTTTGATTTCTTGTTTTGTTTGTACAAAGTATTGTACTTTGTAACGTAATATTAGAATGAAACCAACAAAAATCTAAATTAAAATGGGAACAATGGGGTGGACAGCTTCCAGATCAGGCATCAAATGTCCTAGATTCAAGGGTGGTGGCTACCATGAAAACTCCATAGGTCTCAAGTGCTTGGATCCTGTATCACTTAATACTTGGCAAAATTTTATTTCATCTGTTCAAATGAATTCTCAGTAGCTGTAATGAATCCTTTCCTTTCTGGAAAGGAATTATATGATTCCCTAATATTGACTCAGTTCCCTTGAATATTCAATGCAAAATCGTTGGACATTTGTTAATAGACGAATTAACATGTACCAAAAAGGAATTGCATCAGGGAGATTATATTTGCTAATAGATTTTTTTTCTGCTATGCTAAATTATATTCTTTCTTTATAAATCTTTATTAAATGCTGCCAATTCAGCATCTTTAACCTGATTGTTTCATTTGCATGCTTTGCCTTTGTGATTGGATTACAGTTTGTTGTACTTTACTCTTCATTACCATCTCTCTGGATGTGTAATTATGCATTATTACTTAATATTCAATTTAATTTTTCCAGTATTTGAGTATAGGGTATTGAGGCAATAATATGCAAAAATATTTTTCTGCTTCTTCAAGCCCTTCTGCAACCCATCACCTCAGCCTCTGTAAGTGTGGAAAAAATTAACTGGCATAAACTTTGGTGCTGAAATTTCAAAAGTATTTTAATATATTCTCAAGGACAGCAAATTAGTACAGGGAAACAAATAGTGATAAAATGTACAAGATTATATCAAATGTTTTTTTTTAAATAATTTAGTAATTTTTTTTATTTATTTAAATGTACTTTATAGGAAATAAAAGCACCAACTTCACACTTTAAAAACCAAATATCTGTATTTTCTGACTTACTTACCTTGATTTAAATCAATAATTTATTCAATTGCTACAGTAGAGTAACTTAAGGTTTACCTCAGAGAAATAAAAGGGAGAGCTATAAGAAAGATAAAAAACTGGCTAACCAAGAGAATGCAAAATGTGTATGTTAAGAGTTTTCTAAATATAGATTAGTAATAAAATTGTTCAAGGATAATTTTTCATATTCATCTTCATTAGTATGTTGATTAATGACATTACAGGAAGAGTGACAAATATGCCAAAGGGAGCTTTGGTGATATTGAAGAGAACTGGGGCAGTTCACACCTAATAATGATACAACCCAAAAGCACAGCAGTTAGAGATGGCAATTCAGGAAACATCTCTCATTGAATCAGTCTCTTGTGGATGACCAAACTGTAAATATATACCTCTGGAAAATCTGTCCTGATTTCAGTCCCTCATAGGGCCTCACTTATAGAACTTTTTTTATTCTGGTCCCTTAAGTTAGAAAAGAACACTGTCTCTTCACAAGTAGTCACATGAGCAAGGTAAGGGCAGCAGGTACAAGTTGCACTGGGACAGACTAGCTCAACATAAAAAAGAAATTTTTTCAGCAGGAGCAATCAATCACTGCAACAACATTCCAAGAGGTGTAGAACCATAGAATGCTTTGGGTTGGAAGCAGACATTGGAGATCACCTAATTCTAAATCCTCTGCCGTGGGCAGGGGCAAGTCCCACTAGACCAGGTTGCTCAGACCCCAATCCAGCCTGGCCTTGAACACTTCCAGGGATGGGGCATCCACAGCTTCTCTGTTCCAGTGCATACCTTCATACATCTGATCTAAACCCAATCTCATTCAGTTTGAAGCCATTCTGCCTTGTCCTGTCATTATGTGCCATGGTAAATTCTCTTGCTCCATCTTTCCTGTAAGCTCCCTTCAGGTACTGGAAGGCTGCAGTTAGACCACCCCAAAGCCTTTTTTTTTCTAGGCATGGTAGAGTCTCTACTGCTGCTTTCCATATATGTTTCTAATTGCCATCTAATTATGTACTCTTATGTCAAGACAAAACCCATGGGACATGACAGAAAAAATTATTACTAGACAATTCTCTAAGTCTTTGTCTTCCAGTTTCACCAGAAAGCCATTTTAGTAGAAGAACTGGGCACTGAACAATGTTAGGACAAACTGGAAGAATGGATTTGATTATCTAGTTAAATCTCAAATTTCTGAGCCTCATCAGTGAGTCATGTGGCATTAAGATGGTAGCTTGCTTCTTTGTATTTTAAGGGGCCTTCATTATCTGCTTTAAGATCATTTACTCATGGCTCTGGAAGAAAAAGTATTCATTGCAGGTCAGTTTTAGCAGAAGTACTTGGGACTCCTTTGCAGACTTCATCTTAAAATTATGCCTGAAAATCAGCTCTGGATTTAAATAACAAAGCTGTAAAGTCTGTTATCTGCAGATACGACTACAGCAAGCTGGTAAACATTTAATAGTTTGCAATAAAACCTGTGAGATTAAGCAGAATAATTATGTCTAGCCTTCTGTATCGACTCCTAATGAGTGACTGTCTGAAAGAAATAGGCAAATACAAATTTGAATATGAATGCTGACTAGGCAAAGCCATTTTGTAAAATGAGAAACAAAATAATTTAATCTGAGGATGCTAACCTTAGATATAATTTCTGTTCAGAATTATGAAAATTTAGGAAAGATATTAAGGAAGGGTTCATCTAACTTTTTCTAGTACAAAGCAATAAACACCCTGACAGCAAAAATTAGATAAACATCCTAATTTTTTCCAGCCCCTCGCTAAAAACATGTATTTGTACAATCACTGATTGGAAAAGCCATCTGTGTTATCTATAACTTTTTCGCATTCAATATTGATAGAACTCTTTGTGACAGACAAGTAAGTGTCTTCCCTGAGGTTGTTGTGGCTGATAAAACCCATCACCCTAGTATTTCAGTTTGGCTTTTACTTTTCTTTCTTTGTAAACTTACTGGGTTTCTTGTCATAGTCTATAGCATTACTGTAGATGAACATCCTAAATTACTTTTCAGAAAACTACTTTAAATCATGTCTGAGCTAAGACTATAAGATTGTTTCTGTCTTTTTCTTTTTTTCCTTCTTCTCTTTAAAAATGAGAATCATGCACAATTAATCAGGGTATATATGGGTGTGTATATATATATATATATGATATATGAATATATATATATATATATATATATATGAATATATATATATATATATGAATGGAGGCACCTGCAGAAATACAAATGAACCCCAACAAATGTTTACAGGACCAGGCACTCTTCCTTCCAAGTCACTATTGCTAAGCAACCGGTTCCTCCTGCCTGCTGCTCTATAAAAAGTGTTCTTAACAGAGCTGCATGGAATTGTATTTCTCCTGAAAAACCCTTGTGGTCAATGTTGGAGGGCTTCAGTGATAGGCTTTTTTAGAATCATTAATAGAGCATTGTTAGATTTGACACTTTAACAATACTGTTGAGTATCCCAGACAATAGTTCAACAAGCTCACTTCAGCTGCACCCTGGTAATTTTGAACAATTTTGAGCCACCTTGAGTGGCTCTAACTTTTATCAGCAGAGTCACCTATGGTTTTTTTGACACTGTGAATGGGTTGATTTTCCTTACTGCATGTAGATATGTCTGAGTTTGTAATACAAACTCAATGTCCTATTCAGAGTCACTACAAATATATGATTGTTATAGAAACACATTTTCCCACTAAGCTTGCACGTTAAGGATTTTTTGCTTGGAGAACTTGGAAACTTCAGACTGACAAAACCAGAAGTGTTCAGCAGAACCTCCTTGTTAATCTTTCAGATGCTACAGGAAGAGGTAGATAAGTAGTAGAGTGACAAGAATATGAAAATGTCCCCTGATTATTTTTAAAATACAGGATCAATAGCATCCACCTCAGGAATGTATACTCAAAATATCAGCTCTTGTCATGTCTCTCGGCTTTTTCAGTAAGACCTGCATTTAGACCCTACACCTGAAACAATGCTTTTGTAAATTCATAATCCATCAACTGGTCCAATTACAAATCCTCAGTTATCCCAGCCCTATGTTCATGGATTCCTCCTGATCTTTCATAAGGGACCTGTTTAGTTGTTCTGCACAGGATTTTCAGGTCCTTAGCAGACCTGACCTGCTCAAGTGCTATTATAAATAATCATTCTGAGCTTCTGCTGATAGAGCAGTTTCCACACTACAGGTTTTCAACTGAATAATGTTTACATCCTGAGATTTTCAAATTGGAAGAGTTTTTCTGGTGGCAACTCTTTGTGACAGGTAGATGAGAACAACTTACATGTGAAAATGAACATTCTTGGTGTATGGACTAATATGCCCCATTCTACCACCACCCCTGAGCCCTGCTGTGATGGAGAATAAGCCATTCAGTGACCGTGGGTGAAATGTTTAATGTGGCCATGCAGCAGTTGTTCTGTATTTAAAAAGAGAATACAGATTACTTACACAATTTTGTACCCAGGACTCTGGACCGGAATGTGCTGTACAAGTAGGAGCCTTACATCCACTCAGTGCACGTGTAATGGATTCACCATCACTGCATGCAGAGAGGAAAGACATTCTGAGTAGCAATTTCAAAGGAAGGAAGTGCATTTATTATGCTTTTAGGGTTTCCATTTGCCTGCTACCCAACCGATTTTCTAAATGCCACCATACTGTGATGTCCATGTCATCATCTATTATGGAAAAAAAAAGAGCTGTACTTAACGTTATTCATACTTTTAGCTGCAATTCAAAAACTTCCTGACTGCTTCTTGGATGAAAATCAGAAAAGCTACTACTCTAGTGCAGTAATTAAATACTTAGAAAGAAAGAAAAGAGAAAAATCACCAGACAGGTGATTTTATAGGCAACATGCAAGTGTTTTTTGCAAGTATGAACTCAAAGCATGCTTTTTATAAAAAATAATTTTAAAGCATGCTTTTTACTTGCTTTTTGATTAAAACAAATATATATATGAAATTTGTTGTATATTAAGTTGTCTCTCAACTTAGAAACTTGTACATTTACAAACTTTACACTACACTATAGGACAGTACACTGCAATTGTTGCACTATATTTCAAATGAGAAAGCAGATTTCCTACTGTTTGAATGGATTCCTTTAGAAAACAAGCCAAAATGTGTGTATGGGCAGAGGGATGTATACAGTAATTTACTTTTTAAATCACACTTTCAGTAGATATAGGTATTTTTTTAACAATTTTGTCCGGTCATTAAGCAATTATACTTAGATATATAACATCATATTTCTGTTATCAATGGAAATGATTAACTGCAAGAATAAAAATATCTTTTGACTAAGAAACAATTGCACCTGCTACTTATTTTTAAGAGGTGTAGTGATAGCTAAGGCTTCGTGCTAAGGGAACATAAAAATCTGTTGTTACAGTGACAGACAGAAAAATGCAGGCATAAAAGCAAAATGTTCATTTTCAATAGCTGAAGAACTCAGTTACTTTTAGGCTTGTGGAATTAAAAAACTTATTGAACATTTCAAGTTTCTTAAAGTATTTAAAGAATTTAAGCATTGATACTTATGGAATTAAAATGTTAACTAAAATGTTAACTAAATTTCCAGTTAGTTAATAGCATTCTAATTGTGACTTCCTTAATGTGACTTCTTTAAGGCTTCTTTTCATGCAAGTATTTGGTATACTGTAAAGTACAGAGTGTCTGTCCAATCTCCCCATTACTGAAATGCCAATATGTGGTGCCCTCCAGTTCAGGGAAAATAGCAAATGCAAGGAAAAACATACTGAGCATAAACAATTGTATATTTTTTGTTTCTGAAGAATCTGAGATTGCTAACCTTTGCAGGTTATACATGTTGGTCCACCACTGAAGTGCAAAGTGACAGCTGCTCAGGAGCACAGAGCAGAATTCCCTTTCTTACACTGCCAAACAGAGAATGTGCAGCCAACTTAAGTTGCAAGTGGAGCTAGAAAGAAAGGGGGTAATTGCTCAGTGTGTCTTGGGAATAACACTTTTAATCCTGTGAAAAGTATTGTGGGATACTTAGTGACCCACATGCTTAAAGTGTCTGTCACCTATCTTTCATCCAGAAGCATTTACTTCCATGCAGTTGTTAGAACAGGTTTGGGATTCTCATGGGTTCAAAAGAAAAGCTGTGTCTTCTGTGAATTCAAATTGCATCTTAGCCTTTCTAGCTGCACAAAGCCATGAAATTCATCCAGGAAGTCATGAAATTTATCTTGACTTTGGATGTAGAGTCACAACATATGAATTGGTTAGGGTTATACTGCTTTATGTTTGGAATTGCATTAGGACTTGTCTACATTAATGCAATTGTGAAAGTTAACCCAAATTGACTAAAGTCGTGAATTCAGAGCATCATTAATTAAAGTAGATTAGTGGATTCACATCCTCAATAAATTAAATTAAACCAAATGCAAGCCCTCCTTAATTCTGAATGAGAGTGTCCAGGCAGGAGTTTAATATAGTTTAACTAATCCGTTTTTAAAGATAATTCTGATTGATCTTAATGGGTGTCCATGAAAATGAGGCATACAAAGGTGGATATCTGTATGTGTGGGTGAACTCATACAGAATCTCAAAGAAATATAATCAAATTAGCAAAATACAACTTCGTTTGTTTACATTTTCCATTTCAGGAAGTATGCTGATTAAAAATTCAAAATCATAGATGTGGTCAAGATAAAAGAGTTCCATGTTTCCAGCAATATTAGGTTTCAAAAATAATGAACATTTAAGGTCAAACTGTATTTGGGAAAACTTTATTCACTTTTGTGTGTGGATCAATCTCATTAAGCCTCCTGCTCCCTTTAATAAATACATCAGTCTACAGAGGCAACATGAATAATTGTCCATACAGAAAACCTTAAACACAGTAGAATTGCAGACAATAAAAGAAACCAGACAAACTTGAGCATCATACACACACTGTTCCCTTCACAAGGCACAGCCTGTCCTCAGTGCTGCAGCGACACAAGCTGGGGAAAAGAGAAGGAAATAAGGACTTGAGGTTTAAGGACAAAATAGGTTGCAAGACTCTTCACAGCTTGTTTATTTTTAATTTCCCATTTAATTTGTAATATATATTCCCCTTCCGTGTTCTATTGCTGAAAAATTTTTCTCATTGTGCAAATTGTTAAGTCATGTTTCCAGCCCAGTTGGAAGGACTCTTGCATTTCATTGCTTTGAATGGTCCTTCATACTAATGTGGTGACACACACAACATTTGTTATTGCAGTTTCTACTTTCTGAATAATTTTAATTATTATTCATTATAATTATTACCTGTTTGTTCAGGAAACTTTTTCAGCTGAAAAAAAATTACTGGGGAAGCAAACTTTATATGGTGCACTGTTAAACTAGTCATGATGTGTGGGGTTTAGAGTAGAATGAATGATTTCTATTTTTATAATATTTTCTGCTAATCTTCAATTCATTAGTCTTCTCTGAATCAACACCTTGCAGCAATGAAACAATGCACAAAAGAAATTTATTCTAAATTATTGCAAATTTGAGCCAAAAATATGGGCCATTTCATGTAAAAATGGAATATTGTCATATGAAAATTGATAAACTACTGAAAATAGGCTGTGTGAAAGAAGGAACACTGATTCTTAGGCAGAATGTTAATATGCTGAACATCTAGATCACTTAATCATTAAAAATAACAGTAATATGTAATGTCACTTAATCATTAAAAAAATAACAGTTAAATGTAATGTGGAAAGTGTAACACTGAGTAGTGTGAACAATGGAAAAGGTCAGATATCTAATTACTGAGTTTATCATTGCCTGGAAGGATTTGTAGGAACTATAATGGTAAAATCTGTTTTTATATTGATTTTATGACTGGTCCCAGTTTTTCTTTCTGTATTTGCCAAGTTTCTCACTGGGTATTAGATCATACTTAGACTTCTTAAGAGAACATTTCAGGGCTAAAATGCCAGCCAGATGAAAGTGAGAAATTTGTTAATACTTTCCTTTTTAACAGAATCTGATAGCATACAAATCAATTTCTAGCTTTTAGCCTCTGCAGTGCATTTGCTTTAGAATTATATTAGATAAACTTTGTAAGGGAAGTATTAAGCAAAAATGAAATTCTGAAGTTTCATCTGTCAGTTTAGAATGCTGAAATTTTAGCCGTAGTAGCCTAATAGTGTCATATTTCTATAACATTTTATGAAAATCCGACTCAAGATTGTGTTTTGACTCTGTATATTGGAAAAATCACCATCTTCTATCTCTTGAAATAATCTCTGGGTTGCATCCTGTCCCCATGCAGGAAAGACTGGATAACATGCAGTCCTCCCTCTTTGCCCTGAATTCTGTGGAAAGAACATGGAGACATGGAGTCCAAAGTGGCCCACAGCTCATGAAAGATTTCAAAACTTTGGGACAACACATCTGTATTTGCTGTACAAGTTTAAGAAACCCTTCCTGCCTTCAGAAGATGACTTTTAGTATTTTTTTGGTCAGACTGTTTCAAAAGCACTGGGAAACTGGGCTCTGTATCTATGAACTGGCTAGGCTGACTAGAATCCTTCATGTACAAGGTCTGGGGAGTGTTATTTCAGGGAGAAAGTCAATAAATTGCATGCTAAGTTTTCAGTCAATAGGAAATACTGACTACAGATGTACATCTTAGTGCCTTTTGCTCTTTGAGTGCCTTCAGTATAGAACTTGTGAGTAGGGAAATACCTTGTGTTGGGTTGTCTCTCTTTAGGCACCTAAGTTATCTATTTTTAAAATGGAATAGAGATTATATCTCTATTCTTAACCTCAGTGGGAATTCAGTACTGCTTTTCTGTAGACCCCTGTACCCCTGCTATCATCCCAAATCTTTTTGGTGCATTGCAGTAACCCACACTGTGCTCTGCCCTCTGCACTACGGGAGGCTGACACCCATGCCTGCTCCTCTTTATTCTGAGCTGGGGGCTCTAATTCAGCTCTGGGGGGTGACTGGGATTTCAAAAGGCAAGAATGTAAAGTATGGTGTGCCAAAGTCAAGACACACAAAGAAATGTGACATCCACTTCTTAGAGTTATCTCATTAGAAATCAGTTTTGGAGACTGCAAATGGATTTTATCCAAAAGGTTTAGTACAATCTGGTTTAAATATGTGCTCTAAATCTTCTATGTGTTGAACTTTTTGGCAAATTCTTCACTTTAGGAAAAAAAAAATTAAAATATATGCAGCATTCTGGAGAGTCCTTTAATGTGATGTCATCTCATATAAAGTATGGGTTTGTGTACAGTGTTCTATCTCATTAAAAGACGGTTAAAACAAGGACAGCAGCTATCTATTTTTTGATGCTTTAAGCATATTAGGAAAGGTTAAGCACTTAAAATTATATTGTTCAGTACGACACAGAAGAATTAGTTTTCTCTTTTGCCCTATTTCCATTTTCACAAAGAGAAATGACATGCAAGTTTATGAGACATTATGTCAAATAGGCCAAAATGATATCAAATCTTGATGGCATATGGAGCCAGAAATTTTCCTAAACAGGAAAACAAAGGATTCCTTAGAGGTCACAGAGTACTGGGCTAAAATGAAGGCATTGCAGCTAATACCCTGTGTGCTTTGATAGGTGAGGACAATGTAATGGCCCCTGCGAGACGGTCATTAGGCAAAACCATTTGAAGCAGTTTGTGGTTGCTCTGTCTTACAAAACAAATTAGACTGCAGCTGCTGAAGGGATTTAGACAATACAAATATCATCACATTTTTCCCTGTTTTTCTCTTTCAGTTCTGACAAAAAAAGTCTGCAGATGTACTCAGAAATCTGTCCAGTAGTAATTAGATTAGCAGGGTAATTGGACTGTAAATTCATTTATTCATGCAAATGAAGACTAATCCATTTTTTTTGGTTTTTTTTTAACAAATAGACCAACTTATTTGGTATCACATTTAGTTGACTTTTTTTTTTTTTAGGTATCAGATTTTTCAATAGGTAAGAAAGTTCTTAAGGCTTAAAGGTCATATTATTGTAGCATATTTAAGAAATATATAGTAAGCAAGTAAAATATGAGGGTTAATTTCATTGACTATAATTTGGAATGGCCTTGGGGTACTATTTCCCTTTTTGCATTTCATATTATTTATCAAGTGAGGAAAAACAAAAAAAGTGGAGAAGATAGTGAGCTATTTAAATCTTAAATATCAAGATTAGATGTACATTTTGCTCAATTTTAATGTTGTATATTTGACCTAACCTTACAGGTCATGGGTTTCTGAACTGACTTCCTCCTCCTAACAGCTGTAATCTTCTATGAGGATAAATGTGTTTTTTGTTTCTCAACTGACGTGGGTGTCTATTCACATGCATACACACACACACACACACACATATATATTTCATCTCCAGTTGAATAAAACCAGTTTTCAAATTATGCATTGTCACTCTCAACACCTGAAGGACAAAAAAAGAAAGCTCACCTATCTGTGAACATTTTAGGGGTCGTTTGAGAGCAGGATTGTTTCTCACCAAAGTTTGTATTTTGAAAAACGCTTACCCTGTAAAATTCAAACACTTTCAAACTGCAAATACAGAAGTCTTGCGCACACAATGCAAACACTTGAACTTGCAAAAATACCAGAACTGACAGGAAGAACTGCAGGGTAAAATTTATTTGATGAAGTTGAAGAGATTCATATGTTGTGGAAGAATGCAGTTTGTGCTAAGCATGTTCTGTGGCTGGAGAAACAAAGACTGACTTCACCTCAACACCCTAACGCAGTTTGATTGCCAGCTGGAAGAACAGTGTTCATAAAACTTGGAGGATATTTATGTCTAGTAATGTTGAAATAGAGGTGGACATTTAGTAAGTCTGTGATTATCTGTAGTATAAACAAAGATATAGCCTTGCCCTTTTGAAAAGGTCAGGTGCAGCATTTCCTGAGATGCTGGGCAAACTTGCAGAGCAAGAAAGGGCAAAGAAGGAAGTACTCAGAGGGAATGTGGGATGCACAGAAATAGTATGTCAGCATGACTGTGTGACCAGGTTAAAATAGGGGAAATAGGCATAAACACAGTAATCTGTTTAATCTGATGAAATTAGAGGAAACAAAGTGATTTGTGTTAATAATAATAATGTAATTTCTTTATTTTAAAACTGATCAATCTTGGCTAATAAGGATAGGTACTAGGATAATTCAGCCAATGATTCAGAGAGGTACAGAGCATGCTGGCATGCTGAGTAAGAGAGGAATGCTCAGGAAGTGTCAGAAGGTGACCAGGTGACAGATTTGTTTCCCAGGTGTTGTTGCTGGCAGTGTACCACTGTGTCTGCCTTGTTCTTTGGGGGCTGTGGCACCAGGTGCACTCTGCAAGGCACAGGGCAGGAGTGATCAAGAGCTCATGTGGATCAAAGTGATTGAAAGAGAAAGGAAGGTTAAATCTGAGCTTAGAGAATCTGTTTTGCTCCATTTCAGTGTCTGCTGAGAACACCAACTGCCTGAAGCCATGCTCTGTTAGGTTAGCTGAGCCTTTTCAGCAGTGCCATGCTCCCAAAAAACTGTCAGCAGGGCCTGGCTAAATGCTATCTGTGACCATCATATTAAAATTTACAGTTTTGGTCTTTTTTTTATCCCACTGGGAAGAAAAGGCAAGAGGATGCTGGGACTACTTCACTCTACCATGACCTCAAGAACCACAAGCTTTTGTAATAAAAATGTCTTTGCAAGAGCCTTATATCTTAAAACATTGTATTGCTATGTTAGAAAAACCCAGTGACAACTTACAGAATTCAGGATTATATTTTTAAAAAAATTTCATTTTTTTTAAAGTATATCATAGACATAAAAGTTTTGTTTTATTCAAATGAATTTTAAAATATGTTGGAAAAATCAAAATATTTCATTGGATCTTGATTAATAATTAAAGGCAGCCTAGCATTTTCCTGTTACCAATGGGGTTTATTTTTTTGCCTTTATTCACTATCTTGCAATTCAATCTTTCTTTCTTTTTTCCTCCTGTTTTGTAAATGCCCTGATAAGATTTAAAATACCTTTTTATTTCTCAATATTTTTTGAAAAGGACAGGTGTCTGCAGTGTTCTTTCTTTATAAGTAGTTCTGAAGAAGTTTCAGAGAGACAAAAATTTTAAATTTCAGTGTTAGGCCCAGGCCTATACACAATCCTGGGACTTACTTTACGACCATCCCATAACTCTTGTGATCATTAGTAATCAAAAAATCAATAACTATTGCCCATCAGAATAAAAAAAAATAATGCATCCAAAGATATATTAGAACTAAGGAAAAAAAATAAAGAGAAGAACAAACTTTTTACTCAAAAAGAACACAAAATGTCAGATGGAAAAGATTATATTATAACCCTCACATGCTGAAATTCCCTTCAAGGCCAACTGTTTTATTTACTGAATAAATTGACCATTATTTCCATTCTGCACTCAACATGAAACACAAGTTGCATGACATTAATTTGCTTTTCAGGATGATTTGTATTTTTCTGTGAGGTACCCTAGATTTAGAAATTCACTGTTTTGCAGGGACAGACTCTGATCTAATGGCATTGAGGTACTAACATAACATTCTTCATTTTTCCCATGAGAGAGAGTTGAAAGGATGTATTAAGGAAAATATAAAAGAAGAAAAAAATCCAGTTAGTGTCTATAGGAAATGGCCCTATATGAAGCATAGTGGGGGTGCATGCAGTGAAAGGTGGCTGGTGAGTTCATATGCTGTGATTTCTTTATTCTGTATTTCATAAAAGCTTCTACATCTTGGAGTGAAGACTAAATGTAATGACACCCAAACACAAGTGAGTGCAGGCCTTTCATGTGTGTGAAATCCCTGCTATTTTCATAATACATTATTTCCTCCTGAGCTGTATTTTATGCCAAAATATTCTCAAAGAGTATGTTGTCTAAGGAACAAGCTGAGAGTCAAAAGTGGTGCAAACCAATACCAAGAGAAAAAAAAAAAGCTGACAAGAAACTAGCTGTGTTGGAGTTCTAAAGTGGTGTTTTGGGTCTTGCTTGAATTTTGAAAAATACCTCAGCTGCAAAAAGGTGATTTTTGAATACAGTGAAGATATTAGACTCCCAGTAGTTCTAAAAACCACATTGCATCAGTGGGAGTTCATGGGCTGAAAAAAAGCTAGAAAGTTCCATTCAGAGCAGCATTATCATTAATAGTAAGATCACAAATATCTTTTGCTCCTTTCCAATGAAATCCAACGAATTTTCAGTGGAAAACACATTCTTCTTTCATAAGTGCCTCTAGTACATTTGAAATACCTCTCAGAAAGAACCTCTTGCTAAGAATGATTGCATTTATGTCATGTGTAAAGTGCATCTGCAAAAAAAGAAAAAAGATAAAATAAAATGACAAAAACTCTTAAAATGAGCAACTTATACTTTTCTATTGCTTCATATATCTGTTTTCCATTTATGTGAGATTAAATACAGTATTTAAGTGGAACATAGACACATACCCTGGAAGAGTTGGAGTAAAGTCCAGGAATTCGTGATGGAAAGTTGCATGCTTCCTCTTTGAACCATGCATTCTTCTTTCAACATTCTGAGTATGGTAATGCCATTTGTCCTCCTCTATAATCTGAAAGCCATTACCATCTCATAGAAGTTTAATATAGTGGGGAAAACAGTGCTACAAATTACCAGGTCAAGGAAGAGATCATTGGATGAAAGATATGTAGAAATTTTTCAAGTAAATTTTTAATTGGATGAGAGATAGTAGTCATTCAAACAGCCATTTTTTATTTAAACTACTCAATTCAAATCACTATTTTGAAGTCCTAAAGTTATGAAAATTAGAACTTTTTCAGAATGAAAGGCTAATTTTCCTCCACATCACATATAACTTGGCAGCATAGTTACTGCATGCTTGAATCAAAAGAAGTAAAAGGATAATTATTTATGTGAAATATTTTTGAACTCAAGTATCATAAATTATAAATTACTATTTGTTTTGGGGTTTTTTTTCAGTTTGAAGTTTGCCATAGCTGATCTCATACTCTTTTGGGATAGACAGCTTTCCCAGCCTTTTTGTTTGTGGCACTATAAATCTGAGGGACAAAAGAAAAGCTAAGAAGAGAAAATAATAGGTCAAATTTTTATGAGCAATCTCTGTGTTCAGAACATTATAAAATAACTAAGTTAATGAAATATTTTTGTCTGCATAAATTTCTATAAAACTTGATAGAGTTTACAAAAAAAGTTTGAAAAATTGCATTTGTCAGAAAAGTTTGGATTAAATTCTGTATGTTAAGATTTTTCTTATGGTAATATTAGAAAAAACTGTCTTTAAGCAAGTTTGTCACAGTGAATCATGCTAAAGCAGGGTTCATGTGTTCTGAGAATGTTGTTCCTGGTATATTACACCCTAGGAAGCTAAAAAACCCCCCAAGGTTTTATCCCATCAAGCAGGCTTTGACTTCTCATGGAATGCTCCAACACATTTGTTAGCGGAAAAAAACCCAAACAAACCTGCCAGGAGAAAGCAGAAGACACATACAGTCAACTCACATTTGAGTAGAATACATTCCCCACCCTGTATATTTGCTTTTGGTGTGTTCTATTTTTGCTTGACCTGCCGAGTCTGAAATACCAGTTGGCTTCCCTGCAGGATTGCAGTGGTGGTCTCAGAGAAGTGACCCCACTTAGGTGTTTCCTTGAAAAGGTCATAAAAGGATTCAAAAGTGCTTGTAAATATTTGGAAAATATATTTTTAAGGAAAAAAATAGAACTTTTTTATCTATAGCTATATTTATATGATCAATATCTATAAATGCATTACATATATGTCACTCTCTGAAGTTATCCTCCATTAGTTGTTTGACAGTGTCGTTCTACAAATTTGAAGCATTAGGAGATTGCAAAAAGATGGCAAGCTAAAAAGGAGAATCACATTTTCAGAAAACTTGAGTTGGACTGTTCAAAATCATACCAAAACATGAAAATAATAATGTTCAGGAATCTCCTAGAAACAGAACTGCCTACTTATTATTCCTGATACATTAGTTCCCTTCCCTGCTCTCTATTAACCCCCTCCTAGCTGCTCTTCTGCAGCACAGCTGATCCTCCATTCAGCTCTTCAGGTGTTTGCCCATGTCTGAAATTGTTCCCATCCACATATGTATGACAGGATCACTTTTTACCTCCTAAGAAAAAAAGCAGAGCCTGCTTCCAGCCATCATGCTAGCAAGGAAATGTTAGCAAGGAACTGGGAGATATTTTTATCCTTTTCCTGGATGATGAGCATTTTGTTATTTCCCACTTACTCTCATTCCATATCACAGTGCAAAATTGCATTTTCTCAGGTGCATCTGAGGACTCTGTTCAGTAGTTTGCTTGGCTATAAGGGAGGGTATCACAACCATTAATTTTGGTCATGTAATCACGTGCTCTGCAGCACCTTCCAAATATATGAATCTCTTGCCATATGAAGAAATAGTAATACTAGCTTCATAGCATTCCTCTTTAATCACTTTTGCAGCACATTGTGCTGCAAAAAACCTTACAAAACCTTTAGAACCTTATAAAAGTCTGTAATTTTAATAATTACTATAAAATGTTCTGAAAATGCTGTTGACACAATTGAAATTGCTCAGTCATGTCTTGGCCACTTTTAGAGCAAGAAGTCATTAAATTTAAACTTCTAAAAACCAGAATATGAAATATTAAGGCAAGCCACAGATTTATTCTGTAAGGCTTGATATATGGATTGACATCTTTCCCCACTATTAGTATTGCTCAATTACTTATGTTTTTTCCTGCACACCTTCATGGCCAAACAGCTTCACTATTCTCTCCTGCCCTGGGCACCATTGGTACCTCAGTTTAGGCAGGAGATCTCTGAGAAGATGGGGTTAGAGAAAACACTGTTCCTTCCTCTGTGTCCTCTGGAAATGATACTGGGAACAAGAAGAGATTCAAAGGCTCGCAAGCTTCCAGTTGATGGCAGCTTCTTCATCTTTTTTGGGGAATCCAGGCTGTCAGAAAGTGGTAAATTTAACACATAAAAGCAGTAATAATTTAACAGCCTCTGCTAAGGGACGTAATGAATTAGTTATGTTTTCTGGCTAGAAAAACTTAGGAAGAAATGTGGAAAATAGACAAGGAAATACAAGGAAAAGGCAGTTTTGTTTAAACTGATAACATGTATTATGAATGTTATTACTCAAAGGTGCAACCACGCTGATTGATGGGCTTGCTAGAGACAGAATTCAAGACATTTTGATGCATTTGGAATAAACATAATTTAGGGAACTATATGTGACTATTTTACTTCTGGCTACTATAGATATAAGGGTTTTGCCTTGTAGATTGATATTTTTCATGATTTAGTGAGCACTGAAAAAATATAAATGTGTGTATGTGTGTGTTTAGAAGACAAAAACCCAGAAGCAGCTTTCAGTACATCACTGGAAGAGTATTAACATTAGGCTTGAATAAGCCAAATGCAGTCAGGAGCAATCCTGAATTTTAGAACTTTGTCCTAAAATGGTCATAAATTTTGTATTGGACTTACTCATCAGTCTGTCAGATGAGTGTTGAAATTTAAGTAGGGGTGTTCTCCACAGAGTACTACTGAAGAAATATTAGGCAAATTAAAGAGAAATTTCATCTTACTTTGCTATAAACTTTTCATTTCAGAAAGAGGTTGTGCAGAAGGAATCAGTGGATAACCTCAAGTTCATGGTAGCTTTTCGAATGAGTTGGAGTGTAATGAATATATTTTCATTTGATTGCTATTATTTTTACATCATTATACTAGGTCTTAAAAAGGGTTAAGTAAAATCTGGTCATTTTGGTTATGCTTCAATATCTACTATTTTTATATTATTTTAAAAAAAAATTTTCACCAAATATAAATGCTTTAGGATTATATACATTGTGGAAAGCAAAATATTTGAAAGGATCAGATCACTGCCAGTGCATGCTGTACTTTAAAATAGTTACTCAATATCTTTTTTGGAGAGTGGGCCAAATATAGGTACTGACATTTCTTCAGCACAAAATTGTGTTTGGTTGTCATTAACATATATGAACTGCCACGAAATTTCATTGCTTATTTGGCAACAGGGCTGCAGAGAAATCTTTATCCAAGACCATCTTAATGTGGAAAATTTCTCATTTGTCAAAATATGTCTTCTCTCAGTTCCACTCTATCTGTCAGCTTTCAGCTGTAGACTTATACTTGAGTTCTGCCCTACAGTTCTGTGCACTTTCCTTCACTTTCTTTCTTGTGAGTAATGTACAATAACTATTTTGGTGAAGGCTGCTTTTTGCTTGTCACAACACAAACTAGAGTGAGGTCTTCTAGAAGGATATTGATTTTTATAAACACAGTTCACAAAATTCTCCTTCATCTTCGTGACTAAAATCAGGGACACTGACACTTCTCCATCCCTATTCTTAGTAAATCTGAAAAAACCTCCCAGCTGTTACATAGAACACTATAATTTTATACAAGAAAAAACACCAGTACTCCTGCTGTAAGTGAAGTAAGAGAATTTGGGGAAGAATAGACCAAGGAATTCTCAGGAATTCTTAGAAATCTAAAAATTAAAATACTGGTTTGCAGTAGTGGCTTTTACACACTTCGTGTGTGTCTGTGAGCATTTATAAAAATTTCTCCACAAAGTTATCTAGAGAAGAAAATAAACAGTATCAACACCATGCTTTTAAAGAGTAGAATTTAAGTTGCTATCCTTTGTCTTAGAATTGATTTTTTTTGAATGAACAAACAGCTCTCCATATTTTGAGTGTCATAGTCTTTGATCCTGTGCTAAAAGACTTCACATTTCTTCTCTAGTGTATTTGCAGGCTTTCTCTTTTCTATTTTTTTGTTGTTGTTGCTGTTGTTCAGTCCACTGGAACTATCTTATCCCAGCTAGAAAAAGAAAGATATTTTTCTGTCACAGAAGCAGCTCTAGATCAAGTTATGAAGAGGTAGCACAGGAATGGAGAGCACAGTGAGTTGTTTTAGGATGAGTGAAAAAAAAATTAAGATAATATAGTTGCAAAGAGAAGTAAAAGTAAGCATTTCTTGAGAACCTTTATTTCTGTAATAGCTGAATTATAATGTAATCTTTAATTACATGATCATGTACTTTTTCTCTCTGTGAAAGTGAAAAATAGTACAACTTTATCAAATCTTAATGAGTTTACATGAAACCAAGAAATAATGTTTTTTAGATGTTTGATCCAGACCTTACAGAATGCAAAAGTCTGCCTTCATCTAAGAAATTCCTTCCACAGGGCTTTTACTGAGGGTTGTTTTTTTTCTTTAGAGTATCTAAACAAATTGCTGCTCCTGCAGCTTGTAGGAAATACAAGGCTTATGGGCAGGAATGCGTAGAAATTCTGATATCAGGAAGAGAATCCTAGATGTTCATTTTCCCATAAGTTTTACAGAAAGGCTTCAATGGGATAAAGCCTCTTGGTTTTCACAGCATAACAAAATTTTTTGCCCATGGTGTAGGAGAAAAAAGCCATAGGAGCAATTTCTGTCAGAGGAGTTTTCAGATACTCTTTTGATCATCTGCTGTCATTCCCTCCCTTGTATCTAGCTCTGTCCCACTAGTTTGTATCACTTGTCTCTTTTATTTGTCTCCATCTCCTTTCCCAAGTTTTCCACCACGGTGGCAGAAAATTTATGCATTGCAAGGAGCTCCTTCATTCCAACTTTCACCTCTATCTCAAGTCTTAATATTCTGTGGCTGGTGTGTTCTGTGGGGAAATCTGCCTGGTTTGGGTTCACAGCTTCCCTCCTATATATACCAGGCAGGTACACATGAGGAACCTAAAAATTCTCTGCTAAGCCCTGATGATCTTCTGTTTGATTTTGCAGGAAGTGTGTTTTCATTACTCTGTTGCCTTTTCTTTTCTCACCAAGTTAATTAAAGTTAATTGATTAATTGGTACTCTGCCCTAGCAACCACCCAGCTGGAAAAGCACCAATCTGCAGTGATCATATGTGTAGAGCAAGTCTAATTTGTTATCCTATGTGGAAAGGCAAGAACTCCTTGTAAATTAGCTTTAACAATGTGTATTTTCCAGGAGAAGCAGTAAGATAGAGTACATCAGTACTCACAGGCTCTACCCAGCTTTCTGCAGCAGAGGCACTTGAAATCAGGTGCACAGACACAGCTTTGTTTCCAGCCAGGCAGCTTCAGGAATCCTTCTTCTGTTAAAATGTTTTTTCTGGCTTCTTACGTTTCAAACTGCCACCATTACACCTGGCAGACTCTCTGGTACATAAAAAATCTGCATATTTAGGGGGAAAAAAGCCCCAACTTCTTTTAATAAGGAACTGGGTACTTCCATAAGTCAGTGGTGGCAATTGAAATTACGTGTTTAGAGCTGTACTTTCAGTACCCTTTGCATGCTACAATCAAACCTATTCCTCTTTGAAGAGGAATTTGGAGGGAATTTGTAAAAATTGGGGCATTTGTTTCAGTTCATGGCATTTGCAAGTGTGTACAGAGTCCACTGCTCCAGTGACTCATTCTGGAACATACATGTTACCAGTCATTATTTCCTACTACATAAGAAAACTTTAAATTGGTCCAAATAAATCTTGAAAATGATGAATGTACTGAAAGTGTTGGCTTGATTTGAAATGTCTCCTTATCATTTCATTTTGTAATCAGTTCCAAAATTTTCAGTTCTTCTTCTGATTCAAAAATTTGAAAATACAAATTCCAAGTTATATTTTGCCTAGACAAAAAGTAATTTTCTTGCTATTTGGTTTATTTTAGCATTTGAGCAAAGCAAAAAAAAAAAAAAATTACAAAATATCTTATGCTCATTGAAGTTTCTGTAGAAATGTAGAAAGAAGTATTTCCTTCAGAATATGGCAGTAAGATACACATGTATTCAGAATATGGCAGTAAGATACACATGTATTCACCTCTGTAAAGTTCTTCCAGTATCTGTCAGAGGGCTAGGGTAAACTTGAGTTTGATGATTTTCTGTGAAACTGCACACTAATGCATTTGCTTTCTGTAGAATAACTTGGTTTTGTGCCAAGGGTGAGGTAGAAAATTAATTTCTGAAAGCACATTTTCCTTGTTTTCCCAGAAAATGGGGTGGAATATATTGTGTGTCTCTGTAATTTATAGGAATGAGAAATTATGAAAGTTGAGGGAACATGTCAATTTATGAATTATTTATTTTAATAAACTATAGATTCACTTACAGTCTCTTTCAAAAATCACAGATTTGTTCCTAAATATTTTCATGTGTATTCAAAGGTGTAATGTCATATCTAACCTTATCCAATGCCTACATAATATCTAATGTATTAGCTGGGTTGAGTTGTGAAATGATTACTTCTCTATTAAACACAGAAATTTCACTTCACCTTATGCTAATGTGATGATTTTGTGGTAAAAATGTTTATTAACACATTTTTCCTCATTTTATTTTATGATTTTCTCTAAAGCTTAAAAAGAATATTCAGACTCAAAAGCATATGTCACATTTGAACAAATAATTATTAGTACTTTTATCAGATAAGTAGATCACTGGAAAAAAATTGACCTTATCCTTTTCAGTAGTGAGCATTAACATTGAGGAGTTTGTATTCTTCAAGGTCACTTCCTTTTTAGAAATATTTAGGAACTTACAAAACTTTTTACAGAAATGCAATTTTTCCAGCCCAAAGAACTAAAGGTCAGACCTCAATGTTGCCATAAATAAAGGGTCTATGATAAGCTAGATGATAAGATAATGATAAGATAGATTTGCATTCAGATTAAATTTAAAATGATTCCAGTTTATTTATTTAAAGGAAAGTGATAGCAATTAAAATATAAAACAAAAAGACGCCACTGGAAAGAAAAATCAATATTGCTCCTATTTACAGGATCTAATGTGAAAATCATCATTTGGAAAAAAGAGCATGCTAATTTGGTAGGAAAGAAATCACTATCACATAGAAACACCAACACCAAGATCAGGTAAATCACATAATTAAAATAAATTATATTTATTTAAAAAATAACCAAAACATTTCCAAACATTGATAGAAATCAATAAACATTTGCTTAGGCAGCATCTTCTTCAGTTGTTGGGGTTATATAATTTCATATTTGGATAGAAATAGTTACATTACATTTATTAAGCCTGTATAATTTTATTCAGGCGCATTCTTCATTGGGAACAGAAGAAATCTGCTTTCCCTTAACAACTTTATTAATTGGTGGTGGTTCCTGGAACAAGAAACACAAAAGGCACTTTGAAAAATGTCTATTATTGTCATTAATTTTTTGCTAGGTTTTGTAGAGAATTGTAGCAAGTGGAATAATAAATAAAGACATGATAGATTTGTTATAAATAACATCATCAAGATGAACTGATTTGGGAAGATAACTCTTAGTTGAAAAAGCTCAAGTAATAACTTTAGCAGGCATTGGTGGCTGAACATGATCCATTTTGACATGGATCCATCTTTGTGAACATGAATACCAAAGAAACATACACACCTCAATAATGAGTGTGTGAGGAGTGTGGACCCTGCATGAAACTGGCTGGATTTTTTTTAACAGTCATTGTTTGTCATCAGTTGAATGAATGTGAAGTGAGTAATCTGTAGCATAGTCCAGTGATGTCAACAATTGAAGGTAGGGAGATAAAGAAACAAAGGAGAGCAGAGTCACTGACTGTCTCTCTCCACCTCCTGTAAGGCTCAGACCTGGATGGTTTTCTTGCAGGGGATATGAACCTCACTCAGTTCCTCTGTGTGCTTTATAAGGAGGCAACATTTCATATAAAATTCTGTTCTGTGGGCTGGACCCACATGATTATGTGACATCAATCTCATATGGAAGGCTGCCAGTTAGTTGCTGTTCATATGCTACAAGGCCATAAAGCATGGAAGGAATTATTAATGAAAGAGGATTTAGCTGCACCTTCCACCTCATGAAAGGGGGAGATTCATGTCTCATCCCCTGGATGCACCCATGATGGTTAAGATTTTGTGGACAAAATGTTGACCAAAGAACAAAACCTGCTGGTATGGCTGACAGAATTCAATATAACAGTTCCTTGGAGCAATTGTGGACTGCAATGTAATTGTGTGTAATGACAGGAATTTTAGAATAAATGTCATCCTTAAGGGACCATGTCTAATCAATCCCTTACAAACTCACCAGAGTAACAAAAGAGGCCTACAAGGGAGAATAGTGTGTGGAATATCTAGCATCAGCTGAAAAGTCACTGAATAACTTCTTTCTAGAGTGTCATTATTTCATATTTAGTATGTAAATGATTATATAAACTGATGATAAATATTATATTAAGGTATATTACTTATTTTGTAGTGAATGTACATAGGTGGTATAAAAGATTATGTATTTTTTCACTATAATTTCAAAGAGTTGTGAAGATACAGACAAAGTCTGTCAGCTAACATTCTACTATTTAGTGAGTTAATCTTACATAAGGGCTACTAGGAAGCAATTCTGTAATGTAAATATTTAGCATTCTATTAGACACTCCACAGTGCTTTTTTTGGTCTCCAGTTGCCTGCCCAGAAGGTGAAATACTCCTTCTGTGATCCATGCCTACCAAACACCTCAGCAAACTGAGACAGCATCAAACATGCCTAATCTGGGTGTGAGCAGCTGAACCCCCCCATCAGATTCAGCCTTGTGTCAGATATTTACCCTGGCTGGCTAATAGGACCATATTTTGCTTATTGTAGGACAAAAAAAAAATGCAGGTAAATCATGATCTTTGGTCACTTGTGTTTCAGGTAAACCTAATTTAAAAGGTCAAGATAATTACTATTTTCCTTAAAAAGTAAGTAGTATTTTTAATCACTCATATTAAACAGTGAATGCAAGACAGAAGAAAGGCTACATTTTACAGCAGGGGATTAAAATATATATATATATATTCTGAAAAGGATTTTAGAGTGAGTAATGAAAATTTAAGGTTGCAATTCAAAGACTAGTCAATTTAAGGCTAATTTGAAATGCATATACTTTCACTAAAATTAAAGTAAGTGGGTAGCTGCATTTTTCAGATGAAGTGAAATAAGGTGAGCAAATAATTCTCATTAAGGCTTAGTAACTGGGGATTTTGGAAAGCAGCCCAGTATCTAACTGTGTTGTAGTCATCTAAGTCTATGCAGAAATATGACCTTCAGATCTCAGGAATCTTTCCAACTTATTTTAAATCATTACAAAGATCAGCACACTAAATGAGTACCTAACACATTTCTATTTGCTTTTTGTTTGGAGTGTGCTTTTTTTTGAAATATTTAAAAACATGAGTATTAATTTTACGAGTTAGCAAGTCATGTGCAAATAACTATCTGCTCCAGAGAGCACACATCCTTAAAATCATACTGACTTAACAGGTGGAGGAAAGCTTTCTTTTGTGCAATCCAAACAGCAGCTCACCCCTGATGCTGTGCTGAGCCATGGACTGATTTCCAAATCCTGATATGAATATGATCTGAACAGTTTGCTGCACTGACAAGCCTTAGGGTGGCTGGGGAGAGAAGAGACCACAGAAGTTCCTAACACAACCTTTGCTCAGCCAGGAGCTCCATACAATACTGAATTCAAGTCAGGTCACTTAGGGCTTTGTTGTGTCAGGTCTTGGAAAACTTCCAAGAATGAATATTCCACAGCTCCTTTGGATGACCTGAATCATTGCTTAATTGTCTTCAGAGGGAAAGTTTTAAACTTAAATGCGGTTGAAATTTCCGGTTTCAGTTTATCACATTTATATGTGGTGTAAAATAATAAGACTTCATTTCCTTGATAGTTTTATGAATATAAATAATATTTGAAAAAGTAGGGGTTTGGGTTTTTTTTTACTGTCTGTGCATTATCTCTTAAGTAAAATGCATCTGTTCTCCCATCTTTGATTGACAGGAAAATGAGGTTTAGGAGGAATGAATGTCATTTATTGATTATTTTCATCACTGGATTTTTTCAGCATCCACTTCCTACAAAAAAATATACTCAATGCAAAATTGTGATAGAAACTGAGCTTTTCCTGACATATCTAGGTATATAAAAAATTGGTGTGTTTTTGTGATATATTATATTAGAACTTTTTAAAGAGAAGGACACTCTAATCAATGTATTGTTAAATTTACAGGATTTCTATCTACTTGGCGGCAGGGTAGGCTGGTATGGTTTATTCTCCAAAGTACATGGATGACATTTTGTCAACTAAAGCAAAGGATGCATTTTCAGGGTTATTATAATTCAAGTAAAAAAAGTGCTGGAACCCACATGATAAAAATTTTGATAGAGGAACGTCAACTAGATCTGTATGTATTTGAAAAATCTAGTACATAAGTAAGGAAAAAATTGTTCTTATCTCGATTAGGAATGCTGTTCAATTATAGTTCTTATAAGGAAGTGGTTTTATTCCCTCTGGGGAAAAAAAAATCTATGCAGAAGGACATTATTTTAGAAATCAGGCATGATGTAGCAGTGGGTGATATCAGGGGAAAATGAGGCTCATATGAAGGCAGGACTAAAGTTTAGAAGAAGAATTTCCTGAGTGTACAGTGACTGGAGAATAATGCCTTATTTGCATCTGTTCCTTCCTGTGCTCAGGAGGAGACACTGCCTATATTTTTAAATTTGATCCTGATGATATATATTGATGTAAAATGCAGTGTATGTGAAATTCTGTGGTAGAATTGTTAAGCATTGCAATTCCTGATGTGCAAAGTAGAAAGGAATCATGATTTCACATTTTACTCTACTGTATTTTTGACAACTACTAACATAGTAATTAAGAAAAAAAAAAAAAAAGAGAGCCCAGACTGCATACATTATGTTGGGATTTAATTATGATTTCCCTACTACCTAGAGAAAGATTCAATAATCACAATCCTCAAAATATCACAAATTTTTATAGTGCATTATATTCTAAAATAAACCATCAGATAGACATGGAAATATGCAACAAAACGATTACTTGGCCGAGCACAGGAGAGTTTTTCTCAAAGAATTGGAAGCATCAGCAAGATAATCCCTGATTTAGTCTTGGCATGTTAGATCTCAGATTCTCCACTCTTTGAGCTGTTATGTGCTGACTTCAGCATGGACATGGTTAACCTGGGGCATGATTACACATTTCCTTACAGAAAGTGAGGGAGTAATCCAGAGGTCAGAAAGTGTAAAATTCAAGTGGCATAGTGAATACAAGGAGAAAGGAAAAGAATATGCAAATAAGTGTTGAAAGGTAGGAAATTTGGTAGATGAAAGAAGCATCTATTTCTTGTTTATTTTTCTGGTCAGTCTTTTTTCTTTCTCTTCCTTCACTTCTAAAACTGCTGAGCTCTGACATGAATAACAGTGTGATAGCAGTAACCCTTCAAAAAATTGGACTTTTTAGTGGTTGACGGTGTGTTTGTTATTGATGAAAAAATTTGATATTGATGAAAAAATTTAAAGACAAGATCCTAAAATAAAATATAATCCATTTTTAGGTGATTATGATATTAAGAAATGGCAGAATCTTAAGTACAAATATGACTATTTTTATCCATGTTATGACTCCTGCAGGAATGCATCAGGCAGAGATGCTCTTGGGAGCACCTATTACAACTCTAGGGAGTCCTAAAGAAAAACATGCACCAAGAAGTTAAACATTAATGTGTAATAACTCCAAAATCTGAAGATCAAGAGAGCAGAAAGAGAATCTTATATTCTCTCTTGCTTTCTTGCCCCAGCTGCAAGTTGAAGTCCCTTGCAGGACTGTGAGACTTTTGCCTTTACAATTTGACTGTATTAGCAATAAAGTGGTGAAGATGAGGGAAGAAGTTTCTGGCACTGTCCTCAGCCCCAAAAGCTCTTGTGCAAAATGGGTAATGCATTAGTGGTTGTTTGCCATGGATATTTTCTTTGGTTTGTGTTTCAAGCAAAGCTTAGCTTGTATCTCCAGCATCATGACAGACTCACTATGCAATATATAGAATTTTTGTTGTATTCCTAGTTGCTGTCCTTCTTTTCTTCAAATTATATTTGCATATTTTGACAGTAGGCAAAATATCTATTGTGGACCATTTGTCCATGGTCTTAAAGATCCTCAAACTTAATGTTAGAAAATGAAATATTTTCTTCTTAACAGCCTCTGTTTGTCTGGGAGTGGGCTTGGTTCACTGAACAGAGTCCTGAACATACCTGAACCATATACTAAGTGTAACAGCAGTATGTATCTCAAAAGTTCTGGAAAGAAGAATTAAGATTGTCTGAGGTCAATTCATTTCCTGTCTCTGCTAGAGTCTCTTCATAAAAATATGAAGAACTAAAGAAGTAAAAAAGTCTTTTTCAACTTTTAGAACAAACAAAGACTTCTTGCAAAAAGCCACAAAAGGAAACTTAATAGGAAAAAAGTTATGACTTCCTGTTACAGTAGTAAATTTGTGGAAGCTAAGTATCTGGCTATTTTACATCAAAATATTGTGATGTTAATTCTATCAGATTTGTCTATAACTGCTTTATTTTTGCAAGTCACTAAAGCAGAATGAAGCACTTGTTCATGAAAAGAAATAACATTTCCCAAAGCAAAGTTTTTAAACCCAAGAATAAATTAAAGTATTTTTAATGAATATCTCTGAAATACAATGTAGTCTAGTAATATGTCCTTTAATATATAAGATGCTGAAAAAAGTTATCTGCAGGAATGATAATTTGCCATGGTACAATATTTCTAAATGGCTAGAGAAATTTTCTGTATTAAGATAAAGAAAGAAATACATAATTGGTAATATATTTTAGCATCATTAGAATTTGACCAGTTTCTCCTTCAAAGGTTGGATTATTTGTGTTTGCTTTAATATATTAATCAACATAAATAGATATGACAATTCTTAGCTCAGTTAAGATGAAAATATCAGTATTGGGAAAAAAAGGTATTTTCAAATATGCCTGTTATTTTGGGGATATTTTAACTAATTTTTTGAAGTTTTTAAAAAAGTTGTTTAACTTTCTTTTAAGATAGTTCATAGAATCCTAGTGATTTATTAATGTTTACAAATAAATGCAACATTTCTTGCAATAAAGCAGCCTGTTAGTGGCCTAGAACTTGCTTCTGCTTCCACAGGACTTTTTAAACACTATTCAGTCCTGAAGGGTCTTCCAGAAGGTCAAGTAATCCACTTTTCTAATTAGTTATCATCTCACGAGCTTGTCATTAAGTGTCACTATCCTGTATATGACCTGTCCTGTGACTGGAGAGTGACAGAGATCAGGGTGCATCACCTGAAGGACAAACCATAGATTGTTTGTTGGGTTTTTGAGTGTGATGAGGAAATAGGAGTTAATGCTTTTTATTTGCAGATTTCTGCTTGTTGACAGTGGTTTTTAAATTCAGCAATACCTCATAGACCAGAGTGCAAAAAATAGTAACCACTTTCCAACATGGAAATCCTAGCCTGCTCTTTGAGTGTCTGTTTCAAATGGAAAAACTGGCAGATTGAATTATGAAAATAAGGATTATAAATCTTTGACATGAGTTGCTCATACTTATTTCCCAGAAGTCATTTATTATAGGTGCATACTCAAGTGATTGTCTCTTCTTTGGTACATTTTTGAGAGTTTTTGAATAAGCTTCCCAGATGTTGCTAAAATACACCATCACCTGCAGTTTCTTCTTTGTTCGTGCTAAGGTACCAACCTCTGTGCACATATTCTTTCACTTTCCAATAATAATAATAATATTAATAATATTAATAATAATAATAATAATAATAATAATAATAGAGTCATTTAGTGACTTTTGAGGTTTAAAGGGCTGAATTATAGCATAGCAGATTACCAATTACTTTCATACAGACAGTAGATACAAATGCATTCCCCATGACTTTCATTCTGAACCAGAAGCTAAATTTTAGAAAGGAGCATTGTAATCTAAATGCTGAAATTATGTTAGAAGTGAGAAATCAAAGAAATGGTGTCTAATCTTTTCCTTCATGACACGCTAATCAGTGACTTTTATTAGACACTTAACAGCAAATACTTACAAGTATTAAATATCAGAAATTTGTGTGCTGGAAAGTGCTGCACTGACAGAACTGAGATGGCTCTAATCTAACCCTCACATTTAATCAGCACATTTCTCTGCTTAACAGTGCTTTTTCTCCTACTGTTAGCTTTTTGATGATGAAAAACACATTTTGGTTTTGTGTCAGTACTGGAAATAGGACTTGCAATCACAAAATCTTTTGCCACTCTGTGCTGTGCAAGTGATTGAACAAAAAATTCAGTCTGTCAAGAAACAGTCAATAGCCATCATGGCAGCTGATTTTGTGCTGATCAAGGCTTCTGGGGTGAAAGCTTGCATTGTCCTGGGAATGCTGATGCCCTGAACTGCCCAACAAAGTTAAAGATGGGCAGAGTTAAATGTAAGGTAGAATTTTTTTATGCAATAATGTTTGTTACATGATGACATTATTTATATAACTTTACATATTTATTTTTGTATAGAATATAACAGTCAATATTAAGGTATATATGCTACAATTTTTATGGGTAGCAGAAGAGGAAGGGATTACATTTTTCAACCCTTTACCTTCTCAATTTACTATCCTTTACATTGGATTTCTATACATGATTTTTTGACCTTTATCACTCACTATGCTAGGGTATTATTGGTTGGTTCCTGGGAATTACCTTGTAAGACAGCAATGCTGTGGTATTGGAAATGCTGTTGGTATAAGGTACTGCAGAATAAAGCAGCTGCTTTATTAACAGCTTCAAATATAAGCTATTTCATTCCAAGGGATAATTCTGGTTTTCGACTGGAGAAAACCTTGTAAAATCATGTTAGGGAAGATGAGTTCTGGTATTATCAAACCTAGCACTGTTGAAATGCCTACCTTTTCTTCTATATTCCATTGAAATGTAAAGCCTCCAAATTGGCAAAGCAATAAACAACCATTTAAAATGAAATTTTTAGAGCTAGAAAACAAGCATTGGGTTTTTTTGTCTCTACTGTGTTGCCTTAAGTACTTTCACCTATCCAGCATAAACCAACTCAAAACCCATGGTGGTTGACCATAACATCTAGGCTAGGATGCCTTTTGTGAGACTGTGTCCACCGGCCTGTGACTGATATTTCTTAAAGAAAAAGAGTTCAATTGATTTGGAAGGGGTTTCGACAAACCCATTTATGACGTGCAGCTTGAGCAGCCTCAGTGCTAAGCTGGAACTGGTAGATAGAACTAGAAAGCTACAGGACACCTGGCAAAAAAACAATGGTCATTTCTTTTGCTGCAGTAGGCACTTGGATGTCATGTTGGGTTGTCAGGGCAGAGGAAAAAACATCATTCAGTCTTGACTGAGGATAAAATGTAATACAAATTTCCTTGGAAAATGATCCTTAGCTGAATCAAAACCAGGAAGAGACAATCCAGGTAACTAAGCAGATGGACTTCTCAATTTTATTTTTGAAAGCAATCAAAACAAAACAGCAATAAAGGAGCCGTTCTATAAATATAACCATGTTGAACAAACAAACTTCTTTAGGATGGTTCTGAGTGTCTTCTTTCCTCTCTATTTGTTTTGTAGTTTTGTTTGTTGTTTACTTTTGGCAATGTTTCATGTATATATCTACAGGGAAAAACACTCCTGCTGTGGACTCTTCATATGTTCTTGCATATTCTCAGTGAGAACAGTGGAAGTATCTTTTTATAATTTTGCCCAGTTTTCTGCTTCCAGTTTCATTAAGATTGGGAAAAAAAAAAAAAAAAACAAACCAAACAAACCAAACCATTTCTGCTGTGCCACATAAAATGGTTGCAAGGAATCAGTACATTCAAGAGCAATATCAAGGCAAGGATTAGCAAGCAGAAAGTGGGAGAAATGTCACACAAGCCCTTTTTCTGGGTGTGCTCACCCACACACAGCTGGCAGAGGTCTGGGGATGCTGAGTGTTGTTCTGGGGCTGGGCTGGGACTGGAGGGATGTTTGGCGGGACATGGTCCCCACTGGTCCACTCCTGCTCTGCTGCTGAATTAAGGACAAGAATTTAACAGGTTTTTGATTGGAATTAATTGGTATACTCTGGGGATGTAAGTGGAAGAGATGGAAAGTGGAGAATAAAGAAGGAATTTTTACACTGAATTGTAGACCCTGCTGGGGTGGGTTTTTATGATCTGCCTGGGTTTGTTCCTAGAGTTGGGTGTTTCTGATAAGGGTGGTGGATAGAGCTGAGCTCAGACTAGTTACCCATGCATATAATAGACATATTACGTTATTGAATTATTGGAATGGAATTTTGTTTTGTTTAATGTAAAAATTCTACATATAAGTTTAAACTATAAATTTTGAAAAACATGGTTATGTTACTTATGTCTTGTTACATTCCAGTATGAAAAAAATGGAATTCAAGTAATGTTCTTACCTTTTATTTATTTTGTTTATAATCATTTCCCATATTTGTGTTTGGATCAAAATTAAAGTCTTAGTTGAAAATGTTCTTTTAATGTATAATTTGCCACTTATGGATAAGTGTGTGTTTGGCTCACCTAATCAAAGTTGTGCTTCAAAGTATGTTTGAGAATGGTGTCTTGAGAATGCCAAATGGTTTGTTTCCATAAAACTAAGTGAATTCAGATTGCCAGGCATCATTATAATTTAACAGTGACTAAGACACATATATTTCTATTTTTATGTTAATGAAACAAGCAGCACTATCCTGCATATGTGGGGTTCTCTAGAGGTTCTCTAAAGATCATCATTTCACTGCCTATAATGAAAAGTTTGCATTGATGGCTTTTTAAATAGGTATTGTTGCTTCTTCAAAGTGTTAAGAGAGTAAGGAACAGTATGTCTTGGATTACCATAAATAGGGTAAGAGCACACTGAAATTGTAGCTTCAAACACTACCTTCAGAGCAATGTGTTTGGAACTTTTATAAGTTCCACAGTCATTTAAAAACATAAACCAGAGAAACAAGAAGGAAAATGAGACATTTGTATAATCTGATTATAACTATGTGGTTTTTCTATTTAAAATGGGCTTTTATTCCAAGAGAACAATAGAAAAAGCTGAGGCCTCCTACCCAAAAGGGGAAAGTTCACAATAATTTTTTTGTTTGTCTTGAAGTCCAGTCATCAGAATAAGTATATTACCTTTTATTCTACTTACTGATTGTATTAAATACTTAGAGACATAAAAATAAGTGTTTATATTTTTAAATATTGGCCTAGAATATCAATCACAGACATGACTATATAATAAAAAAGGAAAGTCATAAATCAGCTCTGTCGTATGTCTTGTCAGAATTTAGGACAAAATCTGTTGCAGGAGGCTGGAAGACATTCATGGTTGTTATTTTGGAGCAGTAATATTTTGCCAGAAGGGAAAATGCTTTGCCTCAAATCAGTGTCAAATTTTGCAGCTGAATCCAAAACTTTCTTGTGACTAAAGTTTTTGTTTTTCTCAGTTAGTTTCTTGAGCTTGGAATTCAGTAGAAAGTATTAAAAGGATACAAATTCCTCATTAAAGTTCAGAAATAAATTCTAGAACCACACCACCCACTATCATGAAATTATCAAGTAGTTCCTAATATCCCATGAGCCAAGCAGAAAAGTACTAAGAATAACTATATTAAAGTTGTACATGAAATTTTGTGGGTATATATAATATATATAAATATGTGATATATTATATATATATGTGTGTGTGTGTGTGTGTGTGTGTGATATACATATATGCATAAGCACAACATATGTACTGTTAAAAGTATAGGAACATTTGAAAATGAGACATGACTAAAGATGGAATTAAACCAGTCCCTTAATAAGAAGCAAATAAAGCAAGGATGATGGTATGATAGTAGATGGTGAGACACAGGAAGCAACTGTGGAGAGATGGGGAAGACATTGTAATAGTTTGAATTTACTAATGGGTTGTATGAAATTGGCAATACCAGGTCAAAAAACAGTTACATCTATTTCAGTGCCTCGGTTTTGATCCCAGACTGCAGCAGACAGAGAAGCAGCAAGGGGAACAATACCATTATAGTTTTTAGGTGTACTCATATGCTCTGTTAGTCAGCTATTACTGCCTTGACTCATTCCTTAAAGTTTTTTTCTCCCACGAATTAGGAGAAATGTTTTGAGCCTATGCAAGCTGAGACAATCATTTACCAGCATGCACAGAGTTCACCTCTGAGGAAAGGGATAGCATACCAAATTCCTGACTTGAAATTCTAGTCTGATGATTTCAGTCTTTTGATTCTATTTTTGTTTTACGACAAAACTAAACACTCATTCCTTATTCACCTTCTTCTTGGCATCCATGATTTCACTGTCTTCTGTTGCATGCCTGAGGTTTAAAGGTCAGCTCTCATTCAGAAGTGTTTGTATAACTTTGGGAATTCTTTCTGCCCTTCTTCGCTTCTTTTTAAATCTTTTTATCCTTTTGGGATATATGGACCATAAGTATTTTATTCTCTCTTCCTTTCCTTATCATTTTTGCATGTTTTGGTTTTATTTTTCACTCTTTACCCTTTTTACTCTTTCCTCTTTAGATAATAATTTCATAGAAGTCTTCATTATAATTGCAAATCTTTGACTAAGTAGTAAGGTTAAAAACTGGTGTTTTCTGACTGCCAGTGGTAACTCCTTTTCACTCTTTCCATGAAAAAATAATAAATCAGGATTGCTTTCTTTATTCTGCACAATTTCAATGTGTTCAGTATTGGTTTATCCATTGTGCTACCAAGTGCCAAGTGCTATCATGTTATTCTTCTTCACCTCTTGACACTTCTCCCAACACTCTGCTCATTTAATAGAAAAAAATATTCATTTGAGGTTGGGACATGTAAAAATATTCAGTGTTTTAACTGTGACATTGACACATCTGTACCACAGAATATGGTACGTCTTATACCCATTCCTAGAACACAGTTATTTACAAAATATTAATCCTCACCATTGGTTACTCTTACAGGTATAAAATTGTATAGTAAAATATATGAAGGATTGTAAGAAATTCTCTTTATTGTAAAGGAAATAGAAAGCAGATATGACCAATCTGGCAGCCCATCTAATCTAGTATTTTCTTTCTGGTGCTATTGGAGATAGTATGTTTTGAGGAGTGCTGTAGCAGACATATTTGCAACAACCCGTTTGGATTGTGCATTTCTTTTTGTGTTCATCTGACTTTACAGCTTGAAACAAGAAGCTTCAATCCTTCATCCTTTAGGTAATTTCCATCTCCCTTCAGGGCACAAGGTAATCTTTAGCTGACAAGGGCACAAAGCCACATTTTAGGGAGGCAGGTTCCTCCATCATTTTCCACATGAGTACATTGCATCTTTCTCTGATGTATGTGGCCCTGGCCCATGTTAGAGGCAGAGTGCTGAGCTAATCACAGGTCTGCTCCAGCACAGCAGATCCTGTAAGATAACAGATGATCCACAACAAGTACAGAATTTCCTGTCAAGAGTACATAATTCCATCTGAAAACACATAGTAATGCATGTCAAAAAAGTCAATTGACTGTACTTGTAGGTAATTTTATACCTTATCCCTTTGTAAATATATCTGCTGGTATGAAATTCAGTATATACAATTTGATATTATAAAATTTTTATATATATATATATACAAATTTTATAACCTTGATTCAAATTGGGAAAGTATTCATGACTTATTTTTTTCCTGGAAGAGAAGGTTATAATTTATTAAATTTTTCAAAAAGCTTTTTTTTATGACATAAGCAATTTAAATTGTTTTTATGAATATTTTTCTTGTCTATGTGGAATGGAGAAGACAACTCCAGCAGACTGGAATTGAAGATTGTGGTTACCTTTTCTTTAATTTAAAAGTGCTGGCCTGATTAGTGGAAAGAATAACTGTTCTTTGTCTACAAAATACTTTCAACAACCAAATAAAAATTGGGACAGTTTGATTTCCTGCACCATCATGAGTAAATCTCCATCCTCTGTTCAGTAAATCATTTGGCACCTTCTTGACAACTGAAAATGGGAACAATGATATCTTTCTAACTCACAGAGGAGGTGTGATGGACTACAACCCCTAATCACACTAAGTGGTTGTCTGATTAAAGATCTGAGACCAGTGATAATCCCAATCTAGCAGTTCTCTCAATTAAAATCCTCAACTGTCCCTTAGTTAAACTGCTTCACAAAAAGAGACATTGATTCACCAGAAAAATGAAATATGTATTGGTAGTATGCATGTTTTACGGGCTCTATTTTGAATAAGATGCAGAGTGTTTTAAGTGGTCTTGAGTCATCTGTTGATTTTTAAAATTGTTTTAAAGTTTTCATTCTCTTACAGTTAAGACCATTAGGTCATTTATGTAACTTTCTAGAAGCCATATATCAAGATACTCCTTCAGGAAATACTTTAAATTTTGCCCAACTAGAGGATGACTTGTGAATTGGCTAGCACATATTTTTCAAAAAGATTCTAGTTTGGAATTTAAGCCATATGAAGAGGATATGCTATTTTCCATGGAATGTGTGTCAATACAGGAATTGAGGGAAGATTTTTTAATATATATTTTTTCCCCTACACAATGTAGGACAACATATCAAACATACAAACTGAATAATCTGCAGGAGGAAAAGGTGGCTCACATGGATACCATCAAATTTCGTAAAATATCCAGTATGGCAAATGAATAAGAGGCAGAATACAGTCTCAGCCTTAAATGTCTACACATTGTCTACATTAAAAGCAGCATGAGAAACTTAGGGTTATATTTTTAAGGGTTATTTCTTTTTTGGTATTTTTCAGTGGATTCAGTCTATCAGTTCAGTTTCTCTTACTCTAGAAATAAATGTAACTCATACCTTCCAAACCTGAATACCTTCAATTTGAATTGAAAAAGTTCAGATAACATGTACCCGAAGAAGTTATTTTGTTCCTATTTCATTCAAAAATTCAGATGTTTATTGTTTATATATATATATATATATATATATTTCAAAATATACTATTCCTTAACTCCAAAAAATATCTTCATGCCTCCTTTAGATTAAATTTTATTATTTTATAATTATGAAAATTGAAAAGAATTTAGAAGACATTTTAAGGAAGGTTGGAGCCATCCAGTTCTGCACTAAACTTCTGACACTATTGACTGCTTTTTTAATGCAGTGTGGACTAACAGAAATGATCAACCCTATTTCTACATAGGTTTTCCTCTAAATGCCACATGACTGATTTAAAATTTTGAAAAGTATCCTAAACATTAGATAATAGGGTATTTTGAATCAATGCCATTTCCAGATATCATTGCCATATAGACTTAGGTATCCCTGTGAAGGGCAGTACTATTCTCCAGTGAATAAGGTGTGTCTTTCTTGATCATCTTGTCACTTAACTCATCAGTGCTCATATAATTCTGTGGAGATTTTTTTCTGCTATGAAACCCTGTACACTCACTATGTTAATTATTATCTTAATTGTGCATTTTTATATAACATCCTAGCTTTATTTCTGTTTGCTAGTTTTCAGAGTTTTTTGTGATTCTGCTGAAGATATAAAGCACAGGACTTAGTTTTCTTATACTGAGTGCACAGAAAAAAGCATATTCATCTCGAACATATTCTCATTGTCTTGCACCAAAAGATATCCTAACTATCAGACTTACTCATGTCTTTTTAACCAGCAGTGTGCACAGATTATAAAAATATTATATAAACTCCTTTGCAGGTGAAGACATACAACCAAATTTTGCTTTCACCTGCGTGTGTTTAAGGACAAAACGTGTGTGTATCTGATATTTCTGTAAAAAGGCTCCTGATTCTTCCTTCTTTTATCAGGTCATACCAAATTTTTAAACATTGATGCTATTTTACTCTTTTTATATTTGTTACTGGAACTCCTAATGCGCTTGGAGACTTTGAAAAGCTTCACATAATTGTACTCATCTCTTTTGAGGGTTCCTATATTTTTTTGTACATATTTTAGCTCTTTTTCAAAGATTTTCTAGGAACTACCAGCTCTTCTCTTGTGATTCTTCATGATCAATCATTGTGCTTTCCAATTTGCCATCTTGGATGAATATACACAGCAATTACACAAGTTTGTGTGTGGATATACAAATGTGCATTTGAATATGCACATGTTTATAGGCATATGCATATGGAAAAATATGTATACACACTCATATGGGCACAACATATATAGAATATGCATATATGGATATTCATATTGGCATATTTAGGCGGATAGGAGTCACACAGGCCCTAGCTGCCGGAGTGGCTAGCTCTATGAAACTATCACAAAACTGATTTTCCTTTGGTGCTCTAAGGACTCCAGCTCTTCATGACCCTTTCAGAAGTCCAGTGTACAGTAGTATCTGTGCATCACTGTGACAGCACTTTTTGTCTTCTGCAAATTGAAGTTCATTACATTAGTGCTGATGTTCTCTCAGCAGGTGGTCGATGTCAATTATTTTTTGCTTCTGTGTAATGAAAGCTGCTACATATTCATTTCAATTCTGTTACAGACCTCTGAAGTTCTGACAAGCTGTGAGCAGTTCTTCTATCAGGTAAACTTATGAACAGCTTCCTAATAGTTGGAATCATCTTGTCCTGACTAACCTGGATTTCTCACAACTTGTCTCTATGTTTGCCTCATACACAGCTGAGGTTGTCCTTTTCCTCTCTCAATTTTTAGAGCTTGTTGCAGAAGACAGGCATCCAAACCTCACTTGCTCCCTTGCAACAGCTGTTTCCAAGTGTTGGACAAGGTGATTTTATTTTAGCAGGTGCATGCACAAGATAATTTACATTGATCTGAGACTTGGACTATGTCCACATGAGAAACTTACCTTGCCCTTGTCCAAGCCAGCACAAAGTCTCTAGTCAGATCAAGCTGAGTTCTGTTCCTCTGGAAATAACAGCTTCAGGACAATGTGCCAGTATCAGTCACATGGACACAGAACAACCTAATCCTGAATTTTGAATAAAGTGCTTCTTGACTATACACTATTCAGATAAAAAACAAAACAAAAGAAAACAAAGCAAAAATAAGAACCCACTAAACAGAATATGGTATTACACAAAAACTCTTTCTAGTCTTCAAACTGCCTCAGTACTGAAATTTCCAGTTACATTTCCAGGATTTTACCATAACTTTGATATATTTTACATGCATACACACACAGACACACACATATGTATATATATATATATATAACCCCTAACTCTGAATCTATGGATCTGTGGGATTTTTTAAAAACCATTTTCTAGGTATTCAAAAAATGTCTGAAACAATGGATCTTTTTCAAAGCCTTTGTTTGTCTTGTGACTCATTACAGGGACAGTAACTCATTGGGCACTCATGTTACACTGGCAACTAAATCTGTTGAGAAACATCCAAGTTATGCTCATATAAATCTCCCTAACAGCCAACTAGAGCACTCCCTCTTCTATGTGCACACACACTGCCAGGCATAAAGAAAAGATGGTTGAAAAGTTTTACTTTGTGTCCCTCTAGGCAATAAGTCATCAGAATTCATTTTTATGACTGAAGGCATAAAGAGTTTAGTGGCTGTGGAGCTGCCTCTGTTTACCAGAACTGGCTTTCTGGACTTGCACAATGCAGTGTGCATTAGGCAGGTAGAAATTTGTTATCAGCAGTATAAAAACATCTGTCATGCTGTCAAGTTTAATGAGAGGGAGGCATGGAAGAAAAGATTGCAATCTAGAGATATAATTAGATCTCTGGAAAATAAGTTTGAGCCATGTACCTTGTTCATTGAAACACAGAATGACCCACTTACACACTGGCTGGGGCAGGAAGGCACCTCTGGACATCACCTGGGCCAAGCCTCTCCTCAGAGCAGGGTCAGCAAGAGCAGGGCAGCCAGGAGTGTGTCCAGCTGGGTTTCTAATATCTCAAAGTATAGAGACTCCACAGCTTCTCTAGACAACCTTTCTGGATGCGACCTTCCTCCTCTCAAAGAAGATTTTACTTATGTTTAAGTCTCATTTTGTGCCCTCTGCCTTTAGTCCCCCATCAGGGATCATGACCCCTCTGAGTGTTCTCTTCCAGACTGACAAGTCACAGCTCTTTCAGCCTCTTCTTTTATGCCAGATACTCCAGTCCTTGGCCCCCTTCATTGGACTCCAGTATGTTCACATCTCTCAGACTGGGAAGCCCAGCACTGGACCCAGAACTTCAGATTTGTCTTGCCAGAGTAGAGGAAGAGGATCCCTTCCCTCGACCTGCTATCAACACTTTTGTGTAATGCAGCCCAGAGTTCCTTTAGCCTTCTTGGCTGCAAAGGCAGACTGCAGACTCATGTCCAGACTTTGTATTTACCAGGACACCCAGGACATTCCCTGCAAATGCTTTCCAGATGGGGAGTACCATTCACTGGTACTTCGATTCTTCTTCTCCATGGTCAGGGCATGGCCTTTACCATTATTGATCTCTAAAACTTTTGGCCCATTTCTCCAGCCTCTTGAGGTCTTCCTAAATAATATGACCCCAATCTGGTGCATCAGCCACTCTTTCAAGCATTGTATCATCTGTAAAATCACTGAAGGTGTGCTGTATCTCATCATATGGATCATTAATTACAATGCTGAACAGTATTGGCACTATTACAATTACCCAAGGGAGAATCTGTGTGATGTTGTAGAAGTGACATTCATTGCTTATGAAAAAAGTTATATTCAGACATTTCAGACATTCAACAGCTTTCCTGCCATCTTGACTATCAGATCAGAATGTTTCCATTAGTTTTTTGACTTGTCTTTTTCACTTCATCTATTTTTAAGAAAACTCTATAAGTGATGAAAAAAGTAATGCTTAAAATCAAAGCCTAATGATTTTTAAACTATCATGACACTGATCTTAAACTATGAAAATTTTGAATAATATTGTTCATTTCTTTGTGTTGAACTTTGCTTCGATTAATCTAATTTCACTTTTCAGTACTGAGGTTTTCAGTAGATGGTCATCTAAAAGGCACATCTGTTCAATGATAAAGAGATAATTTATTATAGTTTATGTTAGTCTTCCTTTTCAGACCTCAGTGGTCACTCTGCTCTTTAGTTCAGAAGACTAAAGACTCTTCACTTTGCTCAGTTCCTCAAGAAGTTCAATGATGTTTCAGTAATTTAAACTTCATTATGCTAGAGCTCTTGCACTAGACTAAAATTCAGCTGCTGTCTTCTTGAATGACTTTTATTACTCTTGTTCATGTTGTGCCCTTGGAAATTGAACATTAGCAAAGATTTCTCCATCAGGGGTGACAATGTATTAGACCATAAGGCGATAAAAAGGAAAGGGATGGCGGGCATAAAAGGAAGTGTTTGTACATCTGTAAATACTGCTAATACTACATCAGAAAATATTTTAGTACCAAGCTTCAAGTAAGCCCTGCTCCTTTGATGCCCACATGAACCATTTTTTTTCACAGAAACTGTTATTTCATAGGCATGTATTGTCCAAGTGCACAATATATTGCTGTTTTCTTGTATTCATGACTTATGGCCAGAGAGGATCCAACCACTAAGGGTAGAGAAAAATATTAGGAAATTGCCACTGTAATGCTTCACTTATACTTGAGAAGTGTAGATCTGCAAACATACTTAAATCAGCATATAGATCATAAAATAATAGAATCAGAATTATAAAGGTTGAAAAAGGTCTCAAAGGTCATCAAGTTCAACCATTAACCAGATAATATTTTTGTTTCTGTTGGCATCTAAAAGAAGAGACTCTGATAATTTTGCTTCTTCAGAACAAGAGGACATTCAGGGTAATCAAGTCTAATTCTTTTTAACTCTGGGATATCACACCTTCAGCAATTGGCAAAAGTCCACCTTAGTTTTGTTGTCCACCTGCCCTATAAAATCACACTTCTGTGTTTCTGGCTACTTGCATCCATTTATTTTTGTGTCAGTCTGGTCCTTTAGTCTAAAGAGGATCACTCACTTTCTGTTCTTTCTTCTTCCCTTTCTCTGAACCCCTGTCCTTCCCGCTCCCTGCCGGAAGGAAATATCACAGGCTGTCTTTCCTCATTGGTTTTGTAGCCTTATTATGCCACATGCTAGTCTTCCAGCCATAGTATCATCCTTCTTCCATTTGGTAACTGTTTCTGTTTCATAAATAAATCTACAAGTCCTCCCTTGGAGTGCTCCAGTGCCACTGCACATAGGAAATGTGCAGATAGAGAAGTACAGACACTGTAGTATCATTGCTGATATTAATTTTTGTATATTTAAGTTCTTAAAAATTCTTGTAGGCTCTCTTCCTGATCTAAGAAGAAAATGAAAAAAGGAAAAGAGGAGAGAGAAAAAAGCTCAAGCTTATAAATTTCTTTGCTCAGAGTAACTGCAGTTTTTAAAAATTTGTAATGTAATGAAGTATCAGTTAACAACAGCACAGTCTACTGTAGTAATGTAGCTCCATTTTCATGGACATTGTACCTACATGTCTTGCTTTTTCCTGTAAATTAAGTGGCAGTCACTCAGCATTTTTTCTGCAAAGTTAAAAAGAAATTTTCAAAAGACAAAATATTCAAAATTCCACTTTTCTTCTAATCTCTAGTTCAGTTCCTTTCCATCCCTTGTCCCTAAAAAATTGGTCTTTGTGGTAGTCTGTGCAATGAGAAAAGCCTGCAGGGCTTGCACAATTATTGTGTTTCCAAGCAGTTTGATAAGATTGTTTTTGGGTGAAACCTCAGGAATACCATTCAGCAATGTCAGCTGAAAGATCTGTCACAATTATAAAGAATGTACATAAATAGTGCAGTGTACTGGCTTCATACAGGAAAAATAATGAGCTGCTTCCACGACACTGTGTACAGCGATGTTCATCACTCTGTGATTTCTGGATCAATGGATGTTCTTAGGTATTCAAAAGGAGTGGAGCAAAGTGTCTTTTTTTCTGATATGGAAGAAATACAGGAACATTGAAAATGAAACCTACATTCTTTACAGCATTAATTGAATTTTGTTTTGGCGTTGTTTCAAATTATGGATGGATTTTTTTTTTGTTTGTTTGCATGTGTGTGCTTGTGCATGCATATACTATATTTCTGTGTTTGTATGTTTCTATAGTTTGACAAGGTATCCTTCAAATTTGAAAAGTGTGAAAATCAAAGCAGTTTGTTCCTAATTATTCCTTCTATCTCTATCACAGCATGCAAGTGCAGTAATGAAGAAAGTCAAGAGCTGTGCATGCCACCAGCAATATCAATGCTGAGGAAGTCATGCAGCTTGTCTGAGCCCTCATCATTTCTTTCCAGCAGGTCAAGAACTAGTTCAAAAGTAATGATTCTCTTGAATGGCAGTGAATGTGAGAGGATGCCCTTCCAGGCACTGTGCTCATTCTTGATTTTTCCTTTTAGAAAGTTAGAAATAAAGGTATTCCTGCATGCCCAAATTTTTTGCCAGAGTTGAATCACATTGACAGCCATTACGACCAATATTTTATTTTCCCCATTCATAGGTAGGTGACAAACAAACTTTAGCCCAAAAAGCTATTTTTTTCAAATTTAAGAAAGGAGTCTATGTTTACATTTCTGATTGGATTGTGATCCAATTTCTTTGGAAAAAGAAAAATTGCAGAAGTTTATGAGACAACATTACATCTATAATACATTAATAAGTATTCTGGCTGACTCCTTCCCTTTACCCTCAATCTCAAATGACTAAAATACACTCTTGGACTTCTTCACTCTACTCGTGTATTTATATGAAGGATTATATTGAATTATATAAAGGAAACTTATTCAAGTTCTTAGGGAAAAAGTCCACATAATAATGATAGCATTAATTTTAATTCTAAGTCTCTTCTTTTATGCTTTTATATGTAATATCTATTTTCTTCTGTAGATTGCAGTTTGATAATGGTAATCCTTCACAATAACTTTGAAGAGATAAAAGGATAAGCCCTTATGTACTCCCTGCATTCCTTCACTCATACATATTGAAGTAGTCAAATCAACATTTAGCTTTTCCTTTAACACTGAATTTCTGTTTTAAAATATGGAAAATGAAATACTTGACAATACTGCTATCAAAAATTAAAGCTAACACAGTTTCTGGCAAGGTTCATCTCTTTCTCAAGTGGGGAAGAATGGGAAGAAGAAACCTTCCTTCTTCTGAGGTATCCTTTAGATCAGTTCAGCCAAGTCATGCCTCGTGCAATGCTATCAAGATCAATAAGACTTGTTATAGAGTCACTTACTGAAGCCACTTTGGATAAATTATTCACCAAGAACTTCACAGTTTTTATGGTATTTTAAGACAATGATTTAACAAATCTCAAAGGCATGTCAATTTAAAGTATTGATCCAAAGCTTGGAGTTTCAGCTAATTATACCCAAAGATCACAGGTTGATAAAGTTTTGAAAACTAGGCTAAAAAGTTAGGTGGATTAATTCAAGTGATATATAACATAAGGGTCAAACTTAAAACACTGTGCAAATGTCCTTTACAGCAATGGCAGCACTTTTACCTCCTGCCAAAAGTGGGAAGTGTATAAAGCCTGAAGAGAAAAGACATGCATATTAGGAGAATTCAGCAAATTTCCTGGAACTTCAGTCCCCGCTTGTGTGTTCAGAAATTTAATTTATTATCATATTGCCCTAAAGATATAATTTGATTTGAAATAATTCTGCTGTAATTTCAACCTTTTTACATATTTAACTCTTTTTACTTTGGGACTGTATCCTTTTGTGAGTGTCAAATACCAAGCATTTAGAAAAATCTACATAGACTGGTTATAGTTAATGAAAGAAACACACAACTTTGCATTTCAAATGCAAAATAAAACCTAGTTTTGGCACAGTTAAGAGAGGGACAACATAGCATAGAACATCTGGAAAATGCTTCAAATAAACCGAAAACTATTTTACAGCCTTATTTTTTTAAAATTAATTAAGAGAAAATATCTTCATTCAGTTTTATTAGTATTTTCAAGAGTCCTATATCCTTTGAAAATGCATTTTTAGTGGTCAAAGGTAAAATGTATTGCATTCTGTCATACAGCTTTACTGAAATACCCTTGTTAAAGAGAGCCTTCAATAAATGCTACTTTGAAACTGAGCCTGAAAAGTGACAAATATTATTACAGCTACTTCTTTTTTTTTTTTTTGTCTAAAACAAGAAGTGATCAGCTGTTCCACCTCTGTCCACTCTTGCCTGAAAACTCTTTTGGGGAAAAGAGTGAACAATTAGTGGAGGATAAAATAATTTCTAGATAAAATTAGCTTTTTGGTTAAAAACAAACAGAAGCAAAGAGAAGGAGAATAAGCATGATTTATAATTCTGTTTTGTTCCATATGCACCAATTGCAAACAAATTTAACTGCTGGTGGCCAGAAACCCCAAGGATCTTGTGACATGTGTTCCTGTTTTTCTCTAATCCTATATTAAATATTGTACTGAGGCCTGTTAAACATTGATAAGCTTTGTTTGCACTGTAAGGTCATCCAAGATCATTGTGCCTAAATACCATAAAGACTTGGATTAAGTTTATGCATTGTTATGGTGGTTTAGATACATCTTAGCCCTCAGTCCTCTCTCTCCAAGGGAGAAAGTCAGACTATATGTATATTAATATTGGTACCATTGTAGTGATTAGCTGTTCAAATCTGCAAAAAAGGAAAAAAAATAATTCAGTGTAGTTTTCTGTTGCTCATTCTTAACCATCAAAGGAATTTTGTCAATTTTTATGTGAAATTTACAAAAAGTTGCAAAATTGCATATTCATCATTTTTTGTGTACAAACATTTGTGAAAAAACCTAAGAATATGAAACTACACCCAGACTTGAATTTTCAGTGCCATTTTTTGAGGTTTTGCATTTTGATTGAGGTTGGTCCATACAACCTTTATATATACTTAAACAGTGTGTGCTTTTATGCCTATTGATACAAATCATCATAGGATAGACATAGAGACTATTTTCTGGGTGCAAATGGGAGAAGGACAGAATCACACCACCTATTTCTGTCTGCAGCTTAGAACATTTTAGTTTCCATCTCCAAAACCAGCAGCTGTTGTTTATTCTTCAGTATCTTTTTAATAAAGCTATACTGCTAAATACACAAAAAGTGTGTCCAATATGTCTTTACTCACTCTTCATTTAGATGTGCTGGTGTGTAGATGATTCCAGGATTTCTAAAAGCAGCTGAGTCCAGGAATATTGTATCTCAGGATCACTGTTGTTCGAGGCAATTTCCCTAACAAGATAAATATATTTGCTGACATCTATAAGTGGCTTACTACCAAGTGGGATGTTAGCCTGATTATTCTCTACTTTTTAATAGAATGACACAGCCCCCTTCAGAGCATAAGATTTCCTGACACAAATTTTCTGTTCTTAACCCTTAATAGCACAATGCCCCCCCAAAATCATCTACCATGAATATTTAATAATACCTGTTTGCTCTTTTGCATAGCCTTATCATACTAGGATCAGAGAAATAAATATTTTTTTCTAAAGAACACTCATCTTGATATGTATCTGTTCAATTTGCTAAACAAGGGACTAGAATGCAATTTTGGAGCTTTAGATTTTCAGCTTTAGAAATACATGTGGGAATCATTTGTGTGTGTGTGTGTGTTTCAGATCACAGCAATAACAGCTTATTTTATAACATCTAATTTTTTTCTATTGTGAATTTATAAACATCAATGCCTTAAAGAATTAGAAATATATAAAAGATCTAACTTTACATTTGAAATTATGTGCTTGAAAACCTACAGGAAAATATACAGGCTAAAAAACCAAACAAAACTTAAACAACAAGAAATCTGAGTTTTGCTTTTCTTATTTTTAGCTATCTCAGGAGAGTAAGAGGAAAAATTAATATTAAGGAGAATTTCAGAAGCAGCCTACTGACTTTATTCTGAGTAATAAATATCCCTTCTCTTTTTAAAAATCACATTTCTGTATTCAGTCAAAATAGTAAGTTTTCTCAATCATTATATATATTTTTAAGTTCTCTACAGAGGTCAGCAAACATACCCATCAGCCTAATGAAGCAGGTCATGGAAGAAAAATGCCATTTTTTTGGCACAGCATAGTAAAATCTAGAGCAAATTAATTGCTTTCAAAATGCTGTGCCAGTAAAGAGCTGTGCAGCTCCAAATTCTGAGGTTATATACCCATTCATTTGCTTTAAACGTGGGTGATAGTAAAGCCAAAAACATAGCTGGAGTCTAATGTTGGCTCTTTTTTATTATTTCTTCTCCTTCTTCTTCTTCTCCTTCTTCTTCGTCTTCTTCTTCTTCTTCTTCTTCTTTTCTTCTTCTTCTTCTTCTTCTTCTTCTTCTCCTTCTTCTTCTTTCTTTTTTTTTCTTTTTTCTTTTTTTTCTTTTTTCTTCTGATAATTTTTTTTTTTTGTGTGGGTATCTGGGTAAAGCTAGCCACAGATTTTTTTATGTTGTCCAAAATAGGATATATCATCCTTAAATCTAGATGGCTGAAACAGACAGAAAAATATAACCACCAAATCCCCAAATTTATATTCTCTTAATGGATGTTATGCCTTGAAAAACCAGCTCTGGCTGATACAAACTTCTGCCAAGGGACTCGCTGAAACTGAAACTTTTGTTTTTGGGATTGTCTATTGACAAGTTTGAAAATATTTAGGTTGTTCCTGAGTGAAAGCATGTCTGAAAACACAGAGGAAGCAGAGCTAAAGCATCGCTGGGTGTCAGTGGAGTGACCTGTCCTTGGTCATGCACTCTCTGCGAGCCCTAGTGCTGCAGGTCAGCATTTTCATAGCAACATGGCAAACATATTTTGGCTGTTCTTTTTATCCCCCTTTCATTGTGACACTCCTTTAAGCTATTTTCTTTTTTCCTTTTCCTTTTTTTCTTTTCTTTTGGGACATAAAGTAAATAGTCCTGGAATGAGCTGCGTCGCTCAGCTTGACAACTACTCACAGGGGTTTTTTTATTTCCATCAAATTTCATGTCAACCCAGGCATGTTGCTGACTAAGAACTTGGCTGCACAAACTGAGCTGCTGCAATAACTCACTGCTGCTATTGAAATCCTGTTGCTCCTTCTGTCTTCACTGGTATCAGCCCTGAAGTCCTGCTTCATTTCTACCCATTTGACACTACTGTTAAAATAAATTCCCACTCAGAAAGGCAGGAGGCAAAAATAACTTGAGATTGCAACAAAGAGCCAGGCAAAGAGCAGAAAACAGTTCTGCATTCACTTCTGTCACAGTCCTATGAAACTGAAGGGAGAGGGCAGCAGGCTGCCTGTTTTCATGTGACAATGCTGCACTTTTCTACACTGAGAATACAGAGAGGTCCTTCTCATTCTCATGACCACCTTAAAAATTTTAATGATGAGCACAAAAAATATTAGACACTTAATAGATATTACACAGGAGAAAGATAAGGACAACCTGAACCTCACACTATACCTTTCCACATTTACCTTCTCTATATTATTGGAATATTTGCAAGGGATTTGGGGGCCCATGCTTCCATGTCAAAAGTGCATGTAAAAGAAGAGTAAGAATCTTAGAAATGTAATAAAGCACAAATTGTACTTTAAAACTCTTAAAACTTCTTACTTTTAGCTATCTCAGGAGAGTAAGAGGACAAATTAATATTAAGGAGAATTCCAGAAGCAGCCCACTTACTATATAGTTCATCTGTGGGCAACTTCATGGTCACTGACTGAAATAAATTGCTGTTTTGCCTAAAGCTTGTGTAATCAGGAACATCATGATGGTGTTTTCTAAAATGCTTAGATTCAAATGATTTAGGTGGTGATCCATGAAGCTTTAGATATTTTCTATATTTAAAAAATGAGTATTAGATTGTTTTTTATTAAACTGCTTTTACTACAATGCACTGCAATAATACCTACATAATAGGTATTCTTTTGCTGCTGACATTATGGATTAACTTACAAGAAAATATAGATAGAGGCTGCACATTACACTGTGTCTATTCCTGTGAAACATGAGTGGATGAAATTTTCAGGTGAAATTTGAAAAGTTCAGGGTTTTGGAACATATGAAGGAGAAAGGAAGCAGATCTTGAAAGAAAGGAACATATATGTGGTATTATTTAGACTCCAGAAATGCAAGTCACAAAAAGTTCATGTGGATTTAATTGAAAGATGTTTTAAGTTATTTGTACTGTTGTCTTTTCGGTCATCTGAGTTTCTGATTTACAGTTTTTCAATAGAAATCTCACATGTGTTGACAGTTTTTCATAATGAGGGTGGCAAAGTGATTTTATTTCAAGTTTGAAATTCTTTCAATTGATGGGAGCGCAACCTGAATCTAAACTAATGGAACCTGCATTTATAAAAAGAATGTAATTCATGAAAAAAGAGTTGCAGAAAGGAGTTCTCCTACAGTATTCTGCTTTTTCTGTAGAATATTTTATCTTGAACTTTGAGAAATGTTTATAGATTGTAAAATACTTTTTTTTCTTTCTCTTATTTCTGTTGAATACTTCTTATATAGGATGTAATTCTACTGAATCAAGAAGCTTGTTTATCAGATAGGCAAGTAAGTACTACTCCACAGAAGTGATAGAATCTTTTCCAATGGATTTTTAGCCCTATCAAGCAATTCCTTTTCTTATACATATGAAAAATGTGAGGTTCCAGTCCTATTATTTCTTGAAAGCAAATAATAATGCAATTCCCATCCCTATTCATAAACAGATCCTTTACTCAGATACACACCACCATAACTACAATTGGCAACAGTAGCAGCTGTGCCTATGTAACTCGGGCAAAGCTTGGCCCTTAATCAAAATCATCTTCTGTGCAAAAAATATCTATTTATTTATTTATTTTATTCAGTTTATATTTTAGCTGAGCCATTCAGTTATTTCTCTTCCTTCAGTAGCTTATCATAAATTGTAAACCTCCAGTAACTTTGTTCTGTATTATTCCATTGCATTGTCAAATTAATGAATATATATTTATATTATTCTGCAAAAATCCATCATATGTTCTAGGCAAGTTTTGCTATTCTGAATGTTTATGAGACAATCCAAGCATCAAGCCCTGTAACCCAATAAATACATTATTGACCTTGCTAATGACAGATTTCAGGCTTCACAGTAGCTCTGCTAATCCTCAGGACTTTTTAGGCTTTGTCAGGACTTCTCTTGGCCTGCTCAGAGCTATGTTTCACAATGTTCAGCTGTAAAAGCAATATTCTAATGACCTATTTTCTAATGGCTATTTCCTAATTTGTTTTACTTTTGCTGAGCTTTTTGCAACCAAGCTGTATAATTTTTGTATAGATAGTACTACTAAGTAATTTTTATGTGTAGAATGAGCTATTTATGATAATGATGCAGAGTGTAATGGAATAAAAGACTGGGAGTGAAGCAGAGCCCTTAAATGTGGGGGAAGATCATTCAGTGTAGAGTCCATACATGGATGGGATGATGACAGAGGTGGCACCTGGGGATATGAGGACCCCCAGGGCTATAAAAAACTCATGGCTGGTCAATTACCTATTGATAATTGAGAGAAGAGAAATATTGCCCTCATGCCTCTGTAAAACCAGTTTTTTAGAAGTGACAGAACAGAGAGCAAGTATGCAAGATAGGAGAGATGTTTGTTTGACATATGGGAAATTAAGATATATTAGGGACAAATAAGACACCACAAAAACCCAACAAAATCAAACCAAAACAAAATATCAAAAAAAAACCCCAAAAAATAAAACAAAACAAACCCCAAAACACAACAACAAAAACCAAAACAAGGAAAAAAGAGATAAAACAAACAAACTAAAACCCAAAACAAAACCAAGCAATAAAACCCCACATCCAAATGAGGGGGAGAAACTGCTAGAAATATACATTTGACCTGAAATGAGGAGTAAGAACCTGTTGACATCAACATGATGCACCTGAGAGAAGGACATGGATTGCTGATGCCATGCTACAGTGTTCCACTGCTGCTCTGATGCTGCAGACTCTAAGACCTATAGAAGCAATGGAGGGGGAAGAATAACCCCACAGAAAAGAGAACAAAATCCAGAAGTTTCTGCAAAACCATTATAACAGTATTATTTTTGAGATTTTCCCCTAAAATACTTTTCTTCTTTTTTTTTTCTTTTAATTTCTATCACACAACTAAATAAATTAATGATACTGTATAAAAAGGTGGGGATTTTTTTCTTTTTGTTGAAATAAATATTTTGAACATAACAAGTACACCTTAATGTTTTTCAGCAGAGCATGCAGCCCTTGTGCCATCTGCTTGTGCACTTGGGGAATTTCTGACGCTCAGAGGTACTCCCCATGTGGAACATTTATTTATTCTATTCATATGTGAATTCTCAACAAGTCAATTTAAACAGCATGTATTTTTTCAATGTCTCAAATAGGAACTTTTTTCTAAGGCATATCAGAAGAGCATCCATGCTTTAAATGCTTGCTCCAAAGGAACAAATACTAGATGTAACAAAGGAAAAGAAGATAAATTTAGTTATATGGAAGACCATGGAATATTTTTTGCAGTCAACATCACTGATTTGAGTAGAACCTTCCTAGAACTGTGAAATTTTACAGAGGAACAGAACAATGAGATGACTGACTAAAAATATTTTCCTAGACATTTACTGAAAGAAATAATACCTAAAAGGCTATCACCTTTATCTACCCTCAGCAATGATTTTATCTTCACTATAATGTCCTTAAATCCCATTACTTCCTTTCATCTATTGTAACTCAGAAAGTGATCTGTGTTATTCTCCATTAATGCTGGAAACATCATAAGATGGCTTTTAATAGGAGACTTGGAACATACAACAACAAAACAAAGACATATTTGGATCCTAGTTCTCATTCTTGAAGATGCAGGTCACATGCCTCAGTGCACAATGGGAGGGGGTAGGAGTGGGGATAACAGAAATAAAGATATTGGAAGTGTTTCCAGCACCTTCAGCAAGCAGGACTGCAAGCTGCTGCCTGCAGCAGTGTTGGAGAGGATGTGCAGATGTGTGTGCTTGTGGGGAGCTCATTCAGGAGGAATGAGCATTGCTCAGGGTGTAACCCGAGGGGCAAAGTCCCAATGTCTTTACACAGCAGCAGTGAGCCAAACCACGGTCACCATGCCTGGAAATCACTTTCTGTGATATTTCTTCCGGAATTCATCTTCGTTTTTGGAGCCATGCTTTTGAGGATTGACAGTTATTTACTGAGTTATGAATGGCAGCATAACATTTATGCTGGATGCAACATTTTGCATCTCCTGCAAGCTGCATATGTGAGATCATACATCTGCCTTTTCTAGACTGAGCTAATACCCATAACCCTGCCTTCATTTTCTCCTTTACTTTCCCAAAAAAATAGCTCCTTGTATTTCAGTTGTTACAAAACAAAAGTTTATAAAATTTATTGTGAAAGATATTTGACACTTCTATGCTCCCGTGGACTTCCAGTATCTAGCTTATTACAAATTTGTTTCTTGCTGCCATAGTATCATTAAAGGAAACCCTCTCAAGTGTCATGAAAATTATTGCTCTTCCTCTTCATAATATTTCAATCATTATGAATTAAGAAACTTTATTTACTGTCATTAGAATTTATTCTTATAAATAAAAAATATTCATGCCAATTAGGGCAACACTGTTCTGTATTTTTTAATACATATTGATATATCATTGTTCTTATCTAAAACTTTACTAGTATTGGTAGAAAATGTTGGACCAAGTCCAAGGCAGTGAAGATTAATAGGTAGAAATGGAAACAAAACTCACAGAAAATATTTAGTATTATCATAATCTATTTCCTATTTGCATTTCTGTCCATCCTCCTTCAGTATTTCTAATGAAAGAAAACACATGGAATATCAACAGCTGAACAAGAACTGAAATTCAGGATAAGGAAAGTGACATGAAATTGAATAGAACTTTTGCCATCAACATTATTCATAAGGACCATTTGTTGATTAAACTATCTGTTGTACTCTCAGCATGTCATATCACATCAATCACATATGAATTTAAATTAAAGCCATATTCCAAAAAATAATAATTGCCAAGTTGCCACGTGTGCCATCTGAGTGCTAAATTTAAGCTTTTGCAGTACTTCAGCAGCTGCATGAACCTATGAATAATTCATTAACTGTGTGAAATAGTAGATTAGAATTAACTAACTAGTTGCATATTTAAGCTAATGTTTGGAATTGAAGAAATATAACTAGCCAATTCACCAGATACTTCCTAATGAAAAGCAATTATTTTGTGCAACATTTTGGAAGATTTACTTAATCCTTAATATAAGCTTTAGGCAAACAGAGAGGAACTGAGCTAAAATTCAAAATTAAAAGAAGAAAAATAATTTAATAAATGATATGCAGAAGAAGAAAAGGTCTTCAGCTAGATAATGTACAAGTGGCTTGTACATAGATCTGAGGATTCTTGTTCTTGTATTACACAGACAAAAGGTGCTTTTAGGCTTGCTTATATTCACAATTTTTGTGTATTTTTAAATTGAAGGGATAATGATAAACTTTCTATGAACATCATGGTCTTCTTTTTCTAACTAGCTAGCATTGAAATCCATATTTCCAATTGCCAGAGATATGCTGGTGCTGGGCTTGCCTGCTTTATGTGGCTGGTAAGCAACAGCAAATATCTGATGGAAGGAAACTGAAAATTGTCTTTGCAGGCATCAGACGTTCTTGTTCTCAAACAAACTGCCAACACATAAACAGATCACTTTATACCTATGGGCTCAAAAGTAATGTATTTTTAAAACCAGGAAAAAGGGTGCAATTTCATGCTGAGGTGTGACTGAAATCACATGATTTTATAGAATCTTAGAATATCTCAAGGTAAAAGGAACCCATGAGGATCATCAAGTAGTTATTGCAGGACAACTTAAAACTAAACCAGATGACAAAGTGCATTGTCTAGGCATTCCTTCAACTGTAACAGGCTTGGTGCCATGACCACTTCCCTGGGGAGTCTGTTCCAGTGAAAAACCTTTTCCTGACGTTCATTTTGAACTTCCCCTGACACAGCAGAAATCAAACTGTCTGGGTTTTCCCCTTTCAGGAAACTGCTGGCTTAGAAGCTGCCAGGGTATTTTTCTTCTCATCACAGGGGCAAGTGTGACTTTTGAATATTTCATTATGCTTTATGTTGACCCCAGACCTCTGGGTTCATCCTCTGTAAACTGGGAGCTTAAAGAATTAGATTGTGGAGCTCATGGACATATGTGATTGTCACTTTTTTGTTTGGTTTTCTTTTTTTCTTTTATAGTTTTCAAAATGGTATTCCTTTTTTAATGTGTGAGAGCAAGTAACATAACACATTATGCAAATTTGTGACCAAGACTGCACTATGACTCTTAAAAAGGAAATAAGAAATAATAACCCCATGTCCTGTGTTTGGAAGGGGAAGCCCCATCACTGAGCAGTAGTAGAAGCCTCATTCCTAAATGACCCCTTGCCTGCTTTCTTTGATTCCCATCCTTTCCTGTGTAAAGCAGGATGGGGAGGAGTTTGTGATACTGTCTGTAACTTGTGTGGTTTGTAACTTGCTTTTATTGTTAACACAGATGCTTACTCATTCTTAGTGAAATGTGATTTTTATCCAACTATATTTTTAAAATTATTTCTAGCAGTCATATCCAGGCCTTTACTTCTGGACTATACTGCTGTCTGCAACTAGCAGAGGATCACTTACCCAACCTGCTATGAAGGGGTCAGGTCATGCCAAGTAGAATTTAGGAAATTGTCTAATGTAAGGTATGACACACAAATGAGTTTCCTTGCTTTAAAATAACTATCTGTAGTAGCAGTAGTAGTAGTAGTAGTAGTAGTAATGATGATATTATTATTATTATTATTATCATCATCATCATCATTATAATTATCTCTATTATTATGTATTTTTAAATTTTATTTTTATTTTTATTTTTATTTTTTTATTATTATTATTAGTAGTAGTAGTGGTAATAAAGGGAGGAACTGGGGAGGGAGGGAGGGGGGAGAGAGAGATCAGAGAGCCATGGGGAATGCTACCATAATAGTAGAAGCAAGATGGCAATAATACAAAATGATATTACTTTTATTTAGAGTAATATCTGGGTCCTTTGGTGTAAAATAATTAAGGTGATGCAATACTCTGATAAAGGGAACTATTTAGAAGATATTAAGGTACTCCAGAATTGTTTTTATTTGTGTTACAGCTGCTTATACATGTTCTACCAGGGGTTTGCAATGGCCAGTGCTTTAAAGATATCTCCATGAGAAAACTCCTAGTCCAGGCAAAACACTCAGGAGAAATAAATGAAAGTGAAGTGGCAAAATAAAGTAAAAGTGCAGTGGGTATTTTAATTAAAAGCAGTGGATGAAGGTAGTGGTTGGTCTGATTAAATGGTAGAACAGTTGGCCTGGCAAAATTTAATTCATTGAGGTTAACAGGAACAACTTTCTACATAGATACCCTAACTTGCTGGCCTCTTATTTTACTTCAGCTTTTTCCCACCCTGTCAAGAAGATAATTGAATAAAGTATTTAGGGTTTCATAATGTGTTACTGTTTCTAACTTCATTTTTCAGTGTGATTTTTTTGTAGTGTTATCAAGCATGTACATAGGGAGAGATTTGTTCTATCACCTAAACCTGTTTCTATAGTAATTTAAAAAAACCTCCCAGTGTGAGGTATTTCTCAGGATCTCCAATAATTAGGACAATTGCTCAAATGGCACATTCCTAATTCCACAGGGGTATATTGCAATTAAAAAAAAATTCTGCTCTATTAAGGTAATTTCATAGTGACAAAGAGATATATTAGTATGTATAATTATAATTATGTTTAGCATTTACAATATGCCTTCTACCTTTGGATCTCAAAAAGTTCTTCAGAAGAATTTGTTTTGCATTCAGACTGTGATACATCTGCTGCTACCTCTGTGTTACACATAAGGAAAATAAATTTCAGAAAGGTAAAATGCATGCAAAAGCCTGTGTATTAAGCCACTGAAAGAGGCTGATTGAAAGAACTAGAAGCAGTTTTGTGCCTGCTTGGGTTACTATTTCTGATGCATTCAGAGGGCTAGATTGCAAGGTGAGCTGAGTATCTCAGGCATGTGCCCTCAGGCTGTACACAGAGACAGGGGTTGGCTTTAACCAACTTCATACGTGTTTCAAATGGATGAATCCAAATTTGCACATCATAATGTAAATCTGGCAAAAAGTGGAAGAATCGTGGCCTATAGACTTGTCTAAGAGGGGTGACAGCTCAGAACTTCTCCTGGAGCAGCAGCTTCCTTTATACCTCCTCCTCCTCAGGTCTCTTCTGAGTCACAGTTGTATCCACACCCTCCACAACAAATCTTTAATGCACAGATCCTCCAATATAGGGACTTGGAATTTGAAATCATTGGCAATGCTGAGGGAAAACATCACTTCTGACAGATGAAAAGTGTACAGGAACAAAGACATTACACAACTTTATATTAGAATTTAAAGATTTCTCTTTTCAAATTAAAAAATAGCACAATCAAACAAAAAAACAGATTTCAAATATTTCAGTTAAAACTTTTATTTCTATCTCCAATACTTATCTCTATATCATCAACTTCTGTGTAGCTCCAAATCCCTGTGGTGTCTTTCAGATATGATGTTTCAGTGCAAATCTACTCTTTTCTTCCTGTAATATCATTTTAGCTTCCTCCTAGTAAACATCTACTTAAAAAGTTTCTGTTCCATGTTAATAATAATTTTTTGAAAATGTATAATCTGTGAAGCAAACACAGAAAATTCCCCTGTCATATAGGATCTATCTAGGTGACAGGCAAAGAACCTCCATGAGGCTAAAATAAATTAATTAATGTTACAGTCATCCCAGAGATACATTACATGAGTGACATAAAGACCATCTGGGGTTGTAGAGGTAATAAAAAATAAATCAATAGTCCTCATAATCCCCACTTCAAATGTTTTGCACTTAATATATCTTTAAATATGTGTAGAAGAATCAGAGAATCAGAATAAAATTATTTGGAGGAAAAAAGAGATATTAAATAAAGTTTGGGAAGGTACTATTTTTCATTAGAAAGAAGAAAGGCAAAATAGAAGGATAAAGAATAAATTTCCCATAGTAACAGCAGGAAGTCAAGGAGTAATGGCCATGAACTAAACCAAAAGAAGTTCCACCTGAAGATGAGGAAGAACTTCTTTACACTGAGGATGGCAGAGCACTGGAAGAGCTGCCCAGGGAGGTGATGGAGTCTCCCTCTCTGTAGGCATTCAAAACCCACCTGGATGTTCCTGTGTCACCTGCTCCAGGTGACCGTGCCTTGGCAGGGGGGTTGGGCTGGGTGAGCTCCAGAACTTCCTTCCAGCCATAATGATTCTGTGATTCTGTGATTCTGTGATTCTGTGATTCTGTGATTCTGTCATCATAGCAATTGAAAAAATCAATACTTTTTCAAGCATTTTCATCCCAAACTGTTCAATTCATGGTCACTGTGTCTTATCACTGTGTCTTATCAGGGATTTAGATAAAATAGTAATCATTGATATAGAATGCAAAACTTTTAGGTTTAAAAACTTATACTATTGATATTGAAATGGGCAAAACAAGCTATGGGGCATAAGTCAGACTTTCTCTGATTTTGCAGATTTAAGATGAATCTTTCCTCACAGCTACCCTATGTATGTCTAAAACAGAAAACCTTCCTTCATATCCAGATTGGAGGTGGGATGAGAAACAATATGCTGTATTGAGCCACTGCCAAGCACTGTGTGCTTTCTGCTGCACAGCTCTGGGATGGGGAGGAAAGGGGAGAATAAAAAATCATGGCTTTGCTATGGGGTCAAAGTATTTAGGTCATGTTTTTCCTGTTGTTCAAGGACTCAGAATGTAAATATTTGTCATTCTGAACTTGCCCTTTGTCCATAAAATATATATTTCTGCAAGATACTTATAGATAACTACGGTGCATAAAAATGCTGCTTAGACTTCTCCTTTTGTTTCTGTCATTTCAAACCTGGGTCTCTTAATTCAAATCTCTTGTTTCTTTCCAGCTGAACTGTAAAAACATGCCAATGGTGTGATGTGAACAAACAAGGACAAGGAAAACCTTTCTAACATAATTTTGCTTGACACCTGAATTATAGTCAAGTTGGGTTCAGAAAGTAAAGAATGCAGCAGAAACTGAATGGATTTGTTTTTTTCTTCAGTGCTAGTGCATTCTCTATTGTCAAGTTGGGTTCAGAAAGTAAAGAATGCAGCAGAAACTGAATGGGTTTGTTTTTTTCTTCAATGCTAGTGCATTCTCTGTTGTCATTTTCTGCATATCAAAAAAAAGAAAGGTTTTCTTCTGAACTAATCAAAACTAATTAAAATTTTAGGTCAAAAATATTTCTCCCTAGAACTACTTTGATCTTACATCTACCTTATTAGATTGAAAAACTAGTTCTAATTTATCCTACTAATCCTAATGTGTTTATCCTACTAATCCTAATGTTACTATGTTAGATGGTCACTAAATCTGCTTTCATTAATTTTTCATGTTATCTGGAAAGCTCACACAAATTTGTGATTTGATTTGTACAAATAGTCTTCAAACCTAAAACAAATTAGTACCTTTTAATTCTGTACGATGAAAACTTTCATTAAATCCAATGCAAACTTGGATTTAATGTTTTATGCAACTTTTTTGCCTTCTCTTAAAAAAGAAATGTAACTTTGCATAGTATTCCACTATTGTAATGATCACTGACCTATCAAAATGCTTGCCATCATTTCAATGCATATCTAACCTGGCAGAGAATACAGACCTACATGTGATGTAAAAAACACATAAGGAAGCTCTCCATTGCTTTCAGACTCTTGTAGATGTCAAATGAATATAATTTCTAGAGATATTTTATTTTTTTATATATTCTGAGGAGCTGAACTGTTCCAAATTCTGTTTCAAGAACCTTGTCCACCTGACCATGGAGGCTGAGGCTGACCACTGCTGGCCCACAGGCAGGTTAGAGGGAGTGGTGCTGCTTACAGGAGTGAAGAACAAGGCACTGACAACCCCATTTATCTGCCTCTTTGTGTCTTTGGCTAACATAATCTCTGTGGACTTGTCTAAAAAAAATCTGACTGACTTACTTTTCTAATTGCTCCAGACTTTTCCCATTTCATCAATTTTCCCTGCCTGAAGAGTGCTGATAAAAGACCCTCATTCTCACAGACTGGGAAATGAAGGAAAAGATGCTGCTTCTACTTTTCCTTCCAATATTAATATTAAAGTTTGAGGGATTTTGAAGAAAATTAAATTTTGAGATGATTAGCTAAACCTGCAGCTTTAATTAATCACAGCCTTAATCCATCATAAAGCTTATGCATACATCAAGATTTTAAGCATGTGGACATGAGTTCACACAAGTAGATTTTTTTTTAGAAAAGAAAAATGTCTGAGGAAAGTTTAAAGCAAGTTTTCTGAATTTTCCTGTACTTATATAAAATTTTGAGAAGTTGTGTCTTCCACAAAATACAGAAATATAGAAAAATATTTATTTTATTCTGATTTACACTTGCTGTAAACATCCAAATTAAAAAAAAAATCCAGCAAATCTAAATTATTCTGTTTCAAAGAACTAGAAATATGAAAGGAAAATGGAAAATTCTGCTCTGATTATACTTTATTGCCTTACAGTGTACTCACAAAAGGGCCTTGATTTAGTGTCTGATACTTATTCTTCAGGCTTGTTCTGGAATTCTCATCAAGGCTAGGATGATATCACCAGGCTGACCAGAGACATGATGAAATTCCTATTTACAAAAAAAATGGTTGTCCCTTGTCTACTGAGAAAAAAAATGCCTTGACTGATACATCACTGTCAACATTTTTTGTCGTTATTTATTCCTTTCTGTTTTCTGTGGAAGCCCTTCAGACTCTCTCAGTCCATAAATCATTGGTTATTCTGCTGCTTGAAGACACTGGGGCAGCAGAACGCATTCAAAGCCTTTTTATGCAAGGTCTGTAGAACATTTCCTTAGAAACCAGGTAGGTCCACATTCATGAATATCTGTGTTACGGGAAAGATGTGTGGAAAAGGCATTAAGTGCATTGAAACTTATTTCAAAAAAAAAAACAAAACAATTCAGAGGGTTTTTTTTTAAATTGGTTTGATAAAATACAAGCCATGTGAATCTTTGGATGCTGAATTTCTGACAACTTAATTTTTAGTGTTTTTTTTTTTTTTTTAATATGCAGACAAGTGGTTGAAAAGTTTTATTAAGTTTTGGAAAGATGTAAAATTTCCTGGTCAATATAGAGGAGGATGAAGGAGTTTGTAAAAGAAGCAGTTAAAGGAAGAAGATGTGGCCCACAGGGATGGGCTCATTGACACTGCCCCAGTGGATTAGGGTACACGTTTAAATCCTTTACAGCATTTGAGCCTATAAAGGAAGTAAAGAAAAAAAAATAGGAAAGAAAAAGAAAAGAAGCTTGTGTGGTAAATAAAACTCGTGGAAAAGGGGAAGGTGATAGAGAGGCCACAATATTTAACAGTGAATGATTGATTTTACAAGTAAAAGTGTAATGGTATCTTGTTTTCAGAATGTTTAAGTCTCAATCCTTTGTAGGCAGCCTTTTTGAAGAAGGCTTTGTAGTATTCTGGCAAGGCCCAGAAGGCCTCTGTGTCAAGAGCATAAAGGTTTCCATTATCTTAGAGCAATTTTTTGCCTTTTTCTTTTTTCTTTTTTTTTTTTTTTTCACTGCAATTATGAAATTCATATAAGTTATCTGGTTTTGGGTGTTATCACAAAACATCTTGTAAAGAGAATAGATTGAATATATATTCAAGAGTTGAATAGATGCCTACTGGATTATTAAAAAAAGATCTTCCTACCTCACTTCAAAATCATGTGCAATCTTGGAGGTGCATTCTTGTCCTCAGAACCTTAAACTGTGATCTGCTCCTGCACCCTTTGACAGTGCCACTGGAGATCACTCTCCCTGCCCTTTTATGAGGGCACTCCAGTAAAGCAGAACAGGACTCTTGACCCTTAAGACAGTGTTCCAATACTTCTGAGATATGTAGGGTGGCCCAAAAAGTGCTTAGAAGAATCTCATTTGGGGTTTGGTTTTGTTTCTTCGTTTGCTTGTATTTTGTTTTATTTTTAATGAACACCACCCATATCAGGGTGTCCTGCATTTCTTAAAAAGTTTAAGGTTTTAGAAAAGAAGTGCAACTTCCTTCAGAACCCTGAACAGTACTCTCTGTTCAAGCTTTTGTATTTCAGAGTCAGCAGCATACCATGCACATGGGCTTGCCTCTTTCTCAGCATAAAAGACCTTCTGTCCCACTTGCATGCCCAGACCCTCTAAATGTGCTGGATCCTACAGCATGGTCTGTTTATTCCTCTTCTCTGCAGTTGGTCTGTTGCTTAAGTCGCAACAACATTAGAGATCTGCCTTATGTTTTCTTGCCTTCCCCTTTTTTTATCCCAAATATATCCTTATTTTCAAAAATCACAATAACTTTAGTAAGATTGAAAGACTTTTTTTAAGATTTATTGAAAGATTTTTCATTTGTTTGTTTGTTTGTTTCAAAACTTGATCAACAAGGAGAGTCATTTGAAAGTGCTAGGCACTGAAAGGAGGTGCTTGGGCTTCGTGGCCATGTCTGTTCTGTGCAATGTTTACTATGTTGCTATGGGGAAATTGTTTATATACATAAAGCAGAGCACACCATACTTTCACATATGCTAAAAGCCAAACTCCCACTGCAAGGTTCATAATAGCAATCAAGCTGTTCAAAAAAGCTTGTTTCTTTAACAAGACTCAGACATTGTTTGCCTGTTGTGGATTGGCTTAGAGAGAGCACGGACTACTAGTGCTTTTTGGAGTGAAATCCTCTTTTGTGGGAATTTCTCACCTCATTTTTTCTTTATGGATTAGACAAATCTGTTACTTTCTCTGAAGTGAAGTGCTAATGTCACTTTCTGGAGGTCACTTTCTAGGTTGTTGGGGTGCCAGACTGTTGGATGGATCCAGTCAGGGTCATGCAGACCTCTGCTTGCCTTGTGGAGCCTCTGGGAGTTACTGTTTTTGGGAGATTATAGCATCACCCTGAGCTGCAGGGTACACAAAGAGAATAATTAATCTTTTGGTATGGTGCAGTGCGCCCTGTCAGTAAGTCTGGCACCTCTGCTAGCCAAGGGAGAGATGGGACAGCAGAGAAAGATGTGACTCCTATTCCACCCTTCATTTTCACTGCTTGGAAACAGGGAGCAGTGCAGAGACTTTGGGATGAAGAAACATAATTGCCTCCATGCACAGCACCACTCTTCTCACACCTGTGTTACCTGGTCCTGAGTTTGACTCTCTTTGCCTGGAGAATGTCATGACCCATGGCTGCAGGTCACTCTACCCCAGGGGAATTTAATTTTAAAAACCCATAATTGACAGATAGGCATTGATGCAGTGTCATTGCATGGTTCTTGAAAAGGCAAAGGCTCGAGTTTTCTGGTTCCTTTTTGTGGTTTCAAAACTCATTGAATATAATGGAGGCTTAGCTTTAATGCTACAGGATTACATTTTTGTACTGAAACACAGGTGGGCTCTAGGGTTTCTTTTCTTTCTGACAAATGACTAGGGTTGTTCACACTAATGGTTAGCTACTGGCCATGCAACACCCTGAATAGATTTCCTTACAGTAATTATAATACTCAGACAAAAATCTTGACTTTTAAATTACTGAACTGACTTGTTGAAGAGCTGAAGGTAAGACATTGTAGCTATCGGAGAAAACTTTAAGTATGTGCTTGCATTTCTATTTGTAGACTGTTATATTTTTAATTATATATTTATGGCTTGAAGTGAGTAATGTTTTATATACAGGAGAAATAGTTAATTTGCTTAGATGACTCATACATTAAACCTAACGTCATTGAATTTTACTTCTGCCTCCATTTCCTGGGAAACGAGACTCTCTCCTGTTAAAAAAAATATGTATATATATATACTGAAATAGCATCTTACTGAAGTCTGCAACACAGGTGACACTTTGTTACTTCCTTCATCCTCTCAGGAGAAGCACATGGGAAATAATAAGATACAGCAATGCAAACACTTCACATTGACCTCTTTAAAGGAACAAAATCAGTTTAGTGCAGGAAAAAACAGAGCACAAAAATGTATTTCTATTGAGTCATTTATGAGTCCCCTGCAAGTGTTAGACCAGATTGCAGTTCCATTTGCACAGCTATACAGAGAAAATATGGCACACTTTTGTTTCAGGTAAAAAAGGCCAAATTTGTTGAACCTACTGCATCATATCTTTGGATTTCCTATTGATTTTCCTGTAGAACGACTTCATATGAGAAACTAAGGAGACTAAAATGGATAAAGCCTGGGGCAAGACTGAGAGTAATTGTGAGAGTAATTTTTTTCCTTATAAGAACTCCTGAGAGCCACAGTCACTGGGAGCGTGGCTGTGTGGGAGTCATGATACTCACAAGGCTGTGCTAAGGCATTACCAGAGATGCATCCCATCAAAACAATTTTTTCTGGGCAATATCTCAGTCATCTCGTTTTGATGATGTATTATATAAATGTTCTGCTATATCCTGGGGCATTTTGTGGGAGACTGGGGCATTTTGGAATGGCTGCTAATATTATACAGGAATTTATCCTCTCTGAGGATTGTTCAGATAACAATCTGAACAGGTACTTTGTCAAAGTATTAACAAGACACAAAGCTATGACCTACTAAAACTAGACTTTTGGACTCTGCAGCTCAGGCACATATTGCAAGAGTTCAAAAGTGAAGTCTGAATCCTATACACTTGTCATTTATTATGCTCAATACATATCAGTAAGTCTGGCACCTCTGCTAGCCAGGGGAGGGATGGGACAGCAGAGAAAGATGTGACTCCTATTCCACCCTTCATTTTCACTGCTTGAAAACAGGGAGCAGTGCAGAGACTTTGGGATGAAGAAACATAATTGCCTCCATGCACAGCACCACTCTTCTCACACCTGTGTTACCTGGTCCTGAGTTTGGCTCTCTTTGCCTGGAGAATGTCATGACCCATGGCTGCAGGTCACTCTACCCCAGGGGAATTTAATTTTAAAAACCCATAATTGACAGATAGGCATTGATGCAGTGTCATTGCATGGTTCTTGAAAAGGCAAAGGCTTGAGTTTTCTGGTTCCTTTTTGTGGTTTCAAAACTCATTGGTGAAAAGTTTATAATGTAATACATCAATAGTACAGGCAATAAAATATTTTCTATTTTTTCTGGTACCTCATAATTGTCCCTATTCCTTTCTTAATCATTTGATAAATTCTATAATATTAAGTCTAAATTGTAAAAGTCTCTGTTTTCTCGTGCTAAACATATGCCCTTGTATACATAGTTTTTGGAGACACTGTCCAAAAGCATTACACAGAGGATGCATTATTTAATAGACCAAAGGCCAAAATGTTCATGATTCAATATGCCATAGGTCACTACATTTCCAAATGACTGCATATTTCCAAAATGATGCCTAGTTCTGTAATATATTTAAGGAACTGACAACACATCTTCTACTTTGCAAAAACACAAAGACTTCAGAAATTCTTTGAATGATGAGTTATGGGGTTTAGGGAATATATATTTCTTTTGTCATATCCTTGGTGGGAAAGCAGATTTTCAGATTCTCTATCACTGTTTAGCATTATTTTTGCATTTAATATGGTCCATGAGGAGTTCTTCTCACTTTTAGGCCATATTTTTTATTTGTGTTGCAACTCTAAATGACATTTTGATAGGTCCATAATGAGTCAGATTTTTTTGTTATGGCCTATGTATTTTCTTCTTTCAAAGGCATAAATGTGGTTGTCTGGCTGCTCTGACATGATATATTTTAGAAATAAACAGTCCTAATATCCCAGTGAGTTAGAGTCCCTTCTCTTCCTTCCCTTAGCCAATACAGAGTCTCATGTTTTTGTTTTGTCTGGTTGCTTGCTTGCTTGCTTTCAGTGTGGGCCACTTATATTAATTTGAGGTTTCAGGACCTGAGAGTAGAAGATATTTAGGTCAGTTTTGGACAAGTGTTTACACAAAGATTATGACTTGTGCTATCATTAAATGACTGAGAACCAGTGCTCTTTTTTCTGCCTTTTTTTTTTTCTAAATACAGTAATTTTTGAGACTTTTCATAGACTATATGAGGGAAAGTGAAAGAAAAAGTTTAATGTAAGGTTTTTTGGTTTTTGGATGCAAAAGGAAATGATGTCCTTTTCAAGATACATCAAAAATGTATTCAATCTTTCAGTCATTGGAAATGCTGCCACATATAGCCATTTGTTATTAATTTTCAACTGCCTTATGTATCCTGAAAGATTGCTATGAGTTACATTAAAAAAATTACTAAGTTATCAATCTAAAAATACTTGATGGAATCTATACTTACAGAAAAAAAAACAACTTTAAACTTTGCTGGTTCATATTTTCAAGAATATTGTCAATACAGTCCTATTACATTGAGGTATGTACAAAACTACCTAGTATTCAGCACATTGTAATACAATGTTGGGTGCAGCGATTGGTGTTTTCCATTAAAAATTATTTGCACAAAAATGAAAATTATTAGTTTTCATAATGTCCAGAAGGTGTACTGACTCATGATTACCAAAGCCAGGTGATCCTTAACCCTCCTCTGCATCTTGGGACTAATAATGAATTTCCAATTTTCTACATGACATGAAAAATCACAATACTGTGTCTAAAAGTTATTTCCATGGTAGTTCCGTTCCTGCCAGTCCCACCAGGAAGTCTGATTAGTGGACTGGGTAAGCACTGCTGCTTTTCTCCAGTGCCTGTGCAGAAGATTGGTGTAAACAGCTACTGACCTTTAGCTATGAGCATTCTTTTTGCATCTTATTTACCTAGTTGTAAGATGAAAAAATATGCAAGTGCCCTAAAAGGTGCAGCACAAATTGTCTTGAAATTACTTTGACAACACTTGATAATTTTCATTATATCAGTTTTATCAGTGTCATCGCACAAGAGCATGAAAGTTCCTCTCCATCATACTCAAGGCTGATGTCCTTTCATCTTTTCACACTTAAGTAATGTAGGTTGACAAGCCCCTGTATGATGAAGAATCCACATAAAAACCACTGAAAAGGCTGAATAGTGCACCTAGGCTGTGCCTGCAGATCACAGTGTCAAAGGCCCAGTCCTCTTCTACGGTGAGGTGAACTCAGTTTGTAGCATCCTACAGAAAGATTGCTGTGGATAAGCTTCTTGCTGTCAGAAATGATTAATGAGACAGATAAGAGAACATCCTCCTTTCGACACTAAGGGGCAGATAGAAGAAGATGAAAGAGTGAAGGAAAGCAAAACATTTATATCGGAAAAATAACGAGGGTCAGCAAAGCTCTGGTCTCAAATTAGAGTTGTGTGTTGGTCCATTTGTCCTTGTGACTTGACCCCTTCTATCTGATAAAGGACTTATAAGGGGAGATGGTAACAAAATGTCCCCTATAGAGAAACCAAAAGGATGAATAGCTTTAATGGAAAGAAACTCGGTAAGACGAAAGCAGAATGCAAGCAAAAACCCAGAACTAGGTGTTTCTCAGAATGAGCTATTTTTTTCTTCAACTCTGAGATGGCTTTGTGGAGACAGAAAAAGATTAAGGCAAGTATCCTCAGCAAGTCTTAATTGAAAAGAAAAAAACACATAAAAGACTAGTAACAGAAACAAGTATTGCTGAAAATAGTTTATAAAATACATAGCGAGTTCTAACAGTACAGGGGAGTTCATGACCCACTCCCTCAGCTTCTTGGAGAGGGTGGATCAAAAGAACACAGTCAATATGAATGCCAAAAGTCAGGAAGGAGCTTCCTGTTAATGCAGATGCACCGTTCATGGTGCTAAAGAAAAAGATCATACCTCATTCACTGAACTTATTCAAATGACTACTTTTGTTATTAGCAGAAAATTTGTAGGCAGAAAATTACTTTTTTAGAGTAAGAGCTTGTCATAATCAGAACCATTGAGTAATTTGCCATCTGTGTAAAATGTATCAGACCTCACAAGAAACTTGAATGGCAGAGTAAATTAGATGAATTCCCTTGATTTGTGAGTGTGTGGCAATACATTTATTAAATAACAAAATTAGTCCTTGAGATGCTGGAATATTTGTACTACAATGAAGAGGGCACTCATATTTTAAGAAAATCAAAATTTTAGAAGGACTTATATCTCTAAAATATTATAATTCCTATTTATGAAAAGAGCAAGAAATTAATAGAGTAAGAAAAAATATTTGAAAACATAAAAATGAAAACCTTTCTGTTGGTAACTTATGAGTTGGTTAAAACTTACATTTATTTGTATTATAGTTCATTTGAGACCTTTGTAGAGTATGTGCAGTACTGTCAAAGCAACTTAAAATGGAGATTCTTCCAGAGCAGTTTCTTTTTAACATATCATAAATAGCTACTGATACTGTAGTTGAATCATATTTGTTTAGCAAGCTGGTTTTCCAAGTGTTTTTTCAGCATGAGTTCTTTCTGTTCATTAAACAGCAATGTTATATAAGATTAGTGCAGCAGATAAGTAACTCATATGAAATAACTGCAAAAGCATAGTACATTTTAAAATAACACGGTGAACTTCAAACCTGAGATGTCATTTACAAGACAGAAAATGTGAATGCACTGTTTTCACAGCAATAATGATAAAGCCTATCAGTGCAAATGGGTTTATATAAATATAGTTGTTAAATAGCTTTCATTTTGGCTTGGTTTATCAAATGGATCAGTATGAAAATACTCTTTGTTATAGACACAGGTAAAAGAAAACACTTTCCAGGAGAAAAGAAATGAAACCACGCTGTTCTTAGTTCCATCTAGTTGTTCCAATTTATCTCAAAAGAAGGAGAGTTAAAGATTTCTTCAGACTGGCCTCATCTCAAGATTTGGAGCCCTCCCACCAAACTGTACCTTTGGGAGGGGGGAATAATGGAAGAAATAGATACTTTTACCCAAAACATAAAAGGCATAAAAATATACATGATTTATCTTAACCATGTTTGGAAAAGGGAAGTATGTTGAAATTCAAGTAGATCTATACTGAAGCAGAAAGATTTAGTGGATAAAAAGCAAAAGACATTTAGTGTTTTATCTTGCATGAGAAACTCCAATATTCTAGTCAGGTTATGTAAGGTAGCCCAAAGGTCTTCAATTGGCACTATACAGAATTGTTTCAATAAGAAGAAAGAGAACATAATACAGAATGAATAGTCATTCTACAGCACTCATTACATTAACTCAGAATTTTGTTTCAGAAATTGGATCATTAATACCAAAATAACAAAATTAATATCACAAGTTTTTCCATGTGTCAGAGACAGAAGCCTCACCTCTTTTAATGATGTTTTTTCAAGAGATTGCACTATTCTCTTCCTCTTTATAACAGAATCATTCCCAAACTTTACAGCAATGGAAATCTCCTCAGTTTTGCCTTTTATTTTTAGAAGCTTCCTATTTACTTAATCTTCCCATTTATCTTGGTTTAGGAAAGACAATTTCTTAAACTGTTATTCTAAGATTCCAATTTAATGAAATGCAAATTCTCTAGACCTAAAAGATAATTTTCAATAAGATGGAGTTAGAAACGAACTTTTATTTTACAACTGTGAGTGTAAAGCAAGTTGCAAATTCTTGAAAGCTGGATGAGAGAAGGCCTCTGAGGGATCAGTACAAGAGTCCATATCACAAAATAGACTTTATCTGTCACTTTTACAATAGCCTGGTGTCATATTTTAGTTTCAGAATGACTTATCAGTTGAGAGAAAATGAGATGGAAGGGTTATAGGCAGATGGTAATGTTCAAATTCTACGCGTTAGGATCTTCCTTTCCATAGTGAAGCCAAGGTGTATTTCCACCAGTCTGAAAGAAATCCAACGACTCATTGTTATGAGCTTCTGATGGGGAGAGGTGAGCACCAGAAGCATCTGGAGGAAGTTATGCAAGAATGGAGTGACACACAGGAAATGCAGGGGTTTGGCTACAGCCTCTGCATGTGAAACTGTTCTGGCACGTTAGCACCTTTACAACGAAGCAGAATTATAATCAAATACACTAGCTAGGAGAGAAAATGTTATGAATATATCTATATTGATGTGGATTATTTTCTAGACCATTGAAAATTTCTTTTTCACTTCTTATTTCCCACAGCACATTTTTATTTAATTGAAAGATAAAAGGGGCACAATATTTATTAAATAAAATTTATAGAAAATCTGAAGCAGAAACAAACCCATCTAAGAGGTCAGCAAACCTGGTAAAAATGCCATTAAGAAAGAACACTTCTCATCCAGTTTTTTCTTTTTGTTTTTAAAGAAATGAATTAAGACCTTATTTCACCAATAGCCATTTAAGGAGAAAAGTAATATAGAAAGAAATTCAAGGGAGAAAGGTATAGAAAGTCAACACCTACAAGCTAGTGCCAAATTCAAACAGCGAATAAGGCCTGTATTCTTTAATACTGAGTTGTAAGAATCCTGGATGTTGAGAATTTTAAACTTTCTGTGCTTATAGACACAGACCTACAAGAGAACACTGCATTTGACCTGAGGCTGTGGAACAGGCTTCCAAAATTGAATAATAGCACTGGGATTATGTGTGTGTAGTTGCTTAGAAGTGTGTAACATCACAGGGTGGAAAACTTAGAGTTTGGGGTTTGAGAATATAGAAATAAATATGAAGCAAGATAGGGGTTTTAGGGTGGAGGCAGGTTATTCTTTACCTTCTTCTTCCTTCTTCTTCATGGGTTTGGGTACTGTTTTGTGATTGGACAGAAAAGTCCTCATTGCAGCTTCGAGGTAACAGTTATTGGGTTAAAAGGGAAAATATTCTTGGTGTCATTTCTTAAATGGATAGTTTAGTCTTAAAAGGCCTTATAACAAGAGATTGTTAGTCATTTTGTGCCTTGATAATGAAAGGCTACTGAACTCATGGTTTTGAGACTGTTTCACTGATAAGAAATAATAAACACTTGAGTCCAAACATGAACGACTGTCTCAAGTGCCTGCAATCCTTACCTCAAGAAATTGATACTGAATGTATTTATCTACTCAAGAATATTCCTAAAAGTTATTTAATTTAGGAAATAAATAAATTATTGAAGTGAGATTTGATCAGATATGCAAAGTTCTTTCTTCACTTAAATTCCAGTAATGTGTGATGCCGCTTTACAGAGGGGAAAAAGACTGGCACGCTATATAAACTCAACTGGCTGCATTTAAAGTGAAAGCTGTATTAATAGTTTTTATTTTGGCAAATCACTAAAGAGAACAAAGAAAGACTAATTGTACTCTCATACATTTTTAGTTCTGGAGAAATTCCACTTACTTGCTTCAAGTTGCTCTTCATCCTTACCAAAGAATATACTTTGAACTCAGTTTATGATACCAACTTCCTTTTCCAGTATCTCCAGATGCTTATGATTTTTTTATTAAGCATCTTTAACTGGATCTGCATGTACATGCTGAGATTTCTATCCAAGGCACACATTTGCATTTCCTTTCCATCAAAACCACAGTTCAGCTGAGAGGTTGATGAACTTGTGCATGTATGGGCTTAGTCCAAAGTGAAAATAGAATGTGGCTGCAAACTTCCAAATCCTGTGGCTCAGATGCTATCTCTATAACCTCTTATAGTATTTGTAAAATAGAAAAATATTCTTATCCTTTCATTCCATGAATAATAGAGCAAAGGTTTGGGACAAAAACACATCACAAAAATATTGCCATGATCATTATCAGTATTTGTTTTACATATTTTTATGGGCACATTAGAATTCAAAAATTTGTCTTATTCTACTAGAATAACCCATATTAGAATTTCCCATACTGAGTATGAAGGTACTATAGACTAAGAATACCTACCAAGACTTCATACCAACACTATGAAACCTCTGTTTTGGTTCATTTTTATGGTTTGTTACTGGAGTGATGTATTTCACAAGATAAGGAGAAAAATGATGTGATCTAATTGTGCTCATTCCTCCTGTTGTTGTAGTCACTTCTTAGAGGAGAGGTCTTGAAGCAATCTGGCCATTTATGGCCTCAAGGAATATGTGTGCATCTTATATTATCTGGATTATTGCTTGTGTTATAGTGGCTGTTGTACTGACTCAGCTCTCTGGATCTTCTCAGGAATTCTGGAGAGATCCTCATTCAAATTAGACCACAACTTCATCTAAATCTGTAGGTTTCAAGTTGAGAAATGAAATCTTGGGTAGGACAATTGCGGTGGGAAAACGGGAAGCTACGCATTCAAATATAATCAAGGTCATTTTTTAAAAAAATGTGTGAAAAGAAATTGCAGCAACAGAGCATGACAAGATGTAAAAAATTTAAATTTTAACTGACTGCCTTCTTTCTCACATTTCAGAAAACATGGCTGTACTCTTCCCTTCACTGTCTTTCCCTATTGATGTGTTTAGTTTAAGCATTTTAAAGCTTTGAAAGACATGGTCTACTGAGTTATGTGATGCTGTGAGGTACTCGGTTTTTCACTTAAATAAAACTCCATATATTCTCAGGCTTCTGGAGGCATATAACTGAATCGATGCTTAAAAGCCAATAGATTCTTGGATGCTTTCAATTAAATTTAGTGCATGAAAATAGTTTTTCTCTGGCCAATGCTCACATATGCTCTTAACACAGCATCAGTAATTTTCTTATATGGGTATGTTTAAATCAGGAGTGACTCTAATAGTTATAAGGGCCATGTACTGGAGAGTACATGAATGAGTACAGAATGAGACTAGAATCAAGATTCAAAATTCTTTCATGACTGTGACCTAATCAATAATGAATTTGCATTAGTTTTGGAAATGTTAAAGTGAGGAAATGGTATCACACTAATTTATTTTAGTAGGTGCATGTGAGTTAGTCGCAGGTCCTGAAATCAAAGGAATGTACACCTGGGAGCTCTGCTACCAAATGAGCTCATCTAAGTGTGGGATGCAAATAGAGCAAACCTGGTGAACAGCTTGTCAGCATGCAGTCCACAGCCCTGGAGCCTGTTCTTCACATGGGCCCAAATTCCCCCAACCCAGATTTTTATGAAAGCATATTCTGTATGCAATAAGCCTTGGTATTGATTGAGCCAGAGTTAGCCTTGGTATTGATTCAAAACCAGTTTATGAAAGCCAGGAGCCATTCCATTTTAGCCTCTTGAAAATGACTCAAGATTTTGTCCACAGGAATTGTATTTAATGATCTTTATAGCTACTGACACATCAGTCTTTTCAGAATCCTCTCTGTCTGTATAATTAAATTGAAAGCTGGCACCAGGGAATCTCAGGCTCTGTCAGGTAGTATATGTTTTTCCTGGCCTAGAACGTACAGGAAAGACTGTGCAGGCAGTGAGGTATTATTCTGCTTCAGTGGATTGTAGGAAAAGAAAGAGAGATTGGTAGTAACCTCTTTGTCCATGGGCTGATTCAGTGTTCCATTCACTAGGCTATTGTTACTGAGGGCTCCTGTCTGAGGACTGTTTTCTCTAATGTACTTTATTTGCATGTGATTGTTTTAAACACCATGCTATGTTTTTATGCAAATTGGAATCAAAGAAGAAAGTCTGCCTTTTTGTTCTGCAGTGAAATTCCCTCCATTTTCCTCTCTTTGTCGCTGTTGGCAGGTCTAATTTGTCAACTGTGTGACCATACACCATTTACAGTCCAGCTGCTGTGTAGATTTATAACAAGGTTGGCACGTTAGAAGACACACAGACTTTTTCTCCTAGAATCCTATTTCTCCATCCTAATTTGTCTGTTTTCTTTAATCATTGTTTCCCCATTCCATGCATACGAATACGTAGGTATATGATCAAGAAATTAAAATTTAGAAATGTGATAACTGCATGGATAGATGTTAATAAAGAAATGCTTGCCTCCAAATATCTTCAAAATAGAGACAAAGAAAACTGAGTGATGGCAATGCAGTTGCTTTTAAAATAATTTTAATGCAAATTTTCACTCAAGGGGGAAAATATTTTTTACTCTGATAGAAGAGAATAATTTTTTTTCTGATTTATACAAAGTCTGAGTGAAAGTACTTTCCAAAGAGATAGACTAATAGAGTTGGTGGATAATAATAGAACCACATTTTCAAGCATTCTTTGCTGTCAAAAAGTTGAAAAGATGGAAGAGAAGAAAACTCATCTATATTTTGGGAAAACAAACTTTATAGCTTCCCTTCAGATTTACAGTCAGGTCATTTCAGGATGTCTATGGAAGCATGCAAATCAAGTCACTAAATATTTATAAGATGTTAACAAGCAATAATTACATATAAACATCACGTAGATATTTGTGATGACAAATCTTGCATCCCTAGAATTCGATTTGTAGGCTGTTTTTTGAGAATTTACCATGCAATAATTTTCTCTTTTGTACATAAAAAATGTGTGCAGGAAATTCTGTCATCTGGGAAAGCAGTAAAACCAGACTGTCCTCTTTTGAGCAGAACACTATTTATAAAATTATGCATATTATGATACACATGTCCCATCTGCAGTGCCTGTTCGCTTATTAATTCAACTTCTTTTTAATCCTACAGTGAATTTTTGTGTATTGTGCCTTTATTAAGGACCTTGACCATTGACAACAAAATGGGGACTGCAAAGGCAGAGCATTAACAGAGGAGTTAATGTGACATGATAAAGAAGGTTATGAACAGCAACAAAAGTTCAAACTACACTTAGGAAAATTGCTCCCTCCACTCATGCATTTGAGAGCTTTTGAAAACTGAAGACTGACTGGAATTTATTGCCTTTCTCTGCTGTATCTGCAATTGGAAAGGTCTGGTGGGACCTTCCAAACCATGGTAGACCTTGAAGGTGACACCACACAGAATAGTGATCTAGAAATGTGCGTCCTCTTATGCATTTCTGAGCTAGAGGAAAATGCTAGGAATTAATTGTCTATTATTTTATGGGCAGGGGAGGAAAAGTAAAAATTCTTCTCTATTAGAATGACTAAAGTGAGATGCATTGGAAATTGTGCCTCATAAAACTGGTAAAACATTGTGATTGTTCTTACTGTTATTTCTTTTATATATTATTTCTAGATTTAAATAGTATAATTCAGATAAAAACTCTTATGTCAGACAAGTAATTGTTTCTGCTTCCCTGGAGTTGCTCTGAGCTACTGCATCTAGTCAGTTGTTCAACAACCACTGCTGTTTCAGGCTTCACACTGTGAATTGGCTCTGGTGTGATAAAGCAAAAAACCCACACATTCTCTTTTCAATGCTCTCCTAATTTTTCCCTTTAGAGCAGTCTGAATCTCTTCTTGGCTTTCATTAAGCAAGTCTTTCTTAAAATAAGTAAATAACAATATTTCTTGCTTTGTGGTTACTAGATTGTCCCTTTGTGACCATCAAGAACATAAATGTATGGAAAGGCCTGCAAAAATGCTCAAATTTTATAGAAGCAAGATTATTTAATTTTTTATAAGGATGTAGAATTTTATTGATCCTAAACACAATTTGAAGACTCTGTTGTATAGTAAAAGCTATTACTAAAGTAGCCTTGTTGTAGCATGACATACTGAAAAAGAGAAAAAGTTCAAGACAGGTGGTTCACAGTATTTGCAACAGACAAACACAGTTAAAATATTGAAGATTGCAAGAGATATGCAAAACTCAGATTAAAATTGCTTTCTTATATGTAATTTAATTTAAAAGGGGTTTGTGATTTCAGATTGTGATTTACATTATAATATATGTAATTGTTTTAATAACAGAAGTCCAAAATAAGCTGAACATTTGCCAAGTTCCATGATTTTCTTTGCCCTTTTGAAGGAATTTTTAGTAAAATGAGCTTCACTTTTAAACTCATTTTGTTACAGAGGCAGGCATTTATTACATTTACACTTATATTTCATCAGACAGAAGTTCTGTTTATCATCTATGAATATTTAGATGTTCCATTGTCAGGCTATTCCATAATTTATATCTTCAGTCCCATAATTCTTCCCATGAAAAAGGAAAGAATAAATACTGGAAAACCTCTAATTCACATGTAAAAGCCATTTGGAAGTGTGAGTAAGGGGGGAAATTAGTTTGTGCAGTTACAAATAATGAACAAGAGAGCTGTCCAGAAGAGGAAAAGAGCTGCCCTGCTCCTGTCAGTTTTGGTCTAAAAAGACCTTTGGAGTCCTGGAGATACTGGACAAAAAGAAAGGCCTTTTTCAAGGTCCAGTGGATGCTTACCTTTTTATTTGTCAACAGTAGAGCAACGTGTCAAAGAGAGTGCTGACTTCTTGTTCTTTGGAATCTTTGTTCATGTCCCTTGGAGGTCCTCACTCTCATCAGATCATTTCCCTCCTCCCCAGCACAAGAACTTTTAATAGGGGACTGACTGACCATCTGTAAAGCAGTTCAAATGTTTTATTCCAGCTGGGAGGAATTTCATGTTGTTGTGGTTTCAGGATCTGAGATTCAATGCCTTGACATTTTATAGATGGATCTAACAAATTGATGGGAGCAAACAGAAGGTAACAAGGAAAAGTCAGGTAATTAATAAAACATAATATATGCTGCCTACTTGCTCTAAACCTTTCTAACCAGAGGTGGAGGTGTAAACCCTGATTTTATAAATCTAAATATGTAAATTTAGTCCTTAGTAGACTTATTAGTCTTTTTTTTCCCATTTTTTCCCTACAATCCTATTCTGTGTGTGTATATGTGTATGTGTATACATATAAGTTATGCATGCACGTGTGTGCATAAACTAAACTTTATCTTTATTAGCCTTTTGCAACTCTTTGAAGCAGTCTAATAATCCCAGTGTTCTTCAAAGTGTGTCCAAGGGATCAAAAAACCTCAAAAATCTCAATTTCTTCATCCCTATGGAAGCTAAAGTGAAGGCTATATTGTGTCTTGATTCTTATCTGTAAAAAGGACTCTTAAACCCCCTTTAACCTCCCTGAAGAGGTTTTAACCATCCCAGAATATGGGATAAGACTTCAAAATGAGACTGTTTTTAGAGCTTTACTTCTTGGGGCTATTAAAAATAAAATCTAAAGCTCAGGAGAGGAAGCATGTTATGATAAAAGAACTGAGGGCTGACATTTAGTGTGATTTTGTGTCTTTCTCCTCAGAAGGTTAGTCATTTTACTATTGGGCTTAGTGTACTCATACAGGTTACATACTGAATCCAACTATATGAAACACAAATATCTTATTTGTCACTTTTGTCATGTAAAGTTGGTGGTTAAAATGCCAGGTAAAAGTCACAAATCTGTACAATCCATATAAGTTCCACTAATTTCTTATAGGTTTTAGAAATAGCATAATATTCGTTCCCAACTCTCACTTTTCAAGGAACATGATATTAGTATGATAAAGATATATCTCTGTCTGGAATTTCTTATTGCATTAAGAAGACATGGCAGTTTCATGTATAAGGAATTTGTCAACATTGTGATGCCACTAATTACTGAAGCAAACTAATCAAGCATACTGAATGCTGGTAAAGTCGTGAGGATATTTTTTTCTCTCCCATGATCTTCCTACAAAGTAAAGAGATTATACAAATAAAAAAAAAAGATTTTATTTTTAGTGGGGGCTTCTAATGCGATCTTTCATCTTTCCTTCTATTTCTGTTTCTGGAAAAATATCTTTCTAAAATCATTAATTTCCCTCAGAGCACATGGTATGCAGCTATACAGCATATTCAGTAAGAATTTTTTTCACAATTGAAGAAGTCTTATAAATTTGGAACTTGCTGTAGGTGGGTAGATTTTGTAAGACATTAGGTACACTCAGTGTCGTGTTCTAACTCAAAATGACATGAAAAATTTATTTAAAGCTCAAGAACCTGTCTAAGTTCTGCCACTTAAAACTGTCACCATTCAAAGTCTTAATTAAAACATGCTTTACTTGTTCATATTGCAAACCCTCAGCCCATAGAATCATAGAATATCCTGGGTTGAATGGGACCCTCAGGATCACTGAACCCACCTCCTGGCCCTGCACAGGATGGCCCCAAAAATAACACCATGTGCTGAAAGTGTTTTCCAAGAATTTCTTGCAGTCTGTCAAGCTTGGTCATGATCACTCCCCTGGGGAGCCTGCTCCAGTGCCCAGCCACACTTTGTCTGATATTTTTAGCCTTTAGCTCAGAAAATCAGTGAAACCTTCTACTTTGAACCTAAATTGTGACAATGAATGGTTAAGAAACCTTGCTATTGTTTCCTACAGTTTGCAGGAATGCCTTATCGCGTCATGAACCTGATAAATGTGGCAGGTTGGATGTGACTGGTCCTTAGTGCTGCAGTTCCAGAGAAACAGTCCTGTTAGAGACTTGTCTGCTGTATTTCTTCAGCTGTGAATGGAGAGGATGTGAGCTGTGGTAGTCACAGAAATTTCTTATTGGGACTAGAAGAATTGTGTGCATCCCTTCGCTTCCCGGTGCTCTCTCTCCACAGCTGGGTCGAAGGTTCTCAGTAGGCTAAGAAGATAGCAGGAGAGGAAGACAGACAGAGACAGCAGAAATTATTATTTAAGGAGTGTAAGCTTTATAGTATTCAGGTATTAACAGGTGAGTAACCCACCTGAGGTCTATAAGTGAAAAAAATTGAAAGAAAAACATAAACCAGAAAATCTGAGTTATCACAGGGATAAAAAAAATAAGAAGGCTGAAGAAATTATTTTCAATCATTCTGTGCATGGGTATTTTGAATTATATCTTTCAGTCCTGTGGTCTCAAATTTTATTAGGTCCTCAGAAGAAGCTAATAATTTTCAATAGAAGCTGTACCATTTTTTAGATCCTAAGACAGCATTTCCTGCTCACAAGTGACTCTTATCCAAAAGTGTTTCCTAATTCAGTATTTTTGGGTTTGCATATTTGCTGCATATCATTGACTTTCAGCTCAAAGCTGTTTGAATTAGCGCTTGATATTATGAAGTTTTTAAACTGTTTTCCCTGCAGAGAAACCAAGACAAAGTCCTGCTGTGTTCTGACTTGTTGTGCAATGTAGTTTATTGTACTAACCTAGAACAACTGGTATCATGTTTAATGACTAACTATAGAAGCACACACACATTTTTTGTTCAAAGTAGCTTGTGTTCCCTTGCAAGAGTTTGACTTTCCTTCTGGGTGTTCTCTTGGAGAAGGGAAGCATGATTCAAAATAAGTTGTGGTATTCCTCCTTTTGCATGGAAAACTGCAAAACCTTGTGACAGAAATAGATAAAAAGCCAAATTAACCATTCTGTTTCAAATTCAGAACATTTTTCTTTAAATTATGTTCTCACTTTCCTTGCTGCTGTCAGTAATCCTGCACAGTTTAAACTGAGGTCAGAGTTTTGCTTTACCATTCATAAAACATGAGAGGTTCCAGCTGTCTTTCACATCAGCAAATTGGCTATGCAGGGCCATTAGAAATCAACAGGGAAAAAAAAACCAAAAAAACCGTAAAACTAGCTTAGTCATTGAATTATAATTCTATATTTGTAGCATTCATTCAGAGGAGTGTGTGTCAAATGTCAATAGACACATTTTAGTAGTTGAATCACTACTTTACAACTTGTTTAACTTTTAAAGCAAATTGTATACTGTTTTAAGGACATCAACTGGTTCAAGGGCTTGTCTGAGTTAAAACAGCTTAATTGAATTTCACCATGTTAAACTAAGCAGATACACAGTGCAGGACCTAATTAAGAATGTCCTACATAAGCACTATCAGATCTTCTCCTTGTACAGTGTCTATCACATCTCGTTTCTTTGGGAAAGAAATAAAATATTATTAGCTGTCACTTAAACAACTCTATAGATCTAGCTCAGCTCAGGGATGCTCAGAAGAATTTTCTTTTAGCTTATGAGTCACCCAGTTCCTCTTAGCATTGTTAAAGGTTCTTTCTTTGCATGTTGTCCCCATATGGTGTTGCTGAAGTGTTTTTCTAAGGTTCCACAGGTGTAGAGGGCACTATTCAACATTAACAGGCTGTGTCTTTGTGGGAAAAGATCAGGTTAATAGTAGGATGAGGCAGGGTAAATTTATTTTCCATCTTTTTGATGCTGATAGAACTTGAGGTGTAAGTAACCTGACCTATATATCAAACCTTTTCTGTGATTTATAGTAACTGTTATTTAAAGAGACTCAAGTTTGGAATTCCCAGAAGCTGAAAAATAACAGATAAACTACTTTAAATACTCAGGAACTCATTTAATTTGACTCGAAAGAGATTCCTTAAAACCCTAAACTGAAACAATGTTAGCTAAACGGTTTTCATAAAAGGATTAATTCCATGAGAATTAACTAGCTTGAGCCTAGGTGTTAAGCTCCTAAAACTTCCTGAATGGTTAAAGTGGGCTTAAATACCTGAATTCATCAGTAATACCTTAGTTAAATACCACATTCATGCTGAAGTACCTTAAAGACACTTCAAAAAGAGAAGTATTTTCTCTTTAGTTTTTGTCATAATTAGGCCAGCTTAATTAGAAGAACATTAAATTCTCTGAGAAATTATAAATTTGAGTGATTTTCATAGGCTGTCAAATTAAGTTGTTTCTTTGGAAATTTTGGGTTAAAATCTTTGAAAGCATAAAATGTAGGAATGTGGTAAATAAGAACATGAAAAAAGATACTGCTAGATAAGACTGAGAAAATGTGAGATAAATAAGTCAGACAATCAAGGCTATACTTTCAGTGGGTTTCAAGAGTTATGGAGACTGGAAAGAGGAAGATCTTTTAAGAAAAAATTTGGTACTGCAAACATCCAATAAGAAGGTGAAAAATCCTGCAAAGTTATAGATAAGGAAAACAGAAGAAGAAACAGTGTTTTGTGTTAAAAGTAGAACAAGTATTCCAAATAAAAAAAATTAAAAATATATAAAACTTGTAAAACTGTACTTTATTGAATTTTAGAGAAAATGATCAGTCAAAACGATCAAACAAACAAAGATAAAATTTGTCTGAAACTGAATAGAATGAAGTTTTTCTTTATTAGGAAAAGGATTTTCACACAGGGATGGATGGGCACTGAAATGGGCTCCCTAGGGATGTGGTCACAGCACCAAGTCTGACAGAGCTCAAGGAGCGTTTGGATGCTCCCAGGCACATGGGGCAACTCATGGGGTTGTCTTATGCAAAACCAGAAGTTGGAGTTGATGTTTTTTGTGGGTCCCTTCCAACTCAGGATGTTCTGTGATGCTGTGTAGTTCAGTAAGTGGCTTTAAGAGTTGCCATTATATTTGCTGCAGTGCCAAAAGCTGTGAATTAAAAATTTCTAGTTTTACTTCTCATTTATGAGAAGTAAATCTTCCTCAGTCTGTAATTATTAATTTAATTTAATGAGATCTTGTAATATTATTACTTAAACCATTGCATAAATTCACCCATATACTCAAACCAGCAAGTTCAGTACTGTCAATCCATTTCTTTCAAAGCTTCGTGTTCACTAAGATCTTCAACAAATTATTATCGAGTTCATTTATGTCATCAAGCCTGAAAAAGGTTCCATAAATCCTTAGTAAAAGGGTGAAACTCACTTGTATACACATGCAGCATTCTTTTTGCATTTTCTTGCAGTCTCTTCTGAGGTTGTGTTTTGTCTGCTTGAATGTTTTTGTGTATATATTTATCGAAGGTGTTACATGTTTGCTGGTGAAATTATGAAACACAGCTTCTCTGTTGTACAATAAAAGCTGTGATCTTACAAACTGGAGTACAATTGATGAGCCAATGAGAGATCCATTTGGAAAGAGAGAGAGGGGACAGCATGCAGGGCTTTTCTTGTTCTCCGTGTCAATAATTATTGCAAGAAAGGATATCAATTTACCAACTCCCAGCCATGATTATCAGACTTGGCTTTAGTTATGCAAACAAGTGAAATCATAGGATCACCACTTATTTTTGGCTCTCTCAAAAGAACTGAAATAGGGGAAACTTGTCAAAATCAATACATAGAGGCAAGGTAGCTTATTTATATCAAGTGACTCTACTATACCATCTGTGTTTTCTCACACTTAGGAAAACTATTGCTGTAGTCAAGCTTGGTGACAAAAAAGAGTTTTTCCAAAAAAGTGACTGTAAAGCTATTATCTCTGAATTCATTGAAATAATTTCATAGGAACTTTGGCTTTACTATAAGCCTACCTTCTCATATTTAGTATCAATTCCATTCTTATAAGTATGGAATGATCTGAGGTGAAAGGAGTTTGGTGAAACTAAGAACTTAGGAGTTAGGAGCTTTCAAGGACCATAATTAAGCCATGAAAAGAAAAGCAATAAAATGGTATTGTAACTTAAGTGCAGATGAAAATTAGTCGGTTCCAGCTTATTGAAAAGTTTGTCTTAAGGTTCCTATAATTATGATTTAAATCAGATGTGACTTAAAAATATGACTAGAGAAAACAAGCAAAATACTCCCTCAAGCTGTGAGACAAATTATTTCAGTGTTATTTTTTGACAACTTAAACATATTTGATTTATAAAAACTAACTTAAGTTGATTAGAATTTTACCATTCATGAGTACCATCATAATTTGATGTAAAATTATAACATGTATGAAAACTAAATTGGGTTTTGTATATTTATCCTGTTAACTTCAATTTATGATGCAGACATGAATCACTAGAAGCAGTAATAGCAAATAAAAGGTTTAAATTTAGCAACTTTAATGTGGTACAATACATTTTATCTGTCACTGTTTGGAATGCCAAAGTAACTCAGGTTCCTTTATTTGTATTTGTTAGCAAATGAAAGCTTAGCCTTAAAAATACAGATAAATTTTATTGTACCTTGTATGGTGAATACATTCTAATATCCTTTGGAATTACATTTGGACAGTAAACTAATTTTTTTTGCATTATTCCTTAGATCAGATCTCGAAGTTGAATCTTTCCCAATTAAATAATATTCTTGTTTGTTATAATAAAGCGTTTCTTGATTATTTTGACAGGCAAATAAGATCTGGGTAACTTATAATGAAAACATTTTTAGCAGTATAGTATCTATTAAGGGGTCAGATTAAATCCAGTGGATCCGTTTTTGTGCAGAAAACTTCATATTCCCAGTTTCAAGCTGGAAGAAATAATATAATCTTACCCAATTATAAATATGCACTTGATTTTGCAAATAGTCATTTAGAGATAGTTTTATCAAGTCTCTCATAAGCTAAATGCTTCTATTTTGGCATATAAATTAGCAGTCTCATTTTCTGGAATGCTGGCAGCTGCCAATTTTCAATAGAAATCATTGCATAATTTAAAATAAAATTGAATATTTCCTTTATTGTTTATATCCCCAAACTGAAAGCATGACCAGTCATTAAATACCTGGTTCTAAAGCCCACTCAAACTGAAGTCAATTAGGAAATTTACAGTGAATTCAGTTGGATGGGAACCTCTTTTTAACAATTTCCAGATTACTTTGAACAGGATGTACAGTCATCTTTCATTTACATCTCTGCTTTACAGCTTTAGTATGATTTTTGGATCTGACTTTCACAGTCCAACTGGTCTGAGTAGTTAAAATGTATGATACATCCTACTCCTGTGTTAATGGGGGCATGAATAACACCCCATTGAGAATTTAGAATTTCAATAAGAGGGTAATTAATAAGTTTTCGTACGACATCAAATTACTTTTTTTAACCCATATCAATGATTTGATCTAAGAGGAAATTAACAAACATACCCAGAATTCTGTTGACTTCTTTATAAATAAGTGTGAGACTTTATTATGTAAAAAAAGTTAATCTACTCTCTGCATCTACAGGAATTTGCCATGACCATCTCCTTTCATAACCCTTCATTACGACTGGCAGCTGCCTGAGCTCACTTTCACTCTATGTGGGTCACCCAGGTGGGGCACCAGGAATCCTGCCATCTGGGTTAATAAAGTTAAGTTAGATAATAAAAGCCACAGGGAAAAAAATAACAGAGCCTTGGCCAATACCCTGAGCAATGGAAATCTGTCAGAAAGGTTTGAGGGACATTTGAACAGCCAGAATTCAAATTCAAAGTGCAAACCCTTTTTTTTTGCCAAACATGCATATGCAGTAATCACATGCATGTGAAGATGTACAGTAGAAAACTCCTTTTTTTGTTTAGCCTACCTCCCACTTGCACTTCCTTGTCAAAAATACCCTTAGGCCTCCTCCTGCATGGAAGAGTAAATATTTCATTTCATCCCATATTCTGTTTATTTCTTTTGCTCATTCTGAAGAGAACTGTGCCATGACAAAGGTTTATTTTTCATGGTTTTTTCAAGGGTATAATTGAATAATCTTTGAGAGTAGTGTTGATCTTGGGTATTGTGTACCTGGCTAGAGCTAACAAGGTGAGGATTTTCTCACAGACAACTGAAGGGATAAAGGAAAGCTTTGTTCCTAAAATTGTATAAAGAGAATCTCTCAGATCTTTAAGCTGAATTCCGTAGGAGGTGCACCAGTTTTGAGATGATACCCAATAATGGATATTGGTCACTTTATGGCTCATTTATATAAATTATGTGCATGCTTCTTCTTAAAACCCTACTTCTCACAAAAATGGGACTCAGAAATTTGCATTTCAAAGCCAGTTATCAAATTAAATAAATTATTCTTGTTTTACTTTTAGATTTATTAATAATTGTACTGTTTGTGAAACTTAAAAAACTATTCTGTATTTTTTTAATAACTGAAATTATTAGGATTATGAAAACAGGTGAAACTGTGAGTTATGCTAAGCTTCATGGCAAGCTTCCTGTCAGGATAGGGCTTTACTCCAGATTGTTCAACAGAACAGATACATAGATTTATTCAGCTATTTGTTTATGTGGATTATTTGTTTTAGTATGGCTTTTGTAATAAAGGTTGTGAGTGTGTAGCACCATTGAAGTACCTTGAGGTGCTAAGAAGATACAGTCCTTTCATTCTACATGTGAGGAGTATTTTCTTCGATAAAGTTTTAATTAAGAAAAAAAAGGAAAAAAAAGAAAAACAGCAATCAAAAAAATAAAAAAAAAATTAAAACACAAAACCCTGTAATGCAAGAAGATTTTAAATTTCAGTAATAATTGCCTTTTGTTACAACTGGTGGAGGATAATTTTTTTAATTGTTCAGTTCAGTTCATTGACATCTACATAAAAAATAATATGCTACAATTTACAATAATGGTAAATCAACTAATTCCAAATAAAACAGAAAATTTAGTTTCTTTTCATGTGCAGTGCTAAAAAAGATGTTTACTGTTGTTTCAGTCAATTAAAAAATATTAGGCTCTATGGAAAACTACAGAGAGTGCATGATAATTATTTGTAATATAAAACATTGATAAACTTTTTTTTTTAAGAGTTTTCTTATAACTTCACTAAAATATTTTTAATTAAATAAACATTAGCAATTGAAGTCATATTTTAACACTTGTGGCATGAAATGTGTGAACTGTACCTACATTTGGGTTTCAGACCTTGACAGTAGCTGGAGTGAATACAATGGTCTCAGCATGATTTATCTTGGTGTATTTATTCTCATTAGATATTTATCACAAACCTCAGGTATCCATAGATCAATCTGTGTTGAAAACATAATTTTAAACAATTAGTTTTAAGCTAGGAAGTATCAACCAACATATTTTAATTCACAGAGCCTAATATTAGACTACAGGCTGTGTACTTGGTTTTTTGTTGGGTTTCATTCTTTTTTTTTGTTTGTCTGTCTGTTTGGGTTTTTTTCCTTATAATTATTAATAACCACTTATTCTTATGGAGGGAAAAGCTCTACTTATATACAATATGTCCTGGCTATTGGCAGGGAAACTAAAATGTTTCCCTGAATGTTTTAAGACTTTAGTAGTCACAAATCCTACAAAGCAGAGATCCATTGAGTGATAACTGGAAGTGACATGCTAACCTGCTTGAGATTCTGGTGCAGAGTAAATATTTGGTGGGGTTGTTTAATAATAATAGTAATAATGCCTATTTTTAAATTAGCAACCTAAGAATTGTGATGGTGATTCCGATGGTGACTGACTACTCCTTTACATCAGAAGTTTGTTCAGAGCTGTCACAAAGGCAGAGTTTTAACTGATGTTTGTCAGCTGTTACTCACTGAAGCCCCAGATTTAGCAAGACTGGGTGGTGGAACACATCAAGTGAAGCATTTTCAATTATACAGATTTCTTGAACATCTTGTTCCAATATTGGGTGAATGACATACTGAAGAAAGTCTGTATTGGTTTAATGAGACACCTGTGACAGGGCAAATTTAACCTAATAATTTTGAAAGGGGTCTACAGGACTTCTGAATATAATTTAATAAAAAAAACTGTATGATGGATGATAAGTTCAGTTTTTTGAAATGTTGCTTTTAGTCTCTACTGGAGCTGTGTTTAGAAGGAAGTTTCTGAATTCTGGCTTTTGGATGAATAATTATATAGATCTAAGAGTATAATTTCTGTGATATTCTAGTCCTTATAGATTTAGGTGCTTCCTTGTTTTAAGGTCTTATTCTGGAAAACTGATAGTATCTGTGACATCCTAGGGAATTAGTGCCAGCTACAAATTCATACCTAGAGATGATTATACAAAAAAAAAAAAAAAGCCTCCTAAGATGGTAAAATTTTCAATTATGTTTGTACTAAAAGATTATATAAGTCTTGAATTGTTTAATCAATTTGAGTTAGGATTTTTAAATTTAGTTTTTAATGTATTCTTTTTATGAACTTCAGGTTTATTTCTGAAACACATTGTGCTCAACATACATTTATATCTGCCTTCTAGATAAATGTAGTCTCAGTATATTTTGGCAGTGACCAAGAGCAAATGCACAGGATTTAAAATTTAACAGCAAATTTATATTCCTAGGTCTTAGCATTTCCTCAGTTTTGGTGGCAGGGAGGGGAAGAAATTTTCGTTCTCTGTTTTGAAAGACTGTAGTACTGGACATTCCCTAAATAATACTGAATTAAGCAAGCAAAGCCTCTGTATCACAGACTCATAGTGAATATAGAATAAAGTGAATCAGAATGGACCCATCAGGGTCATCAAGTCCAACTCCTGGCCCTGCAGGACACCCCAAGAGAACACACCACATCCCTGACCACATCTCTTGAACGCTGTCAGGCTTGGTGCTGTCACCACTTCCCTGGGGAGCCCGTTCCAGCATCCAACCACCCTCAGGGTTAAAACCCTTTTCAAAGACAGCAGGTAACACTAGAATGGTGAAGTTATTGGTGTTCAATATTACAAAACTTATTGAGAATTCAATAGAATTAAACTTTTTGTCAGCATCTTCAACCTATTCAAAGGCAGCAGGATATGGTGTCTGTCCTAACATTAGGAGTACACTGGGGACTGGTTTCACCACCCCTACAACCTTTTGCTTCAGGTATCTCTGAATAAAAAATGCACTGATTAGGTCAATATCTAAATAATTGATATTTGCCTTACAGAAGCTTAATTTCAGAGAATGATTAATTGTGCATGTTCTCTTATCTGTTTTTGGTATATAGAATACTGCCCTATGAAACAACTCACAAACAAGCACCCAGTACCACTAAGCAGAATACAGAACCAAGTTTGAAGAGCAATTCTTACAAAAATACTGCTTTGATTCTGGATTTGGGGTGACAATTTTTTTTTTGTGTTTTTGTTCAGTTTTGTTTTATTTTGTTTTTTTCTGAGTGGTCTTGTTTTAGCAATAAAGACGTGGTAGAGAAGAAAACATAAATGGGGGAAAAAAAGAAAAAGTGAGAAATATGAAAATTTGAGAAAATAGTGAAAGACATTGCTTGGATAGTCAAGCTGTTATAAAATATTCATAAAAGAGGAACTTGTCTGTTTCATTTGCCATGCCTTATGTTTCATAGTGATTTCCATTCCTGTGCAATCAAATTGTTTTCTTGAGATGACACAGAGCATCTGATTGAAGAAAAGAAAATGAAAAAAAAGTAGATTTTTAGCTGTAATAGGAGAGAACTAGGATTATCTGCTTCACTCAGATAACTGCCAGCTGACACTTCTTGTAATTGCATAGGGGTCTGAATCTTAGAGCATTGGCTGGAATATTACAAGAAGCAAGATCTGATGCAGGAACGGAGAAGAATATAGCACAGACAATTTAATAACTTTGTTTTGTTTCTCTCCTAAAGAGCTATATGGAACTTTTTTTCTTCCCTATAAGAATAATTAAAAAGTTTATTGCAACCTTGCACTGTAGCTACTCTTTCTCTTTTAGGTAGTTAGTAAGTCTTATTTAATGTTAATATTACTTTTATAAAATAATATACACCATTACTTCTAAGGATACATTTCATAATTATATTTCTAATATTAGACTGGTTTAATTACCAATTTTCATATACTCTTTACTGGCATATTTCAATTAAGACAATTTTATGTGTCCACACAAAAACATAAATATGCAAATATGCACACACATTTAATTAAAAAAGCCCTCTACTTTTAGTCAATTAAGTGTGCTTGGGAAGTGAATAATGTATACACAGATTATTTTCAACTATTGCTAAGGTTGCATTTTTAATTGTAATTTTTTATCAGACAGATTTATTGTAAGTTCAATTTGCATTTAAAATATTTTTATCTGGTGACATGGACTCTAGTTAGATTCTATTATAGATTATATTTCCATAAAGTTTCTGTTATTACACATAATAGTTTAGGGTTTGGATTGTGTTTTTTTGCTTGGCTTTGGAACACTTAACTCCTACTGTATTTTTATGTTGCAAGTCTCTAAAACCTGGATTGAGTCCCCATGTTTCAAACATTATTTGAAAACATTTCTGTCAGTTTCTAAAGATTTTTAGCACGTAAAAAAAATGTGTGTCAAAACCAATATTTTTTATATCATAAGCATACTACTTTTAATAGGTAATAGGATTTGTTGTTAAATTGAAGACTTGGCCATCAGTAACTGAGATATGGGATGAACTTACATGTGTGTGCAGGTAGGAGTTGTGCCTGTAGGGCTCTTCTCTTCAGTTTTCTTAAACAATCACTGAGGCAACAAAGTTCTTCAGTCTTCTTTACATTTTTCCTCTTTCTTTTTTCTTTTGTTAATCAATGCATGTTCCTTTTAAAGGAAAATTGAAAATCAAGGCAGTTTAATTTTCTATTATACTGGTAAAAATAAAATGAAAAACTTGTCTGAATCTTCTGTTTCTAAGTGGTTTTTTTTGGTTTTTTTGGGTTTTTTGGGGGCAAGTCAGTAGCATGGTCTGGTCTGTATATCATCTTTCTGGTATCCTGGGGAGGAAGATCCTGAACCCTTGAAAAGTAATAAAGTTGAGACTAATGGGCTGCTGGTAAGCAGATAGATTTCATGTAGGCAGCAATGTCTAGAGGTGAAAAATTATGGTATAGTTTTCTGAATTTTTTTTTCATCATAGACTTCTAATATTATTTTGGAAATTGTGATCATAGAAAATCTCTAACTTTGCTACTAAAACAAGCATTTTAGTTTTTATTGTCAGTGGTACTGATGCCTCAGGTTGTATTTTTTATATTTTTCAGATTCTGTTCTGCTTTAGTGTGTAAGTCTAGCTCCATATTAGGGGATAGTAAGCTCTCTTTACAGAGTAGAGAGACAAAACAATTCCTTCTCTAGCTGGGGACCCAAGGACAATCAATCCAGATCTCAGGCCTAGGAGCATAAACAGCAGTGGACCAAAGAGGGAAAACAAGCAGGATGGGACTTCATGGGCTAAAGCTGTAATTAGACAATTAACTCCAATATGCCAACGGACCAGAACTTATAAAAGCAAGAGACCCCATGACCAGTCATCCATTTTGTGACCATTTTAGGTTCATCTTGGCTGTAGCCCTGGCTGGGCTCTTGTGCTGCCCAAGGTGGGTCCATTGAGGCCTTCTAATAAATACCTGATTTATTCTTTAGCTCCATCTAGTCTCTGTTCTATGTCAGCCTACACAAGGTGTCAGTACTAGTAGCACATTTGAGGAGGACACTCAGAAATTAGAGAGCTGAAAAAAAACCCAATCATAAGCAATTACCTTATTACTCAAATTTATTAAAAAATAAAAGAGAAGTTACAATTTTTTATGCACTGATGTTAACCTTCAAAGATAGCTTTTCTCTCTTTTAAAAGGTTAATAATGTTCCTAATTTAGCATTAACACATTTGCTACTCTCCTTTCCTTAGAATATATTAAAAGGATGAATTTTGTAATTTCTGTGACTTCAGCTGCATTAAAAGTGAAGTTCTAGCTTTAAAATTAGAACTAGAGCAATGTAGTCTTGTACTTTCATTTGTTTGAAATTGCTCCTAGAGACGAGATACAATATGGGTTTTCATTTTACATTTAGTCTTTTCTCTGCCACGGAATTTGTAGATGTAAGGAAAGCTCACATACTTCTCACTGCAAGCAAATTCATTTATCAGGACAAATGATGAATCTCATCTACTTCATAATATAGCATTGCAAATATGGAAAATTTTCATTAAAAGAATCCATGAAAACAAAGACTTTTTTTGAGGGATGAAGTACACCTTTTTTCCCCATTTATCATGACTGCCATTATTTTCTGAATTTAATAGAGTCACTTATTCATACTAAAATCATAGTAAGAGTGTGGTTGTATCAAAGCACCAGTCTTTAGTCACTTCCTTTTAAATTTTTTTTTCCAGTAAACTGGACATTCTGAGTTTTCAGTTGTACTTATTCAACTGTATCCTTTGACCTGCACATTTTATTCCTCTTCCTAGCTCAAAGAATTCTCATTCAAGGTATCCTTCTGGTATTCAGAACATAAGATTTTCCCAGCTGCCCATTGAAAATGTTACCTTCTCTGATTTGATAAGCAGAGGTACACATATATCAGAGCACTCAATCTGCCTATTTGCACAGTCCTGTGAAATTCGTGTTTACAGTTTGGATTTTCTTTCAAGTTTCATAATATGCTGTCACCTTTGCACAACGTGGCAAGGGAAGAAATTAATATATAAACTAAGTGTGTGGAATGAGGTACATTGTGTGATTTAATGGGGGCTATGCAGTCATACCAAGAGAAGATCTTGGGCTGTTATGGGTGCTACCAACCCAGTAATTACTGTGCCAGTTGCTGGAGTTAAAGCAGAAGGCACGATCACGTGTCAAATGTTGAGTATCTGGATTTACTTGACAAAGAAGTAACCAGAATACCAGGAGAAAGGAAGGATCACCCCTACAGAAAAGTCACTAACATCACCAAGTCTTCTGGCACAAACCTCCATCCAGGTTTGTGCAGCATCCATAAGTCTGGTTCCAGCCTAATCCACTTGATCTCGGGCAGGGAAATGCGCAGCCCAAACCTAACACCTCCCTACAAGGCATTTCCACAGGAAACACTGAGTTCAGCTCGGGAAGCAAATCTCTGACCTGTCTGTGCTCCCAGCATTGCAGGGGTGAGGGTCCCCAGGCTCACAGCCAGCTCAGAGCAGCTCAGGTGCCTGGGCTGCTGAGCAGGAGCTCCCTGGAGGACTGTGTGATTCTAAAGCTGCTTGGCTCCATCAGACTGCATGTTTGTAGCACTCACCGAGTTCTCTGGGCTACTTATTTCAGGAAAAAGCAGTGAAATATCTGTTTTGGTGGGGGTTTGGTGTGAAACAAAAATGTAAAATAATACTTACATTTTGAACACATATTTTCCTAGTAAAACCTGCATAAAGCTGCTTACAAAAACCAGTTTAGTGAAGCTTTTACCAAAACCCTTTCTGCTTTCTTTCACTCTTATTTATAAACTCACTCCTACTTAAAAACTCCTTAATCATGAAACTCTTTTGATCAATTCATTATGATTTGAGAAAAATCAAACTATCTTTCTTTAATATGGGGTTTATTTCCACTATCCTTTCCTTATAATTTGATTTTGAGTGTGTTTTTGGTGTTTACTAGAATTTAGTAAGAACTTTTTAAATAACAGTCTTCTGCAAATTCTGAAACATAAAACTAGTCAACATAAAGTTTTTGGGGCAGTAATGCTCTGGGTATGTTTTCCTGTGCTGATATTTTGAGACATAATTTTTTTTGGCTATAAAATGTTGGTAACCTATCTGTCATGTCAGAAGTAATTATCTGGTTGTTTTGAAAAGAAGTTTGTGCTTTCCTCAAAATGCTGGCTATCACTTTACTGAATTCAGATGTTCTGTTCTGTAAGGGAAAATCCTGTTTATCATCATGCACATGCATCAGGGATATTTAAAAGCTTGTACATCTTTGGCCATAAATTTTGCTACAATGCTGAAGTTCCTCATTTATTGTACAGTTTAAAATACAAGTCAGACATAGATATATTAGATATATATCTGAAGATCCCTAAAGTTTTGTACTCATCTCCTCAGTTTCCTTTGAAGGATTATCCTGAAAGGAACTTTCTGAGAAGTTATTCACACCCACTTGTGGTGCGTAATTAATTTTCTTATTTGCCTGTACCTTTAAGTGAAACAATTAAAGCAGAAAGAGATCTGCTGCCACTTTCATTGTTGTTCCTATTTGTGTAGCAACAGGGGGTAAGAAATTGGTTATTTTGCTTTATGGACGTGTGTAATGATCCTTTTTGAAATAAAATATGTGCCATTTTATTTCTATGTTCAAAACAAAATCAAAATAATTATAACACTAAAAAGTATAATATTTGCGTTCTTCTTTTTCTGAAAGTTATATCAAATTAGGATTTCAAAACAATCCATTGATTTAAAAGCCAAATTTGATCTCGCTATGATTTTTCTAATAAAAAGCTAAATGTTTAGGAACATTAAAAACACTATAGTTGAGAGCCAAGAAGTCAAACAAGCAATCAAGAATTTTTTCACAAAAGACATTTCTAAAACTTTCTTAACCAGTTTTCATCATCATGTTCCCCAATATCTCTTTACTCCAAACTCAGTGATTGGTCAATCAGGGGTTTTAATTTTAAGAAATGTTTTTCTTTCCAAGCTGAGCACCACTACTATGACCATTCCTGACACAACAGAACACAATATAAAATTTTGCCCCAGAAAAAGACAAAAGTGTTACTAAGACTATCTGAAGAACTCTTATGGTGATGTTAGTGACCCAAGGAAAGACTGAACAATCATGCCAAGTTTGAAACTCAGCTCTTCAGAGAAAGTTGTTCAAAGTTGTTTTTATTTTTATCACCAGAATTACAGGGTGTATAGGTATACAAATATTGTGGTGAAAAAAATCTTGTGGCACAGTAATTTTAGAATGTATATTTGAATTCTTTCCTGTCCTGCTTTACTAACAACACTGATTTCAGGTTGAGAATTCAAAGAACATTTTGTTATTACTGTGTTTTGGTACCAGAAAGTAAAAGCATTTAATTTGGGTTCATGCAACAGTTTTGGACTAGGATGTTGCCAACACAGAATGATGTGAGCAGAGCTTTTGAACCATTGCTCTTTAACCTGCTAACTGCCTGCCATATATTTTTTTTTTAGTAAAAATCTGTTTCAAGCAAAATTTGTGTGATTTCTACCAGTACTTTTAATAAGACGAGGATTTTTTTTCTTCCTTGACATTTTTGAAGAATTTTACTGGCAAAAGCTCTGGACTAGCAGTTAGCTGAGGATGTATATGATGTGTATATGATGATTTCTGAAAACTTCTGAGAGGCAAGGGAGTTCTAAGCAAGTGGGGGATAGACTTACACCTGTAAACAGTTGCTGAATTAATATAGCATGCTTGAGAGGAGCTTCTCTTTTTAAAACCTACCCACAGAATTTAGAAGAACACATAGAAACTTAATTTTTTAAAATAATTCTGCAAGTGTCCTGTGTCATTATGTAGGATGGGGGGGATGGGGGTTGACTCTTTGTTTTAACTCTGTGTTAGCTTGCTTTAATACTTTGAAAATAAAGCAAATAAATTTGGGCTCAATTAAGCTATAATTAGGAAAAGATTTTCACAATAAGAAAACATGGAGGAAATCGCTGTGGCTGCAGAGGATTAGACTGGAATAAACTATAAAAGAATAGAGTGATGTAAGAGTAAAAAATAAATGAGAGGGAAAATAATGAGGTTTTTTCTGACATTAAAGTTTTCATAAAAATAAATGTATGGTGGATAAAAAACATATAAAAAAGTAAACTCCATGTTTGTCACATTGTAGTGGAAGATGAGATAGAGACTGGAAAGTGATGTCCTTCTTTGCTGAGGAAACTGAGTACTTCTGATGTGCATCCTGAATTCAGAGATCTTTTTTCTGCTGAGTTAGAGCAGAAAACCACATGACACTCCATTAGGCAATTTCTGGCTGTCTACATCAGTAGGAAGTTGCTATTCATAATTCTTGCCCATTTTTAAAATTCCCCTGAAAGCCATGTACCAGTTTTGTGTCCTCCAACAAATATGTAAAGTTCAGTGCAGTCCAACATAACTCCTGTGCAAATCTCTAACACATCCATGTCTTTCCCTGACTTTAACATAGAAATTTCAGTTTCTATAATACAGGGTATTTACTCATGACTCTATATATCTGCTCACTTGCAGTCTTCCCAGTAGGGATATTTTTGTAGAATATGCTAGAAACAAGCAGCAAAAAAAAAAATCCTCTCAGAACTTCAATCAATGCATTTGGCAACTAATTGAAGCATGAATGTAAAAATAGTGCATGCTGCAAACTTTGTAGTTCTTGGACAGCTATTTCTTAATTTTCATCCCAAAATGTTAGGATTTTGATTTCCTTGGAGTGCACATACCTTGTTCAAACAACATTTTGAGGCACTGACTAGCTGACAGCAGAAAGAGTTGGGTTTATCCTTTTGTCATAGAAGTACTTTCTATGATGGTGGAGGAAAGAACCATTTTGTATCAGTCTTTAGTGCTAAAGGTGGCAAGCAAGAAAGCTAATACAAAAATATCTCAGGATTTACTGTCCAAGGACACTTAACATTTCAAGACTTTTAAAACTTTTGGGCTTTATCATGACAATGATAATGGGCCCATCTTTCTAGCCCATCAAGGTTCCTCTGGATGGCATCTCTTCCCTCTAGAGTATTATCCAAGCTACTCAGCTTGGCATCATCTGCAGCTTCCTGAGTGTGGACTCCATCCCACTGTCCGTTTTCTGACAAAGGTGTTAAATAATACTGATTCCAGTATCAATCACATCACTCTTTGCTGTTCTCTAGACATCAAGCCACTGACTGAAATCCTTGAGTTTGACCATCCAGCCAATTTCTTGTCCACTGAGAGCTCCACCCACCAAGCCCATGTCTCTGCAGTTTGGGACAAGGGCATCGTGTGGCACAGCAGGAAAGGCTTTGCACAAGTCCAGGTGGATGACACCAGTGGGTCTCCCCTATGCACCAATACTGTAAACCCACCAGAGAAAACCACCAGATTTGAGAAGCACAATTTGCCCTCAGTGAAGCCATGAGAGCTGTCACAGATTCCCTCTCTGTTTTCCATGTATCTTAGCATAGTTTCCAGGAGGATCTTTTGCAGGGCTCCAAAGTGAGACACACTGGTCTGTAGTTCTCTTTTTTTGTCTTTATCATTTTTATAAGACTATAACAAGTCTCACCAAGGCAGTCTGTGAGGGTAAAAATCTTTTCCACTCTGGATATAATTCTTCATTTCACAAGAAGAAAAGCAAACACAATAAATCTTTAGTTAATTTTATCATTGTGAAATTACATCCAAACCATTTCAAGTTACATCCAAGAAATTTCAAATCTGAATTAAAAAATCAAAGCAATGCAAGAAGTCTGAAGTACCTTAAAATGTGTGATGATAACAAAGAATCATGGAATTTTTCACGTTAAAAAAGACCTTTAAAATCACTGAGTCCAGCCATTACTTTAACACTGCCAAGTTCACCACTAAACCATGTCTTAAAGTGCCATGTCTACACATATTTCAGATAACTGCAGGGTGGTGACTCCACCATTTCCCAAGGCATCATGTTTGAATGCTCAATCACCCTTTCAAAGAAGAATTTAATTAATTAACTCCCCTGGTGCAACTTGAGGCCATTCCCTCTCATCCTGTTACTTGTTACCTGGCAGAAGAGACCAATGCCTTCCTTGCTACCACCGCCTTTCAAGCACTTGTAGAGAGTTAAGGTCTCCCTTGAGCTTATTTTTCTCCAGATTAAACAACACCAGTTCCCACAAGACTTGTGCTCTAGAACTTTTACCTGAATGTAACAGAAGAGGAACAGATGAGCTGGTAACTGATGCAAAGTATTGCTATTTAAAACTAAGCCCCTTGGACCACAGTAATTAAAAAATTTGGGAAACTATTATTGGTAGTCGAGGGATACAAAAAAGAAGTGGTCAGAAATAATGGGATAAAGATTAAAAGTGGTGTAGGAAACCAGACTGGCATTGGCAGTCTAACTGCAGTGTAGAGTTGTCACTTAATATCTAATCCAATAAAACTGATGCCAGTGGGAGTTTGCTGTGAAGTTCAATGAATATAAAATAAAGTTCTAACTAAATCAGTTTAAAATTATAACCTCATTTTCTCTTTACTTTCTGTAATAGTCTTTAAATATTTTGTGTTCTGAAGGCTGAACTGTGGTTCCTTAGCAGAAGCACCATATTCTTGTATTTCCAGAGGTCACCTTTGCAATTCATTAGTATTCAAAAAAGTTTTTGTGAAACATTGTACTTAATTTATATGGATGGATGCCCAGTATATTCAAAAAACAAAAGGCTTTCTATAAAGAACCATGAATTCAGCAGGTTTCCATAGTTTAAGAAAACCCATTCAAATGAGACAAAAGATACAAAAGATACAAACCAAATGCTGCATAAACCAGCTTTAAAATACGCATCAATTTAGACCCAAGAACTTGCATTATTTAATAATATTAAGCTTTACCAGAACATACTCCACTCTAACTTATGTGATTAACTGACAGCTTATTCCCATCTCATATTAGCAAAGCACAGGGTGGTTAAGATTTAAGTGCTTATTGATGCTTTGCAGTTGCAGCTGTAACATGCAGTAAAAATTATATATGACACTCTCTTTTGAAACATTCTGTCTTGGCAAAAAGCAGCAATCCCCTCCAAATTTATATTTTATCCATGATACGAAGACAGTAATACTTTCTGGGCATGAGAAAGCATATAATTGAGCATGCTTAGGAATCCAAACTAGTGATGTTTAGGAATTAGTTCTTAAGGTTCAGTTCATTATGAAGCCATAAAGAGCAAAGACCAACTGTTACTCCAAATATGTGGTAATTCAAAACAGATGTTATAGTACCAGGGAGGACTGTACTTCAAATTTGTTTTAATTACTCTTGAGTGCACCTTCTAATGACAAATCTTGTTTTCTGCTCCTCATTCTGAGTAGAAGCCATACCACCTAGCCACTTTTAAATGCATCATTAGGCTGAAATCTTGCTGGTTCTAAAATCCGTTAGCCTGAGGCCAAATCAAAGGCCCATGAGCCTTCAAAAAATAAATGTGTGATGAAACAACTTCTTCATCAGAGAAACAACCATAAGATTTTTCCCACAAAAAGTATAGTTTATTAATCCATCCCAAGTTATATAACCTAGAGAAGAAAGAGATAAAACCCAAAAAACCAGAATACTCGCATCTCATGCCTAAACTGAGACACTTCCTCGTGTGCTTTTGACAATTTCTTTTGGACCGATTTATCCCATCTTCCTTGATTAGGCTGACTTTGTCTTTCAAGGGACTGCTTGCAATTCAGCCTTGAGCAGGTGCCAGGCTGAGGTTTACTTCATGCCCCTCATGAGACAGCACAGCAGTGTCATCCTTGACTTTTTCTTTTTTTTGAAGAACTAGGTTCTGCCTTTTTCTTACCTTCCTCATTTGATTCAGTTTTTTATATTGAACCAGGGTGATAACATTTAGGTAAATACATGTATGCAGCATTCATATCATCATGTGCTCAAAGCTGTCAATCTCTACAGAAACATTTTAGTCTTTTCCTAGATATTTGAGCTATTTAGATTAAAAATAAAAGGAAACTAGGTCAAGAACATCTAAATTTAAATAACTGAAATTCTATATGCAGCTAATAATGAAAAATTACTGTTGACATCAGTGGAACTGCTATTACTGCTATTGGTAGGGATATTTCTTCCCCTGTCAAGATTACTGTTTCATGGGGAAAAAAAATTTAAAATAGTAAGTTTTCCTAAAAGCTGTAAATATATTGATTGGAGTTAAATGAATTTAAATGAATTTAAACTCCATGACGAATGGAGTTCAATTTTTATGAACCAGAAATGATTTGATGTGACATGCTGGATTTTTCACACTGAAGTCACTGACATCTCATAAGCATCACAATTAAATCATCAAATTGTTCTGACCCCCCTGCACTAGTATTGGGATCAACAGTGTTTAATATCTTCAGCAATGATACAGACAGTGGGATTGAGGGCACCCTTGGTCAGTCTGCAGCTGACACTGAGCTGAGTGGTGTGGATGGCATGTCTAAGGGACACAATGCCCAGAAGTGGCCCATGGGAACTTCATGAGGTTCAACAAGACCTGAGTCTGGGTCTGGGCAAGCCCTGGTTTCCATCCAGGCTGGGGATGAACAGAGTGAGGATGAACAGAGAAGGATTTGGGGGTGTGGGTGCATGAGAGGCTGGACATGAGCCATCAATGTGCCCTTGCAGCCCAGAAAAACAAACGTGTCCAGGGCTGAATCCAAAGATGCTTGGGCAGCAGGGGAGGGAGGGGATTCTGCCCCTCTGCTCTGCTCTGCTCTGCTCTGCTCTGCTCTGCTCTGCTCTGCTCTGTCAAACCCCACCTGCAGGGCTGCACCCAGCTCTGGGGTCTCTGCTCAGGAAGGACATGGAGCTGTTGGAGTGAATCCAGAGGAGGACACAAAGATGATCAGAGGGATGGAGCATCTCTGCTGGGGAGAGACCCTGATCCAGCTGGGATTGTTCAGCCTGGAGAAGGCTGCAGAGAAACCACATTGCAGCTTTTAGTATTTAAAGGAGGCTGAAAAGGGGAGCAACTTTTTATCAGGGGTAGTGCTAAAGGAGAAGGGATAACAGTTTTAAACCAAAAGAGGTTAGATTTAACTAGATATAGGGAAGAAGGGGGTTTTCTGCTATGAGGCTGGTAAAAGTTGTCCAAAAAAGTAGTAAATTCAAGGTCAGGTTGGACTGGGCTCTTAGCAACCTGATCTCTTTGGGGATGTCCCTGCTCCTTGCAGAGTGGTTGGACCAGAGATGACCTCTAAAGTTCCCTTCTAACACAAACTATTATATGTTTCTATGATTCTGTGATATTTAGAAATGCATGGATAAATAAAATTCCTAACAAATTATGAAATTATTCTAAAGTATTCTAAATTAGAGCTGATATTTTATTTTATTAATTTATAGTGATATTTGACAAAATAGATTCAGAACTAAACTTTTTTTTAAAGGAAAATATGGTGATAAAAAGTAAATTATCAATACAAATCCTCAGAATTTTACAATATGAAATGTAAATTTTGATGATCGTGGAAAAATAATGTTTATATATACATAAGCAAGGGTAATGTATGTATTTATTCTGATCTTCATGCCATCTTATACAACTATTTCAGTTTTATTCTGAGTGGAATTCTGTGTATCTCCCATAGCTCACTGTAAATCGAGGGATGTTTGTTCACCTGGGAAAGAGCTGTTCACAGCTCTGTGGCTGTTTTCTGAACTGCAGCTCCCACGAACCATAGCAATAACATCACATACCCAGTGCCTCTGGTTTTCCCTTCATTCACAGAAAAGAATGCCTTTTCTCTGGAGCAGATAAAAAAGAAGTGGAATTATCCTTTGACAAGCACTAATAACTGACTTATTTCATCATATTGTAAAGAAAGGAGATAGGGATTCCAGTCATGAAGGTTGTATTGTGTTTAGCTCCCCTGGCTTTCTCAGATATGGATTAGTTTCTAGAGAAGCCATGCTGAATGCATTGTAACAGAAGACTGACACGTGAGACAGCAGATATTGCTTCAATGAATACACTATTGAAACACATATTCTAACAGCCAATATATCATTAGTAGATTGCAAGAGTTGTCTTGGGTGGGAGGACAGCAGTCAGTTTTGCTGTTTCTAGATCACAATTGTTCCCATTTAAGTAAGTTTAGAACAGCATCCTAGGAGACACCTTGACAGACTGACTTGACAAACTGCTCCGTGGTGTGTCCTGTCAAAATCAGCACAGACCCTGTGGGGCATGAAGAGACAAAGCTGAGGATTTCCACATGCCATCACTCAGCTGCTTCATGTCCTGTGTTAGAATTAAGTTCCCTTGCGTAATCCCAGCATCTGCAAAGTAAAGCACTTGAGTCCCACTACCTCTTACCAGCATTTCTACATTCCCACACTTGAGGACTTTCCTAAGGATGACTTAAGAATCTGTTTTGTCCCTGCAGGGGTACCAGGGGACCCAAAATGTAAGAGGAAAAATGTGGAATGCAAAGACACCCTTGATGTCCCTCTCTCCTTCAACTTCTTGAAGGGAAGGTCAGAAATGTGAGGGAATTTATCTTTTTTCAACTTAAATATGCCATTTGCCACTTAGCAAGGGAAGTATTTCAGTGATAATTGCTAGTAAACGAGGAACATTCGAGAATATGAATAAAAATTATTTGAAAATATGCTAATTCATGTAAATACCCAGTCAGGGTTGTTCTGTCACTAAATATAAAATTAGGTGCTTGTGTTGTAGATAAAAGTAACACTGCTTTAACCCTTTCTATTTTTAATGTGTGATAATTTTATATATACCCTCCAACAAGGAGGACTGTATGAGAGATTACATTAGTTCCTAGTTTCAGGTCCAGTAAGGAGGAGAAAGAGGAAAAGGATGAAGAAGAGGAGGATGATGATGTCCTTAGAGAAGACCTGGCATGACTGGAACAAGGCTGCATTTCCAGGAGAGAGCCACACTCTCAAATCCCTGTGGCAGCATCCTTCCCCTGCCCAGGCACAGGCAGTGACTGTGCAGCTGATGGAAACCAGCAGGTGGAGGCTGCTTCCACCAGTCGTGCCAGAGCCCATGTCAGTGAAGAGTAATTGTACTAGAATGAAGGCTTAAAATGAAAGGAGATACATAATTAAAAAGTTGAGACTCCTTATCATCATGTCATTTTAACCTTGTTCCATTAGTAAAAATAAAATAAGTCACTCAAGACCAACTGTATTTTAAAGCATCTATTTTAAACTTGCTCCAAATTGCCTCTGAGCTTATAATAAGCTGCACTGGTTTTTACTGACAGTAATTTCTTTTTACTGTGCTTTCTGTGCTGACATATTGTGATAAACCCTTGTATATTGAGGTAGAGAACGACACTTAGAATAAGTTCCAATTGACAATAATGAAAATATATTAAACAAGTTAATAAATATCCTATTTCCCCATTTTGGCTCTTGCTCATATTCCAAATCATCACAGGCATTTAAAGAGATTGCTGCCCTGCAGAAGCACCAGAGGCAAGTAAAGGAATTGAATAGTTTCTCAGAGCAGTTTGAGCATTTTTGCTGCTTTCACACATGGCTCTCAGTAGGAAAAGACAGACAGCTTATTAGCAAAGAGACCGAGTTACTGCTCTTTGTGGTTTGGGCCTGGGAGCTCACTGCAGGTCTATGAAATAGCAAATGTCAGATCTTCTTTTAGGTGTTGCCATTAGAAATCTTTATAAATATTTTCAGGGTGGAAATTCTAGTGGATCTTGTTTGTAGGCCATATTTAAAGGCCCTCAAAATTATGTCATAAGTGAGAGGTAAAATAGTGCTATATATCATCATGACCAGAGCATTCCCCAACAGCTCCTCTGATGAAAACAACTGCATGTTACTTTTCAGAAACCAGCTGAATACACAGAACTTTTCTCTTAATTTTGACATGGTCCTCAGTGCAGATAAAAATGATAATGTACTTTGTTCTGTAAGGTGCTTGTACAATACCTGCATAATTCAACAAATAAAAGGGCTATAAAATTTGAGATTTTAAGTCAACAGGAGATTTATGCCCTCAGCCTTGGGAGAGGGAGAAGGGTAGTTTGATGCTGGAGTTCACACAAGTAGATAATCTTGAAGGACTGGATGACAATCATTTTATTCAACTTCCTCTTGAAACACCTGTTTTCAGGTGCTCATCTTTACATCAGGGAATTTCACACAGTGCATTGAAACACCACGTAAAACCCCCCAAAACCAAAACAATTAAAAAACAAAACAAACAAACAAACAAACAAACAAACAAAAAAACAGAAGGAAAAGAGAAGATCAAGTGTTCATCCTATATCCTAAAATGACAGAGCATCAGAAGACCCATTGCTCTGTCATTGGATTAAAACAGACAGTTGGATTTCTTTCAAACCACTTTCTAATTTCATTAAAATAAGTTGTATGCTTTTTCTTGCTGATGCAGTCAGCATTGTTAGAGTAGTATAATATAAATTCTCCAAGCCATTGATGCATTTTTTTGGTTCCATCTTAAAACTGGTTTACTTAAGCAACTTTAACTTCCATGAGTGTGGACAGTGGGCTCTATTGAAAATGAAAGGAAGTGAAAGTGACTAAGAAAATTCAGTGAAAGTTATCCTCTTCCATGACTTTAATGAAAGTTCCCTGAAGTTGTCTGCTATAAATACATAAATCTTTCATGCACCATTAAAATCTTTCCTTTTAGTTTTTCCAAAATGAAATTCTCAGACTTTGCATGAAAAAAAAAAAAAAAAATTGGATAAGGTCTGGTTCATGGGAAGTCTAAAAATAGTTTCAGGAAGGCAAAATTTGCTATCAGAAGCAACTTAACCAGCAAACATTATCAAGTCTTCCTAACTGTCAGACAGAAGGATAAGTAGCTCTTCCTTATTGCTGGTAAAAGGTACAAAGTTATTAGTCATCTTACAGCTGGCTTTGATGCTTTGGATGAAACTAAATTTTTAACAACTTTTCTTTCTTGAAAAAGATAAAACCATATTCTTGCATAATTCAAATCACATGTAAGCTATTCCTCCTGGTACATTTGATCAAAAATCTTGGAGCTAGTATCAGCTATTAAAAAAAATCTTCATATTAACAACACAATTATTTCTCTTAGAAGAGGAAATATTTTTACTTGTCTAATATTTTGCTTGAAGAACAGAAAACTTTGAACAAGATCATATTCAGTTTCTTGGCTAGACAGAGATATTAGAAACTGTTTAATATTATTATTAATAGGAACTAACCATTAGCTAATAAAATGTTGTGGAGTACAGGTGTAGTGTAGCAATGATGGCAACATCTCATTGCACTGGCCCAGGTTTTCCACCTTGTTTCAGTCAAGGAAAATAGTTTCAGGTATTTATGGTGCCATCATGTGGAGACTTCTGAGCATTGAAGAGCTTGAAATAGAAGAGCTCAATTACAATATAAAGGAAGATGGACCCCAAAATAGTGCTGGTATGCTTGAGCTATAAACTGGTGCCTGAAATTAAGAAATCCTAGCTCGTTTCTGAGTCAAACTTCTGATCTGCTTGCCCTCCTTAGGTATCATCTCGTGACAGTCACACAGTCTACCAGAACTTATGTATTTTACTGTAAAGAAAAAAAATGCCTGTAATTTTTTCCCAACAGGAAAGAATATAATTTTGTCTCAGACTAGGGTAGATGAGGAAAAACAATAACATAGTTAAATAAACATAAATACAAATTACATCTTTTCTTCAAAGCATTCATGCTTTTTTTCTGGACAGGACAGGGTAGTCTTAGGTTAAAGGTATGCAGAAACAATACAGGCTGGAAGATTTTCTGTGAGTATATCAAAAAGACTAGGTCAAATTTGCAAGTATCCAGGCTTACATAGACGGAGGGGGAAAAAGTATGCTTCTTTGTACATAATCTTAAAAAACCCAGAAAATATTTTTCAAGTAGTAATTTTAATGTCTATTTTTTTTCCATTTTTTCAAGGACAAAACTATTTAATCTACATAGGAAGAGACTGACCTAGGTCACTTCCTTTTTTTTTCCCTAGATTCAAGATGGAATATTATAATAGCTCCTTTTAATTCTATGTAGATTGGCCTGCACAAATGCTGTGATTCATCATGTGAGCCTATTTATGCTCTTTTATTTTGCTGCGTAGGACAAGTTGTTCTTTATCAGTTCTTTTATGAGCATCCCATTGAATACCTCTGTGCATGCAGAATGGTACATTGTTTCCTAGACCTTTTTATTATTTTCTCTATCAAGAGAAAAGGAAAAAAATGAGCCCCCTAAATCTGCAGTAGATATTTTCCCACTTTTCTGCTCAAAGCATTTAATTTTCCCTGTCTTTCTTTAGAGAACATTACATTCAGTCATCTGCTGTTTGCAATGCAGAAACCTCTTGGTTGCTACAACTGATGTCTCAACAGCTGGTTATCATCTTTTTAGATCGCTGTATTAATTTTTTTTTTCTTTAAGATAATAAAAGTTGTCCTCACATTTGAAGTTTAGGTTTGAGTATAAGGACTTCTTTTTTTTTTAAGTGTGCCTGCAAGAAATTTATACAAGGAACCTAAATGTGGTAGAGGTGCTTTCCTGTAACACACACTAATGATAAAAAAAACCTCTTACACAGACTAATCTGCTTAAGAGGTTATCTGGATAATTTCTAGGCATGTATCTTATGATTTTACATGACTGGGGAAAAGAAAGCCATGTTTTTATCATCAGGTATTTCATTTATCCATTTTGATTTTTAAAGAGTGATCAAGTATTTAGTTTATGAATATAGTTTGGAAAAGTTCAATTATTGATGTTTAGACCATGTGAAAAATCTTGGTAACTAAAATATGTTATCAGGAGATGAAGATTTATGTAAGAGGATGACAGGCAATAATTTTATCTTTCTAAAATTTTAATAAAATTTTGATGGAGTGATAGATGGGCCTTAAGTGGACTCCACAGGAATTTCTGTATTTCTTACTGCAAATATGTTTTGCATCAATCTCCAGTCTCTTTTTCTCCAGAGTGTTAATTTTGTAACTTGTAGCCAAAATGCTGAGATAAGAGGTAGTATAGTATGTGGCATTAGAAAACTATTGTTGTCTTGTGATGGCAGCTTAGGAAAGGGAGGAATTGTATACAGCCAAAAATAAGTGCAGTAGATAAATACTTAAATGAAGTGACCTGGCTAAGGAAGTACAGTTGATCAGGAAGAAAAAGGAAAGTATGAGAAATGAATAAAACCAACAAGACTGTTGGCCTGGGAAGGATCCTTTGCAAGTAGGTAACAAGTTCTAGTTGCCAAAATCCTGAACTTGCCAATTTTTTTTCCCAATACATATTATTCTTACATAGAAAGAGAAATGAGTATTGAGTCTAATGGGTGTCTAAGAAGTTGCATAGAAAAATTATTGTAAAATTACTGTTTAGCCTCTGGTAACAAGGGGAATTGGGAATCTGGGTAACTGTAGTATTTCAGAACTGTAGTACAGACAGTTGCTGGCCTGTGTGACTTTATGTTTTTCAGGGTTATATCCTGGTAAAAATATGGGATTTGTAATGGTTTGTAGTCAGCTGGAGAAGGCACTATTAACATTATGTTTTCTGGCAGTCTGAGACTTGAAGAGGAACAGCAACTTCCTTTTGACCTTAATTTATGTGCTGATAAAATGAACTTTGGACAGACAAATATTTTGCCTTTCAAATTAGATTTGCATACTCAGATTTGCATCAGCAACCCAGTTACAAATGCAATGATGAGAAACTTCCAAACTTGCCTTAAAATACCCAGTCAAATTTCAGCCCAAGTCAGTGTCTCTTTCAAGTTATGGAAGAAAGATTTATTAGGTTTTTTACACTATCTGGAAACTGAAGAGTTTCTTGAAAAAATATAGGGAGAAGCAGGGAAGATTCCCTTTTTCAGGAAATTAAAATTAATTTCCTAAAAGGTTGTTAATACAAAATCATGAAATTACAAAATTGCATTTATTTTATTGGTGCTTTTGTTGTACTTGTGAACAACTGCTAGTGATAAAGCTCATAACCTAAACGGTTTACAAACCATCAGCTTTACTGAATTTGGATAGACAAATAGAAAAAAAATTGGGAGACAAAGGTGTTAAAAGCAGTTTAAATATTGCTGTTACATTTTGATATTTATATGGTGTTAGTACATGCACAGTTGAAGGGGACAGTGTCATGAACATGTACACAGAGAGATGGTCATACTCACAGAGTTGAAAGTCCAAAATATGAAAGCAGGACATAATCAAAAAAGAAACAAGCTCTAAGGAGAGCCAAGAAAAAGTTAACAAGTCTGGTTAATATGACACATGACAGTGAAGGTACATTCATAGTCAATAGTCAATAAGGTTGACAGACTTTACAGCTAACATATTCCAGACTTTGTTTTGGAGGGGAGGGAAAAAGAAAACAAACAAACAAACCAACCAACCAAACTCCAACAACTTGTTGAGTACATAAGCTAAACAAATACCATTTTAAAGAAAGATTAATTGTTCAAGGTAAAATTGTGACTGAGCAGTCTGTCAGAGGCTGCCAGAAAGGCTCATCCCAGTCATACCTAGTGAAAGTAAATTCAGAATTACTGCTGAGGGTTATGGGACTATTCTGGACTCAGAGCACAAAGAGGTCAGAGATTACAGAAACATATACTGTGACAAGCAGAATTTTTACAGCACTGATGTGGAAAAGTAACAGCAAAATCATAAAAAAATCACAGTAAAACCAAGAACTAATGTGGGTTTTTTCACTTCCTTTAAGGCAAATCTAAGGAGAAATTGAAATACTAATAAGGGGGGGTGTTTTCAGGATTGTCAATATAATTAATCTTCGTTACTTATGTGGCATAGTGTGAGTACATGAGTCTTTTTCCTGACAGAACACATATTATATGCAGCTTAACTTGCAGAAATAGATCATCTTTGTGGGTAATAAGAGAGCACTAGGGAAGTCCTTAATCAACATTATTTTTCAGTTGCAAACCAGTCCTTGATAAGATTTTCCAATCCTATTGAGAGCTGTAGACTAATTTCTAACATTACTAGAACTAAGGAGTGTGAAAATAAATTTTTTTAAAAAAAAATTTCTCATGTTACACAGCAATTCTCAACACTATTTTTTAACCTAGGCTTTCTTTTCACAGAAATATCATTTAATAGGCATTTCATCCTTGGTTTAGAAATAGTTCTCATCTCTATTCCCTAAATAATTATTTAAAAATTCTCAGGCTTGACAGAGATATAAAAAGAGTGTTCTATTCTTCATAATTCTCCACCTGCGTTCTTATCATAAAGCAGCATTTAATTGTGTCTTTTGAGGTTTTAGCTCATTTTAAATCTCAAGAGACTGTTACCAAGTTAAAAGTGTCTTCTTGTATTTGTCATAATAAAAAAATATGTATCAAAAGCAATACCAATTTGAAGTTATTTTGTAAGACTGTTCATGGATGAAAGGAGTGTGCTAAGTCATAATCATAGAATCACAATGGTGTCTGCTACAGGCCAGAATCTGGCAGTGGTCAGCACTGTGTATACATGTCCATAAGGGCATTATCCCAGCCCTAAATACCTTGAAAATTCCATGGAACAAATTGAAAGAAAGCTATGAGAGAACAATTTTCAATATGAAGAACTGATGAAGGGCAGAATTTGCTAAGGGCTGCAATGTAAGTTTGTAATAGTTGGACTACACTGAGTGACACCAGTGACATCCTTCTGAAGGTAATAAGATCAAAAGTACCTCTGCTATTCATTGTACTTACCATCTAACATAAAATGTGATTTTTTTCTTCTCTGCCCAAACCTTAAGCTTCCTGGTTTCATTTATTGCTGTCTCACAGCAAGGCACTAATGGTGAATTTTCCTTATGTGAATGTAGTTAATTACAAATATATCTTCTGATAATCTTAAAAAGATTTTTTTCACCTTTGAGTTTCTTTCTTTATGTGCCAATAACATTATATAATCAAAATTAGAAAACTAGTATACCTAGCATGAAATAAGTCCTCTACTTTGTGTTTACCTCCTGTAGTGAATTCTATTATGGAGCTGTCATTTACTGCCTTCCTGTGGCATAAAGAAACCCTTTCTGACTCAGCAGTATCCAAAGATCCTCTCTTTTTTTCAGGCTTAGGACTGAGTAGTGCCTGTCCTAGATCTCACAATAATGTAAACTGGTGGGGGGGGGGGGGGGGGGGGGGGGGGGAAATCAGCATTTGGAGGAGAAAAAGCCAAATAGTTTGGTAATAGCATGCTTCTGAACACATGCACAGGTTGGTGCTATTAAAACAATCAAGAGAGGGGAAGATGTATTAAGATTATAATGCAGATGAGAAGTTCAAAAGTGCAGAATAAATGTTGCTTGTGCAGATGATTGCAGCCTATCCATGGGATTCATTCACCATGATCCTGGCAACCCAGCTAGACCTTCACTGTCTGATAGTTCAGTCAATGTTTAAAGATGTCATTTGTGTGAAGTGGGGAACAACATCTGGAAACATGTTAAAAATCTGTTCTTATCTGTATCTGTATCATATAAAATGGCCTGTCCTATATAGAGCAATCTGTGTTTTTCCCATATATGTGCAGACAATGGAATGTAGGTTAAATCTTTATGACATTTTGTTTTTCTGTCTAATTTTTATAGCTGTGAAGATGCATGATAATGTCTGCCTAAAAATAAATGTTTGCTCTCATAGACAGGATTTTTTTGTATTAAAAAATATCAATGAGCTGGTATCAAGTTCTGTTACACAAGCTGGTCTTTAATTTGCATTGTATTTTCAAGGAGTCACTTAAAGCAAAACATTGCCAGCTGGAAGTACATTTTAATGTAACTTACTATTCACTCTTGCAGTCATTCTTTTTATTCCAGATTGTACCTCATAATGTTATACCAACATTATAATTGAAAAATCTAATGGAAACAATTAGCATCAGAAATGCTTCATGTGTAATATGTGCTTGCATTGGTACAGATTGTGGCATAACTTCTTAAAGGAGAACAGAAATATTTTTAACTCTGCCCAAATGTGGGCTTTCAACAAAGAGGTATGGCAGTGCTTTGGAAAAAATCATTTTGAGTAATCAATTCATCCTATTCTTTTATCCTCATTTCCATCTCCTTCTTTACTAAAATCATAAAACTGGTATTTTTCATTCTTCAAGAATTTATTTACATCTGACATGTTAAGCAAGTAAGCAAAGGCTAAGGTCAGATCAAAAGGTAGATCCAAATGAACTTTAAAGCTTGACTACATGCCCTCAGCCTAAGCTAGCATGTCTGGTTTAACTATGCATCACAGTATCAGAGTCACCTCATGATTTCATCACTGTAAACTTTAATCTTAGTCACAACAATCATTGAATGATAGAATGAATCATAAAATGGTTGGCACCAAAGGAGCTTTCAAACACCACTAGTCCCAATCCGCTGCTGTGGGCAGTGACATCTTCCACTACACCAAATTGCTCAGGGCTCTACTCAACCTGCCTTGAACACTTTCAGGGATGATACATTGACTTCTCTGGGCAACCTCTTCCAATTCCTCACCACCTCCTGAGTAAAGAGCTTCCTCCTAACATCTAAGTCAAATCTTTTCTCTATCAGTTTAAAGCTATTCCCACTTGTCCTATCACCACATGCCTATGTAAAACCTCTCTCCAGTTCTCTTTTAGGCCCCAGCTGCAAGGTTTTTATGAGATCTGCCTGGAACCTTCTCTTCTCCAGGCTGAACAACCCCATTTCCCGAAGCCTGTCTTCCTAGTAGAGGTGCTCCAGTCCTACGATCACCTTTGTGGTCTACCTCTGAATTGCTCCAAAAGGACCATGCCCTTCCTAACATGAGGACCCCAGAGCTGGACACAGTGCTCTAGGTAGGGTCTCATCAGAGCAGAGCAGAGGGACAAATCCCCTCCCTGGATCTGCTGCCCAAGTGTTTTTGGATGCAGCCTAGGACACATTTGTCTTTCTTGTCTGTGGTTGTTCACTGCTGGCTCATGTCCAGCTCCTTGTCCACCGGAACCCCAAGTCCATCTGCTCAGGATGCTCTCAGTGAGCTGTTCTCCCAGTCTGTACTCATGTCTGGGATTGCTCCGCTCAGGTGCAGCACTTGGCCTTGTTGAACCTCATGAAGATGAACTGGGCCCACTTATTGATCTTGTTCTGCCTCTGGATGGCATCCTGTCCTTCTGTTGTGCCAGTTGCATTCTTAGCTTTACATCATCTACAGACTGAGGTGCTGAGGGGGAACTAGATCTCATTCTCTGTGTTGTTGACAAAGATATTAAAGAGCATCCACTCCAAGACAGAGCCCTTAGGGAAAGCCCTGCTCTCTACTTGGACAAAGAAAGATTGATCACAACTCTCCGGCTGCACCCATCCAGCCAATTGCTTATGCACCAAATAGTCCATCCCTCAAATCCATTTCTCTCCAGTTCAGAGATGTGGATGTCATGTGGGACCACATCAAAGGCCTTGAAGAGGTCTGGGTAGATGACATTAGTCAGTCTTTCCTCATCAACTGTTCCAGTCATTCCATCATAGAATGACTGAAATACCATATACCATTATCCATGGATGAATCATCCCTATAAGGATCCCATCACCTGTCTTAGCTTGAATTATTTCTTCTGTGGTTTTCAACTTTACCGAAAGACCTGACCAATAATCAATTCCTCTGCCTTAAGTGGAACACATTAGTACTGAAAGCAATGATGAGGAACAATTGCTCTAGACTTACTTAATCTGGTTGTGACCTCTGTGCTTCTGCTTACAATTACTGCAAACCACTTCAAGTCAGCATACTATAGCAGTTATCCTTTCCAGAATAGTGAAAACAAAATTCAAGTGATCAGTGCTGAAAAGTACAGGTCCAGAAAACAAGAAACAGGCCTGAAAAACTCCTTGTTAGCAGCCTTTTACAATGAACTACATTTTACAGCAAGAGCATTTTGCTGAAGATTGAATGGTGTATTGATATTAGTATAAAATAGGTTAGAGAGAAGCTTTATCCATAATTTAAGTTACTCTCTTAGAGAAAATACAAGTAAACTGATGGAGTCAGAGAAAAATATCTCTACAGGGTGGGAAAGAAATATCTACTCTAGCTACTTACCTGAAATATCTTTTCCCAGTGGCCCAATTAACTTTATAGTGTGGCACTAAGGCTCAATTTTTTCACCATCAGAAAAGGTTTTTTGCTCTGAATTATACAGTGACCTTGTTTATATCACAAACTCCAAAATAAGGTGACAATTCTATCCTGTATTTCATGTAAAACATTTCAAAGAAGAAACTTGAAGCTGTAAAATAAAGTGGAGGCTTTTAGATAATATGAATTTTGTGTTTGGTGTCTTTAAAAAGGGACTAATAGTCTGTTCCTTTTCTTGAATTCATATATTTTGAGGGAAAGTGAAGAGCCTATAAAATGCAAATGTAAAATTAATTTGTTTTGCAGTTATCTATTTTTAGAAAGCAGAGCAGCCTCCACAATTACATCTCTCAAAATGAAATGAAAAAAAAAAAATGAAAAGCGTGCCATCTCTATGGAGCATTATGATTTCCAGCTGTGTCATTTGATTTTTGGCAGCAGGATTTCCTGAAAACAGCAAAATAAACTAAAACCTTTTTTTTTTTTTCATTTTTGTGGTGGCTAAGAGCTTTAGTAATCATGTGTGTCAAATTCCTGATCATATTTCAGAGTGGAGGGGTTTTTTTATACTCAAATTCAGTGGCACTTGAATGGGCTGGGAGGAAGACTGCACAACTGGAAAGTTTCATGAATGACTCATCAGGGAACTGTCTGGCTTTCCTGTTGTGGAAGGGCTAGAGGAAATACACCTTGGAGTATGGTTTGAGTAAAGAACATCCTTATTTGCCTTTATGATAGGTTCATTACCACTAGAATTTGTAGGTGCCTGGGAGTAATGCAAAGCATCAGCAGACCTTAAACAAGGTGCAAAATTCAAAAACCCTTGGAAAGAATGGCATGGCAAGATTTCCAATTAAGTTATACTCAGAGAACTTTATCTCAGAGAAAGAGATGATCCAAGTACCTCTGCAGGTTGCAAATCAAATGCAAATTAAATAACGTGAATAAAATTAACTGTCTCTCAGCTTCACGTTATTTTGCTTCAGAACAATTTTTTGGGGGAAGCCATGAATGATACCACTGTGAGAAGACCAAAGCTGAATTTGTGACTTCCCATGCAAACAAAAAGCAGCATCTGACAACAATCAGGTATTTACCAATTAGCTTTTCAGTCCTTTTGATGGGCTTGCCCAGCAGAGCCATCGGACAAGTAATGACTTTTAAATAACTGGAGATCTTAGAGATGCAGAACCCAAGATTCAGAACCTACAATGGCTCTTTTCAGCCATCTTTCCCACCATTTTTCTCTTTAATCTGCTGCATACACTGGTTTTGCAAATATTTAGGTTGGGTTTTTTTGCATTCTACTTGTAATTTTCACAAGATTGTCGAAACGAAATAATTTTTATTTTATGACAAAAGAACAATTGAAAAGTCACAGTTTTTATTGGCTTTACTGATTGCAAGCAAGGCAATGCATACTGGGAAAAATACTGCTTTCTGTGATAAATATTCATATGTTAGAGAGTAAGGTGCCATTGTGAAGATTATGCTATGCAATCTTGCACAACACCCAGAGAAAAATTAGTCGAGGTTTCAACAAATAATATAGGCATAGTAAGTTGTTAAAAGAAACTAAGGTGTTTAAAATGACAGTTTGTACAGCATAACTGAGGATTTATATTCAAGGAGCTGTTGGTAACTCAACTAGATAACATTCTGCAAGGATATATTACTTCGATATATTTTTTTAAAATATTTTTGGCAAACACCATAGGGCTTCAGCATAAAGGACAGTACAAATCCAATACCCCATTTGTGTCATTTGAATGATCTTGGGATCCATAAATTAAAAATATAATCACATTAAAATGTGTTTCACAGTAAGTTGATAAAACTAGTAAGGTCCTTCTGAGGGAAAAAGCTCTTCTGCCATAGGACACTAAAATATTTTAGAAAATACCTTGTGTTATTTGTAGCTATTTTGCCAGCACTTCACCGATTTGCTGAAGTTATTCACAAAGATCTATTCAATGCCTCTAATTTGTGTGAATGTTGTTAATATAAGAACTTGGCTTTTATCCAGTGTTTCTTCCTTCTTTACTTGAACACAATACCATCATCTGAAAAAATCTGCAACAAGCTGAAAGATTTAAACATTATTATGAAATACTGCATTCATTTGTTTTTTCAAATGTGTGAGAACTGATTTTCAAGATATTTTGATAGCTCTTTCCTGGGAAATATATGACCTGGTGGCTGAGGTGAACTGCAATTGCTCTGGTTTCTTTTGGCTGCCTGCAGCTCCCCTTGGGCTATCACAGCCCTTTTGTGCTCACATGTAACCATCTCAGAACAACTCACCTGAGAGAGGAAGAGGTACCTGAGGAAGGCAATATAAAATGCATGATTATTATTATTTTTAATTTAAAGCAATATATTATATTATATTATATTATATTATATTATATTATATTATATTATATTATATTATATTATATTATATTATATTATATTATATTATATTATATTATATTATATTATATTATATTATATTAATTTATATTTTTTCTTCAGAGTTAAAGAATTGCATAAATTTTCTATGTTTTCCAGTTAAAAAAAAAAAGTTCTCAAGGTTCTCACTTTTTTTTTTTTAAATAATTAATCTGAAGAAAGATTAGTCAGACCTTTGGAGCTGAGCAGGCACTAGTGCAAAGAAAATACAGAAGTGCTTACATGGCCCAAGCACTGCTGAAAGGTTCAGCACATGATCTTGTTTGACTTACAAGAAAAAAGAAAAAATAGGCTAATAAAAATGTTTAAATGCTTATCTAAAAAACATTTTGAATTTGAAAGTATCTAAGGGTAGGATAAATTTCTGAAACATTTCTATTGATATTAAGGTGATGCCAGCACACTAAGGCTCTGGGGAAAATGTTTAATAAGGCATTATTTTCAAATGTTCATCTGTAATTTGCCTGGTATGTACTTATCTTTTGAAGAGTTGCTACATCATTTGGAGTCTAATTTTAATCACTGAAGGATGAAATGGGAGAATTTTAATCCTGCTTTAAGTGCTCATTTCAATGCAGCATTAACTGTAGTGTTGCTACTGATACCTCTGTAATATATCTGACAAAAACAGCTTGGACAAGTTGGATCAATCAATTACTTCAAACTCAATGACTTTTTTTCTTCCAACCATCTTTTCTTATACTTCATGAAAATCCTGTGGGTTTTTCATGACTTAGGTTAAAATGAAAAGTAGAAAATGAGTCATGGTGTAAATATAATAAGTGGAAGAAAAAGTAATTAACCCAACATATGTGTGTGAAACAGCACCAAGAACGTAAAAGGTTATGTATGACTTGGTGTTTTCCATTTAATGATCTTGAGTTGTTATTCATTGGTTTTTTGTTTTTTGTTTTTTTTGAGGGGGGGTGTTGGGTGGTTGGTTGGTTGTTTGTTTGCTTATTTTCATAGGGTTTTTTTGTATGGTAGAAATTAAATTTTTTTTGTTTTGGTTTGTTTTATGGTTTGTTTTGTGGTTTGTTTTTGCTTTGTGGTTTGTTTTTGCTTTGTGGTTTCTTTTTGCTTGTTTTTCTGGAGTCTCAGAAAAAAAAAAAAATCAGACCAGGGTTTGATTTCTTTAAACAATTTCTGGTTTGGGTCTTTTTTTTTTTTTTTTGTCTATGCATGGATGTGTTTGTTTTTCTGGCAAGTGTTTTTCTTGTTCCTTTTTGAACAAGGGGGAAAGGAGGCCTTCTTTGAAATGAGGAAGTAAATAGAAGAAAATAGAAATATCTGCTAGCTTTAATGTTTGTTGTTACCAGATTAGAAGCATCCATAACTCTCAGTCATCCATATACTTACACTTATGCTTTTATAGGCGCACAATGAATTATATGCCAAAGAAAAGTGATACAAAATTCTAACTTCCACCTGAAAATTTAATGTGTTTGAAAGCATAACATGAATTGGTTTTCTTACAAATTCCTTTTTTCCCCTAATGAGGTCTGTAAGACATGTGATAGGTAAATCTGAAGTCTGCTGCACTGAAATTTTCTGAATATGTAATTACATGAAGCTTAGAGAGAAGAAAAAGAGCTCTATTATGAAAGTATGGACGACTCATGCTGATGTAAGGGGTTTTATTGCTGCAACAACAAATGGTTCTCAGGTAGGGATTAATTACTCTGTATGCTTCCTGACTAAATAATTACTGATGTCTAAGGCATTGAAAGATTTTGAGAGCCTCTATGCTGCAAGATGCTGGCTCATTTTTACCTACTCTGACAAAAGCTTCAGAAAATGGGACTTCTCACTGGCACTTGGGAAGGCACACTAATCCCACTGTGGGTTTCTGTAAGCCAAGGATACAAGAGAGGAAGATTAGCTTCTGCCTAGCACATTAAAACTGCAAATACAATTCAAAAACCTGTCCGTGCCTTCGTGTGCTTTGCCATATAAAATCTGTCTCACAGCTTCTTACCTGTTTGAAATGGTTGAAGGGAAGGTGAAAAAGCAGGAAAGAAATAGAAGTTGAAAAGAGACTGTTTGATCTCAGTTTTGCTGACATTTGGGGTCTGAAAAACCCTCAGCATGTGGGAGGTCTTAATAATTTTCGTCATGAAATTCTTTAATATAAACTTCCGTGTATGTATTTTTAGAATCGAGGTTGTAATATGCCATGAATACAAAAGTGAGCATAAAGTGGCACTTGCTGATAGCTGTGAATCCTTCTCTTCCTCTTGATCCAGGTGTGCCCAGGTGTGCCCAGGGAGGCCAAAGGCACCTGGCCTGTGTCAGCAATAGTGCAGCAGCAGGAGCAGGGCAGGGATTGTCCCCTGTACTTGGCACTGGTGAGGCCACACCTCAAATCCTGTGTCCAGTTTTGGGCACCTCACCACAGCAAAGGCATTGAGGGGCTGGAGTGAGTCCAGAGAGGGGCAGCAGAGCTGGGGAAGGGTCTGGAGAGTCAATCCCATGAAGAGCAGCTGAGGGAGCTGGGGGTGTTTAATCTGGAGAAAGGCTCAGGGCAGACCTCGTTGCCCTCTGCCTGAAAGGAGGTTATAGCAAAGACAGGAATCAGCCTTTTCTCCCTGGGAACTAGAGACAGGACAAGACAAAATGGCCTCAAGCTGCAACAGGGGAGGTTCAGGCTGGACATGAGGCAGAATTCCTGCATAGAAAGGGTAGCTGAGCATTGGAATGGACTGCCCAGGAAAGTAGTGGGGTCACTGCCATTGGAGGTGTTCAAGAAATGACTGCATGTGGCACTTACTGCTGGGGCCTAATTTACAAGGTTTACAGAGTCTAGTTGATTGGTCAAGGTTTGGGGTCCATGATAATGTAGGTTTTTTCCAGTCTTTAATGATTCTATGATTTTTCCTTGTCAGGTTCAATTCTCCCTGGAGCCTTAGCAAACCCCCAAAGTGGCAAAGCTAGACTATAAATATTAATAAAAATGTTTACAACTAAGAATAGAACTCAGTAAGGAAAAAATACACTTTCAAGTGAATGGAAAGAAATTTGGAAAGGAAAATAAAAGTGAAAACCAAGTATTTTTTATGTCTCCTGAACTTTAACTACCAGCATAGTACAGTGGAAGTAGTGTCAATGAATGTATTCAGGGCAGGTAGCTCAGAGTGCAGCTGCAGAGAGAGCAGCAGGCTGAGCTTGGGGGGTCAGGATCATGAGGAAAAGGTCTGTGAAGGGGTGATGACCCTTTGTTTAACAAATAAATGGCCCAGGAGCTGTGGCCCAGCCAGGTGAGGGACACCCAGAGACATGGCAGGAGCCAAAAAGCCCCAGACTTTCCAGCATTGTGAGGGTTTAGAACCTTGGAGTTCCCTCTGGTCAAGGTCCCTCCTCAGGGGCACCAAGCTCGAGCTGTCATTTTGTTCCTGCACATGATTAAATTATTTTAAGGATCGAGGTGTCTGAGACTCTGATCTGGGAAAACTGGGGTTGAGCTCGTAAGGAAACCTTGTGGGGCTGGAATGTGGTCTGTGTCACTGGGAAGGGTCCTTGGTGCCAGGTCAGGTGGTGACAGAGTGGCTGTCAGAGTGGCACCTAAATGATCAGACAGGGAAGTAGTGGGAGTAGACTGGTTTTTACTCCCTACATGAATACATTCATGGCACAGTGCCTCGTCCAACATCTAAAATGTCTTTTTAGTATGTAGGGGAAGAAAGCATGGTCTGAATCATTTCAAGAAAAAGATCTTTCACTGATTTTTTTACTGGATTTATAAATCAGTGCTTGGGGGTTTTAAACATTAATTGACCTTATCTCTATAGATACTCTCTTACTGCCCTTTGAGAATCCTGACATATATATCTAGAGCACTTCATCTGATGTGTGAGAGAAGTGGCACTTTCAATGAATTCCTATAACACATATACATCATGCACAGCTTTGTCTTGTACAACTGCAGGTTTTCTGTTTTCTTTTCTTTTTTTTTAAAGAGCACTAAATATTCTGGTAAGAGATTTCTAATAATTTAGCAGGAGAGAGGTAGTGCTTTTTCAAGACACATCAGGAAGAGGAAAAGCATATTTTTGACAACTTGTCATCTGAAATTATGAAAATTGAGCTAATCATTCTTGTTTAAAAGTGAAACAGAATACATATAAAAGCTTGTTTACCTGCACTGTTAATTTTTTTATTTAATAGCCAAGTAAGTACCCCAAGCTATAAGTGGTCACTTATCTTTAAGCAAAAAATGTGCTGAAACTGAAGAGTGAGGAATGCTCACTTAAGGGACTTCTGAACACTCAGAAGACAAAAGTAATTGTGTGCTAAGTGTAGGTAATAAGGAAAAGTTATGAGGTTTTGAGTTTTTTCATTAGCTCACTGAAAACACCATACCTGTAAAATTCAAACTCTCTGTCAAAGGAGAGAAAATATGGTTTGGTATTATCACTCTTTTGTGATGCTTATTCTGCCAGACACTTAATATAATGCAGTTTTTGATATTTAATTAATAATATTGTCAATAAATATTGCAATAATCACATATGTTGGAATGCTGTTGCTTTGTAAATGCTACTACAAATTTTGTTTTCTTAGTCAACAGTAAATCTGATTTCCCCTGAACTGCATGCCAGCAGGACACCAACAGGAAAAATTAATTTTATACCAAAATATGTATGGACATGGCTATGTCTTCTGTGCAAAACAGTAAATATCAATGCTCATAAAGTTTTTATTTATTTCCAGTTATGCTTTTGATTGCAAACTAATTAATTATAAACTAATGATGCTCTAGTGACTTCTCTTTAAAAACATATGTAACAATTTTACTCTTTGAGAAGAGAGTTAGCACCCATTTGAAATACTCCTTTTCAACAATACAAGCACTGCATCACATTTATAAAAAGGATTAAAAAATTGCTGAACAGGTCTAGTTATCAAAGTGAATATCCAGCTGGAAATTGTAATGGCCTTTAAAAGTCTTGATCGTAGTGGTGTAATTCTATTTCTGATTTTCACAATGGCTAACAGGAAACTGTCTATAACATTTCACTCACTTTAATTAGAATTTGGATTCTGAATCCTTTTGACCAAATAACCCCTGGAAAATGGTTGCTGAGAGACAGTGAGGTAGTTTCTATGTCTGTCAAACTCATTTTTTTGCTTTTGCTATCCTATAGTTAGTTTGCCTTCTAAAAAAAAAAATCTTATTATTACTACTATTACCACTACTACTACTGCTACTGCTACTACTACTATTAACCTTTACTACTACCATTGCTGCTAATCAAATTAGCAGTTAACATCATCATTCTTTATTTATATTACATTGATTTAGGTAGGTAGGTGAAAGAGAAACTCTTCCTGCAAGCGTAAGGAACAAAATATTGGAATTATCTCGCAGAAACTTACAAAATTAATAGAAAACATATGTATGTTGTGTTGCAGTTTTTATGCCACTTAGACTATATTTTGTTTTTGTTTTTTTTTGAAGTTCAAATCTTTTAGTAGTTTTTTCCAAAGCGAATAGACAAAAGCCATTATCTTTGTAAGCTTCAGACTCTATCATTTGAAACGTCTGGTGAACTGAGGAACCATTCAGTTTTTTAAAGTAGCATCTCCTTCCTTTGTTTGAGATACATCTGTTCAGGTATTTCTTGTTTACCAGTGACAACGTGGCTGTTGCCCAGCAGTTTAATTAGCACTTGCCTACCTAATCTCTTATAGCAGATATTATTACTGAATTCAGGGACTCCGAAATTCCCGTATCTGAGAAAGCAGGCTTAATAATGAAAATCACAATTTTTTTACATTTTATTTGTCTTGGCAAGAACACCTACAAGAACACATACATTTTTCACTAGCTAGAAAACATGCAGTTCAGAGTTGCAATCCCCGAGTTGTTCACTCTTCAGAAAAACAGAATTGAGCAGGAATTAAAATTGAATGAAAACTGGAGGGGGACTTGAAGAGAAAGACAAAGTGTACAACACAGCATCATTTTCTAGACAGATGTTAATTTGTTTCTCACTGGGTGAAACTGATCTGCTGTAATGTATCTGTGTGTATATTTTGAAATGTTTTTGAGCAGAGTATCTGTGAAGCACTGGGGGTTGATTTCAGCCCATGGGTTTGTTCAGTTGTCTGATTTCTTCACATAGGCTAGCTTGCTTGGCTCTAGCTTTAGAGCTGTCGAGAGCTGAATTTTGGTAACTTATACTCTCTGGAAAAGGGAAAGCAAAGTGGGAAAACTCCTTTTCTGTTTTGCTGAAAGGAGGGGAAATATGCTTAGGCAGTGGTGTTCAGAAGCAATACCACCTTGGTTTTATCTCTTCCTCTCTAGCCTTGCTCTTGTCAGGGGTGTGAGGAAAGGGAGATTGAAGGATATTGTTTGTGACTATGTATGGGCTACAAAATCAAGGTGTGGAGATATGATTGATTTCACTGGCAATCTGGGGGTTACTGTGTCCTTAGAGCAAAAAGTCCTGTAGCAGACATGGGTGTGTGCTCTGCTGTACAAGTGGTGACCCTCTGTCTTAGAAATTGCAGGGGTTCTTATCCTTGGCTGTGTAGCAAAACATTCCTTTGTGTTTTCCCACCCATGTTGTAGGACCCACCACAGTTCATGACGTCTTGTCATTGGATAAACTGGAAACAATCCTGGTTTCAGTTCAGCTCTTGTGCTGTAACTTGTCCTTGTTCATTGGCTTCCACTAAGGGAGATGACCTGTCCCATCAGCAGAGATGCAGAGGACAGGAAGGGCAGGTAGTGCTGGTTGTCCTGTTGCAACCCTGTAGTGAGGTCTCTCCTCCCAGGATTCAGTGCTCAAGGTCTCCATCTGCAAACATGGGCAATTTAGTCATCACCTAATTTTAACTGTTTAATTTTCACATTCCAGGTTGACTCCTTGCTAACTTTTCTCTATTGAGTAGTCAGGAAAGCAAGTTTCTGTTGGACACTCAAATTAGATACCTAAAGTAGACATTCGGAGTAGTCAGCACCCAAAATCTCAATTTTCCAAATATTTTACAATATATGAATTAAATAATTCTTAATAATCACTTTGTGGTAAAATGAAGAAAACAGAATGCTTATATTTTATTTCATTCTCACAAGAGCATCTCTCCAATCTTTGATATTGTTATGTTGAGATTCACTAGTTCTGTGTGTGTACTTTAGCAATAGATGTAAAATGTCAAGAATAAATTATAATGAGGAAATGGGTAATGAAAATTGAATGTAATGGTTCTCTTGGAGTGATCTCAAATTCTGCCAGGCAGCATATACTTGTTTAAATCAAACTGGAGAAGACCTAAATGAAATAACTGATTATAGTCTGGTGTATCATATTGAATATTGATAAAGATATTGATAAAGTTTTCTTGAAGCCTTTTATTGAAATTAATAAATTTGCATTTTTCTTTTGACCATGCTAGACCCGTCTGGCGGCAACTTGTAGCATCAGTAGCTGAAGCAATTCTTTTCAGTGCTGCTGATTTTATATTCTTCCTTTGAAGTGCAGTTGTTCCAATATTTTTAATGTATCTTCAAAAAATAAAACATTTGTTGTTAGTATAATTTGATGCTACAAAGAAACTGAGAACTACTGCTAATATTCCGCATGTTCAAAGGGGAGTGTTCCTTGTACTCCAGTGATCAAGGTACACATTGATGAGTCAAACTGTTTTTTCTCTCCTCTTCCTTTCAGATGAGCATAGGAGATGACCATAAGGTGGCTGTAGGGCTTTCCCAAATTACTAGTCACAAATAAGAGATAATAAATTAAGTACACTTGCACAAAGAAGAGTAGACCACACATAAATATAAGGTATGAATTAAATACGGTCTGTGAATACAAGATAGTTTCTAAACAATCAAAGATGGAGTCTCTGCAGCAATTTCCAGTAGGACTTTCTTGGGAAAAAAAAAATAGTAGTCTTGACATAAGAATTGCTATAAGAATCTCTATTTCCTCCTTGGATAGATCTGATAGACAACAAGAAACATTGACTCAGAAGACCTGGCCCTACTTTGCCATTAAAAACATTGGATTACTTTATAATGGAAGAGAAAAAGTGGGCATTTTTAAATTCTTTCAAAGTCTGTACCGAGGTGCACTGTACAATAGTGTTTGGGAATAGTTTTATTGTGATAGAACTTGATAAAATGCATTTTTGTTCGTGCATAATTAATTTTCTTTAATATTCAAGTATATATCACATATTTCCCCATGAAAGGTTATTTTCATTAACCTCCAGTATCTCTACATGTTTATTTTTAGTGAAATAGCTCTTATGATTTCTCTAATAAAAGATAGAATAATGCATTTATATGCAGATAGATCGAAATACTAACTTATGAAATCTTCAGTTCCTTATTTACTTCTGGATGGTTTTTCATTACCTAATGTTTACTATGAAACTTTTTTGATTCTAATATTTTGGAATTTAATTTCAATGCCTTTTATTCACAGTGGTTAATTATTTTACTATTACATTATGTAGCCACCTTTTCAATAGGACTTGATTCACAAAGAAGTTAATAATTCTACATCATTGAATGCCTTGATGTAATCTGATATTCTAATGGTCTTTTAGATATGCTTTTCACAATAGATCTGCAGGATATTTCACACTGGAAACAAAATATCTGTCACATAACACTATGAGTTAGTTCTGATTTTTTTTTTTCTGTTTCCTTGTTAAGAGGTTTATTTGTATCATAATAGGAACAATTTTATATTATACTGAAAATTTTCCATAGCAGGCTATTTATTAATGCCATGGTGTGATGTTGGGTACATGTGGCAAAACAAAAAAATAAACAACAAAAAAAAACCAAACAAAAAACTACAAGCAACAACAAAAACGAAATCAAAATCAAACAAACAAAACATAAAAAAGAAAAAAACAACCAAACAAAACAAACAAAAAACCCCCCAAAAAACCAGACAGAATACTTTAAATAGAAAGCAGCCAAATCAAAGATGAATTAAAAACCTTATAAATTAATTCATTTTCTAATGAGGCTGAAAATTTCCAATATGCCTAGAAATCAGAGAACAGCAAAAAAATACTATATCTCTAAAATCTGTTTGCCAGAGTGAAACACCCACTCTGTTATGAGTGCTTTGGGCACTTACTAATTTGATCCTTTCTGGCAGTTTTACCTAACTTGGCTGCAGTGGAGTGAATTCTGCTCTTTTTTAGACAAATACCTCTTTTAATATCTTTTTCAGTTAGCTGGGGTGTAGTTCATCTGTTGTGCTGGCCCTCTCAAGCAACATCAGAAGAGGAAAATATGAAGATAACCAAGAAGAGATGTATACCTGACATCTCTGTAATGGACTAGACACAAAATTGGAATGTCCTTTTTCCCACTAATGAGAAAACACACTCCAGTACAGGCAGGAAAGTGATGAGAGGGAAGGAAAAAGACATTTCTTCAGAGACCAACCGGTCTCTTGTTCATGAAGAACTTTATTCTATGGAACTCAGGTTGAGAAGTTTGTGGGGGTTGTCTCCTGTGGGAGGGACCCCATGCTGGAGCAGGGGCAGGACTCCTTTCCCTGAGGAGGAAGCAGCAGGAGATGTGATCAACACGTGATGAACTGACCACAACTCCCACTGCCCATCTCCCTGCGCCACTCTGGGGATGGAGGTAGGGAACTGGGAGTAAAGTTAAGCTCATGAAGGACAAAGAGGTGGGAGGAAGGTATTTTTAAATTTTGGCTTGCATCTCATTATCCTACTCTGATTTTGTTTGGTAATAAATTAATTTTCTCACACTAAGTCTGTTTTGCCTGTGGCAGTATTTGTTGAGTGATCTCTCAAGGCTCACAAGCCCTTTGTTATATTTTGTTTTCCCTGTCCAGCTGAGGAGGGAGTTGTAGAGCAGCTTTGGCAGGCACCTGGCATCTGGCTGGGGTGAAGCCATCACAGCAGTCCATGTGCAGGCAGTTGAGTGACTCCTGACTGAGCATCAAGTCAGGGAACTTCTGTATAGAAGGGGAGCTTTCCAACAAAAAGAAAACAAGAATTTTTCCTAGGTAAGGCAAGTCCAGAAGCTGGTAATACAAATTTGTTGAGGAGTGTTCACTTTAAAATCTGGATTTGCTATGAATAGCAATGTTTGACCATTTTATCATAAACAAAAGATTAAAAAAATGAAGTGTAGTATATGTTTTATTTCAAGTACTGATATTTTGCATTAAGTTCTATGTTGTTGTGTAGTAATATGAATATAAAATATAATTATTTGACAGGAAAAAGTGAATATATATTTGAGTTTAATGTTATCCACTTGTTCTATATTGCAGCTTCCATTTCAAAAAGCATTTTTTATTAAGACTGACCCAATTTTGAAGGCACCCTGATTTCAGTGAATTGAACAGATAATTTTGCTGGTTTCTGTAGTTTTCTTCAAAAAAACTGGATAAAAAGTAGTGATAGAGATAGGGTGAGATGCTGAATGGTAGAAAAAAGGAAAGAAGGTTTAGGTTTCTAATTCAACTTTTATGAGGGGGATATAATGCATAAAGGGAATAAAATGTGCTTTGACATGTAACCTGTCTAAAATGTGGTTACATACAAAGCTATATAATGTAAGTTTTAACTGTGTGATTTTCATGATTTTGAGAAGGAACATAGGAAGCATTTGGAAGATAAAAGAAAAATCCAGAAGGAATTGATTTAATGTTTGTTTTTTTTTTTCTCTGAGAGATATTTTTGACAAAAAGAAAATCAGTTTTGCTATGAAGATACTGTTAACTCTAAACCAAAGATTAAACCAGTGAAGTGTGAAATGGAAGAATTTTAATCACTTTCAGCAAAAAACTCAGTATGTCCTTAACTATGGAGTTGCTAATAATATTTTTATAATAACCAGAATTTCATATCACCTAGAGTTCATAAATAATCATCTAAAGCAGGCCAAGTTAAATAGGAGACCTGGATTTTAATTTGATCGCTCAATTCCTGCAACTAAAAATAGTCTTTCTTTTTCTTTCTTTCTTTCTTTCTTTCTTTCTTTCTTTCTTTCTTTCTTTCTTTCTTTCTTTCTTTCTTTCTTTCTTTCTTTCTTTCTTTCTTTCTTTCTTTCCTTCTTTCCTTCTTTCCTTCTTTCCTTCTTTCCTTCTTTCTTTCTCTCTCTCTCTCTTTCTCTCTTTCTCTCGTTCTTTCATCATCATTTTAAAAATCTCTTCTGAGGAAATAGAAAACCAGCTTCCCAAGCATGAAGTCTGTGAGAATTTTGGGATTCATATTTGCATAACTTATCCTGTTTATTTCCTTTATTATGGGTGAAATGTAACAGCATGTGCCATACAGTGAGATTTAATCATATCAAATTTCATACATACTACATACAGTGGCTGTGGTTTAGTTTTGATTTTATTTCCTTACCTGCCCCTCTGGGTTAGTGGCACATTAAAGAACAGATTTGCAATTGCCCCTTAAGGAGGCATAAAATCTTACCTTAGATTTTCTTTTGCCTGTCTTGCTGCTGGTAGGTCTGTGTATCATGATGTGATTTTTTTCTAAATTAAAAAAATCATCTAGAAAACTGTTGGCCTCAATTTCAAAGGTTAGCTGAAAGAAAAAGAGATTTATTTCAAAATCCTAAATATCAGGGTCATTTGTATTAATTAGACTATTCTGTAAAGCTATAATCTTTTTATTCATGTTGGTTGTTTTCTTGGGTACATTTTTTGTCATTAAAGATCAAGCCTAATTAGAGGACAGTGCTAATTAAGCTGCTGATGACCAGTGTGAGAACTGTTTACTTACACTCTCAACATACCAGTACAGAAAACATTTCTCAACTGGAGACGATTTTACCCTCAAAGACAATTTTCCCTTGATATTAAGAAGACTGTGTTGAGGAGAAGCTTGATAAATACCATTTCTTACTCTGTTGGCAAACCCAAGTGTGGAATGAGACTCAAGTGTCAAATGAGAGACACGTGTGGCTTCTCCTACTGTTTGGCTAATGTGCTGAGAAATGCCATGTGAGCAGCCAGCCTGAGCTGCTGGAGTGGCACTAATTTATTGCTGTAAAATGGGACAGTGAATGGCAGCACTCACAAAACCCCTGAGAAAGCGTGTGAAAAAATGAATGAGGGTTTGCTGTAACTGCTCTGACTGCTTTGAGGGGCTGAGCTCATCTGGAAAGGGGAAGTAGAAGTTCTGTGTTACTTGGAGATGCCTGCACTGACAGTTGTGAGCTTTGCAGCTTTCCAGGCTGGAAGCTGTGTGCTCTCATTAGCGCAGGGCTGCTCCCATCCTGAGGTACAAAACTTAACAGCTTGTGCACCACTGTGCTAATATTGGGCTGCTTCATGCCCAGTGCAGGCCAGGGAAAGTGAGCCAACCTTATCCTGTCTTATAAATATATGTAAGCTGTCTATGTGTATACTTATATGTATCTTTTTCTTACTCATTACAGGAAAATAAAAACAAGGCAAACCAAAACAAAACCAAAAAAAAATCTAAACCAAACAAACCCCCCCCAAAAGACCCAAACAAAAAAAGAAAAAAAATGTATATGTGTATATCTGTGTATGTTGTTTTGGTTTTCTCTCCTGGCTTCTTAGAGAGTCCTGGTGGTCTATTGTTCTCCTGCTGTATCCCTCTTTCAGGCAGTTAACCTAGTGTCTAAACACAGATTGAAGACACTAGAATGATCTAAAAACTTTTATCCAGAGGCATAAAGGCTGTAGGAAGTCCAAGCAAAATAAATAACTTGTTTATCACAAGGGAACTTGTATTCAGGCTAAATTTCTTCCCCACTGCTTCAATTGCTTAGAGATTCAGAAGTCAGCGTTGCAATTTTAGGCTTTTCTGCATCTTCTTCTATCTGTCTACCAGGAATTGCAGTCCTCTCCAAAAAGAAACAAGCCTTAAATTTAACTCATTCTAAAACAGTCAAGCATGCTCATGCATGAACTTTGTGTTGGAAAATTTTCTAAATTGATATGTATTATTTACCCCAGAAAGAAAGTATAGAGGGATAATATGAACTATTGCAGGAATTCACTTGTTTGCTATTGTATTCACATGAAAAAAACTTGAATGCTGAGGAGCAACATAATAAAACAAGATTAAACAAGGAGCAATATAAGCACTTCTTTTAATGAGAATCATATGAAACTTTATCAAATCTGTTGTTTTTCATATGTTTTCTCAGACTTTCAGGATTATCCAGTCTTGGTTCTTTCCCATATTTTTTATATACTCTTTTTTCTTCTTCATGTCCACGTGTACACCCTTAATTTTATTTATTTTAGTTCAGAAGAGGAAAAGATGGAAGTGGTTTCTTTATTTTTTTCCCGAATAGGAAAAGTCCCTGTTTTTTTTTCTCTGCTCCATCTGGACAAAAACCCAGAAATTCATATTTGGTTGTACAGATGATGGTATATATATCTATTTGTCTACTTCAGTCACGTCTCCTTTCTTCTGACATAAATCTGATCCTATATTTGTACATTCCACGTGTTGCCTTCCTACAGTATTAGCAGAGGGCTGTGAAAATAGTGACCCCCAAATTGCACAGCTCCAGATTGCACTCAGATTATTCTCATTGGAATTTCTTACACCGTGCAAGAAAATTCATCACTAATAATTGAATTGTATATTTAAGTGTGCCTATACGTGTAGAGGAGGACAGTGAAGATACATAGAAGGTGAATCAGTTCTAAAATTGAAAAATCCCTGAAGAAGTTTTAAATAATCACAGATCAAAATCTATTTCAGCTCTGTGACCTTATCTTGAAAAATATACTAGCGTTTTCTTTACCTCCGTGCATTAGAGGTAGCAAAAAGACTGTACAGAGATCAAACAGAGCGAAGCATCACTCAATAAGAGTGAGTCTCGGAGGAATATTTGGGTTATAAGGTGCTCTTACAACCATTTCTAATTTCACTGAATTCCTTTGAACAAATGTTCATTTCTTCAGCGGCTGGAAAGGCACAGTGTGAGTTTGCAGGCTGGGCTCTTTCAGAAAGGTGTGTGTGCAGAGCAGGATTGTGAGCACGAGTGGGGTGTGCAACAGGGCAGCCCTCTGAGTGTGCAAAGAGGCACAGCCCCGCTGAGTGTGAGTGTGCACAGCTCGCTGCTGTGAGCCCCAGTGCCCTGCTGCAGTGTGGTGGGAAGGGCACAGGGGCAGCAGAGGAGTGTGCAAGGCCCCGCTGTGACTGTCTGGTGCAGCGCTGCAGGGTGTGAGTGTGCAAGGCACTGCTGCAGCCTGTGAGTGTGCAAGGACTGCTGAAGGGTGTGAGTGTACAGGTCACAGATGCAGCCTGTGAGTGTGCAAGGACTGCTGCAGGGTGTGAGTGTGCAGGGCACAGCTGCAGTGTAAGTGTGCAAGGACTGCTGCAGTGTGTGTGTGCAAGGCACAGCTGCAGCGTGTGAGTGTGCAAGGACTGCTGCAGCCTGTGAGTGTGCAAGGCACAGCTGCAGCGTGTGAGTGTGCAAGGCACCAATGCAGGGTGTGAGTGCAGGGCACTGCTGCAGGGTGTGTGTGCAAGGACTGCTGCAGGGTGTGAGTGTGCAAGGCATGGCTGCAGCGTGTGAGTGTGCAAGGACTGCTGCAGGGTGTGAGTGTGCAAGGCACCGATGCAGTGTGTGAGTGCAGGGCACTGCTGCAGCGTGTGTGCAAGGACTGCTGCAGGGTGTGAGTGTGCAAGGACTGATGCAGTGTGTGAGTGTGCAAGGACTGCTGCAGGGTGTGAGTGTGCAAGGACTGCTGCAGGGTGTGAGTGCAGGGCACTGCTGCAGTGTAAGTGTGCAGGGACTGCTGCAGCGTGTGAGTGTGCAAGGCACCAATGCAGTATGTGATTGTGCAAGGACTGCTGCAGTGTGTGAGTGTGCAAGGCACCAATGCAGTGTGTGATTGTGCAGGGACTGCTGCAGTGTGTGAGTGTGCAAGGCACTGCTGCAGTGTGTGAGTGTGCAAGGCACCAATGCAGTGTGTGATTGTGCAAGGACTGCTGCAGTGTGTGAGTGCAGGGCACTGATGCAGTGTAAGTGTGCAGGGACTGCTGCAGCGTGTGAGTGTGCAAGGCACCAATGCAGCATGTGAGTGTGCAGGGCTCTGTTGTGAGTGTGCAAGGAAGGCTGCAGCAGCGTGTGAGTGTGCCAGGCTCTGTTGTGAGTGTTGGGTGTAATGGAGGGGCTGCAATGTCCATGCCTCTGTGTAAGGACGGAGGGAAAAACGAGTGTGACTGTCCTCATGGGAGGCTGCCCTTGGCCACCCTGCCAAGACTGTGGCACCAAAAATTTCTTGTTTAAGAACCCAAGGGATGCCTCCAAATCAACCACCCTTGTCCTTATGGGGGAATTAAGGTTGTGGGTGTTAATTGAGAACGCCAGAAAACTAGTAGAAACAGGTCCAGGAGATTCCTAAAACAGCTGGGTGACAGCTTTTTGGTACAGGACTCGGGGAGCTGACTCAGAGAGGTGACCTCTGTGATTTGCCACTTGTTCCCAGAGAGGCTCTTGTGGGTGAAGTGGTGAATGGTGACCACCTTGGCCACAGCAACTGTGCAGCAATTAAATTGGAAATCTCAGTTGTCCTGTCTGCACCTGTCTTGCTCCCAAGATGGACAAGGCCCAGGTTAGCATGGTTGGAAAACCATCGTGTTTTATTAATGTGTCCATGGCAAAGCTGTTATCCCAAAATTTGTTCTTTCCCACAGTGTGCAAGAAGCCCCCAGAGAGTGAAAGTGTAATCCACCACAGAGTGGAAGAATTTGATTTATTTTCAGTTCTGCACAGAAAGGGATGCTGGATGGCAAATCCACAAAGCCAGCATCAGGACTATCAATGCTTTTCATTATTTACATATATTAACAAACCAATTATGTGGCTCTCTAAGTATTTAGTATTCTATCTTATATTGTTTTAAAGATTCCCTCTTATTTCATGCAAATTAGTCTGCTTGCTCAGTCTTCCTCTTTCCTAGAGTCAGTGGGTTTCTTGGATTGGTGAGCCAGGAGCTATGAACAACCCCTGCCAGAAGCTCCTGTTATCCAGTCGGGGAGTTGAGTTTATCAATTTCTTCCTGCCATTGTCTTCCCTTTGGGACAACCTTTGGTGTCTCTCATTTTCCCACTGGGACAGCTCCTGGTATTTCATCTTCCCACTGGTACAGCTTTTGGGTACTCCATTTCCCATTGGGACAGCTGTAGCCATGGCAAATTTGAGCCATCCAACCTGACCATGAATCCCAATGTAACTGTAGGAAAAAGCAGTTCCACAATCAAATAAATATTCTTGTGTCTGTTCATTTAACCAGAATGAAAAATTTGTTTTATAGTATATAAAAAAAATTGTCTTTCAACTGAGGACGACATATTTTTCTCATTTAAAATGTTTTCAGAATTTCAGTCAAAAAATATTTTTATGGTATTCATAGAATCAGGATGCAAAAATGTATTTCAGTATAATAATGTATTTTGCTTGATTTATCTAATGAGTTTTAATTTTGAATGTATTCTAGAATACAGCATAAATAGAGAAAAGGAAGTGCTCTGATGTTTTGATTTTGTCTTTGAAATTCAATGCAGCTAAGCACATCAGTGTGCTTACCTGAGCCACAAAGGTACCTGAGGAAGCTTTTTATCTGAGTCTTGTGGGATTTGGATTCCTAACTCAATTAAATCCTTTCTATTTCTTTAGATTTGCTTCAACGAAAACATTCACACTAAGCCTTAAAGTAAACTTTGGTGAAAGGTGTAAAGTTTTTTTCTCAAACTCAAATATTACTGATTTAAATTTCCTTTGCCTGATGGGATTAAGGTAGTGAACTGTGTTACCCTGGTGACCTCTTTCTCTTTGGTAAGCTGTCTCAAGTGTGGCAAACATGTGGCATGTGGATGTGGGAACAGAGGAAATGTCAAAGACAGGAGCAAAGATTTACAAAATTTAATAACTTTCATAAGCTTTAGCTTCTTGACTTAATGTGGAACCCAAAAAAAGGAAGGAAAATGCCAGATGCTATAATAATGTGGGTTCTTCTAAAACAGAGAAAAAGTGTACAAACAGATTTATAATGACTTTTTGTAATCCTGGAGTGCAGATTTACTATTGTTAATATTTTCTCTTTAAAGTTCAGCTACTATTGTTGTTTCTTGCTAAGTCTTTAATGAAGTTCCTTTTGGCTTAAACTACCATACTTTCACTTGGTAACATCTGTAGGAAAAGAGAATGCATCATAAAAACATCTTAAATTAAAAATTAGTTTCTGTTTCACAAGAAAATATGTCATTTCTTTATGCATTTGATGATAAATTATCCCACTTTATACATTAATAAAAGCTTTTCTTGTGGTTTTGGGCAATGAGAATACTTTTTTCTTTTTCCCAGACTCTGTTAGTAGTCCCATTAAATAATGGGGGGGTTTTGTATAAAAGAGGATCTACAAACTGACAATGACTACATTTCTTATATTTGGTTAATACATATTTCCTAATCATTATGGCAGTTGGCCCTGTGATGTGTGCTGGTAGTGAGATTGAGGGTAATGTCAAGAAATTATTTTTCCTTTTAGTCCTTCACCCAGAAAATGTTAAAGGGCTCTTGGGACTAAAAAGAAATGCAAAAGAGAAGGAAAATGCGTCCTTCCCAGAAGCTGGATGCTTGTCCACATGTGCACAAACCAGAATACCAGTACCCATTACCAGTGTAGTAGACACTGCATTACCAGATTTTTTGAAACTCGTTAATATATGTAATGACATAACAGAATAGACTGTTACAAGAGCAGTAATTTTTTTAAATGCCACCTGCTGAAGATGCAGCCTTGTGGAGGGGCAGTTTGTGGGAATTTTTCCCCATCTTCAGTCATTATTTGCCCCAGTTTGGTGGCAGCACAATGCTGACCTGTGCTGTGGAGAATCCTTCTGGTCTCCCGGAGCTATGCTGGTCATTCCCAGGCCACCAGGGTGCCCTGACAGGCCAGAGAGTCACTGCCCTTCCTCTGACCTCTCTGCCCTGGGTCTCCTTCCCTCCTCCCAGACTCAGCCTTTTGGTCCAGCTCTGCTCCACTGACCTGCCCCAAAAAAGACATTATTCTCTCTTCAAATGTTTAAATGTTTCTGGACTGTCTCAAAACTGCTGATGATTACTAAAGCCTGGCTTAGCAGATTCCTAATGGCACCATACATTTATATTAAAATATTGATATAAATATTGACAACATATCCCTGTTCAAGAAGACTGCAATTACTAAGTAAATTATTTTCGCATGCACACACACAATAAATAAAATCGAAGCAGTGATATACACTAAAGATTATTAAAAAATTCTTCCCAGCTTTGGGAAAAATAAATTACTTTTTCATATTGAGTAAAGAAAAATAAAAACTTCCTAGAACTTCTTTGTGGTCTCTAATGCTATACTGCATTCTAGCTTCTATTTAATTGCAGTTCTAAACACAAATAGCTGTCTGACACATATATGGCTCTAAATAAATACATATCTGCAGTTTCAGTCTAGCAGGACTACTAGTGGGCAAGAAACAGCCATCAAAACCTCTAGGAGTTGTATGCAGTTAAAGTTTTCTTTCACAAAGAATATTGATATTTTAAATCCTAGATCCCAATTTCCATATATTAAATTTCCCCCAGTATTTTAGGAGTAAAATTAATGTAGAACAGAATAACAAACAGAAATATGTAATTTTTAAAAATATGTATATTCCTTGTAACATCATGGCCTATTCTATTTATATGATGATTATATGGTTCTATCTGTTTATATAATGATTATATGGTTAGGACTTTCCATCTTTCAAGTTTTAAAGTAAGAATGATACTTTGATTCAAAGTCTGTTAGAAATAAAGTGGGTTTTTTGGTTTCTGAGAGAGCTCTTTCTGAAGCTCTCACTGCAATCCTTTGCATTTCTGCACAGTATTAGTCACATAGTCATGATAATGCAGTTTAAGAAATTTCCACTAGATAAGTCACAGCAACAAGGTAATTGTACAGACCTATCCACATGTTGTCATTTGATTAATTTTAATCATCCTGTGTTATGAACTAATCTGCTGATTTTTCTTATATTTACTTCATGTGGACAGTTCTCAAATATTTAGTTATCAGAGTTCAGCTTGTATTCAGCAACTTTAAGTGGTTGAGTTCTTCGTGGAAATAGTTTGGAGCTATACAGTGCAGCTGTTACTGGAGTGCTACTGAAATTCCAACATGAAAAAATCCTTGATCTTCCTCATAATCTCCAAAATGAAGCTGCTGGTGAACAGAATGTAATTTCAGAAGCAGTTTCAATAATTGAGAGATTATGGAAGAGATGAAATAATTTGCCATCTGCTATCCAACATGATACCCCAGCATGGCCCAGAGATTCTCTTCTCTGGGAAATCTCCTTTCTACGGGGAAAAAACCCTACCCTTACATGTGCTTGTTCAATTTTTAGAAATTAGTTCAGCCTCTCCCCAGTTCTCTTCAGGCTGAGTTACTATTTTGTTTAGTCATTCCAGAGGGAGTTTTAAGACCAGAACGTACCACACTTGACTTCTTCACATACTCATGTTGAGATTCTATATCTAAACATATATGTGTAATATATATATGAGATTACATAAAAAGCTATACATTATATAGAAATTGTGTGATAGTGAGACTGGGGGGAAGCTGTCTTTCAAAATAAATCACAGTATGTTTGGGGAGCAGGGAGGAAAGAAACTTGAGCTCTTAAGATTCAAAAAGGACTGCAGATAATCTGGTATAGCCATATAAGGATTTTCTGCTAACACCAAAATTATGGGTTTGATCCCAATATGGGCCATTTACTTAAGAGCTGAACTCAATTATCCTTGTGGGTCCCTTCCATCTCAGACTATTCTGTGGTTCTGTGAAAGAAACAGAGGATGTAGAACCACCCTCAAATAAAGTTTTATAGTAAATATAATAAAGAAGAACCAATTCATTTCACATGGGCACAGAAATTAATGCAGTTTAATATCAGGCTTTGGATATTAATCTAGTAAACAAACTTGTGTTTTGTGGCTGTTGATTAAATTATGCCTCCATCCCTATGCTGTAACTGTAAATGTACAGACAGTCTCTGAGCTGGAAATGAATAATTGAAAGAAGGTAGCAGACAGAAACAAACAGATTAAGAATCTGTGTATGAAGTCTGGGCAAGATGGAGTTTTGTTAATTCACAGAAGCATTTATGGTGCTATGTTTTGGATTTTTGACTGAAAATGTGTTGGTAACACACCAGTGTTTTGACTATTGCTGAGCAGTGCTTGCACCACAAGAATCCTCTTTTTCCTATTCTATTCTCCAAGGGTGGGGGATAAGGGATTGAGAGGGGACACTGCTGGGACAACTCATCCAAATTGGCCAAAGAGATATCCCACACCAAATAACATCATGATCAGAAATAAATTTGGCAGGTTTTGGCTTTTGAGGTAGCCATTGTTCAGAGACCAGCTAGTCATTTGTCTGCTTGTGGGGGTAAGGAGGAAGTGCTTATGCATCACTTGTGGGTTTTTTCTCTTCACTTATTAAACCACTTTTATCTTGACCAATGATTTTTCTTTTGCTTTTCCTAGTCTTTCCCCTGTTCTGTTGCATGTGTGGCTTAGTGATTGAGAAGCTGTGTGGGTGCTTGCTGCAGAATCTGATCAGTCCAGTCCAGCCAGGATAACTTTAAAGTGTGTGTTTACAGAACTTCCTAATTTATATGACATGGTAAAACAGAATAGGAGGATTTGAAAGATGCAAAAGGAACTGAATAAATAACTGGGAAAAGCTCTTGGTTTTGAGTAGGAACTTAGGAAGTGCAGCATTTGCTCCTGCATTGCTCTGCCTTGAACAGCATTTTTTTTCTAAAAATAGCTTCTGTGATTTAATATTTTTTACAAAATACTTTTGGTAATTAAAGGAATAGCAATAACTCAGACAAAAATTCTATTTAATTTGGCTTGGATTAGGTAAAAGAGAGAATGACATAAAAAAAACTTCCCTCCAGATTGACATAAAGCTATTTTCATGCATATTATGTCTCTAAGTAGCCCAGTACCTAGGCATATATACCTTGTCTCTTGTCATTGCAGTAATCTGAAGCCGAGAAACAGTATTTTTAATTAATTTATGGCAAGACATAGATTTCTTTTTTTGTTATTCCTCTTCCTATGAGCTAATGCATTTGCCAAAATTCTTCAACTACCACCACATCTACCCCTTTCACAACTTGTCTGGGGTTGGAAAAAGTGCAATTTTTAGGAACTAACTTCTTTAATAGATGGTGATATCCAAAATAATTTTTCTGTTTCCCTGAAATGTCATTCAACATCTTTTCTATTACTGGCACCCTCTCCTGACAGCCACTACAGAGTTTTAGATGGAGAACAAAATATGTGGTTTTAGCCTAAACCATAATTTTACATGAGTTTTCAAGAGAACGAAAAATGCTTTTTTGAAATGAAAATGCTGTATCCAACAGAAGTGCAGTACAGCAATATGCAAAGCTGTAATAGCAGTCAGTGCAAAAAGAAATTTAATTGCATATAAAATACCTGATGTGGTCATTTGATAACATTAATGCTAATTTAATTTTTTTTTTCATTTTTCCAATTTCATACTGGTAGTACTTTGAAAATCTGAGGAGTCTAAGAATAGAATTGACCATGTTCTCTCTCATCTCCATAATGTGTTGTTTCTAAGCTCTGCTTCTTCATTCCTGTCAGAGCTTATTTTTGTATCAAATAAAAGCATACGCAAGCCAAAAATAGACAATCTTTGCATGTCTTCATAATGAGAACCCACACTAGAATACCATGTGTTATGTTGGATAGAGTTAATTGGCTCAGGCACTGTAATGAGTGCGCTATAAACTATAAAACCTTAATTTTTATTTTTTTTATTTTAATACCATCTAGTCTAAGCAAAAAGCAGAAAGTAAAAAGGATGATAAAGAGCAAAGTAATCCAGACCAGACTGCGATTTTGATGGTAAAATATTGTTGTGGGAATTGTTTTAAAGAAAGTAATCCTGAGTCTTATGCATCACTTAATGAACTTTTAAAATGCTGTTTTTTGAGCAGCCAATTAAGGAAAGCCTGTTTTCTTGACCTGTTATGCCTGCTATTTTCCACCCTACCCCAAAATCTTACAGCACGTATACAACATCCTTTGATTTCTCTACCCATCACATTTACTCTCCTTACATACTCCCATCTTATTTCTCTATCCCTTAGTGCTCTCCTTCACAATTTCCCAGCTTTAGGAACAAGACCTGATGCTTTCTCCTTTACACACCCACATTTCAGAATTTTTTTGTGATTTATGATATCACTTCTTTGTCAGGTTTGCAAATGCCTTATTAAAAAACCCCAAAGTAGCTGACAAATAAATAGAAGAGACAGTGATATTGCATAATCCTTTTTGTATAAAATTTAGAACAGAATTACAAACACAGGTGAGCAGGAAAAAGTAAATGTTGCTAATTTTTATTTTATTAAATATCATTACATGAAAAACAACTAGGATGATTTGCTATTTCTTTTATAAATGTTTTAGGAGAACTGTTTTTAACCATCAGACTTATTTCCTATCTGGAAATCAGATCTTTACCAATGTATTGAAAAAGTGAAGACCTTTTCTAGCCCTGAAACCTAAATATTTAATTGAAACTTTTAAATGAGATCAGGCTGCAGCAGCAGACCCAAGAGTTATTAACTTTATATTTTTGTCCTTTTCAGCACTGAATTTTACCTTGAAAATTATACATATTATACCAAAAATTAAGGGGAAGGCCTTCTTAGTAATGTTAAATATTCTGTGTGTTTGTTCCTATGCAGCAGATACAGCATGCAAGACACTTGTGTATTGAGCAGAACGATCTTATTATTAGGAGAGTGATGCAGTGTGGTTTATTTCCTACCCCGAAATCACTCAAGGAAATAACTGAGTGGATTATATTTATCCTGGACTCTGTATTGTGCTATTATGTGTAGCAATAACAGGCAGCATATTAAAATAGAGATTAGGGACTACAACCATTCTTTTGAAGGCAGTTCTGAAATTTCAAAGCTGTTGAATTATTCAAGTGTATTTCAATTTATAAAACATGATTGACTGCTTGATGATGTGACGGTATAAATAAAAACATTGAAAAGTATGGAGTCTATTTTTTTCCCCATAGTTGTTTTGAACCAATGTAATTGAAAGTGTTGATTTTGTGTCAGTAGCAGCCATGATTAAGAGAAGAAACATTAGATAATTTATTTGGTCAATGCCCTACTTTTGCACAAAAAAAAAATCCATTCAAGGTAGATATGGATGCAGTTACAATATGAAACTGACTAGAAATATTCAATCTATTTAGTATTAAAAAATCTGAATTAATATTAAAACTTTGTTGTTTTCTGCATGCATGTCCCTTTTTACAAAGCCAGTAGCACACATTTAACATGTAAATATTTTTAAGGTAACAATGTCAATATAAAAATCAAAAGAATTCTCTGAACATATGTTTGGGTCTTTTAAAATGTTTCTTTATGTTCCTCAAGGAATCTAGAAATTGGGCTTTTAATTAGTTTTTGATGCATCCAAGTTTTTCTAGACTGAAAAAAGCATATGTGCTCTACACACTACATGCAGAAAGTGCTGGTTATGGTGCATGCATGCTATCATCATCTGAATGTTCACAGTATTATTTTTAAGGACATAACAGTCTGTTTTCCTTTGCATTATGTGGCTTTAAGCTTCTGTTTATGTTCCTCATTTACTGTGGAATTGGGAGCATTCTTTGCAGAGATCGACAGTTATCTCCGGAAATATCAGCTATCAGAAAATATCACAGTGTGTCTTATGATGGGAATGATGATTTTCTATTATGTCTGACAAAATTGAATTAGCACCTTCACATAGATTATCACATTGGCTGAGTGTGAGGATTTTCCTGGAAGATTTTTAAGGTATTAAGCCTTCCAGCTGTAATTAGGTTAACACAGTTCTAAGTGACTTGAATGTCAGTGTTGGCAGTTTAAGTGGTATAATATTTCTGAAAGCAGGAAGAAAAACCCTCTCATGTTCACTCCATCCAAAGACCACTTTGAGAAGAGGACAGATGTTTCCTTAAGGTTATCACTGAGTGTAACTGTAATAAAGCACAGAATTACAGAATGATTGAGGTTGAAGACACCTCTGTAGGCCATACAGTCCAACCAGAAATGTTTTTTCAGCACCACGTCTCTCTGGCTTCTAAATATCTCCAAGAATGGAGAGTTCACAACCTCCTGTGTGAATTTTCAGTAGCCCTTACAGAAAAAAAGTGTTTCCTGGTGTTCAGAAAGAGCCTGCTGTGTTTCAAGACGTGCCCATTGCCTCTTGTCCTATTACTGAGCACCAGTGGAAAGCGCCCGGCTCTCTGCACCTTCCCTTCAGGTTTTTGTATTCATTACTAAGATTCCCCCTACGCCTTCTCCAAGCAGAACAGTCTCAGCTCTCAGCCTGTGCTCATAGCAGGGATGCTGCAGTCCCTTAATCAGCTTTGTGGGCCTTTGTTGGACACTGCAGTCTGTACATATCATTTGTATTCAGGAGCCCAGAGCTGCACACAGCACTCCAGGTGTGGGCTCATTAGTTCTGGATCCAAAGCACAGCACTTCTAAGAGCTGCTGAAAAGAAATTAACTCTCTCCCAGCTGAATCCAGAACAAGTAGACATTATCTTAAAATATCTGGTGGGACATTTTGATGTGGTTTGTGTCAAAAAATGAACAAATAGTTCTGTGAATATATAGATAAATCAGATGGTCCTTAGAAGGCTTTTCTAGAATCATAAAATATGCTGAGTTAGAAGGCACCCATCAGATCATGGAGTCCAACTCCTGGCCCTGCACAGGACACCCCAAGAATCACATCATGTGCCTGAGAGCACTGTCCAAACACTTCTTGAACTCTGTCATGCTTGGTACTCTGACCACTTTTCTGGGGAGCCTGTTCCAGTGCCCAACCACTGGCCAAAAAGCAGTTTCCTGATATCCAACCTAAACCTCCACTGACACAGCTTCATGCTATTTCCCCAATTCCTGTCATGAGTCATGAGAGTGAAGAAATTGGGACCTTCCCTTCTGCTTCCCTTCATGAGGATGTTGAAGACCCCAGTGAGGTCTCCCCTTGGTCTTCTCCAGGCTAAGCAAGACAAGTGACCTCACACAGTCTCCCCTCCAGTCCTGTCACCATCCTCACGGCCCTCCTTTGGATGCTCTCTAATGGATAATGTCTTTTCTCTATCATGGCACCCAAAACTGCCCCCAGCACTCAAGGTGAGCCCCCCCAGTGCAGAGCAGAGCAGGACAATCCCCTCCTTGCCCAGCTGGCCATGCTGTCCCTGATGTCCCCAGGACAGGGATGTCCCTCCTGGCTGCCAGGGCACTGCTGGCTCATGTTCAACTGGCCACTGACCAGGACCCCTAGGTCCCTTATGAGAAAGATCATGATGAAGCAAAGCCAGTGGCATCTACCTTGCATATTTAATCCTTCCTCCAATACAAAGAGATTGAGTTGGTGTTATTCAGCAATATATTCTCATTGTTGAATCCATTCTCATGGATACTGCAAGTTAAAGGAACTGGGAACAATTAGAACCTAATATCCTGAGAGAGAAGACATAACTTACAAACTAATAATGCAAACCATCCTGTACTAGCTAAATTAAGCAGTGAAAAGCAAGATTACAATCTGATGATAAAGTATGATGAAGAAGTTATTACCTGGTAACTTATATAATGAAATTAACACTGCTTAGAGCTGGCTGTTAATTCATTTTTGGCATTGGGATTTAGAAGCAGAGAGAAATAAAATCAGGTGAGGGAGAATGCTCTTTTAGAGAGGTAAAAATGAAATGATAAAAGGTGTAATTGAATCCTGGAATACATGAAAGTTAGTTTCTTTGGTCCTAAGGGGAAGCTAATAGTGCAGCTTTGTTTCCATTCACTTCAATTTATGTATGAGTACAAGTCTTATTAGGGCCTTGGAACAACACTTACTAATCTTTAGGAACTGTTGTGTAGGAAAATTGGAACAGGGACATATTATTTTCCCTTCCTGGTCATAAAAGTTAATGCAGGAAGAGACAGTTCAAAAGTATATGAAATATCTGTGTGAATTCTGTTCACAATGCAAATTCACTCTAAATTTTCACTCACTCTAATTCACTCACTTTTACTCCGTCTTTCTATGTTGGATCAACTTTGGGTATTGCTTACAAAGGGATGCGTGAAAGTGTCTGAGTCTTACTTATTTTTCAATATATAATAAGTACTGTGGCATTACCCAAATACAGGACTCAAAAAATCACTATCTGGTATATTTTTCTCCCGAGTAACAGATCAAAATATTGTCTAAGTTCAAAGTGCAAATATTGCTTTACCTTGCACAGCAGCTGGAATTCTCTGTTAAAGTTAGTAAAATTCTAGGATGAAATTAGAGTTTTTCAAAAGTTGATTTTCTAAGATAGCTATCTGTCTATCTGAGCTCTTTTAAAGTTAATAAAGTGTCAAATTTAAAGGCAGAATATTTATATGAGATATAGATACTAATTTTAAGAAGAAATAAGTTGTCCTTTGGATGTACTGATTGCTTTCTACTGGCTGGATTGGGGGCTAGTTAACTAGCTGAGACTGGATTCTGAGTTTTTCAGTGTATTAACCTAATGGTGAATTTTCATGATTGAAATTGCTTTTAAAAATATAAACTTTTGTTAAGGAAGGCATTGTAGAAAATAGCTCTTTTACTTTTGTTGTTCAGTATTCTTAACTAAAAATACAGGGTATGAGGGTGTGAGTTTGGTGGGTTTTTGGCCTTGGGGTTTAGTTATGTCACTGCAGTTTGGCATGTCAAATAAATTTAGTTTTGCTTTCTGATAAGCAGTTTTTGTGGGACAGTATTGGTGAGGAATGATGTTATTCAACATGAAAAAAAAAAAAAAAACATTAATAACCATAATTTGTAATGTAATTCCGGAAAGTCAGGAATTCCAACTAAGATCTGTTTAACGTGTTATTGAATAATCCATTTATATTATTGATAGTAATTTTCCTGGAAGTAATTTGTGCATCTGGTCTTATTGTAAAGACAGTTTCTTCTCCTCTTTCAAATCTATCCCAAACCTTCATACAATTTGGTTCAGACCACAGCTCCTTGTCCTAATACCTTCTGAGGCTTTCACTGACATGGTAACACTGAAGATATTTGATTGATGCAGTTTAGATGGTGACACCCTGCGAACCACCTGCCCTCTGTGCTGCACTAATTTCACTTCAGCATTTTATAACTGGTCATGCTGGAGTTCCACAAAAGATAGAAGAGCAATTGCTCAGTTACTGCTCAGAGATTATCAACATTTAGCAGTATATGTCCTAATGGCTCTGTCCACTATAGACAAGTACAGACATAAACATCATGAAAATGCAGTTAATTTTTCAGGGATAAAAAGCATTCTGCTAGTCCCTCAATGGACTTTCTTTCAAATACAATACTTTCCCACAATAAAGACTGCTTTGTGAATAGTGCTTTCCAAAGCCTTTGACAATCTCTTGTCATTTTCTCTTCTCTTGTAGCTGATGGATGCACTGACTGGTCTGTGGATTACAAGAAATATCAAGTTCTAGTGGGAGAACCTGTTCGTATAAAATGTGCACTCTTTTATGGATATATTAGAGCTAATTACTCTCTAGCCCAAAGTGCTGGACTTAGTTTGATGTGGTACAAAAGCTCTGGACCTGGAGATTTTGAGGAACCTATAGCTTTTGATGGAACCAGAATGAGCAAAGAAGAAGACTCCATTTGGTTCAGACCAACAGTGGTACAAGACAGCGGGCTCTATGCATGTGTTATAAGGTACTATATTTTAATATACTGCATTTTAATTGACCAAACATGAAACAAGGCTCTTAATAGTGAGACTTTCACGCCAAAGAAAATTTTTCTGACTGTGTTCTTTTTTCTTCTCCTCCTGGCATTCCCTTCCCTGAAGGTTTTTATGCTTGACTAGAAATTGCTATTGAATGTCTTGAACATATTAAACTTGCTTTTGTATAAATTTAGTCATTTATAACAAAATCTAAAATTTATAAGGTGGTTGGGACTGGATGAATAAGTCATCTGTTCCTTTCTCTGATTCTGGTTTCACTCTTGGAATGACTATCCTAGAGTAAAAAACCCCTTTTTTTTATATTCAGATTTAATTTCATGTGGATTTCATTAAGTGATTAAACTGAATTGACTTTTTTATGTAAAAACTACTTTGTTGTAAGTAGTTGCATCAAGAAAAACAGAAGGTGAAATTTCAGCATTATTACATTCATCCTTTAGAATTACATCTGGCTTAACCTGATAATAGAGGCTGGGTGCCAGATATCTTCCAAAAACTTTAACCTTCTGATTCATCAAGTTTTGTCACCAGAAACTGGACTGGATTCTGCTTCTTCTTTCTGCAACAGGTTTCAGCTTCTTATTGCATCTTTAATATGATTTACACAGAGATATTTTTCCAGCCCTTTACAGTACTTCTCTCTATCTGGATAACTATAAACGTGGTCTTGCTACTAATGCACAAGAGAAAGAGTCAAAAGCAAAGCGTAGAGCAACTGAGTGGATAGAAAAGAAATGCACAATAGAGCTAGTACAGTGATGCAAGAAAAATGTGGAAATTGTTTTATCAGCAACAGGAAAGGTTTACTGTCTGCCAATTTTTCTTTTTTAAATTGGGGTTTTTTTGGTTGTTTGGTTTTGGTTTTTTGTCTCGGATAGTAGGAGGAGGAGCACAGTTTGCTGTCTGGCTTGTGTGTGCTGAAGGAGATTTTTACTAAATAATGTGTTTATAAAAACATTATTCTATGAGCTCTTTATATAACCTGTGAGACATTTCATATCACATTGTTTGTCCAATAGCATATTCAACATGGTTTTTCTGATGATTACAGTTGTCTTTAAAAGAAAACCACAAAAACCTACAAATTAAGTGCCTTCGGGAGAATTTTTAGTTATATTTGGATTAATATTTTCTGATAAGTGTGTAACAGTAGCCATGAAAATGAAAACAGTTTTGTCAATTATTCCATAATGCTATTTAAAATGCCATAATTAATCTCCTCTGTTTATATAAAGAAAACCTTAATTATCTGATGTTGCAGTTTCCAGCAAGTATAGATAAATGCTGAATTTAGCTACTCAGACATACTTTATCATCTCAACCTCTATTCATGGCTTTTTTAACATGGATTTTTATTTAATCCAGAGGTAGGTAGGACAATGTAATTTTCTTTAAACTGCTGTGGTAGTTTGCTAGCAGTCAGAAATTAGACCTACAAATACACCACTCCTTTTCCCACAACCCCCTTTGGCAAGAGAGGGGCAAAGGCAGAGACTATGAGTTGAGATAACAGTTTACTGAAAGCAAACATCAGTGAAGTAAGAAATACATAGTAATAGCAGCAATATTAACAACAAATAAAAAGGTGCTTGTCTTGGTTTGAAAGACAGGTTTCTGCTAAGAAAGGCAGGAGCCTCCCTTGGAATGTAAAATGTAAATCCCTTCTCTCTGAATTATTATAATTTTGAAATTAAGGGGCTCTCAGGCAAAGATATGGGAGTAGGAATAACAGTTCTTTATTAGGAAAAAAAAAAGATTAAAATAAAAAATAAAGTAATACAAAACAAAACCAACAGAGTCAGAATACGACTTGACACCCTGTTGGTCAGGCTATTGGTAGCAGTCCAGTTGAACTGGCGGCTACAGTCTTCCTGGAATGACAGATGTGGTTCTGTTGAGGCAGGGATCCTGTACAAGGGTGTAGTTTTCCTCTGAAGGTCCAGTGGTGGTATAGGTGGGCCTGGGCTTCCTCTGGCAATCCAGTGGAAAAGGCTGCCTGTGGTGTTCCAAGTCTCAGATTATATCCAGGTAGGAATGCTTGGCTCTTCCCCCTGGGCAGGGCATCTCACAATGGGATGATGTAATTTTATCAGTCATGCAGTGATACTCAATGGGCCATTGACAGAAGATATTTCCCAGAGGGAAGATTGGTTGGGGGAGAGATAAAAGAAAACTGCCCACCTGCTTTTAACAGGTGGCTCAATTAACAGAAGATAAGTGCACACCTCTGTCAGATGGCAATAGAATACACACCTCCAGCCACATCTTGCAGCCTAAGACAGTTTTTACACTCAAAGGGTGTTCATCACCAGTTCTGTGTGGCCACCAGGACAAAGACGATGCTGGCACTCCCCTTAGGTTGTGCCATGTGGCTTTCCCCACACAAAGATAAGATGGCAGCTGTTCCTGTGCCCAGCACCATGTGCATTTTCCCAGACAAAGACAAGTTGATGGGTGCTTCCCATAGATGGCTTTCCCCATCCCTAAGTCCAAGACAATTGAAAACAATGGTGGACAAACCTCTCTCAGCTAAATTGTTCATGTTGCACTGCGCTGCCATGCTGTTGCACTGGGCTTAGCTCCTCTTGGCTCAGTTTAGCCACTCTTTTGTTCCCTGCAGCTGCTTCCCACACCAGCACTGCCACTTTTGTCCACTCTGCTCCACTGGGGTGCAGGCTGCATTTGCTGCTGGTCAGAACCACATCCCAGAGCCACACCTGAGGAACGGGAAGAGGATTGGTGATGGTCATATAGAGGATGAGGTCAATCCTAGACACCCGCCCTGTGATGAAGAGAGGGATGTCGCATCACAGGGTTGCTTGTTATTTATCATATACGGACAGTGAATATAGCTGGATAAACTGCACTAAGAGTTATTCAAATGCTGCTCCCAGAAATTACGTATATGTTACATACACCTGGCATAATAGTAAAGAATAAGTAGTTTCTGTCAAAAATTCTGCCTTTAAAGTTTCAAAAATAGCTGAAATATTGTTCCTATCAAGACAACACTTCCTTCATGTATTCTTTTCCTTCCTTGCCTGAAAATATCAATTAAAATATCTCTAGTAGCTGCCCAACATAATATCAGCATAGATCAGTGGAGCTGGAGTTCTGTAGTTAGGTCTTAGTGAAGGTTTATGTGATTGAGAATCATAGAATCATAGTATCATTTGGGTTGGAAAAGATCTCCAAGATCATGGAGTCCAACATTTCAACACAAGGAGCTCTACATCAACTAAAACATTGCATAAA